>NC_089222.1:104747609-106223579 GCF_963924675.1 Phocoena phocoena
AAAATTAAAAAAAGGAAGCTCTTTATGTGAAAGATCCCCAGAACACACCGTTAGGTTTCCAAAAAAAAAAAAGAAAGAAAGAAAAAACACTAGGCTATAGAAAAACAGGATTGAAAACTTTTATTAGATTTAAATTATATACCATGACACAATTCTTATCTACGTATAAATATACAACTAATAATATGAATGGCATCTGAAAAGGTTAGATGACCTACTGTTGTCCATCTCCTCCTGGATGAATGTAAGATCCATTTGAATTGTTCCATAACATTATCAACTTCTAACATATTATATATTATACTCATTTGCTGCATTTGCAAACTGCCTCTCCTGATAGAATACAAGAAGACTGATGACCAATATTGTTATTCCAACTCCTAGAGTGCATACAGTATTAGGATAAAGGTCTTAAGGTGTAAGTGTAATTGCCATATATATTTATATGTATTCAAATCTAGTGCAGTGTTTCTATTTTTGGAGAAATCAAAAGAAAAAGAAAAGAATGAAGGAAAAAAGGAAGAAAAAAAGAAGGAAAGGAAGGAAGAAGGAAAGAAAAATAAAGAAGAAAGAAAGGAAGGAAGGAAGAGGGAGGGAGGGAGGAAGGAAGGAAGGAAAGAAGAAAAAAAAAAGGAAGTGAAGGAGGAGGAAAGGTACCCAAGACCTACATAAAACCTAGTTGGTATTTGTTTTCTTAAGAATCATGCTGATACGCCAACACCAAATTTCACAGTTCACCATGTAGAGCTAATTTTTTATTACACTGAGTACTTGAGTATACTCCAACATAATAATTAAAATGACAAAAATAATAACATGAATAGTAATAATATTAAGGCTGTAAAGATATTTATCCACCTTGGATTCCCAGGAACTGAGCCACCTTCCTATATTTGAATACACAACCATCAAATGCCCTCCACTTATTTTCTGTGGCCCCAATTGGCAGCTAGTGCTTGTCTCTTTGCTATTCCTGGCCAGGACTGTGAAATGAAAGTGAGAGATAATGCAGCATTTATTCCTGTGGCACTGGCTTCAGCAATGCCATCTATGTTCCACACCCAGCCTTGTCAGTGGTGTCAGTAGACATAGCCTGGGACTAAATAAAGGAAGAGGTGACTACAGGGACCTCCTCACTTGGATCCTGCTGCCTTCTGAGCTGGGTTGTCAGTTCTTGCTGATATTCCTTTCAGTAGATTCCCTTTCTGACTAATTCAGCCTGAGGGGGTTTCTGATGCTAATAACTAAGAGCTCTGAGACATAAAATGAGTATCTGATTTGGTAAAAGAATTGCAGTTTGTTCCTTCCTCTGAAATTTTTTGGAATAGTTTCAGAAGGATAGGTGTTAACTCTTCTCTAAATGTTTGGTAGAATTTACCTATGAAGCCATCTGGTCCTGGATTTTTGTTTGTTAGAAGTTTTAAAATTACTGATTAAATTTCATTACTGGTAATTGGTCTGTTCATATTTTCTATTTCTTCCTGGTTCAGTCTTGGGAGATTGTACCTTTCTAGGAATTTGTCCATTTCTTCTAGGTTGTCCATTTTATTGACATATAATAGTTCATAGAGGTTTCTTATTATCTTTGTATTTCTGTGGTATAGGTTGTAACTTCTTTTTCATTTCTGCTTTTATTTATTTGGGCCATCTCCCTTTTTTTCATGATGAATCTGCCTAAAGGTTTATCAATTTTGTTTATCTTTTCAAAGAATCAGCTTTTAGTTTCATTGATCTCTTCTATTTTTTTTTTTGTCTCTATTTCATTAACTTCTGCTCTGTCTTTATTTCTTTCCCTCTACTAGCTTTGGGTTTTATTTGTTCTTCCTTCTCTAGTTCTTTTAGGTGTAATGTAAGGTTCTATGAGGCCAGTATCACTCTGATACCAAAAGAATGGGAAGATATACCATGTTCTTGGCTTGGAAGAATCAATATTGTCAAAATGATCATATTACCCAAGGCAATCTACAGAGTCAATGCAATCCCTATCAAATTACAAATGACATTTTCCACAGAACTGGAACAAATAATTTCAAAATTTATATGGAAACACAAAAGATCATGAATAGCTAAAGCAGTGTAGAGAAAGAAGAACAGAGCTGGAGGAATCACTCTCCCTAATATCAGACTATAGTACAAAGCTACAGTAATCCAAACAGAATGGTACTGGTACAAAACAGACATGTAGATCAATGGAACAGGATAGAGAGCCCAGAAATAAATCCACACACTTATATATACACACACAAGAATCCACACACAAGAATATACAATGGAGAAAAGACAGTCTATTCAATAAGTGGTGCTGGGAAAACTAGACAGCT
Organism: Phocoena phocoena; assembly: GCF_963924675.1. Classification (NCBI taxonomy): domain Eukaryota; kingdom Metazoa; phylum Chordata; class Mammalia; order Artiodactyla; family Phocoenidae; genus Phocoena; species Phocoena phocoena. The sequence continues at coordinate 104,749,931 of NC_089222.1, forward strand.
ATTGATACATGTAAAAGATTGAAATTAGAACATTCTCTAACACCATATACAAAAATAAACTCAAAATGGGTTAAAGACCAGATACTATAATATTCTGAGAGGAAAACATAGGCAAACACTCTTTGACATAAATTGCAGCAAAATTTTTTGGATCCACCCCCTAAAATAAAGGAAATAAAAGCAAAAATAAACAAATGGGACCTAATTAAACTTTAAAAGCTTTTTGCACAGCAAAGGAAATCACTGACAAAACAAAAAGTCAACCTACTGAATGGGAGAAAATATTTGAAAATGATATGAACTACAAGGGATTAATATCCAGCATATATAAATAGCTCATACAACTCAACATCAAAAAAAAAACAACCCAATTTTTAAAATGTGCAGAAGAACTAAATAGACATTTTCAAAAGAGGAAATGCAGATAGCCAACAGGCACATGAAAAGACGCTCAACATCGCTAATCATCAGGGAAATGCAAATCAAAATCACAATGCGACATCACCTCATATCTGTCAGAATGGTTAATGTCAGAAAGAACACAAATAACAAACGTTGGCACGGATATGGAGAAAAGGGAACACGTTCGTTGTTGGTGGGAATGTAAATTGGTGCAGGCACTGTGAAATACTGTTTAGAGATTTCTCAAAAAGACTAAAAATAGAGCTACCATATGATCTAGCAATTCCACTAAGTATGTATCCAAAAAAAAAAAAAAACCACAAAAAACCCCACTAATTCAAAAAGATACATGTTCCGCAATGTTCATAGCAGCATTATATACAATAATGAAGATATGAAAGCAACCTAAGTATCTATCAACAAATGAAAAGAAGATGTGGTGTATATATATACAATGAAATACCACTCAGCCATAAGAAAGAATGAAATTTTGCCATTTGCAGCAACATGGATGGATTTGGAGGGCATTATGCTAAGTGAAATAAGTCAGAGAAAGACAAATATCATATGATATCATTTATATGTGGAATCTAAAAAATACAACAAACTAGCGAATATAACAAAAAAAGCAGATTCACAGATATAGAGAACAAACTAGTGGTTACCACTGGTGACAGGAGAGAGGCAATATAGGGATGGGGAGTGGGAGATACAAACTATTTGGTGTAAGATAGGCTTAAGGATATATTATACAACATGGGGAATATAGCTAATGTTTTTTAATAACTGTAAAAGGGAAATAACCTTTAAAAATTGTATAAAAAATTTTCAAAAGTTAAAATAAAAAAGAATCGTAGTTTGGTATAAAAGGATCAGGGCTATAGACATGACATTAAAATTAAATTTCAGTGTATCAAAATATATAGTAGATGTTTGATAAATATTGGCTTAATGAATCAGTAAAATCTCATTAGAAACATTTGATTTCTAATGCCAGTCATAGTAGTACAAAATAAACTGATATAAGTCATTAAATAAATAATGCATATTGGGTAAAGTTATTTATAATATATTGTCCTTGCCTATATAACAATGTATTATTTAGGCAAATAACAAAAAAGACACATATTTCCTTTCTTCTTTCCACAGCATATGTGTAAGAGATTTTTTCATTATTTAAGGAAATTTAGGGCAAGTACATTTATATTTTTCATATGCAAGGCCCTACCAAATTTTTATTCTTTTCAGATAGAATTAATTTCATATTTGAAAAGCAGCCTGATCCAGTCCTCTTTTTATACTATTTATTAAACAGTGTTCCTTGGGACTTTGGAGTCCTTTGTAAGGTTAACGGTTATTACGTTATTACTGAGATGCCCACTGTAAAATATGTTTGAAAAAAATGGCTTATAAAAAAGCAAATCATGTGTCTTCAAAACAGGACTTCTTAAAATCTTTAAGACGGTAATGTGTTGGTTTGTTATGAATCTGAAAAAAGGTGACATGATAAGTAGCATCCTATAAACTTATTCTACTTGTTTAAAATTTTAATCTTAACATTTTTTGGAGTAATACATTGTCTCTTTATGGATTAGGAATTCTTGACCAAATAAAATAGCCAACTACTAAATTGTATGTTCTTTATTTCCTTCTAATACTAAAAAAGTAAAACCCCACCAACTTATAATTGTACCCTAATGGAAGTGAGAGAGAAGGTCTTATAATGAGAAACAACACATCTTCTACTTTAAGTATTAAAGGTAGTCCTCTATGGAGTGGTAGACTCTATAGTGATATATCAACTGTTTGGAGACTCACCTAAAGAAATAGTTTAGAACATTCTAAAGTCAAGATGTTTAGGTTTAAATCCTGTCTCCACCACACACTGGTTGTATGATCTTGGGCAATTTTCTTACCTTCATTGTATTTTAGTTTTATCATCTATAAAGTGATAATAAAATGTGTCTCATAGGTTACCATGTAAATTAAATGAATTAATATTTGTAAAGCGTTGGTGTACACTGAACAATGTAAGTTTGTTGTAAATAAATAAATAAATGCAGAGCCTTCCACCTGAGTAGGTATAAAAGGCCTCACCACTGTTAGGCCTTTCTGTCACCTTTTCTGGCTTTTCTCTTGTCAACCCTATCTAAAATTTCAACTCTATCTCCCTTCCCTGCTTTAATGTTATTTTCTTATTTTTTTCCACAGCATAGGTCGCCATCTAACACCATATATATTATTAATGGTGTTTATTGTCTATCTTGTCCACTTCCAAGCACAAATTTTTCTGTTTACCACTGTGTCACTAGAGACATGTAGAGACAACTTCCCGGAACTAGTCACCTGTAGGATAATTGCAAAATCAATATATGTACATCATTGGCCCCCAGAGGGTTTCATCTCTACTTCTGGGTCCACCTGGCCTGGTCTTTATTTTTCCAAAATTACCCTTTTACAACAGCCATCTGCTTGGAGAAAAGCATGGTTATTCAGATAACCATGAACTTAAGCACATATACCAGAGCTCAAAGGAAATCAGGAAAAACACCTAAAAGAAATGTGATATTCTATGCAACTTGCTTCTCCTCCCTTCAAATCAACTTTGCAAGAGATCTGGTTTTGTGAAAGAACACCATAGGAATTTGCTACAGGTGTTATGGATAACAGCTGAAGTATGAGAAAGGGTGTCAAATAGAATTTGTTTTAATTCAACAAGCTTAGAAAATTATTTGAAAGCTGTATTAAGGAATAGCTGGCAATTTTTTTTAATGAAGTTGTTTTTTTGTTTTTTGTTTTTTGTTTTTTTGTGGTACGCGGGCCTCTCACTGTTGTGGCCTCTCCCTTTGCGGAGCACAGGCTCCGGACGCGCAGGCTCAGCGGCCATGGCTCACGGGCCCAGCCGCTCTGCAGCATGTGGGATCTTCCCGGACCGGGGCACGAACCCATGTTCCCTGCATCAGCAGGCGGACTCCCAACCACTGCACCACCAGGGAAGCCCAAATGAAGTTACTTTTAATCAAATTTTTCTCAACTAAAACTTGGGAATAAGTGGTCCAGTCAGAAAAGGGTAGTTTGGTTGTCCAAGACTAGGACACTGCATCACACTACCTTAGTGTCCTGGCTTTTATCCCAGTAGAAAACTTCACTTCATCACAATTTTAGTCTTTATATATCTACAAACTGAAAGCGTCCATGGAAGTTTACTCTATTCCTTCAGCTTTTGTACTCCACACTAAGAGATAGACACCTTGTTTCTGCCACATTATCTGGATTCATTTGTGAATCTGATGATGTGTCAGTTTTGAAACCTGTCCAAGCAACAAGAGGTGTCCTGTTTTCTCTCCTAGGCCATCTGGCTGCCCTTAGGTACAATTTGTGCAGGAAAAAAATGTGTAGTGGACATGAGTGAATACAAAGTGGAAAAGGAAAGTGATGCTATAAAAAGTAGTCAGAAAAAATCATCTTAATGTATTTAGCACTTTCATAGTCTACTTTTTTTAAATAAAATGCTGCTGGTCTATCTGGCATTATAATATCCTCTTTTAGCTTTTGCAACCTAACATGTTTTGATAATTTGCCAACTAATTTCATTCTTATTTTTGCCTAGGATAAGAAGCAAAAATTTTCATTAAGAAAGGGGAAAGCAAATAGCAGACACTAGAAAACCAGACCTTGAAATCTTACCTCACAGTGGAATAAAAAACAAAAACAATACATTATGTTTTCTGTTAATTTCCTAACCATCTGAGCCTGGCACTTTGGTCTAATTTTGCCAGAAGCACACCAAGTCACCCCTTTACACAGAGAAAGAATAATAGATGAAGAACTATACACTAAATAAATTGCTTAAAAATAAAATTTTTTATTGGAGACTAGTTAAAAATAAGAATATTTGCTCCTCATTTTATAATGTGTTTCAACTTTTTCCCATTTAATCTACTTTCTTCTTCTTTAGTAGGTATAAGAAAGTCCTGGATCTCTAACATCCAAATAAGGCAGATGTGAGGAACACCCAGATACAAAGGACATGCTTTCACAAAAAACAAAACTCACATGAAAGCAGTTAAGACAAGTTTCTTCAGGCACCATTTCTCTATCCTGAAAAGTCTACTAGTCATTAGTCTCATCCCGATAAGATTAGTACTCCTGTTTTTGTTTATTCATTCATAAAATCTCTCTGACTTGCATGTAAAAGGCATCTTCTTCCCAACAGCCTCCAATAAATGTATCCCTTCAAATGCCCAAGTTGACTAGTTTAACAAGCACCACACTGTTCATCACATAAAGATTGTTATTTCTTTTCCTTTGGATACTTACAATCTGTTTCTTGTAAAGTTGAAACGAGGTTGTTTTCTCATGTTGAAAGAACTGACAGCTATAATTACTCCTACCACTGCAACAGGACGTGGTTCCCGACATTCAGCTACGTACTGTATAACCATGAATCTGTTCAGTGTTTTCAAAGATGAGAAAGGGTAATCTCAGAGAAGTAATCACTAAACTCCTATTTTCACTCTCAAGAAACTCAACCCTCAACAACAGGTATATAAAGAGATTTTTTAAAATTTTAAATTTCAAATATAACTGTAAAATTGTGGTTATTTTGCTGTTTTGTTTTTCTTTCACAAATGATGTCTGTGAAGCCTGGCATTGTTAAAAAAAAAAAGTATTGATCCCTTTCCTTTTCAGGATTTCCATTAACAATGCAAAAGCCACCCTTAAAATAAAAATGGATTGTTACCATAGGTGGTCTAATCTGAAATCTTGTTTAAAATTTTTGTTTACTTACTTATCTGTAGTAGCATCCTTCTGGTTAGTATCATACTTGAAATTAATGCATTGTTGGAAAGATTAAATGAAATCATATACATAATACATATAGCCAGTGCCTGGCACAAAGTAAGCACTCACTAAATGCAACTTGATAATCTTAACATAACTAGAAAAAGCTATTTTATGCTTCCTGTATTTTGAGAAATTTGTTTCAAGTGGCATAGATTGGAAGAAACCACAGTTACATAAGAAATAGTTTCTAAGCTATTGAAGAATATACAAGATCATTATTCATAATTTAGAATACTGCTCATTACTTATCAATTTTATATATATTTCTGTCCCTACTAGCTCCGAAACTTCTCCAACCTGGGAATCATGTCATATATTCGTCTTTTCCTGTTTAATGTACAATATTATCGGACACAGGCACAGGAAGTGTTTAATAGTGTCACTTTGAACAGACTTCAAAAATTCTTTAAGCAAATTTTATCTTTATAAAAACAAAAATCTTCTAAACCTTTTAACACAATTGTTTTTCTATTGATTAATAGAAACTAATAGAAACATCTAAACTGTAGATGAAAGCACCAAAATGGAATGATTAAAAGCAGATAAGATATTTACTTGTGAAGGATTTTAAGATAAAGGTTGTCTTTAGCTCAATAAAGAAAAGCTGGATATATAATAATTTATTCCACATTTATCTAGGATTTAAAGCTTATATATCAATTCTTGTCAAAGGACTGTGGATAAATTAATCTATCATATTTTACAATTATTATCTGCTCCACTATCACAATCATTTTGTATATGCTCTTAGATACTTCCATGCGGCTTAAAGAAGTTGGTCTACTGAGTATGTCATTTATACACATGAATGAAATATAAGGATAACTCCCTGATGTCTCAAATAAAATACTGATTTTTTTAAAGCTCCATTCTTTTTAAACCATCATCCATTTGATTCTTAAAACTTTGTATTACATTTTTCAGTCTTTTGACCAAACTAGCAGCTACAGTTGTTTACAAATCAGCTGCAAAAGGGTTGAAGTATTTTACATGATTTATAAAATTAACCCTAGCTTAATCAAGAAATTTAAAATATTTATTACTGTAGCCATTCATTCAACAAAGCAATCTCAGAAACTAGGTTCTAAACCAGCATTTTCAAAATTAATAAAAGACTACGATTTTCTGTACTCTATTCATAATCTTCCCACATTATATAATATAAGCATACATAGTCCACTGATTCTTTTCAATTCTGAAGAATTCATAGGGGGAAGACATTTTTCTACATTTATTAATTTGTTGAAGCATTCAACAAATATTTATTGAGTGCTCACCTGTGATAAGTCTTGTCCTGGGCTCTAGGGATAACTTGGAAAACAAAGAAGCCAAAAATGCCTGCCTTCCTCTTCTTATGGTAAGGGGACATACTTTTTTTTTTTTTTAATTAAATACAGTACAGAGAATGTTAGAAGGTGAGATAAGTGTTACAGAGATAATAAAAGTAGGACATGCCCCAGGGAGTGTTGTGGAAGGGAGGAAATGAAATTTAAAACAGAGTGATCAAGGCAAGCCTTACTGAGAGGTTGGCATTTGAAGGGAAAAGAAATGAAAAATATGAGAGGAGGCGCCTCAGGGATGGGCTACATTTGTAGAAAGAGGGAGGAGTAAGTGCTGATAATCAAGAATAAAAGCAGACCTGGCTTGTTCAAGGTCACTGAGGAGGCCAGCAAGGGTGTTGCCTCATGAGGAAGGGGACAGAGTAAGGTCACTGACATCACTGGAGGGAGAGCACCTGGGCCTTCTAGGCAATTCTGAGGACTCAGCTCTGAGTGAGAAGGGAAACCATCGAAGGGTTGTGAGCATAGTAACATAGCTGACTTAACACTTTAATTTCAAAATGGACTGTAGTTATTATGGGATAAAGATAGAAGCAGGGAGCTCAAGTTTTACAGTAATCCAGGCATAAAGATGGTGGTGGCCTGGCCAAGGTGGTAGCAGTGGCAATCATAAGAAATAGTTATATTCTTGATATATTTTGAAAGGAGAGTCTTTTCTTTCTCTTACATTTCAGTTCCATTGCAATTGAAATATAAGAGAAAGAAGAGAGTCAAAGTTGACTCCAAAGTTTTTGGTATGATCACCTGGAAGGAGGACGTGGCCATGAACTGAGATGAGGAAGACTACAGAAGAAGTATATTTTGGGGGCGGGGTAGGGAGAGAAAGAAGAAATCAGTTTTTAATCAGTTTAATTTGAGATGGATATGTTAAAAAGGAAGTTGAATATATGAATCTGCATTTTGGAGAATTCTGGACATGAAGAGGCAATAGCAAAGTCGATGAAGTTATCACTAGTGTGAAAGAAATAAGCCGAAGAGCAAGGTGTCTTATGAACCCAGTAGAGTGGGTAGGAAACATTCCCATCTTCTCTCAGACTTGTATGCACCCTTCAAGGTAAAACTGAACTTCCAGCTTTAAAGGTCTCTTTCCCCAACCACTCCAGTTCGTTGTGGATCTCTTTATTTTCTAAACATCTATAGTTTTTACTGTATGCATACCAGTTAGGAATGAACATATAGTGAGGTGCTTATTACACCTGGCTTAATTATATATGCTTTATTGTACTAACCTATATTTAGATCTTTTTCTCCACTCAGCTTACAAATATACACCTAATATTTACCAAAAAAAGACAACAAAATAATTCAACAATTTTACAGATAAATACTAAAAACTGTACCTTGAGAGACTCTTCTAAACTCACTCAGCAAATTGGTATCAAAATTGCTGGAATTTAGTCCCTAGTTCATAATGAATACTTTCAAATTGCTATTAACATATATACACTCACATTCCCTCTTTCATCCAGAAACATACTAACAATCACCTTGTGATTTTTCACATCCATTTTTGTATTAAATGTATTCCTATAATCATAAAAGTAATTTTTACTTTGTACCATATTGTGTCTTGATTCTGCAAAAATATTTGACTGGATGGGAAATATAAGCATGATCTTTTAGAAAATTATAAGTTTCTGAAGGTTGAAACCATAAATGAAAGAATAATGATCTGAATTCCAGTCTTTTTTTCATAGTAAGAGTTTGTGTTCCATTAGTCCTCTCTAAAATGTTTAACAGGATGAACATTTTAGGTCCTGAGATTATTCATAAAAACAGATGAATAAAATCACCTAGACATCTTGAATGGTCCTGACCCTAAGTTAAAACTTCCATATGTGAAAAGAGGTTGGAGGTGGAGAAAGAATGTCTGTGTAGTTTCTGAGAGCCTTTAATCATAATAAGAAACAGCATGAGGAGGTTGTTTTATGTTGACCAGAAGTAGACAACTGAGAGCATTTTGTTAATTCTAATGTATATGACTTATGTATGTTGTGTTGCCTCATATTATTCATTGAGCTAGAGATAGGATTTGTAATTGCCAACAGATAAAGCAGAGAACACATAGATACAAATTAATATGGACACCATAATGATGATGATTACTTTTGTGATCCAGAGAAAAATGAGTTTAAATACCCCAGAATGTATGTGAAATAATGTAAATAATCCAATTCACAATCTCAAGGTGGGACAGCAGTCTTTATCAAATGAAAAACTCCCTTCAAACAATGTTGTATTTTTGAATACTCTTTCAACATAGGACATCTATGATTTTTTAAAAAAATCCCCCTTTCAGCCTCCTGTAAATACCTCTCACTATTTTTGAGAGTAAAAGTGGATAGATTGCTGCAAACAGAATTTGGAAGAAGATTTTTCTTTCTTAAGTTTCAGGGTATACCAGACTATGAAATGAATTGGCAAATTTCATATGTATTAACATTTAATTTCTATATTTTATTTAATTTCTATTACTTCTAATATCGTGATTCTATACAGAATGCAGAATGTATATATTTATGCACATAACTATATTAGACTTGGTTTTTCTAAAATATTATATGGTTGGTATATTAGTTAGTAATCATTTTCTACTGGTAGAGATGGGACCTGGAAAATCTTCACTAATATACAAGGTTTAATTTTCTCACATTAACAGGTTAGAAGTAAACAGTTTGTATCTGCTATGGCAGCTCCCTGAAATCATCGGTAGGCCAGGCTTCTCTCAGCTCTCTACTACATTGATCTAGTATGTGGCTTGCATCCTGATATTACAGGATGACTGCTGTAGGGCCAATCAATACCCAAATGCCAGATTTCCTGTACAGAAACTTCTTAGAAGTTCCATACCCCTGTTTACATCAAACTCATCAAAACTTTGTCATATGTACACACTTTGATTTGATAGAAGCTGGGAAATGTATTCCTTTAGCATGGTACAATGTCTGTCTGAAAAAAATAGGGGGTCTTCTTATTAGGAGAAAGGACTGAATAGATTTTGGAGTAGGCAATTAGACACAAATGACTTTCAGTGGCACACAATTCAGCCATGATAACTGGATCTACCTCTCTGCTGCTTTTATGAATCATCAATTGTCCCATTCCCCTTAACAATACTTAATTTGTTCATAATATTTCTCGCATTACCAAAGTTAAAGCATTGAGCATGTTTTCTCTCATAGTATTTAATCCTGAGCATAACCAGGAAAAGGTGTTAGAACTTGCCCAAATTTATAAGAAGCAAATCCTTTACTAAAAATGTTAAATTTATGAATGTCCAGCATGCATATGATGCTCTGTTCTGCCTGTAACAATCTGTCATTCTGACTGTTTTACATGGGGTAAGCAATTAATGGTATGGAAAAAACTTAATACATATTAAATTCAAATTGATACCTAGTAACATTTCAGTAACATAGAATGTTGTCTATTTATCAGTATTTTGAAGCTTTCTCAAAGGTGTATACATGCATTTGGAGAAGCTACATTAAATTTCAAATTCTGGAAATGACCATTGATAATAAAATGAAGAATGTCTAGGTATCTCCAAAATGAAGTACATTAGCCCCTGCTATTGATATTTGTTTTAGCCTTTTTAATTTCTCCTTTTTTCAATATTTAATGTATATTATCTGTCTATACATATAATATAAACAAATTTTCATATATAATAGGAGTATGTGTCAAATTTTACTGTCATATTTCCTGAAAACCACAGATGATTTTACATCTAGTTCAGAATTAAGGCATTTGTTTAACTGATCAAACATTCCCCATGGAAGTCTAGTTGTTTGTTATCACTTTGACTTTCATATCTGCAGTGTCTGTTGTGTGATTAGACACAATTGAACTTAGTTAAGTGCTTAATTAACATGAGGTCATTCACATGCTACCGATACCCTTTTAGAGTCATATCCTCCTTTCTATCCCAACTGTATCACTGAACAGAGAGCCTGAGATATGAGGAAATGGATATATTGCAACAGAACCTATTGCTTATGGTAGGTTGTAGTCATACTTGAGAACAAGCTGGTACTTGTACATGGGAATACATTTTGGTGCCTTTACTTGTGAATTCTACTACAAATTTTATTCCTTTATTACAAGGCCTGAGAGGAGAACAGAAAAATCTACCTAAAACTTCTTATTAATTAATATCAATCACCCCTCCTTTGTCTATCACTTATTGGCATGCCAGTAAATTTCTTTTTTGCATTTAAACTGCGTTAACTTGCTTCTTACAACTTCTTAAATTTTATAGCGATCGAAAACTTTTATATTTTCTGTAGGATTTCTATAGTGACTTTTCTTACTCTTTCTATGCATTTAATGCGGGTAGTTTTTCAATAAGTGCGCACTAACCACTTGAAGTTCATGACTAGTGTCTGATGGATGACACAGCATTTCTACATGACTAGTTTAAATGATTTTCTATTTCAGAAAGGGAAATCCTGAAGATGACTAATGTTTAAAAATAGTGCTTGTTCCATTTTTAAATCAGTACCTTAAAAAATATCTGGCACTGCCTCAGTAAATAGGTTATTTTTAGTAAATATTTATAGAATGAATGGAGAGCTTTTCAAAGGCAAAACTTCATACAGTTTTTAAGTTTGTGTCTGAAAAATCATGCCAGACATACCTGGTTTCAGGAAGAAAACAATACTCCATGAAATCCAATACTCCAATACTCCACTGAACTATATAGAACACTTTACAATTGTTTTGGCAAGGTATTCTCTACTTCAACAGACTCCTGGAGCACTATGGGCCCTGCTGCCATTTCTCTGTCCCCTTTAAAGGACTATGATAATCAGTATGCACTGGCTTTGAAATTTGCATTATGCCATTCTAGCTCTGTGTGACTCAGTACTTTCAGGTCCCAATATTGATGTGCATTTTACAACTACTTTATATTATATCATAAATCCAATTAAACTATATTTTCTATTTGCAAATATCTAGCTTAAGTAGTTCCTGGGAAGGACAGCGATTTCTTCTCTTCCTTTACAGACTGAAGTGGCAGTGACATGAATTGAAAATAACTCAGATGCATTCACCAACTGTTTTTACAAGTGAAATGACAAACAGACCTTTCCTGAGATGAGTAGATTGAAAAGAAAAAGATATATATACACACACACACACATATATAATATATATCGGATTAAATCAATCCTCAAAAGATGTTCCAAAAGGATGTTCTACTATTCTAAAAGATATGCATGATTTTTTAAAGCACATTTTGTCGCTAATTTAAAAAGCACGACTTTTCTCTGACCATTTTTCAATCTTTAAAAATAAGACACCTAGAGGCTTCCCTGGTGGCGCAGTGGTTGGGAGTCCGCCTGCCAATGCAGGGGACACAGGTTCGTGCCCCGGTCCGGGAAGATCCCACATGCCGCGGTGCGGCTGGGCCCGTGAGCCATGGCCGCTGAGCCTGCGCGTCCGGAGCCTGTGCTCTGCAACGGGAGAGGCCACAGCAGTGAGAGGCCCGAGTACCGCAAAAAAAAAAAAACAAAAAACAAAAAACTAACTTTAAATTCAATTTGGGCTCCTGTTTCATGAAAGATGGAAACATTTTGTGTAACTTTTGATATTGACATGTGATCTTAATTTATTCGTATGTTCTTTTCAGGTGCTCTTAAACAAAATTTACTAAACATTTCTTGTCTCCTTTGCTCATTAATTAAATTTTTAAATCCCCAAAGTGAAAAAGACAGAGAGATGGAGACTGAGAGCACAGTCCTCCCTGTAAAACAGTAAATCCATAGTCACTAGTCCCAGCATCTTCAAGACAATTTAATAACAGGTACATGAAAAAAACACTTATTTTTTATAACAATCTTTTTTTTTAATGTATTTATTTATTTAATTTTGGCTGCATTGGGCCTTCGTTGCTGTGCACCAGTTTTCTCTAGTTGTGGCGAGCAGGCCCTACTCTTCGTTGCAGTGCGTGGCCTTCGCATTGCGGTTTCTCTTGTTGCAGTTGGACAGCATAGGCTATTGGTACACAGGCTTCAGTAGTTGTGGCACATGGGCTCAGTAGTTGTGGTTCGCGGGCAGTAGGGCTCAGGTTCAGTGGTGGTGGCATATGGGCTTAGCTATTCTGCAGCATGTGGGATATTCCCGGACCAGGGCTTGAACCTGTGTCTCCTGCATTGGCAGGAGGATTCTTATCCACTGCACCACCAGGGAAGCCCCTATAATGATCCTTTTATATCAACTTTATTAAATATGCAGTTTTCATTTTAATATATATTTTAATTTCCAATAATAAGTAAATAAACACACACATGCACACACACGTGCATACACATGTGCACATGTGTGTGGTACTGGCTATTTGTGTATTATCATCAACACACAAGGCCATTCATTCTCCCCCCCAAATATTAGTACATTCTAGGAATTATGCACTCTGAAACGTAGCATCATTTCTCCCAAATGCTTTTGTCCTTCTCTTGTTTATTGAACTCTACTACCCCATACCCCACTAATTCTTTTCCTTTAACTTATCTAAGGTAAAACAAAGACTTTTCCACTTTGGTTACCTGCTTTTTTACCTGCTACTCCATGCTTCCTGTCAAAGGAACTGATGAATTTTTCCTAAACTTATACTTTGCTAATATGTGGGTCATTCCACTATTTCAACTGTTAGTAGTCATCATCTCCACCTTTATAACAACTTCCATTTCTGCCCTACGTTATACTTCTAGGCAAAAGTCCTCATGTGTGAGAATTAGTCATAAGATCAGGATCAATAAACATTTTTTCCAGAATTAGCATTTGTTCATTTTAACATTATATCTTATTTTAAAATTATTTTTATTTAAGTTTTCTTTCTTCATTAGATAATATTACTTAATTAAGCCAAAGATCGTTTTACACACTGGTGCCTCCTTCAATGCTGCTTGCTAGACTGAAATACAGCAACAGGGAAGATGGAGAGTGGGAAGTAAATCCTAAAAATATTTGAGAAAGAATCCTTAGGAAATAGTGAAAAATTCTATATGAATAAAAAGAGACAATTCTCTCTTTTAGTATATTTTGGATATTAACCCCTTATCAGATTTGCAAATATCTTCGCCCATTTAGTAGGTTGGCTTTTTGTTATGTTGATGGTTTCCTTCTCTGTGCAAAAGCTTTAAAGTTTGATGAAGCATTATTTACAATAGCCAAGATATGGAAGCAACCTAGGTGTCCATTGGTAGATGAATGGATAAAGAAGATGTGGTATATATACACAATGGAGTATTACTCAGCCATGAAAAATAAAGTAAAATCTTGCCATTTGTTACAACATGGATGAACCTAGAGGGTATTATGATAAGTCAGATAAAGAAAGACAAATACCATAAAATTTCACCTATATGTGGAATCCAAAAAACCAAACAAACAAAACAGAAACAGACTCACAGATACAGAGAACAAACTGGTGGTTGCCAGAGGGGAGGAGGGTAGGGGGTTGGACAAACTAGGTAAACGGGGTTAAGAGGTACACACTTCCAGTTATAAAACAGAAAAGTCACAGGGATGTAATGTACAGCATGGTGGATACAGTCAATAATATTGTAATAACTTTGTATGGTGACAAATGGTAACTAGATTTATCATGGTGGTCATTTCATAATGTATAAAAAATATCAAATCACTATGTTATATATCTGAAATATAATATTGTATATCAATTATACTTCAACAAAAAAACTGGTTTAGCGCAAAGAGCTTACCCACCTGAAAACTGACTGAGTCCACCTAAGAGAATGGTTTTATTAAGAATGTTTATAATGGATATTATTTTTAAAAACTTTCTATATGTTCACCTGAAGAATCTCTATATAAAAGAAAAAATATTGTATATGTGTATTTGTCTCTATGTGTGTCTGTATCCCTCTGTATGTGTGGATATACACATACACAACTAAAATAAATTTCTAATACATTTGATTTAGAAAAAACAAAGCAAATTTATTAGGAGCAAAATTTTGAGAATAGTGATTTTAGGCAAAATAATATCTGTTTTCCGATCCTCTCCCTCTCCCTTTCTCAAATAGATCACCAGGAAAAAAATGTTCTTTATACTTTATAGAAATCATTTTTTTCTTCCTGTAAAGAAAAAGAAATTTGTCTATTTTTATAAAGGTAGATTTACTTTTATTTTAATCTGTTGAATGCTCTATGAAATCCTGTGTCATTGTCAAATGCATGCTATTGATAGTATAAGAATGATATGATAATTATTCCCTAATTTGTTTTAAATTATACAACTAAAGTCGGTCAACCAACTGTTATATTTCAATTAGTAGATTGGCCTATTCTGACTTTTTTTTTCTCAACTCTCATTAAACGCTCATAGCCTAAAAATTAGTTTAGGGGATTAAGAAGCATAAACAATTGCAATTCACCATGACGACAGATTCAAAGTGTTTGGAAAATGAGAAGCAAACCTAATATTTGGGACTCTATTTAACCAAAAATAAATAATTGAATGGTATTGTAAAAGTAATGAAAATGTAGAAGAAATATACCTTGTTATCTTACAAGTGATACTATGCAAAGAAAGGAATGTCTTGATATGTTCAGATATTCCCTAAGTATATTTCACTGAAAGGTTTGTTATAACTTGAGACCAAGAATTATGTAAAACGAAAACAAAAACAAAACAGATCTGAAAAAGAAGGAGTCCTCATTAAGTAGAAAATGGAAGGAACACATAAACAAAACTTCTTTGGTAAACTCAGAATTCAAAACAACATGTGTAAAACTAGAAGTATAAATTGAAAGTCAAAGCAAATACAAAGCAGCATCATACACAGAGGAACATTAAGTGCCCGTTGCTAAGTGAATGAAGCTATTCCGAAAAGGCTACATACAGTATGATTCCACCTATAGGACATTTTAGAAAAGGAAAACTATAAAGAGAGTAAAAAGATCAGTGTTGTCACAGAAGGGGGAAAGGGGTGAATAGGCACAGCACAGGGGATTTGTAGCGTAGTGAAAATGTTCTGTGTGATACTGAAACAGTGCATACACACATTATGCATGTGGCAAAACCTAGAATATTGTACAACATGAAGAGTGCATTCTAATGTAAACTATGAACTTTAACTAAACTATGAACTTCAGTTAAAATCATCAGTATTGGTTCATCAAATTTAACATACATACTACAAAACAAAACATCTAGCATTGCTAGATGTTAATTATAGGGGAAACTGGGGAGAGTACATGTGAACTCTCTGTACAGAGTGCAGTGTACTCTGTACTCTCTGTTCAACTTTTCTGTAAATCTAAAACTTCTCTAAGAAATAAACTCTATTATTAAAAATACAACTGATGAGAGTCAAACTTATACATGGTAAAATATATTAATGAATAGAAACTGATGGGAAAAAAATTCTTTCACACTAAATGTAATGTGGTACCTTGGATTGGATAGTGGAACAGGAGAAGGATGTTAGTGGAAAAACTGGTGAAATCTGAATAAAATCTGTAGTTTAGTTAATAGTAATATATCAAGGTGAATTTCTTGGTTTTTAGAAATATTACTATGCTTATATAAAATCTTAACATTAGGGGAAACTTGTGCATATGGTAGTGTTATGGGATCTACTGTCTTAGCTTTGCCACTTTTTCATAAATCTAAAGTTATTCCAAAATAAGCAAAATTTAAAAACCATCATCATACATGGTTATGAAATAATCAACAGCTAGAATTAAATGTCCAAACACCTCAGACCATATTCCTTCTTGTCTCTGAAAGCTGGATGTACAAGAACGAGACAAAACATACTGGTATGCTAGAAACTCCTTGTGGGCAGATTGTTTCTCACTCTCTTTCTACTCTAAAATGTCTAGAGTATAGACATTTACTTGTTTATACTTGTTATACTTGTTCTCAGTTACCTAGAATCAAATGAACAAATATCTTCTGAAGCCACTTATTAGTACAGCTTGTGTTGTATTAATCAAAATGACAGCTTTTTCTTGAGACTTGCTCAAAGAGAAGCCACATTATATATTCCAAAAGAATATACATAAGAGCACCATATATTTCTATAAAAAGTATCCAGCAAAAATTTACTATTTTAGCAGTTCAGAAGACAAAAATGTTGCTAATAATTTTGAGACATTTTAAATCTTGAGGATTTATTGGCTAGAAGATAACACATCTAACCCTTGTTTGAAGACTAGTCACATTAAAAATGATATACTAATTTTTTAAAAGATCTCAAAACATTTATTGGTTCTTATGAAAATTGAGAGTAGTTGAGATTTGTTTTGGTTATGAGCTAACATTTAAAAATACTGTTTCAGGGCTTCCCTGGTGGCACAGTGGTTGAGAGTCCGCCTGCCGATGCAGGGGACACGAGTTCGTGCCCCGGTCTGGGAAGATCGCACATGCCGTGGAGTGGCTGGGCCCGTGAGCCATGGCCGCTGAGCCTGTGCATCCGGAACCTGTGCTCCGCAACGGGAGAGGCCACAACAGTGAGAGGCCCGCATACCGCAAAAATAAATAAATAAAAATACTCTTTCAATGCACGTACATTTAGATTTATATTTGAATCTCAGCTAAAATCAATTTCTAGTTGTCAGAGAATGAGTTAAGAATCTTTAGGCAGAAAGTGACAGCTCAGTCCCTGGATCATAAACCAAGCTGTGATGAGGAGATACAGATACACGAGAGAACGTAGAGCTAATAATAATCCTATACAACTCGATTTTCTTCTTGGCCTTATGAAATATCAGCATTTTTCAACTGCTGAGAAAGGTAGCTCAACATTGACTGACATATTCCAAAATTTGTTTATTATTTAGGGTGCTGCATGGCAAGACACTCAGACAAAATCATCCTGAAATTCTATAAAGTATAGTCTCTTCAACATTAAATCACATAATCTTGAATCCTTCTTTGGTACTCTCCGCAGACCAAGACAGAAAAGATTAATGAAAAGACCACTGAACACAGACCCAGAGAGCAATGATATGACCTTGCGCAAGTCACTAAGACTCCCTGGGCTTCAGCTGCTTTTCTGTGTACTTAAGGAATTGCATTAGAGGACTTCTAAAGTCCCTGCTGGCTCTAAAATTGATTACTCATTCAAATATATTCTACTGCTCCAAATAAGATAAAAATTTGCCCCCTTTATAAAAAAAAAGTGAAGCAGCTGTATCAATAAACATTTTCACAAATTTCTACAGTTATTTTTTGCTTATGACTATGTTGTTGTTTACTTGCTTTTTCAACACTCAAGAGAACAGGTAAATTTAAATCAAAATGATCACTAATTCTACTTCAAAAAATGATTACCCATCCAACATTCATGATACAGATGACAAATAGTTCTAGGGTACAGTTTACAAAATTGATTCATATCATCCACAAGCTTTAAACTCAGTTGAAGACTTTTGAGAAAATCCATAAAGTTTATGGCTACCAGCTGTCTTGATTTCCATGTCATAGAATAAGTATCCAAGTTCAGATGGAGTCTTAAAGTTCTTTGAAAGCATCACACTGAATCTCTCCTCTCTTCCTGCACTGGCTGAATCTCCTGGTTGCTGGGTTCATGGTCTTGTCTCTTCATGTTGAGAAGGGAGATCTCTCCTCACATTTGTTTAAAGTTTAGCTTATTTTTTTTTTTTTAAGTTATCTTATTCTCAACCATACACCCAAAAGGACATTAACGTGTATTGTCATATGGAAGGGAAATTTGATTACTTTTACTATTAGAGCATCTTATGCCCTCTTTTTTTTTTTTTCTTTGTCTTCCTTAGTTTACTAATTTTCGTTTCTACTGAGTCCCCCAAAGGTCTTACAACTTATTCAATTCACCAAATTTGGCTTCTCTTTATTTTATGGCTTTATTATGAAAATGACCTATTAATAAAAATTCTTTTTGATTTTTTTAGAATATTCCTTCTTGGAGTGTCAGCAAAATAATGAAAATTTAACCTATGCCAAATCACTAAGATGTATAACCAAAGGAATAGAGGGCTGATCCTAGGTTCCTGTACTCTATCGTGGGAACTTTCACAGTGATTTCCAGCTGCTTTTTCTGGTGCCCGTCTGTTCTTTGATTACAACATCCTTCATAATCACCTCTTTAAAATACTGCCTTTGAATAATCTCCAATATCTTTCGTGGGGTACATAAAATCGATCATAAGCTGATCTCAGTAACTTTCTAGGAATGTTTCATAGGCATTTCCCGGACAACCTTACATTCTAGTAACTCCTTGATGGGGGAACTTTCATATCCCTTATTCCAGTTTCACTATCACTTAATTCAGGGCTTTTCCAGTCTTTTGGTTTTAATGTTATCTCTTTTATCATGAGCAACAGATGCGGCTGTATAAGTATCTTCAGTATTTACAAATACTGAAGATACTACATGCAGCTCAAATTGAGCTCCAAGATTACATGAGAGAAACTTGAGGATTCTAAAATGAATCCCTCTTGCAAAAGTGCTAAGAATAGATTCCCCGAGTTGCTAGTAAAATACCTATTTTTCTGCTGTGTGGTTATTGTAAAATTCTAAATTTAAAAATATCCAGAGCTATATTAATCACAAATTATGCACAGTGCTGCACTAATTAAGAGTTTGGAAACTACAGCACTGTATCAAGCAGCCGCTGAATACCTTCATAAGTAATACCTGTCTCATTACAGCAGATAATGATTTTCTAGCACAGTGATTCCCAAACTTGAACAACATCAGAATCACATGGAGGGCCTGTGAAAAAACAGGTTGCTGAGCCCTGGTCCCAGGATTTGTAATGTAGTAGTAGGTCTTGGTTGGAAGCTCAGAAATTTGCATTTCTAATAACTACTGTTTAAAAATTTTAAAGAATTTCAATATATTAGTTTTTTAAAATATATTTAACTATATATGACTCTGTAGTTTATATATATAGTTTTATATATAAACTGTAAATACATAAACACACATATATATGTGTGTGTATATATATGTTAAACTGCATCATTAACAGAATGAATAAAAATAACTTGTAACACAGACTATTCAGAAAATTGAGTACACTATCCCCCTTGACGTTTTCCTTCTTATGTCCCACGTAAAGGGGACAAATGATTTTAGCAACTCCCAAGAAAGCTGAGATATTACATTTTGGTAGTTTTTCTTCATATAACACTTCTTGAATAAAGTGAGCATCACAAGCAGAAAAAACAAACAAAACTGATGGTAATCAATGAGCTATGAAGTTTGTAGAAATACTTCAAGTGGTTTGTATTGTAAATATTATAACCTTTAAATGTTCTCAGGTCCAATGGCTGTCATTTGGGACATGGGACTTATTTAAAAAGTGTTTTATGCCATATTTTTTTACAGGCCAAATTTAATTTCTTTTTCAAAAGGCTTTCAAAAGAAATTAACCATCAGAGAATAATAAACCTAAAGGTCAAAACAACTAATTCATGAAATTTAAAAAAATAATTAAGGAGTAAAGTAAATAAGCAAAACTTTTGGGAAATTATTATTTTTAAAAATTCCCATCAAAATTCTTGACTTATACTTAGTGGAATGACAGAATGGAAACTCGTCTCTATTGGAGTACATATGTTATATTTATATCCTATATTCAAATGAAAACCTGGAAGCTTGAAAACATAGTGCTTATTCTAAGTATGCTCTTTAAAATATTAAGGGAACCGGACATTTCTTAGCAATATAGAAATAGATATTCAGTCTGTCATATACTATTTTGCACATGTAGCAATAAATTTAATGTAAAATAAGTATGAAAGTCATTACTTTTTTTAAGTTTAATACCTATATTTTGGTTACTTTTATTTTAATAACCATTTATTTTTGATCAGAAACTATATTCACTTGAAGTTGCACAAAGTAAAAAGTTTTGGTGTCAAAAAGTTATTATTTTTTTAAAATGCTATTAATATGAGAAATCACTAGAAGCAAAACTTTGTTTTTGATTTGAATGTTTTAAAAAGCTACTTTAAAAAACAAATATGAAATGATCTTAATAAATTTATGAAATATTTAAACATTCAAATTAGAGATGAAAATTATTTAAATATGTCTTAGCTTTTTATTTAACTTTATAGTTACTGTATGTTAAGTAAGAATCATGTAGTACAAATTTGTGAGCAAAGATGAAATAAATAAACCCATCCAAATATGTTTCAGATCTCCTCTACTTTAAATTCCACAAAGCTATACATCGAAGTAAAAGAAGCAAAGTACATTGCATGTCATATTAAAAAAATTCTAATCTAAAACCCCCAAAATATAAACAAATAATATTTTGATACAGAGAGGAAAATTCACATAGAAATATACAACATTAACAATGGAAAATATTTTCTATTCTTTAAGCACTAATAAAAGTTCTGTTAAAACAAATACAAGATAACATTTTAATTTTTATAAATTAAATGTTGCCAGAATAAATTCTATCTTTGCTGATTTCTACCACTTATCCACATGCCCCCTTCTTTTATAGCGTATTTTGTTTCAAGGAAAGGTTAAAAAAACCTATGAAACTTTGTCACGTTTTTCTAATTGATCAGACAACCTTCCTTGAAAGTTTAGCACAATAGGTAAAAGTGACACATTTAAAATATATAGCATTGTTCATTCTAGGCAAAAAAATGTCAATGACCAAGAATCACATATGTGAATAATTTGATTTTCTTGGATGGACTATTCAGCATATGAAGCAGAATTTGGACTGTGATTCATAAAGGCAAAGTTCCCAGTGGTTATTGTTGACACCCAGTTGTCAAAATATTCTTCCTGCATTTCAGACACCATTCACAAAGTGAAAGCTAGAAATCCAGCAGATAAGACTTTTAGAATCCAGACTTCACAAATAGCAATAATTCCAATATCGAAGGCACATTATAGTATACTGGAAACTTGTTTTAGAGAGTATTTTTATTATTTCTGTTACTCTCTATGATTCATTCAATTCTAAACATTTCTACTTTTAGTTAAATGGAATTTACATGCAGGATCCTAGCTTTTTACTCTTAGAGGACAACCTATATAATTTTCAATATACAGCTGTCTTTAGCTAGTTTTCTTTTTCAGTTAACTTCCAATTCATAGGCTTGTAGTATTTTCTAAATACATTTAACTAAATAGCTCTGCTAGTACAAAAAATAACGTATGTAATATAGACATAGACATATATCTACACTATTATATATGTATGTTTGTATATTATATATCTGTAATATATACTCATATATATACAATATATATACTATAGTATGTATATATTATAATTTTACTTAAGTTTACGCCACTGAAAAGAGAGTGAAGTCATTACCAGACACCATTTAAAATAACAGACTAGAAATCATCAAATTTTCTCAACAAATGTAAAATTAGTATTAGTTTAGTTATCCTTCCTTGTTTTGGAAAGCTTTTATTATGCATTTATTCAGGTAATGTTAATTTATGGACAACTAATCCACAAACTTTAAACAAGGAGAGTTTCATGAAATGGGAATTGGTCTCAAAGAGCTTTCAGTTTCCAGGTTTAAATAAATATCAATGAAATCACTGCAGTAATGTATAATTACAAGCTGTAGAGGTACAACAAAGAACAAGGCAGATGAGCTTAATAGGTGTTCTGTCCTAGTCTGGGGGGTGCCAGAAGGGTAGCATATGAGAAATAGAAGGTCTCCCTGAAGAAAAATATTAGTATTCTGAGGAAATTCTAAAAATTCTAAAAATTATTAAAAATTTAAAATAAATTGGACACCCAATTTACCTTATTTTGATTCTTTCAATTCAAAATGTAGTTCAAGATTATATGCGAACTTTTATCTGTGCAGATTCAATGAAATAACAATCATGTGTTGTCAAAGGCAATATTTTGGGCTCTTAATTGAGAAGAGGTGTTTGCTGGCACCTCAGGCAATACTATCAATTTTCTTTCCCCAAAATTCAACTCCTAGACATCAAGTTTCGACTGAGATTTAAGCAGACATATGAATGAATTTACCAAAAGGTTTTGGATTAGAATGGGAAAACCGTAAAATTTATCTAAGATTAAGAAATGATATTTGTATATCTCTTTTACATACATTAGTATATATATACTTATTCATAGATAGATATATAGCAACATCTCATTTGTTCAAGTGTCATTCACTATAAAGCGCTGTGACATAGAAATTACTGTTATCCCTTGTTTAAAAGTGAGGCTAAGCATTAATGAAGGTTAATAGGCCTGTATTAGATCATACTGCAATAAATGACAGAGCCAGAATTCAAATGCAGATGTGCCAATTCTACACGACGTGCTTATTCTATTTTACTATTCTGCCTGTTTTCTTTGACTTCATACTAAAGCACAAAAAAGATAACTTGGGAAAATACAAATAACATTGTAGGACAGAATTATGCATTTCCATAGCCTCAATTTAGAAATTAAGGTATTTGATCAGGAGATAAAACATTGGATTCTATCAGGAGGTCTTTAACTGGAAAGTATGAGAAATACAAAAAGAATGGATTTAACAGGGAACACGTATTTTTCCATGTTACTCAGTGGTTCTAAGATGTCAGGGTTCCAGGCTGATCTCTCTAATGCTCTCTGGGTTCCACCTTTCTGGCAATTAAGGGAGTGCAGGTGCTCCAGACTGGACATTGGGCTATCACAGGGCAAACTCAGAGGCACAAAGCACCTGGCCTCTTCCCATCTCTTTTTATTGGAAGGAAACCTTTCCCATAAGTCATTGGAATTCTGTTCCAGTCTTATTGGCTTCACTTACTCTTGCCTAAACCAATCACTGGCAAAATGACTGTAATTATCATGATTTGCTCTCAGATAAATCAATATTCACCCTGCAAAGTGGCAAGAGGGGTCATTTTCCAGGAACACATGGGAGGGTGAAAACCTGAATAATTTCAGTGTTCTATCAGCAAGGAAAAGCCAGGGTACAGATACTTGATGAGCAACCAATGGGTCATCTATTTGCCAGAAGAGTGTTTTTTATTTAAGTACATTATCACTGTTAAGACACCAATAAATAGCTAAGGAAACCTTTAGGGAAAAAATCTAAAAGAATTGAAAAGAGGGGGGTGGTATAAAATTTTTAAAAAATCTACAACTGTTGATTTTGAGACTTCTCATTTCAGACTATTCTTTCTCTATACCCGCCCCCCTCCAACCCTCTCTTCATTCTCTTCTCCTTACTTGAGTTTCTTTGAGTCCAGGTTCTAGATGCCTTTGTACTGCTTGACCATCCTCTCAATACTATCCTAAGTGAAAACTGTGTAGCCTCCCTCCCTTTAATCCCTCCTCTGGGGTGATACATAGACTAAGACACTGTCAGTCAATCAATCAATTTAAGTACTAGTCATGTGTAAACCAAGGACTCTTTCTAGATTGTAATCCAGCAACATATATGGGCTTTGATATATGTTGATTGTCCCCTAAATCAAAGAATATTCAAATTATTGAATTATTTACTAAAATTTCTGAAGATAATTAAGCCCAGAATTCAAAAATTATAATTCATAGTTTACAAGGCCAGAGAAGGTTAATTGCTTGTCTAATTTATTAAAGTGAACAAACTTACTACCAGAAAATATCCATGTCAAATAAAACTCTTCTACTGAAAAGTGAACTGCTGTTCATGACCCCCTTGATAATTTCAGTTTACAAGTTTGAGTATTATTTTCATGAAATTCATTTAGAGAAAACCAAAGTTTCATTAAACTTCTTCACAGATACTTATTTGGGGAATTTGTCCCATGCCTAATAGTATAGTACCATACTTTTCTGCCAGGTTTCCTCTAAGATTTGAAGCACCATTTGAAAATAGAGATAGAAGTAATCCTCCCAAGAAAATCGTATAGGTTAATTGTAAGGTTTTATGAATGAATGTATCTCTGGGGAAGAGGGTAAATAGAAATAGAAAAACATATACATGAAGGAATGGGTCACTCTTGACAATTTTCCACAAAATACATTAATTTTATATGGCTCATGTGATATAATCATCCCATGAAAGATTCATTTCAAATTTGGAATGAATTATTGACTTATTTCTTAAAATTTATATTTCAAAAGATTTGGAATTTAGAGCTTCTAATGGGAGTATCGTTGGGACTTAGAGAAGTTGCTGGCAATCCTAGCTCCTCGTGGAGTGACCATAGCTCCTGCTGGAGAGCTTCATTATCCAAACCCTAAGCAAGGGTTTCTCAACCTGTATGCTGTCATTTTGGACCAGATCATTCTTTGCTGCCCTGTTTTTTGTACAATGACTAGCAGGATGCCTGGTCTTCCACACCAGATGCCAGTAGTGCCCTGCCTTCCCAGTTGTGACAACCAGCATATCTCCATACAAATATCTCCATGGGGCAAAATCAGAATTGCCTCCTGCCTTATCTATGCCTCATCACATGGAGAACCACTGCCCTAAATCAAAAGTGCAGGATTTTCCATGCTGTTTGTGACAACATGGATGGAGCTTGAGGGCATTACACTAAGTGAAATAAGCCAGACAGAGAAAAACAAATATTGCATGGTATCACTCATATGTGGAATCTTAAAAAAAAAAAAATCCATAGAAACAGAGTAGAAAAGTGGTGAGGGTGGGGTATATAGGGAGCAGTTGGTAAAGGGGTACAAACTTTCAGCTATACAAATAAGGCCTGAGGATCTAATGTATAACATGGTGACTATAGCTGATAACACTATATCATAAAATTGAAATTTGCTAAGAGAGTAGGACTTAACTGTTCTCACCAAAAAAGAAAGAAAGAAAGAAAAGAAGAAGAGAGTGGGATATTTCGATAATTCAGTATGGTCTGACATTGTTATAATTTTTTCCTCCAAGGTTTATATTTATATTTTAGTTAACCTGCAAACAGATGCACTTTTACTTATTGGGGTTAATTAATTAAAACAATGACTAGTTCAAAGTTGTTTCCAGCTATCACTTCATTTTTTTATGGAAAAGCTTGCATCATAGATATCACTACTGATTTAACTATCTATTCCCTTTAAAACCAAAACAAACACAAAATTCCTCTATCCTTGTCAAATTGAAAATGACAATGATCAGGCAATAAAAATGATTAATTGAATCTAAAGGCACAAACAATCATACAAGCAAAGATGTTAAATCCCAAACTTAAATTGACTCAAGAATTGAGCTTTCACTCAAGAATATCATCAGTTTCTCAAAACGAAATGAATATTAATGTCACATTTTCTAAATTAGTGCTACTTATTTCCTCATGGACATTATGGTTAACATAATACAGGGGGAAGATTTAAAGGAAAAATGTACTACAAATCACCCCAAGACAATAATTCACATACTTGGTTTTTCTTTTATTTTAATCATTTTGCGCTTAAGGTATTATAAACATCATGATCTGTTGAGGAGATTTTTTTTTTTTTTTCCTCCCTGCTGGTTTTAATGATAAGCTTGGAGAACCTGACTAGCTGTTTTAGGCCATTTAATGCATCTGAAATAGTGAAGTAACAGCTACAAGAAGACCAACCAGGAAAGCAATGAAGAGGAGGCCAGAGCGCCTGAGGTCAGCTTTCTGAGGCTAAAGGAGAGACTGAAAACTGTTCATGAGAAAACCATAAGCGATTCCTAGGAGAAAGGAGGTAGGAAACTGGGCAAGAGATGACAAAAGTCAAGAGGCCAGTTACCCTGAGGAGTGTTTCTTAAATTTAATGTGCTTAGGAATCACCTGGGACCGTGTTAAGATGCAGATTCTGATTCATCTGGAGTGGGGCCTGACAGCCTGCATTTCTAAGAATCTCCCAGGTTTTGACTCTGCTGGTTGGTGCATGTGTACACTGTGTGTGGCAAGGTTCTAGAACATCCCTCCCCACCCAACATTTCTCTGGAAGTAAAAGTGAACTTTGTTCATGATAAAATCTATGAGATTAACAAGGTAAATGAATTCATTTCCCCAAATTCTCAACATGGAGAAATGTGTTTTCTTTATACCTTCTTTAAAGGAAAATAAGAGGTAGACTGCTGCTTTGATATACAAATTAACTTATTGTTTACTATATATATATATATATATATATATATATATATATATATGTAAAGTATCAGTATGGTTTTTGCTTTTCATATCTCCTTAGGCAGCAAGTTTCTATGATATGTTATCTAATGGAGTAATGAAAGACTCACATTTCTAAAATCAAAATTAAAGTTAGGTTTGAGTTTTGGATGATGAGTTTTAAATGAGTTTTCCAGCTCAATCCTGAGTTTCAACTCATTCGTTATGACTACCCAGGATGTGCTTTTACCCTAACCATTTGATTCCTTTTAAACCTATGGGAAAACCAAACCTTGGCTTACTTCATACTCTTCCCTTCTAAGCAACTAAACAAGGCCTGATTATGTGATAGGTTTTGGCATCATGTCAGTGTCAAGGTGCACCAGGAAGAGAAGCAGATACAAAGATGACAGATAGATGAAGTATCCCTGATGCAAAACATCCATCGGTGAAGAAGAAGCTGGTAGTAAAAATTAGTATGTTTAGGCACAAAAATCTAAAGACTGAACACCAATACTAAGTCGAAGTAATTATAACCTCTTTGAAAAGAGCCTGGCCTAGAAAAAAAGGAATATACACATTTACTCCTATCACAAATATTCCTAAATAGCACTTTGCATTTTCCACAGGCTATCCTTGGAAACAAAACAGATATGTTTAGGCATTTTTTGTACAATTTTGTAGGAACAAAAAATTTCCAAATGTACGGCCCTCTTTTTTCTGAAAAAGGAGAAGGAAAATTTTCTCACTCAAAGGCTCATCATAAATATTCGGGTCCCAAAATGCTATACACCTCAGTAATCTGTGTCTGACTTGACAAAAGATTAAAGGTATATACAGTGCTTAGAATTTAAAGACAGTCATATTTTCCTAAATAAAATGCCCGGTTTTAAACTGATCTAGACAAGCTGAAGACACTTTAAGCAAAGAAATTAAGGCAACACAGGCTTATACTGTTCACAAATACCTACCCTATGTGGAACTGTCACCACAGTTGATTTTAAGGCTACAACTCTGGAGGCAACCATCTCCAAATACACACTTTCTACATTACTTAAAATTTAGAGTCTCTCCTCAACTCACCTATTTTGACCACATCACAAAAAAAATGTTAGGTGATCACGCTTAGATCATCTGCATGATGGTAGTAATAATTAAACTGTTTAGTTAGTTCATTCAAGCAATTGATAAATTCAGAAGGGGAAAAAAATACTTCAAAGCTCTCAATAGTTCCATTGGATACAAATACTAAGCTGTGTTAGTCCATGTACTGAATATACTGATAAGCACAACTTGTCATCAGAAGTACAGGAATTCCTGTTCCCAATAATTCCTCCTGCTCTCTAAGACAGGCAATGGACAGAAGAATCATGTTCCTTTCAATAGTTTACCAAACTCACCCCATGTGATGGGTAGGAGATCCAGCCCAGCTCCCCCTGAATTGTTTTTGAATCCAGTAGATCGACTAAAAGAAAACACAGATAACACAAAAACAGTTGAAAGGAATGAATTCTATTTACTTCTGTCAAGTTAATGTTGTCTGTTGCTGATATAATAATATCAACGTGTTCAAAAAACACGACTCTGTTCATTCTCATTATATGTGTATGATGAGTAGAAGAAGGGAATTACAAAGAAAAGCAACCACATGGAAAGTTAAGGGATCAAAAGTTTCTGTGACTTTTTAAACTGTTTATGTTTGTTTATATATATATATATATATATAGTATATTTAATATATTGACAGAATAATTACAGGTTTAAAGAGGACACTATAAAAATACAAAATAGGAAACATTAATGCTAACATGAAATCAAAATAACTGCAAAGACCATTAAATTTAATAAATTGACATGATTTCACTATAAATTAGTTAAGTATGCTTCCATAATGAATCGTATTTCTTTTTGTACATATTTTGATATGACATCTTCATATTGTCCCTGGCCAAAACCAAACATACTGTAATAAATACTGTATAAATTGTGTACTTATGTAATGAACAAAATGCTTAGCTATCAATTTGAGAAGAAGCCAAAATATGTATTATTGTAGCATAGCGCTTTGTAAAGCTTTACTTCTTTAAAAAGGGTATTGTTACCCAAAGACTTTAATGATTTCACTCAGAATTTTGTGCTAGTTATTAAAAAGTCTGATGAATAATAAAATATAATAAGAATGTAGTTGCATTTTGAATATGTTATTAAAAGAGAAAGGCAAATGATTTATTTTCAACCCAGAGAGTATTAATTTGAAATGGACTGGAAAGTAAAATATAAAAAGATACTTTAAGTTTAATTAATAACAAAGGGCTCATGTTGATTGTCAATCTGTTAAATAATGGAAACTATAGTTTTCCCACATCCTTCTTCTAAGTTAGAAAACAACCCCATGATTGATTAATGGAAGATGTAGAAGAAGTTTACATAAAATATGCAGGTAATATTAACATGAACCAGAGCAGGTGAATCAATAAGTATAATAACAGACAGTCATTTTGAAGGGTTCCATATATTCACAAATCAAAACATAATGTTAATACATGCAAAGCACAACATGACCATGTGTTGTCAATAAAGGGCTTCCTGATGCATGAAAAGCACCACCCTTTCTTTAATCATCCCAATTATTTTCTTACAAAGGAAACATTAATCATATAAATGTTAAGAAAATGAATTATATTTGATTGATGTTAGAATTCCAAATTTTCAAGCAATGCTTTTTAAAAGAAGATATTTGGTTAGCTGGTTAGATGATAAATATACTAGGTGAGTATAAGAAAAATTCCTAATCATTAAGATAAAAAGATAAAGTTCTCAGAGGAAAAAAAACATATAAACTTAACCTATTACACTGGAATTCCTTAACGATTAAACTTTTTTCCCCTCACAATAAATTAATCCCAGTGAGAAGTAATTATATTTAGATAAAAGAAGAAGATAGTTGCTGCATGGATTACATAGTGTAATTTCCATAATGGAATTATTTCCCAGGATATCAGTTTGGAAATTAACAGTATGCTTAATTATATTGAAATTATCTCTGGAAAATGATTTTTAAAAAAACTTCTACCAATTAATGTTACGGATAACATTTCAGATTATATAATGTTAAAGAATTTTTGAAAATATGAGAATACAGCCTCACCTTTAAAGTATGTTACCAACATTTATTCTGATAGACATACCTAGCTCAGTTGTTGGTTCTATCACATTCAGCAGTTGATTTCTCTGAGTTTTACACAGGATTTGCATCGTAGAATTTATAGGGCCAGTATTCATAAATCATTGGATCACATTTGTAATACCTTCAGGGGTTTAAATGATTCAATGTTTTTGTGTGTATGTAATAATTGAATATGTACTAAATGATGAATATATGTTATTCCACCTGCTAAGATGAATGGTTGATTTAATTTCAGTATTAATAACCAGAGGAAAAAAGTGTTTGAGGCAAGGAAGATATAAATATTTTCTCCACTTAGTAAATTACTCATTGGAACGTAGGTTGTTAACTAAAGAACTATACCCTTAAGTTTTCTCTGATGATAATGATGAGGGGAAAAGGACTGGCTTTATCACATCAACATTTGGTTTCAACTCAAAGGAGAAAAGCTAAACCAAAAAGAATTGTATTGCACTGTCAATTAAAATTGGTATAAGAGATTAATTAAATTTATTTCATTTACTCAGAAATTGAATTTTTAGTGCACTCCATTTAGCATGAATGAGGGAACACACAATTAGCAGCATTACTCATGATTCTGATCCTCTTGTCTATCAAACATAATTAGGTCTGCACTGGTTATCTCACAATGTTGCCATGATGATCAAATAATATAAATTTAGTTAAAGCCACCTGAGGTTATTACATGCTATACAGATTCAATGTTCTGTAAACTTAAAATATTATCTAACAACAGTTCCAATACAATTCTTCTGAATGGTATTGAAAATCAACCATCAATATATGGCCTAATAGAGAAGAAAAGTGACATGAAGACACTTTTTAAAAGCACCTATTTGGGGTTTATAAAGTGTTTTTGTTTATAACCAAATAAGAACAACACAGTCTAAGAATTCTAGCCACTTAAAGTCAATGGTTACTAGACTGGAATTTGCCAGGATATAAACCTCAAGGCTCCTGTGATCTGTTGTATAGCAATCTTGAGTGCAGCATAACTGAGATAAGAAGAAGAGAAAAGTTAATGGAATTTGAAAGTCAACGTGCTGTGAGTGATGTCTCCGGATACATTGACTAAATCTAACCTTGCAATGCAATATCTTAAACCCCACACTGATATGGGCAAGAACCTTAGTTACTAATGCTTTTCCTCTCCCAAAAACGCTGTAGACCTGATCATAGCCTTTCAAGTAGTGCCATTATTCAAATGCCAGGGCAGATAGAATTGTGATGTACAAACATATTGTAGTCTGAGTTTTAATGACACTTTGTAACATGGAATATTTATTTTAATTGCTAAAATTTTTGAGTTTACAATTATGAATTTTAACAAAAATATTAGGAAATTATGCTTAAGGGTAGGTGGGAATATATAAATAGACTAATTCTTTAACGACTGCCTCATGCTAAGTTATTTGCCAAAGATATAAATGGGTCTCTTACCAGATTTCATATTCTAATGGTTGATTTCCAAATATTTGTGGTTTGTAACAGAAAATATGTCATTTCATTAATTTCAGAATATTTTCTATTCAAAGAGCTATGTAGCATATATTAACTTCTAAAAGTGATTTAAATTGGACACATTTTGAAGTGTTAGAACTCCACTTGAGATATAAATAGGAGTTTTTGGCAAAAGAAATCATTGTGGGGAGTCTGGATGGATATGGTTCTGGGTGTCTTTCACATGCTTTACTCTGTCTAGTCTCACTGCTTTTAAATGGAAAAAAAAGGTATAAATAGGTGAAGGGGTTTACATTCATGAAAACAGTAAGGGAATCCTCACTCAGTCTCCTTGAATTGGCTTTCAGGTGGGCACTAACACAAGATTTACTGGTCAAAATGATGTGTGGTGTCTGATGAGAATTAGAAGGCGTAGAATGAAGTAAAGGAATAAGAACAAAGTATAGGGTAAACTGGCTCATATTAGTTGTAAGTGCTTCTGGAAAGAAGGAACCCTTGCTGTCATTCCTGCCACTGATCTTTACTGTCACTTTTCCCACTTGGCTGAATTATGGAGTTAAGATGCTCAGGAGTCTTTTCTCTCTTCCCTTCTTACCCTCTATGATAATGAAGAGATAATCAAATATCTACTTCTTTGCTCACTGGCATTGACAACGTCATAAAGAATTATCTGTGCCAAGGATTTATATACCACCTTCCCTTCTTACTAATAAGAATTCATTAAAAATTTTTAAAGGACTCAGTCATTAAAATAAGATTTTGCAACAAATGTTCTCATTTAGTAAGGACAGATTAAAAACTTTAGGTATAAATTTCTGGAGTTTTACATTTAAAGAATCATTAATACACCAAGATTTTTCAAGAGCATTTCAAAATTCTGATTCATAGTGGCTATCTGTCCACTTAGAAAGACTAAGAGTTAAACAAATATTCACATCTTTTAGATTAAGTGCTGCAAATATACAGATAGTACGAAAATAATTTTTAAAATTAAATGCCACAATTTCTTACTGAAGTGGAAGATCATTTCAATTATTTAATAACATATCTATGCTTTGTGGTAATGCTATAGTTGCATTTAAGAAAACATTTAGAAATGTCAAGGTGACAAGTAGGGCTTAATGGCTAAAGAATTTCAGACTTGTAATAATAGACATGTTTTCTTGTAAAACCTTCAGTTACAAGGTGCTTTTATAACCAAGTGCAAATAACTATGAAACCGCTACAGCAGAAAACAAACCCATCCTTTGATTTTGTCTTGTTTTTACTAAAAAATAATGACATTTCCTTTCCTGTTTGTGCCATCACTGTAATTGTCCCAGACACATTTCTTGTACACTATTTATCTGTATCATTTTCATCACTTTCTGTTATGATGAAAAGAGTAGTTTTGCTCTAGGTTATAGATAGCAGAAGAGTCCTTTAATCTGCTCCTAAGTTATACTTGAATGTTGCAAATAGAATACAGGAAGTAATACATTTTGATCTCAGTGTTGTAATTCGCTGTGTGGTACTCTGGTCAACCATAACATGGAATCAAGAAATCAAGATGTATTTGCTGACAGGAGTCCACCAAAGCTCAGCTTTTCATTTTTACTGTACACACCCAGGTATGCCACAGAGAAGAAATTTAGAGAAGTCAGTTTTATTAATGTACTTATCTATTTCAACATAACTTTTATCTACTAGGATTATATATTCTTAGTTAACAGTTCCTATAGACTTCCTGTTTATGTTTATTTCTAACTAAACATAATTAAAACATCTTTGTAATAGATCATTAGTATTGTATTTCACAGACTAAAACTTATAAAAATGTTTTAAACTATAAATGAAGTCAACTAAAATCTATTAATTGTGGGTAGATAAAACTTCCTGTAATCTATGTTAAATTTTACAGGCATTTTGTGTCATAGAAGTATAAATTTATGATAATTTCTCAATCAAATAACCAAGTAAAATAATTATGTAAAAATTTTTAAAAATGTGTAGTGCTAGACATTTCTGTGAAAACCCTCTTATTGCATGGTATCAATGGCTTATTTATGGGATATAAGCAGATTTCTGGACAAGGTGGTATACTATCAACTTTTTCTTATTAGCTTTTCTTCCTGGGCAATAATTTTATATTAACTTCTATACAGGCAGGTCCTAATTAAAGAAGAAACTGTAATTAGCTGCCGCATTTCAATCTTTGCCAACAGCAGGAAGAAGTCATTGGAATCAAAACATAGTCTTACAGTAAGATGTCTTGTGTTCTCATGACTACAGCAGCTCAAGGAAATAACAAACACAGACCAAAATTCCACTTGAAACTTGGATACTTTAGTAAATGTTAACTCTGTGTTGTTTCTAAAAGGTTAAAATTTTCAATTTTTTGCTTTTTAATCTGAGAAATCTGAAGGTCACTCTGATATTAATACTCTTATGGAGAAAACAGCTATTAAAATATCCCTTGGGAATGTGTTCTTATAACAAAATAATTCTTTCAAATAAATGAGTGGGGATGTTCTACTGTCAATGAGGTTTTACTACATTAACAACCTCAGCTTTGATAATGGTCCCTAGAATAGCAGGTCTCTTTGCTTCTGTGCATTGTCAACCTATATTATGAATCATTTAGACAAGTGAAATGTGTTTCCCAAAATGTAAGGTACTAAAAGTAGAACACTAATGATTATGTAAACATTGTACTTTTTCAACATATTTTAGCTTTTTAAAGTGTTCTAGAACAGAAAAAATTGTTTATTTCTACTCTGAAAGGACTTTTTTGACAGATTAAAAAGTGAAAAATGAAAATATATCCTTCAATTTGAAATTATATAAACAATCATTAGGGCAAATAGGCACTCAAGCAATAGCACATATATTTTGCCTTCACACCATAAATTCAGGCTGTCTTGGTATATACTTTTTATTATATCGCTTGATTATTAACTTTTGACTACTAAATGTAAGCTATCTGTTTAGTCAGGGTTTGAACAATGGTATGAAAATGGAATAGAATGTAGAAGATGGCTAACAAAACAATTCTAATATAGTAGTTATTTTCAAAATAAAAATGTGCTTGGAAGTCCCTTGGATATAAGGATTCAAATTTTAACATAGGGAACAAAAAGTGTAGTGATGAAATTAAATTTCAATTTAAAAACATTCTTTGGAAGATATACAGATTGCCAACAAACACATGAAAGAATGCTCAACATCATTAATCATTAGAGAAACGCAAATCAAAACTACAATGAGATATTATCTCACACCAGTCAGAATGGCCATCATCAAAAAACCTACAAACAATAAATGCTGGAGAGGGTGTGGAGAAAAGAGAACACTCTTGCACTGTTGGTGGGAATGTAAATTGATACAGCCACTATGGAGAACAGTATGGAGGTTCCTTAAAAATCTAAAAATAGAACTACCATACGACCCAGCAATCCCACTACTGGGCATATACCCTGAGAAAACCATAATTCAAAACAAGACATGTTCCACAATGTTCATTGCAGCTCTATTTACAATAGCCAGGAGATGGAAACAACCTAAGTGTCCATCAAGAGATGAATGGATAAAGAAGATATGGCACATATATACAGTGGAATATTACTCAGCCATAAAAAGAAACGAAATTGAGTTATTTGTAGTGAGGTGGATAGACCTAGAGTCTGTCATACAGAGTGAAGTCAGAAAGAGAAAAACAAATACCGTATGCTAATGCATATATATGGAATCTAAGAAAAAAAAAAAAAAGGTCATGAAGAACCTAGGGGCAAGATGGGAATAAAGACACAGACCTACTAGAGAATGGACTTGAGGATATGGGGAGGGGGAAGGGTAAGCTGTGACAAAGTGAGAGAGTGGCATGGACATATATACACTACCAAACGTAAAATAGATAGCTAGTGGGAAGCAGCCGCATAGCACAGGGAGATCAGCTCGGTGCTTTGTGACCACCTAGAGGGGTGGAATAGGGAGGGTGGGACCGAGGGAGACGCAAGAGGGAAGAGATATGGGAACATATGTATAACTGATTCACTTTGTTATAAAGCAGAAACTAACACACCATTGTAAAGCAATTATACTCCAATAAAGATGTTAAAAAGAAATAAAATTAAAAAAATAAAAACATTCTTTGGACATTTTTACATCACAAAACTTTTTTTTAATTTTAAAAGAAGCCCAATGCAGAATAAATTGGTTTAAATTTCTGGAAAATTAAAATCAGGATATAGCTTGGACTTCATCATATTCTAGAGGATATCTACATCTAGACTTTATGTCATACACCATGACTGTTGTCTACAGACATACACACACACACATATAAACAAACTCTTCAATGTATAAATATGGGTCTTTATAAAGGCCCACAAAGGATCCAGTGAAGCACCACATGCCTATCAGTTTAATTCAAAACTCTAGCCCTTTACTTTTCATATTAGGAGCATAGTGTCAATGGAAAGTATCAAACAATTAGTGCTGTGGTGGTCAGGAAACTTCATTTACCACTGCAAGAGAATGCAGAATTCAGACAAATCTCAAAGTTTTCTCTTGGTAGTGTAGTCATAATATGAATAGCACCTATAGAAGCTTCTGTTTTGGGATGGTCTTTTTTGATATTCAATCATGTGCATTTCCAATACACACATGTGTGTGCATGTATATGTTCACACAGAATTTACATTGAGCTTAGATATGTGCTTATTAAAATAGCTATTTCTGAATGTTTGGTTCTTTCAAAAGTGCTTTTTACTTGTATATGTATTTATTGTGCATTCATTCAAATTATTTATAAAGTTTTCTAGATATATGCAGTAAAAAAATCTGGGTTATAATTATCCCTATTACACGAATTTAGGCAAATCATTTAATCTTCTCTCTTTGTTTTTACTAATTTATTGTTGTTATTATTAACTTTATCTTTTTAAAAAAATCTTCCTTATATTCCAGGGACTCAGTTTTAGGCAGCTAATCTTCTGTAAAGATTCATATTGCACTTTTTATGACTTTCACGTCTATATTAAAAGATTTTATGTAAGTATTCATTTTGTAGTCCCAACTAAGCTGTTATCTTCAAGGCCTTTCAACATGCAGATAACCTTCTTTTCCAAATCCAGTAACTAATTCTCAGGTGTGCACTGTTTGGTAAATAAACCAAATTATTGCAGTATGAAAGATGAGTTAATTTTTTTCTTAAGTTTTCTTAATTCATTTTAATGTTTTTTTAAAATTTATGCCTTTGAAATTAAATGTAGAGTTCTAATGTTTTCACTAGGGCTAGGGTAGTAAAACTTGAGTTTCCAAAGGATCACCTTTGGAAAGGAAAATTTAAAGGGAATGGTTCAGTTACATAAGGGGACAATACTGTTGGTCACACACATGCACATACACACACTCACACACAGTGTTGCACATAGTCTTTTCCTCAGAGTGTTGTTCTGCTTAACCAGAGGATTATTTAGACAATCTACAAGGAAGCGACTGGAAATCAGCTTCCCTGCCTAACTTCTCAGTATGAAGATTGCTATCATATGCAATAAAAAAGTACCTTTCTAAAATCTATAGAATTTTATTTATTGCTAAATTACTTTTGAAAATCAAGAAATAAAGCATATGTTAACTACTAACAAGCTGTTCTCTGTTTCCCGTACTCATCCTGAGATAGATAGGGAATGCCTAAATTTCATATTGATTAGAAACTAGTTAACTTTATCACTGGCAAAAAATAAATTTTAAAGTCTCATTTTTTATCAAGGGAGGGGGCAGGGGGGATGGGTGTTATTTTTTACTGGACCTGCAGAGTTTATTGATCTACCTTTATTATTTTAAAGACGATAAATTAACCTCCCCTTAGTGAATATACAGAAAATTCAAGATGAAACTATTTTCATATTGATTAAATAGACTTATCAGCAATAAAATTAACCCAGGCTTCTCCCCTTGCTCCAGTCCCCACTGCATAATCTATCAAGAATTTTTGTCTTAAAACAAGAGGCAACTCAGTTTGGAGACTTTGAAGTCACATTACATTTTCTTGATTTGAGAGAGCTCTGCAAAATCATATATGAACTAGAACATTAAATAGTAGGGAAAACAGTTGTTGATTCTAATCCATCAGAAGTGAGAAAACAAAAGTTTGTTGCTAAGCCTTTGCTTTTGCTCATGGAAAATGTGCCAATAGCTTGAGTGGTTAGAAAACTCATAGGGAACCTAAATGATAACACGTTTGAAAACTTTTTTTCTCACGTTGCAGAGAAGAAAGCAAGGTACTGAAAGCAGCTTTCTGATTTGAAAGCCTGATGTCATCAATATGCTATTTTTGCTCTTTGCCAGGTTAACAGAATTTATTGCAGTAATTAATGCAAAACATATGTGCTGAAACACCCACATGAAAAATATAATTGCCCCCAACTTAATTTGCTACCTTTCAAAACCCTGTTTTAGCTACCTTTTCTCAATGCCTCCACTTAAATAGTGTACAAGTGTTTTTATGAAAGAGGATATAAATCTTTATAATTTATTTTCTCATCTTAAGTAATATATAAATTATCTTTTAAATAGGGGAAAGTTTCCATAGAAATTAAAGTCTACTTTTTAGGCCAAGTTCTACTTCCACCCATTACTGACCTTTATGACAATTCCAATAGTTAATTCACACTTCATTTTTATTACATAAAACTAAAAAAAATCACACCCAGGTTATATTGATAATTGCCTCACAATCTCTGTGTATGGAATTCTTGACAATAATCTTTCCAGGGTGTGGAAAGGAGTGTCTGAGGGTCAGGAAAGGAAGACAGAGGTAAGAATGTATGAAGAAAACACATCACAGATCACATCTTTTATTCCTCTGTCCACATCAAATTTTCTTTAATTCTTAGTGAGTGCCCAACCTATGCAGATAATCATACCTTATGAGGGTAAACACTGCAGATTCAAAGTACTCTTTGAAGTACTTTTTTGAAAGTACTTTGAAGTCTGATTTTTCACACAAATACTCTGAGTACTTCTAAGATTTTTCTTGCGAGTCAACAAGACACATTAGTATAGTCAGTAGGATTGAGGTTGAGAAGCTAGAGCTTTTCGTGAATAGGAGACCTCCTTAATTTACAGGCATTTGTGTACAGGAGAAAACATGAGGTTAAGATCAGAAGACAGACAAGAGAGGGCCAGGCTCAGTTACTACTTTATTACGATGAGTTTACTTAGTTTCCTCAGTTGTAAAATGGGAGATGTCATAATACCTACTTTAGGGCGGCTTTAAGATTAAATGAGGTACAGTACGTACTCAATGACAATGTAAGGGAAAAATCTTTCCAGCCAGTGGAACTCTGTGTAATTGTTATCTGATTACTGGGCATGGCACTGAAGCCATATTTAGTCTTGGAATGCCCTGGATTCAACAATTCTTTTATGAAAAACACTAAAGTTTTGATGACCACACAAACATCAACATCAACCAACTACTAACCTACCTCGGTAATGCCGCTCCCAGAAACCCTTCCTGGCCCACTCCAGGTTTACTCCCAAAATCAGAAGAGGGAAAATCCTGTTTTCATTTTAAAAATGGTGCCAATCAAATATGGGGCTGTGGGGAAAACAGACAACTTTCGATTGTGCACGGGGTGGGGAGTGGGTTTGTAGAACACGCCCCTTAGCTCTCCCGAGGGACCTAACAGGTGGCATCAGTAGATGGTCTTAACGAAAACTGAAAAAAATAAAGTTCTTCATTTTCGTCTAGAGAGATATCTTTTGAAAATTCAAGAAACCGCAAAGGGGTCGGGAAACACAGCAGCAAGCAGGACAATGGACGTCTCAGGCTCGTCCCAACCGAGCGGGCCGGGTACGAGGCGCTTTCCCAACTCTACAGGGAGTTCTGTGAACCCTGGAGAACCCTGTCCCTCTCCTGCACCTGTCACCTCGCGGGACCGGAACTTAGGAGGGCAGACCGCGCCAACTATGGACGCCAAGCTGCAAACACTGCCAGCTATGGGGGGAGGCGGGGAGTTGAGGGTGGGGGCGACAGAGACCTCGGGTCAGAGTCTGTTGTGAATGTCGGGGCTTGCCTGGCGCGTTCGAGCCGCTCGCGCTCTCCCCAGATAAAGAGAGTCCAGGTGCTGAGGAGGACGCCACCTTTTCGAGCGCCGGCAGCTCCGTAGTCGCAGGCAGAGGGCGCACGTTTGCCTCTCGCCCGCCCCGCCTACGCCCGGCGCTAGTTTCCGCCGAACTTGGCGCCCTCGCGCTCCCCTGGCTCCAGCCTCCGCCCGGGCTGAGAGCGCCCGGCGCCGGCCGCCGGCAAGAAGCCGGCCGCCTCAGGGGCTCCGCGCGTGCTCGCCGCCCGCCGCCCGCCGCCCGCGGGAGGCCGCGCTGGCTCGCAGCGCCCTGGCAGCGCGCTTTGGCCGCCGGACGCGGAGACGCTCGCGCACAAAGAACCACCGAACCCCGAGGGCTGAACTGAGCTGGAGGACGTGGACCCGGAGATGGGCTTTTCTGATCCCATCTTGAATCCGATGAGGAGTGAAAAGTAGTGAATTGTTGGTAGACTCCGTTTTCCCGCCGCACCTATGAGCCTGGTCCCGGCGGCGGCGGAGAGTTTGAGGTTGAGATGCCCTGGTGGTGGGTGTGGTGGCCGCGAGGGCGCCTGCTTATCCCTCAGTTGCCATATCCCTGGAATTCCCCGTAAAGCTGTTTCGTGCTAAAATTTCTCAGGGCACACTTTTGGAATTTAATCAGTATTGCATTATCAAATGTGGGAGGTGTGATGCGAAGGAAGAGAAGCGCCATCATACCTCCTGTGGCCACCCCAGTTCATGGCTAAGGTTATTCACAACAGTTTATTTGTACAGTGCTGCCACTTGTCTTCCCCCTCATTCCTCGCCTATTATTCTGACTTCACCATGTTGGTTTGGATTATGTGGATTTTCACCCTCTGCTTTGACTGGAACAGCAGGACACGGTTTAAAATGAAGAGAGGGAGGGGGTTCCCCACTCAGGGCTTGCAGTTTAATAACATCACTCCAAGTTGGAGGCTTTACTGCTGAACTGGTTTTGATTCCATCCATCCTCCACATGCATACGCCCAGGCTTCCAAAGGGGTTTGGCTTACACTCTCAAAACTTTCCTAGACAAAATATTTTCTTCAGGGGAAAAATCAAAAGTGTGTAAACTTGAGAGGAGAAACAAAAGCACGCAACGCCCCCCAAACCCGCACCCCGCCCCAAACACACACCCTTTTGTGTGTGTGTCTGTATGTGTGTGTGTGTGTGCAGGTTTTTAGAGATCTACTAAAAATTGATTAGCCAGATGTTTGACGTGGTAAATA
This sequence comes from Phocoena phocoena, assembly GCF_963924675.1. NCBI lineage: Eukaryota > Metazoa > Chordata > Mammalia > Artiodactyla > Phocoenidae > Phocoena > Phocoena phocoena. The sequence continues at coordinate 104,790,523 of NC_089222.1, forward strand.
TTTTTCTTTTAAGCAAAAGACAAATATTATCATTGGTTTTAGAATCTTTGCATTTCTCTACCTCTCCATCTTTCTAATCGACTTTTTATTTTCTATTCTCTTGCAAAGACGTTTTTTCTCTTTGTAATCCACTACCTTTTTTTCTTTTTTTTTTTAATTTCACAGAAAGCTGGTAGGAGGCAAAATAAAACTTGTTGACTTTCAGACTTTTCCAAGAGGAAAACTTCTGCCAGATTCCAAGAACTACCTGATTTTAGGGAGCTGGTAACAGACACAGAGAGTGAAATCAAGGGGTGCACATGTGCCCACACCCTGATTTCCAGGAGGGGTGTCTGCCTAGATTGATTTGTGTCTTGGAATCCTTTGCATTTTATAAACGTCCAAGAATGCTTTTATTTCTAAAGTCATTACAGAAGAATTAAGGTTTTCAAATTTCTTAGAAATAAATTTCAAAGCCTGGTTTTCAGTATACCTGGATGAATAATATAACGAACGTTTTACACCACCAGTCACCCCTTTATTTGAAAAATCTGTGGAAAGCTACTTGTGCACTTGGTAAAAGCCCTGCTCTGACCCTCCCTGGTGATAAAATCCAGATCTCTGAAAACAGAATCAAAAAGGGGGCACCTGCATCTATTTTTCTAAATCTTTTATCAAACAGGAATTAAAAGAACAAGATTTATTAAAAGTTTTAAAGACAAGTGTGTAAAAAATAAAGTTGAGGATCTTGACAGAAAATGATTTGCAAAAGTGTTCTTCCAAGAAATACATATTTCTCCTTCCATCTAGTATTTATGCCAAACAAAATCATTGGAAAATGACTAAAATCAAAGGTAACCCACATCACAGATTTCCTAGTAAGTAAATGTCTGTAAGAACTTATCGAGTTTTGATGATTTGTGGAAAGTTTTATTAATATTTTCTTGAAGATTTTATGACTTGGAGAATGTAACTCTCAAGAACAGTTCTTGCTATTTCCATTTGTGTTGAAGTTAGTAAATCAAATATACTGTGGAAATATGTTTTGCCTCTAAAAATCCTTTGCATATGTAACTGATTATTTGATATTTAAAAATTGCATATATTTTATTTCAGAAAAAATCCAGAGTTTCAGAAACAATTTTGACATTTAGGGATCTTCATAAAGAAAGTTATTTTGAGAAACTATTAAAAGTGAAGGACTCTTAAAGAACACACCAAAATTTGAATATTAAAATGTGGATAATATATAGACACGATAAAAAATCGTATGTCTTTTCTTTAAAGATAATAAGTTTCTTATGAGTCAAGGTGAAACTACAAAATTGTTTATAAAAGCAAAGAGTAAACCATAATTATATTCAAGTAATAAAAATCTTCACATGAAACTCCATAATCTACTACACAATGTTAAAAAAATACCTTTAAGTTATGATTGTACACAACGTTTTGTTTAAAATGTTTGTATTCATTTTACGTACTTTTCATTGTAGCTCCCAATTACTAGTGTTTCATGGGAAAGACAACTTTATATAAAATGCACCATAATCTTACACGGGGTAATGTTGTTTTGTTATATGTAGTTTCCCTTTTATGGTTCCAGTTGCTTTTGAGTTATAAACATATTCAATTGACTTTATATCTTAAAATGGGTAGAAAAATCATATTAACTACAGCACCAATAATAAGAAAGTATAAAATTGAATCTGTTCATAGTTACAATGAAGCTGGTTTGTACTTATAAATCTATGGTTATTGCAAGAATATTTACTATTTAAGAGTTTTTAATTGCTCATTTATAACAAGGACAAGAATGGCATGATATATAAAACATAAGAGTGAGGAGAATGGGGTATCAAAGTGGACATTTCCCCACTTGAATTATTATTATCAATATTAGTCTTTAGGAAGATATAGATTCAGAATGAATTAATTTCATGATAGATTTTGAGAGGTTGCAAGAAGTTTCTTTCCGGCACAATCAAAATATTATCGTAGCAATTCAGGTTGTCAGTAAAAGCTTAAACAAATTTGCTGATAATCCTGTTAATGACCTAGGTCAAGTGTTAACTGTTGTGGGTTATAAAATAGTGAAATTAAGGTTTCTCCTACCTCCAGGCAAATAGCAAAGTTATAACTGTTGGGGGGAAGTAGGGGCGAGCCATTAAGAAAGCTATTAAATTACAAAAATGTATAATGCATTCAATTATTTAGTCTGGAATGATAAAATGCTATTAAAAGCAAATGTAAACTCTCTTTAAAAAATAACTATAAAGGTGATATGACAGCTTAGTTCTCTATTAATATTTCAACCACAATGTGTTATTATTTGAGGAAGTGTTTATACATGAAAATGATGCCAAGTCATACTGATTTTTAAAAAGGGAAAAATCTATTATTTAAATGTTTAGTGTCTCCATCATTTGCCTAATATTCAAAGGGAAGCATACAGTGTTCATCTCTAAGTTTTACTTTTGAGCTTTAAACGATCACATAGTATCCTTTTGTACTTAAGTGACTTACGTTCAGTGAAATACATTTCATATAGTGTGCCTACCACTCCGATAAAAATCTCCCAGAAAAAGTAGTATATATATGAAGATTGAATTTTATTCACTTTAATTTTGAAAACTGATTTCCAGTGTAAAGAACTCTATAGGTAAATGTTAATCTAAATTACAAACACTTTTGGATAGAAGAATGATTTAGTATATTATGTACTGATGAATAAGAAGTGCATTCTGCCTCAGAAAGCTTCAAATGTAGAAAAGTGTCTAAAGAGATTACTTTATCCACTGCTAAAAGAGATTAAACAAACAATAGTTGATTCTTTACTTTATATCAAGTTTTAACCGCTTTGTAAAGTTATTTTTATTTAACATTATCATCATCCATCTGGGATGGCAACAGGGAGCAAATATATAAACTTTTCTAATAATACATAATGTAACCATCCTATTTTGTCATGAAAAGTAGTTGATTTCCCATGGAAGTCTTTTCTTGATATGTCATGTAAACAGACCTGGTAAGATTTTAATAAAGTTCCCTGCAGCTTTTGTAAAGTTTCTATATAAGTATATAGGCCAATTCTTGATTTAAATAACCATCAAAATTATAAATAATTATCATCAAAGAGGCCAGTCATAGAAAGTATCATCTGGAATCATTTTCTTGAAGGCATATTAGAAAGTTATCTGTAACTGGATTAATAAAAGGAAAGTTCATACTAAACTTTTTTTCTAAGTATTTTTCTCTTATCATGGACCCATGGCATTTCAAAATTGATATTTGATGATCAATTCTCAAATTTAAAAAATAAGTCACACAATGGCACATTTCCTAGCAATTAACTCAGTGGTTAGGTTTTTGTTCTCTTTTAGTTCTATCATGACTATCTTCATAATAGATTGCAAAAATAAATTCTAGTAAATTTCTAGTAAATTTTCTATAGTATTGAAATATAATTTTTAACATATTTTAAATACAACCTAGTATTTTGTATTTCAGTTCTCAAAATTTATATTAGAAACCTTTATTAATGAGATTCATTTTATCATTATTCCTTCTACCCAATATATGAATTTTCATAAGCATTGCTTCTTATTCAAATAACATTGTTAGAAGAATTGCACAGAAATCTTGGCACATACTTGGATTTTTCACTTTTCATGTTGTTCAACTCTACTACTATGTCCCAAGCTATTGCATTAATATTTGAAATCTTACTCAAATATTATCCAAGTTAAATCATTCATTTTACATTTTGTTTCAAATCTTCCCTTCATGACCTCAGAAGAGAAAGGAGACTACCATAGGACGTGATCTGGAAAGAATAATCCCACAAACAATGGATAGATAAACTTTTGCCCAAGCAAATTAAATGTAATTATGTCAGCTTTCTGAATATATTCACCTTTTAATATACATATTGTCAATGTGTACCTGCCTTTATAATAATATGCATTATATGCCCAAATATACATAAGGTGTGGCTTAAAAGCAATTTGCATTTGATAATTCCTATTTCATTAAATTAATATTAATTAATTTTATATAAGTGTCAATAAGTTTAAAAGGCCTTTTCTTCTCTTGCAATTTACTGAAAGGTTACGTTTTGCACAAAAATAATGACTCTCATTAATGACTCGCTATATCCCTGTGCATTATTAATTCACTAAAATCCATTATCTAAATAGTTTATAAATATTCCATCTGGAGAAATACAATTTATCATAGCAATATGGGAATAATATTACTGTTTTCTAGCTATTATCAATACTCTAATATTTTCAAAGAAACAAAAAGAATAAACACTAATTTTAACATACTTATATGTTACTCATTATACAGATAACTAGGCTTGCCTTTCATTCATAAAAAATGATTGAGCATTACTTTCAAATAAACATGTTAATTTGATTTGTAAAAAAAAAGTCACTTGAAGGTAAGATAATTTCTTGATCCTTTTATTTTAGAATTTTTAATTTCCAATAAAAAAAGACAAAAAATTTAATGAAATCTGCCAAGTTGATAAAAGCAGTCACTAAGGAAAGAATGAAATTAAACTGCTCTATTAGCAGTGAAAGTAGGTCACCAAATATGAGAGGCAGTTTTTATATTTAATTAAAAAGTTTCTAAATAGTTTTGAGTTTTTACTTGTGTTTTTAAAAAATAATATATACAATATACAACGGTACTGGCTTGCCAATATATTTTTTAGTTAGTGACATAACATATAATGTAGAATTTGCACATCAACTTCTCAGTATTGCTAAATTGCTAAATATTTTTGTTATAAGTTCAAAATGATTAAGAGGAAATCCAAGTTGTAAGTGTTGCTTGAAAGCAATCAATTATTCAGAAAAGTTTTTCTTAAGAGTTAGCGATTATATTCACAAATCATTAGGAATAGATCATAAAAGGTATACAGGAAAAAGGCAATGTCTCTATTAAGCATAAAATCTTATAGGAAACACTGGTGTCCTTAATATTAGGTTTGCACTTTAATCCATTGAAAAGGGATGAATGTCCATTAGGAGGAAAATAAATAACCCAGCACTAAGGAAATACCATTTGCTGCATATGAACATTCTTTCTTAATTTGCTGTTCAGTTATTTACTACACCTACCCAGGAGTTTTCACTATTCATTAAATACATTCTCCTATTCGTATATAAGCCCTTAAACAAAGAAAATCCAATCTCAGCTTATTGTAATTCCTGCAAATATTACTTATGTTAACGTGGCATATGCTGCTAATTAGAACCTGTACCACAGAGCAAACCACCGCCTGGCGGGATACACATCACTTCAATACAGCAGTTGCAACATAAATACACACACACACACACACACACACACACACACACACACACACATCTCCGCTTCAACAAACTCTGATTCCGCTTTAGCCCATTCATAAATGCCATGATCCTAAGTTGGAACAACCTGTCATTACCTTTAAACATACTAAAAAATCTAGAGAGAAGGGTAGAATATTCTTTTAAACTTCTCAGAGTACTACATGGTCATAATTAGGAAATAAAATACTGCCATGACTATTTGGCAATTAACATACCGGGTTGTAAAACTGGAGGATTTTTCTTTCTTTCTGCTTAAAATTGGCAAACAAGATAATTGCTTGAATTGGTATCAGATTTAAAACACATTTTAGGTTTAGGCAATCCAAAATTATCTCTTAGAGTGTTTTAGAAGACAGTCGAAAATAAAAGCACCTCTTTCGTTTACTCTGAGAGCAAACTGCTTTATTCGGAGGGACCTCGACAACCTGAGAAGGCTTCGGTGAGAACGTGCTTGGAAGAGCTTTTAGTCCCGCGGGGCAGGGCTGTGCGCGTCGCTGTACCTGGCTTACCTTCATTGGAAGGTTGGAGAATCAGTTCCCCGAAGCAATTGAGAACAGAGCAGCTGAGAAGGAGGAAGATGGAGAGGTGACAATCCATGTTGCTGGTGCAGAGGGCAGTGAGAGGAGCATATCTCCATGAAGCATGCCACTGATGTGAGGGGGAGCGCTCTGATTGCTGGAGAAGTTACCATGCTCCGCTCGCAGGCTGATGTCAAGTTTGACACTGGAGATAAGGAGGAGTCTGGCTGCCTTTCCTCGAACCTCGCTCAGGGACATCCCTGGGTCCTAGTGCCGTCGGAAGCGAGCGCTGAAGAAGAACAGGACAGCGCGCGCGGCCTCGCAGACAGCTCTGAAGCACCGAGCTTGGGAGGAAGGGGGTGGGGGTCGCGGGCGTCACCAAAGGCGCAGGAAATCCCGAAGTTATGATGGTGCGGTGGTGGAGAGTACTGGTGGGGAGAGAAAAACACCCCCTCCTTATTTACAATGGAAAGCAGCTATTTTATTGTTTGCAGTACATGCTCTTGTAGGTTAATCCCCCGAAGAAACCAGAAACCCTGCTAGAGTGTCATAGGGCAAAGTGAATGGAAAAGAAACTGAAATGCCAGAGAAATGTTTGTTATTAAAAGAACAGGAGCCCTTCATTTAAAAGAAAAGATTGTTGATTGTATTCAAAGGAAAATTGGGATTATTCCTTCACTGTGTTCAATGGGATAACTCTTCGCATAACTCTTTCTGGCGCAGAAAGACACTAATACGCACCCCAGATCAGAAAGTCTCTTCAGTTCTACACCAAGTGGTGTCAGGACTTTTTAAAGAGATTTGGCACAGGATTTCCGTGTGCATAAAGTGCACTTTGGTTTTCCAGACTAGGAAGTAACCTTCAGCATCCTAAGGAAGTGAGCAAACCCAGCCCTAGGAATAGCTGCAGGTCAGCACGCATCCCTTGTTCTATGCTGTGGGTATAAATAAGAGTAATAGAAGTCAAGCCTGAAGTTCTTGACAGCACATCACTACCCTCCCTCCTTCACTATCTAGCATTCGGATCTCTGAGTTCTGTGAGATAAACAATGCATTATTCACAGCTTCCCATTTAGCTTTCCAGCCACTTCCAATCTGATAATAGTTGGAAGCTGTTCTTTAGCATTCCAAATCCAAAGACTAAATAATAGTGTCCTTACACTTTCTCACTTAGTTTACTCCATGGTTATAAATGGTTTCTCTTATTTCCAGTTCCCTTGTTGGACAACATAATTGCAATCTATTTCAGCCAAATAATTTTGTAATTTCTATTTTGAGAACTATTCTTGCGTATCTTTAAAATATTCCCCAGAAAATGATCACTCAAATATCCTCCCGCTCATCAATCTCTTCCTATTCTAAACAGAAAACAAGACTCTTACATTCCTTGCACAACTCTGGAAAGTAAAGGTAAGTTGACAGCTGTAAGATCAGTGATCAATTTTAGAGCTTTAAGTTGTGGAATCTAAATAAGGATTTGAAAGGCCTTGCTAATAAGTATTCTTTTCACAAACACTATGTTTTTAATGAGAGAACGTGATTTTCACATGAATTTAAATAAGTGGCTTCTGATACTAGTTTGTCTGCTGGGATCAACGGTTGGGGGTGGGGGGGGTAGAGGAAGCCAGGAAAAAAGAGTGACTGCTAACTTTTTGTGTGTGTGCCTTGTTACTTTGTATCTCTAACTTCTTCCCACATTATGTCACCGGAGGCTGTAGAACCCCCTTCAAGTGCCAAGTCTGTCAGAATTGAAAATAATGACAGGTACTGAACAGAAGATTCAGATAGTGGTGACTCTGGCACTTTTTAAAGTTCCAACACAATTTTATTCTTTCCATTGTTCTAGGTTTAGATAAAATTTTTCTGAAACTTGAAAGAAAATAAAGACTTATTTGGAAGTGGCAATTTAAAAAAATTTTGGAAAAACATGGCAATGTGCTGATATCCACGTATACTGGCTTCCCCTTACACTACTTCTCTTTTCACGCTTAATCTGCTTATCACTGTGGAAAGAGGCATTCATGTTTGAAAGAAGCTACAATAGTGTGAAAATAAGTAAAAAGCAATTCCTGGCCTGGGAATAGAAAGTAAATAATATAGGATCTCTCAATTATAGACTCTCTAGCTCAAGAGACATTGGATAAAAAGAAGTTTCCATAATCTGAATGCCATTTTGAATAGATGTGAAAAAGAATGATGTCAGCAAACAGAGGGGTGCAAGGAATTTAGCCAGAGTAGTAGTAGGAGGGATAGAGGTGTGGGCAGCCAATTCAGGGAAAGCCTCATCAAAAAAGTAATAACTGAGCTGTAATTTGAAGGATGAGTAGGAGTTTGCTAATTGGAGAATGGTTTGGAAGGCACTGCAGGCAAGCAGATGGAACATAAACAAAATCTTAATAGTTTCCAAGTCAGGGCAAAAGAAAGCATCTGACATGTATAGAGCAAAGAGCATATGTGATGCCAAAAGGGCTAGGATACAGGAAAGAGAAGAGGTGGGGGAACAGAGTGGTAGGAGATGTTCTTTGAAAGGCAGATTGGAAACTGCAGAAATTTCTATGCCACATGTCAGTGATTTTACAATATATTCTAGATGAAAGAGGGACATAAAAAGCGTTTCAGCAAGTAAGAACTTGATCATATCTGGGTTTTAGGAAAAAAAAATTACTGATAGTATTGAGCATCTCCACCTGTTGTACAGGGCCCACCTGCTATTGAAGTACCTGGAATACTTATTAAAAGTGCACATCTCCTGCACATTGTTAGAGCTTGGAGTTGAGGCCACTGGCCGATGAACTCACAAGTGTAGGTAGTGTGCTACCTGAGGGGCAAGTTTTTCGCTAACACCACAAGGGTCTCTGGCCCAATGAGTGGAGTTTGATAGTAATACTTGCTACAAATGTATGATTTTAATGTATGAAAGCTTTAAGGAGAGATGAAAAAACATTTTTAAAATGGTCTGTGTTTTCTTCTGTTTTTCTCCTTTATTTCTCACTTAGGACCTCGCAGGCATTTCTGTTTTCAGACTAACTTGATGTATCCTGTTGTAAGATCCTAAAAAGGGAGCTCACTCAGTGGGTCTGATGTGGTGGATACTTGCCCGGGAAGTTCTGCGCATGTGTGGCACCATCTCCCGTGAATACCCATGGGAGGTCATGCGTGATCTCTACTTCTACAGAGATCCTGAAGAGACTGAAAAGGAAGAGCAGGCGGCAGCTGAGAAAGCTGTGACCAAGGAGGAATTTCAGGGTGAATGGAACCCTCCAGCTTCTGAGTTCACTGCTACTCAGCCTGAGGTGACGGACTGGTCCGAAGGTGTGCAGGTGCCCTCTGTGCCTATTCAGCAGTTCCCCACTGACTGGAGTGCTCAGCCCGCCATTGAAGAACGGCCTGCAGCTCCCACTGCTCGGGCCCCTGAGTGGGTAGGAACAACCACTGAATGGTCTTAACCTGTTCTTCCACAAACTTCTAAAATGGAAATAGGTTGACGGAAAATAAAGTTTCTAAAAAAATAAAAATAAAAGTGTACATCCCTTCTGCCCACCACAGGCTCATGGAATCCGAATCTCTGAGGTTGGGACCCAAGAACTTGCAACTTGACAAGCTCTTCAGGTAATCCTTTTGATCCCTGACATTTGAGAACCACTGCTGAACGTGAAGGAAGGAAAATCAGAGGCAGAATGGTAAGATTTGATGTCTTTTTTTTTTTTTTTTTTTTACTAAGATGCTGTGGCCTCTTATTTTATTTTATTTTTACATCTTTATTGGAGTATAATTGCTTTACAACGGTGTGTTAGTTTATGTTAGTGAATCAGTTATACATATACATATGTACCCATATGTATATGTATAACATATGTATATGTATTCCCATATGTTAGTGAATCAGTTATACATATACATATGTTCCCATATCTCTTCCCTCTTGCGGCTCCCTCCCTCCCATCCTTCCTATCCCACCCCTCCAGGCGGTCACAAAGCATCAAGCTGATCTCCCTGTGCATTGTGGCTGCTTCCCACTAGCTATCTACCTTACGTTTGGTAGTGTATATATGTCCATGCCACTCTCTGGCTTTGTCACAGCTTACCCTTCCCGCTCCCCATATCCTCAAGTCCATTCTCTAGTAGGTCTGTGTCTTTATTCCTGTCTTACCCCTAGGTTCTTCATGACATTTTTTTTTAAATTCCATATATATGCGTTAGCATACGGTATTTGTCTTTCTCTTTCTGACTTACGTCACTCTGTATGACAGACTCTAGGTCTATCCATCTCATTACAAATTGCTCGATTTCGTTTCTTTTTATGGCTGAGTAATATTCCATTGTATGTATGTGCCACAGCTTCTTTATCCATTCATCTGATGATGGACACTTAGGTTGTTTCCATCTCCGGGCTATTGTAAATAGAGCTGCAATGAACATTTTGGTACATGACTCTTTTTGAATTATGGTTTTCTCAGGGTATAAGCCCAGTAGTGGAATTGCTGGGTCATATGGTAGTTCTATTTGTAGTTTTTAAAGGAACCTCCATACTGTTCTCCATAGTGGCTGTACCAATTCACATTCCCACCAGCAGTGCAAGAGTGTTCCCTTTTCTCCACACCCTCTCCAGCATTTATTGTTTCTAGATTTTTTGATGATGGCCATTCTGACTGGTGTGAGATGATATCTCATTGTACTTTTGATTTTCATTTCTCTAATGATTAATGATGTTGAGCATTCTTTCATGTGTTTGTTGGCAGTCTGTATATCTTCTTTGGAGAAATGTCTATTTAGGTCTTCTGCCCATTTTTGGATTGGGTTGTTTTTTTGTTATTGAGCTGCATGAGCTGCTTATAAATTTTGGAGATTAATCCTTTGTCAGTTGCTTCATTTGAAAATATTTTCTCCCATTCTGAGGATTGTCCTTTGGTCTTGTTTATGGTTTCCTTTGCTGTGCAAAAGCTTTGAAATTTCATTAGGTCCCATTTGTTTATTTTTGGTTTTATTTCCATTTCTCTAGGAGGTGGGTCAAAAAGGATCTTGCTGTGATTTATGTCACAGAGTGTTCTGCCTATGTTTTCCTCTACGAGTTTGATAGTTTCTGGCCTTACATTTAGGTCTTTAATCCATTTTGAGCTTATTTTTGTGTATGGTGTTAGGGAGTGATCTAATCTCATACTTTTACATGTACCTGTCCAGTTTTCCCAGTATCACTTATTGAAGAGGCTGTCCTTTCTCCACTGTACATTCCTGCCTCCTTTATCAAAGACAAGGTGACCATATGTGCGTGGGCTTATCTCTGGGCTTTCTATCCTGTTCCATTGATTTATCTTTCTGTTTTTGTGCCAGTACCATACTGTCTTGATTACTGTAGCTTTGTAGTACAGTCTGAAGTCAGGGAGCCTGATTCCTCCAGCTCCGTTTTTCGTTCTCAAGATTGCTTCAGCTATTCGGGGTCTTTTGTGTTTCCATACAAATTGTGAATTTTTTTGTTCTAGTTCTGTGAAAAATGCCAGTGGTAGTTTGATAGGGATTGCATTGAATTTGCGGTACGCGGGCCTCTCACTGTTGTGACCTCTCCCGTTTTGGGGCACAGCCTCCGGACGTGTAGGCTCAGCGGCCATGGCTCACAGGCCTAGCCGCTCCGCAGCATGTGGGATCTTCCTGGACCAGGGCGCGAACCCGTGTCCCTTGCATCGGCAGCGGACTCTCAACCACTGCGCCACCAGGGAAGCCCTGAAGCTATTTTTAAATAACTAAAGTAATAAGGAACTGAACTAGAATCCAACTGACGGAAAGAAGGAAGATGCACGATGAAATTAAAACACACGTTTGTGGTGAAACAAACTGTATACCCCAAAGGAAAAAAAAAAATGGGTTTGGGGGTCTGAGGAAGAGGGAGATGACTAAGACATTTGCAGTATTTAATTCCCCTCATTGTTCAGTTCAACAGAAAGTGAGTGCCTAACATGTGCTTAATCATGTGCTAGACACTGAGGTCAAAAACATGAATACGAGGGCCCTTTAAAATAATTCAGAATCACAGCAAGAAATTATGCAAGTGTTAGAGGTGCATGTAGAGTATTTTCATAGTACAAGGTGGAGGGGTGGGGGTATCTCAAGTTAGGAATTAAAGGGAAATTCCTTTGAATAGACGGCAATTGAGTGGTACCTGGAAAGATGTGTTTTAAAGAACAGAGTTCGGAGAAGAGAGATTAAACATGAAAAGTATGCTTTTTGGAGGAAATAACATATACCTCTATTACTAGCGCATGGATTTGGAGGCAGCGTCAAGGGGTATGGGTAAGAGGAGACAGGAGGGTTAGGGAGAAGCAAGGTTATAGTGAATTCTGTGAGCTGTTCTAAGGAGCCCGGACTTGAGGGTGATGTGAGGCAGAAGAGAGACATGTTCAATTAGCATTTTAAAAAGATCATTTTGACATAGTTAAGTGGGGAGGGTAAAACGGAAGCAAAAACACCAATTAGGAGCCAAGAGACCAATTAGGATCCCTTCACAATAGAATAGCCAACATCATGCAGAGGTACAAGTGGGGCTCTTCAAGCAGACTGCCCTGGCTCTGTTACTCTTAGTAAAATTCTAATAATAATAGGTCCTATCTCATAGGGATGTTGTAAGGATTATATGAGATTTGGGATGGTACAGATAAAGTATAAGCTTAGTGCTTGACACATTAAAATCATTCAATACTTTTTAAATCTTCATCTAGAAAAGAGATCTAGAGGGTCTCATACTGAGCAGTGATGGTAGAACTACAAATCACACAAATGTAACTGGGTGGAATTGGCAAACAACTTCATAGATTGATTATGAGCCATGAGGTAGCTGGATATGTCGAGGAGGCCTTTCAATCTGTGGCTTGAGTGAGGAGGTAGTCAGGACTGCAAGAGAGATTTGAGAATAGAGAATGGGCATAATACAAAATTTCTATTTTAGGTTTATACAGATGAAGTGACCTGAGGGAAAGCCAAGAGTAGATGAACTATTAGGAGACAAAGACTTTGACTGGAATTGTTCCTTTGGAAATGATTTCCTCTGCAAATACAGGTGACCCTCTGTTCCACAGATGCTGAACCCCATACTATGGAGGGCTGACTGTATTGACTGTGCTTCCCATTTTATGTAAGGGACTTGAGCATTCACATATTTTGGTATTCAAGGAGGTTCTAGAAGAATCCCTGAAGGATGCTGAGGGAGGGACCACTGTAATTAGTATGAAAAAATAAGTAGGTTCATTCATGTAAGCAAGGTGTTGGCAGAAAGATCAGTTGGCCAAGAATGAAACCCGAGCATATACCAATATGGGCAGACCTCGGAGACACTACAGGCTGGTTCCAGACCACCACAGTAAAGCAACTCTGACAATAAAGAAAGTCACGCAAATTTTTTCGTTTCCCAGTGCATATAAAAGTTATGTTTACACTATACTGTAGTCTATTAATCATGTTATAGCAATGTCTAAAAAAAATGTACTTTAATTTAAAAACAATTAATTAATTAGTAACATCAAAGGTCACTGATCAGAGATCTCCACAAATAGTAATGAAAAAGTTTGAAATATTTTGAGAATTACCAAAATGACACAGCAACAAGAAGAGAGCATATGCTATTAGAAAAATGGCACCGACAGACTTGCTTGATGCAGTGTTGCCATAAACCTTCAATTTGTAAAAAACACGATGTCTACAAAGCACAATAAAGCTAAGTTCAATGAAATGAGGTAAGCCTGTATTTAAGACGGGCAGAATCAGAGAAGAGCAAAGAACTAGAAGGGATTAGCCTACTGGAAGCCAACTTTTTAAGGGTTTCACAAACAGCTGATGGTCAAAAATGCATTCAACAAAAATATCCAATAAGATATTGACTGAAAAGTGACAATTGGGTTTGACAACTGAAGGTTTTAATGACTTTTGTGGTAGCAGTTTTGGTGGGGTAATTGGTTTGCAAGTAGGATTCAGATAAAAGAGTAAATAGAAAGTGAGGAAGTAAAAACAGTAAATGTATTACCCTTTCAAGAAGGTTAGCTTAGAGAAGGCAAGCCTAGAAAAGGGGAAAGCAAGGTGTAGTGACAGTATTACAAAATGGAAGAGGACTATAAGATTTATCTCTCCTGTGTTTAGCTGACTAGTGATACAATTAATTGACAAAGGAGTTTAGGGGATTAAATTTGGGATAGGAAGAAAAGGTGGGGAAATAACCACTTCTGCTCAGGACATGGTGAGATGCACATATAGATATATTTAAGCCAAAAGTTAGATGTAAATGCCTAGAAGGGAAGACAGATTAGAGACTGCAAATTGAACAGTAATTAGCAGATTGGTAGTAGCTTAAGCCATTGCAGTAGATGAAGTTGTCCAGATGGATCATAAACAGTGAGAGAAAATTCAATCCTGTTAAATAAAATGTTCAAAAGGCAGATGGAGGATGTATAATTATCAGAATTCAATGAGTAGCAATAAATATCATAAAAGAAAGGTAAAGAGAGAGTGAGTTGGAGATGACAAAAGAACTGAAAATTTCAGGAACGGAACAGTCAACCAAAAGAAAAAAAAAAAAAGGTAGAGTTTGGTGAAAATTAAAAACAAAAATGTTTTTTCCAGTTAATGGAAAGACCACAGGACTGGGAATCCCCTCTCAGAAAAATCATATTTAGAGCTACAAAACTCTTTGGAGCCTATCATTTTACAGATAGAGAAAGTCTAAAACATTAGCGACTTCATTATGTTCAACACAGTCAAAGGCAACAACAGGAAAGATCTTACATTATACAAAGAAAATATTAGAAAAAAATATCTAGGAGAAAATTTGCAGGAAATCTTCTGTTACTGAAGTGTTTGAGGGTGATTAGAAGAACAGAATAATCCAAGAAAACGTCTTGAAGGGCTGTGATTTTTGGAACAATTACTGGATTTTGGATTTGAAAATAGTCACAGTAGGTTGCACAAATTAATTTGCTATGCTTGAACTGATATCCACTGAATTAATATATCTTGGATTTGAACGTGCAAGTTTATGCAATCAATATAAAAATTAGCATGCCTGAGTTAATCGAAAAATGCTCAGTCAATTGTTATAAAGTCATCAAAAGAAAAGCAAAAAATAGATCATAAATGTGATTTGCTTGTTAACTAACCAATGCTATCTAAAACATACTCTTATACTCATTTTCACTATTACCTCTGGAACATTTCTCGATTTTTAAAAACAAATATTATTACTGCCGTTATTTCTTAGTCTTCCATTTCCCTTGCCAAAAGACAGTCAAAACAAGCCAAGAGTTCATCTTGAAATCTAAGGAAAACATCCCCAAACTCTGAGCAAACTCTGAGCAAGAGCATATGCGGCTGGAGGTGGTGGGGGAGTGAAGGGAGTGTTTTGGCCGAAACAGAACCTGTATTGCAGTCCTTTTAAGTCAGTTTTTGAGAAATACTCATATCTGCACACATGTATATACGTATATACTTAAGAACATTCACATACACACACACACACGTGAAATACTGTGTCAATACACTAGCGAATTGTGTTTTCTAGAGCAGGAGGTCTCAATCTTTATTATGCAGGACATTGGGGGAGCTTGTTCAAATGCAGACTTAGAAAATCTTAGTTCAAATGATTTAGTAAATCCAGGACAGGGCCTGAAATTCTGCAACTCTGACAAGTGCCTAGGCAATGTCTTTGCAGATCTGACAATATTTTATATGGCAGAGCTCCAGAATACATAAATTTTGTTTGGAAAATTAATATAAATATATAGATATATATTTAAATACAAGCATTGAAATATTAAAATATCAAATGGTAAAAATATGGGAATCATAGCTTAATCAATTCAACCTTATCTCTCAGTAAGCTTCAAGATAAACCTAATGCTCCCACAAAGTAGTCAGACAATACTTTATTACCCTAAATCCCTCTCTTCTTGAAGGTATATAGTCAAGATGAATTCATCATTGTTGTGAATTCTTATTTCATTTCTATCTAAATCACTCTTTTAAGCATTTTATAATTTACTGATCTGCATTGTTAACTGTTTCAAGGGTATAAATTATCTGCCCAATATTTTAAGTTCTTTCCTGACAAGGTAAATAACAAACGTTATCTAGAAGAGAGAAGACACTGTTCAACACATGCATGTATGACAATCTCTTTCATTTTATTTCAAATATGTTGAATATGTGATCATTACAGCTGGATGATAATTTCTCAAGATATGTATTAAGTGGCCAATTTTCAACTGTCCAAGGAGATTTGCAACCTTAACAAACATAGGAAAACCTTTGTAAAAACAAACCTATGACTTAATACAAAATGACTTTGTGTTTACAAGTATTAGGAAGTTTATCTAAAGATGAAAAAGTAATTTTTTTCATTTCTAATGAAAGAATTTGAAATACAAATGAGCCTTTTATGAGCTTTTGGATGCATTGATATATGGTTCGGTAAAACAAATAATAGCAATATGTCTAACTAATTGAAGGAAGTTTGTTTTAATGGCATCATAACTGAAGCTATATTTATGGCTTAGGTAAAAATGTAGGTGCATCCAGAGTAATTTTTAATAAAAAAGGAAAGGTGGTAAAGGATTATTAAATGCTCTATAGAAGTATATTTTGAGAACACATGGCTTCAATTTTGTTTCTCAAGCATCTTGTAAGCCTGAACATAAAATAGCATTACTCAGTACAGAAAAATTAACTGATTATGTGCTTGTCTAACCATAGTCGTCAATTCAGCTGGGATCCGGAAAAATAATCCATATTAAGTCATAGGGATCTTATATTCAACAGTGTCAAACATTTGTGATTTTTCACGGATGCTCTGGTTTCCACAAGTGCCCAAATAACCTCACCTGCTTTTCTAATTTGTCTCCTAGATTGTGCTATGGGTCAGTGATCCCTATTCTGTCATGTCAATATAGTGGTTAAATAATGATAAATAATTTAAAATGTGGCAGGTAATCCACATCTTAATGTCAATCATCTTTACCTGTGCAGTATTTCTCAAGTTAAAATGGAAGTTACTTTGGTCACAAACTCTAGGTTTTTATATATCCAAATCTATTTCCTTAAATAAAAAATATGCATTTTACAGAGGTGTTTGAAGCTCAAAAGCTAACTAAATTGAAAAAAAATAAATCAAGGTAAAGGGGAGTGCACCTAAAAATTTAATTACAAATATACTGATGATATAAATTGTTTTCTAGAAAAATAATTAAACCCTCCATCAGTTCTTAATTATGGCAATGAAAGGATTCAAAATGTGCATGTTATATTCTTATTGTTTCAAATGTGTTAACTTTGCAATTTCTTTAACTTAGTTAGTTTAGGCTTAAATATTCAGTAATTATTTTTTTTTGAAACACTTGCAGAAGTCAAGGCCCAAGCAAAAACCTAGACTTTTTTCAATTCACTTTGGAACACAAAAGCTGGAATAAATTTACAAGTCAAGTTCTCATATAAGAAATCTGTCTATTGGAGGTACCATCACATCTAATCATGCGAAGGAGTAATGGCATGTGCCAGTGCTCACTTCACTGGATTTCATGAAAGATTTTTTATTGTGAAGTCCCTGGTTTAGGAAACTGCTATAGCCATGCTCTCCACTAGAGGGCTCTGCAGAAGCAGCAGCCGCTGCAGCTGAAGATTCAGGTATTTAGATCAGCTCAATGACACAAAGCCCAGAGGTCTTCACAGGAACTAGCACAACTTTGTTTTTAGGTTTAGTTTAATTAGTTTCATGATGGGTACTAATTAAGATGGGTTATGAATGCCTACGTGTGATCTTTATCTGATCACATAACATTCTTTTACTTACCTTATCTGGACCCTGTGATGAGTTCATCCTAGCCCTGAGGAATCAAGAAAAGAAAGTGTCACGTTTGATTCCTGATTCAGAGAAATCCACCCATTTCCACACTAAAAAGTGTTGAGATAAGACACATTTCTTTATCATTCTCCTCTTTATGCAGTGTTTCCTTGTTAAATTTCCCCATTAAAATGCATAATGAGAATGACATGAATGTAAGATTTACAGTATATTATAGATATTTTCTGCAAAATATATGATTTAGTAAAATTTACTGGAAAAGGTAAGGAAATATGATAAAACTGACAATGAGAAAATTGTCAAAATCCCAAAATGGATAGTCATTGCCTAAGAAGTCCTCTTAGTGTATGGCAGAGAAAAGACAGGGGCTTGTCTTTATCATTATGGTAAGGGTATTGCAGAGAGCAACCACAGGAAGAACTAAATAATTTGGACTGAGCACTTTAAATTGAGAGGTGTATAACTTCAAGAAGGGATTAACATAAAAAATGAATAGACCAAATGTCCTAATCTGCTCTGGGCAGCAACATACCTGATGTTCCTGAGGATGTGTCTTGCTTCCATTAGTAAAAGTGATTCTACCTATCATGATTCTCAAGACAGACATGATACACTCCTTGAATAAGTACAGAAAAATCTCGTAGGGATGAGCTTTTTCTGTGGAGGATACCATGCATAACTTAAAAAAGCTAATCTCTTACTCTATTTTTATTGTAAAACCTTGAATTATCTATTTTTAATATCCTTCAAAATGAAAGTTTGCACAACTTCCATAATATTTAACAATGTCCTAACAATTTTCTAACTCTGAACTATATTTGATGGGTTGCTGGAGACCCTTCACTGATGGAGTAATATGCCAAACCTAAGAAATACATACTATATTATGACAAGCCTAATAATGTCCAGAATACTGTACTGTTAGAAATGTAGGGATGCATATGGATGCATATGGATGCCAAGTAGCCTACAGACCATCTGTGACCAATGTCTGAGACTTTCAGAACATGACTTCATCCAAAACACTATGTAATTAAGCAAATACAATGTGAACTCCAGAAAAGCAGAGGTTTTGGTCTGTTTTGTTCACTGCTGTCTTCCCAGCATCTACAATAGTGTCCAGCACATAGTAGGTCCACAATCAATATTTATTGCATGAATGAAAATGTAATTCATATTCATGGTAAGAGACTTAAAGTTCATTTTTTTATTGTTCTGTTTTGTCCCTTTTTTGGATTCATTTTATGTCAGATTTCAACACTCTACCTACTAGCTTGCTTCTTTAATTTTCCTTTTCAGTTTAACACAGCCCAAATGTAGGCAGGAGTTACTCACATAGCAGTGAGTTAGTAACGCTTATTTCATTGTGTTTGAATAAATTGATACATTTATTGTATTTTTGATAGTAATCTTATATGCCTGCCCCTTTAAAACCATAGACAACTGGGTTGACTAGACAATCTTAAGGGCTGTTTAAATGAACTATTGACCCTAGAGTAGGTAGCCAGAAATTATTCTTAAGGCAAGCAATAAATAAACAGCAATTTTTTCCTGTATATCCATTGAATTTGTTTAGCAATCTTTATGCTAACTTACTTATTATCATTCATAGTAGATTTTATACAGAGACATTTAAAGAATGATAGGAGCAAAACAAAACTGTAATTTAGTAAAACTGTGCAAATATTTTCAATATGTAAAATTATCTTTCCTTTTAGTTTTTGAAATTTAAAATCCTTGAAATGCAATATTTTATTTTGTGGGTTTTTTCCCTCAAATAGGAAGAAGAGCATTCTTATAGCTTTAAACTCCCAACAAATCAAATCACACAGTCAGAGAGCTCTAGGTCTCATGCTTTCATAAATAATAAGAATATAATTATTATGTATCAATGTTTTAAATGACTGCAGAAGAATCAAATATTATAGTCAAATTTCAATTTTTCGACTTCCTGTAAAAAAGCTATTTAATGTCCACAAAGTTTAATTTGTATCTTTAATTAACTGTACCACATGTAAGTCATCTTCATTTTAGAGGCATCAATAGTTAGCAAACTAGCAATACCTTTATTTGCAAAATAACACATTATGTAATAGAATGACTAGCATCTGATTTATAGAGAAAGCCCGGTTGGCAGCTGTAAGAGTTAAGGTCCTTATTTGTCCTCAGGACAAGTATGTTACAGGAAAAGATAGTGACACTCAGGTCCCTCTGTGCTGCTCTGCACCTCATGTGTTGGGTCATGTCTAGTAGATAGTCTTTTATTTGTTAATTTTCCTAATCAAAGTACAACTACCTGAATATCCTTTTGTAGCCACTTGCATTTTTAAATTAATCTTGATTATAAGGAAAGAACCTAGAGAAAAATATTAATGCATTATTTGTGAGGTTTAAGAGAAAAACCTATCTCCTTCATCTTTATTTATATATTTAGTTATCCAGGAATTTAAGAACAAACGGGGTTAACTTTGGGTGAAGAAAAGCTTCCAGGTAGGCCTAAAAACAGAAGTCAGCCTGTTTAACACAGTTTCTGAATATTACAGAGAGGTTTTCCAACTTGGAAAGATGAGTTTTTATTCCCTTGAATAAATGCTTTATGGAGCATCACAGTCCTAGAATTAATCAGTGAATGATGTTTCAGTAAAACCTACTACAGTGAGGAATTCTTCAAAGAAATCTTGAACATACTTCACCAGGTTATATTACAATAGAGTAAACAGAAAAGTTAAAAAGGGAAAATAAAAAGGCAGATGTAAATTAGTTATAGAAAAGTCATTATATCCCCCAAATCATTCTAACATCCAGACTGAGTTCTAGTAGTTATTTTTGCTCAGTTACAAACTCTCTAGAAAGCAGTAAGTTCTTAGAGAAATGGAGTAAATATAATTCTGAGTGACAGAAACAGTGATTCAATCTATTTGATCAAGACCCCTCTTTCCATCATCTTACTTTGTGTATGAACATTTAATAAATGTTTAGAAATTACTGCATGATCTCATTGTTAGCACCTTCTCAAGAGGTCTTACTATGAATAAAATTTTCATCTGTATTTCCTGACTTAGCTGGCAAATCAGCTAACATATTTGGGGAAGAAGGCTAATAACGCTGCATAAGTCTGTCTTACTGTTCCCTAATGACTGACTTCCAGAGGAAGGCTGGACTGGGTAATTAATGATAGGCAGCAACTAGAACAAAAGTGTGGATGAGAGGAAATGTTCAAGCTCAAGACATACAGAAGGCATGAAATCTTTAAAGCAAATTCAATAACAGGCCACAATTAGAGATCAATAGATACATTATATTTGCGATTTATAAGGAGTAATTTTTTTCTAATGCCTAGTGATACTCTATTTTTCTTCCAAAGACGGCAAATGAAAGAAAAGTGAAAGTAAAAAGCAGTGGCGTGTTATAAAGTTTAATGAGTACAAACATCCCCCCTGAGATAGTTATTACCTGTCTTAGTGGCTTTAACTTACCTTCCTAAGAACAGTACTTTGATTATGAAGAACAAGTTTTTTTTTCAGAACTATTATAGATTTTTCTTCATGGGTTTTAAAATTCCAGAAATTCAGTATTTTTAAATTTAAATTTAAAACGGACTAACTGAAGATAGAAATTAAGAGAATATGTTAATTAGTTAAATGTTTATTTCCAATTTGAAATTATATTATTAGCTTATATTTCTTATAGAGCTTTTTAAAACAGCTAAACTGGATCAGAAACATATAATATGAAAAATATTAATTAGGAAATTTGAAAGAGGGTGTATCTATGGTTTTTGGTAGAAAGCCAGCATGTCGGATACACTCCTCCAAAAAATTTCTACCAGAAAATGGAGTGCCAGGATTTTCTTAAGCAAAAAATCTGCAGGAAACCTGTAATTTAAAACATTCTGCTTAACAATTTCCTTGGAAATACCCACAAATGGTGATTTCAATATTTGAGCTGAAGTCTTGCTTCAACCAGAGGAAAAAAAAGTTAAAAACAAGACAATGTTAAACATGTATCATAGAATTAAATATCAAGGATCACCGACTATATATGTATATACATATATATCCTAAAACCTCTAACTAAAATTATCTGTTTCTTAACAATAGCAACGTTTAATGTGAGACTCAGCCACAATAAAAAATTAACTGTAGGGCTTCCCTGGTGGCGCAGTGGTTGAGAGTACGCCTGCCGATGCAGGGGACGCTAGTTCGTGCCCCGGTCTGGGAAGATCCCACATGCCGCGGAGCGGCTGGGCCCGTGAGCCATGGCTGCTGAGCCTGCGCGTCCGGAGCCTGTGCTCCGCAATGGGAGAGGCCACAACAGTGAGAGGCCCGCGTACCGCAAAAAAAAAAAAAAAATTACTGTAATATCATGAATAGAATTAATCATCTCTAACTTGCCTGCTGAGTCCCACTTTTTGCAAAAGATATCTAAAATATTGTGAAAACACTGACATTTTCTTTATAGGTGAAAAAGAAAATTCTTGTCATTGATCAGAACCTACAAGTTCACTCTCACCAGGGTAAACAGGTTAATTCTGTACAGTGACATGAACTCCAAGGAGATTTAAGATCAGCACGTTTGGTTAAGGGAATGATGACAACCACGTGAATGTAGTGATTAGAATGTTGACACTAAGACTGTTTTAGTTAGAGCTCATAGGAACATACACAAAAGCTCCTAAGACTATTTTTTCACTAGTGGCTATCAAAGAGAAATAATTATTTTTGTCGAATTTTGACCATTATATCACTAGAAAGAGAAGACTGAGAATTCTAGAAGCTAAAATTTTAGAGTACGTTTTCCCTCTATTACATTTTACAAAGCCAGTTTGTTTGAATGTGTTATTGTGGGAATCATGTTATATACGTTAGATACGATTTTAAGGTGATACAATTATTTAATTTGAATAGGAACTTGAAAAAGAGGATTTCTTTTTTAATGTAAATGCAAATCACATGAAAATATAATAATTTGATTTGTTATCTGTAATCCAGGAACTAATGATACATAAGTAATGGATCAAAAAAATGTACACTCTCCCAGGCTTTTTGAGTGAAAAATCACCACAAAAGCTTACTTAACTTTAGTATAGTAAGGTTTCAGAGATGAATGAAACCTATGCTTTAATAAAAAAGCCTATTTCTGAGAAATATGTCTCATTTCTGCCCAAACTTGGCGTGTAAACCTAAATAAGAGTCTCTGTCGTTTTACTGTCTTAACTGACAACTTTTTTTTTTTTTTGGCCTCTGATTTATAAGGTCTCCTACAGTTCTAACCCTTTTATTTATAAAGCAAATTGAAGTACCATTTGTTTTTAATATAGTACACTAGTTTCTTTTATTTACTTCAACCGGACATTGCACTATTGGTTATACCAATTGGTATACTGAAGCAAGTAATCTCAATAGTAATATATTTGCCTGCCTTGTCAATGTGTATTGCCATTATTGTGTATGTTGCCTTTTTTTTTTACTTTAAAACTACAGCTTCAATTACTATCAGATTAACAGGTGATGCCTAACTACTGGTTGTCTTCTACCCATCTGACTCTCAAGAAGCAATGCAGGCAGTTCATGAGAGAGTCTCTTCAGAAGAAGCACGATGAACCTAAGTAATACTGAAAACGGACATAGAAATTTCCTGGCTCTTCCCTCATCCCACCATCTCTATCGTATCAACATCACTTAAAAGTAGTTTTAGAACAAAAAGAATCTCTCTCATTTATAGAATGTTTGGAATTTACAAAATGTAGGGGAAAAAAGCCTGAAAGATATCTTAACACATATTCTTCCAGTTTCATTTGTTCTTTTGCATGTATACATTTACATAGGTTTGATCTTCCTAAATAAATCAATCCATCAGGCTACTCATTTTATAGCATTTTAAAAGATGCTATTATCAACAGTTAAAAATCATTTTCATAGTTACACCAATATGTAGTCCTGAGGACATACCATACTTTGATGATTTGCTTCCATTTTAAAAATTGCTTTTATTTATTTATAATTTTCATACAACTGCATCTATTTAAAGTGTACACGTATTTGAATTTTGATGGATATATACATCTTTAAAATCCTCCCTGTGAACAAGATGTAGAATACTTCCATCACCCCCAAAAGTGTTCTCATGCCTATCTGTAGTCCATCCCTCCTTTGTTGCTCAGCCCCAGGCAATCATTCATATACTTTTAGTAACAATCCATTAGTTTCCATTTTCTAGAATTTTAACTGAATGGAGTCTTACAGTTTGTGTTATTTAAGTCTGACGTTTTTCACTCAGGGAAATGAATTTCAGATCATACATGTTGTATGCATCAGTAGTTTGTTTCTTTTTATTGCTGAGAATTATTTCATTACAGGAATGTAACACGTATTTTTTAACCCATTCACATCTGGATAGACATTTGGCTTTTTCCCAGCTTTTAGCTATTGTGAATAAAATTGCTATGGAAATTCACATATAAACAGTTTTTGTGAATATTTTTACTTCTAGTGGGTAAATATCTAGAAATGAAACCTCTAGATCATAAGATAGATGCATTTTAAACATTTAAAGTAACTTTCTGATATCTCAAAAACAATGTACATGAGATCCAGTTGTTCCAAACCTTTGTCCATAATTGACATTTTTTTTGTATTTTATTTTTTTTACACGCATAAAATAAAGCATTTATTTGATTATGAATTACAGCTTGCCAAGGTTCGGTGTCAATTACAAAAATCCAAACTGAAAAAAATAAAAACAACAGAGCTTTGGAGAAATAATATAACATAACCTACTTACTTAAAAATACAAACACAAAAAAGTCCACCTAATTTTTAAAATCGTTACATTTTTGTTTGCTTTAGTTGATATAATTCTAAAAAGAAAAAATAGATAACTCAAGCCCAGTTAATATACATGTTACCTTTCAGGAATCGTTTAAAGAAAGATTTGTGGCAAGATAATCACTAATGGTTGACTTTACTGGAAAAACTAATTTTGAAGTAAGTCAGGAATTCCTTCAAAGCAGTAGATACACTTAAAAACATCCAGCTTGTCAACTGCAAATCGAGTAACAGTGTTGCTCCTGCAAAATTTTTTCACTGTCATTCTGAAGTGAACTAAGCATAATTGACATTTTAATTTTAACCATTCTAATCATGAGTAGTAGTTTCTCTCTGCATTTTTATTTATTTTATTTATTTATTTTTTTTTTGCGGTACGCGGGCCTCTCACTGTTGCAGCCTCTCCCATTGCGGAGCACAGGCTCCGGACGCACAGGCTCAGCGGCCATGGCTCACGGGCCCAGCCGCTCCCACGGCATGTGGGATCTTCCCGGACCGGGGCACGAACCCGTGTCCCGTGCATCGGCAGGCAGACTCTCAACCACTGCGCCACCAGGGAAGCCCCTCTCTCTGCATTTTTTAAAAAAAATTATTTATTTGTTTATATTTTATTTTTGGCTGCATTGGGTCTTTGTTGCTGCGTGTGGGCTTTCTCTAGTTGTGGCGAGTGGGGGCTACTCTTGGTTGCAGTGTGCAGGCTTCTCAATGCAGTGGCTACTCTTGTTGCGGAGCACAGGCTCTAGGTGCAAGGGCTTCAGTAGTTGTGGCACGCGGGCACAGTAGTTGTGGCTCCTGGGCTCTAGAGTGCAGGCTCAGTCATTGTGGAGCATGGACTTAGTTGCTCTGCGGCATGTGGGATCTTCCCAGACCAGGGCTCGAACCCGTGTGTCCTGCACTGGCAGGTGGATTCTTAACCACTGTGCCACCAGGGAAGTCCTCTCACTGCATTTTTAATTTGCATTTTTTTCCCTGATGATTAATGCATCTTTTTGATGTTTGGCATCTTTTCATGTGCTTCTTGACCATCTGTATGTCTTCTTCTGTGATATCCATTCAAATCTTTCACCTATTTTTTAATTGGTTGTCTGCATATTATTGAGCAATAAAAATAAATTTTCTGAAATCCTTTGTAAGATAAATGTATTGTGAATATTTTCTCTCATCCTTTGTTTTACCTTTTTGTTGTCTTAATACTTTATTTTGAAATATACAAATTTTTAATTTTGGGAAAGTCCAATTTATAATTTTTTCTGTTATATATTATGTTTTACGTCCTTTCTAAGCAGTCTTTGTCTACTTCAAATTGGTAAAATTTTACTTCTATGTTTTTTTCTAGATGCTTTGTTATTCTAGCTTTCTATTTAAGTATTTGATTGACTTAGAGCTAATGTTTTTATGGTGTGGATAGGTTTAAATATTCATTTTTTTCCTATATGAATATCCAGTTTTTCTAGCACTGTTTATTCAAAAGACTTTCTCTACTCATTGAAACCTTTTGACATTTTTATCAAAAAACAATATTGCATATATGTGTAAGTGTATTTACGGATTCTTTATTCTGTTGTATTGATCTATATGTCTATCGTTTTACCAATACCACACTGGCTTGATCACTAAATAATTTAGATAGAAGAAGTGTTAACATCAGTTTGTCCTACTACTTAGTTCTTCCTTCTAAACATTGCTTTGAACATTCTAGGTCATTTGCATTTCCATATACAATTTTGCATCAAATTGACAATTTCTGTGAAAAAATGTTCTAAGAGTATGATCAAGATTGCAATTAGGGCAGAATTACTATTTTAATAATATTGAGCCTTCCAATGTGTGAACATGAATATTTTCATTTATTGATATCTTCTGTAACTTCTCAGTAATATTGGGTTGCCCAAAAAGTGCCTTTGGTTTTTAAGTAAAAGTAAAAGACACATTTTTCATTTTCACCAAGAATGTTATTGAACAACATATTCACCCTTTTGTTCCACTACCTTCTGCCATTTTTCAGGCAAATTCACAATTCCATCTTCCCAAAACTTTTTATCTTCTCGAGCAAAGAACTGTTCCAGGTGCCTTTTACAGTCTAAAATTCCAGGGAATTGAAATTTTTTCCATTAAGAAAATTTTGTAATGACCGAAATGAATGGAAATCCGAAGGTGCAATGTCTGGTGAATACGGCGAATCAGAACTTCCCAGCCAGGCTGTAACAGTTTTTGCCTGGTCATAAAAGAAATATGTGGTCTTGCGTTATGCTGATGGAAGACTATGCATTTTCTGTTGACTAATTCTGGACGCTTTTTGTCAAATGCTGCTTTCAGTTGGTCTAATTGGAAGCAGTACTTGCTGTAATTAATTGTTTCGTTTTCCAGAAGGAGCTCATAATAGAGGACTCCCCTCCAATCCCACCATATACACAACATCATCTTCTTTGGATGAAGACCAGCCTCTGGTGTGGTTGCTGGTTTGCTTATTTCGCTTGCCCCACGATCTCTTCCATTCCACATTATTGTACAGTATCCACTTTTCATCACCCATCACAATTTGTTTTAAAAATGGAACGTTTTCATTACATTTAAGTAGAGAATCGCATGCGGAAATATGGTCAAGAGGGTTTTTTTTCGCTTAACTTATGTGGAACCCAAACATCAAAGCAATTCACATAACCAAGCTGGTGTAAATGATTTTCAACACTTGATTTGGATGTTTTGAGTATGTCAGCTATTTCCCACGTGGTATAACGTTGATTATTCTCAATTAATGTCTCGATTTGATCGCTATCAACTTCAACTGGTCCACCTGAACATGGAGCATGGTCCAGTGATTAAAATCCAGCATGAAACTTCACAAACCAATTTTGACACAGTGCTTTGTCACAGCACCTTCCCCATACACTGCACAAATCTTTTTTTGCGTTTCGGTTGCGTTTTTACCTTTCTTGAAATAATAAAGCATAATATGCTGAAAATGTTGCTTTTTTTCCTTCCATCTTCAATATTAAAATGGCTACACAAAAATTCACCAATGTTGATGCCTTTTTTTAAATGCACGCGGATATGACAACTGTCACATACAATCTAACAAAATTGTGTCAAATGAAGTTAAAGATGACTAAGTGCTACTAGAGCCATCTTATAGGAAAAAATGAACGAAGCTTTTGGCCAACCCAATATTTTATACTTTTCTGTTTAAATGCCTTGCTCATCTTTTGTTAAATTTATTCCTGTGTTTTATGTGTTCTGATGCAATTACAGATTTACCTTCTAATTTTTTTACTCCTAGTATGTAAATATATATTTGCTCAATTGTATTGACCTTTATCTTGCAACCTTGATAAATTTATTTGTTGGTTCTAGAACTGTTGTATATTCCTTAGGATTTTCTATGAAAAAAATCTTGCCATCTCTGAACAGAGGCAGTTTATTTCTTCCTTTTGAATCTTTATGCCTTTTCTGTATTTTTCTTTTGTTATTGCGATGATTGGAACCTTCAGTACAATGTTGAAATAAAAGTGATGAGAGCATCCATCCTCTTCCTGATTTGCAGGGGAAGCATTTAGTATATCACTGTATTCGTCAGAGGTACCCAGAGAGACAGAACCAATAGGTTGTGTGTGTGTGTTAAAAAATGAGATTTACTACAAGGAATTAACTCATGTGATTATGAAGATTGGCAATACAAATTCTTCAGGGTAGGCAGCAGACTGGAGACCCAGGAGAGTCAGTGTTCCAGTTTGAGTCTAAAGGAATTGCTGTAGAACCATAAGAACCAATGTTGCAGATGAAATCTAATGGCAGTCTGCTGGAGAATTCCCTCTTGCTCAGAGAGGCCTAGTCTGTTTGTTCTATTCAAGCCTTCAACTGATTGGATGAGGCCCACCACATAATGGGGAGCAATCTGCTTTATCCTCAAAATCTACCAATTTAAATGTTAATCTCATCCAAAAGCATCCTCATAGAAACACTCAGAATAACATTTGACCAAATACTTGGGCACCCTATGGTTCAGTCAATTTGACACATAAAATTAGCCATCACAATCACCATTAATTATAATGTTAGCTGAAGACAATTTGGGAAAAGCTTTCATCATGAATGAATATTGTAAGCTGTCAATTTTTTTTTACTGATTCTTTTGGAAGGATCATATGGTTGTTATCCTTCATTCTGATATGGTGAATTACATCATTGATTTCAAACATTAAAACAAATTTGTGGTCCAAGAATAATCCCTACATAGTCTATTGTCCTTTAATATGTTTTTGTATTCAATTTGCTAATATTTTGCTAATGATTCTACATATATATTCATGGAAGATATAAATTGTTAATTTTCCAGTTTTTGGCATTAGGGATATGCTAGCCTGGTAAAATGAGTTAGAAAGTATTTCCTCCTCTTTTTGGACAGTGCTAATGTACAATCCTTTGAATATTTAATAGAAATCACTGATACTATCATTTATTTGTGTCTGGAGATATCTTCATGGGAAAGCTTTATAAATGAGTTCCGATTCTCTACTTTAGTTAGGTTATATTTCATTAATTTCAGCAATATTTTAAAATTCTCACTATAGTTGTCTTTTTTTGTTAAATATCTTTTAACTATTTTATTAATTGTCAATTCAGATTTTATATTTTGTGCCAATTTTGTTATATTTCTTCAAAGAATTTGTCAATTTCACCTAAGTTCTTAATTTTCTTGGTATATATGTTTTTAAAAAAAAAAATATATATATATAATATAAATTATTCTGCACATTATTACCCTTTAAAACTA
The DNA here is from genome assembly GCF_963924675.1 of Phocoena phocoena. NCBI lineage: Eukaryota > Metazoa > Chordata > Mammalia > Artiodactyla > Phocoenidae > Phocoena > Phocoena phocoena. The sequence continues at coordinate 104,819,808 of NC_089222.1, forward strand.
TAATAATTTTTCCTGGATTCTTTCTTTGTAACCTTGGAAGAGTTGTCACCATTTTATTAGCTTCTCTTGAGAAATGAGTAATGGCTTTTAGTGGGTTTAGAAATCCCAGAAAGCTTTTTTTCTATAGATACTTTAACAATTCTTTACACACTGTGAATAGCAATATTCTTATCACTCTTTTATACCCATTTCTAAAATTTTATAATTATTTCAAATCACAAAATATTTAATAGAGAAAAAGAGATTTATAGATAATATAAACTTGCCCATTTGTTTTTCTAACAAAAATAAAATTTTGTTCTTGCCAAACACATTGTTATGCTTGATTAATATGCCTCAATAGGCTTAAAAATATGTTTGCCCATGACTGCCCCAAAATAAATGATAGTGGGGGTAGGCAGGACAACATTACAATTAATAGCAAAATTATATTTAAATTAAATTTAATATAAATGATAAACTAAACACATGTAACCAAAAAATATATGAAGTTCGTTGCATGTGTCTACTTCTAGTCTTTGTTGAGGTAAAATATACTAGATTGACATTAGTTGTAATTATTTTTAGACTGTCATCGATTCACTATGTTTAAGTTGAGAGGAATTTAATCATTCTGCTTCAAATTTGTTCAACTGAAACACTATATTTGTTTCTCGTATTTTCATTTCTAAGAGAATAATAGCAAATGTTTTTGAGATAACATTACCTATATACACATATACATATGGATGTAAAGATACACATATAGATCAAGTAAAGATTTCAAGTAAAGTTTTCACAAATATTCTCCACACACTAAGCTTTGAAAAATAAATTATTCATGTGAGACTCCTGCCTTTTGCAGAGCCACATAAATACTGATGCTACTGTAATAATATTAAAATAAAATATTATTTTATTTTCCTTTTCCTTGTCAAAACCAGAAAACATACATGTAATTACTAATTGCTCCCCACTGCTCAAAAAAGTGTGAGTGCAAGATACAGTGGAATCACTGAGAATACTCTACTGTCCCAAGAAAAATGTCTATATTAAGAGTGTTGATTCCTGATAACTTCAAAGAATCTAAGCTTTGTATATAACAAGATAGGGCTTTCCATGTGCAATTCATCAGTGGCATTGGCTTATAGTTAAGTGAACAAAGTAAGAACTTAACCCCATCTCTGACTTGTTAGGTCCCTTGGGATCCAAAGTAGATCTCTGTGTCTAGAATCTAGAAATGTCTTAAGAGAGTTGCATCAGTTCCTGGCCTGTCCTTCAATCAAGATTTTTTTTTTTTACCAATTTTCTCTTAAAAACCCATTTTGAGATTCTGACATTCATTTTTTTAAACATTTTTATTGATACATGTAACTCCCATATTATAAGATTCACCACAGTGTACAATTTAATGTTTTTTATAGTATACTCACAGAACTGTGCAAGCATCAGGTCACCATCTAAATTTAGAACATATTAATCATCCCAAAAAAACTCCTACCTATTAGCAAGCATTCCCTAGTTAACACTAGCTCTTTCTTTGCTGCCCCCAGCACCCAGCTGTAGGCAACTGCTAATCTACTTTCTGTCTCTATAGATCTGCCTATTCTGGAAATTGCATCAAATAAAATCATACAATAGATGGTCTTTGGTGTCTGGCTTCTTTCACTTAGCATAATAATTTCTACATTCAACTATGTTGCAGTTGAATTAATACTTAATTTTTTTAATCCACAAATGATGTTCCATTGCATGGATATACCATATTTTATTTATCCATTTATCTGTTGATAAACATTGGGGTTATTTGCACTTTTTGGTTATCATGCATAAATTTTGGGTGGATGTTTATTTCCCTTGGGCACATAACTAGGAGTGGAATTATGAGTCATATAGTAACTCTATGCCTAACTTTTTGAGGAACTGAAAACTGTTTCCTGGAGAGGTTACCATTTTACATACTCACCAGCAGTGAATGAGAAGTCCAATTTTTCTTCATCCTCCCCAGAACTTGTTATTATCTGTCTTTCTGATAATAGCTATCTTAGGGGGTATGAACATGGTGGTTTTGATTTATATTTACCTAATATTTCATTATGCTGAGCATAATTTTAGGCCCTTATTATCCCAGTGTGTATCTTCTTGGAAGAAACATCTAGTCAAATTCCTTGCTAGTTTTTCAATTGAGTTATTTTCCTTTTTATTATTAAATTGTAATTGTTTTTTTATATATTTGGAATTCTAGTCCCTTATCAAATATATTAATATTTTCTACCAGTCTGTGAGCTGTCTTTTTATTTTCTTGATGTTATCATCTGTAAGACAGAGGTTTTTATTTTTGATGAATGTTAGTTTAGCTATTTTAAAAAGTTTGTCACTTGTGTATCTGATATGATCCCACTTATAAAAGATATCATAAATACTACTGCCTAATCTGAGGGCATGAATATTTATATTTGTGTTTTATTCTAATCCTTTTATAGTTTTATCTCTTACATTAAAGTCTATGATACTGTTAATTACTTTTTTTGTGTATGGTATAAGAAAGGAATCCAACTTCAAGTTCTTGCATACAGGTGTCCAGTTGTCTTAATATCATTTGTTGAGAAGACCATTATTTCCCTATTGTATTGTCTTAGAACTTTCTTCAAGAACATATTTAAAATAAATAATCATTCAATACCAATCAGTAAAGGGATTGACTACCATGATGTCCCCATGATGTTTTGAGTAGAGGGTATCTTTCTCTACCCTCTACTCAAAACCAAAAATAACTTACTGTCTTCCAAAAAAGCAGGGCTTTTAGGTCATAGGAGACATAGCACCTGTCATCTCCAAATATCTCCTATAAATAAAAAAAATGATTTCTTTAGAAGAAATAAAACCAACAAGTAAACATTCTGTAAGATCAATACAAGTTTCCTTTTTTTTTTTACAAATGTGAGAATGGTTTAAAAATTTGAAATTTTATTTTTAAGCTACACTAAGCATATATTTTAAGTTACATTCTTCTTGAAAACTACTCAAGCTACTTTTTACTTCCCTTCATGTTCTCTACCCCCAAGATCTCTGCAAATATCAAAATGGTTATCCAATGACCAGGAGCTCAGCTCTGTGACAATAGCAGTGGAAATTCTGGATCCCCTTTCTAGGGGTCACCAATTTGTTCCTTATTATACACTGTAACACTTTGTGCCTATGGAAGGTTTGGGCTGGATAGAGAGATAGTTTCCCCAGAAGAAAATTATAGGATTTAGAAAACTTTGTAAATTATATGTGCCTTCAGGTAGAAGTTAAATGATCCAGGAGAAAGTACCATATTTTTTTTGAAGGCTTTCTTTCTCTTACACTATAATGCTCTAAGAAGAGCATTTTAAGTTCCAATAAGAAGCACACACACAAACAAATGAAACTAAGCACCATCTGATGATTTGGCCGCAGAAGTTATAAGAATGGTGGTCAGTCTTCTTTTCATTTCTTGAAGTTATACCAGAAACAAAGTCCATTTTATTTTAAATAGATCTTCATCATAGAAATACAGTTGCTATGTTAGTTGAAATGGTCTGGTCCCTAAAAGCTTGCCGTTTATCACCTAAGGAATGCTAGAAGATTTACAGTAAAATCAGTCTTTAAAGTATGAAAGATGTGCAATATCGATTGTAGTGGGAACAGCAAAAGTCTGTATTTTAAGCAACTTTGTCTGCTGCGAACATTAGCAAATGCCATTGATGAATTCCAAAAAGAAACATGTGAGATTTATCCCCCTCTATTCTCTTCTCTCAACCAACATTATCCATTCACTCAAGAGCACTTATGTTCCTGGAACAAGAACAACGAAAAGAAATAGCACTTTAAATGCTACACAGCAGGATATTTCTACCCAGGGAAAAAGCAATCTTTCATATAATTGTATTTCATTTATAAGGTATGTTCTGAAAACCTTAATATAATATCTGCTTTAATACTATCAGGGAATATTTTGATGCAAAAAAAAATCCACTTAAGTTTAAATAAAACAACTTTCAAGTAACTCCCAGTGTCCAAATATTGGTCTTGATGACAATGTTATCTACTAGTTGCAACAAAATTTATAGTAATGTTGTTCCCCATGATGATTATAAAAAATACAATCTAAATACAGAATTTAGTGCTATTTCTAACTTAGTGTGTCCAAGAACACATATGGTACAAAATTTACTTCTTTTAGCTTTACTAAATTTAACAAATGTATTAATACAAAACAGGACACAAGTTCATGAGAATTACTGACTATGAATACTTGGGTAAGATAATGTAACAACCCAAAAAGCAACTTCTTAGACACTATAAGCATCAATATGTAAATATGAAATTAAGTATTAGTATCCCATGTTCTGTCTGATGTATTGGTTTAAAAACAAAAACTCAGCAGTTATGATGATAATCTTTCACAGAAACAATGATAATGTTTCAAAGAACTTTAAAACTCATGCCCTTAAATAGATGAAGAATTTGTGTAGAAAAATTTTTGCAGTAATATTTATAACAAAAAGAAAATCAAAGAAATTCCAAATAGACAATGGTTAAATAAATGCCATAGGATAGAATATTAGGCAGCTATAAAAAACTAATCTTTCCAAGAGCATTTAATTACCTGGAAAAAATGCTAATGATAGAAATTTAAAAAAAATCAGACTGTAGAACTGTATATATTATTAGTTGGAACAATTAAAAACTGGACATATACACAGAAAAATAGGTTAGAAAGGAAAACACCAATAAAAATTATCAAACAATTACACTGGTAATTGTAAAATCATGGATAATTTTAATGTTCTTTGTTGTATGTTTTCTTTTAACAGTCATGTACTACTTTACAGATAGAAAAAAAATGTTGTCATTTGCTTTCTAATGCCAGAACAGTTAAAAGAAATGACAACATTTAGTAAAGCAGCTGGATCATCAGAGAGGGATAAATATTCTCTGGTCTGTCCCATTAAAGCTTAAACAACAACCATCATCAGTCTGAACAGATGATGATGGCTTCTGCCAGGAATCAAGTGGAAAATTCAGTTTCAAGATAGAAAGATACTAGATTCTTGCAAGTCCACAAGGAGATTCTAAGAAAACTGAAGCCCAACTAATTTTATCTACTATACTTTAGCTATATATATATATATATATATATATATATATATATATATATATATATACACACACACGTATATATGTATTTATAGGTACATATACATCTATTTACCTATATTCATATACACACATATATTCATATATATACATATATAATATATACATATATGATATATGCAAGAATCAAGATATATATATATATATATATATATATATATATACACACACACACACACACACACACACACATATAGGTTAATTTCAGTGAGTAAAATACACTGACAGCCCATATTTGCCTATCTCCCCCCACAGTAGACTATATCTGAAGAACTTAGTAGAATAAAATTTCATTTTAAATGGTACACATGGCTCTGTGCTGGAAACATGATCATACTGAAAACAATTTGCAAGGCAAGTGTGATGAAGAGGGAAGAATTCTGCCCTGGACTGACTTCCAGGAAATCTGCATGTCTTCTCTTTCACTGTAAGCAACATGTTGGAGGTTTCCTTCCCCCACCTCTCCTTAAGCTTCTGCCCTACCTTTCCTTCTAGCCTGTTTTGGAATTCTTGAATTCTTCATAGTTTAAGAATCAATGCTTCCAATTCCCTTCCTCAAATTTTATTTTCATTCCTATCCATCCCTTTTCTTTTCCTTAGATTTCAGATGGAGAAATTCTCCTATTCCTTTCTGAGATTTATCCCTGACCTGCTGCCCTGATACAATCCTCTTCTGCATTCCCCTTGCAGAATATTGTTCCATTGCCTACTTATACCCTCTCTCCTATCAAGGTGTCCTCAACCTCTTCTCCATATTGATTCTTTCTCTCCAGATACAAATAGTCTCAACTGCTTAACCCTAACCCTAACCCAACTGGAAAATCCTTCATTTACCTCAATTTCTCTTTCTAAGTATAGCCCCATATTGTCATACTTTCACTCATGTATTTAACCAATAATTATTGAACACCTAGTATGTGCCAGGCACTATTCTAGATACTACGAATATACCATTGGATAAAACAGAGGAAATTCCTGCTCTACTGTAGCTTACAGTCTGAAAAGACAGGGAAGGGATGGGACGAGGATAAAAAAACAAATAAAATTTTAAGATGTCAGGTTGTAATAGAAGCTAAAAAGAAAGAATAGGGCAGGGACAGGATGAAAGGGAGTAGGCTTTTTAAAATCAGATGTCCTGGAAAGTCTATTTGTTAAGGTGATACTTATCAAAAAGAATCAATGTAGTGCCTTGTGAAAAACTGGGGAAATTACAGGAACTGCAAACACAAAGACCTGAGACAGGCAAAGGTCTGCGTGTTTTGCTGGAGAAATAGCCAGGACACCCGTGTGCTACAGCAGAGTTAGCTGTAGGGGATCATAGGGAAAGTGGGGAGGACGAGTTTAGAGAATCATCAGAAGGCTAAACAATGCAGAGGATTCTAGGCTGTGATAAGAGCTTTGTATTTCATTTGGAGTGAGATTGGAAGTGACAGGGAGGTGTAGAGCAGTGGAGAAACATGATAACTTCTCTTCTTTCTTCCAAACTCCTTGAATTTGTAATCCACTTTATCATCCCAAATTTACTTCTCTGTTCCTTTCACTGAAAACAGCTTCTGCCCTCACTATTCATCTAAGAATAAACTAAAACATGACCAATGATTTTCTAATTGCTATGTTGCTCAGCCTTTCCACAAACTTATCTTGTATATGACCTGTCTGCAGCCCTTGACCTAATTTCCCATCCACTTCTATACAGACACAATCTCCTACATACATACAATCTCTCTTTCCTTGACTTTTCTTTTCTTTTCATGCTTCTGTTTGACCGCTAGCTAATATCTAAACAGCTCCATGTGAAATTCCTGCATAAACCTCTAATTCATATGATGTAAATCAAACTCATTTCTTCATTACCATCCCACCTTTTTGGGACCCTCAATTACTTCCAGTTACCTCTTCTTGCGCATTAAGCATCTTACTGCCATATCTAATTTGTTCCTCTCTTCTATACTCAAGTGGTCACCATTCTTTTGGGTTTTATAGCTATACTGCCTTTTAAATCTTTCTTTGATATTTCTTCCTTCCATTTCTTATGTGCCTTCGTATACTTCTAGAGGAAACTTATCTCTGTATTTCTGCATTCCTGAATCCAGAAAATTCTCCTCAGTTCTCTCCAGGAGAAAAAAAAAGCACAATCATACATTCATCCTTCTAAAATTTAAATCTGATCATTTATGCTCCTGATCTAAAAGTCAGTTGGTTCTTCAGTTTCCAAAGAATAAAGCCTGAGCGCTGTAGCATGGTATTCATAATTCTCAACAAGGCCCAGATCCATTATCCAAAGCTTCCACACTCTGACATGGGCTGAACTCTGGTCATGAGGCACTTTTGTACCATGCTGTCTTTATTCTTCTCATCTCCTTACTTGGGTGAGTGTTCCCCATTTTCTCCATTGTATTCTGATGGATGGTAATCTTCTCCTGTAATTTACTTGAGATGTTATTTGTGTAGATCTTCAGTTCTGCAGTTAGCATTTATTACTGTATTTTCTGTAACCCAAGATATTTTATTTATAGAATCATCCTGTAAATTTACATTGTACCATCAATATTAAATTTATACATATCAGACTCCATCATTTCAATATAAGCTTCTTGAGCATCAGAACTCTGGTTGTCCTCTAGATAACCCTAATGCCTTGCACATGAGAATGATTCAAAAGCCATGTTCTAAATTGAACTGAGTAGGGTATATTCCCCTAATAATAAAGTTATATAGGACCTTTTAAAATAATAGTCACATCAAAAATAAGAATAGTGAACATATGCTGACTACTGTGATAAACATTAAAACAGTTCACTAATATTTCTTATTTTCATCTTCTAAGCATATGGTGGAATCAAAACTTACCCAACCACTTGATGATAAACCTGTACTATTTTTTTTACATATTAACAATGAAGGCAAAGAGATACAGAAAGGTGAGACAATTTACTCAAATTCATAAAGCTATTAAGTTGGAAAGTCAAAATCTGTATTTAGTCAAGGTTCTAACCACCTTGTATCATTTTGTCCTAAGAACTTATTAATTCATTCTGTAATTAGTAAGCACATTTTAAATGCTATAGAGCATAGTCTTTAGTCTTTAATGAGCCTGGAGCCAGATTCTCTGGATTGAAATCTTAGCTTACCTCTTGTGAATTATGTGGCATAAGGCAAATGACTTATTCTCTCTGGGTCTTTGTTTTCACATCAGTAATATGGGGTACAAGTAGTACCTACTTTATGGGTAGGTATCATGACAACTTTGTCTTGAAAACTTTTTGTCATGAAGATAAAAAGCATTTAGTATGATACCCGATGACAACAAGCACTCAATAAATGTAGATATTCTTATCACTTTTTAATTCCAGACACTGCCATAACAATAGCGATATGTAAAAGCAAGTCATTGTCCCAGCCCCAATGTCTCAAGAAGAAGCAGACAAGTGAATCAATAACTGCAAACTAACATAGCACTATATAAGGAATGTATAAGGTCTTACCGGATGATCAAGGAGAGAGAGTTTCTACTCACCCACGTGCAGTGTGCAACCTCTCAGGCCTGGCCGGGTGAACCAGTGCTGAGCTAATGCCTTTGATGCTGATGGGTAGCCCCAGTGCAGGAGGTAAATGGAGAAGGCAGCAAGACAAAATGCCACCCAGCATCAGTTGTAGGAGTGGGCTAAACTGGGCTGGCAAGGGAGTGCCATGAGATTGTGAATCAGCTCAACACATGAAATTTCTCACATGAAATTTCTCATGAAGTAGAAAATCCTACCCAGCAAATTAGGGAAGCAATTAGATTAAATCAGGGACAACCATGAAGGGATAAACCTAGAACTTCTTAGTGCTGCTAGGATATCTGCATTGTTCCTGTAGCCCAGTTTTTTTTGATGTTGGAAACAGAAGAGATTTCAGAAGTGGTCTAGAAAATGTTCAATATTTTATGCACTCAGATGAGTAACTCGATCCATTTGAGAACAAAATCTAGGCAAGAATTTAGTTTTCCTGATTCCCTGCTATAATGGCCTGTCTTCACCAATTTATATCATAAATAGTAAAATATAAAGTGTAAACACTTATAAAATATTTTGTAAGATATTTCCATTGTTACTGTAGCAACGGGAAGATCTGTGATACAGGCAGGTAAGAACTGGTTGAAGCATCCTTTTGGGCAGTGCTGGTCTGATCTAAAGGCAGCCTGAGCTTTCAATAGCAGCAAGCAGAGAAAGGTGAGAATGAAGGTTACAAACAATGATACATATAGCTGTTTTGAAAAGCTATCATTTGCTCCATGTTGGTAAATATAAGAAGATAATTAAATGTAAAGAATTCCTCAGTGAACAAATATTTAGGAAGCATCTACTCTGAGCACTCTTCCAGGTGCTGCAAAGTGATAATCAAGAGATTAGATTTCAACTCTCATGGAGCTCAAATTCTAGTGGGGGAAGAAGACATTACAAGTAAATAAATAAAACAAACTCAATGATGTCTTATAGTGTTAGAAGTGCCATGAGGACAACAAAATGCTGTGTAAGAGAGTGACTAGCAAACTAATTTGATTGTGTGAATCTACCTTAAGAAGTTAATATTAAGCTGAGACCCAAAGGGCTACAAGGATGTAGACATGTGGAGACCTGGAGGAAGAATTTTCCAGGTATAGGCATAGTTATGGTATGAATACCATAGGAAAAGAACAAATTCAGACTATGGAAGCACTGAAAAAAAATCAGCAGAGCTGAAATACAGTGGACTTTTGGGAGAGCTGCCAGAGGTAAGATCAGAAAGGTAGAACAGGTTGTGACCTCATAGGGATTTATTCTTAGGGTTATGGGCCTAGGATAAGAGCCTGCAGTTTATTGTGGGAGGATGCGAAGTCAAAGAATCGTTTTAATAAAGGATTGACATGTCTGGATTAGAGTTGTTTTTCTTTAACAGCTTTACCGAGATATAACTTACATATCATATAGTTCCCCCATTTAAAATTTATACTTTAATGGTTTTTACTTATGAAACCATCACTTTAATCTAATTTTAGAACATTTGCATCACCCTAAAATGAAACCATAAACACATTAGCACTTTTTCCTCATTCTTACTCAACACCCACTCATTTCCCTCCACTAACATACACACTTCCCAGCTTGCCTTCTTCAACCATTAATCTACATTCTGTCTCTATAACTCTGCTTACTCTGGACATTCAAGAGAAATGAGATCATATAATATGTAGCCTTTCATGACTGGGTTCTTTCACTGTTTTCACTAAGCATAATATTTTCAAGGTTCATCCATGTTGTAGCATGTATCAGTGCTACATTCTTTTTATTGTTAAATAATATTCCATTGCATATGTATAAATATACCATATTTTGTTTATTCATTCTTCAGTTCATGAACATTTGGGTTGTTTCTACTTTTTGCCTATTATGAATTAATGCTAATATGAACGTTCATGTACAAGTTTTTGTGTAGATATATATTTTCATTTCTCTTGGGTAGATATCTAGAAGTGGAATTGCTGAATTTTATGATAATTCTATACTTAGCATTTGGAGGATATCATTTAGACATCTGGAGATTTGGGGATGCACTTCCAAGATATCTTCTTCATTCATATATCTGGCACTAGAAGTGCTTCTTGGCCTCTTTCTTTTTAAAGGTGGTCTCATCCTGCAGGATCTTGCCACATGGATTAGGCATCTCATGGCATGGTAGTTTCTGGTAGTCACATTTCTTCCTGGCTTCAAGAAACAGGAAAGTGAAGTCTTGGTACTGGGTCAGTGTTACACCTCTTCTATTCTATTGGTCAAACCAGTAACAGGCCCTCACACATTCAAGTGGGTAGACAAATGGATTTTACCTTTTGATAGGGATGTGACAAGAAAATTATGGCAAGAAAATTATGCAAGATAAGAGATTTTGATACAGACACCTTTGAAAAATACATTCTACCACAATAGGGCAGTTAGGAGATATTGCAAAAATCCAGAGTAAAAGTAATGGTGGTTTAGATTTATTAGTTGCAGAAGTGAAGAGAAGTAGATGGACCCAGAATGTTTTAGAGATAGGACTTATATATGAAATGAACAGGGTCAGGAGAAGGGAGGTAAAGGCAAGAGAAGAGGAACGACCAATCCCTACCTTAATGCTTGAACAGCTGTGATAATACATAGTTTACAGTGTACCAGGGGAATATGAATGGTCACATATTAGTTAAGCTTTGTTGGTGTGTTTCACTGTGTGTGTGTGTGTATGCATGTGTTCCTAATCAAAGTTCGATAGTTTTCATATTCAGTATACTGTGCCTTTTACATATCCAAGGGAAATCTCACAAAGGCATCTGAACACATGACTTGGGGTTCAGGAGGAAAACAGTAACAGGAGATATCAGTTTGGCAGTTGTGCCAGGCTTGTCCTGTTTTTCCTCAGATAAGTGTATCCTCATCCTTCCCCTGTTGTGCTCTGCATCGCAAGCAGGCTAATCACTGCTGGCCATGTCTCACATTGGGTTTTGGCTGATGACAGACACTGGTGAGAGGTTGGAAAGTGAAAGAGTGGAGAAGCAAGTGTATTTCTTTCCCTCTCCTTTTGCCTTGAATAATATCTCTAGTGGTGGCTGAATACCCTTTGTGGCTCCAACTCCCACCCCACAGGCTGGCTCTGATATCTGGTAATTCTATCTCCATTCTTTGATCCTCTAATCTAAGAGTATAGCTGTTGGTAACATGTTGGTTACCTCATTGCTCCCCTTTTATCTTCTTAGCTCCTTTAACCCCTATGTACCAATTGAATCTATTAAAGTCCTCTTTTTTGAATCCTTACAGTGGTTTCTGTTTTCTGGATTACACTTTCACTGATAGTAGTTATCAGGATATAGTTATCAGCATACAGCATATAGGTGCTGAAAGCCAGGGAAAAAATAAGATTAACAACTGTGCTGTTCACAGGAAAAATAGCTCAAATAGGACAAAAGTTTTGTGTGTCGTGTTCAATGATGTATTTCCAGGATGTAGAACACTGTTTAGAATATATGAATACTCAATGTTTTTAGGGTAAGGAAATCCATTGATTAATTAAGGGAACCATTATTAACTTTCAGCTTATTTATTTTTAAACCCACATCATCTTCACTTCAAATATGTGTTTTAAAAATGTATTGTTTTCCTTCTGTACTTTTATCAATATCACTTTGTTTCTTAATAATCTCAAGTTAGTAGATTTAATAAAGGAAAATTAAGGTTGTTGCCAAAGGTATGCAAAAAAAAAGGATAACTAGTACTCCTCAGATGGCATTCAAAATATAATTTTGCAAAGTCAGGTTTTGAGTGAACAGAAATTTTTACCTTTCTTTGACATATTAAGAAAGAAATCCAGAGGAATCAGATTAAAAAGTTTCTTCCACAAAGTAGAGAAGAAACCACGTTGTCTATGATGGCTTGGCCACAAGGCTTGCTGCCTTAGGTTAATAGTTGAATATAATGTGAAGAAAGATTGCCACTCAATCAGGTTGACTAGATTTCTCCAGCCACTCCAAAGGGACAAGGAAGATCCAGAAGATTCTGCATTGAAGAATGCCTGCTGCCCTGTTGCTAAACACACTCTCCCTACCCAAACACACCCAAAATCCTCTTGGGGGCTGGGGAAGGGAAAGAGGATAAAACCTGAAAGAGCGTTTACCTGAAGAGAGAGTGAAATCAACGCTATAGAAAAGAAACTTTGCATAGGTTTGTTACTGACCTTTTCAAGTCGGGCCCAACAAGGCTCCTCCTACCTGGTGTCCCTGGAGCCAACAGGAGACTGAGCTCAGTTCAGAAGCAAAGGAAAGTCGTATTCTCTGATCAGAAAACGGAGACTTGTAAGCTCCCGCTCTAGAGCTCAAACCTCTCCTGACAGGCTGTGGGCGAGGCTGCTTTATAGGGATTTCGTCAGCAGGGGGAAGGGGTGGAGTTCTCGCAGGGCGGATGCAGCTGCGCTGCTCACGCTGCAGATCGCAGTGCCGGGAGCAGCGTCTTTGCGCACGGCCCGCCGCCGCCATCTTGAATTGAGTGTCGGGTGCGGTGCTTCTCCGCACGTCTGACTGAGGTGCCGGCGTAACCATTTCTTACTAATATCTGTTGGGCTTGGTGTGAGGCTTCTGTACGCAGTGACCTACAAGCAAGTGAGACTGCGCTAAGCACAAAGGAAAAGAAAAGGTTAGACTTTATTTTATTACCCAGATTCTATTTTTATTTCCTGGGAATTGTTAATGCATCGGCTTTGCAGATGACAGTTTCAGTCTTTTAACAGAAAAGAGACCTTTAAACTAGAAAATACTGAAATATTTTTTTTTCAATTGCTAAGCTATCCCTCTTGTTTAGTGGATTTTGGCCTTATGAAAAAATTAAAGTAAAAAAAGCTACTTTTCGTTTTGTACCTACATTTTAATATAAGTGAATTTGCTGCCCTGCTGCATTTTGGATATATAGCATTTAATATTGTATTAATTCTACTTGGTAGTTCCTATTTACTCTTTCCTGTTATATCACACTTATACTCCATTGTTTCTGTGACAAGATGGATGACTCTATAAAAATTATGTTAAAGGAAAGTTCATAAACAGTTCTATGTCAAGTAGCATCTTCTTCAAAATGCATATGTTTAGGAAAATAAAATAACTAAATTCTGTGAAAGAATATTGGCAAGGCAACCTTGATTTTTTGATGTGCAAAATGAGTTAAAGATGATACAATTTTAATTTCATCTGTAAAGATGTGTCTTTTGAGAGTAATACTTATTATAAACTTTTCTTAAGTTCTACTTTTTAATCCCAAATAAAAACATTTGTTATTACCAATATCATAGTCACACGAGAGAAAATGAAACCATTTACATACCTTTATAAAAATTCAGCTATGCATTTCAATTAAAAGTTCCATTTAATTAATAGGATATTGTAAGATAAAATTTAACCCTATTAAGATTTGGAGACATCTTTGGCATGAAAGACATTGTAACATTCAAGTTAAACTATGTCTATTGAGAGACACTATTGGAAACCTAGAAATACAGGATCTAGCTATTCAGGAGGTGAAAGGAGTATTCATTTCAGGGGTAAACTGTCACACTTGTACTTGACTTGGACTTGGAAGCTTCCCTGGTGATAATATTGCCCTTCTTCCTTACCCAGAGAAAGAAATTAATCTTTACCTTTCTTCCTTAATAAAAACTCACGTTTGTCTCGTGATACAGTGCAATTAAAGTTGCTGTTGCAAGAAAAATCTTATCACATCAAGACTTCATGAGAACCTTTTGCTCAACTCATAGTTTATGTATAAGTCTTGTTAAAAGTTTGTTCTCAGGACTTCCCTGGTGGTCCAGTGGTTAAAAGACTCCAGGCTGCCAATGCAGGGGGCCCAGGTTCAGTCCCTGGTCAGGTAACTAGATCCCATGTGCCACAACTAAGACCCGGTACAACTAAATAAATAAATAATAAATTTTAAAAAAAGTTTGTTCTCAAAACTTATGGTTTTCTACAGCCTATTTTTGCACCCAAAATATTTTTTTAAATATAACTACAGGGTTGCATGAATTCTAAAAACCGTTTGAAAGAAAGAATGTACACTTTAACATAATATGTTATTTTCAGAGGAAATGCATTAAGGTATTTGTCCACCCTGAAAATGCATATTGGAAAGCAAAACGTTAAAATGGGTTATTTATTGTAGAAGCTTTAAGGTTGGTAGATTTTCCCATGAGAGGTGGGTACAAAAGCCTTTTTAAGTGTTAGGCTTTGAATAAGATAATATTTCACTAACAAGTTTCTTTTGTTAGCAAGTTTTCACTTAAGAGGAGTTTCCATTGAGTTGACATAAATTAGTGCATAGTAGACTTATTAATTTAATACCTCTCTATACTTATGGCTAATCATTTGTTTCACAAATTGTTAGTCATTTTCTTCACCTGTTCTCTTCAAACATTAATTTAAATGGTATTTACTAAACTGATACATAACATTTTTTTCTTTCCTTCTTATGTATAGCAGCTCAGCAAATACAATCATAACAAAAATAAAAGCCACACATTAAGTTCCAGTAACCCCATGTGCACAGAACATCATATCCTAAATGTGTCTGTATTATATTTTATTGAACAGTTTGAGTATACAACTAAAAGTATTACTAAAAGTCTTCATGCCATTTTACCTTAAAATTAAAATCAATTCTAATAGAAGGGATGTTTGAATAAAAAGTAAGTTTACCTAGAGTATTCATTTGTACCACAGTATTTTGAGAGATAATTATTAATGTTAAAAGAATATGTCATGTATATGTAGCTTAATCTCATTTTTAAAATTCTTAATCAAAGGAAAAACAGGAGAAAGTAACAAATTACATATATATGATACATATATATACATATAGATGTATATATACATATATATGAATCCTAAAAAGACAGATGTTTTGTGGGTGAATTTGAGTCTCTTAACTGTAAATATGTCCTCAACACCAGAAAAGGCTTAATTTCAATCACTATCACTTTATGTAAGACAAAAAATATATTATTAATGTAGTACATTTTGGTTAATCAGAGAGTGGGATTCCCTTCAGAAAGAGAACTTTATGAAAACAACATGTTACTATTGGCTGGGAAAAGTTAATATTCTAACATAAGCCTTTTCTGATTTTTGTAATCATAGACTTTTCTTTTTGAAGGTCTTTATCAAAGTTTACAATTTAGATTTTAAACAAAATTTTTTATTATTACCCAAGTAACACATGTTAATAGTAGAAAAAAGTTTAAATTATTGAAAAGATGTATTTTCCCCTAAAGAAGAGTTTGAGATGCAGAAAAATTGTGAGAATAATCTGGAAAGTAATTGGTCTTGGATTAATTCCAAATGGTAAAACATAAAGCAGATTGATTCTTCATTCATTATGGAAAACATGAAACATTTTTCAGGCCAAATCTATAGATGGTATAAAGCGTGTGTACATATCATATGGTATACTTAGATTTTCTCAGAATGCTATTTTATTATTTTATGTCTGGAGATTAAAAAAAAAAAAAACACCCTGGGAAACAAACTGTTTCTTTTGTTTTTCGCAAACTTCTGCAATGTCCATATCTTTGATTCCTCATTCACACATTGTCGGAACAGTTGACCCCTGAGTTTGGTAGATTAATGGCACAGTACCAAATGTGGCACTTCTAAAGATGCAGCACCAAACTGCAAATTGGAAATACACTCCTGGTTATACTATCAACAGAGGAGACCCTGGATATGTGATTCCACTTATCCTTCCTCTTAAGCCATTATCAGACTGCCATTATCAGATCAGTCAACAATGAAAGGACATGTGTTTTATTGTTAGCATGTCAGATATACATTATTAAAAACAGTAGGGACAAGGGGAGAGAGGAGAGGAAAGGCATTGGCTTCTTTGTTCCATGTGGGAGGGATTGTTTGAGAAGAAAAGAATTCTAAGAGGCACTCCCACATAACTCCCTATCATGAAGGCCTAGCTTTCCCCCTGTTCATTTGATAATGAAGTTTATGTTCTTTCTTCATAATGGAAATGATTAAGAGCTTGTTTTAACTGCATACTCATTCTTATCAATTTCAGCTGAAAACTCATTTTCACCTCATTGAATTTCTGATTTTTCTTGAAAGGTGTATACACAGATTACCTGGCTTGGTTTAGGCAAGATTTTTCCCAATCTACCCCATATTAACTATATGAGAGAGTAGAGAAGAGTTAGGAATTGTCTGTTTCACTCAGATCTTGCAACTAAAAGTAAAAATTGTTAATGATTAAGTTTATTGCATATCATATTATACCATATTATACATGGTTTAACTATTTATTTATTATTAACTATAACTATTAACTATATATTATACATATTATACATGGTTTAACTAAAGGGCTTAAGTCAGAAGAAATGAATGAGAACCTGTCAATATCTTATAGTACCACTTGAGATGTTTCCCAGAGATAATTTAGAATTTTTCAATCTGAGAAGGTACCATGTTGGTAGTGAAGACAACCAAGTTAGTAGCCAAAAAAGAGAATTTATAAAATAAATTCATAAAACATAATAGAATTTATAAAAAGGAATTTTTTTCACAGAACTTCTGTAACTACAGGGAAAAATTCAGTCTTATATACAGTAATTTACAAATCCATTTTTCTCTATTTCCCAAAATTTATTATTTTGGGAAATACTTTTCTTAAGTTTTCTTAATCCTTTTTAAAATATGCTTTATTTTTCACAAAGATAATGTATATTTATTCATTCAATGTATATAATCATTATATTTAAAATTTGTATAATTATTTCATCTGTTGAAGAGAAAAATTCATAGTTTTATTTTCTCTTTTATTGACTTACCATATTACTCAACCATTGTTTAAAAAAAAAAAGAAAGTGGTCTGTGGAAACCAAAGGGATGATTATCTTTAACTTATTTCTTTTGTTTTACTTGCCCAAATAATGAAAAGTTGAGGCTGGAATATTACAATATTTGTATTAAAATGTATTAAATTGCTGTACTGCATAGTTCTGATAACTTATTGGAATCCAATTTATTTGCATTACAGAAGTTTAAAATGAATGTCAGTATCACATTCAGATAAATTCACAAAGTAACAAGAATAAAAATTATGAAAACTTTGAGTTCCCATCATAGTTTCACTTAATTAAAAAAGAGAAACATGGGCTTCCCTGGTGGCGCAGTGGTTGAGAGTCCGCCTACCAATGTGGGGGACGCGGGTTCGTGCCCCGGTCCGGGAGGATCCCGCATGCCTCGGAGCGGCTGGGCCCGTGGGCCATGGCCTCTGGGCCTGCGCATCCAGAGCTCCGCAGCAGGAGGGGCTGCAGCAATGAGAGGCCCGCATACTGCAAAAAAAAAAAAAAAAAAATTTCCTTTCCAAAATCTAAAAATGAATCAAGTCTATTGTGTCTAAAATCACTTAAATACCATAATATCAAGTGTATCCCAGTGCACATTGGGAACAAATATAAATATGTGTAAATATTTATATATAAATGTGAAAATATTTGCATTCGTTATATATATGTGGGGGAGTGGTAACAAATGCAAATATTCCCACATTGTTTCAGCATTTATTACAGGACATATTGAAATACTTTGAACATATTATTTACTTTTGAGTAGAAATTATTTTAATATATTTTTGGTAGGGAATCTTTCTCTTTGGTGTGAATAAAATTTATAGTTGTCGACAAGGATATTAATTGTTCTGAATAACTCAGTAACATTTTCAGCAATCACAATAATTACAAATGATATTTTTCATCCAGAAGTGTTTTCTGTTGAAGGATATATTTTCAAACATGTTTTACCTGTCAGGCTTTTGGTAAATTTTTATGCAATTAAGTAATTGCTACATATAAATACAAACTTTGCAATTATGAAAATAAATGTCTCAGAAATGTAAAATGTACTTGGTAAAATTAAAGAGGAATATGGTCTCAATTTTAAGAATACTTTCTTATAATCAAGAAATTATGAAATAACTTTTGAAAGGTAGAAAAATAAATGGCCCATGCTTTCCTGATTTAAGATTATTCATAGGTTGACATGTGGATCACACATCCTCTTCTTGGCTGAAACACATGCTTTGAAAACTCATTTGGGAATACATCACTAAGCAGTACACCCCGATACAAGTAACTAACTTGTGCGTATTGAATAAAAGTGACTTAAATCATAAGGACATTTATCATTTTCCTAACCGGGAACCTAGAGATAAGCAGTCTAAGGATTAGTTTACATCATTATCAAAACTATTTCTTCATACCATGCTTTGCAGAGCTTTTGTATTTATGCATTTTTGCCTCATGGTCGAAAGTTGGTCTCTTCAACTCTACTTATGTCCATGTTTGAAGTACAAAGAACAAGAAAAAGGCAATGCTAATTTTTGAGAAACTCTCAGCATGTTCTCTTGTGTCTTATTGGCCAAATATTTGTCACACAGCCGCTCCTAGCTGCAAGAAAGCCTGGAAAAGCAAACTTATGGCAAAAAAGAAACACAAGTTTGGGCATATTGTTTTCCCAAACAAAATCATGACTCAGTTTATAAAATAAGACAGGGTAAGTAGAGAGAAAAAACTCTTGATACAAAGATTATTTTAATTTAATTTTTAAATGTCTTAATTTATTACTCTGAAGAAGCTAGAATGTAAAATATATAGATTTTTTTAAAGTTAGCCATTTGTTCTATCAACAATAATCATCTACTCTATCATCTTTACTGACAGAAAAAAAATGGACTATTGAAAAATATTTTGGGGTAAAATTAAGTTTTAAAAATATAAGTTGTAAGAGACTATGTCAATGGAAATTTAATTATTATCTCTTGTATACAAATATAGTTTTAATTTCAGAAAACAAAAAGTTATTTCTGTTACCTAGCTCATATCCAGGATGTCTTTCAGACAGCGTGAGTTTTCGATAGCATCTTTTCTTTGCACCTTACATTACATTATACCTCTGTAGATTACAGCAATTAACAAATACAGCTTGGCATTCCTTAAGTCAATCAAGTTCAGTTGCTTTCTGAAATGAGAGCACTTCATAATTTCCCATTATAATTAAAGTGGCATTTTAAATTATTAAAGTACTTTTTAGTATTTCTGTTGCTATTGATGTTTTTTCAAAAACTAATCTCAGTAAGGTTTCTATTTAAGATCTCAGAAAATTGTAACATAAACTTTTCCAAATGCTGCTTTTTAACTCAGGCAGGAAGGATTACATCTAAAACATTCTCTGCATGTCTCACCCTTTTTAACTTCCACTATCATGAGAAAGAAAGTAATTGGGAATGAATGAGATGAAGAGTAAAAGGAGAAGAGGATCATGGGAAAGAAATCTATGTTTAATTCAGGGAAAACTCCCCCAAGACATCTCATCAGATAGTTGGAACTATCTAAGGAAAAGAAAATATTCACTTGGATTTTTAATTTACAGAATGATAGGTATAGAATGCATTCCAGGAGCCCACTTACATTTTTTCCCCTCATTCAGGGACATACTTAAACCAGCAGAGACCAGGAGTTCTAACTGGAAAATCTTGTTGTAATATGGTTACAAGTCTCCGTTAAAACATTTAAAATACACACAACAATTACAATGGCTGTTGGTTTTCGGTCTCAGGAATTTCTTTCATATTTAGAAGTAAATAATCCAACTTCATGCATTTCCTCTCATCTGGCCTCAAAGGAGATGAAGGGCACCTGAACAAGTATTCTATGTAATTGCCCTGGATATTGCTGAAAGGGTTGTAGTACCTTTTATTCATGTCTTCCAAAAGCAAAATTGACTTTTTACATACATTCTATTTCCTAAACCTTTACCCATGTTTGCTATTTATTTTCAGCTTTGGAGTTGCCCCAACTCCATTTATTGAGTAATGACCCTCAGAACCCAAGAGAATAGCCAGGAAAATACCTAGAGGAAAATAAAATCCAAACAAATGTTTCTGAATCTTTTAAAACTTAGGAAGAGAAAAGGAAGTTCTTGACATATATAAGACAATTGAAAGCTATAATCAAAACCATTCTTTCCCTCTCCTCCCTTACATTTGTAATTTCAAAATAAAAATATACTTTCATGTGTTTTCTTTGAATTATCTATCCTCCAAAGTATCAGCAGCACGTTTAAACAAAACAAAAACAAAAAGAAAACCCTAAGCAGATTAATTTATTTTATATTGTGGTATTAAGTATGTGTGTTCTGCATGCTAGCATGCATGCATGTGCACATGCATGGACATACATCCCCCACATGCCTCCCATCCCCTTTGCTCTCTTTCTCTCCCCTCCACCATACCTTCTCATACACAGTTCTCAAATACAAAGTCCTCTTACTGTGAGTTCCCAAGTCAAGGGCAGAATCTTCCAGGACCCTGAGCTTGCTTTATTCAATATACTTTCCCTTACTTCTTCTCCTATCAATATTTATTTTACTCTTTCCCTTCCCTTTTGTTTTTCTAGCAGATTTCTATTCTGACAAGCTTTCTTTACATTGTTGTAGGATATATATTCTACTTTTAGCTAAAAGCCAAAAAAATTACTATTTTTCATTTGTCAGGTTTCTTTAGGTGGTAGAGGGAAATGTCTTAAGGGGAACCAAAGGAACAAATTGGAATAGAAAAGCTGCATATTTAAAGTGGCAGCTGAACAAGATTTACATGGATCTCTGTGTGTTCTTCTTGCCTATCACAACTAGCTATAATATATTTTACAAAAATAATTAGACCAAGTTTTTATATAGGATATTATTTGCAGGCTTTAAAAATGGGATTTTTCCAGAGTTGTCCATTATCCTTAGAGTAATTTTTTTCTCGAAGTGTATTATAAAGATCAACTGAATTAGATGGGGAGGTAGATAGATACTATTTAATATACAGATTCTGGGACACATGCCAAATATACTGAATCAGGATACTTGTGCCAGGGCCCAGGGATGCCAGTGTTTTCCAAGATCAACAGTTGACTTTAAATCCACATTAACATGAAAACTGCTGATGTAGAAGCCATAGAACCTAAGAAAAAATACTCTCTGTATTTCTCATTCTAACTCCAGACTAAATGCCCACATTTTTAAAGTAGATGCACTCTGTTTAAAATGAACATCAAGAGCAAATTTAAATCAAAAATAAAAATTAACATAAATTCTGAAAGGTGAGCCATCCCTCTCCTTTAGCTTGTAGGGAAGTCGTCAGTGATTTTAACTACAGATTGGAAGAGTGATGTCTTTTTATCCTAATGGCTGGTCTTCAAATCCATATTTCATTACCACTTGCCATGTAGCAAAACGGTCTCCTTAAAACGTTGGACTGTTGAGGGGAATGCCCCAGTATATTATGTTCTAGGGATGGGTCTGGTGGGGTAGAACAGAGTACGTACGTGCACGGCTTAAATTCTTACAGTCATCATTTATACGGCTCATATTATGTCAATTTGCTGGCCAATTTCTAGCACATGTCAAGATACAGGAATGCTCTACAGATATTTTTACAGTTTTCTTCCTTCCTCACACCAAAGTACCCAAATAATGACACCGCCTTATGTTTGTATAGTGCTTGGTTCAGTTTTACAAAAATACTACAATGTCCATTGATCACCTTTGTGATTCAAAGAAATATTGTGAGGAAGTCTGCATAATCAAATTCATGATAACCTAGGTTGAAACAGAAGCTAAAAAAGATAAGTAACCTATCTTGTATCTTATGTCTTGTGTGTTTCATACTCTTGATTAACTCTCAGGGCATTTGATTCTAAAAGTGAAGATTTCTCCATCACTCTATGAAAGTAACATACTATTAAGTACTATAATATTTGCTTACAATTTATATATCTTTAAACAAAATATACATTTATTCCTTTATATAACTTCCTTCACTAAAATATGAGCTCCAAGATAGCAGGTTTTTTGTTTTCCTGCTTTTTTTAAATGTCTATGTTTAGTGACTAGACTAGTGAATGACAAAGAGAAGGTGTTCAATAAATTAAGTTTGAAAATAAATCCCCCCCCCAAATAATTGTTCTTATCTTTAATTTCTCCAACTCAAAGAAACTTTGATCTCTTTTTCCCTAAGAACAAACCTAAATTAGTTTGAGACTACTGAAATATCTCAATGGAAGAAATAAATTGTACTATAGAATACTATTTATTTGTAGGTTTCTATTAAATTGTTTTATTGCTGTTTTTCTCCTCAGGTTCAACATCAGTTGTCTATGGAAAATGAACAGATGATCTTCTAGGTATGTTCCAAGCTTTAACAGTTCATGATTTAAGGAATAATTGGTGTCATAAAATTAAGATATAAATGTTTAATTGTAGTAATTTTCAACAGTATTCCTGTACACCATAGTTAGAGAAACTGGAGAAACATGCGAGTGATTGTAAAACATTTAAAGAGGTCTGCAAGTGATATACAAGAGAAATGTTTTAGTTTATTGAAAGATATTTTATTTTTTTCATGCCAGAGTAATACCAAGTGATCTTTAATGACTTTCCATGTTTTGTTGTTATTGTAGTTGTTTTGGTCTCTTGTGTTTCATAATATGTTTGCAAACAATTACATTGGCCTGGGGGAAATAGTTTAGAGATGTAACAGCCTTCTATGAGCCAAAACCATTTGCGTGCAGAACAAGTAAATAACAATCAAATGTATATCAACATATAGGAATATAGCATGCATAGCAGATAAATCTAAAACTGCTAGTGTGACTCTACTCAATATATATCAAACATTTCTATCAAATATACTATCATGTACATACATTGTTTTGCAGTTTTTTTTTTTTTTGTTTGTTTGTTTGTTTTTTGCGGTACGCGGGCCTCTCACTGCTGTGGCCTCTCACTGTTGAGGCCTCTCCCATTGCGGAGCACAGGCTCCGGATGCGCAGGCTCTGCGGCCATGGCTCATGGGCCCAGCCGCTCCACGGCATGTGGGATCCTCCCGGACCAGGGCACGAACCTGTGTCCCCTGCATCGGCAGGCAGACTCTCAACCACTGCGCCACCAGGGAAGCCCTGTTTTGCAGTTTTTATTTCTGCTTTTATTATGGAAAGTATGTATAATTGTGACTAAAAACTACTCTTTGGGGAATACAGTGATTTCCAGGTCAATGGAATATTGAGATATTAATATTGAGATATTAATCTACAACTAAAGGTGGAGTAGATTAACCCTGGTTTGACCTTTGTCACTTCTCAGGTGAACTGGATATATTTGAAAGTATATATCTGAAAAACATCAACAACAACAACAGAGTAGTGAAAAAATTAAATGCGTGTAACACTGTGGTCAGTGCAGTAACTATTTCTAAAGAGTCAATTTGAAACAGTGTATACGTTTGTATGTATACTGTATCTATTTGTGCATATGTGTATTTGTGCATTTTTAATGCGTTGTCTGTCCTGTGAACCTTTCAATCTTTCAAGAAACGGTTTGCTTTTTCTACCAACATGTCAGTCTCCATTTACATAACACTAGCAAATAAACCTCAGGCTTAAAATCAGTTGAGAAACACTGCCATTAAAGCTGGAAAGAAAGTTTCTAAAGATCGACTTATAGATTCTCATTTGTAAATTGTAATAGAACATCTTTCTTAAGAGGATTTTCAGAAAATTGCAAAGGCTTAATCCTTTGCCAGTATTTCCTATGCTTTGTTGACTCCAGGCTTCAGTAAGAGCCTCATGTGTGCATCTGAGGAAAGTCTGGCTTATCCCAAGCATGTAGAGTGCCTTTGCCGTGAAATAAGAGCTTTCAACTACTATACATTTCTTTAGATAAAGCATGAGAACTCATACACCTACAAGGACCAGGAAGTTTTCATAAAGTTATGAATTAAACAGGATAGGACAGCATGTTAGTAGGGCCTTTGTGCTAGGCTATCTATATCTATACATCCATATATGTCTATTTCTAGGTTTACATCTATGTTTCAATCTATGTCTTTATCTAGATTTACATCTACCTGTATAGCTATACCTATATAAACATCTTTATCTCAACGTAAATCTACCTGTTTTCTCTCTTTCTATCTATCTTTCTATCTATCTGTCTATCTTTCTATCTACTTACCTATCTATCAATCATCAGAACTCTTCAGCCTGTGGATCAGACCTGACCCTCCCAGGCCTCAAGTCACAAAGCTATTTTGCTTCAGATTTGGATAGAGAATTGAGATCCCCTGCTTCTTGTCGAGTACTTTTTCCAATGAACAAGTCAACCAGGAAAGATATAAACCAGGCTTTTAAAACACTTGAAGTAGATTCAGTTCCTCTGTATATAAGAACATGCAAAGGTTTTTCTAAGTTTTGTTGCTAGTTCTGTTATTAGATTGATAAATAATAAATATTTGATATTAGTAACAGTGTGACAATGTGTTGATACATTACACATGACTGTGAGTGAAATAATTATGCTGGCAATGCAGAGGACAAGCGTTAGTCTAAAACAATACTTGACTGAAAAACATCAAGATAATCAAGCATTTAAATTCATTTTTCTAAGTGTTTGGGGTTTTTCCCAACAGAATAGCTTTGTAAAACGAAGAATTAGAGGTCATGTGCTACAGGGTAAGGTGGTATTGAGGAAACATGGCATCTTTCCTAAAGAGGAGCCAACTCATGTTCAGGCCCAGCCAGTGGTTTATGGAGGTAAAGAAGCACATATGTTCTAAGTAGTAAAATTTGACAGTTTAAAGAGGGAAAGATGCTTTTACAGAAATCCTTGAAATAACATGAAAAAATAGTACTAAGAGGGACAAAGAGAGTGTTAATGGAGTGTTTTGACTGAACTTCTTTCAAAGTATAAGAGGAAGTTGCCATGTTCTAGATAAAGAAGGGAGGATTAAAGTGTGCCTGACTATGTCAGAATAGTAAATTTAGATGCAAAGTATTCATTGTTTAAAATGGATGTGTGCCGCTGAAGTAGTTAATAGATTAACTTTTGGTTTCCCTCAATACCATCTTAAGCCAAGATTTCCAAATGAACACCAGAAAATTCGTTTGAGGAAAAACTGAGACACAACATTAGCCTGCTTTTTCAAATTTTCTTTCAAGGGTGAACATTAAATGATATTATTGTCCCATCGTGTTTGAAATGCTATGACAGCTGTTTGAAAAAAAAAAATCAGTTATTCAACCCATGTTTTATTAATATAATTATTTAGAGAATAAAATAGTTAAAAGTAAGTTTGCTCTCATAATCTACTCAAACTAACTCAAAAGACAAATATAGACACTGGAACCTTGTAACGATATTATACAAGGCAGAAAAAAATTCACTGTGAAATGGACTCCATCAAGGGGATTTAGTTCCTACAATGCCAAAGACTTGTTTTTGGTATGCCCTGAGAATGACATATTATGAGACACTGCCTTGGATATTTTCACAGTGCGTGAGTATTTGAAAATACTTGGCCTTTTGGGGAGATAAAATTATGGAATTTGGGGATCTCAAGCACATAAACATTCTATTTTTCACCAATGAGATTGGTATTTTTACAATTTATTTTTCTTTCAATGGTCTAATCCACACAGCTAGAAATGATCAATGGTTTATGCATTTACACAATAAAGTCATATACTTCCCCACCCAATATTATTTGTTGTTATTAGTAGAATATGGGGCAAAAGACTTTAAGCACTATAAAGTCCTGTATAAATAAAAATGTGGTAAATTTCAGGGGAATCAAGTAAAGAGGACATAAATTCCATAGTAAATTCATGAAGATGGTATATGATTTGAATTAATACCTTTTATAAAGAGTTTAAATGCATTTAAAAGATGCTGTGCATCTACATTCAGACAATATACTCTCTCTTCTTTTATCCATAGAGAGGTATTTTTCCCTCAGGGGACAATGTAGAAATTTTATCCTCTGAATAGAATTATTAGGAATCAATATAACACAGAGGGGAAGACCAGCCACACATGGAAACTTTCCAGAAATTAGCCTAGCATTTGAAGTGATTGATAAATATTTCTGTAAAAATCCCACGTGAAACATTCTAATCTAAACATTTCATCATCTGTAAAGTGAGGGGGTTGGATTAGAGGATCATTCCTAGGAACTATATCACATTTGTGCCAGATGCAAAGAGAAAGGTAGATGCAGGACAAGGGTTCAGAAATGAATTTGGGGAAGGTAGAGTCACATCAAAGGTGAATGCTAAAAGGAAATCTGTTTCAATGTGCACAGTTTTAAGGCCAATTTGTGGTGGAGAGCAGGGGTTCCAGGGCTTAAAGGAACTGGATAAAGTGAACAGGCCAGCATGAAACAAGATAAATGAGCAATGACTGAGTGGGCCCCAGAGAGGAAGGAGCAAGATTACTATAGCTACAGAGCAAGTTATGTAATTGTTGGCACAGCATTTTTTGTGACTTGTGTCAGAGTGCATGCAAGTGGGGAAGCCCCAGATTTATCCAACAGGGCATATTTTGTGGCTTCTGGGTTGGGGTTTGGCCAAGAGAAGTGTTACAGGCGCCTGTGGTACAGGGTTATACATACTTAGCCTTTTTGCATTTCCAATTATAACAGAGTACACTGGAATAACATCAGGTATTTAACCATGTGTTCTGTTTGATATTTCTTAGCTATTAAATTCTGAAACTGTTTTTCCTCCAATTTAAACTTTTGTCAGCCTCTTAATAGTGTTCTGCAAGTACATTAACTCTTTCAGTCCATCCTGGCATGTGGAAATTATTTGTATAAAGATGTATTATTTCTTGCTTAAAAATATGGGGGATTTTTCAAAAAATAAAACACAGATCCATATCTCAAAACTTTGAAAATTTGTTGGCACTCTTTAGAAAGCCACAGTCAGATTTTGACGTAGTGAGCAGATTTCAGGTTTGATAAGAATATTACAACTTGTAAACATTATGACTACCTCCCATTCTACTATTCTTTAATAGTAACCAAATAAGCCCAGTGGCTTGATTTTATATGTGTAGTTCCATCAAATACTGCCACCTTCTAACGATCTGTGATAATAGTATAAACCTGAGGATAGTAAATATTTGTATTGGATGATAATATGTTCCAGGCATTTGACATGAATTTCCTCATTCAATCATGAGAACATTTTACATGAGGAATGTAACATCATTCTTCCCATTTTATGGAGATGGAAACTGAGTCCTTAAGATGTTATGTAGCTTGTCTAAGGTCACATAGCTAAGAAATCTTAATTGTGGGAGTAAAAACTTAAGAGTTTGAATTCAGAGCCTGATATATTAGCTTCTGCAAATGCCATTCCAGTAGATTCTCATGTTCACTAAACTCTACTATTGAAATAGAAAAAATAATGTTTTAAAGTAGTACCTTCTTGTTTGACTGTAATGATGAAGGTGGGTATCTCAACAGAGGCCTTTACCTGACACCTGCAATAGAATCCTCTGGATAGCAGGGGAGAAGAGGCTACTAATTTTGTTTCACCTGTTCTGAGGCTGTGACCCTGCTGCTTTTTTTTTTTTTGCGGTACGCGGGCCTCTCACTGTTGCAACCTCTCCCGTTCCGGGGCACAGGCTCCGGATGTGCAGGCCGTGGACCCAGCCACTCCACGGCATGTGGGATCTTCCCGGACCGGTGCACGAACCCATGTCCCCTGCATCGGCAGGCGGACTCTCCACCACTGCGCCACCAGAGAAGCCCTGACCCTGCTATTTTGATGAGATATTTGAGGAGGGGAGTGGAGAAGGAAGAATAGCAAATAGAGACCCTGGGAGAGTAGCTTATATTACTGGAGCACAGTATAGTAGAAATGCAGTAAAAATTTGTTAAACTCACATAAATGACTTCAAGACCCCTGGTGACCACTGTTTTGCCAACCTCACTTTAATCACTTCTTTCCTTCCCTTATATTTCATACTGCCTTACTGACCAGTGCAGGATACACCAGGATGCTTTCACATCTTAAAGCCTTTCATCTATGGTTTCCACTCTATTTGTGATCCATCTTTGCTTTCAATTGTAAAGCTCACATTTATCATGCCAGCTCAAATGGCACTCTCCTGTGAAAATTGAGAAACTTGCCCAAATCTAATTGCTGGTCCTTATATGATTCTGTTATTCTTTCTTCATACTTCTTTTCTTGAGTTTGCTACATTGCATTCTTGCTAGTTGACACAGGTGTGTTCAAGTTAGGGAAAGTATTATATAGCATCTAGCTCTTGGTGTTCTGAGATGAGCTAGGGCAGAACAAAGAGACATGTTCTGTTTTAAAAGTGAACATGACTCACGGCTCACTTCAGTTTACTGGTGAATGGGCAAACAAGTACAAACCACAGTACTGTTGGGAGAGGTGATTTGCCATGGGCCCTGAGTGTCCTGTGGGTTCTTGTGGGTATACCAAGAATGTAACACTATGGCCTTTCTTTACTTGGTGCATTTCTTAGGGTTGCATTTGCAGTGAGGGATGAGGACTAAAAGCAGGTTTGCTTGCCATTTATGATAAAAACAAAGTCCCTGTTTAGTATTCCTCAGTCATGACAGAAATCTGTTGTGTATCCAGCATTCCTATGGGTCCCTCTGCATGAGCCTCCTGAGGCCAGGGGGAAGGAGGAGCAAGAAGAACTGATGTGAACATGAAGCTGATGATGCCTGCTGTGCTGTGAGCAATGAAGTTCTTTGCCTCTGACCCAGGAGTTTCATGCCTTCTGTCAGTAACCATGAAACAGAAACAGGCTGATTTATTAGCTCACAAGTAGGTAAAATCCAAGAATTTTCAC
The DNA here is from genome assembly GCF_963924675.1 of Phocoena phocoena. Lineage (NCBI taxonomy): Eukaryota > Metazoa > Chordata > Mammalia > Artiodactyla > Phocoenidae > Phocoena > Phocoena phocoena. Next base: position 104,849,215 of record NC_089222.1, read on the forward strand.
AGACCTTGACAGATACAAGTAACTATGTGTAGCACCTTATTTCCTCAACAAAATAAACCAAAATTATCTCAGTTTGGCTTTACCCACTTGCAGACCCTAAATCAAGGATGTGAGTGCAAGCAGCTTTCTGTGATTAGCAGAAAACACTGATAGGTGAATAGAGAAATGAGACAAAGAAGAGATCAACAAAGTGTAGTTAATAAAGTCAGGGATCACTTCAGGTGAGGGAGCTTAATCCCTCTGAGAAAACTCTGAAAGTCAATGTAAAGTACATACTTCATCTAAGAAACAGGATGATGGGCTATTTATATACCAGTTCCCATCAGTCACTTGTTGGGAGCTACTCTTGAGAGTTATTAAATACTTGACATTTCCAGGATGCCTGGCATGTGGGCAGAGTGGTTTCTAGACTTGGAGAAAGCCATCAGGCAGAGAAAACTGCAGATACTGGAGCTGGACTCAACTTACGTCCACTGAAATAGTAAGGGCTAAAGCGATGTGGTTGAGGCAGCAAAATAGTGACTACAGTGCTGGAAATGGCCCTCCTGGAATAAAGAAACCACAAGTTAGAGGAGCTCATAGGCATGGGATTTTAGCCTTTGATGCCAGCAGGTAAAAGAACAGTGCATGGAAGTACATGGTCTACCTACTAACAAACAGCGTATTCTGCTTTGCTACATATACCTACTTTGAATTCTTTTTATTTTTCTTACTGCCATCTTATCTTTACATCATATCCTGTCATGAGACCTACTGTGTCACTATGACCCACCACAATGTGCTCAGTGTGTTTGTTGAAAGGAAGAATAGAGTGATAAAGGTGAAATGCATAGCTAGAAAGATAATTGATTCACAAGGATTTATTAGAAAGGCTCAAATATACTTTTTTATGGTATAAAGGCACATAATGGAGAAAACAATCTTGCATAATACAATTTAATATGTAGCTAAATTAGCTGGTATGATTCATACCTTACATTAGGATGAAGAATGCTGGCCAGCTGAAATGGGAGCTGAGAAACTCTTGGGGCATCACTTTATCCCTAAGAAGGACAATTCACTTAGAATAATTGGGAATTGGCTGTCCAGTAAAATCTTACTATTGCCAGGGTTTCCATTCAGAAATAAACATAAGTTACTGAATGACTAAAGAGGTAAAACTAGCATGAATAATACCTACTATATGCCAAGAGCCATGCCAGAGTTCACATGAATTCACATATTAGCTTATTCCCCTCTACAGTTCTGTGAGGTTTCTATTTTACATAGTGGAGGAAACTGGAGAGTTTAAGTACACTTTCCCAAGGGAACAGAAAAAAATAATAGCAGATTAGGGGTGTGAATTCAGGTCCCCCTGACTCTAAAGTCCATGCTATTTCTGTACTACCCTTGACTTCCTGTGAATCACTATTTCAAGCTGGCTACAGGTGAAAATGTAGTTGTATTCCAAATCAAATCTTTTCTTCTAACGGACATGTAACACACATACACACACAAACACAAAGTATAATAAAGTATCAGACTCCATTTTTTGATGTTTGACTACTGATAACTTTCAAGCCCCACCATTTTTCCTTCCCCAGCCCCTCATGTGGCAAGTTGATACCTGTTGAGCTGCATCCTGCAGGGCTGCAAGCCTTGTAGTTGGCCAGCCTCCAGATTGAAAAAAAGAGCCTGGAAACAGTGACAGAGACATCAGTGGTTTATTGGATAGAGAATCTTAAATGTGAGGCAAAAGGGTCCTGGAGCAACATGCCACCAAATACAGCGGACCGCAGGCAGGACATGGCAGCAATATTTGCTTCTCTGGAAGAGGAGGTTACCATTTATAGGGGGAGTTGACGTCGGGTTGCTCACCAGGGAAACTAGTGGCTAGGGCACACCCCTTACAGTCCCCCAGCTTAACGACCATCATGAGGGCAGGTGTTTCTCTTTAATAAACTAGCAGGTGGAGCCATTCTGACCTAAGGATTAGAGCAATCATTAGCTGGGGCAGTGGGCAAGCATGTTCATGTGAGCAGGGTGTAGGTGAAGCAGGGATTGTTTGAGTGGGAGATGTACAAAAAGCAAGAGAGGAGCCATCTTGAGTGGTCTGACCATATAAAAAGAAAGCCCAGGAACTGTTGGAAGGTTCAACATTGCAAATCCTAGCCTTCATGAAGGAACCTTCTTACCAGCCCCATTCCCCAACCCTCTTAAAAATCCCAAAGCTACTTTCCTTTCCCTACTCTCCTAAGCCATTTTTGGATCTGTTGGATGTCAGTTGTGTTCTCCCTGGAAAGTTCTATTGTATAGTTAACAACCCTTTTCAAATCTTCAAACTATATGTGGCATCATCAGTGTTGACATCTGAACCAACTTTTGGGTAGAGGGTCCACCCCCTTGCTGTGGGTGACCACAACATTTGGCACAGCAAGTAGAGTGTCTCAAGCATGGCCACCACCACCAGGGATCTTTCTGCTCTTGCATTGGCTTGCTAACTGGATATGCTGCTTGCTGGCAAGCTTTTGCTTTGAACACACCCATGGCACCCCCATGTCACAGCCAAGGGATTAATTCAAACCTGACTAAAGTCCATGTCTCTTAAACCCTATAAAGCAACCATTGGCATAGGAGAGGTCCGTAACACTGAAGATCCTAATTTGAGAATTTTGGAGAAGGAAGAAATTTACAAATATAAGCAGAGTAGAGAGGAAAATCCCCTCCTGAAAGTATATCCATAAACAATCAAACAAAATAAGGAAAAAAGAAAACCCTTAAATACAGGGAAAAGAAATAAAATCTAAAATAGAGGTCCACAATTTGACCCAATTGGAAATCCAAAATTTAATTTAAAAATTTATACAATAAAATATTAGTGCTGATTGGCTTTTGTGCCTCCACAATATAGGTCTTGAATTAACCTTAACATCTACTGAAATGTCCCAAATTGGCAAACATTCATGACCATAATTAATACTGGAGCTCAAATTACAGTTCAACCTGGGATCCTACTACATTTATATATGGTGTTCCCTATAACCTTAGAGGAATTCCTGACCTAAAACAGAGGACAAAAAAATATGCCTCACATTAACCACTAGACTACTGCCTTGCCGAAATTCCCCACAGCCATAGTGCCTATTGCCCTATAATAGCCCATGTTGGGCATTGAGGCTCTTACTCAATGAATAATAAATTAAACAAATTAAATTTTTGACATTTATAAATGACTTGACAAAACGGGACTCCATGGTTCTTCTCCTTCTCTGTTAAAATAGTTTATACAGACCAGTGTAAATTAAAACAGGGCCTTCAAGGACTGTAACCTGTTATGCAAGACCTATTTAAAGAAGAGATGGTTATTCCCACTGCTTCTCTATTTAACAGCCCAATTTGGCCTATTCTTAAACTTGGAAAGAATAAATGGCACCTAATGGTTTAGTACCCCAACCTTAAAGCCCTGGTCCCACACATTAAGGCCCCATACCCAATATTATTAAAATTACTTAGTCCATCCAATCAGCATCTGGTAAATACTTTGTAGTTAGATATAGATTTGGCTAATATGATCTGGTAAGTTCCTGTTTCAAGGCCTCTAACTGCAGTTTGCCTTCACCTCTGAAGAGACCAATATACCCTCATCTGGCTGTATGAGTTATACTGCAACAGCCTTGCCATCACACGCAATCTTTGTAGGCAAGTTCTTAACCATATACAACTCTCTCCAGGAACTCACGTATGACATTATATTGATGGCATCCCCTTTCCCTTCCAACATTTATTTGACACACTCATTCAGGACATACAAATACAAAAGAGCTCACAAAAAGACTGTTGCCCCACAAACAGTACAAGGCCCCGCAGTTAAATTCCAGAAAATTATTAGGTAAACTGAAGCCATTCGGACACTGTCAAGAAACAACTATTGACTCTCAGCACGCAAAAATTTAAAACAAGCCAAACATCTTTTAGGCATTTAGGGGTTCTGGAAGCAACATATTCCTCAGCTACAAATTTTACTTAAGCCTTTTCAACTGTTACTTGAAAATCTGCCCACCTTATATGAGGTGTTCTATAATAAAATGCTCAAAAAATTTGTCCACATTACAAGACAGTGGAGATTCTAATTAGTGTCTGCTAGAGACTCCTTCACTGCAGAGGCTTTGTCAACCTCTTTTCATGCCTCTGGAGTCTCTGGACCGGCCAAGATGGCTACGAGTTGCCCGTGGACTTATGGTATAAGAAATTGCCATCCTTGACTCCACAGTACATGCCATTAGAGTGGCCATTGCTGGTTGCATACTGGCCTCTCCGGAGACAGAGGCTCTCACAGGCCCTAAGCCCAAGACCCTTGATTCTTACCTGCCCTTATGTATTGGGTCATGGAAGCAGCACCCCACAAGTTCAGCACAACCACAGAACCTTTCTCCTAGAGAATAGAGTCAAAGGCAGGTGCTATGGCATATCTCATCTATAGAAAGGGTGTCTCCTCCACCCTCAGTATCTTGACAGGTGCCATGGTTTTAGAGGAAAACTCTGTCCTCAATCCCTTGGCCACTGTGTAATCCTTGAGTACAACTGTGTGAATAGTAAAGCAAGTAATATACTTTATGAATAGCAGGACCACCATCACACATGATGGAGCTCGCTGAAGGACTGCAATTTTTTATCCCTTTACCAGGATGTCCTTGATCAAGGATGGGATGCAAATGTCCACATAATTGGCTGTACATTAGGCACCGTCTTAGCATTGGATACCCTGGCCAACAATTGGCCCAGTCTGCATATTTTTACAGGCTCTCGGTCATTGACAATGGTTTGGCCATCTGCTCTGGCAGTGGCATCAACGACAATTGTTTATCCAAGTTTGCCCCTTTTGGTGTAGAGAACTCTGGTGCTCTTTTGCTTCACAGATATACAAAACAATAAATCAACATCACACAAGTTTCTGCCCATTCTGAAGCCATAATACAAGGCACCACCAAAATACTCCTTACCCCTCTCAAAGTTCTAGAGTCTATTATTGATGGTGACCAAGGCACTCATTTCACTTCCAAAGCCCCACAGTACTGAGCTCTTGAACAATACATTCAATGGAATATTCACCTCCCTTACCAGCCTCAGGCTATAGGCCTTATAGAGCATAATGATGGCTTATTTAAACAAGTTCAAATTCAGTAAAGTAAAATATTGCATCAGCCATCAGTCAAATATCAGAGGTGAATTGTAATAAAGAGCCAAATTCAGTGTTCAGTGTTTGACTGTTGCCAGATTTCAAGCCCCACCACTCCCTTTCCCTCTTCTGCTCTACATCTGGGCCAGCTGATAAGGAAGCCCAGTGCTCCCTCCTTTGGTGCTAGTGGGAATTCCAAACCACACAAGCCACAGCCCATGTGAAAGAACCCTCACCATACCTCACCCCTCCTATCTACCATAAAAATCCTAAAGACAATCTCTGTTCTCTGTTGTTTCAAGCCATTCTTGAGCCTGCTGGGGAGCTCATTCTGTTTCCCCCCAGAAAACCTCATTATATGAGCAACAAACCTTTTCATACTCTCTTGGTGAGTTTGTGGCATCATCAATCTTAATATCTAAACCAGATTTTGAGTTTGGGGGGATCCATCCATCACTCCACTCTGTGGAGTGACCACAACAAAATGCATTTCAGTTATTCTGGCATAGTAAATCTGTAAGTAGCAACTCTCTGCATTGTAATGTAGTTCAATTGTATTACCATTATCAAAGAGCCTTAAATCTTTTCTCAAAGTATCTCTTTTTATATAGAGTATCCAAACTGCAAAATTCTAACTAAAACCCCTTAGAGCAAACTTTTCTTGCAGCTAACATATGGTCTTTCTGATATGGCTGGCTAAGCCTTGTAAAAAGAGAAAAAAATATTGTCAATTTGCAATTCTTTTCTGTGTGCATTATACAGAATTTAAGTTCCCAAGCATTTAAAAATGTCCATCTTAGTCAAAGCAGCAATGTTCTAATTGGTTCTGCGTTTAGTTTTTCAAAGAAAAAACAGTCTCCAATAGTTTATTTTCCCAAGGTTAAATTGTGAATCCATACTATATTTAGCTTGGATTTCATGGAAAATTTGTTCTTCCAGAACTTATACTTCCAGAGCATTTACGTTTAAGTAACTCAAATATACTTTAGAAATAATTAAATTTGCTCTTCATTTTTGTAAAGCTTTGTAATCTTTGTTGAGCAATAAATCCTACTTTTATTGACATTTGTGAGCAGTGGAATTCGTGAAGTGTGTCAAGGCATTACTCTTTTGGCCAAGGTAGGGCACCTATAAGGGTGATGTTCTGGTTGTGTTAAAAAGGTTAATATGATCTGGGCTCTATATTTAGGTACATTTCCCTAAGTGAAAGTAGCCTTTGAAAACAACAACAACAACTATAAAGCAACAACAAAAACCCCATCTTGATGAGAGTGGTTAGGGCTATTTTTGGAAAAGAGTTTTAAACATCAAAAAGGAACTTGAAGTTAAAGAGAAATAAAGTGAGAGAAATAGCTGCAGGATTAGTAGTTGAGATCATCAAATGAAGAAAAGAATTGGGTTCTGTGTCCAGGAAAACTGCTGCAGAGAACTAGCATTGTGTCAGCCAAGTGTAAGCTAAAGGTTTTCTTTCATATGGTGCCTAGGGTTGTGTCACTCCAGTGTTGGTGACGCAGGAGGCATGCATTGTTTGACCATTGAGGACAGGCAGGATGAGCAGCAACCCTTCAAGCTGAATCTATCTCCTTGGTTTCCTGAGACCCACTTTTGAATTTTGATTCTATTTAGTTGTCAGTCAGAGAAGTTTGTACTGCAACAGAGAGTCTGTTCTTTTAACATCATTATTGATTTTTTCTTTCCTCATCTCCTGACTTCCCTCAACAGAGTTGGGCACTTTGTATGAACCTCAATTTTGGAAATCCACACACATAATTTCATTAAAATAATTTCCATAAATGTCTATTGCTTCCATTGAGTTATAATCTTTTTGAGATTAAGGAATAGGTTATATTTGTCTTTAGATTCTTTACCTGTGACATAGAAATTGGTATATGAAGGTCTCTATATTTCTGTGTAGCGTTGTCTTATTCAAAAGGTAAGCAGACTTATATGAGATTTACTAAACAGTTGTTAGCAAGACCTCACTTATAACCCACTCCAGAAATTTTTTCTCTGCTCCATGGTACTATCTCACTATAACTGATCATTCATAGCTTTTCATTTCTCACATTTTACTACATATGTAAAAGCTCGCCGAACAATGAGCTCCTCTTTCTCTGGGCAAGACTGCATCAGATTCATGTTTGTATCTCACACAGTATGTTGTACAAGGATACAGTCAATAAATGTCTTGTTTGATATTTCTTTAGAACACATTTTTAATATTATTAATTTACAAGTAACTATCCTGGGTAAAAGGACTAGACACTCTCTGTCCACTTAAGTAATGCAACACAGTCTCTTGCACATAATAGACATTCAGCAAACATTTGTTGAATGAAAGAATAAATAAATGTGTTGGTCTAGCAGAGCACTGGAATATTTGTAATTTAAAGTAGGGCAAGTATGACCATGAAAGCAGAAATTAATTCCATAGCTCACCCCATGCCATGCAGTCTTTCACCTTTTGCAGTCAGGGAGGGGCAGTTCCAGGCATAGTTCCATGACTTTAAGCTTTTCTTATCAAGACTTACACATTACCTTCTCAAGCTCTATAGGAAATAAATGAAGCTTTCTGAAGGGTTGTCTTAGAGGTCCCTTCCCCTGTTTATGTGGAAGCAGAGGGAAAACACCTGCTCTGTGCATGCCCCTGACTCTTGAGAAGATTCCTCAGTCTTACGTCTTCAGTCTCATCCTGGAAGTAAAGCAGCTCTCATGTGGTCTGTTACAGTGTCCTGCAAAGGTAGCCTGGCACCTCATTCTAAACTACCTCTCATGATTTTGGCATTTGGGGGTGTCTATGAAGCTGGGAATTTAACGAAACATAAGCCATAATGAAGACTGTGTAACCCACTTGTATAAGGCTCTACAGCACTAGTGACTCTTCTCTTAGCCTAGTTCCCACAGACCCATGGACTACTAATCTCTTTATTTCCACCTCCTCATACTGATGTGAACCTTGCCATTAACTGAAGAAGGCCTGCCTTTGAGATGTGATAGGTTACTGTAGGATAAACAATTCCTTTTACACATCGCACATATATAATTTTGAAGTCAGTCTTTCAGAGGTTTTCTCCTTTCCTCCCAGACCAAAGTGTTTCCTGAAGAAGATTAAAAATCTCTCTCATCATAGATTTGAAGGTAAAGATTTAATGTGTGAAATCTGTGAAACAAGGGGCAGACAGATGGGAAGTCCTCATTCACTGGGTGGCCTGATATTTTTTTTTTGCTTGTGTCTTTTTAAGTACAAATGTGTGTCAACAAAATCTTTCATTTGAGCTTAGAAAGAGGGTGTCCAGGACAAACAGAATAGCAAAGAAGGTAGAAAAGGAAATATGCAGTAAATTGAGGTGGCTTCCAGAAAAATGTGAACAGCCAAGAAGGAACAGAACCATAGCAGCAAAAAAACAAACAAACAAACAAAACAACAACAAAAACCAAACCCAGTGTCACAGTTAAAACCCGTTGTAAACCACAGCATATGCAGTGCCATCCAGATTTCGGCTGAGCAACATTGCTCTTTGATATGTAGGTAAAGTTAGCTCAAGTGTGTATCCCAAGTCTGCTACAAAGTCCTGTCCCAGTACATCCAAGAATTAAAATTCTCATGGTCATTTCTGACAGATGTTTTTACTTCTGTGAAACTCATATAGCTTCTCCCACAAGGCTTTATTTTTGAAGCAGTATTCATTGAAAATTTAGGCAAATCAAGGTAGTTTTTATCTCATCAAGGCATACTGCTTAAAAATGATCTTAGAGGGACTTCTCTGGTGGCACAGGGGTTAAGAATCCGCCTGCCGGTGCAGGGGACACGGGTTCGAGCCCTGGTCCGGGAAGATCCCACATGCCGCGGAGCAACTAAGCCCATGTGCCACAACTACTGAGCCTGCACTCTAGAGCCCATGAGCCACAACTGCTCAGTCCATGAGCCACAACTACTGAACCCTGTGTGCCTTGAGCCCGTGCTCCACAACAAGAGAAGCCACGGCAATGAGAAGCCCGTGCATCGCAAGGAAGGGTAGCCCCCACTCACTGCAACTAGAGAAAGCCTGTGAACAGCAACAAAGACCCAACACAGCCAAAAATAAATAAATAATTTTTAAAAAATGACCTTAGATGTACCTGTTATAGCCTGTGGCTGTTCCAATGATCACCTTCTGTACTCGCTTCAGCCTTCTGATATAAGTTCTCTCTTTCCTCTCTGTGGAAGCTTAAAAATGCCCCCCCACCCCCCAAAAAGATATCCACATTTTATCCCTGGAACTTGTGAATGTTACCTCACATAGGGTCAAGAAACAAAGAAATAAAAAAAACCCATGTATGATTAAGTTAAGGATCTTGAAATAAGGAGAGTATTCTGAGTGGGCCCTAAATTCAATTGCCTGAATCCTGGTAAGAAGAAGGCAGAGAGATATTTTATAGGCAGATATACAGAGGAGAAGGTGACGTGCAGATAGAGCAGAGAGAGATTTGAAGTCGCTGACCTTGAAGATTGGAGTGATGCAGCCACAAGACAAGAAATGCTGGAAGCTGTAAGAAGTGGGAAGAGGCAAGGGATGGATTCTCCCCTAGAGCCTCTGGACGGAGTGTAGCTCTGCCAGACACCTTCATTCCCATACAGAGACACTTATTTTGTACTTCTGACTTCCAAAATTGTGAGGAAGCAATTTCTATTGCTTTATGACATCAAGTTTGTGTAATTTGTTACAGTATCATTGGAAACTAATACGTTCTCGCTCCTCTCTTTCCCCTTTCATAATTTGTTCTTCTTTGCTCTCTTTTACCCCTACTTTCTCATTGTTCTGTCTGCAGAGCAGTTAGATGTCTTTTGTGTATGCTCTGGTTTTCATATTTACCTTGGTCGACCTACATAAGAAGCAGTTTCAGTGGAGGATGGTCTTTCCACTGACAGATGTGTAAAAATGTGGCCAAATGCTTCCAATAACCATTTTTACAACCTTAGGCTAGATTGCATTTCTGAATTAGAGTTTTCCTGCATAAACAACCCTACTCTCACCTTGAGTCCCGGCTAACGTGGTGGGCTGAGGAAAATAGAGTTTTACTCTTTTAGTTACAATACATTTAAGTATTGAGAATCAGGATAACAATTATCCTGACAAACATATAAGTAGACTTTGAAAAATATTTTGAAGGAATGGGGAAAACAACCACATATAAGATATTTAAAGCAAAAAGTCAAAAGCAGAGGAGCAAAGGGAATTCCCTGGCAGTCCAGTGGTTAGGACTCCATGCTTTCACTGCCATGCCTCGGGTTCAATCCCTGGTAGGGGAACTAAGATCCTGAAAGCCTGGTGATGTGGCCAAAAAAAAAAAAAAAAAAAAAAAGCAGAGGAGCAAGCATTCAAGACATTTAATGGAGACACATCGCTGATTTTGTGAACTTTTTACAATGCCTCCATCGGAGGAATTGGATGAAATCTATACTCACACCATATCATAGCTTGAGATTAGTTGTAATGTTCAGTAATTGGTTGAATTATTTGTATATTTTGGTAATACTTATATTGTGGAATTTCTCAGAGTGTGATTCTAGGAAGTATCAGAGATACCTGTTAAACATACTGATAGAGTTTTGGGTATCAACTTAGACCTGGGTCAGACTCTCTGACACAGAGAACTGACAGTTTGTATTTTTAACAAACTAAATTTGAGAGATGCTAATCTTCTGGAATTTTAATCTGTTTACTAATTTTCACAGTTATCTGGAACCAATGCACAACTAAATGATATTTATTAACTGGTAGATGCTATTTCTGTAAATGTGGTTACACTAAAATATTCCCATTTTGTTCCACATCCCAGTGTAAGACTCCTAGCATCTACCCTAGGCAGCACCCTAACTGAAATAAATTACTGTTTCTCTCCATGTGGAATAGATACACAGTCTGAGATGGGTACCTCTGATTTGATCTACCTGTAGTCCTAACCTTTGAGTAGAGAAAAAAAGTTTGAGATTATTTTTTAAGCCATCATAAGAAACATCCAAAACCCACTCAGATGGAGTTGAACCAGCTAAGCTGCTTAGCATACAAATAGACCTAAAAAAGAAACCAGAAGGAATACAGTGAACCCTCAGTATCTGTGGATGTAGAACCCATGGATATGGAGGGCTGCCTGTAAGGAATTTGAGCATCCATAGATTTTGGTGTGCACTCAGCATCCTGGAAGTAATTCCCTGCAGGTACCAAGGGATGACTGTATATTCCAAACTGCCTCTGCTCTTGATTTTTTTTTCTTTCCTTTCAAAAGGCTCAGACTGAAGGCCACTGCTTTTAGCTCTCTGGATGATTCTGAAACTCCTGAAGTGTAGAGTAAGACAGACAGTAATCTCCAACTAGGTCTGGAACATCACAGGGGGCAAAGAAAGATGCCTTTGTACTTTTGAGTTGATGGGTTACTTTGCAGACGAAAACTGCATAACATAACCTGATATTTCCAATTCAGGGATAAAAAAGGGTATTTTGTATCATTCATCATAATCCTTCCTTTTCTCTGATGCAAGTTAAGTTCAAAAAGACAAATTGTTGGTTTATTTCATTTTCCCCTATAGGATTTTTGCTTTAAAGATGATCTGTTAAAGGATGGTAAAACAAAAGTACCCAAGGTTTATTTTCAAGCTCATCATATTAAAACAGATCTGTTTTTAGTTTTTCAGTCAAAAACTTTATGATATGGCATATGTATTCGAAATTTTAATGTGTTTACTAACTTTCACAGTTACCTGGAACCAATGCATAAATAAATAATGTTTATTAACTAGCAGATGCTAATTCTGTAATTGTCATTGTTTTGCAAACTATTGTATTTGAAGGAGAATGGACTTTCAAATCACTAGGAACCATCATAAAAATTATCTTTTTTCCATCACTGCTTATGTGAATTAAAAATTATTATAAATTGAGGGGATTCATTAGCTTTCAAAATATAACCAAATTGTCTCTATTCTACCCCTTGGCAGAAGGAGATCAGTTGTTTATAAAAGCTTGCGAGTTTCTTCACCTAAGAGAACTAACCCTCTTATTTCACTGGGGTTTTTATTACATTAGAGAATAAATTATGCAGCAACGGCATGTTTTCATGGCAACCTTCTTGTCAGAGAAGGCTTGTTTTGCTTATCGTGAGATGTGCAGGAAATTAACACTCTGCTGCTCTGAAAGGGTCCTCAGACAGCCCAGATTGAAGAACAGATTGCCTCTGCAATTCCTTCATCCTTTTGTCACACCTTAATAATTAGGCACAATAAGTACCCAAATGCCTCCTATTGTGTACTGCTCATGATCACAGTACCAAAGAGGAAGCCGATGTGAACACAGTGCATCAGGAGTATTAACTAGATCCCATCTTTTATCAGATCTTGTGTACGAGTAGATGAATTGAAATGAAAGAGCAGCACTTGAAAAGAATGTTCCTAACTTGATTATTAGAAAAAGAAAAAGCGTGGTATATTATAATTGAAGACATTATATACATTTCCATGGTATAAACATAAACAAATGACTTACAATAATCTCTAACTTGAGAGTACAGAAAAAATGTTTTTTTCTTTACCTCTAAAAATCACAATAAAAATTAAAAAACAATAATTTGTCTGGGCCAAAATAGAAAGATAAAAAAAACTAAAAATCAAAAGTAGTAAGTTGATACTTCAGTAAGTTTCTTCTGTGAATAAGTTAGTGGAAATCTGTCAAAGAAGTAATGAAATAATTATTTGGCTTAAAATGTTAGAATTTTCTTTTTTATACAATTTATGTCTAATGCTAGAACATAAAAATAAATCTTAAATAGAATAAGCATTTATTCCGATAGTGTTCATCTATTGAGGCAGTATTTTTGCTTCCCACCCTCTATGGTATTTATGTGCAAATTCTGTAGCCATTTCTTGCTAGTTATACTTTGGATACCAACAGAAACTACTGATTAAAATAGCATATACGATATTGGATTTATCCTTATCATAGTAGTTAGTAATGCAAAACTACACATTGCTTAGATGATTATACAGAATAATTGGTATGCCAAGTTTCCCTTTAAAAAATTAAAATCATTTTTAGTTTGACAATGTATTCGTTTAGCACTTTTTTTTTCTTTAAATGAATTCAGTGGATCATGAAAGTGCTGGATTGACAGACTTTTGGAGAAGAGGCTTTTGTTTATCCCTCAAATGAGGACAGCATGGGCAGCAGCAGGGGAAGCTTCCACTTTTAGGCAGGTGGAACTCTCAGAAAAGAAAATTCACACTCCTGTCAATACCATTTAAAGTTCTCACTTACACCAGTTTCACATGCAATAAAGCATTTTGTGGTTGTGACTCACATCTCACTCTCCTTCCCATGCTTAACTGAAGTTTTCCAGACAATTCTGGAATTAATATAAATCTGCCCATGTCACTGGCTCAGGGTGAGAGCCTGGGAAACCAATACCACCATTTCTAAACTACAATAACACATCGCGTTTTTATCTGTAAAATTCATCCTCAGTCTCACTGGAAATGGATTGAAAGAAACTGGAGATAGGAAGTGGTCAACAAGAATCTGGTTTGTTTCATATGTGTGGACATAGCAGATATTTGTTCAATCCAGTGACAGTATTTAGCTTTATACCTAAAGACTCTTTTCAGTTCAATTTCGCCTGTTAGAAGTGGGTAGCACTTTCTTCGGCTACATAGCTTTGGCCTTGCTAGGGCAAAACCAGTGTTACATGCAGGATGATGATGACATCTTGATGTCGAGATTTTACTTTTAAATAAAAACACTGGAAAATGCTAATTATTTTTTTTTTTTAAAGGGCTTCAAATGCTTGGCTTTTTATTTATTTATTTATTTATTTATTTATTTATTTATTTATTTATTTTTGGCTGTGTTGGGTCTTTATTTCTGTGTGAGGACTTTCTCTAGTTGTGGCAAGCGGGGGCCACTCTTCATCGCGGTGCCCACTCTTCATCGCGGTGCCCAGGCCTCTCACTATCACAGCCTCTCTTGTGCGGAGCACAGGCTCAAGACGCGCAGGCTCAGTAGTTGTGGCTCACGGGCCTAGTTGTTCCGCGGCATGTGGGATCTTCCCAGACCAGGGCTCGAACCCGTGTCCCCTGCATTAGCAGGCAGATTCTCAACCACTGCGCCACCAGGGAAGCCCTAATTAATTGTTTTATCATATCATCTGTCTATAAATTATTGGTGAAAATGCTGGAATATTTTAATTAAATGACTAAATTTGGTAACAGATTTTGGGGTATTTCAGATGCGTAAGTCCTGAATATATGCCACGTAAATTTTCATGTAGGAGAAAAATAAAAAAGCATTATAAAATTGTAAAAATGCAAGATCTGGTGAAAATAGTTTTGATAATAGCTGTGTAAATTGAAGATATATCGATAAAATAATATAAAGATCTGATAAAGTCCCACAGACTTCTGGTAAATCATTGATTTCTGGAGATAGTAGGCAGCATGTTAAGTGCAGGTTACAGTACACTAAGTGTAAAACTAATGTTTCATAACAGGTATTGTACAATATATTCATCTTCAAGACAGAAAATATCATAAGGCTATTTTCATTCTTCATGTGATGGAATAGCATATGACCTGTTCTAGCCTTTGACGAAGAAATGTTGATTTGACCAACTGACATTATTTAGATAATTTACTTTCTAGAATTTGAGAGTGATCAGCTACAACATCTATGATCATATAGGTCACAGGTATTGATTTGGATGGCCTAATTTATTAATTATTGATCCATTCTTTCTTCGATCTGATATGTATTCTCTACTTAATACTGATACATATTCTCTACTTAAATAGAATGAACTTACAGGCAAATGAAGCCCTTTTTATGTCTCTAAGCATTATAATAACTATGTACACTAAGTCTGTAATCAGAGATAATTAACTAAATGAAGAACCTTGGGCTTGAAATTTGCCTTGTTATTCTAAATGCATAAAAGATTTAGAAGCATTATTTTGGGTAAGTTAAATGGCCTATCAAGACCATAATTATTTATAATGTACAAAAATATGTTTCATGAAAGAAGATCTTTATTTCCTAAAGATGAATGGTGGAAGTCATTTTTAAAGTTTTGATCACAATGCCAATAATTATGTCTATGTTTGAGGAATTCTCCACCTTAAAAAAACCTAGCCTATTTCCCATTTGAGATGTTGAAAATGTCTTGTGCTCACTCTCCAGTCCTCTCTTACAGCTAAATCATGAGCACAGTTCTCACTTAGGCTCTGTCAAACATATGAAGCTGATGATTCTTTTGAAGCTAGTGAGACATAGAAGCAGGAACCAGAGTGATTTTTTCTTCTGAGACTAGCGTCAGGAATGGCAGTTTCCAGAATCAGCAGCGTCGGTGGTTAAAATGTTGCTATTCAGTGTCCAGCAGAGGTGGAAATAGTAGTCCATGCTGTGGTGTCAGTGCCTAGAGACAGCAGCATGGTGAAATGTATTTTTAACTTGTATTGATAATACTAGTTATATGAAAGTGCTGCACTTTTGTAAGTAGCACTTTTTTTTAAAGAAAAAAATAGCATCTTTTAGTATGTGAGACATTCTGTGTGATCAAAGGGAACAATTAACAGAGTGAAAAGGCAATCTAAAGAATGAAAGTATTTGGAAATCATATATCTGATAAGGGTTTTATAACCAGGATATATAAGGAGCTCCTACAATGCACAACAACAGAAAAAGAGATAACCTGATTTAAAAAGTGGGCAAAGAACTGGAATAGACAGTTCTCCAAAGAAGACATACAAATGGCTAACAAGCCTATGAAAAGGTGCTCTACATTACTAATCGTTAGGGAAATGCAATTCAAAAACCACAATGAGATATCACCTTACACTTATTAAAACAGCCACTATCAAAAGAACAGAAAACAAGTCGTGGCAAGGATGTGGAGAAATTGGAAGTCTTTTGCACTGTTGGTGGGAATGTTGCTGTGGAAAACTGTATGTAGTTTCCTCCAAAAATTAAAAAATAGAATTACCATATGATCTAGCAGTCCCACTTCTGGGTATGCATACAAAAGAATTCAAAGCACAATCCTGAAGAGATATTTGTATACCCATGTTCACTGTAGCATTTTTCATGATAGCCAAGGGATGGAAGTAACCCAAATACCCATCAAAGATGAATGGGTAGAGAAAATGTGATAGATACATACAATGGATATTATTCAGCTTTTTAAAAAAGGAGATCCTGTCACATGGTACTACATGAATGAACCTCGAGGATGTGCTAAGTAAAATAAGACAGTCATGAAAGCACAAATGTTGTTTGAGTTGACATACATAAGGTATCTAAAGTAGTCAAAATCATAGAAACAGAATGTAGAAAGGTGGTTGTCAAGGGCTGCTGGGAAGAGGAAGAGGAAATTAGTGTTTAATGGGTATAGAGTTTCAATTTTGCAAGATGAAAAACTTCTAGAGATCTGCACAACAATGTGACATACCTAACACTACTGAACTGTACACTTAAAAATGCTTAAAATGGTAAAGTTAATGTTTTGTGTTTGTGATTACAATTAGAAATAAAAATCATTTAAAAAAGTATCTCTCATTTTTGTATCTCAGAATTTATTCTCAAATGTAGATTCCTACCCCTCCTCTAATACCCCTCTTCTTTCACTGGGGATGTTTTCAAAGTTCATCTAGTATGGTCAACTCCGATTATGACTAGTTCTCTGCCCTTGAAAATTTTCTCTTTTTCTACATGTGACCACTTCACAAAAACCGCTGCTTGATCCTGAAAAAAAAAAAATTGTTGTCATTGAAAATTTTATAGAAATTTCCATTACTTACTACTCTCCAATGTTAAAATTTTCAGATGTCTGTTTTCAGATGACATTTCAGATGTCAAATTTTACGTTTTGTCTGCTCCTGTGCTCCAGAGAATGACTCTACCCACATATCAAGAAATGTTCTCTCTTCCTATATTTCAGCGATGTCCATAAGCTGTTTGAATTTTCCCTGCCTAAATTTCTGCTAAGTTTAGCTATATTTTCTTTGTACAGTTCTTAACAGCTTTATTGATACATAATTCATCTATCATACAATTCACCTTTTTAAATTTCTCAGATCAGTGGGTTTTAGTATATTCAGAGAGCTGTATAACCATCATCATAACTTAATTTTAGAACACTGTCGTTATACTAAAAAGTAATCTGCATATTTACAGTCACTCAAAATCCCTGCCCCCACCCTCCCGGCCCTCGGCACCACTTAAACCACTAATATACTCTCCATCTCCACAGGTTTGCCTACTCTGGACATTTCATGTAAATGGCATCTTATAATATAAGGTATATTTGACCGACCTATTTTAGTTCACAAAACATTTTTAAGGTTCATTCACATTGTAGCATGTATCAGTAGTCCACGGAGTTGTTGGAGTACCACAGTCTATTTCAGAATACTTCCATCATCCTCAAAAGAAACCTTGTACTTATTAGTTGTCATTCTTAATTCCCAACCTTCACTCCAGGTCTAGAAACCACTTATCTTTTATCTCTTTCTGTAAATTTGCCTATTTTTGACACTTCATATGTGGTCCTTTGTGACCAGCTTCTTTCACTGGGGATGTTTTCAAGGTTCATCCATGTTGTAGCATGTATCAGTACTCCATTACTTTTTTTTTTTTTAACTGCTATTTTATTTATTTATATTTTTAACATCTTTATTGGAGTATAATTGCTTTACAATTGTGTGTTAGCTTCTGCTTTATAACAAAGTGAATCACCTATACATATACATATATCCCCATATCTCCTCCCTCTTACGTCTCCCTCCCACCCTCCCTATCCCATCCCTCTAGGTGGTCACAAAGCACTGAGCTGATCTTCCTGTGCTATGCAGCTGCTTCCCACTAGCTATCTGTTTTACATTTGGTAGTATATATAAGTCCCTGCCACTCTCACTTCGTCTCAGCTTACACTTTCCCCTTCCCGTGTCCTCAAGTCCATTCTCTACATCTGCTTCTTTATTCCTGTCCTGCCTCTAGGTTCTTCAGAACCTTTTTTTTTTTTTTTTTTAGATTCCATATATATGTGTTACCATACGGTATTTTTTTTTCTCTTTCTGACTTACTTCACTCTGTATGACAGACTCTAGGTCCATCCACCTCACTACAAATAACTCAATTTCGTTTCCTTTTACAGCTGAGTAATATTCCATTGTGTATATGTGCCACATCTTCCTTATCCATTCATCTGTTGATGGACACTTAGGTTACTTCCATGTCCTGGCTATTGTAAATAGAGCTGCAGTGAACATTGTGGTACATGACTCTTTTTGAATTATGGTTTTCTCAGGGTATATGCTCAGTTGTGGGATTGCTGGGTCATATGGTAGTTCTATTTTTAGTTTTTTAAGGAAACTCCATACTGTTCTCCATAGTGGCTGTATCAATTTACATTCCCACCAACAGTGCAAGAGGGTTCCCTTTTCTCCACACCCTCTTCAGCATTTATTGTTTGTAGATTTTTTGATGATGGCCATTCTGACTGGTGTGAGGTGATATCTCATTGTAGTTTTGATTTGCATTTCTCTAATGATTAGTGATGTTGAGCATCCTTTCATGCGTTTGTTGGCAATCTGTATATCTTCTTTGGAGAAATGTCGATTTAGGTTTTCTGCCCATTTTGGGATTAGGTTGCTTGTTTTTTTGATATTGAGCTGCATGAGCTGCTTGTAAATTTTGGCGATTAATCCTTTGTCAGTTGCTTCATTTGCAAATATTTTTTCCCATCCTGAGGGTTCTTTTCATCTTGTTTATGGTTTCCGTTGCTATGCAAAAGCTTTTAAGTTTCATTAGGTCCCATTTGTTTATTTTTGTTTATATTTCCATTTCTCTAGGAGGTGGGTCAAAAAGGATTTGCTGTGATTTATGTCATAGAGTGTTCTGCCTATGTTTTCCTCTAAGAGTTTTATACTGTCTGGCCTTACATTTAGGTCTTTAATCCATTTTGAGTTTATTTTAGTGTATGGTGTTAGGGAGTCTTCTAATTTCATTCTTTTACATGCGGCTGTCCAGTTTTCCCAACACTACTTACTGAAGAGGCTGTCTTTTCTCCCTTATATATTCTTGCCTGCTTTATCAAAAATAAGGTGAGCATATGTGCGTGGGTTTATCTCTGGGCTTTCTATCCTGTTCCATTGATTTATATTTCTGTTTTTGTGCCAGTACCATACTGTCTTGATTACTGTAGCTTTGTAGTATGGTCTGAAGTCTGGGAGCCTGATTCCTCCAGCTCCATTTTTCTTTTTCAATATTACTTTGACTGTTTGGGGTCTTTTGTGTTTCCATACAAATTGTGAATTTTTTTGTTCTAGTTCTATGAAAAACTGCCTCTGGTAGTTTGATAGGGATTGCATTGAGTCTATAGATTGCTTTGGGTAGTATAATCATTTTCACAATGTTGATTCTTCCAATCCAAGAACATGGTATATATTTCCATCTGTTTGTATCATCTTTAATTTTTTTCATCAGTGTCTTATAATTTTCTGCATTCATACTCCATTACTTTTTATTGCCAAATAATATTCTCTTGGATGGATACATCACCTTTTATTTATACTTTTATCAGTTGATGGAAATTTGAGTTTTCCCACTTTTTGGTTATAATGAATAATGTTTCTATGAGCATTCATACACATGTTTTCTGTGGAAGTGGTTTTCCATTTTTCTTGGATATATACCTAAGAATCGAATTGCTGAGTCATATGATAACTCCATATTTAATATGTTCAGAAACTGTCACATTGTTTTCCAATACAGCTGCACCACTTTACATTCCTACCAACAATGTATGAGGGTTCCAATTTGTCTACTACCTCACCAACACTTGTGATTATCATTTTGATTATTACCATTCTAGTGTGTGGAAGTGGTTACCTCATTGTTGTTGTTTTTATTTTTGCGGTACGCGGGCCTCTCATTGTTGTAGCCTCTCCCGTCGCGGAGCACAGGCTCTGGATGCACAGGCTCAGCAGCCATGGCTCATGGGCCCAGCTGCTCCACGGCATGTGGGATCTTCCCGGACTGGGGCATGAACCCATGTCCCCTGCATCGGCAGGTGGACTCTCAACCACTGCGCCACCAGGGAAGCCCCTTATTGTTGTTTTGATCTGTGTTTCCTTGTTGAGTACTGATGCTGAGCATCTTATATGTCTATTGGCTGTATATCTTCTTTGGAGAAATATCTATTCAGATCCTTTGCCCAATTTTAATTCATTTATCTTTTTTGAATTGTTGAGTTGTTTATATATTCTGGATGCAACACCTTTACCAGATACATGATTTGCAAGTATTTTTTCCCATTCCATGATTTTGTAGCAAAAAATTTTTAATTTTGATAAGGTCCAAATAATTTATTATTTTCCTTTCTGCTTGTGCTTTTGTTGTCCCATCTAAGATGGCTTTCCCTAATCCAGGGTAATGAAGACTTATTCTGTGTTTTGTCCTAAGACATTTATAGTTTTAGCACTTATATTTTGGTCTTGAATTAATTATTGGTTATGGTATAAAGAAGGAGTTCAGCTTCATTTTTCTGCATGTGGATATCCAGTTGCTCCTACCCCATATCTTGTAAAGATCATTCTTTCTCTATTGAATTTTTTTGGCATACCTGTCAAAAATCAATTAACTATAAATATATAAGTTGCTATTTTTGGATTCTCAATCCTATTCCATTTATGTATATGTCTATCTTTAAGCCAGTATTAATGTCTTGATCACAGTAGCTTCATAGTAATTTAGAAATCAGAAAGTCTGAAGCCTCCAAATTTGTTGTTTTTCAAGATTGTATTCACTATTTTGGGTATCTTGAATTTCCATGTTTATTTTAGGATAAATTTGCCAATTCACTTTTTAAAAAAGTAGTTAGAATTTTGATACTGTTTGCACTGAATCTAAATCAATTTGGGAGAATTGACATCTTAGCTATAATAAGTCTTCCAATCTGTTAACATGGGATGTGTTCTATTTATTAGCTCTTTTTTAGTGCATTTCAAAATGTTTTGTAGTTTTCAGAGTATAAGTATTGCACATATTTTGTTAAATTAATTCTTTTTTATGTATAAGTAGAATTGTTTTCTTAATTTTGTTTGATGATTGTTGATTGCTAGTGTATAGATGTGCAATTGATTTTTTAATATTTTTATTGAATCCTGCAACCTTGCCAAAGTAGTATATTAGTTGTTTTTAGTAGATTTCTTCAGATTTTGTACATACAAGATCATATTTTCAAAAAGAGATATTTTAAATTCCTTCTTTCCAACCTGTGTATGTATGTATGCATGTATGTAAGTATGTATTATGTATTTATTACCTAATTGCCTTGTTAGAATCAAGTAAAATATTAAATAGAAGTGCTGAAAATTGACTTACTTGTCTTGTTTCTGGTCTTAGAGAGAAAACTTTAGTGTTTCACTAAGTATGATATTATCTGTGGGTTTTTCTTACTAGGTTGAGTCATTTTCCTGTTATTCCTAGTTTTTCAAGTAATTTTATCAAGAAAAGGTATTGGATTTTTAAAGTAATTTGTGGCTATTGAGATTATGTGGTTTTTATTCTATTAATAAGGTTAATTACATTAATTGACTAATGTATGTTAAACCAACTTTGCATTCCTGGGATACATCCCACTTGGCCATGGGATTTATAATTTATATAGTATAATTCTTTCTATATGTTGCTGGATTTGGTTTGCTGGTATTTTGTTGATGTTTTGCATCTATATTCAGCTATATAAAGTTATTGATCTGTAGTTTTCTATTTTCTTTATTGTGATGTCTTTGATATTGGTCTCAGGGTGATACAGACTTCATAGCATGAATTGGTAAAGAAAAGAGAAGTAATATGCAATTATACTGTCTTTTATGATTACCTACATAATTATGTTTACCAGTACTCTCTTACGTGTGTATAGTTTTAAATTACTAACTAATGTTACTTGTTTTCAGCCTGAAATACTTTATTATTACTCTTGTATGGTGAGTCTTCTAGCAAGAAATTGTCATTTTTAAAAAAGAATTTGGAAATGTTTTATTTCCACCTTCATTTTTTAAAGTGATTTTTTGGGAAAGTCTGCTGATTTTGATTCTAGGTTGAAAGTTTTATTTATTTACTTATTTATTTATTTTTAACATCTTTATTGGAGTATAATTGCTTTACAATGGTGTGTTAGTTTTTGCTTTATAACAAAGTGAGTCAGTTATACATATGTCCCCATATCTCTTCCCTCTTGTGTCTCCCTCCCTCCCACCCTCCCTATCCCACCCCTCTAGGTGGTCACAAAACACCGAGCTGATCTCCCTGTGCTATGCGGCTGCTTCCCACTAGCTATTTACTTATTTATTTTTGAATTTTATTTTTTTTTATACAGCAGGTTCTTATTAGTTATCCATTTTATACATATTAGTGTATATATGTCAATTCCAATCTCCCAGTTCATCCCACCACCACCACCACCACTGCCACTTTCCCCCCTTGGTGTCCATACGTTTGTTCTCTACATCTGTGTCTCTGTTTCTTCCCTACAAACCGGTTCATCTGTACCATTTTTCTAGGTTCCACATATATGCGTTAATATACGATATTTGTTTTTCTCTTTCTGAAAGTTTTATTCTTTTACTTTCAATATTTTGAATGTGTTATACCACTGTCTCCTGACATCCATTGTTTCTGATAAGTCAGCCTATTCTTTTTGAGTTCTCTTGTACATGACAAGTCAGTTCTGCTTGCTGCTTTCAAAATTTTTCTCTTTGGCCTTGACTTTCAACATTTTTATCTTGATGTGTTTGCTGTAGATCTTTTTGTGTTTATCTTATTAGAATTCATTGAGCTTTTTGGATGTGCAGAATGATGTTTTGATTAAATTGGGGAAGTTTTGGGCCAGTATTTCTTATAATATATTTTTTTGTATTCTCTCTCTTCTCCTTCATGTACTTCTATTATGAATATACTGCTTCACTTAAGGGTATCCTACATACAGTGTATACTCTGAGGGAACGTTCATTTTTCCTTATTCTATTTTTTTCTCTCTTCACATTGCATAATATTTATCAATCTATTTCATGTTCATTGATTTATATTTCTGCCAACTTAAAAATACTGTTGAACCTCTCTGGTAAGTTCTTTATTTTGTTTACAGTATTTTTGAACTCCAGAATTTTTGTTTGATTCTTTTTTTTTCAAACAATTTCCATCTCTTTGTTATTGTTCACTATTTGATGAGGCATTGTTATCATGCCTTCTTTAAATTCTTTACACATAGTTATTTTTATTTCTTGGAAAATACTTATAACAGCTGCTTTTAAGTCTTTGTTTGCTAAGGGCATCTTCTGTGTACTCTTAAAACCAGTTTCTATTGCTTACATTTTTTCTTATGTATAGATCACATTTTTCTGATCTTTGCATGACTCAGTTTCTTTGTTGAAACTGTCTATTTTAGGTAATGTATTGTAGCAATTCTGGATCCTGTATCCTCCACCCCCCAGTCTCATTGTTTGCTTGCTTGTTTGTTCAGTGAATTGGCTGGACTAATTCAGTGAAGTCTTTTTCTCTCACAGCGTGCATTCTGCGTTGTTGGTCTTCAGAGTGTACAGCCCTGGATATGTGCACAGTCTGCCTCTAACCTATACAGAGGTGAATGTGGTTTTAGCTGGGCTCTAATTGTCTTTTTACCTGATTTCCCTCTTAAGTTTGGATGTTCTATCTCTAGTGGAATCACATTCAGTTAGCCTTCACTAATTGCTAGCTGATTGATATATTGCATTCAACAACTCTCTGAAGCATAAATGTTTCCACAGTCTGATCTAAATAATATGTTCCTACCCCATTTGCAGAGATAGACTCAAAACTTCTCTCAAGTCAGTCTCTGAAACTTGCTTTAATCCTAGGAATGGCTCTTCTTTTCCAATTATTTCCCTGGGTCTTGTTGTTAAACTTCTATCTGGTCTACTTGTTGCTATCATGGAGCTTGTTGCTGTCATTACAGTCTCTTCTTAATTGCTATGCACCAAGATCTCCATTGATTTTAACCCTGCCCATGGGCCCAAATGCTCTCTTGTGTTTCAAATAAAGTTGATCCCTTTATAAGGGCTATAGCACTTTCTGTTCTTGCAGAGATTGCACCCCCTCCTATGCAGAAACTCTGTGCCACTGCACCGGAGCTTGAGTGACCTGATTCTATTGAAGTGACAACTCTACCCTAAGACTGGGCACTGGGGTTGATGGTTGTGAGTGACAGGTCTTGCTTGCCTCTCCTGACTTGTAACTTCCACTCCATGAGCAAGCTGGAGTAGGGGACAATTGGATCCCAATATTCTTGGCCAGACACTCCTCAGAGTTTCCATTTGACTGGTGGGTAGACGATGAGAACTCTACAACTCTTAGCTTCGTTTTCCTCAAATTGAGCTTCTGCAATATGAAGCTGGGGAGAGGGGATGAGTAAAGGTCACAGCTTGTCCTTTAGTGGAAGAAGTCATCACCTTAGACTGGGGGTTGGGAGCAGAGTGAGGGAGTCACATCTTCTTGGTTGCACCTGCCCAGAGTAGAGCTTTTGCCATACTGAAGGAGGAGAGACTGTGAATGAAATGGCAGAGACTAAGACTGTGCACAGGCTAAGATTTCCCAGAGATTTAAAAGGATTTAAAAAGAATTATTTTCATGAGTTATTGCTGTTTTGCTAGGAAGAGGGTCCAAGGAGATCCTCACAGCAGCATTCCACAAGTGTTTCTTGCCTTTTGTACATTTTTACTGTCTGGTAAGTTTATCTTCTTATATTTCTATATTGTCCAGTTTCACCACTTGCACATTTGCTTTTGGAGGGCAGATCCTATGTTTCTGAGTTTTACACACTGTTCTCAGGGGTTGTTTGTTAAATAAGTATGCTATACTTTCCACCTCCAATAGTCTGGGTAACCCTCCTTCCATTCAATATAAAATACTTCCCTCTAACCATCATGTTCCCTGCCCAGTGAACTATGTCTACTTCCCAAATTTCTTTCTTGTCTACTTTGACATGTCTCAAAATCCACTATAGCTCCATAACTCAAAGCAATGGTTCTTGAAAGCACTCTGCCTCCTCAATTAGTTCTGTGGCACTACCTTGTATTCTCTACAAGTTGTTTAATTATATTGAAGTATGGTGACCTGAATTTCCAAATTACAGGTTTAAGCCATATCATTGTACAAGGATAGAAATAGATTTATATTATGTTTCCAACAATATTTCTAATGATAAATATAGCTATCTTCTATTGAGCACCTACTATGTGTTCAGCACTTGGCTAAATTTTTCACATGCATTTTTTCCACTTAATTCACAAAAACCTCTGCCAGTCGGATATTGGAAGCATAGTTTTACAAATAAGGAAAACAGGAAAATGAAAGTAAGGACCTTGCCAAATATGGCACAGATGAATTATATATCTCTGAACAGGAACTGTGAAATATTTTTTTTTATTCCAAAGCCCACACTGTTATGTTGCACATTTAGTTGACACTTTCAGTGTTAATGGCATATTAGGATATTTTCAGGGATCAAATAACAATAAATCTAATACAATAGTAAGCCAGGCATCTTAAGCTATTGCAAATGTTCTGATCAAGTGGCTTAGTCCAAATGTGGACTAAGTAATTTTTTACTTGCTTAATAATATATTTATAGTCATTTACTTAGAAAAAATAAAAAGCAGATACGAGGTATTTATAAATGGTATTCTGCATTAAATATGGCAGAAAAATAAAGTTACCATGTTTTTCAGTCTATTTTTTCCCCCAAATCTACCATGTTCATGGTCTCAATTGATATCTTCTCTTTCATTATATACACAGGGACCATGCTACATTGTTTACAGTAAGGAACCATTGTGATCTGAAATGCTAGAGCCAAGATCATATTTCTTGGCTCTAATATCATTAGACAGTCATATTTTTTGGCTGTGACAGCACGGCTATGACAGATGACACTTTGAGAGTGTTGGGGGAGAAAGCTCATAGAGTACTTAATCAAATGGTTGCAACGTCTAAAAGGATTAAAGTCAAGCAGGCTATGACTCATGAAATTATGTTTCCTATTATTATCTTACAGCTGACAGTGAAGTACTGTCTATCTTAAATGTATGTGTGTATTTCCTATTCTTTTTCAGATATAATTCCACAGGACAAAAACCAATATGTTTTCTCCAGAGAGCTTGTATATATAATTTTTAGAAATGTATGTATGTATTTATGTACCTTTTATGTTTTCTGAACACCTTAGTTATCTTGTTAAACTAGATATCAGTACTGTTTCCTAACTAGTGAGTATTAGACTGTTGTATGACTGTACAGACACCACATGCAGAAAATCAAGAAAAAAGATTTCTGTGTGTTAATGTCCATAGACATTTATTAATACATTTTTGAGTGTTGTCATTCTGCAAAGTGGACATGAACATTTACAATCTGAATTTATTACCTTCGCTAAGAGTAGTATTTGCCCTTTGTTACCAGTTAAAAAATATGATGTCCACTTATATGGCTTTTTTTTTTTTAACATCTTTATTGGAGTATAGTTGCTTTACAAAGTTGTGTTAGTTTCTGCTGTATAACAAAGTGAATCAGCTATATGTATACATATATCCCCATATCCCCTCCCTCTTGCGTCTCCCTCCCACCCTCCCTATCCCACCCCTCTAGGTGGTCACAAAGCACCGAGCTGATCTCCCTGTGCTTTGCAGCCGCTTCCCACTAGCTATCTATTTTATACTTGGTAGTGTATATACGTCAATGTTACTCTCTCACTTCGTCCCAGCTTACCCTTCCTCCTCCCTGTGTCCTCAAGTCCATTCTCTATGTCTGTGTCTTTATTCCTGTCCTGCCCTAGGTTCATCAGAACCATTTTTTTTTTTTTTAGATTCCATATATATGTGTTAGCGTATGGTATTTATTTTTCTCTTTCTGACTTACTTCACTCTGTATAAGAGACTTAAAAGACAACTGAGAAGTCTTCTAGCAAAGGAGATTAAAGCATGTTTTCCTCCAAAACAAAATTTCCAAAACTCTGCCTGGCTACCCTTTAGGGGTTTTCTCCCCAGATCTTTTCTAAGAAAATATATTGTCAGATTTTTGCTTTTTGTAATAACCCTGCATTTTCCAATAGACAGCTATCTGTATGATTGAGTATGATGGCTCCAAAGTCTCTCTTTGATCTTTTCATTCTCTTTTACGATCTCCATAGTCTGTTGTAATGAATATCTACTTTGGGTTACAGAAATATTACTTCTGATGAATTTAACCAGGCAGCAATTTCATCTATTAGAAACAAGTTAATGCATTTTTTTAAAAAAACTTGTAAACAGTTAAAATATATATCATAAACCTTGCATAATGATTCATACAATAACTGAGATACCTTGAGTCTACAAGGAGTATTATGATTTCTCGTATTTCCAATAAGATGAAATTAGGCTCCAGGTTACTGCATTCATGAAGGATGTCTGGTTTTCAAGAACAGCTTCTGACTTTGAGCAAGAAATGCCTGTATTTGTACGGACATCAATAAAATTAAAGTCTATCTTGCTAGTTTTTGGCCCTGTATATATTCAAATATTTCATAATATCTCTCTTCATACTATTTCTTGGAAGGTGATGCTTTTCTGTAATTTATCAAAAAGATAAGAATTCTCTGAGTTGGTCCAAAACTGGTTGAAACTCAAATGCTTGTAAGTCTCAAGCGAATGTAAATGAGTGCAAAACAGAAGCCTCTATTCAGTTCCGTATCATTCTTGGTTTTCAAAAAGAGAACAATACCTGGATTGTTATATGGAAATTTCTCATTTTTAATATTGGCTCAAATAATTTTTAAACTCTGTGATCAGAAAACACACACACGTGTGCGCGCACACACACAAACACACACACACACACACACCATCTAGGTCCTAAACAAGGCCTGCCCACAAGTTTATGAAACTTTAGGTACTTTATTAATCCTGAGACATTTTCATTTATATACCTTGAAATTTAATTTCAGGAGTGAACATATGAATTTTGATATCTATATTTCATTGCACCCCATTGACTATGCTTTGTTTGGCTGTCCTTGAGTCATACTTACTCAACTCAAACAATGCCAATTATAACACTTGGTTGGAAAGTTAGTAAAAATGTCATTTTTGCTAAGTAGGGAAACATGGTGAGTACACTTGTAGTTTTTAAATATACTAAACAAAATCAAAATGTACATATTTTGTGTAATAAAGTATGACCTTTTCCAAGGCACCTTTCTATTTTTGAAATGCACATTAATCCTTGGCTCTAAGGATCACAAAAAAGTGTTTAATTTATTTTAGCTTGATCCTAGTTGTCACAGACTTCGAAAGGCTTTACTCTAGTGTTACTGAAACACGCAAATTGCTCAGCTACTGGGAGCATCTTTATATACTGGACAGAATATTTGCAAGCACACAGCTTGCAAATGATGTGGGATAAACAGTAGAGGTCTAAAATAAATTTCATATAAAGCTCTTATATTTTCCAAGCCTGTGGCTACTGACAAGTCATCAGTTTATGGTCTCCTGAGAAAAAAAGTTTTCAGTGTCAAAGCATAATTTTAAAATCTCCTCAACATTTTTTTCTTAAACATTTAAGTGTAACATTTAAGGAGAACACTTAGGTCACAGGTAAGACAGATTCATCACTATCTCACTGGTTTAATAATATTACACTTGAAAGCTTTATAGTGCATTAGAACGCTATATTTTCTTGGGCAATATACCACTCATGTACAATTGAAATAATATTTTAAAAATTGAGATTTGACTATCAAATGTACAATTAGTATCTTTCAGAATGAAATATCTTTAACAATTGTGTTATATAATGTTTGTAAAGGAGTTTGACGATCCATAGAATACCATGAAGCTTAGTTTGATCTTGTTGCCCTAAGGTGTTTATGCATATGTATGAAGCAGCTATTTTATTTTTATCTAAAAGTACCATTCTAAAGATCCAAAGACTTGTGTCATTTTTCTATGATAAGTTGAGTTCCAGCATTTGAAACTGTTGGCATACATACACTGTTTTATGCACAGCTAAATAGAAATGGTCTTAGATGATTAAGAATTGCTGAAAAAGAAATGTCAGTGGCATTTTTTTTTACAGAAATAGAAGGAAATAGTATTTCTAAGGGATATCTGCAGTCCCATGTTCATTGCAGCATTATTCACAATAGCCAAGATATGGAAAAAAAACATATGGAAGATTGATGAATGGATAAAGAAAATGTGCTCTGTACACACAATTGAATATTATTCAGCCTTTAAAAAAAAGGAGATCCTGCCATATGTGACAACATGGATGAAACAGAAGGACATTATGTTAAGTAAAATAATCTAATCACAGAAGAACAAATATTGCATGACACCACGTATAAGAAGTATCTAAAATAGTCAAAATCATACAAGCATAGAGTAGAATAGTGATTTCCAGGGAATGGAGAGTTGTTGTTCAACAAGAAAAAGTTATACAAGATGAATAAGTTCTAGAGATCTGCTGTACAACACCATGCTTATAGTTAACGATACTCTATTATACATTTAAAAATTTGTTAAATGGGTAGATCTCATGTTAACTGTTCTTACCACAATAATAATAATAATAAAAAGAATTAGCTTTGTATTCAACAAAGAGAATTTCAGGAAAACTAAGGTAGAATTATAAGTAGTTAAAAACACACATGGACAATTTTTAATGTTTTATTATTGAATATTTCATTACTAAATGGTATACATATTTATAAATTTAAACATGGTTAGAATCCAAAAACCCACAGTAATTCAGAACTGAAAAGATTTAAAAATATCTTTTAGTTTATCCTATCTGAAGTCCCAAAAAGGTAAGCATATTTTGATACACTGTCAGCAGAAGAAACTAAAATTCGAACCTGCATATTTTGATTTTAAGTCCAGGCTCTTTTATTATTTAATATGGCCCTTGTATAATATAAAATGTAGAATTATTGATTTTAATACAAGACTAACAGAAGACAGCATTTCAGTTACTCTCTAGGGGTAATATTTTGATTATTAAAAATCTGTCAGGTTTTTTTCTCCTTTTGATCTGTAAATGTCCATTGCAGTGCTTTCCTCTATTTTTTAACATAATTTTATTTCTTTTTTAATTGAAGTATAGTTGATTTACAATATTGTGTTTTAGATGTACAGTATAATAATTTGTTTTTTGTTTTTTTTTGCAGATTATAATCCATTATAGACTATTACAAGATATTGGGTATAATTCCCTGTGCTATATAGTAAATCGTTGTTTCTTATCTATTTTATGTATGGTAGTTTGTATCTGTTAATCTCATACTCCTAATTTGTCCCTCCCCCCTCCCCCTTTCCCCTTTGGTAACCATAGGTTGTTTTCTATGTCTGTGTCTATGCCTGTGATTGTGTTTTTGCTTTGTATGTAGATTTATTTGTAATATTTTACATCCCACATATAAGTGATATCATATAGTATCATATAGTATTTGTATTTGTCTTTCTCTGTCTTACCTATTTTATTAAGCAAAATATTCTCTAGGTCCATCCATGTTGCTGCAAATGGCAATATTTCATTCCTTTTTATGGCTAAGTAATATTCCATTATATTTATATACCACATCTTCTTAAGCCAGTCATCTGTTGATGGGAACTTGGGTTGCTTCCATTTCTTGGCTGTTGTAACTAGGGCTGCTATTGAACATTGGGGTGTATGTATCTTTTTGAACTAGAGTTTTTGTTTTTTCTAGATGTATACCTAGGAATGGAATTGCCAGATCATGTGTTAGCTCTATTTCTAGTTTTTTAAGGACCCTCAATATTGTTTTCCATAGTGGCTGCATCAATTTACATTCCTACCAACAGTGTAGAAAGGTTCCCTTTTCTCCACACCCTCTCTAGCATTTACTATTTGTGGACTTTTTGATGATAGCCATTCTGACAGGTGTGAGGTGGCACCTCATTTTGGTTTTCATTTGCATTTCTCTAATAATTACTGATATTGATCATCTTTTCATGTGCCTGTTGGCCATCTGTATGTCTTCTTTGGAAAAAAAGTCTGTTTAGGTCTTCTGCCCAGTTTTTGATTGGGTTGTTTGTTTTCTTTCATATTGATTGGTATAAACTGTTTGTATATTTTGGTTATTAACCCTTTGTTGGTCTCATTGTTTGAAAATACTTTCTTCCATTATGTAGGTTGTGTTTTCATTTTGATCAACCATGTTGATGGTTTCCTTTGCTATGCAAAAGGTTTTTTTTTCCTTTGCTATGCAAAAGGTTTTAATTAGGCCTCATTTATTTACTTTTGCTTTTCTTTCTTTTCCCTTGAGAGACAGATATAAGAATATATTGCTACAATTTATGTCAAAAAATGTTTTGCTTATGTTCTCTTCCAGGAATTTTATGGTGTCATGCCTTACATTTAGGTCTTTAAACCATTTTGAGCTTATTTTTGTATATGGTATAAGGAAATGTTCTAATTTCATTTAATTAAGTGTAGGTGTCCAGCTTTCCCAGCACCATTTATTGAAGAGACAGTCTTTTATCCATTGTATATTCTTGCTCCTTTGTCATAGATTAATTGGTGTGTAGGTTTATTTCTGGGCTCTCTATCCTGTTCCATTGACCTATATATCTGTTTTTTTACCAATACCAAACTGTTTTGATTATTGTAACTTTGTAGTATAGTCTGAAGTCTGGAAGGGTTATTTCTACATACTTGTTCTCTTTTCTCATGATTGTTTTGATAATTTTGGGTCTTTTGTTGTTTAATGTAAATTTTAGGATTATTTGTTCTATGAAAAATATCATGGGTATTTTGACAGAGGTTGCATTAAATTCGTAGATTGCTTTGGGTAATATGACCATTTTTTTTTTTTTTTTTTTTTTTTTTTTTTTTTTTTTGTGGTACGCGGGCCTCTCACTGTTGTGGCTTCTCCCGTTGCGTGCGGAGCACAGGCTCCGGACGCGCAGGCTCAGCGGCCATGGCTCACGGGCCCAGCCGCTCTGCGGCATGTGGGATCTTCCCGGACCGGGGCACGAACCTGTGTCCCCTGCTTCCGCAGGCGGACTCTCAACCACTGCGCCACCAGGGAAGCCCCAATATGACCATTTTAACAATATTAATTCTTCCAGTCCAAGAGTACAGTATATTTTTCCACATCTTTGAGTCATCTTCAATTTCCTTTATCAGTATTTCAGTTTTCAGCATATAGGTTTTTACCTTCTTGGTTAAGTTTATTCCTAGATTATTTTTTCATGCAACTTTGAACAGGATTTTTTTTACTTTCTGATATTTCATAATTAGTGTAAAGAAATGCAACAGATTTCTATATATTAATTTTGTATCCTACTACCTTTGCTGAATTCATTTATTAGTTGTAATAGTTTTTACGTGGAGACTTTAGGGTTCCCTATGTAGAGTATCATGTCATCCACAAATAATGATGATTTTACCTCTTCACTTCCACGTTGGATACATTTTTTCTTGTCTGGTTGCTGTGGATAGGACTTCCAATACTATGTTGAAGAGAAGTGGTGAGAGTGGGCATCCAGGCCTTGTTCCTGAATTTAGTGGGAAGACTTTCGGCTTTTCACCTTTGAGTATTATGTTGGCTGTGGGTTTGGTGTAAATGGTGTTTATTATGTTCAGAAATGTTCCCACTATACCCACTTTGGTGAGAGTTTTTATCATGAATGGATGTTGAATTTTGTCAAATGTTTTTTCTGTGTCTACTGAGATGATCATGTGGATTTTGTCTTTGTTTTTGTTAATGTGGTGTATCACATTGATTGATTTGTGTATGTTGAACCGTTCTTGTGTCTCTGGAATGAATCCAGATTATGATCCTTTTTATGTATTGTTGGAATCAGTTTGCTAATACTTTGTTGAGGATTTTCGCATCTATATTCATCAACGATATTGGCCTGTAATTTCTTTTTTTTAGTGTCTTTGTCTGGTTTTGATATTGGGGTGATGATGTCCTCTTAGAATTAATTTGGTAGTTTTCCATTCTCTTAAATTTTTCAGAATAGTTTGAGAAGGATAGGTATAAGTTCTTCTTTATATGTTTGATAGAATTCTCCAGTGAAGCTGTCTGGTCCTGGACTTTCGTTTGCAGGGAATTTTTAAATTACAGATTCTATTTCACTTCTAGTGATTGGCCTGTTCAAATTATCTGTTTCTTCTTGACTCAGTCTTGGCAGGCTGAATGTTTCTAGAAACTCATCCATTTCTTCTAGATTGTTCCGTTTGATGGCATATAACTGTTCATAGTATTCTCTTACATTTTTTTGGTATTTCTGTGGTATCGGTTGGTATTTCTCCTCTTTTATTTATTATTTTGTTTATTTGAGTCCTCTATCTTTTCTTCTTGGTGAGCCTGGCTAGAGGTTTGTTGATTTTATCTTTTCAAAACCCAACTCTTGGTTTTATTACTTTTTTCTATTTTTTTAAAAAATCTCTTTTATTTCCTCTCTGATCTTTATTATTTTCTTCTTTCTGCTGACTTTGGGCTTTGTTTGTTCTTCTTTATCTAATTCTTTTAGGTGGTAGATTAGGTTGTTTTTTTGAGGTTTTTCTTATTTCTTGAGGAAGGCCTGTATTGCTCTGAACTTCACTCTTAGAACAGCATTTGCTGCATCCCATAGATTTTGTAAAGCTGTGTTTCTATTTTTGTCTCAAGGTATTTTCTGATTTCTTCTTTGATGTCAGCATTTACTCATTGGTTTTTTAGTAACATTTTGTTTAATCTCCATGTATTTGTTCTTTTCCCATTTTTCTTTCTTTAGTTGATTTCTAGTTATACTGTTGTTGTCAGAAAAGATACTCGACGTAATTTCTAGCCTCAACATTGTTGAGACTTGTTTTTTGACCTAGTATGTGGTCTACCCTAGGAATGTTTCATGCATGCTTTAAAGTAATGTATATTCTAGGTGCTTTATTTTGTTTTGTTTCATTGAATGTAGTGTCCTGATATTGATTAAATCCAGTTGGTCTATTTTGCCATTTGGGACCTCTGTTGGCTAAGTGATATTCTGTCTGCAAGATCTGTCCACTGATGTCAGTGGGGTGTTAAAGTTTTCTATTATTGTATTATTGTCAATTTCTCCTTTTATATCTGTTAGTATTTGCTATATATACTTAGATGTTCCTATACTGGGTGCATATATGTTAACTTGTGTAATATCCTCTTCTTGTATAGATCCCTTTATTATTCTATAATGCTCTTCATTGTCTTTCTTTATGGCCTTTATTTTAAAATCTATTTTATCTGATGTAAGTATTGCTACCCCCACTTTCTTGTCACTTCCATTTGCATGAAATATCTTTTTCTGTCCCCCTCTTTTGCCCTGAAGTTAGTCTCTTGTAGGCGGCATATTGCAAGTTCTTGTTTTTTTTTAATTCAATCTTCCATTCTGTGTCTTTTGATCAGATCATTTAGTCTATTGATATTTAAAGTAATTATTGATAGTTATGTACTTACTGCCATTTTATTCCTTGTATTCCAGTTGATTTTGTAGTTCTTTATTCATTTCTTCTTTTTTTGTTTTTCCTGTTGAGGTTTGGAGATTTTCATTTGTAGTATGTTTGAGTTCCTTTGTTTTTAGTTTTTGTGAATCTATTGTATGTTTTTGATTTGTGGTTACTATGGAGTTCAAGTATGTTAGCCCATAACTACATCTACTTCCTTCAAACTGATAGTCATTTAAGTTCAAATATATTCTGAAAGATCTACATTTTTATACTTGCCCTCATGTTGTGATTTTTATGTTCTATTTTACATCTTCATGCTTATCTGTATCCTTTCATTGTTTATTTTAGTTACAATCACTTTTACAATTTTTAAAATTGTTTTTAAATCTACATCCTGGCTTAAGTGATCTTCAGTCCTTACCATATATTTGCCTTTCCTATTGGAATTTTCCCTTTCCTATACATTCTTACTTCTTTTCTACTTAAAAAAAGACTTTTCAACATTTCTTTAGGGTAGACTTAGCATTTCTGAATTCTATTTGTTTTTGCTTGTCTGAGAAATTCTTTATTTCTCCTTCTATTCTAGATCATAATCTTGCTGGGTAGAGTATCCTATGTTGAAGGTTTTTCCCTTTCAGGACATTAAATATATCATGCCGCTCGCTCCCTTCTGGCCTGCAGTTTCTGCAGAGAAATAAGCTGATAGCCTTATGAGGGTTTCCTAGTAAATGACTCTTTGCTTTTCTCTTTCTGCCTTTAGAATTCTCTTTTTCTTTAACTTTTGCCATGTTATGAAATGTCTTAGTATGGGTCTGTTTGGGTTCATCTTGTTTGGGACCCTCTGTGCTTCCTGTACCTTGATATTTGTTTCCTTCTTTAGGTTTGGGAAGTTTTCAGCCATAATTTCTTCAAATACATTTTCAGTTTTATTTTCTCTCTCTTTTCCCACTGATCCCTTTTCATGATTACCACTTGCAATCATCCCATCCCGTTCTTCAACTACTATTTTGAAAAAAAAAAAAAAAAACAACAAAACCAATAAGTTTCACTGCCAATGTTTTATCTAACACAAATTTTATTTTTTAATCCCAGTTCTCTCTTACAACCCACTAATATCACTCTCTAACTTGATCATGGGATAGTTAATTATATCTTCTATTCTTTAGTGACCCATCTTACCTCAACCTTATTTAAATCAAATCAGATGACGGTGTAAGTAATAACCTTGAAGCAAGATGTTGCCTTTCCCTTGCTTTAGGTTAAGTGGCTGCCCCCCTTGTGTGTGCAAAATAAAAATTTGTCTCAAAACATTGTCCAACAAGAATTTTCAGGGCTTGAAAATTCTCACATTTTTGAGAGTTCTCTGTGGTATAAGACACAATGCCTTCCTTGCTTTCCCTAAAGAGGCAATTTACTAATCTACTGGTATTCACTAATGCATTAACAGATAACTTCCTTGGAGAAAATAGCTATAGTGAAACACTAAGTAAAGTATTATGAAAGAATAATAAGATTCAAAAAGGAAAAAGAAACATGTTTTTAATGTACTAAGGAAAAAGCTAAGGATGTTGCAATCCAGTGAGAGTCGGATGCAGTGTTATCATAAGCAATTTTTTTTTTAAAACAAAGTTTTCCCAAACCAAACAGCAGTTATGTTTCCTTATTTCCTCCATTATTCTCCCAGCAGCTTAATGGGTGTCCTCCCCCTTTTCCTAAATCAAATTTTATAAAATACTTTTTGTGGTTATAGGAGTAAGTCAAGTGACCACGCTGTTACCATCAACCAGAAAATACTTATGATACTCTACCAAAGGAAAAACAATTGCCTAGTCAAAAATAGTATCAGAAATACTAATTGCAGTGTATCTTTTGAATTCTCTAGATGCTTATGTTTTTATGTATCTGATTGTGGTCAAGTCTATGTGTACTAGTTATCACAACAAAACTTTACAGCAAAAATATCTAAGGAGAAATTTTCCAGGTAACTTACATCAATAAGACCATATTATACTCAGTCTTCTTTACATAAAAATCTTTAGACACTGTATCAGTATCAGCAACAATTGCAGTCATTGAAATACTGAATGTTATCACAACTTTATGACACCTGTTTAAATGTATGCGTCTGCATTTTATAATTAGCCTGAATTCATAGTTGCTTCAACTAGAACCTATTAATATGATTTAAGTCAATAATGTGATTGGAGGGCAAGGGATAATTAGAAATATTTTTATTATTGAAAAAAGTTTCAAAACCAAAGCATATCTATTCACAGTTTCCTTGTTTCTTTCAGTACATTTCCAGCAACCGAATGTCTCTCAATTATATATTTTAAATCCAGACACATATCTGACCATCAACTTGAAATTGAATTTTGCATCATGTTAAAACAACTCTAGAGCAAATAAGTAATTTTAGACTAAAATGATTACGTATGATTTAAAGAACTGAAACATATTAGAGTATATGTAACTATTCCATTTAATATTTTATTGCACTTATTATTACATTATGGATTATATTAAAATAGCAAAATATTATTAAATTAATCTGTGTTAAAAACATACATTTTTTGTTTTAGGACATTTTTTTCCAGGGTTTGAGCAAAACATCTCTAACTTGTTATATCTTGCCACCAATATTCTGAAGTCTCAAAAACAGTGAAAAAACTGTAAAAAAAAAAATGAATATAGGAGAAACAATTCATGTACTCTGACATGAATTCTTTTCAGCTTTGGAAGGAGAGTTTATTTGGAATTTTTGTCATGACACCAAAAAAGCAGGCAGATCTCTTCAATCCCATGATTTAGGAAAACCTTTTTGGCATGAGTGCTCTTTGGCTCTGCTGTTCATTCCTTCAGTACTGGATTCTGAAGCCATTGGTTTAATTGTGTCGATGACTAACTACCATTGTGCAAAGAACTTAATTACATACTGTGGTTCAGTTTCTATTTTGCCAGGCAGTCGTTCAGCCATAAAAGAACGCTGTAAAAAGTAAGTGGTAAAATGCAAAAGAAATTGAAAGCACATGATTGTAGTCAAGAAGCAAATAAGTAGATTTCAAAGAAAAGCCGGAATACTTTAACTGGGAGCTGGATTGTACTCCTAAACAAAGAAAAAGTTAGCAGCCAAGAAAAATATTTTGGAATTTCACTTATTGTGCAACATTATAAAATTATTTGAACTTACTTTCACACTTTGTTTACTAGTCAATTAGTGAAATTCATCAAGTGAAACGAATTTTTAAAGTCAAAAATTTTTAAAGAATAATATTGCCCTTTGGAGGTATATGCTTATTCTCCATCTCCTCTCTTGAGAGATAATTATTTAAATTTTAAATTTATGACAGTGGTTCCTTGGGAACTAACAGGACAGCTTTGCAATAAGCCCCAGTTATTAAGGCAGTTAGGGTTTAAAGATTTGGATGGTTTCTAAAACATCATAATTCTTTAGTGTTGCTTTGAGTCTAGCTTGCAATATCAAGACACAATGTTGAAAATATTAGATGTCTGTCTGTGACAGTACTGGCTTCAGATTATTAACTCTGAAATATATTTGAGTGATAATACTTAGTTAAAGCAGAATAGTTTCATCTGAGCATGTTATACACTTTCTAGGTAAAGTAGACCTGAGGACAGGAGATGCAATGTACCCTGCAATCGATAATTATTCTATGTGACTCATTATGTTTTGTTTTAGTAAAAAGATGATAGTTCATCACAACTACATTTCAGGGGCTTTACTTTACTACTTGACATTTGTCATTTAAATTTGCATAAATTTATAGTTTGGGGGATTTAAAAAAATCGTTTAGTTCATTTTTGTACTGTCATTTTGTCTTCAGTTTAAAACATATTGAAATTTAGCAAATACCGATGCTAAATAATAAATTCCCTGGAATTGTCACTTGGTTGAGTGGGGGAAAGAAATGAGAGAACACAGGAAGTATTCATAAAGCGTAGGCCTTAGAGCATGAAGAGTAAAGATACTGACTTTGCAGTCAAATGGTCCTAGAGTTTGAATTCTGATTCTGCTCTGTACTGGCTGTTACCTTGGGTACAGCAATGCCTCTAAACTTTTATTTCCTTGTGTATGAACTTAAGATTACTGTGATGTATTGTGCAGGGCTGATGTGAGCTTTACGTAAGACAATGTGTATACAATGCTTGACACAGAGTAAATGCTCAGTATGCTTGTACTGAATTGGTTCGAGCAGTGGGCCAGGAATGAGAAGGGGTGAATTCCATCAGCTGTGATGACCCTTCTCATGAAGCATCGTAGGAAGGAAACCCTTGCTAATGACTACGAAAGCAATACACATATTCTTTATTTTTTATTTTTTTAACATCTTTATTGGGGTATAATTGCTTTACAATGGTGTGTTAGTTTCTGCTTTATAACAAAGTGAATCAGTTATACATATGTTCCCATATCTCTTCCCTCTTGCATCTCCCTCCTTCCCACCCTCCCTATCCCACCCCTCCAGGCGGTCACAAAGCACCAAGCTGATCTCCCAGTGCTATGCGGCTGCTTCCCACTAGCTATCTATTTTACGTTTGGTAGTGTATATATGTCCATGCCACTCTCTCACTTTGTCCCAGCTTAACCTTCCCCTTCCCCATATACTCAAGTCCGTTCTCTAGTAGGTTTGTGTCTTTATTCCTGTCTTACCCCTAGGTTCTTCATGGCATTTTTTTTTCTTAAATTCCATATATATGAATACACATATTCTTGATTCAGAAGAATTAAGGAACTTCTGGACCCTGAGCTCACATTTCCTGTTGTTTATGAATCCATGCATTTACCCATTGAATATAAGATTTTTGTGAGAGCGTAGCCTCGATATAAAATCTCAAGAATCAATTTTATTATATATTTTCTCTATGAAGTTAAGCAAGCTCTTTAAGTGGGTCGGCCAAATGTTTCCCCTTTCTTTTACTAGATTTTCCCTGAGGTGTAGTGGCAGCTGAAGGCTGGTATTTAAAAACTAGAGAGTTAAAGACTGTTTAGAGGAGGCTAACATGCATAACTTATAGTATTGGAGTAGTGGTGCCGAGAACTGGGAAGTAATCTCTTTTATCCCCATATGCACATAGGGCTGAAGATCACAAATTAAGAAGAAATCAGAAAAACTGAAAATGGCAAAATAAAAAAAAAGCATTTTGTTAACCATCTAAACATTGGAAAAATAAGAAATTATAACTTTTGCTTGGTGATGAGAAAAGAGGTGTGATCTAATATGCAGATTAAGAATGCTAATATTTATTACTTAGTGTTTGGGCAAATGATACAAAATAATGGTGTATTTTTTTTTTTTTTTTTTTTTTGCGGTACGCGGGCCTCTCACTGTTGTGGCCTCTCCCATTGCGGAGCACAGGCTCCAGACGCGCAGGCTCAGCGGCCATGGCTCACGGGCCCAGCCGCTCCGTGGCATGTGGGATCTTCCCGGACCAGGGCACGAACCCGTGTCCCCTGCATCGGCAGGCAGACTCTCAACAACTGCACCACCAGGGAAGCCTAATAATGGTGTATTTTAACTTGAGCAATTTAGATCATTAATGAGGAGTAAACTTTCTACAAGTAAAGGAGATCTACAATCAAGAAAGTTCCCTAAGGATGGTAAAAGGAATTATCCTTAACTGTTTTAAAAATCACAGAATATAAAATTTAAGAATTGGGGGATAGGATAAATAATTTAAACTAAACCTTTGATTTTTACCTATGAAATCTTAGATTTTTTTTAGAAGTAACCCTTCTCCATTATGCTTAAATTATAATCCAGTGTAGAAACAAATAGGTGAATTTCATGTTCATTAAATGAGAAAACAGATAATAATTTTATGATAAACTTAAGGGGATTAAAAAGAACACATTGATTTTTTAAAAAATTCATCTTAGATATACAGCAAGATAACCTTAGAAAACTGCTCACTTATGGATAGAGATATCCTCAAAATGATTTTATGGGAGAATGTGAAACTTGCTCCTGAAATAAAAAAGAATAAAATAGTCCAGGCTTGTTTGCTCTAATACAGTCCTAAATTGTTATGAAAGACACAGATCAGAAGGAAACTCTCCAGGGAAAATTTGCTGAAGTCATCATCTAATCATACAATCAGTATAAGTAGGTCATGAAAGTACTCAAGATACTTGCCCTCTAGAAAGTCTGACCTAGAAGAATCCTTTTTTTTTTTTTTTTTAATCTTAGATGGTGATAACTTAGAGTTGGAAACACATCATCACTGAGTATATAAAATGGAAACTGAGAACGAATGAGCAAGTAAATGTTATGGATCTAATATCACTAGATGAAAGGACTTCAAGATAAATGACTTTGGCTTCTTTAACCCACTATGAATAATTCCAGTTGAGATCATAGCTTTGCTATTAAAGATTTTGTAGTATTGATAATAAATGAATATAAACAAGCTTGATAACAGCAAAAAGTTTCAGGTACTTTTTTCCTACTTTCCTTCAAAAATCCTCTTTATTTCCCTATCTAATCAAGCTTGAATTGCTAAAGAAAATCAGTAAGTCATCAGAGAAGTGCTTGTAAGTGTTTATAGCATAGGAAAAAAATTGGTCTCCCGTTCTCCCCAAGAATGCATTATTAAAAAATCCGTAAGATGTATTTCAAATATACACCCACAGAACTAGACAACCACTGCCACCACAAAGAAAGAAAATGGTCCAAAAGTGACTCGAACAGAGAGCTTTGTGCATCCTGCAGGAAGCTAGGGACTTTCAACATATTTGTGGCTTCATTGCAGAAAGTAGACTCTTATTTGTTGATGAAGGTATTATGTATTTATGAAGCATTGCTCTTTCACCAGGCTATGCACTATTTTTTTTTAACTGTTGGTTAAAATATAGCATATTTAAATTCTTCATCAAAAAGCGGAAAACCAAAGAATGAGATCAATCTCCCACCCTGTTTTGTAGCAAATTTGCCACCTCCAAGATCAGAGGACACAATATGTTTCCACTTATAATTTCTGCATGCTTAAAACTTGGCTGTGAAAAGCCATGTCTCTTCAAACTGATGGAATTTGGCATAGAAACCAGAGAATTGTCTGTATTTAAAAAACAATAATTTTAAATACTTTAGTTGTTTCCGTGGAACAGGAATGCCAAAATGCCAAGTTTCTTATAATCATATTTCCTCTCTTCTAAATTAAATATATAATATGATTATAATGCTGCATATGAATGGTTTTTAACTATTTTTACACTATGCCTAATATACTAGAGAGGAATATTTTTATCTTTTCTATTAAAAGATTTGATAAGTTATATGAAAGGATGGTTTTCAACTGAATAGAAATGTAGGCTAGCAGTACTTTAACTTATAGGTTCTACTTTGTAATGCAGTACATTAATTAAAACATGGACTTACAAATTTTTTGTTATGATGTAAATATATATGTATATGTAGTTCTATGATCAGCACTGATATACGTGTGTCTGTATGTGAATATGTGCCTGTAAATATTTACAATATATTTAGAACTGGATGAATTGCATTATAGACTGGATTTGTGTTTAAAGTATTATGTATTAGATATTAGATTTGCTTACCAGTATTTCTCATACATGGGAGGATTGCATTTTCCCACTTCCCTAAAATTAGGTATAGCCTTGGGCTTCACTTTGACAGTAAAATGTGCCTTTAAGAGCTTGTACACAATTCTCCCTTCTCTCTTTCCCTGCTGCCCTAAAAGCCATATGTTTAAGATGGAGCAGTTATAGAATACTAGACCCTCCCCGTTGAGTCACCCCATGGAGGACAGTTGCCTTGGAGTGTTTCCCAGACCCACAGCCGACATTGTGTAACATAGAAGTAGCACTTTGTGGTGTTAAGGATCTGCATTTGTACAATGTTTATTATAGAAGCATAATATAGACTAGTATAATCTCTAGCAGCAATTTTCAAACATTTGAAATTATTCTCATCATTAGTAAAAATGTTTTAGTA
Source organism: Phocoena phocoena (assembly GCF_963924675.1). Lineage (NCBI taxonomy): Eukaryota > Metazoa > Chordata > Mammalia > Artiodactyla > Phocoenidae > Phocoena > Phocoena phocoena. The sequence goes on from NC_089222.1 coordinate 104,891,871, forward strand.
TGCACTCCAACATACATTTATTTATTTACAAATGTCATAGCTTATTGTTTTACTTACACATTTTGTGCATTATAAGACATAATCACAAAGTAAAAATAAAAAAGGAAAGATTAAAAGACTAAATTGAGTTCTCTAATACTTTTCCTACATTCCAATCTTGTCTTTGTTCCTTGATTACTGCATCCCACTTGAAGATCACTAATCCAGAATTTAGTGAGACTGACATAGAGAATCAAGGGGAAAATTCACTACCAAATATATAAGAGACACTATAATTTGGGGTTCTAATCATTAAATCTCCTCTCAATATAACAATGTGTTTCAAAGTGTGGCTCAGAACTACTAGTGCCTGCCTCTGCACTAAACTGATCACAGTCTTTGCAGGGGCCTAGGAATCTCTACTGTACTAGGACCACTACCTGATCCTTATATGTTTTAAAGTGTTATAAGCTTTGCAGTAAAGTGATCTGGAATAATGAATTTACGTTTTACTCTCTGTGGCAAATACCTGAAGGTGACAATATACCTTTGAGATTTTTGTGTGTTAAATTTCTACACTTGTCAGTAATGGCTAATTTGAAGCTGAAGTTAAAAGGCAGCGTTCCATGTAACCAGAGTTTCTTCTAGAAACAATCTTAATTAAAGCATCATTGAGAGAGGAAGTCAAAAGATGTCCCAAATCCAATCTAATAAAATCATTTTATGAAATGACAGGGAAAGATAAAGGTCTAAGAAATTTGAAGTATATTGTCACTTGCCACATATGAGATACATGTGGAAAAAACAACAAAAAAGACACTATAAGGCAATGTAAGTTTAAAAAATGGCAATTGCTAACCATTGTTAACTGATCCCATATTTTATTGGTTTGAAGAAATGACATCATAAACATTTTGGTCACCAAATTTTTGGTTCCCACACAGGGTTGAAATGGAATGAATGGTCCACTGTTTTGTAACATGATTCTTCACCAGTCAAATATTTCAAAGACTATTCAAAGAATAGTTTCCAAATTCAATGGAATTAAAATTTTCATCTTATAATGTATAAAGTTTATACACTATAAACTATACTATAGCCTAAACAAGTTACCCACATGGGTCAAGTTAATATTTTTCAAGCACTAGGATCTCATTTAGTAAGCCACACAAAATAGATTAATACATGGCTTCCAAAACCTATGGTAATATTAATTAACCTGTTGTGTAGTGATGTGAAGTTCAGAGGGTACTATACAGGTACTGGAATAAAATGTTGGTAATAACAAGAATAATAATTGCTACTTCCAGAAGCATTATCTGAAGTGGTAAACAAGATAAGTTATAGGAACTTACATATGAGTGTAATGACTTATTCCTAATAATGCGTTGAGGCTGGTACACAGGCCAACAGCTCACTGAGTTCAAGTGTAGGGACATTCCATTGTATAGTGTTCAGTGAAGAGGCTTATTGTTGAATATGATGACAAAATATAGAGAGAATCTTAAATTCATGAATGGTAACTTAACCGGGTTCTCTTCATTAGAACTATTTGCAGCTCTTAAAGCTTTGCCAAGCAGCTTCTCAGTCAAGTGGGGATCAACTCTAAACAAACTTGCTGTGTGTAGGTTGTAATTAGGGAGAATGTGACCCAAAGTAAAGCTCTAAATAAGTGATCTTTCCCCAGCAAAGAGTTGAGTTAAATGCTGATTTTTGAAAATTCTAGAAACAGAATCGTCCTTTCATTTATTCAACAGTCTTTACAAAATTTCTTCCTCTCATCTTCAAACTTGCATCATGTCTGGAAAATTCCAGGCACTTAGTAAATATTTGTTCAATTGAGTTATGTAGAAATTATAGGAGTTTCCATCTCTCATCTGGTACGGCATAAGACTGGCAATTCTTATGAGGCAAGAGAGAATATCAACAAGAATGGCCCATTGGTAGTGTGGAGCCATAAGTGGTTACCTGTGAACGACTTCCTGACCCATGGCACAAAACTGGTGAAGCGGATGGACAAACTTTCGTGGATTCCAGTGGCAAAGACTATACAGGATGCCTGTCACCAACCTTGCCATGCTCAGGTACTTCAGAGCAGAAGGGGCACTCCAGTGGAGGTCCGAACACAGATGAGCAAGAGCCAAAAGAAGGGCAAGAGCTCTTGCACAGGTTTATGCATGGCTCAAAGTCCAGGGGTCAGGGCTGTAGATATCCTGGAAGTCTGAACTTGTTCTGTGTGCAGTGTGAGTGAGAGTTGCCTTAAATCAGAGTGCCACCACTGTTTCAGCAACCCATCTCACATGATCCCATGGAGGAACTGGGGCCATGGAATAACTCTATAGGTGCAAGCCCTGGAGCTCCTTGGACACATGTTGAACCCATCACTGTCGTGAGAGCTTGAAGAGCATCGTGAAGGGGAGAGACTGGGACTAAAGACTGTGTGGACCCCAGTGTGCCCTTCTGCCAGCTCAGCTGATCCCAGGCACTGCAGGGGAGCTTGGAAAGTTTTGAGAAAGGCACTCCAAAACTCAAAGAACCCCTTAGGTGAGGGCCTGGAGCAGGGACCCCACAAACCTTGATGTAAGGGTGATATTGATCAGAATCAAAATCTCCTGAGGTACTCGTTAAATATGCATATTTCTTAGTCCACCCCAGACATACTGAAGTAGAACCTCTGTGGATAGATGTGAAAATCTACCTTTAGCAAGCTTCCTGGTTATTCTTAGGGACATTAATCTTTGAGAGTAAGTGGTCTAATTTATAAGATATATAGATTATTATATAATCTGGCTCATTAGCGTACATTCAGATTGATATCCAGGCTCATTTACCACTCAAAATCTTTGAATTTCCATGGCTGACCTACCAGATCAGATGGAGCCACTTTATATTCCCCAAATTCCATGCACTTTTATATAGTCAGGCTTTTTTCACTGTATTCCCTTTGCATAGCTTATTTATCCAATTTTATACAGGTGTTATATTCTAGCTCATGCTTGATGGCACATCCTCTATAATTCCTGTTTATGTCTGATGTGTCCTTTGTATATATATTTTCTATTTATTTCCTTCATGTCTATCTTTTTTCAGATTTAAACTTTGAATTCAGGGAAGACCTGGTTTTCACTTCAATCATTTTGTCACGTTATAGGTGCTCAACTAATGGGCAATTCAATGCCAATTCAAGGCTTAGCTTTGCATTTTTCTTTTGGATCAAAAATCTTCCAAAAAAGTTGAAGCCTACTTTAACAGAGTCCTTTTACTTCTAAAACCAAGTCCTATTCTTACAACAGAGCTTAGACAGACAGGGGATCCGCAGCCCAACCATTAGAATTAACATAATGGGCCCAGTTTTAGAGTCAGAGCCTATTGACGTTGCAGAGTGATTTAGCTTAAGAAAAAAGCAGATCTAGATTCCCCATTACTGCTACTAAATAAACTGTATTCTGATAATAGGGGTTGATCTAAGACAGGAGAAAGTGACTAATGTATGGTTAATCTAAGTCTGGAGTGAAGAAATAGGCGTCTTTTTGTTCTGAATGTATTTATCATACCATATAAATAAAGAGCAAAGCATGGAACTGACACTGTAATTTCTGTTCACACAGACTGAGGGTAAGAAAAGTCAATTCACGTGGGAGAAACTTGGAGCTAAAGTGCCAATCAAACATCTCTGACAACATTGGCCAGAATTTTGTAACACACAAAGGGAAAACTAAGCTATTTTGAGCATAATAATTGGTCATAGAAATTTATTTTAAAAGTCCTAAATCCCTAGGGAATTTAGAATGTGATGAAAAGCTACACTAAAAGTGGTCAGCATGTACTTGAGGGGTAGTGAAAAAACTAAGCCTGATTGAGATTTGGAGTCTGTATATCATGTCGTTTATAGTCAGGCATGATTGAGTCAAATGGGTGAGTAGTAATTGATGTGTATTCTTGTGATTAAAATTGTATTTTTCAGTTGAAAAAAATCCCTTCAAGACGTCCTCAACCATTCCACTTATCAAACTCATATTATGAGAGCTTCACTAAAACAAGCTTTATTTTTCTTTGACCCATGAAAGTTATTAGAACTCTGAACAAATTCAAAAGTTAAATGGAAGAAATGGTTTTATTCTGTGCTAGTTTAATAAAAGACTAGACGGGCAACTCTGAATTAGAGGCTCATGTGTATTTTAGTCTTGAGTTTATTATCCTTTTCAGTAAAGAGTTCTACCCATAGCTTCTGAAAATTGAGCAGCTGGTTTCAGTTGATTGATGGGTATGTTTTATGAAAACAACAAACTGCAAATGAGCTCACTGCAGTTAATTCTGTTTCATTCACTCTCGTGCAAAGATTCCAATTGTAACTTAGTCACTGAAACTGTAACCCTCCACTTCAACTCTGGAAGATATTTTACATTTATGAGAGAACATCCTTTCACCTGACTCTTCTACTAGCTATAAATTCACAATGTCTTACAGTTACAGAAGAAAAGCCCAAGTAGTCAGCAAGGGCCCCTTTCTCTGAAATGTTAACAATTGGCAGAAATAGCGTCTTGCCATTTTAGTGCCTTGCATGATTCATCCATGTATTTAATAAATCATTGTGAGCCCCTTCTCTTCTCTTTGCATGAGACACAGAGGTGCACAGAACAGAGCTCCTGCCCTCAACGGGCTGTACCTCATCTGATTGGGATATAGATAATAAAATGTAAGCAGATTAATATGTTTTAATTTAAAATATTCTCAAATAAGAAAAATCAAGGAAGCTATGAGACTGATGAGTGACCAGTTAGAAGTCTCGAAAAAGAACTTACGAAAATGAGTTAGGGAAGAGTTCACTGAGGAGATGACAGTTAGGCAGAGATTAATAAAGGGATGGAGTGGTCCTATCCTGACCTAAAGGAAGGGTATTCTAAGTGGAAGGAGAAGCAAGGCCAATGGCCCAGAAGTGAGATGAAACAAAACTGAGTTTTTAACTTATTTTTAAGAATCCTAAGAGCACCAGTGTGGCTGAAATGGGATGAACATGTGGACATCTAAGGAAAGTGACTTGTATTTTCAAGCCAGTTAGGCAAGGGCTGAATGTGCAATATTTAGAATACGTATGCACAAAAGAATGTCTGTATGTGTATAACTGAGTCACTTTGCCATACAGCAGAGAGTGGCACAACAGTGTAAATCAACTATGCTTCAATTTAAAAAAACTAAAATTGGAATACATATACTAAACTGGTTCATTGTTAAAATCTGACAGATGTTTTAAAAATAGCTAGAAATGAGATGTATTAGGAGTATTAAGTGAGATAATATATGTGAATAGTATGTGAATGTATAACAGAAATGTTGGTGTTATTCATTGGTCACACAAGTTCCCCTTATCTTTACACCTAGTCTTTAAATTTTTTTTTAATATAGATGACACATCTGATTTTCTTACATAATCTTGAGTTATATACAGAATCCCATAAGTTAAATATAACTTCAGAGGCAACTTCAGTGAAAGTTCTTGAGAAAATTACATGTCTATGTTAATATTTTAATGACATTTGAAGTACAAAAGGAGGTAGCTCATATTTTTATACTAAAAAGAAATTATGTGAACAGTATAACAATAGCTAAAGCATATGCAAAACAGAAATATCAAAATAACATAAATGTGAAAATTTTTATCACACTGTAGAGCATAATGACTAAAAGGAATGTTTGTTTTCCTCTGGTACTTAATTTTTTTTTAATTGTGGTAAAATGCTCGTAAAGTTTCTCATCTTAACCTATTTTAAATGTAGAGTTTAGTGGTATTAAGTATATTTTTATTGTTGTGCAACTATAACCACAATTCATCTCCAGAACACTTGTCATCTTACAAAACTTAAACTCTATACCATGAAACAGTAACTCCCCATTTCTTTCTCCTTACAGCCCCTGGCAACACCATTCTACTTTCTGTCTCTATGACTTGGACTATTGTAAGTATGTCATGTGAGACGAATCATACAGTATTTATCTTTTTGTGATGCGATTATTTCACTTAACATAATTTTCTCAGGGTTCATCCATGTTGTAGCATATGTCAGAATCTCCTTCCTTTTTAAAGGCTGAATGATATCCCATTGTATGTACATGTCACATTCTGCTTATCCATTCATTTGTCAATGTATACTTGGATTGCTTCCACATTTTAGCTGTTGTTAGCAATGCTACCATGAACATAGGTGTACAAATGTCTCTTCAAGACCCCACTTTAAATTCTTTTGGCTACATATCCAGAAGTGGAATTGCTAGATCATATGGTGATTCTATTTTTCATTTTTTGAGGAACTACTCTACTGTTTTTCATAGGAGTCACACCATTGTATATTCCCACCAACAGTATACAAGGGTTCCAATTTTCTCACATTCTCACCAACACTTGTTACTTTCTGTTTTTAAGAATAGGCATCCTAAAGGGTGTGAGGTAATAACTCTTTGTGGTTTTGATTTGGTTTTGATTTGCATTTCTCTCGTGATTAGTGATATTGAGCATCTTTCCATATGCCTACTGACCACTTGAATGTTTTATTTGGAGAAATGTCTATTCAAGTTCTTCACCCATTTTTTTTTTTTTTACATCTTTATTGGAGTATAATGGCTTTACAGTGGTGTGTTAGTTTCTGCTTTATAACAAAGTGAATCAGTTATACATATACATATGTTCCCATATCTCTTCCCTCTTGCGTCTCCCTCCCTCCCACCTTCCCTATCCCACCCCTGTAGGTGGTCACAAAGCACCGAGCTGATCTCCCTGTGCTATGCGGCTGCTTCCCACTAGCTATCTATTTTACGTTTGGTAGTGTATATATGTCCATGCCACTCTCTCACTTTGTCACAGCTTACCCTTCCCCCTCCCCATATCCTCACATCCATTCTCTAGTAGGTCTGTGTCTTTATTCATTTTTGAATCAAGTTGTTCATTTTTTTGTTGTTGAGGTTTAGGAGTGCTGTATATAATTTAGCTATTAATCCCTTTGCAGATATATTGATATGATTTGCAAGTATTTTCTCTGTGGGTTGCCTTTTGGTGGTATCTTTCGATGCACACAATTTTTTCATTGTTCATGAAATCCAATTTGCCTATTTTGTCTTGTGTTGCCTATGCCTTCAGTGTCACATCCAAGAAATTATTACCAAATCCAATGTCATCAAGGTTTTAGCCTATTTTTTCTTTTAAGAGTTTTATAGTTTTAGGTCTTACAGTTAGGTCTTTGGTGTATTTTAAGTTAATTTTGTATGCAGTGTTAAGTAAGGGTCCAATTTTATTCTTTTGCATGTGGACACCCAGTTTCCCCAGTACCACTTGTTGAAAAGACAATCCTTTTCTCATTGAATGGTCTTGGCCCCCTTGTCAAAAATCATTTGACCGTACCTGTGAGGGCTTATTTCTGGGCTCTCTTGTCTGTTATATTGGTCAACAAGTCTGTCTTTTTGCCAGTACCACACTGTTTTGATTACTGTAGCTTTGTAATAAGTTTTTCAAAGAGTAAGTTTGATGCCTCCAGCTTTGTTCTTATTTTTCAAGATCATTTCCTAGTTTGTTGAATATTTTTATCATTAAAGGGCTTTGAATTTTGTCAGTACTTTTTCTGCATCAATTGAAATGATTTTTTTCCTTTTATTTTGTTAATATGGTGTATCATATTGATTGATTTTTGTATGTTGAACCATTCTTGTATTCCAGGAATAAATTCCACTTGGATGAGGTATATAATCCTTTTAATATTCTGCTGAATTCTGTTTGCTATTATTTTGTTGAGCATTTTCACATCAATATTCATAAGGGTTATTGGTCTCTAGTCTTCTCATAATGTCTTCGTCTGACTTTTGTATCAGAGTAACACAGGCCTCATAGAATGAATTAAGATGTATTCCCTCCTCTTCAATTCTTTATGAAAATTTTGCAAATTGGTATTGTGTGTCCAAAAACATAAGCTAATAAGTTTTTAATAATTAGTCTCAAATTATGTAGAAATAAAAATGTGGAATTATAAATGAAAGTTACAAAAATACTTTTATAATTGACCATGTATTTACCTTTTCTGTGCTCTTTACATATTGATTTGGATTTTAGTTCCTGTTTGGTATCCTTGCATTTCCCTTGCAAGACTCCCTTTAACATTTCTAGTGGTAATAAACTCCCTCAGCCTTTGTTTATCTAAGAAAGTTTTAATTTCTCCCTCACATTTGAAGAACAGTTTTGCCAGATACAGGATTTTTGGTTGATAGTTTCTTTTTTTAGCACTATGAATATATCAGCCCGCTGCCTTCTGATGAGAAGTCTGAATGATCATCTTTTTTTTTTTTTTTTTTTAAGGGACTTGGCTGGCCCCAAATGTTTTTGTTTGTTTGTTTTGGTTAAATTTTATTTATTTATTTTTTTGGCTGCATTGGATCTTCATTCCTGCATGCGGACTTTTCTCTATCTGTGGAGAGCTGGGGCTATTCTTCATTGCGGTGCGTGGGCTTTCCATTGCAATGATTTCTCTTATTGTGGAGCATGGGCTCTAGGTGCATGGGCTTCAGTAGTTGTGGTGTGCAGGCTCAGCAGTTGTGGCGCACAGGCTTAGTTGCCCTGTGGCATCTTCCCAGACAAGGGATTGAATGCATGCCTCCTGCACTGGCAGGCAGATTCTTAACCACTGCACCACCAGAGAAGTCCCATGAATGATCATCTTACTGAGGATCTCTTATGTGTGATGAATCACTTCTCTCTTGCTGCTTTCAAGATTATGTCTTTATCTTTGGCTTTCTATTTGATTGTAATATGCCCTGGTGTGGGTCTCTTGAATTTATCCTACTTGGAATTCACTGAGCTTCTTGGATATTTAGATTCATGTATTTGATCAAATTTGGGAATTTTTCAGTCATTATTTCTTCATATTTTATCTCTGAAGCTTTCTTTCTTCCCTTTCTGGGACTCCCATAGTATGTATGTTAGTATACTTGATGATGTTCACAGGTCCCTTATGCTCACTTTACATTTTCTCAATTATTTTTTTCTTTTCATTCCTCAGACTCAATCATTTCGATTGTACTATCTTCAGTGTTGCAGATTGTTTCTTCTGCCTGTTAAAATCTGCCTTTGAATCACTCTGGTCAATTTTTCATTTCAGTTACTGTACTGTTTAGTTCCAGAATTTTCTGGTTTCTTCTTAGATTTCTTGTATCTTTATTGATATTTCCATACATAATTTTCTTGACTTTTTCCATGTCTTTTTTTAGTTCTTTGAGCATCTTCAAGACAGTTGCTTTTGAAGTCTTGGTAAAGTAGAGCTGCCATCCGGGGTTTCTAATGGACAGTTTCTGTTGATATTTTTTTCCTTTGAATACTTAAATAGGCCATATTCTCTTATTTCTTTGTATAACTTGTGAGTTTTTTGGTGTAAAACCAGATATTTGAATCTAATAATGTGATAACTCTGGGAATCACATTTTTCCCGATACAAAGTTTATTGTTTTTTATTTGCATGTTTTGTTTTGTTTATTGTTGTAACCTGTCTCTGTGCTGAGGATTATCCTGAGGTATAAATTTAAGGTTTTCTTGGATATCTTCTGAGCATGTGCTTTTCCCTGAGCATGTGTGGTGAATTTCTAACTTATCCCCCATGCACAGTTGCTTTTGAATGTCTTGGTATTTAATGTCAGGCTCCCAAAAGAGGAAACAAAAAAAAGAAGGGGGATTCAGACACTGGTCCTTTAAATCCCCTGGAAGTCACTTCAGGTGGAAGGGAGGTACTTGCAACAGTGAGAGGAGGTGCAACAATAATGGCTGCCTGCCTCTTTGTCTGCACCTCTGTAATCAGAAGCAGCAATCTGTGATCAGAACACAGGTTCCTGATATTTGGAGGGCAGGATCCTTATTGTCCCTCCTTGCTCCCACAAGCTGCATGCAAGCCACTGTGGGGAAACGTGCACAGGGCTAAGGGTGTGGAGTGGGTAACCACTACCAAACTAAGAGCTGAAATAAATCAAAATTGACACAATTTAACAACTAAGCCTCCCCTGAAATTTGAAAGCCTTCAGTAGACTCCAGAGTTCCAAACTAGTATATCAGATAGATTAATCCAGTATAATTGTTGCCTAGGTAGAAAGACTGATTCCCAGTGCTTCTTACTCTGCCATCTTCTCAGAATTCTATTCCTCTGATACTTTTAAGTTTGGATTTAGTTCCCTGACCCCTTAAAACCTGTGAAGATGATTATATAGGAAGTCTGTGTCCCCCTTTTCCTTTCCGGAAATCAAATAGATCATTTAGCAATAGAAAACGTCTTCAATTGTTGTGTCCTAATTTCTAGGAAGAGACAAATTGCAAGACTCCTTTTAGTCTCTAGACCATGTATATAACCCATGTATTTGGGTTCAGTTTGAACTCCAGAAGAACCTCAGTGTATAATTCGCTAACTTTAGAAATTGTGTTGGAAAAAAACAAGAAAAGTATAATCCAATGCTTCATTCTAGCTTCTATTATGATTTAATAAGTGAAAAATTACTCAAAAGCGTATGTGGTGCATTTCATTGGAACTCTCCTAGGATCAAAACTTAAGAGAGAGAAGTTTTTGGCAAATTAATTTGCATTTTTCTGAATATAATTATTTAAAAATTTTGAGAATTAAAAGGCAAAACACAGTTGGCTTCACACATTCTTCAAAATTACTGGAACATATTTTTAAGAACTTCCTTATGAAGATGTGGTGCAGGTAGACCCTTCTCCTGTCTGATATTAATCTCCTTGGAGTCTTTGCTTAAGCCATTACTGTTACTGAATCTCCATCTGCTTCTAAAAAGCTTCCTATTCTGCCCTGTTTCAATGGATAAACTCTTGAATGTAGAAATCTTAAGTTTTGCAAAATTTTAAAGTTTGGCATGTGGTGCCAAGCTCCCAGGATAGCTACTTACCTGAATCAGTAGTGATGACAAATCACTTTTATAGAATTCATCCTGGGAATCAACTGCTTTAAAATAAGGCATATAATCCTTTCCAAAATATTTTATAACCTGTGTCCACATACTAAAGGGGAATAGAGATTTTGGGCAATTATCTGGATGAGTTTGGTTTAAAATTTCTCTTGCCTGAATCATGATACTTAACTGAGCCAAAGTGTACTTAAAATTTCACTTATTCAAGGAAAAGATAAGTGAGTAAGCCTTTATTGACTAGACTTTTGGAAAATAGTTTTGCTGTAGTCCATGAAAGAAAGTAGAAATTTGAAAGAAAGGAAGCTCACATAGTACTTTGCTTTCAAGTGAAGCAACTCAGATAAACCCCAACACGTTCTATTACCCAGGTCTATATCTTAAACCTTCTACATTCTCAGGATAGTACTAATGTCAATGATAAAAACACTGAGTGTCACAAGATTTTAACAACATTTGCATTGGTGCTTTTGTTTAGTAAGGCAGGAAATTTCCCCCAACTGTTTAGAGAATACATTTAACAAGAATTAAACAAGAAAAAGAGAATGAGCGTTTCTTAATATTTTTAATAAATAGAAATTTTCTAAATATGTTTGAAAAAGTGTCATTTTTATACTTGATAAAAATATCTCATACCTATTTTTTAGAAGCTGGGCTTTGTTGATGCTAAGTTGATAAGGATGCAGGGCTTGGATGAAGACTATTTGAAGAACACTGAGACTAAGATCTTGATATCTGAAAAGGTGGAAAGCATGAAATAATAGGATGTGACTCTTAGAGATCTGGAAAGCAGTGTAGGCTCACAGAAAGACAAGAAAAAGGAATGAAGTCCAATACAGAAAATGGGAAAGAAATGAGGGTAGCAAATAAAAATAAGTAGGTCAGCGTAAGTAAGAATGTATAAAAAGAAATTCCAAAGATACTGAGTGTTATCCATCATGTGAAGCAGCCAATTTAGAGGCGTCACCTGAAGCTTTAACCCAGTAGTTGTATTTGGAGCCTTGCCAAGGGTAATAGCCAAGAAAGATTGCCTAACCTGCTGTGGGTGGAGCTGAAGCAGGAGAGAGCTATAAAATCAGCTTATGTTAAATCAAAATTCAAAACTCCAATGAAAGTAAATTTATATATTAATGTTTCCAAAAAGTTTGTATTCCATGATTCTTCATAATTTAGATAATTATTTCCTGCCAAATGAATGGTTTGACTGACTGTGTAATATTCTTTGGGGAATTGTTTTGGAGAAATGGTTAGGGAGGAGGAGTACAGGAAAGATAGAACTGGCTCTAGTTCTCTTCGCTGCCCAGGTCAACAGGATAAGTATAACTGTATTATAAGTAAAGGCAGTAAAACAGCATTTCTTTAGCTCATCAAAACCAATAAACTGTACAGTACAAACCATAGCCAGATTGTTTTCTTCCTTTATTTCCTCAAATTTATTTCTTCATTTACTTACTCATTCCATAAATATATATTGAATATTTACTATGTGGTGCCAGACATTGTCTTAGGAACTGAGAATAGAATGGTGAACAAAAAATTATACATGTTCCCTGATGTTTGGGACATAAAATTTCAGAGAAGGATAATACAGAAATAGATTCGTTTTTAACTGTGATAAGAGCTTACTTGGGTAAGGAAGGGGGTGGGAATAATAGGAAGAACCTATTTTAGATAAGCTGGTCATGAGGACGACACGTTCAGTTTAGAATGTCTGAGATTGTCAATTTGGATAAGTGATACTGAAGCTCAGAAGACATGGTGGTGGAAATACACAGTTTGCATCACAAACATTGTTTTATCCTTTGTGCTATACTTTCTTTGAAAATCCTTCAGCATAAACCATGGGGTGTAATCCTAACTCCACTTAAATCCAATTCTTTGCCTACTCCACATCTGCAACCATGCAGTTGAATGTGTCATAAGAAAGATGTGTCACAAAGGTGATCAACCTTGAAACCATGACCAGGAACTGCAGATGGACTCCTGATACTGCAAAGCAATAAAACTACGTTTCCCAATCCTTCCATTCTTCCATCTCCTTAGAAGATTTCATACCCCTTTTCTTTCCTCACCCTCCAACACTCCTTCCCTATCTTCACTCTCAGTGGATTACCTTGCTTTTTACATCACTGAGAAAATTAAAAGAATCAGAATAGAACTTTCATATGGTCCATGTACATCAGTTCAGCATCTGTGCCTCCAAGGGATATTAGAACTGTTTACTGGTGAAAATGATAGTATTCAAGACAGGTGTTTAGAGAGGTGGCATAGCCTTACTCCTACATGAAAGGCCTAAATTTTTCATGCAAGGGTCAAGACCTACTAGATTCTTTTCTTCCCTCAATCATTGATCCTTGGCAGATTCTGTCACCTAACCAAATGACAATACAGGTTGCCCCAAACCCTCAGAATAGAGAGGCATCCATGTTGGAGCACTGGAGGGAAGAGAGTGGACCTTCCACGTGCTATAAGAAGAGACTGAATTGTTTTATGGACCCAAGTGCTGATAGATTTTGGGAAGTATTTAGTCCAACACTTTTTCATTATAAAAGAATACCTGGTGGCCACATTGTGGAAGAAAAACCATAAAGCCCTCAGTTATTCAAACTTCCAGAGGCTATCTCTCCAAAATAGAAGATAATTACTGCAATGCTAAATAGGTTGAAAATAGTTTGCAACAAATAGTTAGATTTGTTTTTTGTTTGTTTTGGAATTATAATACCTACTCATATGGAGCAAAATCATAGAGAGAAAAGAAGGTCCTATGGAAATAACAATAGACTCTAATATTGAGAAGCTGTTGGAGGAGCTGCATCTCTGAAAACGCAGGACTCTACCTAACTTTAAGTGTGTGGTTCATGGAAAGGAGTCCTAATAGCTACTGCAATGGTATCTGGAGGCCAAACTCAACTTCTTTGGAAAGATATGTGGAAGATTTCCTCTTATATAAAGTAGGTCACAAAATACTGTGTTCTTTCAGTTTCATACAAAATTTCCAGTAATACAGCTCATATTATATTGACCCATTCTCTGCTTTCCTCTCCCATCTACTCCACACAATGGCCGTTCAAAACAAATGGGGATGGTATTATAAGCCTATCTGGGTTTCACCTCATTAACATGCACAGATGGTCCTTCCTTAACAGACTATTTCCACCTAAGGCTAGTGCTCACATCTGCATGAGAACATTTCTCAACTGGCATAGAGATTTAAAGGATGATCTCTGTTCCTAAAACAATATATCTGGCAATTTATTTTTCTTTCTTTTCAAGCTCTGATTCTTCAAGAAGTTATACCCACCTTGAACCCCAAACTTTGAGCTCTGTCAGCTTCCCCAGACAGAACTGATCTGGCTGATGTTTTAGGCTAGACAGGGTTTCTGGACACCTCACTATATTAAGGGGCAGAGGTGAGGAAGACATGGAGCACTGCACAGATCCAGCAGAGGTTAAGGGGTCTTCCTGGGGAGAGAGCATCCTGTGTGAGCAGGAATCATATTCCTTTGGGAAAAAAAAAAAAAAAGCTCCAATTTCCATAATACAGTTCCACTTGGAAATTTTGGCAAATGAAAATTTTTCTACAACTGTCTGTTTAACCTTTGTCTATTATCTTTTCTATGGAAAAACACTTTCTGTGTAGCGCGTCTTCCATATCATTTGCAGGTCATGTTTTCACAGCTAATCCACCTGCATTTATCTGGCAATTCCAATGTTTGTTTAATCATGATGTACTAAGAAGGAAAATTAAAAACCAGTAGAGAAAATTGCAAAGTGGCAGAGAAAGAGAATAAAGAGATTCTTAGACTGACCTGTAATAACCCACGGAAGAGCATTTAACATGGCACTGTCATTGATTTTGTAAGAATGCCAGGGACTCTTTTTTTCTCAACATTAACAAACTGGGGAGCTCTGGGTTCATGAGAATGAGTTACTACTTGCACACTAAGTTTATTGCTTGTCTCTGGTGCAGCTTTTATCAAAGATGTTAGGCAGAAAGAATGCTCTCTCTCTCTCCCTCTCATTGTATTTATCTCCACTGCATTCCCACATGTGTTGTTAGTAGAGAAAATATAATTATTTATGCCTGTAATTTTGCTTCCAGCAAGTTCTAATTATAGCACTTTGGCAGAGTGAATACTGACAGGATTTTGTTGTTGAACAGTCCGTGGAAAAAGGGCTGAATTATTCTAGTTTCATCAACTATTGTATAAAAGTTGAGATGAGAGAGGACTGAAATTTCTCCCAATAAGTAAAATGAGTAATTAGTTGAAACAAGGTCATGCAATTCACTTTTTCTTGTTTCTCTATTGTACATGCCATTACATTGCATCCATTGCATTCATTCCAGACTTATGTATGTTATGTCTTTTAAATAATATTTAAATTCTGAATGTTATTCTTAGTTTATCCATTGAAGTTAAAGTTAAAACAATTTCATTTAAAACATAGATATTTTATTTTGTGGATTAAATGACTTGGAAAGAAAATCGACTTAGCATTTTCCTGGTGATGTTTAATTGTGATGTTTAACTGCAACTGTTTAATTTATAAAAATTTATAAAATCATTGTGTGTGCTATGGTAATCTCTGTTAAAGGCTAGAGATTATGGCAGAATATTCCATTATTTTTGAGATCAGTATACCAAATCACATACCATACACAATATGGGCTGTTATGAAAATATTTCAAAAACAAAATAGTTATTGAAAGGTGGATTAAACCTGTATTTGGGATACTGAATGTAAAATCTGACCTAATTGAACAAACAAGAATTTTCAAAGAGAAATGTCACCTAAAATGACTACTGTTATTTCTGCTGGGTTTTGTATATATTTTTATCTGTCTCTTTCTAATTGTTTCCTGAATTTTAATTTTGTCTTTTAATGCAATCTTATAGATAACCCGGCCTGGTTTTTGTTTTTGTTTTTTTGGACACGAGTGGAATGATAAAAAAAATTTGGGAGGGGTGTTTCAAATAAATGCATTTTCTTCCTAGAATAGAGAGCTAATTTAAGGATTGATAGAGAAATCATAGATAGCTCAGCGATATGAGAATTAAGGTCTTAATGACTAGAAGTTTAGCAACAGCCCTTTGATGGAGAACTCAGGATATACCACCATCAAGAATTTTAGTTACCCACTCTCACTAAGGATTTTTCTGGGAGCCAGAATTAATCAGAAACTGAAATTCCTGAGCGTAAAATCGTAAAAGCAGTCCTTTTCTTTGGTTATTTTTTATAACAAAATGTTAGATTAAGATGCCTCTCTTAAGATGTCTCTTTCTTTATACCTCTGGTTGCCTGATATTTGTCATCCTTTATTAACTGTGAAGTCCACCAATTGATGCTTTTGTTGTAAAGGCCAGATTACCATATTCCATACTAACTTCTCAATGTAATTTACATGAAATTACATTTTTGTACTATTTCACATAAAAATCTAAGATTTTATTTTGTTAACTTTATTTTGGCTTTAGCCATGAAACCAGCCCCTATTATTCATGTATAAATTCCAGGAATATTTTTGTCTCATTCTTGTGCAGTGTTTTTAAATGCATACTCCATGTCAGAAATTTGTAAACTAATAACCCTGTTGTTTTTGCTCAGAAACTCTTCTTTCTGTCTTCTTTTCCCCACTCCCAGCAACAGCACTCCAAGTTCCTAATGTGACACCTGTACCCCCAGATTATTCCTTCCTTCTACTTCTCAATCCTTCCCATTTAAAAATATTCATTGCTGTGACACAGTAACCTTATCCAAAAGAATAAGGACTGAGAGATTCATTTCATTTCATTATCCTAGATATTCTCTATGTAACAAAGATGATGGAAACAAAAATACTACATATTAGGCTAATAATCTACTCAGAAAGTAAAGGCACATGGAGAGATAAGCTAAAACTAAGAATACGATCATTGCCCATAAGACGTGTGTGTGTGTGTGTGTGTGTGTGTATTTATGTATGTGTGTGGGTGTATATATACTCTGACATGGAAATTTAGAGAAGAAAAAAGAGTCATCTATCTTAGGATCATGAGGTAAATCTTTCTAAAGGATATCACAGTTAACCTGAATTATGAGGAATACACAGAATTCTGACAAACAAATGAGAAGCAGGGGGCAGGTTGTTTTAGGTGGGGGTATTATTCTATTCAGAAAGTTTGGCTTGAGCAGAAGGATGTAGGGACACTGAAAACATGTTTACAGAAGGGAAATCAGCTTAATTTGGCTGAAATACAAGGTGTGGGTATAGGAATATCTGAGATAAGGGTTATGAGTTTTAGAGCCAGATGCTAAAAGGGAAAGAACATTCAGGTATATTCAATGGGCTATGAGGAGCCTTAAAAATTATTTCAACGGAGAATTCCAAGATCACTGTTGAATTTTATAATTTTAATAATAGTGACATAAATATGGATTGCAGAGGACCAAGCTACAGCAATATGCAGGTAAAAAGCTTTGAGAATCAGAAATTTTTGGCAATAGGAAATCAGAAGACTTTAATATGAGATATAAAACTTCTAACACTACACTATGAATTAAATTTTATCTACTGTTAGATAGACAATATATTTGAGAGCCATCAAAGTACATTTTGCATAATTCAAAAGATTGCTGATGATTAGCAGATACAAAAGTATACTTACTTATACTATTTGTAAACCAATATACTTGGTATTTTAAATGCCCACTTAATTTTTGTGTTACACCTTGCTTTTTAATTAAGAAAGAACTAGTATTTGTGGGGCACTACTACTCATTTTGCTTTCACATATATTATTAAAATACCTCTGTGAGAAACCCATTAGTCTAATTTCAAGGTGAGAAAACAAATTCCAGGAAGGTAGCACAGCTATTAAGTGGGCTAGATGGGTTTTAAAACCATATAAAATTCTGTTACCAGGAGGTTAGTGATAGTATTGCTTGATGCAAAGGGGTAAATATCTAAGCATGCAAAGTTTTGTCCTCAGGAAAAATACAGTATTGTGAAAATAAAGAATGAGGCCTCCTGGAATTGCCTTCTGTGTTTCTATTATGAATTAAAGTTCAAATGTAAGTATAGTAAATTGACTTAATTACAATTAGGTTTAATGTTCTACAATATAATATCAAGCCCTTTGGGGTTAAAATTATCACCAAATTTTTTCATAATTTTTTCCTTTACCCATGGTATAACTCTTGCCTCCCTTCTGGGGCTCTCCTAGAATTTTAAGTGCCTCTTGGCTTCCTTCCTGAATAACTGGACAAAAATCTTTGTCCTGTTTTGGTAACATGAATACCAGAAAAAATGTCTTACTGTTTTCAGGGTACCACAAAACCCTTGTGTGGCACCCTGCTGAGAATTTCTATTCTAATTTAAAAACTTTCATAATAATATGATGACTCCATCTCCCATCATAGCCAATACAAGGTTTTGTTATAATAACATGAAAAAAAGAGTAAAATCTCTAGTGTCAGCATTCTTGCTGTATGCAAGAAAGGGGAGATATGCTTGGTCATACAGATTGAAATAGCTAAAGACAGCACATAAATACAAACCCAATTTCTAAGGTAAGCAATGAACTACTTGATCTTTTCCAGACATGTGGCAGACTTTCAGCTTTCTTCACCTCATATAATAAGAGTAAAATATCTACATTACTTGGCTGCTTCTGGAAGATGGTACAAAAAAAGAGAATGCATAACTTTTTAACAGGATGCTTTTTAACTAATCATTTCAGTGTGCTCTTTGCAGAGAAAGCTAATATTGTTAGCAACAAACTGAAAAGGAACTTGATGATTTACAGCTCACAATTAAAAGATTTATCAAATTATCAAGCTTTCAAGCATAATTTCAGTTCAGAGGAGAGTACAGAGAGTGCTGGTGTCCCAAAAGAATGGAGAACAATTGCCTGAGGCCGGGCGCATGTGCTGCTTTGCAGAATGAATCCTGGTAGTGGTGTGTGCACCTAAGGCTGACACACTAACAAGGAGACTGGGAGGAGGGAGGGAACTTGTAGTTGAGAAAGTGATACCTCCCAGTAGACAGACTCCAAAATATTATGCATTTTTGAATAACTGTGAAAAATCGATTTTTATTTTTTGAAGAGCTTTGCTTTAGGGATTTGACTGTTACCCAGTCTAACTGTACCTCCCAAGGTTTGAGGATGGTGGTAACTTGGAAAAAATAAGAATGTGTGTGGCCACAATAAAATGAAAAAAACAAAAAACAAAAAAAAACCACTTTTTTTTCTGCAGTTGAATAAGCCTACAAATCAAAACTGGATTCAATATTCATCCAGAACCCTTACAAAGGAAAGATAGTCAAGAGTGGAGCTTGGCATAAACCTTAATCAGTGTTATTTAAGGAAACTTTGAAGTCTGATGCCAATCTAGAGCTAATGCCAACACCTACATCAGGAATGTCTGTATCTTGCTGGCATCCCTCTGTGGAGAAGTGGCAGCTCATCCATCTTACCTCTTGTCTTATCCTATGGGGAGAATATAAGAAAAATGACTGGGATGACTAGACATAGATTCATTCCTATGCTCAAAACTTGTAATAGTATAGCTTTACCAAAGCATAATTGAGGATTGGAGTGTAAGATTGTATGGATTAATACATAATCCATTTTCTACTTGAAACTGAGAACTTTTTCCTCTCAAATCCACATAATTTTGTTCCTTGAAAATAAGTTTTAAGGATACATTCTAGGTCCTATAGCCAGCCACTTACTTACACACAGAATAGCAAAGTAAAAACAACAAGATATAGAGACTGAAAAGAATCTACTGGCAGCTGTTGGGTAACAACAACTTCATTGCTACTTTGAATCACACTGATTATGGTGAAACATTTGTAGTCTGCTTCTTGAGTTTTATAAGGCTCCTTTCTAACACAATGAAATTACTAATTTTTATTGTCACCCAGGTGGTGTTATTCTGAAGATGACTTACTGAGTTGCAATTGAAACTTTCTCAGAATATTTGTACCAAAACTGGTAACTTTCCAAATAAAACCTAGTTATACTACAAAATTATTATCTCATGAGATAAAGATGCAATATATACAAAAGATGACGTTATGTTAGACTATATTATCAATCAAAGTCAACCTTCAAAATCCAATTAATACATATGCAGCATTTTCTACATAGCAAATTTAATTTGTATTTTAATTGTATTAGCTGTTTCTCAAAACCTACTGTAAATGTTAATTGGTCTAGGCTAAGTAAGAGCTACTCTGAATGACCTGTATTATAGAGAGAAAAGTAAACCAAAAATTTCCTGATGATCTTAGATACTTACTGTTGTTTTAGTAGTAGCTGTACTTTTAAATATTTACAGTGCAAATGAGGAGTTTAATTATAGCCATGTTTTCAAACAACAATATTCACCCAGAGTGGGAAAAATATATATGAATGGTAGAATTTTATATATTGGTTCACTAACATAAATTATTTGCATTGAAATCACCAACTTAAAAGTTAAAAATAAAATACAATTAAAAATGCCATACAAAATTAAAAGTCAAAATACAAGCAGACTCAGTTTTGTATTTTGATTAAATTAAAAATCTAAACAGGCTCAGTTTGGTTTGAGAGGTTCTTTGGTTTATAAAACCCTTCTAAGAGAAGGATAAAACAGGGAAAAATATGGATCCATGTGAGAAAACAATAATTTAATTGAAAAAATAAAAATGCAAGTGATAGTCTTCAAAAAAAGAAATTATTTGTCTTTAATTGTATCTTAAAGTGTTTTGCAGTTAAGGGGACTTAGCTGGTATTCTGGCTTATGAAGTTTGCATCTTTTTTTCTTATCATTGTTATTGTTTTATTTTCTCTTTCATTTCTTTCAAAAATTAATTTGCAGTGGAAAAAATAGGGAGGAAAGTGCTATTTTTTAGATCTAGTGTGTCCATGAAAGAAAGGGGCTTTCAAGAATGTTTATATTGAGCATTGATGAAGTTAAAGGTTTCAGCATAAACTTCTTTGCATTGCTGTGTTTGGGATGTGAGGAATTAAATTAATAATCAAACTGGTTAAAACAGGGCCTATAGTGAGTGGTTTCTCTTCACATTTTCTACTCTATCTTAGAAACAAATGCTGGTTTCTCATTGGGCATTACAAACTTTACAGTAGAATAGGAAAAGATAGCAGTGCCTAATGTAATGATTATTATTTAAGGTATAAAATAGTGCTCAGAGAGCTTTATAGTCTCAAAAAATTACTTTCAAAGTGAATTTTTTGCATACATAAGCATATGTACAATCGGTTTTGTCAACTACTTGTATCATGCTTACTGATATAGTTATAATTTAATAGAACACAATTCTTGGACAAAAAGCTGACCTCTGTGGTATGACAGATACATTATTCAAGAAACAAAAAGACAACTAAAATTTCCAGGAAAAACAAAACCTATGAAAAGAAAAAGACTGAGTCAAAGATACAAAGCAAAATAAAACGGTATAATTTTAAGAAAATGTAGAGTAAGAATAGAAAATCCATTTAACTTTAAAACTAGGAATGTCCTTTTACTAGCTCAAATGGCATGGCATTATCATTCCAGCACATTACTTGACATGGCAGTAAGTATTTAAATAAACATAGCAATATTAATATTCATATTAGATTCCAGTTCTGAGAGTAATTATGAAAATAAAACATGTTTTTTGTTGCAGAGTAGTTAGGCATATATTAATGTTCAGATCCATATTCATAGTTCTACATATATAATTTATATTAATCCTTTGTAAAAGATTTTTATTGGAATATAGTTTCTTCTGTACAGCAAAGTGAATCAGTTATACATATACATATATCCACTCTTTTTTATATTCTTTTCCCATCTAGGTCATTACAGAGTATTGAGTAGAGTTCCCTGTGTTATACAGTAGGTCCTTATTAGTTATCTATTTAAGTATAGTATTGTGTATATGTCAGTCCCAATCTCCCAATTTATCCCTCATCCCATATTAATCCATTTTTAATTGAGTAAAATTAAAAGTATATTTGATAAGATGGCAAAAGTAGAAAAGCAAGTAGAAAGGTGGAAAAAAAGACAGGAATACAATTTGCATTTTTTTATATAAAGGGAAATAGAAACATGGACTAAAATCAACCAACTGAAAAACAGTTACATAATTGTATCTAATATGTATATAATTAAAAGGGTACAAAAGTAATCAATAGACATAAAATTATATACTTTATGATGTAAATTAAATGCTAAGTGGTATAATAAAATTTGGGAGACTTGGAAGTCTATAATGGAAATGGATGAAATCTCCAACTTTCATATCAAGTAATCAAATGGTATAGTGTTTAGGCAGTTTTTAAATCTCTAGAAAGCATACCTTTTGTGTTTAAATTTTTCCCCTTCATTTCCTCTCTCCCTTTTCATTCTTTTCCTTGAAAAGTTATTCCCTTTAAGATAGTTGATTTATGTTTGAATAAAATTTGTTTAAATTGGATAAAATTCATAAGTTTGGTATGCATCTTTGGAAAAAAATTTTTTTTAACTCAGATGTGCTATCTTAATCTGCCTTAGTTGTATTGAACTATATTGTTTGTTTCACTTTTGCCTTTATTTTATTCAACTTTATGCTTTTAAAGATATATCCATTTTGCTGTGTGTATATTTATTAACTTTTTTGAAAGTTGTGATTTGTTAACATTTGTAAGCATTATCCAACACTGTTGGCTGGTTGAGATACTTTATAGAATTTGGAGTATTAATAGTATAGTGTCTGCTAAGTAGTGGGCTGGGTCATGTTCCTATTGTTTATACAATAAGATTTTATTGAAATGAAATTAGAGAGAGAGTTGTTTGCATTCTTTCATTTTAAAGGAAGTTGATTTTATCCAATATCTGTGCTTGAAACAAGTGACCTCAAATCTAGGATTTTGACAGTCTTTAACTATACAGCAATGTTCACAGTTAGAATATTTGCTATGGCAGGATTTGACTTGTAATAATAACCACAAACTTGTAAACCTCATATATTTCATGAACTAAATACCTGAATAATTTTTTGTGAATTATCATGATAGATATAGGACATACTAATAAAATCTGAGTCCATGGCTTCTTCTAAAAGATTTTCCATGTCTTTTGTATTGTTTTCAGGGCACTCATAGGAACATTTCTGGGTGGCTGAGTCAACCCTACTTAATTCCAAATCAAGAAGGATGACATTTTGGTGGTTATAAGATGATTTATTAGAGTCTCAATGTTTCCTTTTTCACTTCCTCCCTAATTTGGATGGCAGTGGGGCTATAAGAATGTTGTCTGGAAATGATGAACTGATTTAATTTTGGAAGATTTCTCTTCCCACCCAATCTGTTTGTGTAGGACACAGTACAAAACTTGTTGATGTCAGCTATTCATTCGGTGTGGGTTTCAGCCATGTTTATCTTCCAAAGACCTCACAGCAACAACTAATGTCTCCTGACCACATGATTTGATTACTGTAATTCCCTGTTTTTAGATCCTCCCACTTAGACTTTCTCTTTCTTTGAAGATTGCTTCAAGGTTTATTGCATGCCGATTGCTCAATAATTAGCTCTAGGGATTCAGGAAGATATTTTAAATACTGGAGCTGACTTACATAAAAATGTTAAGCACTTATACTGATTAATAATGTGTTATATACACTAGACAATTCCTTTGGTAACAGTTCCTTGTGAATAAAATTATGGATTTATGGGTGGGAAAGGAAGCCAAAAAGTCATTTGGACAAGCATCCTAGTTTCAGTTGAACCATCCCAGACAGATGTGATTAATTACACTGAAAGATAGCTTTGCTTTTATAACTGGTAAGCCAAAGGCTTTATCATTCTGAGGATCCAAAATTTGAACAAATTTGTTTTTTATTTCCAGTTATAGTAATCAAATCCCAGGAGCTTGACTAAAAGAGAGATTCACACTCCAGAAGGGTTAACTTACATATTTTAACAAATCAATCTATTTGCTAATGTCTCAAGCAGGGTGTATCATGATTTTCCTGCTAGATAGCACCCTTAGCAGATGTCTCCTGACTTCAAAGCTGCCTGAAGGAGCTTCCCTGTTGCTGATGCTTTCATGCCCTGCATGGGTTTGCCATACATTATGTTCAGAAAATGGTGTATTGATGTATTCTGAGTTTCCAGTTCCTAAGAAGCTATAGCAATGTTGGTTATCATGGGATATTAAGGCTAGGCTTTAAAAATCAAGAAAATCATCTGTATCAGTTGGCAACGTAGCAAGCAACTCTAAAATGTAATGTCTTAAAAAAATAAGCATTCTTTTTTAATTTTTTAAATTTTTTTAACATCTTTATTGGAGTATAATTGCTTTACAATGGTGTGTTAGTTTCTGCTTTATAACAAAGTGAATCAGTTATACATATACATTTGTTCCCATATCTCTTCCCTCTTGCTTCTCCCTCCCCCCCACCCTCCCTATCCCACCCATCCAGGTGCTCACAAAGCACCAAGCTGATCTCCCTGTGCTATGCGGCTGCTTCCCATTAGCTATCTGTTTTACGTTTGGTAGTGTATATATGTCCATGCCACTCTCTCGCTTTGTCACAGCTTACCCTTCCCCCTCCCCATATCCTCAAGTCCATTCTCTAGTAGGTCTGTGTCTTTATTCCTGTCTTACCCCTAGGTTCTTCATGACATTTTTTTTTCTTAAATTCCATATATATGTGTTAGCATATGGTATTTGTCTTTCTCTTTCTGACTTACTTCACTCTGTATGACAGACTCTAGGTCCATCCACCTCATTACAAATAGCTCAATTTCATTTCTTTTATGGCTGAGTAATATTCCATTGTATATATGTGCCACATCTTCTTTATCCATTCATCCAATGATGGACACTTAGGTTGTTTCCATCTCCTGGCTATTGTAAATAGAGCTGCAATGAACATTTTGGTACATGACTCTTTTTGAATTATAGTTTTCTCAGGGTATATGCACAGTAGTGGGATTGCTGGGTTGTATGTTAGTTCTATTTGTAGTTTTTTAAGGAACCTCCATACTGTTCTCCATAGTGGCTGTACCAATTCACATTCCCAACAGCAGTGCAAGAGTGTTCCCTTTTCTCCACACCCTCTCCAGCATTTATTGTTTCTAGATTTTTTCATGATGGCCATACTGACTGGTGTGAGATGATATCTCATTGTAGTTTTGATTTGCATTTCCCTAATGATTAATGATGTTGAGCATTCTTTCATGTGTTTGTTAGCAGTCTGTATATCTTCTTTAGAGACATGTCTATTTAGGTCTTCTGCCCATTTTTGGATTGGGTTGTTTGTTTTTATGTTATTGAGCTGTATGAGCTGCTTGTAAATTTTGGAGATTAATCCTTTGTCAGTTGCTTCATTTGCAAATATTTTCTCCCATTCTGATGGTTGTCTTTTGGTCTTGTTTATGGTTTCCTTTGCTGTGTAAAAGCTTTGCAGTTTCATTAGGTCCCATTTGTTTATTTTTGTTTTTATTTCCATTTCTCTAGGAGGTGGGTCAAAAAGGATCTTGCTATGTTTTATGTCATAGAGTGTTCTGCCTTTGTTTTCCTCTAAGAGTTTTATACTGTCTGGCCTTACATTTAGGTCTTTAATCCATTTTGAGCTTATTTTTGTGTATGGTGTTAAGGAGTGACCTAATCTCGTACTTCTACATGTAACTGTCCAGTTTTCCCAACACCACTTATTGAAGAGGCTGTCCTTTCTCCACTGTACATTCCTGCCTCCTTTATCAAGGATAAGGTGACCATATGTGCGTGGGTTAATCTCTGGGCTTTCTATCCTGTTCCATTGATCTATATTTCTGTTGTTGTGCCAGTACCATACTGTCTTGATTACTGTAGCTTTGTAGTATAGTCTGAAGTCAGGGAGCCTGATTCCTCCAGCTCCGTTTTTTGCTCTCAGTATTGCTTTGGCTATCCAGGGTTTTTGGTGTTTCCATACAAAGTGTGAATTTTTTTGTTCTAGTTCTGTGAAAAATGCCAGTGGTAGTTTGATAGGGATTGCACTGAATCTGTAGATTGCTTTGGGTAGTAGAGTCATTTTCACAATGTTGATTCTTCCAATCCAAGAACATGGTATATCTCTCCACCTATTTGTATCATCTTTAATTTCTTTCATCAGTGTCTTATAATTTTCTACATACAGGTCTTTTGTCTCCTTAGGTAGGTTTATTCCTAGATATTTTATTCTTTTTGTTGCAACGGTAAATGGGAGTGTTTTCTTGATTTCACTTTCAGATTTTTCATCATTAGTGTATAGGAATGCCAGAGATTTCTGTGCACTAATTTTGTATCCTGCTACTTTACCAAAATCATTGATTAGCTCTGGTAGTTTTCTGGTAGCATCTTTAGGATTCTCTATGTATAGTATCATGTCATCTGCAAACAGTGACAGCTTTACTTCTCTTCTTTTCCGATTTGGATTCCTTTTATTTCCTTTTCTTCTCTGATTGCTGTGGCTAAAACTTCCAAAACTATGTTGAATAAGAGTGGTGAGAGTGGGCAACCTTGTCTTGTTCCTCATCTTAGTGGAAATGCTTTCAGTTTTTCACAATAAGCATTTTTAATACTTATGAATCTATGCATCAGTTGAGTAATTATTTGGGGCTCATGTATACTCACTCATATATCATGTCTGCACACAGCTGAGGAGGGGTAGGTGAATTTCCTGACCTAGTCTCATTTGGGATCATTTTGCTATAGAGAGATCCAGGATGGCCTTGACTGAGATAACTGTAGCTAGACTAGGCTCATTCTTGTGAGATAGAAGGATCTAAAGAGGAAACAAGAAAGATTAGGAAGGCATACCATGACTCCTGCCACATTCTTTTGGCCAAAGCAAGTCACAAGATCAGTTCAGAGTCAACTCAGGAAGAGCTACAGTGTTATAGGGGTCAACAGTGGGCTACCAGGGATTCATTAGTTGAGGCCAACAATGCAATCAATCTACCACACCATCGCATCAGCTTTGCCTTTCACTCTTTAGCACACTAGTCTTCCTGAGCCTCTGAAAGAATAATAAAATAACAGTATTTTATACATATGTATTGTTGCTATTATAATTAACAATATTATTGGCTCCCAGTTTTTTTACATAAGGCCTGAGACCCTGGTAAAACAAGTTTGTGTTGAGTCTTTATATTCATACATAGTAATTGTAAGCTCACACAAGCAAGCTGATTGCATTGGATACTGGATCAGTGCTTTGATGTCTTTCCACTGTAGGAGAAAAGATGGGAACTTTGGAGTTCATTGCAACTATGTTTGAATCCTGGCTCCAACACTCACTAATACAGTGAATTTGTATGAATTATTTAACCTCTCTGAGCTTCAGTTTTCTCAGTGGTAAAAATAAGAAGTACTGTGTGGAATTCAAAAAGTATAGAAAAGGCTACCTATGTTTGTGTTTGTAATGGGACAGTCACTTTCCCCATGCTTGTTCCTTTTCTTTCTCACTTGCCCGAAGGTAGTCATCATACCTCCTTGATTTCATCAACATGTATTCAATAGAGCTGACTGTAGGGTCTCCTTTTGTACACCCTCCATTGCTTCTACCAATTTACATCCTCCAGTGTTTCTCTACAGGGACACTATTCACATTTTGGATGGGACCATTTTTCATAGCACAGGATTTTCTTCACCCTTGAAGAATATCCAGCATGTTTGGCCCTATCCACTAGTGCCAGTGCCCATTCAAAGTATGGGTTATTTCCAAGATTATCTCCACATTTCCAAACATTCCTCTAGGGGATGCTAAGAATCCTAGTTGAGAATAATATCCCTTACAATCTAACTTCCACAATGTTGATCCACTAAAGGTATTGTATAAAGTACCCCAGCTTATTGGAGTTTTTTTCCTACTACATTAGAGTGAAATACAAATTTCCAGGAGTGAGAGATAGAAAAAAATTTTTGAAGAGAGAAGTATTTCCCACAAAATGGAACCTAAGGAGTGGTGCTTTATGCTCTGGCCAGAGTTGTGATTTGAAGCACATCTGCTTTCTAAAATGTCTCCTATATATCTATAAATATATATATATATTTTTTATATATATATAATATATATAGTATATATATATTATATATATATATATATATATATATAGTCTCAGGAAGACTAGTGTGCTAAAGAGTGAAAGGCAAAGCTGATGTGATGGTGTGGTAGATTGATTGCATTGTTGGCCTATATATCTATAAATATATATATATCTCCTATATATCCTATAAATCTTTTTGGATTAAGAAACGCAAGATCCTTGCAAAAATGTGTGCATATTATTTAGGACAAATTATAATATTCTTATCTGTATGTACTTTTGTGCAAAATACCTGTCAACTTAGTACCTAGAACCCAGCATGGACCTAAGAGATTTATAGGCATACCTGAGAGATATTGTGGGTTCAGTTCCAGACCACCACAATAAAGTGAATATTGCAATAAAGTAAATCACACAAATTTTTTTGGTTTCCCAGTGCATATAAAAGTTATATTTACAGTATACTGTAGTCAATTATGCAATAGCATTGTGTCTAAAAGTGTATATACCTTAATTTAAAAAATAATTTATTGCTAAAAAATGATACCTATCATCTAAGGCTTCAATGAGTAGTAATCTTTTTGCTGGTGGAGGGTCTTGCCTCAATGTTCATGGCTGTTGATTCATCAGAGTGGTGGTTGCTGAAGTTTGGGGTGGCTGTAGAAATTTCTTAAAATAAGACAAATTGAAGTTTGCTGCATCAATTGACACTTCCTTTCATAAATGATTTCTCTGCATCATGGAAAGCTGTTTGATTGCGTTTTACCCACAGTAGAACTTCTTTCAAAACTGGAGTCAATTCTCTCAAACACTGCCACTACTTTATCAACTAAGTTTGTATAATGTTCTAAATCCTTTTTTGTTATTTCAACAATCTTCACAACATTTTCACTAGGAGTAGATTTCATCTCAAGAAACCACTTTATTTGCTCATTCATAAGAAGCAACTCATCCCTTCAAGTTTTATCATGAGATAACAGCAATTCAGTCACATCTTCAGGCTCCATTTCTAATTTTAATTCTCTTATTATTTCCACCACATCTGCACTTGCTTCTTCCACTAAAGTCTTGAACTCCTCAAAGTCATTCATGAGGGTTAGGATCAATTTCTTCCAAACTCCTATTAATGTTGATATTTTGACATCTTCCCATGAATCACAAATGTTTTTAATGGTATCTAAAAGATGAATCCTTTCCAGAAGGTTTTCAATTGACTGCCCAGATCCAACAGAGGAATCACCATCTTTGGCAGCTCTAGCCTTATGAAATGTATTTCTTAAATAATAAGACTTCAGACTCTTACATTACTCCTTGATCTGTGGGCTGCAGAATGGATATTGTGTTAGCAGTCATGAAAACAACATTCATCTTGTATATCTCCATCAGAGCACTTAGGTGACCAGGTACATTGTCAATGAGTAGTAATAATTTTGAAAGAAATCTTTTTATCTGACAAGTAGTTCTCAACAGTGAACTTAAAATATTCAGTAAACCATGTTATAAAGAGATGTGCTTTGTTGTTTCATTTATAGAGCATAGGTAGACTAGATTTAGCATAATTTGTATGGGCACCAGAATTTTCAGAATGTAAATGAGCATTGGCTTCAACTTCAAGTCACCAGTTGTGTTAGCTCCAAACAAGAAAGTTAGTTTATTTTTTGAAAATTTGAAGCCAGACATTGACTTCTTCTCTCTAGCTATGAAAGCCGTACATGGCATCTTCTACCAATATAAGACTGTTTTGTTTAAACATCTGTTGCTTAGTGTAGCTGCCTTCATTAATTATCTTAGCTAGACCTTCTGGATAACTTGGTTCAGCTTCTACATCAGCACTTGCTGCTTTATCTCGTACTTTTATGTCATGGAGACAGCTTCTTTGCCTCTTTCAGCTTTCATAGAATTGAAGATTTAGGGCCATGTTCTGGATTAGGCTTTGGTTTAAGGGAATGTTGTGGCTGGTTTGATCTTCTATCCAGACCACTAAAACTTTCTTCCTAACAGCAATAAGGCTGTTTTGCTTTCTTATTATTTGTGTGTTCACTGGAGGAGCACTTTTAATTTTCATCCAGAACTTCTCCTTGCATTTACAACTTGGTTATTTGGCACAAGAGGCCTAAGTCTTAGCCTATCTTGGCTTTCAACATGCCTTCCTCACTAAGTTTAATCATTTCTAGCTTCTGATTTAAACTGAGAGATGTGTGACTCTTCCTTTCACTTGACTATTTAGAGGCCACTTTCAGGTTATTAATTGACCTAATTTCAATATTGTTGTGTCTCAGGGAATAGGGAGGCCCCAGGAGAAGGAGAGAGATAGGTGAACTGCCAGTCAGTAGAGCAATCAGAACACACACATTTATCAACTTAGTTTGCCGACTTACATGGTTGCGGTTTCTGGCATCCCAAAACAATTACAGTAGTAACATCAAAGATCACTGATCACAGATCACTATAACAAATATAAAAATAATAAAATAAGGGGCTTCCCTGGTGGTGCAGTGGTTGAGAGTCCGCCTGCTGATGCAGGGGACATGGGTTCGTGCCCTGGTCCGGGAAGATCCCACATGCCGCGGAGCGGCTGGGCCCGTGAGCCATGGCCGCTGAGCCTGCGCGTCCGGAGCCTGTGCTCTGCAACGGGAGAGGCCACAACAGTGAGAGGCCCGCGTACCGCAAAAAAAAAAAAAAAAGAAAGAAAAAAAAATAATAATAATAATAAAATAAAGTTTGAAATACTGCAAAAATTACCAAAATGTGACAGAGACTCACTGCCCAATGCAGGGTGGCCAGAAACCTTCAACTTGTAAAAGATGCAATATCTGTGAAGTGCAATAAAATGAGGTATTCCTATATCTACAAGGGTGGGAAATGAAGAGGAGATTCAAACTTTCAAAACCTGGGGCACTTTCGGGAGGGGAACTGACCATTATGGGAGCCTCAGGTAACAAACATGTTAGGTATCCAGATATTGAGAAGTAGAGGGAGCCTTCAAAGGATATCAAAAATAAACATTGATTAAGTTAAAATTATCCCTAAGGGTAGCACTTTCTATGTTTTACACCAAATAAATCAATAGCCAAAGCCAGCTGGATACAAAGGCAATTTTTTACACCTTTGATCTCTAGGACTGATCACTGGTTATTTTGTTTAGTAACTTGGGTGAAGCCTTCCTCTCTTAATCCCTCGTAAACCTCTGCCCCTCTTCTGAAGTCTACTTTTTTTTAGTAGAATATATCATTCCCAGAAAAATTAAAAAGGAGGTTCTATTTTAGCCAGTTGGAGAGCTAAGGGCTTTGGGTACAGAATGAATTGGACAGAACTTAAAGGAAGACTTAATAGCTTAACAAACCTAGAACTACTCATAATATAAGGAAAAAATCAATTTGTGTGGTGATTTTTACTACATAGCAGAAACTGAAAGCTACCATTAGTGAGATATTCAGAGAAATATAAGATTTCCTAACATAGTTTAATAAAATGTATCATTATTTTATAGACTATGTAATGAATGTATTTTAATATTCACGAGGGATATTTAATACTTCAAAACTTTACACTGCATTGCAACTTAACATTAAGTGAAAGATGATCTGAACAACAGAAAGTCTTTACTTGAATATCACTTCAATAAGATATACTCTAAATACCGTATTTAAAATTGTATACAGAATATAATGCTGAACACCTGAAACTAATATAATATTGTAATTCAACTATACTTAAAAAACGTTGTATCCCACTTGCACTTGTGGTCTCCAACACCTTGCCTTACATATTTCTCTCCCTTTTTTCCCCCACAGGACTTATCAATTTCTATGAGACAATATCATTTATTTCTTTATTATATTTATTATTTAGTGTTTGTCTCCTTTTATACTGTTTGCTCTCTTAATACTATTTGTCTCTTAAATTATATTTATTGTTTACTCTTTATACTCCTTGAGGGCAGGGAACTTTTCTAAATACAGACTCATGTCCATCCTGTTCACTGCTACATTCCAATCACATAGAATAATATTTGTTACATGTGTAACAGAATGAAGAAAGGGAAAAATAGAAGAAACAACAGGGCCTGGGATCTTTTAAAGGCTGAGCAAAGATTTTTGAATTCTTCTTTGCCCTGGTTTTAATTAAAAGCCAATACAAGAAGGTAAATTTGTCTCCTTAAACATCGGGGTTTCAGTGCCCTACCTTCTCTTTTTTTTTTTAATCTCCTTAACTAGAGTCTTCCTAATCCTCTTTGCCACCTATTATTTTGAATTTTGTTTATTTTTTTTATACAGCAGGTTCTTATTAGTTATCTATTTTATGCATATTAGTGTATATATGTCAATCCCAATCTCCCAGTTCATCCCACCACCTCCACCCCCCGCTTTCCCCACTTGGTGTCCATACATTTGTTCTCTACAACTGTGTCTCTATTTCTGCCTTGCAGACTGGTTCATGTGTACCATCTTTTTAGATTCCACATATATGTGTTAATATACGATATTTGTTTTTCTCTTTCTGACTTACTTCACTCTGTATGACAGACACTAGGTCCATCCAAGTCTCTACAAATGACCCAATTTCATTCCTTTTTATGCCTGGATGATATTTCATTGTATACATGTACCACATCTTCTTTATCCATTCATCTGTCGATGAGCATTTAGGTTGCTTCTATGACCTGGCTATTGCAAATAGTTCTGCAAAGAACATTGGGGTGCATGTGTCTTTTTGAATTATGGTTTTCTCAGGGTATATGCCAAGTAGTGGTTTGCTGGGTCATATGGTAATTCTATTTTTAATTTTTTAAGGAAACTCCATACTGTTCTCCACAGTGGCTGTATCAGTTTACATTCCCATCAACAGTGCAAGAGGGTTCCCTTTTCTCCACACCCTCTCCAGCATTTGTTGTTTGTGGATTTTTCTGTTGATGCCCATTCTAACTGGTGTGAGCTGATACCTCACTGTAGTTTTAATTTGCATTTCTCTAATGATTAGTAATGTTGAGCAGCTTTTCATGTGTCCCTTGGCCATCTGTATGTCTTCTTTGGAGAAATGTCTATTTAAGTCTTCTGCCCATTTTTTGATTTTTTTTTTTTTAATATTGAGCTGCATGAGCTGTTTATATATTTTGGAGATTCATCCTTTGTCCATTGATTCATTTGCAAATATCTTCTATTCTGAGGGCTGTCTTTTCGTCTTGTTTATAGTTTCCTTTGCTGTGCAAAAGCTTTTAAGTTTCATTAGGTCCCATTTGTTTATTTTTGTTTTTATTTTCATTACTCTAGGAGGTAGGCCAAAAAAGATCTTGCTGTGATTTATGTCAAAGAGTGTTTTTCCTTTGTTTTCCTCTAAGAGTTTTATAGTGTCCAGTCTTTAATCCATTTTGAGTTTATTTTTGTGTATGGTGTTAGGGAATGTTCTAATTTCATTCTTTTACATGTAGCTGTCCAGTTTTCCCAGCACCACTTATTGAAGAGACTGTCTTTTCTCCATTGTATATTGTTGCCTCCTTTGTAATAGATTAGTTGATGTGTGGGTTTATCTCTGAGATTTCTATCCTGTTCCATTGATCTACATTTCTGTTTTTGTTCCAGTACCATACTCTCTTGGTTACTGTAGCTTTGTACTATACTCTGAAGTCAGGGAGTCTGATTCCTCCAGCTCCATTTTTTTCCCCTCAAGATTGCTTTGGTGATTCAGGGTCTTTTATGTCTCCATACAAATTTTAAGATTTTTTGTTTTAGTTCTGTAAAAAATGCCATTGGTAATTTGATAGGGATTGCATTGAATCTGTGCTTTGGGTAGTGTAGTCATTTTCACAATATTGATTCTTCCAATCCAAGAACATGGTATATCTCTCCATCTGTTTGTGTCATCTTTGATTTCTTTCATCAGTGTCTTATAGTTTTCTGAGTACATGTCTTTTATCTCCTTAGGTAGCTTTATTCCTAGGTATTTTATTCCTTTTGTTGCAGTAGTGAATGGGATTGTTTCCTTAATTTCTCTTTGTGGTCTTTCTTTGTTAGTGTATAGGAATGCAAGAGATTTCTGTGCATTAATTTTGTATCCTGCAACTTTACCAAATTCATTGGTTAGCTCTAATAGTTTTCTGGTGGTATCTTTAGGATTCTATGTGTATAGTATCATGTCATCTGCAAACAGTGACAATTTTACTTCTTCTTTTCCAATTTGGATTCCTTTTATTTCTTTTTCTTCTCTGATTGCCGTGGCTAGGATTTCCAAAACTATGTTGAAAAATAGTGGCAAGAGTAGACATCCTTGTCTTGCTCCTGATCTTAGAGGAAATGCTTTCAATTTTATGCCACTGAGAATGATGTTGGCTGTGGGTTTGTCGTATATGGCCTTTATTATTTTGAGGTAGGTTCCCTCTGTGCTCACTTTCTGGAGAGTTTTTATCATAAATGGTGTTGAATTTTCTCAAAAGCTTTTTCTGCATCTATTAAGATGATCATATGGTTTTTATTTTTCAATTTGTTAATATGGTGTATCACATTGATTGATCTGCATATATTGAAGAGTCCCTGAATCCCTGGGATAAATCCCACTTGATCATGGTGTATGATCCTTTTAATGTGTTGTTGGATTCTGTTTGCTAGTGTTTTGTTGAGTATTTTTGCATCTATATTCATCAGTGATATTGGTCTGAAATTTTCTTTTTTTGTAGTATCTCTGTGTGGTTTTGGTATCAAGGTGATTGTGGCCTTGCAGATGCGTTTGGGAGTGTTCCTTCCTCTGCAACGTTTTGGAAGAGTTTGAGAAGGATGGGTGTTAGGAGTTCTCTAAATGGTTGATAGAATTTGCCTGTGAAGCCATCTGGTCCTGGACTTTTCGTTTGTTGGAAGATTTTTAATCACAATTTCAGTTTCATTACTTGTGATTAGTCTATTCATATTTTCTATTTCTTCCTGGCTTAGTCTTGGAAGGTTATACTTTTCTAAGACTTTGTCCATTTCTTCCAGGTTGTCTATTGGCATAGTGTTGCTTGCAGTAGTCTCATGATGCTTTGTATTTCTGCAGTGTCTGTCATAACCCCGCCTTTTTCATTTCTGATTTTATTGATTTGAGTCCTCTCCCTCTTTTTCTTGATGAGTCTGGCTAAAGATTAAACAATTTTGTTTATCTTCTCAAAGAACCAGCTTTTAGTTGTATCGATCTTTGCTATTGTTTTCTTTGTTTCTATTTCATTTATTTCTGTTCTGATCTTTATGATTTCTTTCCTTCTTCTAAATTTGGGTTTTGTTTGTTCTTCTTTCTCTGTTTCCTTTAGGTGTACGGTTAGATTTCTTATCGGAGATTTTTCTTGTTTCTTGAGGTTGGAGTGTATTGCTATAAACTCCCTCTTAGAACTGCTTTTGCCGCATCCCATAGGTTTTGCATCGTCGTGTCTCCATTGTCATTTGTTTCTAGGTATTTTTTTATTTCCGCTTTGATTTCTTCAGTGATCTCCTGGTTCTTTAGTAAAGTATTGTTTAGCCTCCATGTGTTTGGGCTTTTTACATTTTTCCCCTGTAATTGATTTCTAATCCCGTAGCATTGTGGTCAGAAAATATGCTTGATATGATTTCAGTTTTCTTAAATTTACTGAGGCTTGATTTGTGACCCAAGATGGGATCTATCTGGAAGAATGTTCCATGTGCACTTGAGAAGGAAGTGTAATCTGCTCTTTTTGGATGGAATGTCCTATAAATATCAGTTACATCTGTCTGGTCTGTTGTGTTATGTAAAGCTTGTGTTTCCTTTTTAATTTTCTGTCTGGATGATCTGTCCATTGATGCAAGTGAGGTGTTAAAGTCCCCCAGTATTATTTTGTTACTGTCAATTTCCTTTTTTATAGCTGTTAGCATTTGCCTTATGTATTGAGGTGTTCGTATGTTGGGTGCATATATATTTATAATTGTTATATCTTCTTCTTGGATTGATCCCTTGATCATTATATAGTGTCCTTCCTTGTCACTTGTAACATTCTTTATTTTAAAGTCATTTTATCTGATATGAGTATTTCTACTCCAGCTTTCTTTTGCTTTGCATTTGCATGGAATATCTTTTTCCAGCCCCTCACTTTCAGTCTGTGTGTGTCCCTAGGTCTAAAGTGGGTCTCTTGTAGACAGCCTATCTATGGCTCTTGTTTTTATATTCATTCAGCTAGCCTGTGTGTTTTGGTTGGAGCACTTTTTCCATTCACATTTAAGGTACTTATCGATATGTATGTTCCTATGACCATTTTCTTAATTGTTTTGGGCTTGTTTTTGTTGGTCCTTTTCTTCTCTTGTGTTTCTCACTTAGAGAAATTCCTTTAGCATTTGTTGTAGAGCTGGTTTTGTGGTGCTGAATTCTCTTAGCTTGTCTTTAAAGCTTTTGATTTCTCCGTTGAATCTGAATGAGATCCTGCTGGGTAGAGTAACCTTGGTTGTAGGTTCTTTCCTTTCATCACTTTAAAGATATTGTGCCACTCCCTTCTGGCTCCTAGAGTTTCTGCTGCGAAATCAGCTGTTAACCTTATGGGAGTTCCCTTCTATGTTATTTGTCATTTTTCCCTTGTTGCTTTTAATAATTTTTCTTTGTCATTAATTTTTGTCAATTTGATTGCTGTGTGTCTTGGCATGTTTCTCCTTGGGTTTATCCTTCCTGAGACTCTCTGCACTTCCTGGACTTGAGTGGCTGTTTCCTTTCCCATGTTAGGGAAGTTTTCAACTATAATCTCTTCAAATATTTTCTCAGGTCCTTTCTCTCTCTCTTCTCCTTTGGGACCCCTATAATGTGAATGTTGGTGCATTTAGTACTGTCCCAGAGGTCTCTTAGGCTGTCTTCATTCCTTTTAATTCTTTCTTCTTTATTCTGTTCCACAGCAGTGAATTCCACCTTTCTGTCTTCCAGGTCACTTATCCATTCTTCTGCCTCACTTATTCTGCTCTTGATTCCTTCTAGTATATTTTTCATTTCAGTTATTGTATTATTCATCTCTGTTTGTTCTTTAGTTCTTCTAGATCTTTGTTAAACATTTCTTGCATCTTCTCAGTGTTTGCCACCATTCTTTTTCCAAGGTCCTGGATCATCTTCACTATCATTATTCTGAATTCTTTTTCTGGAAGGTTGCCTATCTCCACTTCATTTAGTTGTTTTTCTGGGGTTTTATCTTATTCCTTCAATTGGTCCATAGTCCTCTACCTTCTCATTTTGTCTATCTTTCTGTGACTGTGGCTTTCATTACACAGGCTGCAGAATTATAGTTCTTCTTGCTTCTCCTTTCTGCCCTCTGGTGGATGAGGCTATCCTTGCCACCTGTTATTAACATAAACGTCT
Source organism: Phocoena phocoena (assembly GCF_963924675.1). NCBI lineage: Eukaryota > Metazoa > Chordata > Mammalia > Artiodactyla > Phocoenidae > Phocoena > Phocoena phocoena. The sequence continues at coordinate 104,929,121 of NC_089222.1, forward strand.
GTCAGATAAGTAAGTGATCTTTACTCTAGGAATGTTTTTCCTGACCCTTTATTATTTGCCTCAAATATATAGGCTTTGTCCTATCAATATTCTAAATTCCACTAAACATCATTTACCTGCCTTGAGTTCCATTCTCTTAGGAAATAAAATATGAATTAGCTAATTCAGCAAATGAATTCCCCAGATGCTATTGGTTGCTTTTCCAAACCTCTTCTTTCTTGATGGCAAAACCCGCATTGTGACTCTAGGAAGGATGGCACTATCCTGAGATCCAATGGTAATTACTGATTTGCCAAAGCCAACCATGGTGGCCCTATTCTCCTTGTCAGTGATTGGTTAATCTTGATGATTTGTTACAATACTGGCCAATGAAATATGAGAAGGTGTTTTTGGATTGTCCTGGAAAAGATTTCATTTTTCCCTTTTACTTGGTAGGGAAATGACTGCATGTAATGGCTAAAATTGCAACAACCATCTTCCTGTTACGACAGGAGCTACACTGACATATTGAGAATGGCAAGGTACTTTGTTATGTTGAAGCTACCTTACCTGATGACTTTTGTTACAAGAGATAAAATTTTTTTTGTTCCTGAGTCAGAATTTTCTGTGATTTACAGTTGAAAACTTCATAACGAGTATAAAACTGTAGAGTTTATAAAATAATGTCCAGTAACATATTTTAACAGTGACATCCTGGAGAACTTGTTTGCTCTTTAATCCATGTTTCTGACACATTAGAAGAAAAAAAATTATGCAGTGCTTTTCAACCATTTATTAAAGCACACAATTTGGAAGACTGTCTATAGTTTTATGGGACTAGTTTGACTCTGGGCCACAAAGTTAAACACTCTTTGTCCTATATACCTGCCTGGATATAGACAAGTTTTTAAGAAAGAATAAAGCTCTGTACCAGACATACTGGACAATAAAATGGGCAATAAAATGCCTGAAGCTGCTCAACAATATCTTTAAAACGAACGTTGCCAGAGGGTTCACCTAAGACCATTATATATCCTATTGGATAATTATATTTCCATATTATTTATGGATATTCTCTGTATGAAGGTTTCCCAACTCAGGATAAGTAGGGATGTATATCTGACTTCACATAGGAATCCAGGAGGAAATACTTCTCAAACACTTAAACCCAGGAAGGGAGACCATTGGCAGAAAGGAGGATGTGCTAAGTAGAGGGAGAATTTGGCAAGAGGAATAAAACAAAACTGTCACAGAGGGAAGAAAAATAACTGAGCTTCACTTGCAATTTTCAAGCTGGGGATGGTCTCTTAACATGTGAATTATCTGTGCTAGGAAAGGAAGGGAGGGTACAAAAGATGGAATAAAATTTAGAGTGCATTAATTTCTACAGCACCGACTTTTCTGTGTAGAGGAATACTAGACCAAACACAAGCAAGTGGATTATATATCATTTCTACAGTTGCTGTGCTAGTGAATTCATCCCTGATCTGAATGGTAAAAGCAAATTCATGGGGAATAAATAATAGCGTGACATAGCTAATTAATGCCAGTTCAATCCAGGCCTCTTAGGCAGTCATGCCAAATTGTACAGTGCAATGGGGTGATTTTTATGTGACAGTGGTGTATGGGGGATTGATCTGCGAATGGAAAGATGGCATCAAACTATGGGGCCAGAACTAACTGCTTAGATTTATTGTCATCACTGAAATATAGCTTTTTGATCTGGCAAAACTGCCACAAGACTTAACATTTCTGAAATACTATCATAAAATGGAATTCTGAAATAACTAGCTCATCTGTCACTGACATTCCATGCTGGTTCCCAGAAGTTGAAGCACATATGCAAGTATTTTGAATCTCCTTTGCAGAAAAAATTCTTCTTAAAAGCCTCATTTTATACAATCATACACACCAGGTCTAAAAGGCCAGATAAGAATGTCCTATTTTTAAGGCATTAATATGATAATTGAGTGAAATAATTAGGAATATGAAGGAGACAATTGAGAGCATTCTTTTAGAGTAGTTGTTTAGGTAACATACAGGCAAAACATCTCAATTATACATTTATTAACTGTTTCTGAGCAGCAGATTATTTTACTATCCTGCCAATGTCAAGCTAAACCTATTTAATAAATGGTTCATGGAATCTTGATAAGATATATCCTCTGTTGTTTGTGTATAATTTTGTTATATCTCTTTTAAATCAACCATATTATATTATTCAGATCCTTACTTAATTTTGTGTTTGTTCAGAGAACTGTTAAAAATATATTATTATATATATAGAATATGTCTGTATTCTATTTATATCTATTCTTGTGTGTCTGACAAATCTTCCTATGATTTAAAAAAATATTGATATATACATATATTTGGGGACATATTAATGACAGTTATCTGTTCTTTTAAGACATTATCTCTTACCAAAGTACTCATCTTTAGTCCAATGAATAAATGTTTCTTGAATGCCAAATTTTCAGGTCTTATTATCACATTTATATTTGTATGCATATATTTACTTATTATATTCTTGCGTGTTTATTTTATTCTTTTGAGTCACTTTAAACTTCACTTATGTACAACTTATTGTTGGGTTTTTTTTTTTAGAAAACAAACTTTTCCTTTAAACTGGTAAGTTTATCCCACTTATACATTTCTATTTTGTTTTAGTTACAATAGTTGTCACATCAGAATTTCATTTTTTTGACTAGTATGTTAGTTGTATGAATTATATAAAGATTAGCTTGCAGGTAATATGTCTCCCAAATTCCAGACAATCTGAGAATATTGTTTTGTTTCTTTTACACATTAATAGTGACTTGGCTGTGAATGGGATTTCTATTCACTCTCTTATCCTTGGAAACATTATAGACTTGACTTCAACCCACAACGATTGGCTTAAAGAAGTCTGAGGCCCTCCTGATTTTGTTGTTGTTTATAGGTGACTTGCTTCCTTTTTCTGAATGCCTTTGGCATCATTATTATTTTATCCCTATAATTCAGTAATTTCAACAGGACATGTTTTGGTTTTGAAGGCTCTCTATTAATTTTTCTGGGAACAGAATGAACCTTGTCAGTGTGTAAATTAAGCTATTTTCTCATTTCAGGAAAGTATTTATCTTTAATTTTTTCCCGTATTCTACTTGTTATGCTTTCTGCATCAGGGAGGCTCCAATTTTCCATATGTTTCTTTTCTCAAAATCTAGCATTTATCATCAAACCTGCTTTTCCTACTTTGTCTTTCCTCTCTTCAGTCTAAATGATAATCTTTAGGCAAATACCTTATCATTAGAAATGGTCTTCCAATTCCTACTTCCTGTTTCTAAAGTACCCTTGTTACTGCAAGGGCACCATTCTTCTCACTTTGTTTTCTAACTACTATATCTCCTACAAGCTCACCTCTTTACTGATATCTGATCACTAATCTCTTCTTTCATAGATCCCATGCTCCACTTGATTTAGTACTTGAAGCATTTGTTTTCTAATTTTTTTCTTCTGTTTCTGTTCACTCAGATTGTATGTTCTAAGAGTCTTTTGATTGCTGCCTTCTTTTCTTCAGTTCCTTTCTCAATAGAATAGCTATATGGAACCCAACTGAATTTTTTTTTTTTTTTTTTGCCTCCTTTTCTGACTTGGGACAGTTTTATCTATAAAGTTGCCAGAAATAGAGTGAATCCCTATCATTTACCTGGATAGCCAGGTATGAATAGTTTGCATTATTTTTTTTTCTGTATTTCAGTCACTTGAATGGAATGGGATATGAGCTTGAGCTGTTTTTAAGAGACTTTTCTTTGATATTTTCTAGGTCTTTCTGTTGTCAGGGGACAAACTCCCCACTCAGCTCAAACCTAGCCCATAAGGGGCCCCTAAGGCTTCAGTGCATACACCAAATGCAGGAAGAATCACAATAGACTTTGGTAAAATATCTTTGGTTTAAGGTTTTTTGATTTAACATGGACTGGGATCTTTTCCTTTCTCTCTCTCTCTCTCTCTTTCTTTATTTCTTTCTTTCTCTTTCTTTCCCTTCTCTTTTTATTCTTCTTTTTCTCCTAGTCAACTGAATTTTTCTGCCAAAAAAAATGGCCCTTGTTAAAATGATTAAAGAAGACAATTTAGGTGATGTAGACTTTAACTCTTCATGAAGTATGCAGTCTCCAAACTCTTGAGAGTAGAGGCTGCCCACGTCATGAAGCGTTCAGTAAAATTTGTTTGAATTGTCAAGTTGGTCTCACATTAACTTTTCTTTGGTAGGCTGGATGCCACTGAACCTGGAAAACCATGTTAGCAAAGCAAAACTTCAGCTTTTGGTTTCATATTCTTGTAAATGGTCCATCTACTCAAAAGTCAGACCATCTAAGTTACTGATCCATGATTGCCAAGTAACATGGATGACCCCCCACCTTCTTTTGAACCTCAAATAAAGCCAGATACGTAACCCCAACCAATCAGATATTTTTATTCTTTCTCTTCCTTGTTCCCTATTCTTTATCCTATAAAGGCTTCCTGCCTTCTGCCCCTTTTTGCAGTTCTCCTAACACTTGAGTATGGAGACTGCCCACTTCATGAAGTGTTAAATTTTGTTTGTAACACCTAAATGTTCTTCTTTAGTTATTTTAACTCCATAGAAGATTATCTCAGAGATTCTCTTTACACTTTTTGTCCAGAAGAGAAAATCAACAATCGTAAAAATAGGAAGTGTCAATCTAGCTTTATCCTTTAATACTTGGGGAATATCAGCAAGATTTTTCATAACTCTGTTACTTTTGAGACAAGGATGTCTGCAAGTTTCTGCTAGAGGATGTTTGTAGCATAAAACATAGTGATTAAGAATAATATTCTACCTTATCCCCCTCAGTTCAAATCCTGGGTGGACTCCATGCTGTCTGTGAAAATGGGAAAGATATTTACTCATTTACTTTACTTTAATGCATAAAGCTCTGTGAAATCAAAGTACCCTACCTTCTAGGAATTTTGTTAGGCCAAGGTTTTTAGCAAAAGTTACTTTGTTAGGCCAAAGTGATTTGGTATCTGTAAAGACTTGGCAATAGCATTCAAAAAAGGTATAGTTTTCTTTGTAATGCCTATTTATATACCTAATACAGAGCTAGAGAATTATAAGACCTGGTGAAACTTTTAAAATACTCTTTATACCCACATGCATGTTCAATGATAGATCACATTATAAAAACTAGAAATGACATTCTGTTTAATTTGAAAAGACAGAACATGAAATAGTGAAACATTCCAGAGAAAAGTGGTAGAATATCATTGCTTACAATCTATAGTGATTGGATTTCTTTGGGTTATTGTTATCTAAGCTGTGAATATCCAGGTACATCTAATAGAAATGTTCAATTTTTTGCTCATTATTCAGCACCTGCTAAGGTGTATCTATTTTCTTGAATAGCATAAAATAAATTAAAATAACATGAATACAATGTTATTTCTACCATATAATTCTGCTTTCAGAGTTTTTGAAAGGACTATGTATCATTTATGTTCCTTTGTTTATGGATGATTATTGTAATGACACCATTGTTCATGATTGGGTTTTTATAAATTGTTCCTTGGATACATGATTATTATTTTCCAACATCAGTTTTCTACAGTGATAAAATATAGCATACCTATTTTCCTGAGCTTGAATTGATTTTTACAAATGGGTTTGGTCTAACGACCCAATCAGCTTTGTTAATATTTCACTTTGTAACTGCTCAATGGGCAGTCTATTTAGCTGAACTGCCACAGTCAAGCATGTTATAAAGATTTCACTTTAGTAAATGAAATGGGGGAAAAATGTTACAATCTTTCAACAAGGATGCCAATCTTTTTATAGTCCTCTTAGGAAAGTTGGTCTTTCTGAGGTAAGTTTAACACCAGTCTCATTTGTTAGTGATCATGGTTAGAATGTAGTCTCTTAATTACATAGCCAAGTATTTTAATATTCTTATTGCACTTTTTAAACATGGTGTGGATAACATAATTATACAGAGTGCATTGCACTCACATGTAGAGAGGCAGAACATGAACTTCAACATAATTTTATAAATCAATAATGTAATCGTGTGTAAAAACCTGCTTTTATGCACCTTACTGTTTTATGTTCCCTTGAGGCTGCTATTTATTTTAAACTACAAAAACTTCTCAGAATTTTTTTTCTTGATTTGATTCTATAATATGATCTTGCCACATTACACTGATTTAAATGATATGAAACTAATTTTCTTGAACTGTGTGTGTATGAAAATTGTGAAACAATTTCCTAAAAATTTTAATTCTCAGACTGATAAAGTTCTTGTTATATATTTCCTAGCCAGGATTTCTTTTTAAATTACCTTCTAGAAAATATAATGGTATAACTGGTTCAAGAATAATCAATACTTTTATCTTTTAAAATATCTAGATAAATCATTTGAATAGCTACTGATTTAGTTAAATAAATGGTCAGTTTAATTTTCCTAAGAACCTATTTTGAAACTATGCAATTGAATGTAGAAGCAAAAAGTTATTAAAATAAGCATAAATACGTTATAAATTAGAATGTAAATGCATTCTATTACTTAAATAGTCAATTTTGGATTTAAATTAAGTATAGTGGAGACTATGGACAGGATAATTTGTTTCCATTGCCATAAACCTGCAACCTGTATGTCTTTATAAACACACACACCCACAATTCACTCACACACATATGTAAACATTTAAATGCAATTTATATGCATGGAAACATATAGAAGAAAAGTAATACTTTACATGCTTGTTTTTTATTGGTCAGTGGCATATTATGGTTGAAAAAATATTAAGTTTTCAGCTTCCTGGTGTAATATATTTTAAAAGTACTTAAGATGCTACCATTCTAATAAAATGACACTTTCAAAAACATAAACATCTGGGGCATGTTTGAGATATTATCTCATATTTCTGAGATATTATCTCATGCTTCTGAGATGCCAATTGAAATAACAACTTCAAAGGAAACCTTAGGCTCAGTCCAAATAGCTGGAAGAGAAAAGAGAAACTGATCCCTTCCTAAAGTAGCTCTCATACAATCACTTATAACTGTTCAGGGTACTGTCAAAATTTGCAAGTAAGAACATAGAATAAGCAACAAATAAATAAGAATGACTTTAATTTATATTATGACTATAGACATAATAAACATTTTCTAAAGCTTGCCAGAGCTAAGAAAAAGCAAACCCCCCTTTTTTTTATTCCTGTTCTCTTTTCCACAGTATTCTAGGCTTTTGAAAATTATTATTTTTGTATATTAATTAACAGCATTTTAATTAAGTCTATTTTAGTTTATTGCTTCTGCATTAATCATCCCCTACTAAATTGTGAACGACTTGAGAAGAGCGACTCTAGTTCATATTTGAATCATTTCACATAGATCTTTTCAAGTATTACAAAGTATGTTTATTTGGAATAAATTGAGGCAATAAATTGGTCATTTTTATTTTGCCTTTTCATGTTGCATCCTCTTTACTCTTGATTATGGACAGTCCTGGGCAGGATGTGCCTCCATTTGTAAAATAGTTTGGCCAAATACACAAGTCAACTTGTTTCTGGGTTGAGCTTAAATAGTTGCCCTCCACTTTCACCCTAGAAAATAGGAAAAAAAAAAAAAAAATGATTCCTTACTTACGGTTTCCTAGATATTTGCTCTTTGGATCATAGCTGATCCCAAAATAGATGCTAATTTTGGCAGATGTTAACAGATATTAATTAAGTTTTCTCTTTATCAGCTTTGGTTCACATTTTAGTATCTAAGATTCACTATAATGTAAGGCCAGACACTATAAAACTCTTAGAGGAAAACAGAGAGAGAACACTCTATGACATAAATCACAGCAAGATCCTTTTTGACCCACCTCCTAGAGAAATGGAAATAAAAACAAAAATAAACAAATGGGGCCTAATGAAACTTAAAAGCTTTTGCACAGCAAAGGAAAACATAAACAAGACAAAAAGATATCCCTCAGAATGGGAGAAAATATTTGCAAATGAAGCAACTGACAAAGGATTAATCTCCAAAATTTACAAGCAGCTCAATATCAAAAAAACAAACAACCCAATCCAAAAATGGGCAGAAAACCTAAATCGACATTTCTCCAAAGAAGATACACAGATTGCCAACAAACGTGTGAAAGGATGCTCAACATCACTAATCATTAGAAAAATGCAAATCAAAACTACAGTGAGGTATCCCCTCACACCAGTCAGAATGACCATCATCCAAAAATCTACAAACAATAAATGCTGGAGAGGGTGTAGAGTAAAGGGAACCCTCTTTCACTGTTGGTGGGAATGTAAATTAATACAGCCACTATGGAGAACAGTATGGAGGTTCCTTAAAAAAACTAAAAATAGAACTACCGTACAACTCAGCAATCCCACTACTGGACATATACCGAGAAAACCATAATTCAAAAAGAGACATGTACCACAATGTTCATTGCAGCTCTGTTTACAATAGCCAGGACGTGGAAGCAACCTAAGTGTCCATCAGCAGATGAATGGATAAATAAGATGTGGCACATATACACAATGGAATATTACTCAGCCATAAAAAGAAATGAAATTGAGTTATTTGTAGTGAAGTAGATGGACCTAGAGTCTGTCACACAGAGTGAAATAAGTCAGAAAGAGAAAAACAAATACTGTATGCTAACACATGAATATGTAATCTTAAAAAAAAAAAGTGCTGAAGAACCTAGGGGCAGGACAGGAATAAAGATGCAGATGTAGAGAATGGACTTGAGGACATGGGGAAGGGGAAGGGTAAGCTGTGACGATATGAGAGAGTGGCATGAGCATATATACATTGCCAAATGTAAAATAGATAGGTAGTGGGAAGCAGCTGCATAGCACAGGGAGATCAGCTTGGTGCTTTGTGACCACCTACAGGGGTGGGATAGGGAGGGTGGGAGGGAGGGAGACGCAAGAGGGAAGAGATATGGGAACATATGTATATGTATAACTGACTCACTTTGTTATAAAGCAGAAACTAACACACCATTGTAAAGCAATTATACTCCAATAAAGATGTTAAAAAAAAGGTTAAAATAAATAAGTAAATAAATAAACATTCACTATAAATTTTAGTCATATATTCAGAACTTTGCTTGGATTTAAATAGTTTTTGTTGCTCGGCATGAGAGAAAATTGCATTGTCCTATGAGATGCTTTTTTAAACCACCTGGGTAGTTTATATTAATGTTAAATAATTAAATTTTATAGAAAGTACATATTTCTGCAGTCTTTGGAATATTTATGCCCAGTATGTGATCTGAGTGTTTAGTTGCTACTGGAAATGTGGATTTCTAAGCTAAGAATATCACTATCCTGAACTTCTCACAGTACCATTCAAAACGCAGGACTACTGTTGACTTACTCTGATGATTCCTCACATAGGGGACCTGCTATAGGTCTTATTCATTTCTATTGTTGAATTGCATATGTTTGCATTTTTCCTGGACATGTCCTGAAATAGTTAAATTAAATAACACTTCTCACCACATAATAAATACTAATTCAGTTTGACTCTCGCAACTGAGAATCGTGTATTCCATTAAAAGATTTATTTTGAAGAGCTCACTAAGCCTAGTCTTTATTCCACTGCATGTTTTACATTGCCTTTTATATAAAAAGACTTTTGTACCTTTCTGTTTGGTATGTGGCAGCAACTTTTTGGTACAGAATTATGTCTCCTGCCTGGAGTTCTCCTTCTAATTTCTTTGAGTTTCAGGGAAGTGTTGCTGCATTTTGACATTTAGTTTGGAATTTGAAATTTGCAATGAGAAGGATGAGCTAGCGAAGTCTGTGCTGTGTCCTCAGGTCAGTGCGTCAGCATGAACAGATTATGCAATAGGAACGGTCTCAGTTCTGAGACTGTTCTTCCACCACTGATTAAGACTGGGGTGGCAGGTATTGGGGATAATATGCATTTAGCCTTCTGAGCTTTCTGGGCAGACTTGGTGACCTTGCCAGCTCCAGCTGCCTTCTTGTCCACTGCTTTGATGACACCCACAGCAACCGTCTGTCTCATGTCACGAACAGCAAAGCGGCCCAGAGGAGGATAGTCAGAGAAGCTCTCAACACACATGGGTTTGCCAGGAACCATATCAACGATGGCAGCATCACCAGATTTCAAGAATTTGGGACCATCTTCCAGCTTTTTCCCAGAACAACGATCAATCTTCTCCTTCAGCTCAGCAATAGGAACGTAGTGCCAAGGGTTGTTTCATGACAGTACAGGTATAAATGTTACACTTGTAAACCTTTGACTTCAAAGATCTTTAAGCGTTTCTTGATAGATCTTTGTTAAATGTATGATTGGTGCTCTGCAGTAACATCAGTTCTCATCTTTAGATTTAACTCTTGTGTTAGTTCACACTAGATGTCAAAGTTTGGGCCACATATTTTAGCCATCCTAATCCTGTTTTCGTCTTGGCCTCATTCTCATCACCTCCCCCTGACATTTCTAGCTTCTCCATTTTCCTTCTGGCAAGGCTGCATGGTGTGGCCTAATCAGTTAATGACAAATTCGTTGTCAAATACATTATTACTGAATGAAACATTTAAAAAAGCATAGGAAGTTAAACATATGTACACACACACGACACCTTCCATATACCTCAATGGTAGTATTTACTTGTGTTCCTTTTTTGAACAGATTGTAAAATCCTTGGGAGTAGAGGGCAACATTCTATTCATTGTAGAGTTCCCAATGTTCATTGCTTGGCAACAAAATAAATTCAAAATATTTAAAAATTAAATCAGTTGTTCCCAATCTGGGGTTAATTTTCCTCCCAAAGGGATATTTGGCAATGTTTAGAAACATTTTTTGGTTGTCACAAATAAGGCGTATTGCTGCTGGCAGCCAGTGGGTAGAAGCTAGTGATACTGCTAAGCATTCTACAATGCACAGCACAACCTATCTGCAACAAAGACTTATCCAGACCTGAATATCATTAGTGCCTAGATTAAAAAAACTATAAATTAAATAGTATATTCATACTGTTGACAAATTCAACTTTCACCCATTTACAATTAGCAGTTTTTGTAAATTACCATTATTAGTTCAATGACAATATCCAAAACAGTATAGGATAGAATCTGTGGTATGAAAAATAAAATCAAATTCCAAACTGGAATTTTTAAATAACTTTGATTTATGGAGTGACTGAATTCTTTTCTGAGCAGTTTAGAACTAATAGAGAATGCCATCCTGAACTTGTCTGTAGTCTGGGTGGTAAATAGTAATTGCTTATGTCTGGCTAGTTCAGTTTGTTAGAACAGAATGCACATGAAGTTAATAATGCTTTGTAGCGACTTGGTCTGAACTTGTTCTACGGCCACAGAAATGTCTGTTTCTTATCTTGACCTGGCTTAAGTGCCATTGATCACAAGAGGCAGGGATCAAAAGAAGGGGAATAGATTCTTTTTAAACTATCATCACTATTGTGTCAACAGTCTCAATGGCAGCTCCTCCTGCCAGCAGGTCAGCACCGGTGTCTTTATTCTGGAAGGACAGCTCATAAATTAAGCAGTTGACCTTTATATCAGTCAGTCAACATTGAGCTATCCATGGCTGCCAAAACCATTAACTTTGAGCAATGGCCACTTCACCAAAGCACAAATGCAGTATTTATGAACTTCACATTGCTGTCTTTGCCAAAATCTCAATGACATTGTCTATTTCTCATTTTTTTTCCATCCACTAAAAGGTAGGAAGTGATAATCAATAGCCTAGGACATTATCTGTGAAAAATTCAATGACTCAGAAGCTAAGGAGTATACAAAATGAAAATTCCAAGCAACGTGCCCATTTTACATCAGAGAACAAAAAAACATTAGAACTACAAAGAATTCAGTGATGTTTTCCATTCACCTATTGCACAGATGAAAAAACAAGAAAACAAAGAACTTCTACTAGGTTATACAAATAGTGGACTATCTCGAGTAACTGACTCTAGCTTCTCATGAACCAGTTAAATAGTATCTGCCTTCTCTAATAAGGCCTAAGGAACTGAGAATCTGAGTTAGCCAGTATTTTATTTATAACTAAAATATGCAAGAAATGGTGACACATTTAAGATGCTCTCTCCAGCCTTGGCAAAATAAGAAGTAATTAGAACTTCAGATAATATTAGTATTGACTGAAATAAAAATCCTATATATATGTTTGAAAAAACTGGCTCATTTAACACAATTACTGCATACCTATAGAACATGTGGAGCATCTTAGAGACACAAAGACAAATCAAGCACAGATGTAGCCCTAAGGGAGTTTACAGACGACTGATAATATTAAGAAAGATGTTTGTATCAGTCACGGTCTCATTAAGAAACAAAGGGTACACTCAAGTTAGGAAAACTTGAGAAGGGTTTGTTTACAGATGGACTTAATACAAAGGTGGGGGCAGTGTGTAAGGAAGCATAAATATAGTGCAAGAACAGCAGTCTAAGAGCAGTGATGGAGATTCCCATGCAGGGGATTTACTGGGGAAAGGAAGTGAAGGAAGCAGGGTTGGTCAGATGCTCTAAATATAAGGGGGAGGGAGGAGTCATGTCTTCCTAGAAATAAAATCATTAGAGTCGGTTGCTTAAGAAGATCAGTGATTTGCTCTCAAGGGAGCGAACTAGAGGAATTAATAGGCTGAATTTACTCTTTGCTGTCTCGTCAACTTCTGCCTGGCTAAGTGCAACAAGAAACAAAGTGGATTTAGAGAGCAGAAAGAAGATATATGGCATGAATGTCTTCCTTTTAAAACATGTTTGAGGATTTTGTTTTTCTTTTTACATTAAAAATGAGTAGCGGGCTTCCCTGGTGGCGCAGTGGTTGAGAGTCCGCCTGCCGATGCAGGGGACACGGGTTCGTGCCCCGGTCTGGGAGGATCCCACATGCTGCAGAGCGGCTGGGCCCGTGAGCCATGGCCGCTGAGCCTGCGCGTCCGGAGCCTGTCCTCCGCAACGGGAGAGGCCACAACAGTGAGAGGCCCGCGTAACGTATAAAAAAAAAAAAAAAAAAAAAAAGAGTAGCAATGTTACATAATAGTTTGGTGAACACTGTGATAACACCATCCCGATTCTCTCATAAAGAATTAATAATTTATTCTGTACTTCCTGTCTATAGTTTTTAGCTCTCAGCCTTCTTTGGGAACTGCCATGGCTATAGACAGCCATGCTGCTTAAGGTACATCCCCATGAGGGGTGCCCCATATACAATGATTGATCAGTGTGGGAGATCAATCATCGATCTGACCCATTTCCCCCAACTCTGGAAAACGCTGAATAGTTGTCCCAGCTTAATCTTCCATGTAGGATTGACTGAGCTTTCCACTGAGATTGTAGCAGATCTCAACTTCTTCCTCTGACCAACCCTGCTTCCTCACTTCCCTTCCCCAGTAAATCCCCTGCATGGGAATTTCCATCACAGAATCTGTTTCCTGGAAAGCCCACAGGGACAACTGGTGTTAGTAGTCATCTGGTGGACTAGAGATAGGACTCTAGAACTGAAATGCCTGCTTTTTGGTTGGCAATGACCACATCACCGGCAGGAGCTGGAGTATAGATGGCTCCTGGCACAAAGTACCATTGTAATTGTTAAAACATTTACCTGACGTGGTGTACTGCTGGAAGGGATTGCACTCGATGGTTTGATATATCGGGTATATGAGAGAGGAAGAGTAAAATGTAGCTAAAAGAACCTGTAATCGGCTGCATATGCTAAATGTTATTGCTTTAGGAAAAGAAAAGGAAAGATTCAAAGTAATTAATCGACAACTGAAAGCCAAGTATGAAGGCTAGGGGGATTTTTAACACATGAAGAGGATTTTACTTTCTGCAGTAGAGTCAGAGAAAACTGAGGGTTAGGCCTGGGGCTTATTCGTAGGAGTAACAGAGCTCCAAAGATGGTTTAACTCTCCACCTAATCAGGTGTGCTATGCTAAGGCCAGGGCCCTGGTTAAGAAAGAACTTGACCTTGACACATGGGATGGGAACATCTTGATTAATGGGACTCATAAACTTTGAACTTCCAAATTCCCCTGAACCCTCAGAGCTGGAGAAATGGCTCACTCCGTATTTAGGGCTAGCAGTCCTACTTTTCTTGAAGTTGGTGGAGAGGCTTCACTCATACAAGTTAGCATATACCCCATCCTCAAGCCCTGTCTCCAATTCCCCTCTTGGCCACTAGGAGTAAGTCAGAACATAACCCAGTTGGAGACATGCAGGTCCAGATAAGGGAGGAAATGGACAATATCCCCACAGGAGCTGAAGAACATACTCGGCCTTAGTATGCCTGAGATGGTAATCTGAGGGTGCTTGATCAAGGAGCAGGGTTGGGGGCAAAAAGAGGCAAGAAAAAGAATCAGCATTTGTCAAGGTGAATTGAATCTGATCATCAGGAGTATACAGTGGGTCTGTTGTTATTCAGTGGGGGCAGAATGTATAATCCAGGTGCTGTACTTGGGGTCTCTTGATATTGTTTTGCCCTATTTTGATAGTGAATGGGCAAGTGCAACACACCTGCTTGATAAGGATGTGATGACTAAGGGCTCAAACTTCTCATGGATTAAGAATGCATCATGCCTTGGGACCAGCAAATATGCTAGTTGATGTTGAAGGGAATAGATAGAATGGATAGTAGTGAAGGAAAATAAAGTAACATTTGTGGCTCCCATAACCGTTTCGAGCAGTAGTGTCTGTAGTTTTTCTCACCAATTCTCTTCATCTAAATTTCCCCACCAGGAGAAGCTTACTAGCGCTCTGGGCTAACTGCTCCCTGAATTTATAAAAGAAGTGGTTCCAAGTGGTGTAAGGGACAGAAATCTCCCAGATGCCCCTTTAAGAATGAAGCTGCTAGGCGAACTGTCAGTACATAGCTAGTCCTCCTCTGTCAGCCTTATTTTGAGATTGTCTGCTGAAGACAAGTACCTTGGCTCTAAGTCATGTCTCCTTTCTGGGAGAGTCCACATCTGATGAAGACTACGGGGCTGTAAAGATAATGGCTCTCTTACCCCAATTCAGGGTAAATATGAAGGGTTATTCCAGCTTTACCTGGTTTGGATGGCACCTCTATTGAGACAGCGCCACTGCTCAATTCCTTTCTCTACGCAGTCTGCTTCATTTATTCCCAAAGAACTTGAACCTAAGAGCTCTCCCTAATAAAACTCTTGCACTCTAATCTGCATCTCAGAATCTTTTTCCAAGAGAACCCAACTTGCAACAGCTGGTGAGATGTATATTTGTACCATTGGGTGGAAATATCATCATATGTTGGGCAGGTTTTTACAAAGCTGTTCTAAAATCATTGCTAATCTGCATTGCTTTAAAGTACTATACTGTTTTCACTTTCTCACAATGAATACTTAACACTTAATTGTATTTTATTTTGTATCTTTTTCTGGCTTCTTTAATAGGATATATTTGAATTTATAGTTTTTATATTGTATACATGGAAAATTTTGCCATATCAACAAATAGAGAATTACAAAGTTAGGGAAGTGAATGGTCTTATAATCTAGTTTATCTCTCTGTTGGCCTTTCTCACTTTTCAAACAATTATTAAATCAAAGAAGATTGTTTTTTAATTGCTTTCTTCAAAAACATCATAACTGAATTTCAAATGGAAGAGCCAGGGTTGAACAGAAATGCTGTGGATGACATGGACAGAAAATGAGAATGAAACAAGCTAACTAAAAGTCCTATTTGGACCGTTAGTTAACTATTTGGACTGGTTAACTGTTAGTGGAGAGTTGGCCAAATATTAATTACTTACCTCTTCCTATGTCTGTATGATTTGTTCATTAATCTATAATTGCCCCCTTTTATGTTGATTTATTGCCAGTGTTTCCCACTAGACTATAAGCTCCATAACATATTGGTGACATTGTCTATCTTATTTATTGCTGTACCTCAAATACCTAGCGTAGTTCCAGTACATAGTAGCTACTCAATGAATATTTGTTGAATGAAAGAAGAGTTGGTTTGTAAAGAGAGGGCTCTATTTCTATGATGCAGTTATATGTGAAAACAAGAGTTGTTTCATAATATCCCAGCAACAGACATAGGAGAGCAATTCATCTACTAAACTACATCATAGGTTATAAGGTAACCCTACCTAAATGGTTATCTTATCATCGCTTGGTCACTTGAGTTGATGAATCTTTTGCAGTCAGATTAACTTGGCAACTTTCTATCTTGTACCAGTTTTTTGTGGCAATATCATTACTTCTTATAAAACTCTCTTCTACCTTATAGCTTTAGTAAAAGAAATATAAGCTAAGAATATTTGAGTATTTTGGTAAAGAACATTACACTGCTGTTTGAGGAGACTGTAACACTGATTGTTAATATTCATGAAAAATGAATCATTTGTTTGCCCTCATTTCATGCACAGAATTCACCATGACATCAGTGGGAGTTTTTACAACAATAAATCTGTGCCAAATAATAAATTACATTCCCTCATATTAAATTAAAATGTGCACATTGGAGAGGTTTAATTTTAAATTTTCATGACAAATGGAAATATGGACACTAAAAGAACTGAAATAAAGTTCAGCTACAAAGAAAAACCTCCAGCCGTGACCTTCCCAGGGTTTTTTCTTTCTTTGTTATGTAGCAAATTGTTCACCTTTAACACCTTTAACATGAGGTGTTACTGTCAGAGAGGTGTTTTGTGCTTTTTAAAAGGAGTATCATCTTAATAATGGGTATTTATATTATTTTTGATAACTGAATATACATGTAATATTTCCCACAAGCAAAAAAAGTAAGAAAAGAAATCATATAATAAAACAAATGAAATTAAACATCCTAACAACACTCTTTCAAACAAGTGAATGTAACTCAGAATTTCAGAACTATTACATTTTTCTAGTAAACTGTTACATTTTTCTAGTAAATGTTATCTAAACTGAGTTAATGCATCAATTTCTTTGATTCTGGGTTATTATCATGTCGCTACCCACAGAAGTCCTATAAACTCAACAGTTCTTAAAAGGGTCAGATAAAACCTTCAGTTATTCTTTTATCACTATGGTAAAGCATCAGCTAAAGGTACAAAATGTCATGTCTCTCTTCTTCTCTTATCAGTGTGAGGTTCCCCAAACAATCTCCCCAGCACAGGGAGCATCTCATTTCAGCCTTAATAAGAATGGAAAACATCAGGTGTTTCTCATGTCCTATCCCTGGCCACTGTTGTAGGCATCGTGGTGATCGATTTCATCCTGCAGTCTTCAGTTTACAGGAAATCCATATAAATTAACCAGAATATGGAAATTCATACCTCCCAGGAGTAACAGATTAACTGATTCTAAATTAGAGGCAAAAAGAAAGGTCAATAAGAAAGCATCAGTGAGGAACACAGGAATATGCCAAACACTGAGTACTTTCTTTGGAGGGCTACAATATGGGTTATTTATTTTCTGATTCAGAATAGCACATCCAGGAGCCCACAACCACAAATGACCAATACTCGAGAACTATTAGGGTTACTGCTCTGCGGAAATCTTTAGCCTTTTTAAACTCAGATGTGAGAAGAGTCAAGGAAACTCTCTTTCCAGAAATATCTGTATTCAGACAATTTTTCATACACCTTCAGAGAGAATTCTGTTCTTGAAACTGTAGTGCAAGGTTAGGCTGGCTTCCCATCAGGAAGAGAACTTCAGTAAAGAGGGGCTCCAAGAATTCAGATGGAGGCCATCCAGAAACTACTGGAACAGAGTTCTGAGTTGCTTTTCCATGAGGTATAAATTTTTTAATTCTTTTCAGAATATTCCCTAATGACATAGTGTCTCTAAATTATCCTTTTTACCTTATGGTCAACCTGAGTAAAAATCTGAAGCAAAGCGTCATGAAAACTATGAATCCAGCGAGAATTAGAATCATTTATTACTCTTGATCCCCTCTTTGATCTCTTAGGTTGGAGTAAGTTCAACTAGGGATGGAAGGTAGGAAAGGATATATACATGAAAACCAATTTATAATTTTGTATATACAAAGGAGCAGTTACTTTGTTGGCAGACCAGCATGGACACTGGTAGAGTACCCCTGGTTTATCCAAAGTAAGTCATCTGAAGGAGTAGGAGGGACTTTAAGAAAGATATTTTTTAAATTAGATATCACTAAAACCATTGTTCATAGTTCATGGAAAGAAAAACTATTCCTAAGCTATGTCATTGACTGGTGGATATGTGTTAAAATTAATCATAGATCTTATTGGGTAATGATATTGAACTAATGAATTAAGAAAGAAATCTGGCAGAGCCAGTCGAGGGCAGAGGAAATAGGGACAACTCTGGCTTGTTTTTGGGTTGGGGCTAGAGTAGGCTAGAGTTAGTACCAGATGTACTGTAGATAGAAGAGAGAAAGGAGGTGGCACTGTCAGCCAATGCAAAAGAGACCTATTAAAATCTCTGAAAATGAAAAATAATAATTAGTAGGTACATACAACTTAAATATACCTCACCCTTCTCCACAAAATGATATATTTGCGTGTCTTTAATTAATTAATGCTCTAGATGTTTATTTTACCGATATAACTTTCTTTTTCTAATGAGCAGGGCTGCCCTATAAGTGTAGGTGCTGGACAATTGGCATAAATAAGATATAGAGTTAATACATTTAAACCTTATTCATACATAAGGCACTAGTCTAGATACTTTAAAAATAATGCCTTTGTTTCTTACAAACACCTTGCAAGGTTAGTGCTGTTATTACTTTCTTTTTTGCAATGAATGAATGAAGGGACATAGAATTTAAATATCTTGACTCAAAGCACACAGCTATGAAGTATTAGAGGTGGGGTTGGAACTCAAGTCAGTTTGACTTGAAAGTCATATGAAGTCCATTCTGTTAAACCACTTTTCCTGCAGTGGTTATGCATAAACCAGAGGTTGAAAAAAATCTCAAAATATTAGATATTTTTTGTCATAAAACTAAAATATACAGTTTTTTGATATCAGGACAAAATAAAGTTGAAAAGAACAAGTTTCAAAACAATGAATTTCCAAGTACCAAAAAATTGTGCAAGTAGTAAAATTGGCTACTGATCCTAAACAGGGTTGAAATGATAACTATAAAATATTTCCTTTTTAACAACTTATTTCTTTTATTAGTGTTGAAAGTAGAGAATCCTAGTAAAAATGTTTGTTTATGTAGCTAGGCTCTGAGTAAACAGAGAACTCTTATTTCCATAGCCTCCAGAACAAATAATTTTATCTGAAGTTAAGAAGAACAGCCAAGTATATTAATACAAAACATTAAGAAAGAGAAAATGAATATATGTGTCTATTCGTTCTGAGAAAGATTGAAAATAATTTAAAGTCTTCATGTTCAATATCCACTGTTTCGGAAAGATATACTTTTTTTCCCCAAAGTCACAACTCAAGGTTATTGAATATGACATCAATACTGGTGGTATTCTTTGCTGAAAGAAATGAACCATCGCAGGCCTTCAAGGGGGCAGTGGTGGATTTAATGGGGCCGTTTGATCGGAGAACTTTCAGTCTTATTGCTGTTCCTATCACTTTGTTCAGGGGTTTCTCCCTTTATATTCAGTCTCGTAAGTAAAGTGGAAGAATCCAGAAGGGAAAAAAAAAAAAGCCAACTGGAGGGACTGCTTGCTCCCAGGAAGCTTTAATAAATTGTTCACTAGCCTGTTCAACACATGCACACAAAACTCCTTAGTAGAGGTATGTTTTCAACTTTGTGTAACACCTGTCTAACATGGTTCAAAGAATGTCAGGAGAAAAGAAGATCAACTGATGGCAAAAACAGAAAGGACATCCAAGGTACACATTTGTATTACCAGCTCATTTCGATCCAGGCCAAGCTATAAACCAGGGTGCTGAGAATGAAGTTGCTCATGATAAGATTAGTGACCAGTGCTTTTCTTCTCCTCTGACAGCTTGTGGATGTAGGATGGATTTACGAGTCCCTAGAGGACAGGAAGGCATAAACAGCACTTGGCATCAGCATCATGAGTGCTGACATCCCCAGAACAAATCATCTGAATGAGCCAGAAAATTAGAATCCAAAACTTAATTTTGTAGTACATGGACATGCAAATGAGGAAATATGACAGATCTCAAAAATGCTTCTGAAATATAGTCTCCCTTATCCATTGTCTTTTGTATTCTGATTGAGAGCATTCAAAGGGAGATAATATTGCAAACACAGCCTGTACAATTTGGGAAATGAGGGTTTGAGTATTGGCCCTGGAGTTGTAGATTAAGTGGCAACCAGTACTTTATTATAGTAATTACAAGCTTCAGTCACATGAAGGCAAAAACCAGTCCTCCTAACCTCAAGATAACAGACATATTTATATGGTGGAATCCTGCCATCTCGGGCTTGGCAGCATCAGACTGACAAGCAAGCTGTGTTTGAGCTGTCAGATGCTATACCATCACTGGCAGTCCCACTCTTGACACTTTAGTTATGTCTGTATTTTAAGAAAGGGCAAAAGACTGATCTTTCCCAAATCTATTTTCTGGCCCATATTTTCATTTTGTCATCAGCAATCTCATATATCAGTATCTAGGAGAGCTGTTTCTCTGTGTTAAGGTAAGAAAAGCAATTCTGAAATGTAATCAATTTATTTCAACATTTATTCTGTTTTTACTTGCTAATCATTATAATCTCTAAGAGGCCCTCCTTTTTTCAAAGAATAGGTGATTCATTTCATAAAACTAATTTATGGTGACATTTTCAACATTATTGATGTACAAATCTGCCTTTCAGGCTCAGCAGTAGTTATTTTAGTGTTTTCAAGTAGATAACCCATAGAAGCAGCATACTTCTACAATATTTATATTTTATATTTGATTTCTTATATCCAGTGTTAAGTACCTGGACATTAGTAAAATCTGTATTTATGTGTAAATATAATCTACCACTAAAGCTCTGTTTTTAACAGAATAAAATCAGCCAAAATATTTAAAATAGTTATATATGTATTTAGTTACCGAGTAATACTACTAATAATATTGCTAACCAGTAAAGGTGAATTATTTATTGAGAGCCTGCTATGTGCCAGACATAAGAACATGTAAATTACATGCGGGACATACAGATGTCTTCTTCCACACCCTCCCTGTGTTGATCTCTCAATTCTCGGGACTTCTGCAGTAGCTTCCTGTTATGGGAGGAGTAGAACTGAGAGGGTCCAACCGGTGCCTATGAACATAAGTCTCCTTGGGATTCACAGATTTATTTCATCACCCCGAAAGGCCAATCTCTCATGTTGGCATCTGCTGTTATTTCTTCATTCTCATTTGGTAGCCAGTCTAAAGGACGTCCTTTACCAAATGCCCAGGTTCTACTACAAGAATTTCATGCCCACAGGACATTTATTACCTCGTTTCCTAGGATGCAGTGGGGAAAATCTTGTGTCCATCCACAGGATGGGGTGAGAAGAATTAAGATGCTCTCCCAGTTTACTCAAGAACCACGGGACACTATTGGAGCTGCCCCTCTATCTCCTTGCCCTTGGCAACCAATGTAGCTTTTACTCCTTTATTGCTCCCCTCTCTAGGGGATGTGGAAGCTTCTGCCAAGCTTCTCTGCTCTCAGGTCCCAGAGGGGAAGTTCTACAAAAGTTTTCTGCATGCTTGGATTCCCCAAAAGTTATATAGGGTTCTCTAGGCCATGTGGTTAGATGAAAGTCCCTTGACAACTAACTGTCCAGCTTTTTCTTTCTCTGGAAACACAGGATGTTGGTATCTCTTCTGTGATGCAAAATACACACATACATATGTAAATGCATAAATAAATTTTTAAAACCGCTTTGCAAGTATTCTTTTAAATGTTATACTCTGACGCAGTCTAACAGATTTCTCTGGCTGTCATCAAAATTTCCCCTTGGGACAACAGTGATTAACTGCTCTAGGGTGTTGGGAGCTTTTTAGTAAAAATGGGGGGGGAGGGGACAATGTTGTAGAGTGGAATACATATCGATGATTATTTTGCAGCATCGTCTTATCATAAAAGACAGAGAGAAAGGGAGAGAGACAATATTCAAATTGCACTTAGGGTATGTTTCTTACAATACATCCTCCAAACTGGATGCTTTAATAGAATACATAAAAGCACTGTATTTGTCATAACACTCAATACCCATTACTTTTTTTTTTTTTAACATCTATATTGGAGTATAATTGCTTTACAATGGTGTGTTAGTTTCTGCTTCCCTTTACTTTTTAGATAAGGAAGAAAAAAAAGGACAGAGAAATTAAGTATCTTTTCCAAAGTTACACAGCTCCTCCTGAAAAGCTCATGCTAGAATCCAGTTATCTACTTCTTCATCCCGGGCATTGTCAAACTTCCACCAGTTTAGAGCTTCAGGTAATCTTGTGTTCCTGGACTAGCACGCCCCTAATTTTCCTAGCTATGCCTGCATTTCCCTTTTAGTTTATTCTTTGCACCTACTTAGATAAATATAACTCAGTGATAATGTATACATAGTCAAGTGTTCCATTTTCTCTCACAGAATTAAACCCTGAGGGATTGAGCCCTTCTTTCTTAGGCACTGGTAATAGTAATAAATACTAGGTAGAAGCATTCAAGGGGAGAAATGACCCCCTATGTCTTTTAAGAGGTTGATTTAATGTAGCAAATATAGTATGTTTCATCCTAATGGTGGTTGAATTGACTATTAAAAGATTTTATAGATGTATAAAAATTGTGATATGATGTAATAGGCTTTGAAACAATCACATAATTTCAAGCTGTTAATAAAAACATTATATACATTCTATAAAAGTAATCATTAGCATCTGAAATGTGAATAACATATTTAATTTTTAAAGTCCTAGATCCAAGAGACTTAGAGAATTTTTCACTTTTACAATGGAGAATTAGAGAATTTAAAGTGATAATGTCCTCAGAGGAATATAGAATAATAAAATGAACATTTTCAATATATTCAAATAAGATGAAGCAATTTGGAATGTTGAACTAAAAAAGATTTTCAAATTCCTTTTGAAAATTATAACATAGCATCTCTGTGATTTGCCACCTAAAGAATGTTTAAAAGCTTTCAATCATTGATTGTAGAATCTTTTTTTTTTTTTTTTGGTAGTGGTTGTGAGGTACTCTTGGCAACACATAAGAAAGATATTAGCATTATTTATTATTACAATAAATTCTTAAACATTCTTTGTGACTGATATCACAACATACTAATTTTATACATGATTGGTATAACAGAGAATCCTAGATGTCAGCATTGTTTAAGGTTTTTGTTGGCTGATATATTTTCCCTTTGGATATAATTCTCTTTCATATTTAAGAGCTTTGTATAAAAATGCACTGAGTGAGGTTCTTTGGCTGTCAATGAGAACCTGTTACAAAAACCATTGATCTTTCCTCTTGCAATGCACAGCCTTATTTGATTCACTGTTTTTTAATGTCTAGGGAGCATTGTAGCACACAGTGCAAAAGTAGACATGAAAAGTTAGTGATTTGCCTTTACAAGACATGCTTTGCTTAATTTATTATACTAATGCCTTTCATTGCATCATCCTATAAGATAAGAAACTTAAAGCCACATATTAATAATGCAGCCTCATTAAAAATTCTAAACAAATGATCATGTTGGAGTTATAGAGAGAGAACTGGATAATGCCTGAGGTCAATAAAATCTGAATTAATCATTTCAAAAGATAGTTTGTACCAGCAGACTTGTGTACTTGTACCTTGTTTCCCACCGTGACTGAAGAATATGGAAGACTTTTTTTGTATTCAAGTCAGAAAGATATCAAATTATATACATTCATAGATACAAAAGTAATTATCATGAGTTGCATTAACAGTATCATTTGTCACCAGTGGCTGTTGTCATAAGTCATTTACATTTGACTTACCCCCTCTAAAGACTCAAACCTCATAATTTTTTGAATAAACTTGGACTAAAATTCATTGATCTCATAACATTTTCACAGTCTCTTTCACTTTCAAGATACCCTTCCTTCTCCACTAAAACCCAGCCTAAATCCATTTAGGTAAATAATTAACATTTCCTTCTATGTGCCCTCATCTTCTTTGCTACTTCTTCCAATATTCGTTTGTTTGACAATGTTCTCACTCCTGCTTAAATGTGGCTCTTTATATTACTGATAAGGAAACTGAGGCACAGAGATTAGATAAATTTGCCTAACGCCTAATATATTCTGGGAATGTTTATTTAAATGTCAAAAATAATTTTTACCACTGTGTCCTTTAATTCATATTCAATTAATTTTAATGTACTATATTTTAATTTTGTGGAGATGCTCATATAAATCTCTAGCTGAAAGCTCTTTCATTTCTAGTATCAATCCTGCCCACACTCCCCACAGTGAATTATTTCCATACAATCATATTTCTACAGGGACTGACTAGCTAGTTTTACTGCCTTCTGTTGTTCCAACCTCTCTTTCTCTCACCATTAACGGATTTATCTTCCTAAAGTCACTACTTTTTGCTGACCTTCTAAAACTGGCAAAGGTGAGTGGAACCTGTAACTTGGACACTTTCTAGCAGCACCATAAGTCCAATAGGCATAGCCTTCAAAGTCTCATTTAGGAAACATATGTCAAAGTTCCCAACTAGTTCTTGTATGTCAAGGAAAACTTAAACACCTGGGAATCTACCATAGTGTAATTTTCCTAATACACAGTAAAGCTTGTTGCATGACTGTGTACATCACATTATAAGTGTGACTCAAGTGACAGCTTATGAAGGTCCTTAGGGCTTGAATGGATTTTTAATATAATGGCCTCATTCCATATACTATGAGAAAATTATCTGCCCCCAGGTATTGTTGATGATACTGAGAAGGCTTATATTTCTCTTGAACACAGATTGTTTCAGTGACCTGTTTCCTTTGCATTCTCAATTTCCACTTTGTATTTTGTCTTATAAAACTTTGGTTTTTTTTTTTTCTGTGTCATATTCCCTCATTCTGGACCCTACCCCTATTCCTTCTTTATCTTAAAGTATCACTTCTCTAAAAGGTATCACTTAATCAGAAAGTACCATTGTTGGGAAACACATTTTTAACTGATATATGGATGCAGTGAAGGAGAATATATACTATGGTTACTCCAGGCAATAATGTAAATTTTAATATTAGACATCATTGTGCAAAAATTTGCCAGGCATTTTCTACCATCTGGGAATCTCCCCATAACCTCTGGCTTCTTGCTATAATCTTGAAATCCCCCTTCATATCAATTCTTCCCCTTTTCCAAAAGCCCTTTGGAAAACATCAAACTCTTTCTACATATTTAAATAAACCATTGTCCTGATTCAGTAGATCCAAACTGGGAACCAAGAATCTGCATTTTTAACTAAGTGTCAGAAGGTATTCCTGGCTTTAGCCTGCTCTTCTGGCATAATTATCACAACCTCTTGTTTGTCTCTCAGAAGGGGCATGGTTTGGAAGATGCATTATATGGTTATCCTAAATTAACAAATCCTGGTGATTCTGAAGTAATTGGTCCATGAACCATACTCTGTTCTAATGCCTGTTCTCATCAACAAAGGAGAATGGGTCACCACTTTTCCTCCTCAAATGAGGAAATACGTGGCTATTTGTAGGAAATACAAATGTGGAGCGGGAAGGTTCAAAAGATGTTCTCTACGTTACTAGCATTTTGCTTATTTCCATGTATTTCACTTTTTTTTTATCCCTCTGTAAGCCTTTATGTCTGCAAAGGGCTTTACAGATAGGAAAACCATTACTATTACCTAAGGCCATGAAATTGGTTGGGGATTGATAACATCTAAATCTCAGTCAGGTGAAGCTGCCATGTTCACTATCTCCAGGTGTGTGAAACATAAGTGTCCAGAGATAATGTTTATGTCCATAAGTGTGCACTTAAATTGCAGATGACCTTTAAATATGTGTTAACAGCAGAACATAACATATGTGTTAACTAGTGTTAACAAGGGACCACCTTATATTACCTCCTTTCTTCTCCAATTTGTTAACTGATTGTAAAAACTGAAAATTAAAAAACTAAACATAATTTGATAGTTTCTAAGATTAATCTCCCCTTCAGTGATTTCAAGGAAAAGAAATATACACATATGGAAATGTAAGACATTTTTTAAAATCAAACATCTTGCTGTGGATTTTCATCGAATGGTGTAGTTAATATATTTCCAGTAAACCCATCTTGACCTACTAAAGTGATAATGAACCTTGGAGGATAATGCTGTTGTTGGTAAGATTGTTTTAGTGATGTGTGGAGTGAGAAAAAGCATCAGTTTTAAGTGGTATTTTCATGAGTCTCTATAGCATTTGGACATCTTTATTTAAGAAAAAAATCTGTTCTTGTGATTTGTTCCAATAATAAACGCCAACAAATATCTCTTCATTTATAAACTTAGATAAAATTTTAACTGTGAAGATTGAGAAAATCATTGATTGGAAAAATATTTCATAGTGCTCCTAAATACCAATTCACCATACACGATTTCACAAGCATAGGGCTGTTCCTTATACAGAGCTGATGTGTAGTTATGGAACACGTAGTTGCATAAATACTGAATACCCAGGGGGTAATGTCACAATTTACTGCCTTGCTTTTCCTTTAGAGTTTATTTCAATGCTGAGGACGACACTGATTTGCTGCCTTGTGCCTGGCCTGTATCTATCTTCAGCTGCTGGTCTATGGGTTAATAACACCCAGGGGAAATCTGGCCCACTGCTAAATGCGTTTAGTCCTTTATATTCTTAGGTCCACTGAAAATCATTATTGGCATTTTCAATTTATTTATTAGGCAAACCTTTAATGTCAACACACAAGTTTAGGTCGGTTATCTTATATAAATCATCTCTACAGCCATGCCTTATATCACATGATCACAGAGGGGCATATTGTTTGTACACAACAGAGCACAGGTGTTTACCATACTGATAGTTTCCATAATAGCTGCGACATAAATATCCATACCTTGTTGTATTTAAATGAGAAATAAATATAATTCCAGGAGTTAAACTAGGAATGTTTTTGTAGGATTCATGAGACAGTGAAGTGTTATGGAGATAGAGTAGATTTTGAACCAAATCCTGAATTCTTTGTTTAGATATGTAATTTTCTCAAGGTGCGAAAGTTTTCGAGTCTCTAAAATGAAGAGTATTACAAGTAATACAAAACATTGTGGCTCTTCTCTATCCACTCCATCAAAAAAAGAGGGAGTCTGAACATTCTAGAAATAGATCTAGCTTCTCAGATCTCCTTGCCCCTGTTAACAGAGTCCGGTGGGACCTGCAGGCATTAGATCTCGGACTGCTTTCCCACTGGCCATCAGAAGAGATCAAGGGAATACCTCCACGTGCTTAGGGTAAGACCGTCCCTCCCCAGCCACCGAACTTCTATTTGCAGCAATTAAAGAGATTACTAGACTTTAATACCTCCCCAACCCCATAATACTCAAATTCTCACCAACATTGTATGCCTTAAATTCAAGACTTATGTAATTTATGCCTTTTATCCCTATTTGTATCAATCATCGAATGAGATCCTAGATTCCCAAATCACCCTTTATCTTCCATATTATAACTTCCATATAATTAGGTTCATCTATTCAACTATCCCTATTTCTCCCTGTACCCCAAATCCTTAAATTCTTCTACTCTGTCTTCTGGAAATCGTAGTCCATTATCAGTAAAAACTCTTATAATATCAATATCTTCTCTGAAAGTTCCCTTAACCTCCATCCTCTAACTGAAATGTGGACAATAATTTCTCTGCATTTCCCTCAAAGAGGGTGCTTCGTTTTCTTCCACAGTCCTCATAATTCTGGGCCTGGAGTCAAACTATGTGCTCCTTAAAATCATAACACCTTGAACCCCATCTCATTACATACTATTTCTCATAACCTCTCATTATTGCATCTACCGACCCCCACCTTATTCTCCATTATTTCTTGATGATATTAACTCCTTAAACACTCATTATTCTTAATTACTAATAATTTCAATAAACAGATCAATAATCTTTGCCTTTTCAATTTCTTTTATTCTGTTATTCCAATAATGTTGTCTTCCAACCTATTTCATCTCTCACAGACATATTGGACATGTCATTGTCAATAACTGCTAATTGGAATATAACTGTCAAGATTGGGTAGGTTAGGTGCAGTAACAATCCATAAAGTTAGTCTTATTGTAACAACAAATGTTTATTTATTGCTCACACGAATTCTCCTGTGTCTCCAGGCAACTCTCCTGGGCACTTCTCTACCTGTGCTGGCTCCATGTTGCATTTCTGTTGACTTGTGCTTCCATGATTGCTATCTCATGGGAAGACAGATGTTCTCTCCCTTCTGGATAGTGTGCTCATTCAGAATCACAACATCATGTATGCAACCATATAGCCACTCCCTCCAACTTTTGCAGCTTACCCCCTCTAAAGACTCAAACCTCATAAGTTTTTGAATAAATTTGGACTAAAATTCATTGATCTCATAACATTTTCACTGTCTCTTTCACTTTCAAGATACCCCTCCTTCTCCACTAAAACCCAGCCTAATTCCATTTAGGTAAATAGTTAACATTTCCTTCTATGTGCCCTCATCTTCTTTGCTACTTCTTCCAATATTCGTTTGTTTGACAATGTTCTCACTCCTGCTTAAATGTGGCTCTTTATGTACTTTATATTTTGTTCAAGTCTGGAGAATACAAATAGTTACTTTTATTGACTTAACCTTGAATTTATCACCAGAAAAATCAAGTGGACTTATAATACTATCTGGCAATGAAACTACATTTCCTTAATTTATTATTTATTTTACTTTTTTAGAGTACTGTTTTACTCCTTTTCTTCTTTCCTCAAGACACATTATTTCCTATCCTTACTCTCAAATAATAACTGTTCCTATCTCACTAAGGGAAGTGACATCATCAAAGGAGAACTTTATCAAACTCATACCATCCCACCTATACATCTAACATCATTGCTAACCATATTCCTGCCTTCTAATCCATTTATAAGGATAAAATGTATCTGCCTGTATCTGAGGCAAAGCTCTACTCTTGTGCACTAGATTCTCATACCTACTGAGGAACACTGTTTATTAGCTATTCTCCTTTCTTTATCCTACAGTTTCAAAATGAGTTTTCCTCTGCCTCATCACATTAGTATACAAAGCGGTTATTGGACATCCTATATAACTGAAAATTCTATTGGCTCTCAATAAAGTTTTAAAATAACTTCATTCTCAGTCCCTTACCTTTACCTACATGATTTGCTTCTTGAATCCTTGTGATTGTCTCCTAACATGTTTCTGGTCCTCCAGTAGTATTTCCCAGAATACAGCTAATTCTCTCCTTCTTCACTGCTACCACCATATCCAAGTCACAATCAATTCTTGCCTGGAAATATTCTCTTGCCTCCATGGAATAGTGTAATAGGATATTAACTGGGCTTATTCTCTGCATGTTTGCTTTCCTTAGTTTATTTATAACAGAGTACATTATATTTCTTTTAAAATTTAAGCATATTCAGGTCACTCTTTGTCACAATCCAAATATCTTACTGTGGCCTTGAAGGTCCTACTTCGTCTGGCTTCCACTGGCCACTCTGCCTCACCTTATCTTGCTCTGCTCTTCTGTCCCTCATTCCTCTCCACACTGTCCTACAGCTGCTACTTAAACATGCCAGACATGTGCTGTGTCTCCAGGTCTTTGCATAGTTTCTTCCTTTTGCCTGATATCCTTTTGGATGTGCTTATGGCTCCCTTCTTCATCTGCTTCAAGTCTTTGTTCAATTGTCACTTTCTCAATAAGGTCTGCTCTGACCGCACTATTAAAGTTCTAACTCCACCTACCATTAGCAGTTCCCCTTTCCCTGCTCTAGATTTCATAATACTTGTAACCTTCTGATTATATCATTTACCTATTTATCTTGTTTATGTCTGCTTTCCTCTAAACCTGATGTAAACTCCATGAAGCCTGAAAATTTTGCCTATTTTGTTTATTGATATATTAGCTGTTAATATTAAATTATTAAGTAATAACTCAATAAGCATATATTGAACAAATAGGTGAATGAAATCTGCTACCCATGTCAAAATCTTACACCTTCCAGACAACACATCATCAACTCCTTTAGTTTTTTTTCTTAAAATAATTTTATTCTCAGTACCTTAACATACATAATTTTCTTCTTAAGTTCTTGGGATTGTCTCCTAACACATTTTTAGTCCTTCAGTAGTATCTCCTTTCAACCCATTCTTCTTATGGCTACAGAGTGATCTTCTAAAAATACAATTTTATCAGGTTGGTCCTCTACTTAAATTCAATTATTGCCTGTCATTATTTTCCACTGGATAGAATGTAAGTCCCTTAGGATGGCAAATTAGGCCTTTACACCTGCAACCCCACCACCTCTATAGCTTCATCTCCTCCCAGGCTCCTATCCTCAAACTGATCCCCAACTGTGACCATTATAAGCTGCATTTGTGTCTCCTGCACACTGATTTGCACCTTCTGTGATGGTAAAGATTGCTTTCCTTATAAATTATTGCTTAATTAGAATCTAAAGTATAAGTGATTTTCTTAGTTCATTTCTTGGTTCATTCATTAGTTCAATAACAAAATATCATAGACTGGGTGGCTTATAAACAGCAGAAATGTACTTCTCATTATTCTGAGGGCTGGAAATTCAAGATCAGGATGGCAGCATAGTCAAATGTAGTCTGCTTCAGTGTCAGAAACATCTAGTTGTATCCTCATGTGGTGGAAGGAGATAGGAAGCTCTGTGGCATTTCTTTTATAATGTCACCAATCCCATTCATGAGAGCTCCACCCCGATGACCTAATCACCTCCCATAGGACCCATCTATTAATACCATACCTTGGGGCTAGGATTTCAACATAACGAATTTTGGGAGGACACAAACATTCAGACCACAGCAGTGATCAATAAATATTTGTTGGAAAATAAAAAAATGAATATACTACTTTTCTCCATGTAGCATGTTCTCTTGCCTCCATGGTTTAGCACATTTTAGTCCCTTTGCCTGAGATGCCATCTTCTGCTTTCTTCACCTGGCTAGTGACTTTGTGTCCTTCAAATTTCAGCTCACGTGACAAACTCTCTCCAAGGACTTTCTCACCCAAAATGTGTTGCTTATTCCTCATATGCCTTTTCATGGCATCTACTGTGTCCTTCTCAGTACTAAGAGTAAGACCACTATAATACCACAATTACTCTATTATTAGTAACTGTTTGACTGTCTGTCTTTTCCACTGGGACCTGGGTTCCTTGAGTGCAGCAGTCATGGTTCCTTCAGGTTATGCCAGCACAGAGCATAGTGCTTGGTAAAAAATAATGAATGAAATAATATCAAATTATATACATAGGTAAACAATGCATTAGCCATGAAAAGTGTTGGTTCTACCCTTGGACACTGTGGACAAGAGATAGGCATCAACTTGCCCAAGTCACAGAGTAAGTCAGTAGCATAGGAGAAAATTGGTCCTAGATCATCTGCCTCCAGGCCAGTTACGGCAAGGGGGATATTTCACTCTATTTCTTGCACCCCAGGAAGGTAACCCCACAACTAGCCTTAGGTAGCACATTACATAGTGAGAGTCAAATAAGGATTATCCTCAATGTGGCTGAGGTATTGTTACATAGCCTCTTTTAGCCTCAACATAACCAGCCAGGTGGAAATATGTTTTTTGTATGTTTCTGCTTAAAACTGTTGGTCTATTCCATTATATGACAAGCAGTTGGAATATAAGCTCAAAGAGATGAATAGAGTACATCTGACTGCTTGATTTTGCTAGAGAATGCATCCATTTTGTCTCATTAGTCTAAATGTTTCCAAGAGTATACAGGAGACATGAAGATGACATTAAAGATTTAACTTCTTTGCAATTCAGAAGAATTTTCATCCCCTCAGAAGGAAGACCCCAGACAGTGTCCTACAGAGGTACGCTAAGGGCTCTTAAAGACATAGACATAGCATTTAAAGTTGAGGAGTCAAATGACCCAACATAAAGATGATCCAACAAAGCAGCCCAAAAAGCAAGAATGAGGAGGAATCAATCACATATGGAATACGGTAGTTATAAATAAAGACAAAGATAGGGAGTGCTTTGGATGAAGGGCTGCAAAAGGGAAATATAACTTTAAGAGGAAAATTTGACACTTTAATCAAAGTTAATTAATTAACTTTTAATCAAAGTTATTCTTTGATTAAACATTTACATGACAGTATGTAAAAGGAATTATGTTGGTGCTGGGGAAAACTGTCTAATACGATTTATTTTCTAAATTAATTTACAGTCTAGTTAGGTTTGACCGAACAATAGGAATTTTAACAGATCATGAAGGTAAATAGGAAATGAACATGAGATGATGGAAGGAAGGGTATTGTGAGCTAAACAGTTTGAAAAGAATTCAGAGTGCAGAAATGCAGGGCTTATATAGGGAATGTCAGGTGGTTCATTACAATAGTCAAATGATATACAAAAGGGAATATACAGATGAGGTAAGTTTTGAAGACAGATCTGTGTTAATTGACATTTCTGTCTTCACATTTACTGAATTATTTTCATAAACCTGACAAGGTAGGAGACCCCGATGCTCTCTTGTCTCAGTAATATAGAACTGGGGCTAGGGAAAACTTCCTTAGTTTTTTGAGTCTATTACCTAAAATGTAGTGCACTGAATCATAGCCCCCCAAAACAATCATCATATCAATTCCCACAACATCTGAATATTACCTCATGTGATAAAAGAGTAAATATTACCTTATATGGCAAAATATATGATTAAGTTAAGGATTTCGAGAGGAGGAGGCTATCCTGGATTATTTGTGGGCAGTAAAAATAATTACATGTGTGATTATAAAAAGTCGACAGTGGGAAATAAGACAAACACATAGAGGAGGATATAGACACATAGAAGAGAAGGTGATAGACACATAGAAGAGAAGGTGATATAGAACAGATTAAAGAGATGCAGCTATAAGCCAAGGCATGTTGACATCTGCAAGAAACTAGAAGAGGCAAGGAACAAAATCTCCCCTAAAGCCTCCAGGGAGAGTTCAACAACTCTGCCATTTTGATTTCAGATTTCTGCCTTCCAGAACTGTGAAAGAATACTTTTTTTCTGTTGTTTTATACCACCAAGTTGGTGGTAATTTGTCACAGCAGCCTTAGGAAACTAAAATAAAAGGGGAATGGCAGTTTTTTTCTCCCTTAGGTTAGAAGCTTTGAGGCATAAGGAAATGCATCATCTTGTTAAATGATGAATGAATATTATTGTGGCATTGCATTAATATTTATCAGGATATCTACTTGGCAAGAATATTACATAAAATTTAAAAAGGAAATGTAAAGGACTACTTGGACTGCAGGGGCTAATAGGCTGTGATCTTATCATTGAGACATCATCCATAATTTGAAATTATTTAAAATATCTACCTACTTTTGGTCATGTTCAGTTTTCTTCCAAGTTTTTGTCTCTGTTGTAGCTACTCTGTAGAATTAGAGTGGAACTCCCCACGAATGTAGTTTAGATGTCAAGCCTGATGATGCTCAACACACACCAAGAGTGTATGAAAAGTTTCATTACTTACATAGTGAGGCTTTCTAGAGAGAACAAGGCAGGCCCCTCAAGCTGATCCAAAAGTTTCTTGAGAGAGCAAAGAGACAATACTGGCTTTAGGGTCTCATTGGTACTTAGGTAGTGGGTTCATGGTGAGGTTTGTGTGTGTGGCAGGAGCTCGTGTTGTTTTATCCCCTGTCATCATCAAAAGAGGAAGTACCAAAAGCAGAAACTAACACACCACTGTAAAGCAATTATACTCCAATAAAGATGTAAAACAAAAAATATGTATAATGTATGAGGCAGTTGTTTTGTCCTTTTAAATATAAAGATTATTTTTTCATCAAAAAAAAAAAAAGAAAAAAGAGGACGCACCAGACCTTCTTATCAGGTTGCCCAGATGCAGAGCAGCAGGGGCAGAGGGAGGAGTGAGACTTAAAAGTAGTCAGCACTCAAATATCAAAACATGGAGTCAGATTATTACAGTCCCCATAAAATTATTAAATGTAGTAAATATTGGTTGTTACTCTTTGTCTATTCCCTTTTCTATCGTGGTTGGTTTGTTTTCCCCTCTCCAGTTCATCCCCCTCAGTATATTTTCTTCTGTTTTCCTCTAACAATGGATTAAGCCATCCACAGCCACTGTTAAGTGATTGAGGCTGAAGGAGATCTTGACTTTGCTTATAAGTGACAAGCACTGCGTCCCCAGAATCAGGGGGTCTTTGACTTTCTCATGTTTACACATGAGTGTTTACACTTGTACTTATGCACTTATCATAAACACAAGTAATCTGGTAATCTGTAATTATCTGGATGACTGAAGCTTTCTGTCCTATCTTGAAAGTAAGTATTGCAAGGTGGCATAAATATGTACCTGATCAAGTGAGAGGTCTCTTGAGTGTAGGATTCCAACTTTATATAATGATGTTCAGTCACTATCTGATGCCTCTCTATATTTTATCAGCCTCAAAAGATACCCAAGGCACTTTGCTATCTTCTCTAATAGCTGTCTCATCAGACAAGTGATTGTATTTCATTGGGAAAGTAGAAATGAAGGAACCAACTCTATTCCTCAAAGACTGAAATTGTCTGATTTAGAATAAACTAGATAGTTAGGCTATCCTGCTCACTATAATGATGCTGCAAAGGAGAGCTTCTAGTAGAACTTTATCGAGAGAAATAAGTTTAACAGATTGCTTATGGAGTGGTTTCTGTAATTACATGATGTACATATCAAAATGGGTTTATGCATTGCATTTCATATCACCATTCTTGTTCCTGTAAAAACATTTTATTAACCTAAAAGCAAATAACTGACATGTTAATGTCTGACATCACAGTCAAATGACAGTTATAATAATACCAAGTAAATCTATAAAACTCATCACTACACTAACATAATTAAATTGGAAGGTAACAGCAGCAGTGTAATACAGGATGCCTGTTCATTTCATCCATTTAGAGGCAAGGATACTTTCCAATTTTAGAACTGGTACCAAAGAAAATATAAGTAAACATACAAGTAAATATAGCTCATTTACATCACTTTGTCCTTTAAAACATTTGCTCTTATGGTAAATATTGTATTGAAATATTACTGAGTATTCAAAAACAAGAAGAAAGGATCAATAAAACATTTTTAAAGTTTTGTATTTTCTCTTTTACTAAATTGTCGATCTGCCATCGTTGTCATTGTATAATCTTCATGTAGGTGAAACCTCCATTTTGTTTTTTCTTTTAATCATATATCTATTTTTAATTTTATAGTATTCATATTCTCATTTTCGTGATTCTTGAAGTTTATTCCCAGGAATGTCTTGTTTCCCAGAAGAAAAGTTAGAAAAGTTGAATAAAGAAATCCACAGTGTATATTCAGAGGGCTTTATAATTACATATTAATGAGAGAAAAACCACAGAAATTTCATAAACCAAACTGAAGATATTGGCCAATGAATGCATAGGCATTAATAGACACATATATTACATTTCAGTGTAGGTGCAGCCACTTAGGAAATCATATATAATTTGGTAGAGTCTGTGATATAGACAATATTCTCACTTGCTTACCTTTTATTGATCATATCTGAAATGATCACTTAAATAAGTACTGGACTCTGATTATATTTTGTTTAAGTACAGATACATTATGTAAGAGGGAAAAACACTTTTAATAATATATTAAATATTCTAGACTTATATACCCATAAAATTTTAGAACTGGAAGGAAATGAACAATCATGAAGTTTAGGAGACTAATTTACAAAAAGGCATAGTGACTTGGTGAATATTGCACAGTGATTAGATGGTGCAGCTAGGATTTGAAATCTTGTGGTTTAATTTTATTGCTGTTTTAATAACTTAGAGCTATCTATTTAAAGATGCTTGAATTCTGTACTATTGTAATTCATTCATCAAGGAAGTAAATTAAGGCCAAAATAATATTTATGACTATATCAACATTTGAAGAAGATAACTAGAATACATTTGAAGACAGAATACCCTGTTGGTAGTTAACATGCAATGCAGACAGTTACATGCTGAACTTAGTTCAAAGTGCTAAATATTGTTCCAATTACTTCATTTGATTGTTTCTAAAAATGTGCCATATGTCCATTTTCATCCTAATCTTGTATAAATCAGGCATGTGGCTTAGAAACTGTATAATAAATAAAGGATGGTGGAAAGAAGGTAGAAAGGGAGAGAGAAAGGGGAAGAAGGAGGGAAGGAGATGAGTGATGGGAGAAAATAGGAAATCTTGGATCCTGCCTCCAGAAAAACATTCACATGCACACAGGCACACACAAACATTTGAATAAAATTAAGGTGGTTCATATTAACTCATAAATCACAGATTAAGAGACTCTTTTATCTTAATTCTATAATCAAAAATCCCAAAGATTCAAACATTTAAGAATTATATGATAATTTGGAGTGTATAAGCCAGTTTTCTACCTATTCAAGTCTAAATCCTTTATTTCAGCATTCAGGATTCTCTAACGTCTGTCCTGATTTTTATGCCTAGTCCTAATTGTGATTGCTTAAGATTTTATATTGATTAAAAAGAAAGATTCTAAAAGACTGTTCCTCTTTCTCATTGCATTACTACTACTACTCATTGTATTATTATTATGTTTTTAAATATCTTTATTGGAGTATAATTGCTTTACAATATTGTGTTAGTTTCTGCTATATAACAAAGTGAATCAACTATACATATACATATATCCCCATATCACCTCCCTCTTGCATCTCCCCCCCACCTTCCCTATCCCACCCTCCTAGATAGGAACAAAGCAACGATCTGACCTCCCTGTGCTATGCAGCTGCTTCCCATTAGCTATGTATTTTACATTTGGTAGTGTATATATGTCAGTGCTATGCTCTCACTTCATCCCAGCTTACCCTTCCCCTTCCCAGTGTCCTTAAGTCCATTCTCTACGTGGGTGTTTTTATTCCTGTCCTGCCCTAGGTACATTGGAACCTTTTTTTTTTTTTTGGATTCCATGGATATGTGTTAACATACGGTATTTGTTTTTCTCTTTCTGACTTACTTCACTCTGTGTGACACACTTGAAGTGCATCCACCTCACAACAAATAACACAGTTTTGTTTCTTTTTATGGCTGAGTAATATTCCATTGTACATATGTGCCACATCTTCTTTATCCATTCATCCGATGATGGACACTTAGGTTGCTTCCATGCCCTGGCTATTGTAAATAGTGTTGCAATAAACATTGTGGTACGTGTCTCTTTTGGAATTATGGTTTTCTCAGGATATATGCCCAGTAGTGAGATGGCTGGGTCATATGGTAATTCTCTCTTTAGTTTTTTAAGGAACCTCCATACTGTTCTCCATAGTGGCTGTATCAATTTACATTCCCACCAACAGTGCAAGAGGGTTCCCTTTTCTCCACACCCTCTCCAGCATTTATTGTTTGTAGATTTTTTTGATGATGGCCTTTCTGAGTGGTGTGAGGTGATACCTCATTGTAGTTACGATTTGCATTTCTCTAATGATTAGTGATGTTGAGCATCTTTTCATGTGTTTGTTGGCTATCTGTATATCTTCTTTGGAGAACTGTATATTTAGGTCTTCTGCTCATTTTTAGATTGGGTTGTTTGATTTTTGATATTGAGCTGCATGAGCTGCTTGTAAATTTTGGAGATGAATCCTTTGTCAGTTGCTTCATTTGCAAATATTTTCTCCCATTCTGAGGGATATCTTTTTGTCTTGTTTATGGTTTCCTTTGCTGTGCAAAAGCTTTTAAGTTTCATTAGGTCCCATTTATTTATTTTTGTTTTTATTTCCATTTCTCTAGGAGGTAGGTCAAAAAGGATCTTGCTGTGATTTATGTCATAGAATGTTCTGCCTGTGTTTTCTCCTAAGAGTTTTATAGTGTCTGGCCTTACATTTAGGTCTTTAATCTGTATTGACTTTATTTTTGTGTATGGTGTTAGGGATTGTTCTAATTTCATTCTTTTACATGTAGCTATCCAGTTTTCCAACCACCACATATTGAAGAGGCTCTCTTTTCTCCATTGTATATTCTTGCCTCCTTTGTCAAAGATAAGGTGACCAAATGTGTGTGGGTTTATTTCTGGGCTTTCTATCCTGTTCCATTGATCTATACTTCTGTTGTTGTGCCAGTACCATACTGTCTTGATTACTGTAGCTTTGTAGTATAGTCTGAAGTCCAGGAGCCTGATTCCTCCAGCTCTGTTTTTCTTTCTCAAGATTGCTTTGACTGTTCGGGGTCTTCTATGTTTCCATACAAATTATGAAATTTTTTGGTCTGTGAAAAATGACATTGGTAGTTTGATGGGGATTGCATTGAATCTGTAGTTTGCTTTGGGTACTATAATCATTTTAACAATGTTGATTCTTCCAGTCTAAGAGCATGGTATATCTCTCCATCTGTTTGTATCATCTTTAATTTCTGTTATCAGTATCTTATAGTTTTCTACATACAGGTCTTTTGTCTCCTTAGGTAGGTTGGTTCTTAGGTATTTTATTCTTTTTGTTGCAATGGTAAATGGGAGTGTTTCCTTAATTTCTCTTTCAGATTTTTCATCATTAGTGTATAGGAATGCAAGAGATTTCTGTGTATTCGTTTTGTATCCTGCTACTTAACTAAATTCACTGATTACCTCTAGTAGTTTTCTGGTAGCATGTTTAGTATTGTTTATATATAGTATCATGTCATCTGCAACAAGCAACAGCTTTACTTCTTCTTTTCCAATTTGGATTCCGTTTATTTCTTTTTCTTCTCTGATAGCTGTGGCTAAAACTTCCAAAAATATGTTGGATAATAGTGGTGAGAGTAAACAAACTTGTCTTGTTCCTGATCTGAGAAGAAATGGTTTCAGTTTTTCACCATTGAGAGTGATGTTGGCTGTGGGTTTGTCATATATAGCCTTTATTTTATATTGAGATAAGTTCCCTCTATGCCTACTTTCTGGAGGGTTTTATTCACAGGTGGGTGTTGAATTTTGTCAAAAGCTTTTTCTGCATCTGTTGAGAGGATCATATGGTTTTTCTCCTTCAGTTTGTTAATATAGCTTATCACATTGATTGATTTGCATATGTTGAAGAATCCTTGCATTCCTGGTATAAACCCCACTGGATCATGGTGTATGATCCTTTTAGTATGCTGTTGGCGTCTGTTTGCTAGTATTTTGCTGAGGATTTTTGCATCTATGTTCATCAGTGATATTGGCCTGTAGTTTTCTTTCTATGTGACATCTTTGGTTTTGGTATCTGGGTGATGGTGGCCTCCTGGTATGTTTTTGGGAGTGTTCCTCCCTCTGCTATATTTTGGAAGAGTTTGAGAAGGATAGGTGTTAGCTCTTCTCTAAATGTTTGATAGAATTCGCCTGTGAAGCCATCTGGTCCCAGGCTTTTGTTTGTTGGAAGATTTTTAACCACAGTTTCAATTTCAGTGCTTGTGGTTTGTCTGTTCATATTTTCTATTTCTTCCTGGTTCATTCTCAGAAGGTTGTGCTTTTCTAAGAATTTGTCCATTTCTTCTAGGTTGTCCATTTTATTGGCATATATTCCTTGTAGTACTCTCTCATGATCCATTGTATTTCTGCAGTGTCAGCTGTTACTTCTCCTTTTTCACTTCTAATTCTGTTGATTTGCGTCTTCTCCCTTTTATTCTTGGTGAGTCTGCCTAATAGTTTATCAATTTTGTTTACCTTCTCAAAGAACCAGCTTTTAGTTTTATCGATCTTTGTTATTGTTTCCTTCATTTCTTTTTCATTTATTTCTGATCTGATCTTTATGATTTCTTTCCTTATGCTAATTTTGGGGATTTTTTTGTTATTTCTCTAATTGCTTTAGGTGTAAGGTTAGGTTGTTTATTTGACATGTTTCTTTTCCTTGAGGTAAGATTGTATTGCTATAAACTTCCCTCTTAGAACTGTTTTTGCTGCATCCCATACGATTTGGGTCATCATATTTTAATCGTCATTTGTTTTTAGGTATTTTTTGATTTCCTCTTTGATTTCTTCAGTGATCTTTTGGTTATTTAGTAGTGTATTATTTATCCTCCATGTGTTTGTATTTTTTACAGATTTTTTCCTGTAATTGACATCTAGTCTCATAGCGTTGTGGTCAGAAAAGCTACTTGGTATGATTTCAATTTTCTTAAATTTACCAAGGCTGGATTTATGACCCAAGATATGATCTATCCTGGAGAATGTTCCATGAGCACTTGAGAAGAAAGTGTATTCTGTTGTTTTTGTATGGAATGTCCTATAAATATCAATTAAGTCCATCTTGTTTAATGTATCATTTAAAGGTTGTGTTTCCTTATTTATTTTCATTTTGGATGATCTGTCCATTGGTGAAAGTAGAGTGTTAACATCCCCTACTATGATTGCGTTACTGTTGATTTCCCCTTGTATGGCTGTTAGTATTTGCCTTATGTATTGAGGTGCCTCTATGTTAGGTGCATAAATATTTACAATTGTTATATCTTCTCTTGGATTGATCCCTTGATCATTATGTAGTGTCCTTCTTTGTCTCTTGTAATAGCCTTTATTTTAAAGTCTATTTTATCTGATATGAGAATTGCTACTCCAACTTTCTTTTGATTTCCATTTGCATAGAATATCTTTTTCCATACCCTCACTTTCAGTGTCTAAGTGTCCCTAGGTCTGAAGTAAGTCTCTTGTAGACACCATATATATGGGTCTTGTTTTTGTATCCATTCATCCAGTCTGTGTCTTTTGGTCGGAGCATTTAATCCATTTACATTTTAGCTAGTTATCGATATGTATGTTCCTATTACCATTTTCTTAATTGTTTTGTTATTGTGGGTCTTTGCCTTCTCTTGTGTTTCCAACCTCGAGAAGTTCCTTCAGCATTTGTTGTAGAGTTGGTTTGGTGGTGCTGAATTCTCTTAGCTTTAATTGTCTGTAAAGGTTTTAATTTCTTCATCAAATCTGAATGAGATCCTTGCTGGGTAGTGTAATCTTGGTTGTAGATTTTCCCTTTCATTACTTTAAATACGCCCTGCCACTCCTTTCTGGCTTGCAGAGTTTCTGCTGAAAGATCAGCTGTTAACCTTATGGGGATTCTCTTGTATGTTATTTGTACCTTGGTGCTTTTAATATTTTTTCTTTGTATTTAATTTTTGATAGGTTGATTAATATGTTTCTTGGCATGTTTCTCCTTGGATCTTCTTTATCCTGTATGGGACCCTCTGCGCTTCCTGGCGTTTATTGACTATTTCCTTTCCCATATTAGGGAAGTTTTCAACTATAATCTCTTCAAATATTTTCTCAGTCCCTTTCTTTTCCTCTTCTTCTTTTGGGACCCCTATAATTCGAATGGTAATGCATTTAATGTTGTCCCAGGTGTCTCTGAGTCTGTCCTCAATTCTTTTCATCTTTTTTTCTTTATTCTGCTCTGCAGTAGTTATTTCTACTCTTTTATCTTCCAGGTAACTTATCTGTTCTTCTGCCTCAGTTATTCTGCTATTGATTCCTTCTAGAGAATTTTAAATTTCATTTATTGTGTTGTTCATCATTGTTTGTTTGCTCTTTAGTTCTTCTAGGTCCTTGTTATACTTTTCTTGTATTTTCTCCATTCTGTGTCCAAGATTTTGGATCATCTTTACTATCATTACTCTGAATTTTTCAGGTAGACTGCCTATTTCCTCTTCATTTGTTTGGTCTAGTGGGGTTTTACCTTGCACCTTCATCTGCTGCTGCATAACTTTCTGTCTTCTCATTTTATTTAACTTACTGTGTTTGGGGTCTCCTTTTCACAGGCTGCAGGTTTGCAGTTCCCGTTGTTTTTGGTGAGATTGGTTCAGTGGCTTGTGTAGGCTTCCTGGTGGAGGGGACTGGTGCCTGTATTCTGGTGGGTGGGGCTGGACCTTGTCATTCTGGTGGGCAAGGCCACGTCCGGTGGTGTGTTTTGGGGTGTCTGTGAACTTAGTATGATTGTAGGCAGCCTCTCTGCTAATGGGTGGTGTTGTGTTCCTGTCATGTTAGTTGTTTGACATGGGGCATCCAGCAATGGAACTTGCTGGCTGTTGGCTGGAGCTGGTTCTTAGCATGGAGGCAGAGATCTCTGGGAGCACTCTTGCCAGGTGATATTACATGAATTTTCAAATCGATTTCTAAGTCAATTTGGGTTAGAATATTTGAACATGAGTTTAAACTCTTCTTTCACTACATTACCAAACAACCTAACTTCTTTAGACTTCTGTTTTCTCATCTCTAAACTGGATAGAATTATCCAGTGGGTTATTTTAATAAATAAACAGATAAAGTTTAAAAGACACATTTTAAATTGAAAATTTCTAATTTACAGTGTTAATTGTGTTTATGTCCTTTACTACAAAGGTTATAATTGGGGCAGCCTGCATGCTGCGCAAATTTGGTGTGTTTTGTTTTGTTTTCTTTTGTTTTGTTTTGCAGCCTGATACTCAATACCTTAATAAGTTGAGTGAACATTTAAGAATTGGAATATTTTACATAAAAATCCCTATTTTAGGGCTTCCCTGGTGGCGCAGTGGTTGAGAGTCTGCCTGCCAATGCAGGGGACACGGGTTCATGCCCCGGTCCGGGAAGATCCCACATGCCGTGGAGTGGCTGGGCCCGTGAGCCATGGCTGCTGAGCCTGCGCGTCCAGATCCTGTGCTCCGCAACGGGAGAGGCCACAATAGTGAGAGGCCCGCGTACCGCGCAAAAAAACCCAAAAAACCAAAAACAATCAAACAAACAAAAAAATCCCTATTTTAGTTTCTTTTATTTTTAAAGTATAATGTTTGAAAACATTTTAGGAAGGAATATATATATATATATATGTATCTCCTGCTTCTTGTAGTTGCTACAGTTCATTTTATATTTGAATGTCCAAACTTCAGTCACATTTGTTGTAGAAACTCAAAAGCTACCATGAAAACTTTGTCTTCCTTGATCTCTTAATTGAACTTTCAAAATTCGTTCTGATTGACTCAGTGCACAGCAGCATGGCCTTTGTAGTTTTTTGACTTTGC
Source organism: Phocoena phocoena (assembly GCF_963924675.1). Taxonomy (NCBI): domain Eukaryota; kingdom Metazoa; phylum Chordata; class Mammalia; order Artiodactyla; family Phocoenidae; genus Phocoena; species Phocoena phocoena. The sequence continues at coordinate 104,972,183 of NC_089222.1, forward strand.
AACCTCTCTTTTCTGTAGTAATTTTCCTAGAATAGGTGCCAAATACAAGTTTGTTCAATGTGAATCTGGTATGATTTGAAGGCCTCAAGGAGACATTGTTTCTGCCATAAAATCCTGCTTAGGCAGGGAATTCTGCTGGCTTTAGATTCATTCTTTTAATTTAACATTTTGATCCTTGTTATATTGCAAATATCACTGGGAAAAATAGTGCTTAATTTTCAATAATTTGTTGAGTAATGCTAATAATAGGTATTGAGTTTCATATCATTGCAACATTTGAAACACAAAATTGTTCTGTGTAATACCAAAGACACTGCTTTTTAATTGCTGGCTTCTGTCACATTTGGATCCAGGAGATCACACAATATCATCAAAACAGGCTGTCCTTTCATTGTTCAGGTTAGCTTTCCTCTGTGTGGGTACAACTCTTAGTCAGATATTCTTCCTCTGGCCACCAGGAAGTATCAGGCTTACAGCCTGTCAGATTTCAACTTCCAGTGGGAGGAAGATGCCATTTTTCCACTATCTCATAGGGTTATCATGAGGATTAAAAACCTGAGTGAATAAAAAACACTTAGAACAGAGCCTGGCATATAATAAGTATATATTTGTTATTATTAAATAAGTATATATTTGTTATTAGCAAAAATTCTGGGCCTCAATGTTACTGGCCTGACTGGGACTGTATGTGTATAACCATGTATATATGTTCTTATTGATTGAATTTCACCTCTCAGTTTCTAAGGAGTGGGATCCAGCATCCCAAGGCCTTGTGGAATAGAAGAGGGAAGATTGGAAATCAGAGTTACGTTATTAACAAAGAGGGGGAAAGGAAGTCATCAGGGAAAAAAAAGTGTACATATATATATATGTTAAATCTTCAACAAGGAGAGGAAAATAATTCTACCATTTGTGCAATCCTAAAAAACAGGTCCCAAATACAAGAGAAACTTATTCTTTATATGAAATATTGACTTAAACAGTAATGTTCATAGATGTCTGTTTTGATACCAGTTTTTTCAGCAACACTGCACTTCCCTTCCTGCTATTCCACTTTAAGAAGACTATCATTGCATTTGCAGGTAATGAGATTTCAGGGAATTCCATTATCTTTTGGCAGCCAAAATGAGATACACATTTCATCACCATCTTCAATCTGGAGAAAGCTAATGGCTGGATCCTGACCTTTTGTGCTTGATGTGGAGATATGCAGCATCCTTTACACACATGGATTAGTATTTTGGGAATATATTTAATGGTGACAAGAATCAGAACACATACTTCATAGGTCTGTTAGGTGCAGAATTATGTTATGATTCAGTAGTGATTTATGAAACAGAAGCAAAAACTTCCCTAATGGCGGAACTATATCCTCCACAGGCATAAACTGTCTTATTCTTCTGCAGGTACTGGAATGCTTGTATAAAGCAAGCATTTGACAACAATATTGATTCTGAATCCAACATTAGTGTGGCCAGAAAAAAAATGTAAAAGCACCTTGTATCTATTTGGAGTGTGGTTTAAACTGTTAAATGCCTTTCTGTGTGCCATCATGGCAAATGAGTAGCTATTTATGGATCTTGAATAATACTAACAGAGTTTTACTTGAATTTAACACTTTAACTCATATTTATCTGTCACTTTTTATTGTTCAAGGCTGCTACCAAATTTGAGCCTAGCTATTTCCATTTTATTAAAATATTACTAAGTACACACTTGATAAAAAAATGTGTAATGAATTAAGAAGACCATTGATACAAGTGTCTGGTTGATGTTATTATAAAGTTACGAAAAATTAAAGTGCTTTTTTTTTTTAACACCAAAATAGCATCCTGTCATAGGCATTGATTCCTATTTCAAGTTTCATTGAGAAAAGATTTGTTTTATCCTTTCCAATAAGCACAAATTGTGGTGAAGTTATACTTGCATATTAGGGAAATGTATTTAGTTACAGATTGTCTTTGATTAGGAGTTATTTTAGTAAAAATACTATTTCATTTTTTGTCTGTTCTGAATTATTTTCAAGTATGCAACATACTATCCTAAACATATGTAAATCTTCTCCAAAAGCAAGTCAAACCATGTTTTAAATCACGGAAATAAAAATTTTCACTATTAACTCCCACCAAGTCTAACATATGGACACTCAGCATAAAGCATTTTTATTAACAATTTGTGGAGCCCTTATATCTGCTGGTTTTAGGCTGAGTAGCAGTTTTCACATAGGTCTATAGTTCTTTATAGATTATAAAACATTTTTACATGCATTTTTTTCTCCAGCACCTGTGTCAGATCTGTGAAATTAAGGAAGCATTTGAGGGGGTATATTGCACCTCATATTCCAAATTACAGATTGCTGCCAGCCATGCACTCATGGTTAAAAGAGTCCATGTGTCTGCCTAAGTGTCTACCACATTGTCAGACAGTGACATGAGACTCAACCATTGATTATTACACCCATAAGATATTCTATTATTTCAGTCATGTAGTTTAGTTTTCAGTGTTTCATATTGAAAACTTACACATTTTCCCCCATTTAGGATGACGTAAGTGAAGGCAGTAAAAATGTAGAAATTATTCACAAGGAAACATTGTTTTTCAAAACTTACTCATAAGTATGTTAAACATTAATCTATATGACTATAATCTTTATATTACTCTATTAAGTGACTGGTGCTGCTTACAAGTAAATGATCATTTCACATACGTATTGTAAATATTTTCAACAACTTTGATTATTTTGTTGTGTCTGGATACCTAAACCTAAGGACACATGTGTCCATTTCCTCCACGGCACAGAGAATACAGAGCTTGCTTACATTTGGTGGCACAGACATTACCAGTTTTCTCTTTCATCACTCCTTAATAAGATAAAATATATATACAACAATAATGTATGAGTCTTTTCTGAGCTTCAATATTAAAATGATCAAATAGGAAAAAGGGAAAAACCTTGCAAACTAAACTCATCTGCCATTAATAAACCCCATCTGCCATTTTATGGCACATACACAAACTGCTATAGGAAGATGCCAAGACAATTTAGAATTTCCTTCTACAAGGGCCTGAGCCAGAGCTAATTTCATTCAAAGGATAAATGAGCAAAGTATTCCTTTGCCAACTGACAAAACGTAATGATTCATGATTAATGGATCCTTGTGTTTTTCCTTCGAAGACCTCTTCTTTCTGTATGGCAATACTGTAATCAGTGCAGGAGGAGAACCTGAAACTTTAAATGTGAGAGCAGCAAATCTGATCTATGGTTAGGATTGGCTTACTATTAGCAAAGAGAATGATTGATGATAGAAAAGGCTGTCTTTTGAACCTTATAGGGCATATGCTAAAAATATTTTAAAACATTTGTCTGCTCTAGATTAAGTTTTCTTAGGAAACAAGTTTTTGCTATTAAATGTTTTTGCTCTGATGATTAAATCTAATTACTTAAAAAACCATTAAGAGATGTTGACTCAATCACTTATGACTTGTTTTTTAATTATAAAATTGGAATCACTCTTTGATAGAATTAGCAGTCTTTTTAGTGTTAGCTGTAGGGTAAAACAGTAACTTATATACTGGTAAATAATTTAGGAAAAACGATTCTGATGGAAAACAAGAAAGTGTTCTATTTTTATCCCTAACAATGAATGTACTGATAAAATAAATATGATTGAAAAAAAATTAGTCAGCACTCATTTCTTTACTATCCTTATTGTCAAGGATATTAGTGCCTAAAGAGTACGAGAGTATTTCCCAAATACTATCAACATATCAGAACAACAAGGTAATTCTCATTGGTAATCTATTTGGGTTTCTCCTTTGACTCTGGGCAACTATTTAGTGACAAAATATACAACTGTCAGCTTATAGCCAGCATAATTTACAGATATCTTGCTTCTAAGTAATGGGGAGATTTTGTAAACATGAGATCAATAAAAATGTAAAAATGCATTGATCACATTGTGAAAGGACTGTGAAAGGATAATTAGTCTGTTGAATAAAAGTTATATTAATAAGCAGTATATACAGTCTGATTAAAAACCAATAAAATGGGCACATTTTAAAATATCTCATGAAACAAAATTATAACATACACACAAAAATTTTATTGGTCAATAAAACTCCTGCCTGAATAACTTTCATGGTTATAAAATTTACATGGATATATATTTGCCTATTATGTGCTTAAATGTTATCATTATTAAAAGTCAAATAAAACTTAAACATAGTGTATATTAGAATAAACCATATGAAATTGAGTAATTCCATCTTTTTTCACTATAATATTGAGAATTTTATTTATTCAAATTATAAAAAGACGAATAAAAATTCTAGTTGTCTCTTCTAGTTCTGTTAGAGGAGAAAACTCAAGTTATCCTATATGTGTATAACAAAGTGCTTGGGATAGTAACTGGCACAAAGTATATACTCAATATGTTAGTCCTTATTATTTTATCATCACCATTATCATCATTATTAGTAAAGAATTAATAGGATCAAGTGGCAGGATTTCCAATATAAATAGCAATGGAATCAATGGAAAATCTTGAAGGCATTCAGTGGAAATAAAAAAATGGTTATCCACAACTGGTAGATCTAGAGATAAACATTGGGATGAAGGCTAATTTACTCCTCAGTAACATAGGAGAGTAGTGTCTACTTTTGAGGTTCTTCTTTTGATAAAATGAAATCATGTATAAAAAGCTACCAGGATAGTGCTTGACTCGTAGTAACCTCTAACAAAGAAAGATTACTTGTTCTTTTGTTTTTAATGACATTCATTAAATTTTCTTTTCCTCAGGACACTGTCAAATATTGTTTTTATTATGATAAGTGACATGCCAACTTAATTTAGTATATCTTGAAAATTGAAGACAGTCTTATTAGAAAAATGAAAGAAAATATTCATATTAAAATTCATATTGGGAAGCTGTTGTTAAAGATTTTGCATTGGGATACTAGCATTAATAATGATCGTTATATTGATGTTATGATGTGTATCAGGAAAAACTTTATTAAAATTTATAAATTAAGATGGGCATTACTGGGAAGTCAACAGTTAGGCTAATTCAGATATAATTAATTCTCTTTTTTTGTCCTGGTAGTTACTGTGTTCTAATTTGAGGCAAGAAGTAAATAGGTTCTCAATGCCTTTTTTCAGAATTGTAGTACAACTCAAAAAATTGAAGTATGATAAATCATGTTGAACCCTAATGTTTTCTAAAAAGCTTTTGAGGTTTTTTGTATGTGTTTGGCTTGGTTGTTTTTGTTTTTTTCTGTTTATTCTTAATATATTAAAAGAGAAATTATTTTGCAATACAGCTGTGTACTTAGAGTGCTTCACAGAGCAAAAGAACTCTTTGTGCCTGTATAGATGTTTCAATAAAACAGTAAAAAGTATTTCCTTTCCTTTCTTTTTCTATTCCCTCACTTCCATTCCTTACTGCACACAAAAGGGTTTAGACATTTAGTTTAGACATTCTGACATTCTTCTAATTCACCCAACACATTAAATATATAAACTGTTAACAGCAGCTCTAAATTGGTTGTTAGATTAAATGAATTTTAAGTATTCTATTTCAAATTTTCCATGTTTTCAGCTACTTACCTGAGGCTTAATGACCATGACGGCATAAAATGTGTTCATTGGGAATGTAAGAGAAACAGGAAAGAAGGAAAAACTTTGATCTGATGATTGAATTTTAAATATTAAGATTCTCAAAACCTATAATTCCATTTAGTTCTTGATGCAAATGAGTTAAGTCAGTACTTCAGTCCTGAGTGTATTTGTTGGGTGAGAAATTTTTGAGAAACATTAGGTATCTTGTTAATTCACAAAATTTCAGAGAGTTAATTCTGTTTTTTCAACTGTAAGTAGGTTAAACACTGACTATGATACCCAGTAAACAAATGTTCTCCTTTCTGGGTGAGCTGTGATATTTCATTTTTTCACATTTTTGTCTTAGGTTTTTCTCACAGCAAACATAAATTGAGCATTGATGTTATAATGTTTTTGATTCAATTTCATATTGACTCATCTGTTTATTTTTCATGTTTTTATTGGTAAATATATTTCCCTATTTCCTTCACAAGAGTAGCTAAAGGCAAAAAAGCAATCTGATACCACTTATACCAATGATATTTCATTAGAAGATGCCTTGCCCTTTGGCCGGTTGAAGAGTTGGATAGCTGATTTGTGTAGAGGTACATAATACTGTGGTAGATGAGAAAAACCTCCAGTATGCAGCCCCAGAATTTCAGGTTAAATGACAAAGTCTTTCCCTTAAAACTTTTTCCCCTCAGAAAATGCTTCCAAAATGCATTCCTAAATAAAACCTCCCTGGGGGCACTACTTTCCCACAGACATCAAAAATATACAAAACTTTCCTTTATAAGAGATTCTTAGATTGGGCCTAATGCATTCAGAAAAAGAGGATGGAGATTAAGAAGAAAAGAATTGCAAAGAGCATGGGGGCGTCTACCCGTTTAGCAAAACCCACAAGGCCCTGACACCTATCTTCTTGTTTTTTTCCAAACTATATTCTTTTTCCCCTGTGATTTCCATCAGAAATCCCTCCTCTCTTCTGAGGATGTCTCTTTTGTTCACATGCATGGTTGATCACGTAACAGATTTAGGCTGAAGCCAAGTGACAGTGCAACCAAGTCTGGTTTTTCCATCTTCCATTTTCTACCCCCTGTTGCCAGGTCTTTGACATTTGGAGATTTGGTCAGAGAAATGAATTGCTTTTCAATATTTACTTCTTAAAAACTTCTTCTGTCTATCAGACCAAAGGAAAAATATTAAGCATGGAGGAGAAATAACAATTTGTGGATATAAACTAAAACCACAGTAAGTGAAGAAAAATTTAATTTGTATAAAACTTCATAAAAATGTTGTTACTTCTTAATCCTTCAGCAGCTGTGAGTTAAGTACTCATTTGTTCTGAATGTGTCACATGGCAGGATATTACGCTAACTCTAAAATATACAAATTAAGTCTCTGCAGAACTAACAGCACTTAAGGAGCACCTGATGGGACCATCATAATTTAATAAGCAATATGCTCATTATCATTAATACACAGGGCTTTTGTTTGTTTATTTCAACAAAACTCCTTCATTAAAAGCACTTAGGTGAATTTGAAATCTGTGAAAAAATGCTCTCTGTGCAGCCTTAGAGGGTGAACTTAACATTTTTTTAATTTTAAAAAATAAGCTTGAACTGAAAGGTGAAACATTCACAAAACAGTTCATCAAGGAATGGTATAAACAGTGCTAAACATTTGTTTTCCTTCACTCATTTATTCATTCACTCAACAGATATGGTAGAGTATCTGCTGAATGCCTGATGTTGTGTTAAGATGCTGGGCAAGGTGCATAGTTTTTTTATCCTTTCAAAAGTACTTCCTTAGACATTCTATCATTTGATATTAACAGTACTTTCTAGTAATGGGGCAGATGATACCAATTCTCATTCATTTTTTCAGTGAAGTTTGGGAGATGTGTGTGACTCCGTGAAGTTCAGACAGAGAGATGATAGTGAAGTTCTGGCTAAAAACTAGAACTCCTTTGTCTTGGTCCAGTGTCATTTTTATTTACTTGATAACCTTGAGACATTATGAACTTGGACTTTCTGATTGCTTAAGTGTTCAAGGCCACCAAACAAATTATTTTGTTTAAAAAAGTAGAAAGCCCTGAGGATTTGTTAAAGAGTGTACCCGTGAATAAATGATCAAAAAACATTGAAGTACCCTGCCTTTCCAATTCTTGGTTGATAATAATCATAATTTTAATACTTACTGTAATTTGTGTCCCCTCCTCCACCCAGAATATAAGCTCTAGGATGTGAATGCTATTTGTATATTGTTCAATGATGTATCCCAATTCCCTAGAACAACGTCTGAGACTTAGAAAACACTAAATAAATATTTGTGGATTATGGAATAAAAGTTTAACCTATCTGTGAGCTTTGATGCATGTGATAGGGCATGGTGGGTGTGAGCATTTTTATTCTGTTAAGGGATAACATATAAACACTTAAGACCACCAATTCCTCTTTCCATACCAAAGGGTAGTAAAAAATACCTTCATGCCCTATAATGAGAATTTAATAAAATCAAATTGGTTCACCATTAACAATCTCCTTTAATAATAGAACAGAGAAGAGAAACACATGTTATATAATATTAGGACAATTTCAGAACCTTATTTTAAGCTATGTTGTTAAAGTCCTCCTAGTCAATTCTTTTTTAAAAATCATTTTATTTATTTTTGGCTGCATTGGGTCTTCATTGCTGCACGTGGGCTTTCTCTAGTTGCAGCGAGCGGGGGCTACTCTTCGTTGTGGAGCATGGGCTCTAGGCACGCAAGCTCAGTAGCTGTGGCTCAGGGACTCTAGAGTACATGTTTAGTAGCTGTGACGCACGGGCTTAGTTGCTCTGTGGCATGTGGGATCTTCCCAGACCAGGGCTCAAACCCATGTCCCCTGCATTGGCAGGCGGATTCTTAACCACTGTGCCACCAGGGAAGTCCTCTCCTAGTCAATTCTTTTGCACACATAACAAAACCTGACTCTAGTTCATCTCTTTCTATTATCCTTTGCCCCTTCTCTGGTACAGCTGATTAAGAGACAGAAATGGTTATAGATCAAGTCAGAGGAGAAGAACCAAAGAATGAAAAAAATCTACAATGTTGTCATTAGCTCTTGAATAAGTTTTATATCAAACTCTAGAAAAGGAGGCTGTGAAGATCAACAGGTTTAATTTACATTGACATTGTGTGTGTGTGTGCCTGTGTGTGTATCTATAGACATTCCTTATACGTTTGACCTATCCATTTTGGAATGTTGTCTCTGCCTTACACTGTCAGAGGGGGTATTTTTGTTTACTTTGCTTCTTAAAGAAAGTATGTTCCATTTGGTAAACAAAAAGTGAAAATTCAAAGCAAATGTAACTAGGAGAACAGCTTAGCCAGGAAAATTGAAAAACACACCAACAAGGTTATCACTTACTTCTCACTCTCTTCCCCATACCCGTTTTCTGCAGTGATTTATTTTCTCTTGCATAATATTTCTCACAGTATGATAGGGTATGTTCTTGTGGAGGGCCCCCCTGCCTTCAACCCCCAGGCATAGAAGTTTAGTTAACTCTTCAAACAAAGAGCATATAAATTTGTAAAATGGTTTATAGATTGCTCCTTTTTGAAAATATAAAAGATACATATTTCATTCCTTTTTTGTGTGTGTATAAATATATCCATTATACCTATAAATAGCCCTCATTAACATATTTCAGAAGAATTAATGATCCTTTAGTATCTTTTTCCATATGTTATTGATGTAATAGTTTCAAAAATATGTTCATCATATTTTAAAAGCAGAAACAAAAATAAAGGGAAGAGCGTTTTTACTGTGGAACTAACTTTTCATGTAACTTTTTGTGAATGGACAAGATAGGTAATCATAAGGGTCTTAATGTCCACAGCATTAGGATAAAAGATGTTTTATTATTTGTTTTATGTTTGTATTTATTTGTGTTTGTTTTGTTATTTATTTCTTTGCTTTTGGTACTGCATAATTATAATAGTCCTTATTTTGTGCAGGTATTCTTCATTTTCAGTGTCCATTATCTCTGAATGTGTTTATGCTGTGGTGGTGATTTTAAGTGTGTACACTGGCATTTTGAAGTCATGACTTGATGAACTTAGGGCACTTGATAATTTTCTTGTTTAAAGGATACCTGAAGTTCAGAACACTAATGGAGGAACTGTACCTGAAAAATAATTCTGCAGAGAAGAAAGAAATTATATAAATCCTTACTTTTGGACTAAATTCATCTGTCTTTAAAAATGAGAGGAAAAAGAAAACCAATTTTCTAGGGGACCAAAAGATGCAATATCTGTGAATGAGATTTAAGTAAATGCATTGTGTTTGCTCTCCCCACATTCAAACAAGTATTTCAGAAAGTTTTCAGGTTGATTTTTATTAAAGGAAGAAAAAAACCACAGTGCTTAGAAATGTATATCCACACTTCAAATCCTAAATCCAATTCATGAATTTAGGTTTCTTTCCTTTCTTCCTTCTTTCTGTCCTTCCTTCCTCCCTCTCTCCATAACTCCATTACTGTCACATTTCCATCTATCCATAGACATTTATCAAGCTAGGTATTTTTCTATCCTAGGAGTTGAGGCATATATAACTGAGTAAGTCAATTAGACTCACTGCTGTAATGGAGCTTAACATTTTTTTCCAGTAAAATATGGGCAATGGTGTAGTTATTTTTCATGATAAAATAAGTATGATATTTGAAAGGATTTAGTTAAATATCTATTATCTAGAATAAGGCCTGAAGGAATAGTAGATCCTTCCTAATAAATTGGTTCCTATTTTCCAGTTGGCTGGTTACGGGAGCTACTAATATCCCCTATTCTTACTCTACTTTCAAATCTAAGAAACTAGGTTGATCCTTGACCACTCTCTGGTCCAGACCAATGGACCAGCTGAAGCAAGGCTCTTTATAATTCTCAACCCTTAGATCTATGGAGAATGGCTGACTTACTATATGAATGAAATATGGTTGGATCCCCTTCCTGTTCAGTTCTCAGGCTTCACAATGCTCAGCGGGCAGCAGTCAATTTAGTAAGGTCTTATCCATCACAACTGAAAAGATACCAGGCATTGACTTGATGAATGGAAGATAAATCATGGAGGGTTATCCATTCAGGCAAAGCTGAATGACACTGACAGAGCCCTGCGTGAAAGCTCGTTTTGTGTTTGCCTGTACTGTCGTGAGCTTCACTTGCCAATGATATTGGTGGCTTCCCCTGTATGAAGCCTTCTCTCTTTATTCCCTTCAACAAGTCACCCAGTTGGCAAAATGAAAAAAAAGCACCAAGGAGACAAGATGCTATTATGATCTAAAAATTCAAGTTCAAAAATATACTTTGTCTTTTTCTTTGCTATACAACAAAAACTAAGTGCACAATTTCTGTTGTTGTTATGTGGGAACAGATGAAACATCTCCAGGAGATGAGACTTAGAATGTTATAGAATTTGATCACCATACTATTCTACTTGCAAAATAAGTAATAAATTTCTTTATTTTTTAAAGCTTTCAGAAACCTAAGACTAATTTTGGAAAATTAAACATTTTGAGCATTTTATTAAATGTTATTATAATTTTCATGTAAAATGTTAAAATGAAATGAGTTAAGTTATTCTGTGCTTTCTCTCACATTTTTATAGGAGTCTGTTAAATATTGAAAGTTAGTGGGCTATTCCATAATATATGACAGTCATGTTAAAATTCAAGTTAGTTTTGTATAGGACCACATTACTTAGTACAAAAATATTTTCACATCATAATGTAGGAATTTGGAGAGACCTCACAAAAGATACCTCAAGTGTTAAAGCAAACAATGCAGCCCTGCTATTTTGCATTCCTGATACTATTTAAAAGAATTGAAATAATTAAAAATAGTCAATTTTCAGTGACTCTCCCACACTTGCTGATAATGTAGATGGGAAATTTGAGTCCTATAAGATTTTAGCCATTTTCTCCAAGATGTTGGTAAATCTGTAAATACTCTTTCAAAGAATAAGGGAAACTACATAGTTCATTCCTGCTATTTGTATATTAATCATTGCTACAGTATCAGAAACACTAAGGAAAATAAATATGTACCACTCTAGGGTAAATTTAGATGGGATTAAGTTTTGAGATTATCTTCAATATTTCTGTTGTATTCATCAGAATGAAAGAGAAAATTTTAAAAAAGAAAACAAATATGCAAATTGGCACTACAGTTTTTATATCTCACTTAACCATAAATATAATAAATACTATAAAATCCCCTTTAAATGACCATTCATCTCTGAATTTGAGAAAGAAGAAAAAGATTTTTAAAATTCTATAACTTCATTCTAAAATACATCAACAATTACTTAATTTCAACATGGAAAGAATGAATGAAAGCCTTTAAAAATGTCAACCTTATAACAATTTTGAGGATTTTTATTTATATGCTAATATCTTGAATAAAGGACTAAGAAATGGCAGGCTTTCAGCCGGGTGAAATAAAGAATTATACCAAAGTATTCATTAAAAAATAAACTTTTTTCTTTTCCAGGATGCCTATAGTATTTTCTCTATGAAAAGTTTAATGATAATTAACCTTCTCATCTCATACTGTGCTACTTCCCATAGTGTCATAAATTATAGTTTTTATAAATTTATTAAGATGTTGTATCAATTTGTTATACTATTATAAGAAATGTCATATCCTATAATATATCAAAATAGAAGTATTATTTCTTTATGGAAGGACTACCTGAAGAAAACTAATTTTAAAGACATATCACAAAGACTAGCTTATAGCACATTTATCAGCATTTACATTTTCAGTGCAGGCATAACTAAGGAATATTTTTCAATTTCTGATTTTTTAAAATATTAGCTTGGAAATAAACCCCTCAATGTAACAAATTACATTCATTATTGAAAGTGACCAGTTGATTTAAAAGATATACTGATTTTTGTCACTAAAGGCAATATAGCTGTTTTTAAAAAAGAAAAAAAAAACACATTTTCTCTTGATAGCCTAACTCTTTTAACATTATAAGTACATTTTTCATGGTTGTCATTAAGTTAAAAACAATTGATATCTCTCTTTATTCCTGTGTATTCAATTGATTCAATATTAATTTAGCATTAGTATGGGAAGTAAATTTATTATGCACTCTTGGGAATTAAAAGACAATTTAATTATGCATGTATTACATAAAGTACAGACTTGTTTATCATAAGAGGCAAAAAGTTTCAGAGGCACTGCTTTCAGATGAGATCTGAGCAGATGTCATGAGAGAAGTCACATTTGTAAGGAGAGATGCACTTCAAGTAGAACAAAATGGTCAGATTTGGAACATATTCATGGTACTGACAGAACCATGGAATAGCAGTCCTCTTCTGTAAGAATGTTGGGTTTGTGTAAGAGAACAGAGTAAGAATAAGTTTGAAAAGGATATTTGGTGTGGGTTTTGAAGAGCTTTGACTACTTGCTTGAGGAGTGGGAACAGTTTTAGAAGGCATTAGGGAGATGGAAAAGGTTTTGAGCATGAGTATGACACAACCGAATCTGAACATTAGGATAATTAATGTGACAGCTCTATGCAGGGTGGAATGTTCAGGTAAACAGTGGAGAGAGGGAGAGCAGATTTTGAGCCTGCAGCAGTGGTCAGACAAAAGGGAGTGAAATGGAACTGAAGCAACAGACATAAGAGATACAAAAGGGGAATCCACAGGGATTAAATTGTGTGGTAGAGGAAGTAAAATGAAGGTGTCAAAAGGGAGCAGCACTTTCATAACTGGACAAAATGGTAGCACAGTATATAGAATTAAATAATAAAGAATTTCATTTAAGAATCAGTGTGACTGAAGGTCTCAGCATGCTCCCATTTTCAGTGACTTGTCTCATCTGCTGATCATTTCTCAGCTTCCAAATTATATGTAAATGTTTAAAAAATATATATGTTATATAGGATATAGAATATATTATATGGGATATATATATATTTAATTTTAGAAACATACTTTTGTAGAATAAGGTGTTTGAAATCATTTTCTACATTCTCTTCTATAAACTAGTACTTCCCTTAATTTTCTCTACTACACGCTTAAAAATAATACATGGCTTAAGAAATATGATGATTCGGGCTTCCCTGGTGGCGCAGTGGTTGAGAATCTGCCTGCCGATGCAGGGGACATGGGTTCGAGCCCTGGTCTGGGAAGATCCCACATGCCGCGGAGCAACTGGGCCCATGAGCCACAACTACTGAGCCTGTGCGTCTGGAGCCTGTGCTCCGCAACAAGAGAGGCCGCAACAGTGAGAGGCCCACACACCGCAATGAAGAGTGGTCCCCACTCGCCACAACTGGAGAAAGCCCTCGCACAGAAATGAAGACCCAACACAGCCATAAATAAATTTAAAAAAAAAAAAAAAAAAGAAATATGATGATTCATCATTTGCATAGTTTTTTCAAACTCTTTACAGTCTATCATTAAGTTTGTAATTTTTTCTCCATAGAAATGTATTAATAGAGCTTTGAAAAGCTCATTTTCTCATAAAGTTTATTTTCAACAACAGGCTTTCCCTGTGATAAAACAAAATGCCTTAGAACAAGCTTAAGAGAAGTCTTATATGGAATTATGAATTAGCTGAAATGCATCACTGGCAAAACTTGGAATTTCTCTGTAAGTATACTAGTGAATATAGAATTGCAAAGTCATGCATGTTCATATTGGTGAAGCACAAGTTTCCTTTCTCTCTCTTCCCATTTATATATGTCAGCCCCCCACCTCCCCACCTCTCAACCACATCTGTTTCTCCCCCGCACCAGCCTCTCTTACCCGTCTTATCCTCTGACCCTCTGACTTCTCTCTCTCCTACTTTCCTTCATTTCTTCATACCTTTCCTATATATGTTTAAATTTTTTTTACCATGAATTGTCAGGAAGAACATATTCTTACTGCAGTGTCAATATCCTATGCAGTTGGATATAGGGTAGCAATTATATGAATTAATATAGTGTTCATTATTAGTCAAAAATTATGTTACTAAATGTACACATTTTACTTCAAGGTGAAGGTAATGTTTTAAAATACACACACACACACACACACACACACACACAACGTATATGAAAAAAATTTACATTGCTTTAAAAAAAACTGAGGAAAGGCTACATTCTTTATTCATTTATTTAAATGCTTCTTTAATATTCCCAGGCATGGTTTTCTTTTCACTGATTGTGGGGTCAGGCAGAAGAAAGGATTCCTTACAATAGTACATTATAAAATGATTATCATCATTTTGTAAAGTTTAAAAATTAAATTGAATTTTTTTAACCACAGATTAATCATCTTTTGTAAAATTTACTTCACTTCTTATACACAGCATTCTCCTTAACTGTTTCCCTTTAAAATATAAACACAATCATAGCTTATTCAAACTTCTTAATAAAAGGAAAAATATCTTCATGATTTTGCAACAGCACAAGAATAGTAAAATAAGTAATCCTACATAGGAATCAACTGAATATAAGAACAGTGTAAGTTTAGTTATAAAATATGTGGTAAAAGTCTTTTAAATTATCTTTAGTTAATGACATAAATTTACTATGGAAAATTTTAGTAATCTTGATCTTTAACATTTTTAGTATTTAGTTTTATCTAAGGAAATGTTAAAAAGTACTCTGCATAAAGTTTTCAATATCTGTTTTCATTATCCTGATTGCTGAGTAAGTGGCTTGACCATCACACATGGCATTAATCCTATGTATATGAACAATTAACACTTTGCTGCATGAAGAACATTGTAGATTTAAAGACTTCATAACCATAAAACACAAGAGTTTTAGAACTAAACATGTATATTTCAAAATGAATAGTTAGACAAATATGTGACTTCTTGGCTTTCTGTATTGCTCAACATTTAAAACATGTTTTAAGCTATTTGCAAAAACACTCATATCATAAAAATACAGATGAAGAGTCCGTATTAACTTTTAAATGATAGCGTGCACAACATTTCATAATATTGCCACATACCCAATGAAATTAGTGACAGAAAAACAAATTATCGGAAACATTCATATGGTACATTCGAGCAATGAACTATTGGATTATTAAGAAGTCAAAACTACACTGCAAAGTTTAAAATTAAGTTGTAATTGAGCCCTTCAATATCCACAGTAGCCTGTGACTTTGTTTCACTAATTTAAATGAGTTTATACTTAAAATTTCTGTAGTTTGTTTGATAATAGAGGTTCCATTTATATCATGGAGTCAATGTAATGTTTTCAAAACTCTGAAAATATTAATGTGTAAAGATTACGGATATGCCAGATAATCCTAATGGAATTCAATTCAAAATACTGAATTAAGCATTTATGTTTCACTTAATTATTACTGCACACAAGAAATACTCACCTTCTAACAAATGCTTGTGTCCGAAAAAGGGAAAGAATATGATATTTTCCTATATGTAGTAAATAATAGTAATGAATAAGATACATTTCTGAGGCTTCTTATAATTTCCTACTCATTTTTACTCATGAAATATGACTTTACTCTCAAAGCAAAATATTTCATTAATATAATAATTAATAGATGTTATAATTTAATATGATCACTTTCTCATGGTAATTAAAACAATTTTAAAGTGATGAAGAAATTAACATCACTATGTCAAACCACACCAAATTTAATTTAAAATTAAGATCATGAATAAGCCATGAACGTATTTGGGCAAGATTCTATTACCTTGTTTCAGATTATGATCATTTTCTTTTTTTTCTGATCTCCCAAAGAAAAATGTTTTGCCAGGTTATCTACTGGGCATCAAGTATGAATGTTTTCTCAGTGGTTCCTTGCATGAAGTAGAAGATTAAGTACCCACAATATTTTGTTTGGAACTAAGCATACATGTTTAGGAAACCAAGGATATTCATGATTATAGTTGCTTGGGATTAGGGCACCATACTGATTAAATCCAAGAAGGATTTTAAATATTGCAGCACCATTTTTCTGTTTTACTGAATAATTGGTAACACTAGATTACAAGATTTGCAAGCTCCCAAGCTGCTGTATTTTCATAGGGAAAAGGTTCCTTTCATTCAAGCTTAATAAGCTTGGCCTATATCAGCTTTTCTCACATTAGCGCCAAGTGTCACATTTGGGCTGGGGGAAGCTTGTTAGCAGTAATTACCAGCAGTAGGTTCTATTATTTGCCAAAGTAATTTTCACTGCTAAGTACCACCAAAACTGCCTCAAGCCTTTAATTTTTTCCCTTCCTCTTGCCTTCCTTTGCTTTCTTTTAAGTTAGTGCATTTTCCCATGATACTGCTCTCTGTGGTATGGGACGAGGCAGGGGGAAGGCGCTGGGTATCAATGTGCTCTTGAGACATGGGGTCAGGCCTAGCGAAAGCCTTTTACAAACAGAGCCTGAACTCTATATAGAGATGCAAATCCACTCTCTGAGTAAGGATTGTTTCAGCCACATAATGGAGGCCAAGGAATTCCACTGTAGCTCGCCTTTCAGCCTGGGCCCTTTGTCTGCGTCTTAGCAAATTTCAGCAGCCTGTTTAAACTCCAGCCATTGTTCCGTTGGCTTCATTGGTTTCTCTGCCTGCCACTAACTCACAATGGCCTGATATGAACATCTTTGTTACTGCTTTTGTACTGTATATCAGAGTAATGTTTCAGCAGATTGAGGCCTAGGAGGAAGAATTAAACCTGTACTACACAGAGCATGATGAATTGCAGGATTTACATATCATTTTGAGACTTTGGGGGTTGGTGGGGAAGGGAGACGTTGTTGCTGAATGCTGTTGTGTCTCAAAGGATGTTGTCAGAAGACAGAGTGACAGAAAAGGAAGTGATTTAGATAGTCCCTGACAGCTTAATACAAAGAATACAGACAAATTGTGGAAATTCACAGGCATCCTATCCTTTTCCTATGTATAGCAGATTTGATTCTGAATATTAGCGTGGTTCCCGTGAAGGAGTTTTATGTGGTTGTCTCATTTTACTCTTTCAGAACTTAGGTGGTAGAAATACTGATATTTTAGATCCCATTATTCTTGGTTGACATAAAAACTTCCATTATTTGGAATATGGAAGCAAATCTTTCAATGTTAACAGCAGTAATGATTCCCAAAACATATCCTCACCTTATTAATACAATTAAGTGATCCTTACCTACTTTTAAGGTTTTTCTAACTATATAGGTTTCTTTTTAAAGACATATCAAGTGGTGTATAAACTATGGAATAATTTTCCTTCCAATATTGAAAGATAATTATAAAGAAATATCCAGCTGTGTGCCAATAAATGTTTAATAACTGGTTCTTCCAGGGGAAAACAATACTGATGTGTTGCATTTGCTGATTTCTGTGATGTACAAACTTCCACCATGGCCAATTTCTCTTGCTAATGTGAGGTCACTGAATGTGGAATTGGGAAAGGAATATACCCAGTTGGCTTCTGTGAGCTTTACAAGGCAGTTCCAGCACAAAACTGGGAGTATCTGATTGCTTTTTTTACTATTTTGTAATAAAACAAATAATCTTAAAAACTTGGGTGAACAATGCTATAGAAATGCATAGATAGTGATGCTTAAAATACTATAATTATAATGGGTTATCATCTAAGAGATGTCTCTTGTATGGTTGACATAATTTACATGTAAATTATGTTTTTTCCTTTACTTTTTTTTAACCAGTGTCTTTGGCTCTTTATGGTATGTGATTGGCATCAAAATGAAAGGGAAGAAGTGAATCTAAATAGACTCATTTTATATGCTTCAACTTTCCAAGAAGTACACAGTTAGGACAGAAGGAAGTTTTCATTTCTTGATTAAAAGTTATTTATTTGATGAGTTCTAATAAATATACTTAAAGGATAAAATGTTATAACTTCTATTCATATGCACTTTAGGATCACAACACCCCACATGGATATCTACTTATAAAAAATTATGAGATTAAGATAAATGTTTTTAAAGAATCTCTTATGTTTTATATCCCACAAATTACTGAATTGCCTATAAATCCCAGAATACACAATGTAGTTTCACACTTCCATACTATTGCATCTGCTGTTCTTTCTACCTTGAGTGCCCTTACATCACATTTATAAATTCTTCAGTGAGTCATCACCTATTTTGTACATGTCTATTTTGATATACATCTTACATTATTTGAACACATCTTTTTCCCCATTAGGTTCTAAGCTCTTTTAAGAGAAGCCCAATATGTCATTGAGCTTTCTGTCACCAATGCACATAGCAGAGTATCTTAACAAATTGTATTTGAACCAAAATTAATTGAACCATAAAGTATTGGCCTTTTCTCCTATTTCTATGCCTTTACACATTTTTTATTGAATCCTGGTGTATTTTCTCTTTACAATTCAATATTTTAAATACACCCACCAATTTACCATCAAAGCAATGTTTGTCTAAATAAATTATGACAGGGTTCATTCAGTCTATTTTTATCATCTGTGTTTCCAGTTTTCTCAATTTGCATTTTCTTATGACACGGTATGTTGAATCCACCCAAAGACACTAAAAGCAGTTTTCCTAACTACATCACATTCATACCTTAAACCATGCCATTGATTGAGCATTGTTGGCATGGTTAAAGGTATGAATATGTGTCCTTTTGGTAATCAGTGTTTGCACAGTTTAAAAAGTATTATAACACTCCCTAACACCATACACAAAAATAAACTCAAAATGGATTAAAGACCTAAATGTAAGGACAGACACTATAAAACTCTAAGAGGTAAACATAATCAGGACACTCTATGACATATATCACAGCAAGATCCTTTTTGACCCACCTCCTAGAGAAATGGAAATAAAAATAAACAAATGGGACCTAATGAAATTTCAAAGCTTTTGCACAGCAAAGGAAACCATAAACAAGACGAAAAGACAACACTCAGAATGGGAGAAAATATTTGCAAATGAAGCAACGGACAAAGGATTAATCTCCAAAACTTACAAGCAGTTCATGTAGCTCAATATCAAAAAAACAAACAAGCCAATCCAAAAATGGGCAGAAGACCTAAATATACAGTTCTCCAAAGAAGATATACAGATTGCCAACAAACACATGAAAGGATGCTCAACATCACTAATCATTAGAGAAATGCAAATAAAAACTACAGTGAGATATCATCTCACACCGGTCAGAATGGCCATCATCAAAAAATCTACAAACAATAAATGCTGGAGAGGGTGTGGAGAAAAGGGAACACTCTTGCACTATTGGTGGGAATGTAAATTGATACAGCCACTATGGAGAACAGTATGTAGGTTCCTTAAAAAACTAAAAATAGAACTACCATACGACCCAGCAATCCCACTACTGGACATATACCCTGAGAAAACCATAATTCAAAAAGAATCATGTACCACAATGTTCATTGCAGCTCTGTTTACAATAGCCAGGACATGGAAGCAACCTAAGTGTCCATCGACAGATGAATGGATAAAGAAGATGTGGCACATATATACAATGGAATATTACTCAGCAATAAAAGAAACAAAACTGAGTTATTTGTAGTGAGGTGGATGGATCTAGAGTCTGTCACACAGAGTGAAGTTAGAAAGAGAAAAACAAATACTGTATGCTAACACATATATATAGAATCAAAAAAATTGGTTCTGAAGAACCCTGGGGCAGAACAGGAATAAAGACGCAGACGTAGAGAATGGACTTGAGGACATGCAGAGGGCGAAGGGTAAGCTGGGACGAAGTGAGAGAGTGGCATGGACATATATACATTGCCAAATGTAAAATAGATAGCTAGTGGGAAGCAGCTGCATAGCACAGGGAGATCAGCTCAGTGCTCTGTGACCACCTAGAGGGGTGGGGTAGGGAAGGTGGGAGGGAGATGCAAGAGGGTGGAGATATGGGGATATATGTATATGTATAGCTGATTCACTTTGTTATACAGCAGAAACTAACATACCATTGTAAAGCAATTATACTCCAATAAAGATGTTTAAAAATATATATTATAGCATCCAATCATATTTTTGTCACTTTTTTGTCTTGTTTCATTATTTCTTTAAAGTGTACTAAATCATTTGTAACATCCAGACATGCAAGATTCATATATTTTATATCATACCCTGTCCATGTCCTGATATTGAAGAAAGAACTCTACACATTTATAATCAGAGTTCAGTAATGTTAGTGGTGACTAATTTATTATCTTCTCCATTACCTTTTAAAACTTCAATTATGAATCACCTTGTTGATCATTTAACCTTTACTTCATATGCCATTTACAACCAGTGCTTAAAAGGAACCTAGGTACAGGCCTTACACAGTATATAAAATTGACTCAAAATGGATTATAGGCTTCAGTGTAAAATGCAAAGCTATAAAATATCTAGAAGAAAACATATGACAAAAATCTGTAAATCTGAGCTTAACAATTAGTTCTTAGATACAATACATAAGGATTGATCCTTGAAAGAAAAAACAGATAAGTTGGACTTTATTCAAATTAAAAACTTCTGTTAGACGGAGATGCTGTTAAAAGAATGAAAAGATAAGCCACAGATTAAGGGAAAACTTTGAAAAAAAAATCTGAAAAGAACTTGCATCCAGAATAGACAACCTGTAAAACTCAGTATCAAGGAAACAAATTAAAAATGGTCCTGAACAAATATCTTACCATAGAAGATAGACGGCAAATAGTATACAAGAAGCTCAACATCATTTCTCATTAGGACAAGGCAAATTAAAAGAACAATAATACAACACTATAGACCTATTCTAATACTTAAAATCCAAAAAATCTGACAATACAAATTGCTGGTGAGGGTGCAGAGCAATAGGAACTCTCATTTATTGCTGGTGGAAATGCAAAATGATACAGTTACTTTGGAAAACAGTGTAGTAGTTTCTTACAGGACTAACCATCATCTTACTATACAACCCAGCAACTGTGCTACTAGGTATTTACCCACTCGATTTGAAAACTTAAGCATGGGCATGCC
Organism: Phocoena phocoena; assembly: GCF_963924675.1. Classification (NCBI taxonomy): domain Eukaryota; kingdom Metazoa; phylum Chordata; class Mammalia; order Artiodactyla; family Phocoenidae; genus Phocoena; species Phocoena phocoena. The sequence continues at coordinate 104,993,755 of NC_089222.1, forward strand.
TGCACACACACACATACACACATACACACACACACACAAATAGGAACATGAAAGATATAGAAGATTTATTCATAATAGTCCCAAACTGGAAGCAACCAAGATGTCCTTCAATAGTGCATGGATAGGGACTTCCCTGGTGGTGCAGTGGTTAAGAATCCGCCTGCCAATGCAGGGGACTCAGGTTCGAGCCCTGGTCCGGGAAGATCCCACATGCTGTGGAACAACTAATCCCGTGCGCCACAACTACTGAGCCTCTGCTCTACATCCCACAAGCCACAATTACTGAGCCCACGTGCCACAACTACTGAAGCTGACATGCCTAGAGCCCGTGCTCTGCAACAAGAGAAGCCACCGCAATGAGAAGCTCATGCACTGCAATGAAGAGTAGACCCTGCTTGCCGCAACTCGAGAAAGCCCTCACGCAGCAACAAAGACCCAACACAGCCAAAAATAAATAAATATATTAATTAAAAAAAAAAAGAAGCAGTGCGTGGATAAATAAAATGTAGTACATCCATACAATGGAATGTTATTCAGTAACAAAAGGAATAAGCTATCGAAGTCATGAAAAAAAATATGGATGAATCTTAAATGCACCTTGCTAGGTGAAGGAAGCTACTCTGAAAAGACTGCATGCTGCATGATTTCAATTATATGACATTCTGGAAAAGGCAAAACTCAACAGAGGTTAAAAAGGTCAGTGACTCTCAGCAGTTTAGGGAGTGGGAAGAACTGAATTGATATAGGACAGGAAATTTGTAGGGTAATGAGATTATTTTGTACAATATGGTAATGGTGGATAGTAATGGTGGATAGATGACACAATGCATTTGTCAAAAGCAATAGAACTTCATAGCAGAAACACTGAATCTTAACGTATGCAAGTTTTAAAAATCGTATGGAAGTTGAGGGACTCCAGGATGGACGGCAGATTGAGAAGAGAAATCTAACTGTACAGGCAATACCTCAGAGATACTGCAAGTTCAATTTGAGATCACTTCAGTAAAGCAAATATCTCAGCAGTGCAAGTCACACATATTTTCTGGTCTCCCAGTGCATATAAAAGTTATCTTTACACTACACTGCAGTCTGTTAAGTGTGTAATAGCATTATGTCTAAAAAAAAGTTTATACCTTAATTTTAAAATATTTTATTGCTAAAAATGCCAAAACAATTAGAATAGTAACATCAAAGATCACTGATCACAGACCACCGTAACAAATATAATAATAATAGTGAAATTTTTAAAAATATTGCAAGAATTGCCCAAGTGTCACACAGAGACATGAAGTGAGCAAAAGCTATTGGAAAAATGGTGCCAAGAGACTTGCACAGGGTTGCCACAAACCTTCAATTTGTAACAAACACGGTATTAGCAAAGCACAATAAAACAAGGTATGCCTGTACAAAAAAATGTATTAAATAACTTCACTGATTGTATTGGAGGGGTGGGAGTTGGAGCTGACCTAAGTAACATTGGAAAAGAGTGGAGGCTATAATACTGCAGGCAAAAGTAAATATGTATAGCACTGAACTCTAGTTGATAAAGCTGTTTCCCATAGAGGAGGTTAACAATTCTAACGCTATACATGTGTGTTAAACAATTAAGTAAATGTATGACAAATGACAGTGGCCAGGTTTCTCATAGAGTGTATGGTTACAGACAAGGAAAGAGAGAAAACTAGAATAATCCATGGAATACAGAAATAAAGTTGAAAACATCAATATAAACTCATGTTTACCTTAATATAGATACATATATAATTTTTAAGATATGTATATGCACATGGGTTAGTCTACACACCTATATTTCCTTGCTCTATCTGCTGACAAGGTTAAGAAGCAATAACACTCTGGCATCAATGAGTACACCTAGCTCATAAATCTTGATTTCTTTAATGCTAGTCTCTAAGAAAGGAACCAAGACTCCTTGGAGAAACGGCTGATTCTAGTGCTGAGGAAGAAGAGTACGTAAAAGATAAACCTAGAGAATCTTATAGTGCTAGATATTAAGGAACTTAATAATAACAATAATGACAATAATAACAATAAGAATATATCAAATAGAGAAGCCAAAGAAAGAGCTCCCTGTGGTAAAAGCTGGAACAATTTTATCAGCAATATAAATGGATTATAATTAAAACTATACAATTAATATCTGTCAGTCCATACTGATATAAATGATCAAATAAACAAATGAGTAGGGGAGAAAACACAAATATCTAGTACAGAAGAATTCCAAATAAGTTGTATAGATACTTGCCTCAAGGAGGTGCAGTATTACTCCTCACTCCTTAAGTGTGATTTGTGCAGTGAATTCCTTCCAAGCACAACATGGAAGAAAGAGAAAAAACATAACATTCAGTAGAGAAACCTGATAAACACTATCTCATCCAGGTGATCAAGGTTACTATCAAAATAGTATGTTTATAGTATGTATTCTTGGTGTGATGTGATGAAAATGGCATTTTACCTCTGTGGTCTTTCTTCTAAAAACTATGACCTCATTTTAATCATGAGAAAAACATTAGAAAAATTCCAATTGAGTTACATTCTACAAAGTGCCTACTCAGTACTCTTCAAAATTTTCAAGGTAATCAAAAGTGAGCAAATGTTTATGTCCCTGCTCCCCTCACCAAATTTGAAATCCTAACCCCTAAAGATGATGGTATTAGTAGGTGGGGCCTTTCAGAGGTGCTTAAACGATGAGGTGGAGCTCTCATGAATGGGATGAGTGCTTTATAAAAGAAGCTCCCTACTGGCTTCCACCCTGTGGGAAGATAGAAGGCAACAGCTATGAACCAGGAAGAGGATCTTCACCAGAAAGTGACCATACTGATGTCTTGATCTTAGACTTTCCAGCCTCTAGAACTGTAAGCAATAAATTTCTGTTGTTCATAATCTACCCAGTTAGTCATATTTTGTTATAGCAGCCCAAAAGCATTAAGATAGTAACTAAATGTGATGTGGTATTGTGTATGGAATCCTGAAACATAAAAAAGGAAATTAGGTAAAAACTATGGAAATAAATTATGAACTTTGTTAATAGTCATGTATCATTGTTGGCTCATTAATTGTGACAAATATACCATAGTAATGTAAGATGTTAATAATAAAGGAAACTTGGGGTGGGTACATGCAAACTCTAATATCTTCTTAAACAGGGTATGCAAACTAGCTTATTAAATCTGAAACTATTCTGAACTTTAAAGTTGATTAAAACACATCCCAAAAATAACTTCCTCAATTTTTGTTTGGGCCAATGTGCAGGATCTTGTAAAACTTTATATGAACCTGAGATATGTAAGTTTCTGTCCCACTCCCTGTGTCCCCTCACAAAGTAATCCTTTCATTCCATTTTGAATTATGATGCAATTGTAATATTATTTATCCAGTGTTCTCCCTCCTGCTTTTTTTTTCTGTTAGATATGGTTCTATAATGAACTCTTTAATTTTATACATATATTTTTCTTGCATTTTCTAAGACAGTCTTCTGCACTTTTTAATTTTTTGGACCATTAAAAAAAAATCACAAGAAACTCTTGTTAAAATTGCAGATTTGAAAGTCCTAAACAAACAATTTTTATCCAATAGCCTGGGGTCAGACTCAGGAATCTGAAGTTTTATAGACATTTAGGAAAAGATTATGCATTCCAAAATTTGAGAAACACACGTCTAAGATGTCTAGAGGTAGTGTCCTCATTTATTCTTTTTTTTTCCCCCTACATCTTTCTAGCAATTTTATTTCTTGTATATGAAATTATTTTGCTTTGTACAGAAAAAAAAATATTGGAGTCTAATTATCCCCTTGCATTTTCAAATGGGTCTCTTGATTAAACAATTCTAAAACTCTTCTTGGTGTTATAGATTTTAATAAACATGCTAAAACTTGCAAATGTTAGCATATTTACAAATCTCTGTTACTTTTAAAATAGATCCCCCAATTTTTTTTTTTTTTTTTTTTTTTTTGTACGCGGGCCTCTCACTGTTGTGACCTCTCCCGTTGTGGAGCACAGGCTCCGGACGTGCAGGCTCAGCGGCCATGGCTCACGGGCCTAGCCGCTACGCGGCATGTGGGATCTTCCCGGACCGGGGCACGAACCCATGTCCCCTGCATCGGCAGGCAGACTCTCAACCACTGTGCCACCAGGGAAGCCCAGACCCCCGAATTTTAATTGTCTCCTGTATATGCAATTTTTTTCTGTTTTAAAAGGAATTTACTCAATCATTGATCCATTTTCCAAATTTCTAGTATTTTAATCACACTGTGGCATTTACGGTAATCTTCTGACCATCTCCACCTAATAATATACTAACACTTAAAATTTAGAATGTCTAAAATTGATTCAGTCTTTTTCTCTTTCAACTCTGCCGTTTCTCTGGTGTTGTATTTCAGTTGATGACAACACTAGTCTCTTAACCTGAAATTTTGCAACTATCTTCGTGTTATACCTTTCCCTGGTCCTACTTAATGAAATTCAGTACCAAAATATAACACAATTTTCTCACCCTATTCTTCCTTTCTTCAGTGGACACTATCATAACTCAAGTACTTATTTCTCATCTGAAATCTTGATATCATGTCCATTCCCAAAGCATAACTCTGATCTGTCACCACTCAAACACTGTAAATTTGTGATTAATAAGTGTAGTTGAAATGGTTTATTAAAATCATCCATAGGGCTCTTGTTAAGAAAGTGACAACTGTGGTTTCTTTCTGCAGCAATTTGTCGAGCTTGGTGAACTGCATCATTATCACATTTCCCAATTCAAAAATCAACCATCTATTGGCTTGAATTACTGTTTTAATGATAGCTAACCTATGCTATCATCCAACTGGGATATGTACAAATATACATATATATGTAATATATATATATTAGTTAGCTGTGGCTGCCATAATAAAGTACCACAGAGTGAATGACTTAATGAACAGAATATTTATTTTCTTACAATTCTGCAGGCTACAAGTCAGAGACTGAGATGTCAACATGGTGAGTTTCTTTTGCGCCCCCTCTCCTTGGCTTATAGATAGCCGTCTTCTGTGTCTTCACATCGCCTTTTCCTCTGTGCCTGTGTCCTAATCATCTCTTCTTATAGGACACCAGTCATATTGGATTAGAGTCCCCCAAATGACCTCATTTTAACATAATTACCTCTTAAGACCCTATCTCCAAATAGTCACATTCTGAAGTTCTAGGGGTTAGGACTTTAACATGTGAATTTCAGAGACACAGTTCAACATATACATATGCAGGAAACAATGAATGCCTATGCATAAGCTGTGGGTAAAATTATTTATTGAGTGTTGATCTTGTTAAGTACTTGGGAAATCCAGTTCCCAAGTATTTAATCTAAAGTAAAAAGGCATATACCTTTTGAAATGCAAGAAGCTGTTATAGGCACTATCATTCCATGTAGATATCATGGAACACACAGATGAAGAAAACTACCTGAGGTACGCAAGATCATCCTGACTGAAAGATTCTCCTTGTGGTATGCTGGTCTCTATCTTTCTACACAGTTGTTGTGTAAGCTATCCACTCTGAAACCCTCTGATTGTCCCATTACATTTTGCCTGGCTAACTCCTACTCTAGCTTAAACATCCCCATCTCTGGTAATGTACCTCATGTGTTCCCCTGACACATACCTTTTACCTCCTCTATCAAAACACTCATCAAACTTTCTTGTAAATTTTTTTTTTTTTTTTTTTTTTGCGGTATGCGGGCCTCTCACTATTGTGGCCTCTCCCGTTGTGGAACACAGGCTCCGGACGTGCAGGCTCAGCGGCCATGGCTCACGGGGCCCAGCTGCTCCACGGCATGTGGGATCTTCCCGGACCGGGGCACGAACCTGTGTCCCCTGCATCGGCAGGCGGACTCTCAACCACTGCGCCACCAGAGAAGCCCCCTTTCTTGTAATTTTAAGAATATATTGCCCTTTCATCTGAAATGTAAAACTCACTGTTTTAATGGTATTTTTTTATTAATGTATTTCAGTAATGATTTTAGTGTATATGAATCTCTATTCAAATACGTATCATACTTGGTTTTCAAATTTTATGTTTAAATATGTTTTTAAAGCATAGAGTATCACCCTTTTGAAGTTTGTTTACTTCTAGGTTCATAGGCCTTCCTTCATAGGATATATTCCAAAACAATCTGTGGAAAGATAGGATTAGGGGGTGTGAAATAATAAGATATATCTCTCCAGATACAGATCTACATATAGGTCACTGCTCCTAGTTCCTAGCACAGAGCTCCTAAAACTCTTGAAATGTCCTGAGTGGTAGAGATGCTAGGAGCATCTTACACAGAATTCCTAAATCCTTTGAAATTCCCTGGATGATAGGAGCATCTTTTCTTCTAAAGGAGAGACTCTTGGCAGGCTCCTAAATAGGAGCTGGTCACCAGAAATCCCAAGCCATGATTAGAAGCTTGGAACTTTCAGCCCCATTCCCCCTTCTTCCAGGGAGGGGAGAACGGAGTGAGATCAATCATACCTATGTGATGAAGTTTCCATAAAAATCCCTAAAGTCCAGGATTCAGAGAGCTTCTGGGTTGGTGACACATCCACATGCCATGAGGCAGGCATACCTCAACTCCACAGGGACAAAAGCTCTTGTGGTTAGGACACTTCATACCTTCCTTGTGTATCTCTTCATCTGGCTTTTCCTCTGTGTCCTTTATCATATATTTTATTACATAATAAACTGGTAAACACAAGTATTTCCCTGAGTTCTGTGAGCCATTCTAGGAAATTATCGAACTTAAGGAGGAGATCTTGGAAACCCCTGACCTATAGAAGTATGGGAGGCCTATACTTGCCATTGACATCTGAAGTGGGGGCCGTCTTATGGGATCTGAGGCTAACTCTAGGTGGTGTCAGAATCGAAATAAATTGGAGGACACACAGCTGGAGTTGGGGAATTGATTGATATGGGGAGAATGCCACACATTTGGTGGCAGAAGTGTTGTGAATAGTAGAGAATATAGAAGAAAAACAGCTTTGTTTGAGTTCTTAAAGTCTTTTTGTTGGTGCCTCTTTTAGGGGGGTTGTAGGCTTGCACTTATGTGTAAAGAAGAAACTATAAAATAGATGTGTTAAGAACTGATCTGTGTAGATTCCCATTTTCTGGCAGTGGTAATTTCCCTTCATTTCTTCAAGGTTGCAGATCATAAGTAATCAGGTCATACTTCACATTTTTTGAGTCTGTGTTCTTTATCCACAACACATTCATCACTAATGCCTTGTCTTTTTTGTTGTAAACTTGGGTAACTCCAATGATTAAAATTGCCAGCTATTTTGTCCCCTAGAAAAGGGACACCCTGGTCCTTGACCTATGTTTTAATACATCCACTTTAACCCTAGTTTCCTAAACATTTCTTGGTAATCACATCACTAATTTCAAAGTACCTGTAACTAAGGGTCTCAAGGTGAGAACTGGTACCTTAAAGAAAGCAATCTTGCTTTGAAATCGCAGTTCTATTTGTCCCTAAAAATGAAAGTTCACTAAAAAAATACAAAAAATTACTGCATTTCAAAAATATGTTCTTATATGTTTGCAATAAATTTTTCGAGATTTTAGCTGAGCTACTCCATGGTATTGCTGCCTCAGCATCCGTTTTGTTTTTGGCCAAGTGACCTGCAGGGACCTTGAACTGACACTAGTCCCTCCTGTGATTAACAGCACACAGAGTCATAAGCAAATATAAGTTTCTGATATGACTTCCCCAACAGCCCTTGTGATTAGCAGTCTGCCCTTCTTCCAGTGCCTTCCCCTTGCATACCCCTTAGATAAGACCCCAGTGGGGCTTAACAAAACCCCACACTTTAGGTTTGAAATTACCAATCTGGCCTAAAGCTGGGAAACTCCAATGCTCTCCACCCACAGACCCTAATAAAGGCATGAGACTCAGGTCCTATACCTCTCTCTGTCGGCATCCTTCCTTAACCTCCCTGTATGGAACCCTCAAGGCATGCTATGTACTTCCTCCAGGACCTGTGAGTACTAAACTACTCTATTTCAATTTCTCTTGTGGTCTGTTGTTGAACTACAGCTTACCATCTAACTCCTTTTACTCCATTTTATAAGTTTTAATTTGATATATTCATAACATATCATAAATATATCATAATTATTTTATAGTTAATAATCAAAGACAAGTTAGAAATATATGGCATTATGATTACTCTTACTATCGTTTGTTAATCACGTTAGCTCTAAAAACATTTTATAAAGTTCTTAAGGATAGGAACTACTTCTTAACTATTTGTATAGTTTTCTATCCTGCAACAACCTCACAGCCCCTGTCTATAGCACGTATTATGATGTGATGTATATAATGGTTACATTTTTAAAAAAAATATTTTAAATGATTATTTGTATTATATCAAGCTAGAGCATTTGGAATACTCCCTTTGTAGAGAAGGAGGTTACTGATTACCTTCAGCTTTAGATAGTTTTAAAGAATTTGAGCAGTCTGTAAAACTTAATTCTACAACACTGCTAATATTTGCATTACTTGACGTCTTAATGGAAATCTCTTCACTCTTTGTCTTTTGAGTTCATTCCCCTTATTGTTAGCATTTCCTAATGCTTCCTTTTTAGTAGTATTTTATGCGACTGCCTTGGCACCTGATCAGAAGAGGAAGGCATAAAATTCATACAATTCTCTAACCTTGTTCTCATTCCAGAGACAGATCTCTCCTTGAGCAATTTCTGAGAATTCAGGCACCTGGTTTCTTGAAGTGAACCCTGGAGGAGAGCTCCTAATAATCTTTCAGTGTTCACATACAAATGGAATATGATTTTATACTTTTAAAAATGACATTAGTATTCATACTCATAGTTGAATCTTTATATAATATTCTGAGGAAACCTAGACTCTTTTTGAGCAGAATATGCAGTAGAACCCTGGAACTGCGAAAAAGGAAAATGCTGCCTCTCTACTAAAGGTTAGAACATCAGTGTTGTTCCTCCTTTGGAATCAAATAGGCCATATATTACACAGGTTTATATCAAATATCTTTGCAAGTATAAGACCACATAATTATAACCCCAGAAGCATTTATTGAGTGGCTAGTATAGGTGGGATACTATGGATGACACAACGAATGTCAGAAATTAACATAGTTAGTAAAAATAATTTATCTAGAGAACGATTTCATTTTGTGGTAATGACAATATCTATAAAAACAACTTTGGAATCTCTTTTTCTGGTTCAAAATGAATCGTACATCAAGACATTAAAATTAACTGCCAGTTTTTGTTGTTAGATGTGAAAAAAAGGTTGGGTGGTCCGTAGTTTTCACTCAGCAAATAACTACCATGCATTTGAATATTTCTCTAGTAGTTTCTGAACAGCTACTATAATCAGAATCAAAGTCCATAATGTTCTTAATAGAGCCCCAAATCCTGATATTATTCTATTTGCCGTAAATATTTTTCCAGTTTTCCTATTTATAATGTTCTCCAACTTTCCTGGCAGCTCTCAGAGGTTATGGGTTAGTATGAATTTGCCTCTTACAGTTGGATACTGGGGTTCATATAAAAACAAAGCCAGTGTCTTATGCACTGACAGTGCTTCAACCTTTTGCCTTTTTGTGTGAGGTTGTAAAAATAAGGAAGGAAGGGTCTGAGAGAATCAAATTCTTAGCCTTTGGGCTTCATGGCAGATGCATCACTGGCCTACCCAGGGTTGTCAAGGATCATCTCAGGTCTGTGTCAGGAAACTAAAGCACAAACTTTAAGGAAAATAAACTTGCTTTCCTCTTGACATGAGTACATTTTCTTTCTGCTTTCTGTCCCTTGGATTAATGTATTTCCTGTGATGCTTACCATAATAGACTATTTTGTTGAAAGTGTCTAAATTTCTTTTGATCTCTTCATGTAAATGGAGCTGAATAAGGACATTATTATAATAATTAGCACCATCTTCATCATATTATAATTATACAAAGGATCAAATAATAAGAAACCAACACTTTTAAATGCAAAGCATTTAAGTCCATTCAAATGCTTTGTGAATATCTTCGTGTACTATACCAGCTTTCCTCAAGAAGAGTCACTTTCAATTATAGGCATGAACATATTTATTCATCAGTTCAAAAAAAGCTACCAGATAGGTTAACCAGTAAATGACATTTCCTTTCATGGAACACATAAAAAAGCCTCTCACAAAAAGACCTGCTCAAACCTTCATGTTGGATTTCCTTGTCATTTTGTAGCTGTATCATTATCTTTTTGTGAATTTGATATGCCTACAATACGGTACTATTGAAGACTCGTGTTTTGCCATGATGGCTCTCACATAGTTGGTCTCAGAATTCTAACTTTGGAAATCCTCAAATTGAAATAAGTTTTTTCCCTGCTAAATATTGTATATCTACAGGGAAATAATTCATAATCATTATTCCTGAGATACAGACAACAGTTAATTGACAAGCTCTTTCTTAAAACTGATTTTAGGAAAACCCAACCTTTAGGATCACAGACTGAGTATTAGTGTATTTGAGGCTCTACCAAGTAAAACCTTCTTCTTTTATGTTACACTAGGTAACTAATGTGAAAAATAAACTAAAAATGTAATATATTTTTAATTATTAATATTTATATGAATTATTCTCTCAACCCATTTATTAATTGATTTTATTTTCTCTACCCATGACTAAAACAATATGTTTGTTTTAGTCACTACTAAAAAGCTATGAGGTAATCACTTGATAAACTACTTTTCTTCTTACACTATACTTGGACAACAGCCCCAGTTCTTAAGCCCTAACTGTATAAATCTGATTTTTTTTTTTTTTTCTGAAAACCTGTTCTCTAATTTCCTATTCAATCCCCTTGCCTTTTAATAGGGATGTTTTCGCATCTTTTCAATTCCTTATCACAGGGTACTAACGTTTTCTCATTTTGTCACCAGATTCTTTCCTGTGTATTATGTGATTTTTGCAATTAGATTTAGATCAGAAGTTTCTCATTTTGGAGGGGATGGAAGAGTGAGAAGGAAAAACAAGAAAAAAATCATTTTCCTTCTTTTCAAGTCTATTGTAGTATATCTTAAAAGTTACTTAGAATTTTAAATTTGGTCCTGCAAAAGCAGAGATTATCTACTGCATACTTTATAAAGTCCAACACTTAATATTTTAGAAGGAGCTCCAGGAAATTACGTAGTTGTATATTGGTTCTTATGCAAAGTATAATATGTTTTCAGAGAAGCAAAGATTTTAATCAAGTTTAAAAAGTAAAAAGTAGGCACAACTGTCCTTGTAATAAGATAAGAACCATTTAATACCAGCCATACATGCATTAATATTTTATCAATAACTGAAACATCAAAGACCTTAGAAATGAATGCAACTGTTTAAATAAAAAAAAAATTTAAATCAATAATAGTCAATGATTCCGTTGTTCAAAACAACGAAAGAAAGAAATCCTATAACAAATGCTTCTTTTTGTAGGATACAATGTTGGTAGGTCAGTAATAAAGAGAAGCTAAAGAGCTAGGAGGTGCTACTGACCTGCTGTGTGTGGCATGTTACTGTGATGTGCTGGTATCAGGACCCCTTTGGTTTGCAGAGAGAAACAATGCTGTGAACACACGAGAGAGATCTCAGTGTCTCTCTCAATCTTCTTTTCTATGGGTGAGGAAGCCAAGGATCCTGGAAGTTAACTATCTTAGGAACCATGTTCTTAATCGACGGCAAAAAGTAGAGTTGGTAAGGGCGTAGAGAGAAACTGTCTTCTCTCTTCTCACCTAAATATGTTAGGCATTGTGCCAAGTACTATACCTGTTTCATTTTACGTAATTTTTACAACTTAAAGAGGTAGAGTTTTAATTCTGATTTTACAGATGAGGAAAATCTGCAAACAGTGTCAGCAACATAATTTGTGTTGAACAAAATAAAATTCTAGGCTTATTGCTCAAAAAGGAGGAAAAAATTTTCCTTCCTCCTGCAGTTTCTCTGTTGACCAGTCATGGTGTTTTTTATTTGCTGTTTAGTGTCACCCTCCCTTGGGGATGGGCAGTAATGTTCCTTTTCGTTTAATTGTTTAACGTCTGACTTACCTTCCAGGAGATCATGGACCAATAAAATGGGATATTTTGATTTTTTTATAAACAGATTCAGAGTGAACAAATTTGTCTGAGGTTCCGTGTTCTGATAAACTCAAACCTTACTAAAACATTGTCTCCCTGGTCGCTAATGTTGGCACTCATCGCTTAAGGCAAAGTTCCTCAAATGTGTCTGATCATAAGACTCACTTGATTCATTTGTAAAAACCATTCTTATTTTCCATCCCCAAACTCCAGGAGATTTTCATAAAACTGGTTAACCAGAAGGATCATTTACAAATGAAAGTCCTATCATACTAGTCCCCTGTATAAAGCGCTCCAACGGCTTCTTATTCTACACAAAATAAAATTTAAATCCCTTGTTCTGGCATATATGTCAATTCTTTTTAACTTTCTCCCCCACCCCTGCTTGTGTGCTCAATATACAAGTTTTTAAATACCCTGTGCTTTGTAAATGCCAAGCTTATTTCTGCCTTTGTATTTGCAGTTCCAATTTCATGTGGCTGGATATTCTTCCTCTGATGCCTTCATGAAAGCCATCTTCTGGACATTAAGGTCCCTTTCCATTATTGTCTCTTGTAGATAAACTCCCTAACCACACAGAGTCTTCTAGAGCTCTATCACATCACTCTTTCATTTGTCTTGCCAACATTTTAACATATAAATATCTGAATTTACCTAGTTATTGCTTAATTACTTAATGTCTTATTAGCGTTCTAGAATACAAGCTCCAGGAAATCATGGACCTTATGTCTTATTCTTTTTTCCAGCCCCAGTGCCTGGATTAGTGTCTGTCAGTCAATACATATGAATTCATACTTTATCCCATTCTTGATCTTCACTACACCCTCTACATTTACCTTAATAATTTTCCTGAGTTTACATTTGGAAGGAAGATTATGACATTCCCTGACCAACATCTCACCCCCACATGGCTCTGGTCAGAATATTTAAACACCACTGAATGGTATAAAATATTGACAATTTTTGCTACTAAAATTATCACACCCAGTGCAAAATATTCAGTGTTCTCTATTATCATGACTGAGTTTAGAAAGAGATAAACTGGAGAGTAGAGATGGAGTGAAAACCAGATAATCAGATTTCCGCTGTATAAACTGCTTGCTATTAACTATACTAGTAGCTTGTTGGTAGTTAGGAAATGGTTGGATTCTTTTTACTATTGCCTAATTTTTATATCTTTTACATTTTAAATGTCAGGAGTTTCAAAATTTTAAAAATATGTAAAAACAACATATATAAGCTGTGCTTCTTGCATAGGTAGAAAGACTCTCAAAATCTAAATGTGGTTCTGGCATTGCCACTTGAGAAGCTTAGCTTTGGAATATAGCATATTTATTTAAAGTTTTCCAAAATCTTGGATGTGTTATCTCTACATAATGTTCTTGTTACCATTTATTTCCTGGAAATACTAACTTGCAATATTTTAAAATTTGGTTAAACTACATTTAAAAACTTTAACAACTGCTCTTTTATATTATATAGTTAGTACTTCCTTCTATCTAAAACAATACAGTTAAGCCAAAAGGAGAAGAAATTTAAAATGGCTCATTCTCACCAAATAAAGATAACCACCAATGACATTTTCACATATAATATATACACATATATATATTAAATAAAGCACCCATGCTGGACATGTTTTATCTTTTATTTTTTACTTAGCAATATATATTTTGTTTAATATATAGTATATTTTCTCATATAATTATATATCATTTTTAATATTTGCATAGGAATCCACTATATGAATGTAACAATAAGAAGTGTACTTCTAGTTGATGTCTTTACTTCAATTTATTTGACTTATTTAATATGCAGAATACTTATATTTATTACCATCTTGAGTCTTTTCTGTATTAGTCTACTTGGGCTGTCACATGATAAAATACCACAGAAATTTATTTCCTCACAGTTCTGGGGACTGGAAGTCTGAGATCCGGGTGCCAGCATGGTTGGGTTGTGATGAGACGCTATTCCTGGCTTGCAGATGCCTGCCTTCTCGTTTTGTCTTCACATGAAAGAGAGAGCAACAGAGAGTCAGAGAGAGAATGAGTTAGCACACATGAGAGAGAGCACTCTGGTGTCTCTTCTTAAAGCACACTGATCCTACTGTCTCAGAGCCCCACCAGTATAACTTCCTTTAGCCTTATTTACCTGATAAATGCCCTATCTCTAAATCTCTAAATATAATCACATGGGTGGGGTGGGGCTTCAACATATGAATTTGGGGGAGAGGTAATTCAGTCATTAATATTCTCATAATAAAAAAAATTAAACTTGCATCTCTGTACTGTTTTTAAAATCTCAGATACTCAGACATTATTTTCTTATAGCTTAAAAGCAGGTAAGAGTAGTAATAAGATTTCTCTAATAAGAAACAAGTACATAATATTTATTGGAGTCTTTGTAGGGAAAACAGAGGTTCAGAGAGCCATAGAGTTTTGCCAGTCACACACTACAACACATAAACTCACATATTCTAAATCCAGTGTCCATACAATAGTGTCTAGTTTTCACACTTATAGAACGGCTAAATAACAACAACTGCATACGACGAGATCAAAGAAATAAAATGCTCTTCATGTCTTTATGGAACATTACATTGGTTTGAAAGATAATAGTCAGTTTTTACCAAAATAGCTTATGTTTCTTAGAGGTTATTATTAAAATATTCAAGGGTCTTTTTTTTTTTTTTAGGGTATCATCTGATGTATTCTGTTGAATTTGGTTATGGTTTCAAACTTTGCTGCCAGAAAGTGTTGTGTGTGTGCTGTACCTGCTTTAAATTGACACAGAGACTTTTTCTCAAAACAGTTATCCAGTATAGAATGCTGTGCTGATTCCATGAAATGGATTGCAAACACTGTCCTATATCCTCTGTGTCTGTGTCTCTCTAAGCCAGAAATGAGCATGAAATAATATTCGAGTAACTACCCTCATCATTCTTGGAAAATGTCAGGCTCCTGAAAGGAAGAAATTTCCTGACACATCATCAGAGTAGCAAAATGCCAGTGTCAGGGTTTAACAATATTGCAAGTGTGATTGTACCAGACATGTGTGATACAGTTTGGCTTATGTGCTTCATGGTTTTCTTTTGAAAAAGAAAAGAAAAAAGCCTTCTCTCTTCATTAGTCTGCAGTGGTATCCTTAATGCTATAATTCTCAAACAACCCACAAAATGGAATATGCGATTTCCTCCCAGAAAGTAAATCTCAAAATAAAAAAAAAAAAAAAATTAAATGGTTCTCAAAAGGCTCTAAATTTAGCAAGCTCAAATATGATGGTTGTTGATTATTGGTTCTGCCCTGAAGAAGATGAGCTTATTTTGAGGGAAGACATAATCCTCTTAATACATTTGCTAGATGGAATTCTAAGTATATTTAAACGGCATGATTTTAAACTAGATAGCAACTGAGAATTTAAATGGATTTTGTTCTAGTATTTTTCTCCTAAAGAATAAGACTTTGAGTTGAAAATTTAAAAAAAGAAAACTCTTTCTAAGCAGGAATAGTAAAATAAATAGAAATAAGCACAACTTGACAGGTCTTTGAGGATTATATTCCTTGTAATTTT
Organism: Phocoena phocoena; assembly: GCF_963924675.1. Lineage (NCBI taxonomy): Eukaryota > Metazoa > Chordata > Mammalia > Artiodactyla > Phocoenidae > Phocoena > Phocoena phocoena. The sequence continues at coordinate 105,009,433 of NC_089222.1, forward strand.
ATCCTTTCTCATGAAAATATTACTATAATTTTATTTATTTTTCTTAAGTAGAGGACCTGGTTATACTTATGAGCACTCATAACAAACAGCACTGAGTGGATATAGTAGCACTTAAACAGATTCTTCAAATGATTCAAGAATGAGCATTTCTATCATTAATTTATCTTGCTATAATAAAAGTGTTTGGTGTATAATTATTCTATACAAATCACTAAGTGTAAAATACAGTAGGAGAACATACATGAGATAGATACAGATTCCCTATCTGTGGCTATTCTAAGATAGTTGGAGACCTATTACATGCATATAAACTATACTAAATGGAAAATACTGCCTGTCATAGGAAGTTTAAGAGTTAAGGGAAGGTGGTGATGCAGAGGAAAGAGAGAGAACAGCTAACTCAGAGAACAGGACAGTTTGTGGAATAAGTGACATTTGTATTTGTATTTGTACTTAAAAATGGATAAAATTTGGACATTTAGAGATTGTGGAGGATATGGGGCATGCATATGAGGAATGGAAGTTGAAAAATGAAGGTGATTGTTCATACTACATGAAATAAAACTATAAAAGTGCATGGCTCCACATTTCTTGAATTTAGAATGAGTATGGATTTAAAGAAATTAAGTGAACTGTGGGGTCAGAAAAGGTAATTTGTGGCCTGGGCTGAGGAGGAACTTGAATCCAAATATTGGTTGTTCTGGGATTTGTGAACAAAGAGCAATGTGCAGATTTTGCCACTGAAAACAGTATCTAGTAGGCTGACTTCAAATAATTCTCAGGGTGACATCTTATTACTGAGGTGAATTTATCAGATGCAGGATCTGGTCTTAAGTGTTGGTTACTCAAAAGCTGGGTTAATGCCTCCCTTAGGAAAGGGAGAGGGGCACCCATTAACCGAGCCCAAGAGATTTTTACATGAGATTAGAATTCCCAATCATTAACTTATAATGAGAACTCATTATTACATGACCTTACTTTCCTGGTAGATAGACAGCTGTGAAGAAAAAGTCATAAGAAGGGCTTCCCTGGTGGCCCAGTGGTTGAGAGTCCGCCTGCTGATTCAGGGGACACCCTGGTCCGGGAAGATCCTACATGCCGCGGAGCAGCTGGTCCCGTGAGCCATGGCCGCTGAGCCTGGGCGTCCGGAGCCTGTGCTCCGCAACGGGAGAGGCCACAACAGTGAGAGGCCCGCATACCTCAAAAAAAAAAAAAGAAAGTCATAAGAAGTTTAATTTTATAAGCATGTGATCAGAATTCAGGGAGTTTGATGATTTAAATATTTAATACTATTTGTTAATGTAACTTTTTATATCTATTTCACAGAAGGAAAGTTCTGCTAAGGAAACCCGATTTTAAAGACCCAATGTTTTGTCTATCAGTGGCTGAATGATACTGAAAACTTTTATTTCTGTGCTTTTTCCCTTTTTTCTGCTTTCACAACTAACCAGTCTTCCTCCAAACATTACCTTTATATGTTGATCTTTTTAATCATCTCTTTTTTTTTTTTTTTTTTTTTTTTTTGTGGTACGCGGGCCCCTCACTGCTGTGGCCTCTCCTGCTGTGGAGCACACGCTCCGGACGTGCAGGACCAGCGGCCACGGCTCACGGGCCTAGCCACTCCGCGGCATGTGGGATCCTCCCGGACCAGGGCACGAACCCATGTCCCCGGCATCAGCCGGCGGACTCTCAACCACTGCACCACCAGGGAAGCCCAATCATCTCTTTTTTTTAAGAGGTTTTTTTTTTTTTTGATGTGGACCATTTTAAAAGTCTTTTTATTGAATTTGTTACAGTGTTGTTTCTGTTTTATGTTTTGGTTTTTTGGCCCTGAGGCATGTGGGATCTTAGCTCCCCAACCAGGGGTCGAATCCACACCCCCTGCACTGGAAGGCCAAATCTTAACCACTGGACCACTAGAGAAGTCTCCTCAATCATCTCTTAATGAGGTCTTGATGGATATTATGTGTTGATTTCACAAGATAACTCATATTTCAATGCCATTAGTATGTTATAAAATAGGAAAAGCACAAACTGATTTAACTAATATGTACACTGCAACTTTCCATTACCTGCATAAAACTTTATACTGTAATATTTGGCTTATTAAGAAAGCGTGCAAGCTCTATTTGGACATCTCAAAGGAATTTCAAACTCAAGTACCAGGAAAAATTTGTTATTTTCTCACCCACCTGCCCAAGATTCCCATTGTGTATTTTTTTCCTTTTTTTTTTTTTTTTTTTTTTTGTGTGTGTATGTGTGTGTGTGTGTGTGTGGTACATGGGCCTCTCACTGTTGTGGCCTCTCCCGTTGCGGAGCACAGGCTCTGGACGTGCAAGCTCAGCGGCCATGGCTGACGGGCCCAGCCGCTCCGCAGCATATAGGATCTTCCCGGACCGGGGCACGTACCCGTGTCCCCTGCATTGGCAGGCGGACTCTCAACCACTGTGCCACCAGGGAAGCCCCCATTGTGTATTTCATCAGTGAATGAACCGCCATCCATCAAGTTGCACATAATGTAAAACTGGGAGTCTTCTTTGACAATTTCTCCTCCTTAAAGCAACCCCTCCCTTAGTTTATCCAACAAATATATCTTGAATGGCCATACTGCTTCAGTTACTGGCAAAAGAGCAATAAAATGCAAGGAAATCACCTGGTAATCGTTACATTTAGCATGCAGATGGGGAGGAATGTAGGTAGAAAATAAATAATTAAAACAAGTAAAACATTTACTATATCAGAAGTTGGTAAATGTCAGATCCCCAAATAAAACTGTATGAGAGAACAGGATTATGTGGGAGAAGAGAGGTGCTTTTATAGACGAGGTGGTCAGGTAATGCATCTCTGATAAGTTGTCATTTACACCTTTCTAAAATCTTATAAAGTGATGTTGACTTTAATTCTTGAATCTTGATCATATCTATTTATTTCTTTCCTTCACAGTCAACACAGTGTGTGGCATCCATGAAAATACACCTCTCAGATCTTCTGCCAAGTGTATTTGACCAAAGAGCACAGTTGCTGTACTCTGAAATTCATCATACAGTTATACTTACGCCAAACTTCCCACGGACTCCTCCCAGACAGCCACTGAGCACAACAGGGATGCCAAGGTAGGCCCGTTCCTGGGAGACAGAGCATTCATTTAAAAGGCTTTCAAGAGCTTCTCATCAGTGGTATTGAATGGTGGGCTAAGACTTTCCTACTCAAATGTCTTCCTTCCCTCTCTCCCTCACCAAAGTTGGGTGGTCTCATGACTCCCACAGCCTCTCCCATTTCTCTTCCCATTTTCTTGCACATCTAATCTTTGCTTCTCAAAGGGCCTGGATACACATATCCTGCTTGAGCTCTCTCACATTCTCTCTGACCCTCTCTCCCTCTCTCCATACTTCAACCATTTCACACAGTGAAAATCTCATTATGTCATCACTACTGATTAGAACACTGTAGTTTCATTCTGTTGCTCTTCAGAGACTCAAATCCATAACAGGGCATTCAAAACTCAGCATAACTGTCTGTCCCTGGCCACCTTCCCAACTCCATCTCAAACCCCTCTCTTTCTCACTTTCCCTGTTCGAGTTCATGTGCCCTTCTTTTGTTCTGTGAAGGTGTCGTGCTTTCACTCAATTGACAGACACCTCTATACATTCTGTTCCTTTGCCCAGAGTGCTCTGACCCCTCATTTCTCCCACCAATTTTGAGCAGGTAACTCTTATTTATCCTATGGTTTTCCTGTTCAAACTTGCTCTGATCACCATTATCCTTCATCTAAATCAGATTCCTTTATTTTATCTTTTCAGCTTCCCTAAAGAACATTTTCACATTCATTAGCATGATTGCCTTCAGAGACTTTGTCTCACTTTGCAATTATGCATTTATTAGTATGATTATTTGATTAAAACCCAATTCCCCTACCGGGCTATAAGTTCACTTTTTATTAGCATTGTATCCCAGCATTTAGCTCAGTGTCTGGCCTGAAGTAGGCATATAATTAATATGTATTAAATGAAAGAATGAATAAACAATCTTTCTTCCTAGGAAGTCTGATTAAATAGCATATCTTCTTGAAGCTTGATTTTTCTTTTCAATTATAAGTAATTGCAAATATTCTATATTAAAACAGCCTCTACATAATGGGAACATAATAATACAAAACTGATGTAATTTTTAAGACTATATATCAAACTGCAAAGACATAAAACAGAATTACTGCGTATTGAGTACTTATTACATGGTAGGTACTACTGAGGACTCCATAAGCATGAACTCACTTAATTCTCAAAACACCCCAAGGCAGTGTTGCTATGATTTCTTTCTTGATGAAGATCCTGAGACTAAGTGCTGCCATCTAAGAGTGGTTACCATGCGAAGGAGCCAGGGTTCAACATAGGTACACATAGGTGTTCAACTCCAGGGTGCACTCTCCTCAGTGCTGTATTATGGATCCTTTTAAAGGAATTTTGTGTTTTCCAATTATACTTCCAGATTTCTAAAGAATATAAAATACACTTCTACTTTGGGATCAACTTTGAAAATCATGGTATGCTTTAAATTGCTTGTGATTTCTTGAACACAACATGAGGTGCTTCACACTGCCATTCTGTAAAAATTAGCTTGTATGTATTAGCTTCTTCAAGCCTCCCCTGAACTATTTGCATGGCTGAGAGGCTCACTATCTGATTTGTACAGCATCATGGGCATAAGTCTAATTTAGCTTTTGATACATTTTATTAGTATTTTTTGTTCACTTGTCTGCCCTTCCTTAGACTATAAATTTCTTGAGAGAGTAGCGGTGTCTTAGTAAGAGCAGATATTTGTGGAGGTTTTGTTAGGCCAAATACCATACTAAGTGCTTTAATGAACTCAGTCAGTCCTACTGACAACTCTACTTATGAGGTAAGTACTATTATATCCACAATTTATAAACGTAAGACAAGATAACTAGTAAGTAGCTGGGTTTGATTTCAAGTCTGTCCAATTTGAAGTTCATTCTCTCATCCACTTAACAGAGCAGGGCAGATCGTTAGATTTTCGAAAATAATCACATATAACTGGCTTTAGTAAGCTCACAGTAGCCTCTCCTTCTCTCCCCCACCCCTTTCTCTCATCCACCTCTTCCTCCCTCCCTCTGTTTCTCTCCCCCAACTCTGGTGTGTGTGTGTGTGTGTGTGTGTGAAAGAGAAACAGAAGGAGAGTGATAAAGAGAAATTTTTTTTTTTCTTTTTTTTTTTTTTTTGCGTTATGCGGGCCTCTCACTGTTGTGGCCTCCCATTGCGGAGCACAGGCTCCAGACGCGCAGGCTCAGCGGCCCAGCCGCTCCACATGTGGGATCCTCCCAGACCGGGGCACGAACCCGCGTCCCCTGCATCGGCAGGCAGACTCTCAACCACTGCGCCACCAGGGAAGCCCAGAGAAATATTTTTTAAACACTTGTTTTTTCTTTTTGGCTGCACAGCATGTGGGATCTTAGTTCCCTGACCAGGGATCGAACCCACGCCCCCTGCAGTGGAAGCATGGACTTCAGGGAAGTCCCAAGAAGAAATATTTTTTATTAAACTTTTTATTTCTCAAATACACTTGTAATTTCCTACCAAGAGAATGAATCTGGGAAATTTCTATTAAAGGAAAACTGACAGATTGGTCATATATAAAAAAAAAAATAATAACAGGAGATACTAACTTGAAAGGTGGAACATATTGCTTGGATTTTAAAAAAAAAAACATACAAATTGATCAGAGAACTATCTGGGAGTTTAAAATTAAGCAGATCATCTAAGGGGAAAAAAGCCATTTTTTTCTCGTAAGATCGTCTCTTCATTAATGAAAATTCTAGAAAACCACTGACATGCATTTTTTAAATTTTTTTAATTGAAATATAGTTGATTTACAATATTATATTAGTCTCAGGTTTACAGAATAATGAATCAGTATTTTTATAAGTTATATTCCCTTTAAAGTTATTACAAAATCATGGCTGTATCTCCCTGTGCTGTATAGTATATCCTTGTTGCTTGTTTATTTTATACCTAGTGATTTGTATTTCTTAATCCCATACCCCTTTCATACCCCTCCACCCTTCCCTCTCCCCATTGGTACCTGTTAGTTTGTTTTCTATATTTGTGAGTCTGCTTCTGCTTTATTTTTTAGATTCCATGTATAAGTGATAACATATAGTATCTGTCTCTCTCTGTCTGACTTATTTCACTAAGAACAGTACCCTCTAGGTTCATCCACGTTGTTGCAAATGTGCAGAATTTCATTCATTTTATGTGCAGAATTTCATTCATTCTTTTGGCTGAGTAATATTCCAGTGTGTGTGTGTGTGTGTGTGTGTGTGTGTGTGTGTGTGTATTCCTCACATCTTCTTTATCCATTCGTCTGTTAATAACACTTGGGTTGCTTCCATATTTTGGCTATTGTAAATAATGCTGCTATGAACATTGGGGTGCAAGTAACTTTTCAAATTAGTGCTTTCATTTTCTCCAAATATATACCTAGTAGTGAAATTACTGGATCATATGGCACTTCTTTCTTTAGTTTTTTGAGGAACCTCTAAACTCTTTCCCATAGCAGCCGCACCAATTTACATTCCCACCAACAGTGTACAAGTGTTCCTTTTTCTCCACATCCTTGCCAACATCTGTTATTTGTATGTAGATTTTTGATGTTAGCCATTCTGACAGGTGTAAGGTGATACCCCATTGTGGTTTTGATTTACATTTCTCTGATAATTAGTGATATCAAGCATCTTTTCATGTGCCTGTTAGCCTCTTTATGATGTCTTCTTTGGAAAAATGTCTATTCAGGTCTCCATCCATTTTTTAATCAAGTTATCGTTTTTTTTGATATTGAGTTGTATAAGCTGTTTTTATATTTTGAGTATTAATCCCTTATCTTTAATTTCATTTGCCAATATTTTCTTCCATTCAGTAGGTTGTCTTTTCACTTTGCTGATGGTTTCCTTTGCTGTGCAAAAGCTTTCAAGTTTAATTGGGTCCCATTTGTTTATCTTTGCTTTTATTTCTTTTGCCTTAGGAGACATATCCAAAAAAATATTTCTACAATTTATGTTAAAGAATGTTCTGCCCATGTTTTCTTCTATGAGTTTTATGGTTTCAGGTCTTACATTTAGGTCTTTAATCCATCTTGAGCTTATTTTTGTATATAGTGTGAGAAAATGTTCTACTCAGTGTTCTTGGATTGAAAGAATTAATATTGTTAAAATGTCCATACTATCCAAAGCAATCTGCAGATTCAACCTGTATCCCTATAAAAATGCCCATGACTTTTTTCACAGAACTAGAAGAAATAATGCAAAAATTTATATGGAACCACAAAAGACCCTGAATAGCCAAAGAAATCTTGAGAAAGAAAGACAAAGCTGGAGGTATCACACTCCCTGACTTCAGATTATACTACAAAGCTATAGTCATCAAAACAGCATGGTACTAGTACTTAAACAGACATATAGTTCAATAGATGGAATAGGGTGCCCAGAAATAAACCCACATGGCTATGGTTAATTAATCTATGAGAAAGGAGGCAAGAACACACAATAGAGAAAAGATAGTCTCTTCAATAAGTTATGCTGGGAAAACTGGACAGCTGCATTTATTTTTACTTTTAAGATCAATTTTAGATTAGAAATTTGTTTTAAATTAAATGCTTGTTGAAATATTTAACTTCTCATGGTGTGTTGCTATTTTCAACCCTCTTAGCATGTCTCTGATTTTCATTGCATTTAACCTATCTATAGAAAATTAAATACTATGTGGACATGAACATGACAGTGGGAAATAAATTTAGGGTGATGTCCATTTTCCCTCCTAGAAAAAAATGTAATTGATGTAACTATGTTAGCAGAAAAAAACAGACACTAAAATGTTCTTATTCTAACATATCATGTTCTTTATATCATTATGACTGGTAGAATCAATAGTTTATTGCAGGAGAATTTTTTATCCATGTCATTTACAAATGACAATTCATGGCACATGAAGCATTGAGATATTTCCTGTCTCCTTCATGTATTAGTGAGCTGATTCTAAAAGGAACAATTTCAGTAAGAGATAGACTTTTCCTCAAATTTTATATTACTTTTTTCTTTCTGATGAACAGTCTGCAATAGTTGCCATGTAAATGGAAACTTAAAAATAAGCTAGCTGTCTTTCAGTCTAAATAAATCACTGCTTTATTATATATCTAATTATGAGGTATATTTATGTACATCTCTCTGAAAACTGGCATCCACTGATCAGTAGCATTCTAAAGGCAGAGAAATGCTCTAGGTTGCTGAAAATATAAAAGATCAAGAAAAATTTTCCTCTGAGGGTACATGTAACAAAAAGGATTATAATATAATTCAGTCAGAGTAAGTGAGAACAAATAACATAGTAGACTGGCTTGTCCTGTTATATGGTAATGACATACACAGAACCACTCCTTTTTGAAGGTCTCGGTATCAGTCCTTGACAGGGCTACCTGTAGAAATCATGTCACTAGCTTGAGATAGCTGAATTGGGCTATTCTACATATTTTTAGTATATTTCTAGGCTGACAGATTTCCAAGAAAATTAATAGCTATAAAGGAATAGTAAATGGTGAGTTTATTTGCCTATTTGAGAGGCTAAACTGACAAGGTTGTAGTGCTGATGTAGAATTCTAATGTCTTGTAATTATCATAACTTTTATTTATTTCTTCACAATGTATGGATATTTTAAACGCCAATAAGATGAGTCTCAGAGAAATGTCTATGTACGCTTGGAACTAGTAGGAATGGCAATTCTATAGAGTAAATACTGGAGTAAATAGTGGTTACCTGCAATCTTGTCACTTGGAAAACTTTAGGAGGTAGGCAACATTTCTAACTGACTGCTATGAAAAACTGCCCAGAGGATTAGCAACAAGGGAAGCTTTCATTTTTTGTGGAGGTCAGATGATTCCAGCTACTTAGGTTAAGAGGGCACAATATGAAAAATAGAAATAGGTGTGTCAAGTAAAAACACTGCAAAGTAATACAGATGTTGTGTTTTTTATGTGTCAAGTATATATTCAAATGCCAAGAAATTTCATTCTTCCTGTTGAACTGTCAAATCATTCTAGAAAGAAAGCTTCCAAAGACAAAATGTCAAGAAATGATGGTATAATACTAGAGATGGTATTCATCTAGAAAGAACCAAATATGTTGTCAGTACCTTTTAGGTGATTCTATAAGCAAGTCAAAAAATTACTTCCAATTTATTGTCATGAAAATTGGACGGCATAACCTCTCCTTTCATTTTCTATGACTGGCAAATAAATATTTATAGCTCTATAGTGATGTATCATGGATAATAGAAGTTTTTCATTATAAATAACCTTAGGAATTACCAGATCATCATTTGTGAGCTAGAAGAAAAAGAAAGAGAGATCAAGTGACTCACTCAAGGTCATCACACAGATTTTTAGAGATGGGGGCAGAAAACAGTGGTATTGTTTTTTTCACTTGAAGTTCAGTCCTTCTTTTTGTATTACAGCATGCCAAAGTTAATTTTCCAAATGGAAAAGTGATTTGGATCATTTAAGAATGTAAAACATGTTGAGATTAACACAAAACTATCTACTTATTTAAATTGTTTACAATTCCCAAAACAAGTGAAATGGATAAGTGTGGGAACATACTCAAACAAAGTATGTAGCCAAGTACTTGGTACAAAGGATCTTGCGGGCTCCAGTGATTTGCAGATAAAAAGCTATCCTTCATTTATATTTTAAAAATTCATGGATAAATATAGGGGTAGAAATTTGCTTAGGCAAGTGCACTGGTCAACAATATGCCAACTTAAAACTAGTCATTATTTGGAATCACTATAGGAAAAAGACTACTGAAAAGTCATGGTTGGGTAGTGTAGACTGTATTTATTTCTGCCTATAGTAATTACAGTAAACTAGAGAGTACCAGGTTCTTGAATTCCTCAAAAATTTATGAGATAGTTATAATATTTCTCATTTTTATTGTAAGATTTGTGTACAGGCTTGCCTTTGATTTATTTGGTTACTGAGCTAATGTTTTGTTCTTTCTTATATTTTCTTGACCAATGTAGAATATACTTTAAGAAAAGCATTTGAACTAAGATTGACATCAGACTACAAAAATTTACCATTATTTATAGAAGACCAGAGCATAGATAAATTAATAATACAGTTCTTCTCTCAAGAGATTCTGCCTTTCTCTTTGAAGGATTGTCCTCTCAGGGTCAAGGTCATGGACAAAGCAGCCTGGAGAAATTCCTTTGCAGCTGTCTGCTCTGAGCAGGCATGTGGAAAATAAGCAGATGACTTCAATTTGCAGTGTCATTACTCACCCCATTCCTGACGTTGTCCTAGCATACACACACATACCATGAACAGCACCAGAGCTATATTCCCATATGCCTGATATTTGAACTACAGTATGTCAAAATAGATTTGGAGAAGAAGGTGTTTGCTGATATATGGCATATATTCATTTTAAGTAAAGATGGGTAAGGTCTTCACCTCATTTTCCCTAAGGTAGCTGGATTCCCTGGTGTCTATTGTTTTTTTGTTTGTTTGTTTTTGTTTTAATAAATACCATCCAGACTGAATAAGATGATATCATTAAAAATGCGACTTATCCAACAAACCATATTGATGGTGTTGACCATCTGACAATGACAAGTTATTCTACTTTTTAGAAGACTTTTGACAAAATTTGTCTACACATGAGAAAATAAGACATTGGGAATTTATAAGAATTCTCCACGAAAATATAACAGATTTTAGACCTGAGACATCAGGTTTTCTCTAACGTAACTCTGGTTTTAAATCACATAATGCAAGCTATTCTATGGCTGTACACTTTTCCTTTAGAGTGATATAAAAGATTTTTATGCTATGGAATTGTCTTCATCTCTTGGTTCAAAACAGTGTCCTCTGGATGTCTTCTGTCTAACCTGCAGCAGTTTTTTTTTTAATATAAATTAAAAGTTGTCCATGATGTCATACAACACACTCAAGATAATGTTTTTATGGAAGTAGTTTCTCAGCTATATATTTATGGAGTTTTAAAGAACTGTTAGGTTTTTTTTTTAATTTTATTATTATTTTTTTATACAGCAGGTTCTTATTAGTTATCTATTTTATACCTATTAGTGTATACATGTCAATCCCAATCTCCCAATTTATCCCACCACCACCACCCCATCCCTGCTTTCCCCCCTTGGTATCCATACATTTGTTCTCTACATCTGTGTCTCTATTTCTGCCTTGAAAACCGGTTCATCTGTGCCATTTTTCTAGAAGAACTGTTAGGTTTTCTTAAAGGTGAATTTCATTGATGTAACTTTTACAATAAACAGAACTCACTTTGAGCATACAGTTTTAAGAGCTTCGACAAATATATAAAGTCATATAACCACCACTGCAATTAAGACATAAATTGTTGTTTGTTTCATGATTATTTGTAACAGGGAAATATATTTGGCGCTAAGCATTAGGGTATATATTCATATCTTAGGGTGTTAAAAAAACATCAGGCAAAAAGATCAGGATTTCTTCATCTAGGGCACTTGGACCCAGAGATATATCCATGGAGGTAATTAAGAATGTCTGAAGACTTCCTGAAATTATATGCAAAATATTATGTGTATGTACACATGTGTATTTTTCAGGCAAAAGTGTTCATAGCTTCTTTCAGAATCTCAATGATGACTCTAAACTTCCAAAATTTAAAACTCACTGTAATTAGCTTAAAGCCATCATAAAAAGAAAGAAATTTCCAACTCCTTACATTTCTCCTTTATGTTCTGGCTTATGGCAATATCTGTCTCCTTAGAATTTATTCTTAATACTACTCATATGATAATTATTTACTTATCCATGAACACATACGAAGTTTCTATAATATGAAAAACACAGTGCTCTAAGATCTGAAAGATAAAAAGATAAATAGCAAATAGCCCCATCTCTAAAACCCTCACAGCCTAGTAAACCTTCTAGTATCTCTTTTATTATAGTATGACAAATTTATTAATTAGGGGATTATGCATGAATGTTTCAGTTACAACAGTATTGAAAGCTAGTTGAAATCAAGGGCCAAACCAGACATAGATGATTGTTTCATAATTGGTTATAACAGGGAAATCTATTTAGCTCTAAGGACTAGGGTATATATTCATATCTCTCTGAAGATTCCTCCATGTCTAGAGTACTACATTGCGTAGTGATTGCTGAATTAAAATAAGTGTAGATTGGGACTTCCCTGGTGGCGCAGTGGTTAAGAATCTGCCTGCTAATGCAGGGGACATGGATTCAAGCCCTGGTCCAGGAAGATCTCACATGCATAGCAACGAAGACCCAACTCAGCCAAAAATAAATAAATGAATTTACAAAAATAAAATAAAATAAGTGTAGATTGATTTCTGACCCTTGCTATTTGGTGTTAAGAGTGGATCAATTTTTTGAGGTATGAAATAAGTATGATTTGGTAACATGAGTTGCATTACTTCAAAGGGGAATGGGATCTTTAGTCTTGTGATGCTTACACAGTAATCTGCAAATTTCCAACAAATGAACAGAAGGAATATGGGGAAACCTAAAGAAGAATGGCCTTCTACCCAAGAAATTTTGTCTGTGGCCTACATTCTTTCTTTTAACTGGTCTTCCTCAAAAGTAAGCCAATTTTAAAGGACCTTGTGTAGTTTTAACCAATGATCTTGCAAAAAGAAAGAAGCAGTTTTATATTTAAAATGATGTACTTTCTTTTTTTAAAATTTATTTTATTCAAGTATAGTTGATTTACAATGTTAATTTCTCCTGTACTGCTAAGTGACTCAGTTATACATATATATACATTCATTTTTATATTCTTTTCCATTATGTTTTATCACAGGATATTTAATATAGTTCCCTGTGCTATGCAACACTGCCTTGTTGTTTATCCATTCCATACATAATAGTTTGCATCTGCTAACACCAAACTCCCAATCCATCCCTCCCCCACATCCCCTCCCCTTGGCAACCACAAGTCCGTGCTCTATATCTGTGAGTCTGTTTCTATTTCATAGATAAATTCATTTGTGTCATATGTTAGATTCCATATATAAGTGATATCATATGGTATTTGTCTTTCTCTTTCTGACTTACTTCACAGTATGATAATTTCTGAGTCCATCCATGTTGCTGCAAATGGCGTTATTTCATTCTTTTTCATGCTGAGTAGTATTCCATTGTATATATGTACCACATCTTCTTTATCCATTGATCTGTTAGTGGACATTTAGGTTGTTTCCATTATTCACTACCGTGAATAGTGCTGTTATAAACATAGGGGTGCATGTATCTTTTTGAATTATAGTTGTGCTTGGTTATATGTCCAGAAGTGGGATTGCTGGATCATATGGTAACTCTATTTTTAATTTTTTGAGGAGTCTCCATACTGGTGTCCATAGTGGCTACAGCAATTTACATTCCCACCAACACTATAGGAGGGTTCCCTTTTCTCCACACCTTCTCCAGCATTTGTTATAAAATGATGTTCTTTCTTTCTCATCTTCCTTAGAAGTTTGAGCATTGAATTCACAGAGATAAACATATATACACACACACACACACACACACACACATATATATACACACACAGGTCTGTAGAAAAAGACCTTGTTTTGTCCTCAATTTCTATGTAACTTGCTCTGTACTAGTGGAGTCATTTGGCCTCAACAGAGACTCAGATCTGCTTTGTAGTCTTAAGTCCAATCATGGCTTTAATTGAAAGAAGTTTAAAACTCAATTTCCAAAATATTGGAGTAAACATTATACATTACACATAGCTTTAAATTCCTAAGAATTATATCACTTAGTACAAGACATTAATGGAGTAGGGGTAGTGGGAGCCTAAGGAAAACTTTTTTATTCAGAAAAGGAATCAAGGAAAGACACACAGCAGTCATTGGTCAATAGCAACCATAAGTTAATATGCGTATGTTTGTGTGTGTGTGTTACGTACACACACCACAGGACCTTCAACTGCTATTCTCCCTGAAGCATCACATCCAATTTATTCAACTCATGTTCAGTTCATAGATGTTATCCCAGAAATTGGTCTGACTCTAGACATTGAAATTGGCACAGGTCCTAATACAGGCCAGGCCATGGTGTCAGGACATGTTATAAACAACAAAAACCTTAGTCTAACCCAGAGAAGTGATTTGGTAGTTGGTGGATGATAGTGTAATTTTTTTTTTTTTTTTTTTTTTTTTTTAAACATCTTTATTGGGGTATAATTGCTTTACAATGGTGTGTTAGTTTCTGCTTTACAACAAAGTGAATCAGCTATACATATACATATGTTCCCATATGTCTTCCCTCTTGCGTCTCCCTCCCTCCCACTCTCCCCATCCCACCCTTCCAGGCTGTCACAAAGCACCGAGCTAATATCCCTGTGCCTTGCGGCTGCTTCCCCCCAGCTATCTACCTTACTACGTTTGTTAGTGTGTATATGTCCATGACTCTCTCTCGCCCTGTCAAAACTCACCCTTCCCCCTCCCCATATCCTTAAGTCCGTTCTCCAGTAGGTCTGCGTCTTTATTCCTATCTTACCCCTAGGTTCTTCATGACATTTTTTTCCCTTAAATTCCATATATATGTGTTAGCATACGGTATTTGTCTTTTTCTTTCTGACTTACTTCACTCTGTATGACAGATTCTAGGTCTATCCATCTCATTACAAATAGCTCAATTTCATTTCTTTTTAAGGCTGAGTAATATTCCATTGTATATATGTGCCACATCTTCTTTATCCATTCATCCGATGATGGGCGCTTAGGTTGTTTCCATGTCCTGGCTATTGTAAATAGAGCTGCAATGAACATTTTGGTACATGACTCTCTTTGAATTTTGGTTTTCTCAGGGTATATGCCAAGTAGTGGGATTGCTGGGTCATATGGTAATTCTATTTGTAGTTTTTTAAGGAACCTCCATACTGTTCTCCACAGTGGCTGAACCAATTCACATTCCCACCAGCAGTGCAAGAGTGTCCCCTTTTCTCCACACCCTCTCCAGCATTTATTGTTTCTAGATTTTTTGATGATGGCCATTCTGACTGGTGTGAGATGATATCTCATTGTAGTTTTGATTTGCATTTCTCTAATGATTAATGATGTTGAGCATTCTTTCATGTGTTTGTTGGCATTCTGTATATCTTCTTTGGAGAAATGTCTATTTAGGTCTTCTGCCCATTTTTGGATGGGGTTGTTTGTTTTTTTGTTATTGAGCTGCATGAGCTGCTTGTAAATTTTGGAGATTAATCCTTTGTCAGTTGCTTCATTTGCAAATGTTTTCTCCCATTCTGAGGGTTGTCTTTTGGTCTTGGTTATCGTTTCCTTTGCTGTGCAAAAGCTTTGAAGTTTCATTAGGTCCCATTTGTTTATTTTTGTTTTTATTTCCATTACTCTAGGAGGTGGGTCAGAAAGGATCTTGCTGTGATTTATGTCATAGAGTGTTCTTCCTATGTTTTCTTCTAAGAGTTTGATAGTTTCTGGCCTTACATTTAGGTCTTTAATCCATTTTGAGCTTATTTTTGTGTATGGTGTTAGGGAGTGATCTAATCTCATACTTTTACATGTACCTGTCCAGTTTTCCCAGCACCATTTATTGAAGAGGCTGTCCTTTCTCCACTGTACATTCCTGCCTCCTTTATCAAAGATGAGGTGTCCATATGTGCGTGGGTTTATCTCTGGGCTTTCTATCCTGTTCCACTGATCTATCTTTCTGTTTTTGTGCCAGTACCATACTGTCTTGATTACTGTTGCTTTGTAATATAGTCTGAAGTCAGGGAGCCTTATTCCTCCAGCTCCTTTTTTCGTTCTAAAGATTGCTTTGGCTATTCGGGGTCTTTTGTGTTTCCATACAAATTGCGAAATTTTTTGTTCTAGTTCTGTGAAAAATGCCAGTGGTAGTTTGATAGGGATTGCATTGAATCTGTAGATTGCTTTGGGTAGTAGAGTCATTTTCACAATGTTGATTCTTCCCATCCAAGAACATGGTATATCTCTCCATCTATTTGTATCATCTTTAATTTCTTTCATCAGTGTCTTATAATTTTCTGCATACAGGTCCTTCGTATCCTTAGGTAGGTTTATTCCTAGATATTTTATTCTTTTTGTTGCAATGGTAAATGGGAGTGTTTTCTTGATTTCACTTTCAGATTTTTCATCATTAGTATATAGGAATGCCAGAGATTTCTGTGCATTAATTTTGTATCCTGCTACTTTACCAAATTCATTGATTAGCTCTAGTAGTTTTCTGGTAGCATCTTTAGGATTCTCTATGTATAGTATCATGTCA
Source organism: Phocoena phocoena (assembly GCF_963924675.1). Lineage (NCBI taxonomy): Eukaryota > Metazoa > Chordata > Mammalia > Artiodactyla > Phocoenidae > Phocoena > Phocoena phocoena. The sequence goes on from NC_089222.1 coordinate 105,025,775, forward strand.
TCTGCAAACAGTGACAGCTTTACTTCTTCTTTTCCGATTTGGATTCCTTTTATTTCCTTTTCTTCTCTGATTGCTGTGGCTAAAACTTCCAAAACTATGTTGAATAAGAGTGGTGAGAGTGGGCAACCTTGTCTTGTTCCTGATCTTAGTGGAAATGCTTTCAGTTTTTCACCATTGAGGATGATGTTTGCTGTGGGCTTGTCATATATGGCTTTTATTATGTTTAGGAAAGTTCCCTCTATGCCTACTTTCTGGAGGGTTTTTATCATAAATGGGTGTTGAATTTTGTCGAAAGCTTTCTCTGCATCTATTGAGATGATCATATGGTTTTTCTCCTTCAATTTGTTAATATGGTTTATCACATTGATAGATTTGCGTATATTGAAGAATCCTTGCATTCCTGGAATAAACCCCACTTGATCATGGTGTATGATCCCTTTAATGTGCTGTTGGATTCTGTTTGCTAGTATTTTGTTGAGGATTTTTGCATCTATGTTCATCAGTGATATTGGCCTGTAGTTTTCTTTCTTTGTGACATCCTTGTCTGGTTTTGGTATCAAGGTGATGGTGGCTTCGTAGAAGGAATTTGGGAGTGTTCCTCCCTCTGCTATATTTTGGAAGAGTTTGAGAAGGATAGGTGTTAGCTCTTCTCTAAACGTTTGATAGAATTCACCTGTGAAGCCATCTGGTCCTGGGCTTTTGTTTGTTGGAAGGTTTTTAATCACAGTTTCAATTTCAGTGCTTGTGATTGGTCTGTTCATATTTTCTATTTCTTCCTGATTCAGTCTTGGCAGGTTGTGCATTTCTAAGAATTTGTCCATTTCTTCCAGATTGTCCATTTTATTGGCATAGAGTTGCTTGTAGTAATCTCTCATGATTTTTTTTATTTCTGCAGTGTCAGTTGTTACTTCTCCTTTTTCATTTCTAATTCTATTGATTTGAGTCTTCTCCCTTTTTTTCTTGATGAGTCTGGCTAGTGGTTTATCTATTTTGTTTATCTTCTCAAAGAACCAGCTTTTAGTTTTATTGATCTTTGCTATTGTTTCCTTCATTTCTTTTTCATTTATTTCTGATCTGATTTTTATGATTTCTTTCCTTCTGCTAGCTTTGGGGTTTTTTTGTTCTTCTTTCTCTAATTGCTTGAGGTGCAAGGTTAGGTTGTTTATTCGAGATGTTTCCTGCTTCTTAAGGTGGGCTTGTATTGCTATAAACTTCCCCCTTAGGACTGCTTTTGCTGCATCCCATAGGTTTTGGGTCGTTGTGTCTCCATTGTCATTTGTTTCTAGGTATTTTTTTATTTCCTCTTTGATTTCTTCAGTGATCACTTCATTATTAAGTAGTGTATTGTTTAGCCTCCATGTGTTTGTATTTTTTACAGATCTTTTCCTGTAATTGATATCTAGTCTCATGGCGTTGTGGTCGGAAAAGATACTTGATACAATTTCAGTTTTCTTAAATTTACCAAGGCTTGATTTGTGACCCAAGATATGATCTATCCTGGAGAATGTTCCATGAGCACTTGAGAAAAATGTGTATTCTGTTGTTTTTGGATGGAGTGTCCTATAAATATCAATTAAGTCCATCTTGTTTAATGTATCATTTAAAGCTTGTGTTTCCTTATTTATTTTCATTTTGGATGATCTGTCCATGGGTGAAAGTGGGGTGTTAAAGTCCCCTACTATGAATGTGTTACTGTTGATCTCCCCTTTTATGGTTGTTAGTATTTGCCTTATGTATTGAGGTGCTCCTATGTTGGGTGCATAAATATTTACAATTGTTATATCTTCTTCTTGGATCGATCCCTTGATCATTATGTAGTGTCCTTCTTTGTCCCTTTTAATAGTCCTTATTTTAAAGTCTATTTTGTCTGATATGAGAATTGCTACTCCAGCTTTCTTTTGGTTTCCATTTGCATGGAATATCTTTTTCCATCCCCTTACTTTCAGTCTGTATGTGTCTCTAGTTCTGAAGTGGGTCTCTTGTAGACAGCATATATAAGGGTCTTGTTTTTGTATCCATTCAGCCAATCTGTGTCTTTTGGTGGGAGCATTTAGTCCATTTACATTTAAGGTAATTATCGATATGTATGTTCCTATTTCCATTTTATATATTGTTTTGGGTTCGCTACTATAGGTCATTTCCTTCTCTTGTGTTTCGTGTCTAGAGAAGTTCCTTTAGCATTTGTTGTAAAGCTGGTTTGGTGGTGCTGAACTCTCTCAGCTTTTGCTTGTCTGTAAAGGTTTTATTTTCTCCATCAAATGTGAATGAGATCCTTGCTGGGTAGAGTAGTCTTGGTTTCAGGCTATTCTCCTTCATCACTTTCAGTATGTCCTGCCACTCCCTTCTGGCTTGTAGGGTTTCTGCTGAGAGATCAGCTGTTAACCTTATGGGGATTCCCTTGTGTGTTATTTGTTGTTTTTCCCTTGCTGCTTTTAATATGCTTTCTTTGTATTTAATTTTTGACAGTTTGATTAATATGTGTCTTGGCGTGTTTCTCCTTGTATTTATCCTGTATGGGACCCTCTGTGCTTCCTGGACTTGATTAACTATTTCCTTTCCCATATTAGGGAAGTTTTCAACTATAATCTCTTCAAATATTTTCTCAGTCCCTTTCTTTCTTTCTTCTTCTTCTGGAACCCCTATAATTCGAATGTTGGTGCGTTTCATGTTGTCCCAGAGGTCTCTGAGACTGTCCTCAGTTCTTTTCATTCTTTTTTCTTTATTCTGCTCTGCAGTAGTTATTTCCACTACTTTATCTTCCAGGTCACTTATCCGTTCTTCTGCCTCAGTTATTCTGCTATTGATCCTATCTAGAGTGATTTTAATTTCATTTATTGCATTGTTCATCGTTGCTTGTTTCATCTTTAGTTCTTGTAGGTCCTTGTTAACTGTTTCTTGCATTTTGTCCATTCTACTTCCAAGATTTTGGATCATCCTTACTATCATTATTCTGAATTCTTTTTCAGGTAGATTGCCTATTTCCTCTTCATTTGTTAGGTCTGGTGGGTTTTTATCTTGCTCCTTCATCTGCTGTGTGTTTTTCTGTCTTCTCATTTTGCTTATCTTACTGTGTTTGGGGTCTCCTTTTTGCAGGCTGCAGGTTCGTAGTTCCCGTTGTTTTTGATGTCTGTCTCCAGTGGCTAAGGTTGTTTCAGTGGGTTGTGTAGGCTTCCTGGTGGAGGGGACTAGTGCCTGTGTTGTGCTGGATGAGGCTGGATCTTGTCTCTCTAGTGGGCAGGTTCACGTCTGGTGGTGTGTTTTGGGGTGTCTGTGGCCTTATTATGATTTTAGGCAGCCTCTCTGCTAATGGGTGGGGTTGTGTTCCTGTTTTGCTAGTTGTTTGGCATAGGTTGTCCAGCACTGTGGCTTGCTGGTCGTTGAGTGAAGCTGGGTGCTGGTGTTAAGATGGAGGTCTCTGGGAGATTTCCGCCGTTTAATATTATGTGGAGCTGGGAGGTCTCTTGTTGACCAGTGTCCTGAAGTTGGCTCTCCTACCTCAGAGGCAGAGCCCTGACTCCTGGCTGGAGCACCAAGAGCCTTTCATCCACACAGCTCAGAATAAAAGGGAGAAAAAGTAGGGAGAATTAGTAGAAGTATGAGTAAAGAAAGAGGGAAAGGAGGAAAGGAAGGAAGGAAGAAAGAAGCAAAGAAGGAAAGAAAGGAGGGAGGGAGGGAGGGAGGAAGGAAGGAAGGAGGGAAAGAAGGAAAAAAAAGACAGAAAGAAAGATGATACAGTAAAAATAAAATAAAGTATAATATAGTTATTGAATTAAAAAATATTTAGAAAAAAAAAAAAGGGATGGATAGAACCTTAGGACAAATGTTGGAAGCAAAGCTATACAGAGAAAATCTTACACAGAAGCATACACATACACCTTCACAAAAAGAGGTAAAGGGGGAAAAATCATAAATCCTGCTCCCTGAGACCACCTCCTCAATTTGGGGTGATTCGTTGTCTAAAGGAGGGAGGGAAGAAAGGAAAGAAAGAAAGAACGAAGGTAAAGTATAATAAAGTTATTACAATTAAACTTAATTATTAAGAAAAGGAATTTTTAAAAAAAAGTCATGGACGGATAGAGCCCTAGGACAAATGGTGGAAGCTAGAGTATACAGACTAGATGTCACACAGAAGCATACACGTACACATTCACCAAAAGAGGAAAAGGGAAAAAAATCATAGATCTCGCTCCTAAAGTCCACCTCTTCAATTTGGGATCATTCCTTGTCTATTCAGGTATTCCACAGATGCAGGGTATATCAAGTTGATTGTGGAGCTTTAATCCGCTGCTTCTGTGGCTGCTGGGAGAGATTTCCCTTTCTCTTCTTTGTTCTCACAGCTCACAGGAGCTCAGCTTTGGATTTGGCCCTGCCTCTGCGTGTAGGTCGCTGGAGGGCGTCTGTTTTTTGCTCAGACAGGACGGGGTTAAAGGAGCCGCTGGTTCGGGGCCTCCGGCTCACTCAGGCCGGGGGTTGGGGGATGGCGGAAGGAGGGGCACTGCGTGCGGGGCCGGCCTGCGGCGGCAGAGGCAGCGTGACGTTGCGGCAGAGGCCGGCGTGACGTTGCACCAGCCTGAGGCCCGCCGTGCGCTGTCCCGGGGAAGTTGTCCCTGGATCCCGGGAACCTGGCAGTGGCGGGCTGCACAGGCTCCGCGGAAGAGGGGTGTGGAGAGTGACCTGTGCTCGCACACAGGCCCCTTGGTGGCGGCAGCAGCAGCCTTAGCGTCTCCCGCCCGTCTCTGGGGTCCGCGCTTTTAGCCGCGGCTCGCGCCCGTCTCGGGGGCTCGCGCCCTCAGCCGCGGCTCGCGCCCGTCTCTGGGGTTCGCGCTTTTAGCCGCGGCTCGCGCCCGTCTCTGGAGTTCCTTTAAGCAGCGCTCTTAAACCCCTCTCCTCGCGCACCAGGAAACAAAGAGGGAAGAAAAAGTCTCTTGCCTCTTCGGCCGGTGCAGGCTTTTCCCCGAACTCCCTCCCGGCTAGTCGTGGTGCACTAACCCCTTCAGGCTATGTTCAAGCCGCCAACCCCAGTCCTCTCCCTGAGCTCCGTCCAAAACCAAAACCCGAGCCTCAGCTCGCAGCCCCGCCCGCCCCGGTGGGTGAGCAGCAAGCCTCTCGGGTTGGTGAGTGCTGGTCGGCACCGATCGTCTGTGCAGGAATCTCCCCGCTTTGCCCTCCGCACCCGTCGCTGTGCACTACTCCGCAGTCCCGAAACTCCCCCCTCTGCCTCCCGCAGTCTCCGCCCGCGGAGGGGCTTCCTAGTGTGTGGAAACTTTTCCTCCTTCACAGCTCCCTCCCACTGGTGCAGGTGCCGTCCTTATTCTTTTGTCTCTGTTTTTTCTTTTGCCCTACCCAGTTACGTGGGGAGTTTCTTGCCTTTTGGGAGGTCTGAGGTCTTCTGCCAGCCTTCAGTAGGAGTTCTGTAGGAGTTGTTCCACGTGTGGATGTATTTCTGGTGTATCCGTGGGGAGGAAGGCGATCTCCGCGTCTTACTCTTCCGCCATCTTCAAGGTCCCCCCGATAGTGTAATTTTTTACAGTATTACTACTACTTATTACATTTTAATCAATTAAAGAACATTTTATCACAGAGTAAAAACTCATTATATAGCCCATTATCTACCCACTTATAATGCCTTGTATATTTATTTTCTAAAACGTCTGCAATGACCAGATTATGTGTATTTCTGATAGCATTTTTATTGACTGCCAGAAAGTATGTTCTTACATCCAACTCATGTTTGGAACAAGGAATCTTAAAATAATACCAAAACATGAGCCAAAATTGTGTTCTTATTTCAAATACCACTCAAATTGATTGATGACAGCTATACTAAAGCTCCTTATTGTTAATTGATTATCTTGTATCTGATTTTGAGTTGTACAGAAATATTCCAGAATTTTTCAGAAATATTATTTTGATTCCTTATATTTAGAACAGATAATGCTTGGGAGTCTTTCACATAATTTGTACAAAATTTAAAACTGAAATTTGTATTCAAAGACATGGATATATTTAAGTAGTGAAAAGAGTAGCCCTTTTCCCAAAAATTAAAAATAAGAATTGATATTCCCCTACTTAGACAATAATATTCCCCTAATAAATGTGTAGTCTTTATCACCTCTATCTTTCTTTAATTTGAACTTCAGTGACTTAATGGAAATTAGTACAAAAACATTTTTGAAATTCATATATATGTTAGAGTTATTATAATTCAAAATACATATTTACTTTTAGTGTTTGTTTAAAAAGAAAAAAAACATGAATGCTCAAAATAGAACTAGTCTCCTAACTGGTCTTATTTACTCTCTTTATATTATGATTTATTTCATCTAGAATTCCTTCTGATTCTCTGGTCAACCATGTTTACAGTATTATTTCATCTTCATATACTGAGTAATAAAAGTTGAAAGTGCCTTGATTAGATTGAACTCTGAATAGACAGGATTCTCAGTATTATATAACTTGCTTAGTAATCATCTTGAGTCATGTCTACACTGTAAAATCAATTCTGGTACCATTCTAATGTTTCAGATAACCAAATTGGGTAACCTCAGCAAAATTATATTACCTTTGTGGGTACAGAGTGAATGCTGGCATAGATGACAAAGTTTGTAGGGAATTAAAATCCTATAATAAATGAAAATGGGAATTTGAATATTAACTAAGTTAACACGAAATATAGTAAGCATCTATGTAGAAAAAAATCTGTTGTGCAATTTGAGTTTTCCATTGATTTATTCCTTTATTTTCAAAAAATAGTAAACATACTAAGTCTCCACTATGTTCCAAGCGTTCTTCTAAGCTCTAGAATATTAATAGTGAACAAAAATGAATGACTCTGTTTTGAAGTTCAAGTTATATAGGTAATAGGTAGTAGACAAATAAGCAGAAATATAATATCAAATTGTGCTAAGTACTATGAAATAAATTAAAATTAATGTTACTGAAATTTAACTGAAATATGAAGGAAAAGAAGCAGTTATCCAAGGGAATAGTAAGGTTATGGACAATTCAGAAAGTGGGAATACATGAGGGTAAAATGATTTGTGGAAGAAAACAGTGTGGTGATATCAAAAAAACTTTAAAAATTGGCATCACTGCTGAGGTGAAAGAAGGCGTAGGGTGAAATGAAGGTGCAGAGATACACAGACGTTAGACAATATTAGGGTTCTATAGATCATTATAATAATCTGCAATCCTACTCTAAATGCAATAGGTGATTATTAAAGGTTTTTCATTATTTATTTTTAAGAAGACAAATTACATGATGACTTCTGTATTTTAAAGATCATTGTGACAATTGAAGAATTGAAGGGATTAAAACTGGATCAGAAGAGAGAAAGCCAATTAAGAAGTAGGAGGTTGTTCTTGAGTACAATAGGCAGAGATATCGTGGCATAGGCTAGCGTGGTGAAATGAAGCAAGATAGCAGTAGACATATCGCGATGTATTTTTCAGGTAACGTTGATGACACTTTGTAATGCATTTCATAAGGGTAGGCAAATGAAGGTACAAAGGAAATTCCAAGACATCTGAATTGAGCAACAGAGTCAATGTCACTTACTAAAATGTGAAAAATGGTGGTGGGGTGGTTACGATGCAGTGGTTGAGCAGGTCATGTTAATTTTGTGACGCACATGACACAGTCATATGAGGCGGTGTGTAAAATAGTAGTCTGGAATTCAAGGAAGACATTGAGAGTCCACAACGTAGAAATATTAATTAAAGCTATGTAATTGAAAAAAGTAATCTGGATAAAAATTGTAGAGAGAGGGGAAAAAAGGACCTTAGGGCTAAACCCTAAAAACTTGTGACACATGAGAGTGCTACTGAGGGGAGAACCTGGTAATGAAGTCTCCAAATAAGCACCAATAATGATACAAGGGAAACCAGGAAAGCATGTGTCATGAAAGCAAAGAAATATATTTTAAAGGACTTTTAAAAACTATGTTCAATGCTGCAAAGTGATCTAAGAATATAATAAGGCTGAAAGATTTGCACTGTATTTAGACAATATGGAAGTTCTTGGTGATCTTCACAGAATGTTTCTTGAAAGACATTGTGATTAGAAGCTAGAGAGTTGTGGACAGAAAAATGCATTGAGATTGGGAACATATACATTCATCATTGTAGAAAGTGGGAAAGTAAATTTAATTGAGAAACAACATGCTGGAAAAATTATTGCTTTGAGGTTATGGATCATGAATTCACAGTGAATCCAATCTACATGGTTATATAATTTTCTTTAGAAGTCAGTTGTATCCCAGACAGGCTGATGTTTCCCAGGTTGGAGCCACAAAAGTAAAAAGGTCAAACTTAAAGTATTGTATGGAAATAATTACATTGATAAATTAGGGCATTTAACCTGAATAAGGAGAGAAGTGTTGAAAGGAGGTGACAAATTGATTGAAAGAATGTGAAAATGTCAATGGATGAGTCCTAATAAGGTTTAAGAACCATTTTACTGAAATATTGTAACAAACAAACTTAGAGAGCTTTCAACAGAGAGTGGAATGTTTGAATTAATTATTGTAGATGTAGTGGAGTTTCTGGTAATAATAAGGTGTGGTTGAAGAAATGGGTGAATTAGAAGATGTAAAGTAAGCCATCATTGGACAAAGGAAGTCAAATAATAGAAGGGCAAAAATGATAGATTTTCATGATAGTTTTTGAAATTACCTAGAATGATGGCACAAGTAGGTTTGGACAGGGAGTATGAACAAGGAGTCAAAGCCTTCACTTGTGTAGGTTGATTGAACAAAAGGTTGGTATGTGAGATTAATGAGGAGAAGAGAGGGTGATGTAGCATTATGGTGTGAGCTCAAGGGAGCAGGGAGTTTTAAGAAAATGAACATAATGAGTTCTTTCTTCCTTTTTGGTTATCAATTCATAATATAATTTATTATAATTATAAGATCATAGATTAATATTTAAAACTATTTAATTTGTTTAAATATACTCTATATCTAAGGTTTTTTACTTCTATAGTAAAATATTTATAAGGGTTCCTCATTTTCATGCATAGTATTTTAATTACTTTTAAATGTTTTTACTTTAAACAGGGCTTTGTTAGTTCTGGGAATCTAGAAAATTAAAAAAACAAGTCAAAGTTAAAGTAAAAATGTCTTCAGAGTACATATTTCAAAGTGCAAAGTGACTATGGTTATTCTATCAATATTTAACTTTGCAATAAGAAGACATTCTGACTACTGAATTTAATTCTTCTTACTGTATTTATAGGAAGGACACCACTAAGATTGAAAAGGTCAAGCAAAATGACAGTAACTAATTCAGAAATGAGATGTCAAGATTGAAGCTATAAAGCAGGGATTAACCTATAAGCAATTCAAGTACGTTTATATAGACACACACACATAGGCACATAACAAAATTTAGTTTAAAAAGTATTTGAAAATAATTTTGTTGACAAGGTCAACAAAAGCAGCAAGTTATGTGAGTTGAAGAGTGAACTTTTGTAAAATAGGGAAAGTGAAAGTAAACTCTAAGACTAGAAAGTAATTTTATGTTTTAGAAATAAAACATACTATATGCAGTACTGTTGAGCTATACTTATACATAGGAGAAATACATACATCATTGATATAAATTAAGACATGAATCATACAGTTAAGCTGTTAGTTTATTATTCTGATAATAATTCTTATGAATGATAGACTATGTTGCAGTTTGGGCTTAAAAAAGAGCTATTCCACATTGAAAAGACATTTGTTAGAATATTGACAAATATTTTCTAATGCCATTTGAATCTATGATTTAGAGAAAGAGCTGAAAAGGAAATCAAATATATTTTCAAGGGACTCATTGAATCATAATAATTTATTGAATATTTTCTAAGTACTAAGAATTGTGCTAAAAATTTATCTCCTTTAATCTTTATCCTATCAGGTTAGTGCTATTATCATCCTCCTTTGACGCATAAAGAAACTGAGGCATACATAAATTAAGTTTAAAGTTACATATTATTAAATGTTGGACCTGAGTTTCCAACCACTTTACCAAGCTTTATACCATATCTTGATTTTTATGAAATACTCAGAATTAATATAATTGAGCCTCCCACCTAAAACATGAACCCACTAGACTAGAAAGTACTTACAATGGAACATGTTGTACTATTGTGCTCTTTCAAATCTATGACAGAAATCATCCATCAATAACAACGAAAGTATTGGTAAAATTACTAGGTTCAGACCCAGAATGCACCTCAACAGAGAGCTTAAAAACTACCATCAACAGATGGAAGTTAACCCTTGAGATAAAAGCTGTGAGCGCCACAAGGATAACTCCAAGCTTTCTATCTCCAGGGTCAAACACAATTCTTAGCACAATTTTACTATTTATTGGTGTATCTAATGTCAAAAATTTGTGACCATATTGTAGACATATAACTAATATTCACAGGTAATCACCATGAATACAGTAAGCCTCCTACATACAAATCTTCAAGTTTCAGACTTTCAAAGATGCAAACATGTGCTTGCATGTCCAGTCATGTAAGTTAGTTCACATGTCTAGTGTACATTGTCACATGCATGCATCCTTTACAAGTGGTTGTGCTTTTGTGTACTTTACTGTACAGTACTGTATGAAATACAGTAGTACAGTATCTTTATTTCTTGCTTGTTCACTTGATGCCAGCCCCTGAATGCCAGCTGTTGTACTGTACTACTGTATTTTTTAGGGTACTGTATTGTAAGATTAAAAATGTTTTCTTTATTTTTTGTGTTTTTTATGTATTATTTGTGTGAAAAGTATTATAAAACTATTACAGTACTGCACTATATAGCCGATTGTTTTAGTTGGGTACCCAGGCTAACTTTGTTGGACTTACAAACAAATTGGACTTATGAACATGCTCTCAGAATGGAGCTCGTTCATATATAGGGGACTTACTGTATTTATCTAAAGAATCTATGTGATAATACTTCTGCAGTAGATAAGGCATTGCAACTGAAAACTCAGATGAGCAAGATTTATTGCATTTTTTTTCCCCAAATCAACCTAAATTTGATTTTGAACAGGAATTTTGTTGTGTTGGAAATAAATTTATTTAATCTTAAATATAATCAGCCACTAAGATCAGGAACAAGACAAGCATGTCTCTACTCACCACTCCTTTTCAATATTATCCTGGAAGTCCTAGCTAATGCAATAAAACAAGAAAAATAAATAAAAGATATACAGATTGGGAAGGAAGAAATAAAAGTGTCTTTATTCACAAATGGCATCTTGTCTATATAGAAAATCTGAAACAATCAACAAAAAATTCTAGAACTAATAAGCAATTATAGCATGGTTGCAGGATTAAAAAAAAATCAATCACAATCCTAAATAAGAAAGGGGAATTTGAAATTAAAAACACAATAGAATTTACATTAGCACCTCAAAAATGAAATGCTTAGTTATAAGTCTAACAAAATATGTGCAAGATCTACATGAGGAAAGCTATAAAACTCTAATGAAAAAAATCAAAGAAGAACTATAACACATGGAAAAATATTCCATGTTCATGGATAAGAAGGTTCAATATGGTCAGGGGGTCAGTTTTTCCCAAGTTGAACTATAGATTCAATGCCATCCCAATCAAAATCTCAACAAGTTATTTTATGGATTTTGACATTCCAAAATTTGTGTGGAGTGGCAAAAGATGCAGCATAACCAAAACAATACTGAAGAAGTACAAAGTTGGAGGACTGATGCTACCTGACTTCATGACTTACAGTAAAACTACGGAGATCAGGACAGTGACAAAAGAAGAAACAAATAGATCAGTAGAACAGAATAGAGGGCCCAGAAATATACCAACATAAATATAATAATATTGACAAAGTAGTAAAGGCAATACAGTGATGCAAAGACAGTCTTTTCAAGAAATGATGCTGGACATATAAACGTCCACATGCAAAAAAAATCTAAACACAGACCTTACACCCTTCACAAAACTTAACTCAAAATGAATCAGAGACCAAAATTTAAAAAGGCAAAACTATAAAAGACCTAGAAGATAACATAGGATGATCTTGGACTTAACTTTTTTGATACAACTCTGAAGACATGATTCATGAAAGAAAGAATTGATAAGCTGAACTTCATTAATTAAAAACTTCTGCTTTGTAAAAGACAGTACCAAGAGAATAAAAAGACAAGCCACAGACTAGAGGAAGATACTTGCAAAAGATATATCTGATAAAAGACTGCTATCGAAAACATGCAAAGGACTCTTAAAACTCAACAATAAAAAGAAAAAACAATTAAAAAATTGGCCATGACATGAGAAATCTTTGTACCTTCTGCTCAATATTGCTGTAAACCTAAAACTGCTCTGAAAAATAGTTTATTTTTAGAAGTGGGCAAAGGACATGAATAGATATTTCTCCAAAGAAGATATACGAATGGCCAATAAGCACATGAAAAGATGCTGAACATCGTTAAACAGTATGGTGAAAAGGGGAGGGGAATAAGATTGTGGAGTAGGAAAATCCTGAGCTTGCCTCCTCTCACAGACACATAAAAACTACAACTGCATATAGAGCAACTATGTCTGAGAACAATCTGAGCACTAGCAGAAAAGATTTTCCCCAACTAAGGACAAAAACAACAAGACACACACTGAGACAAAGTAGAAAGAGCAGAGATGGAATATGACTGGGACCCACACCCCTAGTGCAACAGCACACAGGTGGGAGGAATATGGCCATCACGGAGGTCCTCCCTGAGGAGTAAGGGGTTCAAACCTCACATTAGGCTTCCCAGCTTGAGGGACCCGCAGTGAGAAGATGAGCCCCTATAACAGCTGGCTTTGAAAACCAATGGGGATTACTCTGGGAGAGCCAGAGGTCTGTAAGAAACTGAGACTCTGTTCTATACGGGCATGAACAAAAACTCACTTGCTCCAAGTCTCTGTGCAGAGGCAGCAGACTAAGTCATACATGAAGGAGATTCATTGACTAATTTTAGGGTGTGTGCCTGAAGGGCAGGGATCTGCTGGAATGTTCAGGTTTGGAGGCACTGGCTTGTGTCAATTTTTAAATTGTTGCTCACCTTCTACCTACCTGGACCAATGCTGGCAGGTGCATTTGTGACTCTCCCCATCTACCTTATTAGCACTGTTCCCCTGCCCCAGGTTAAATGTCAACCCACTCCAACTGGTGGTTCTACAAAGAACCCCCAACTCTGTGGGCTTGCTTGGCACACCAGAGCTCCCACAGCAGTTGCAGCCAGACCTTATAGCCATGCATGCCAGGGACCAGCCCCTCACATTAGTGCACCCACAGCAATCATGGCCCAGCCAGAATAGGAGGGCACATGCAGCTGACACAGAAAACACACCTGGAGCACCTGGCTTTTGCAACCAGGAAGCACTGCCCTTCTGGGCTCCCAGGACACCTTTCTAGATAAAGCCACTTCTTCAAGACTGGGAGATGTAGCTGATCAGCTAATACATAAAAACAAACATAGAGAGTTAAGCAAAATGAGAAGACAATAGAATATGTTCCAATCAAGAGAACAAGACAAAACCTCAGAAAAAGAACTAAGCAAAATGGAGTTAAATAATCTAACAAAGACTTCCAAATAATGGTCATAAAAATGCTAACCAAACTCAGGAGAAGAATGGAGGAACACAGTGAGAACTCCAACAAAGTGATAGAAAATATTAAAAGAACCAATCAGAGCTGAAGAATACATTAACTGAAATGACAAATATACTAGAGGGAACCTATGGCAGATTAAAAGATACAGAAGAATGGCTCAATGGTCTGGAACACAGGGTAGTGGAAATCACCCAGTTAGAATAGCAAAAATTTTTTTAAAAAGGATAGTTTAAGGGACTTCCGAGACAACATCAAGCATACTAACATCTGCATTTTATGAATCCCAGGAGGAGAGAGAGGGAGGAAGGGACAGAAGACATATTTGAAATAATAATGGCAGAAAACTTCCTTAACCAGACACAGTAAACAGATATCTAAGTTCAGGAAGTACAAAAGAAGATAAATCCCCAAAGACCCAGACTAAGACATTATAATTAAAGTATCAAAAATTACAGGTAAAGAGAGAATGTTGAACACATAAAGAGTAAAACCCCTAGTTACATAAAGGGGAGCCCCCAGATGACTATCAACTGACTTTTTAGCAGATTTTTTTTAAGCCAGAAAGGAATGGCACAACATACTGAAAGTGCAGAGAGAAAAATCTTACAACCAAGAATATGCTGGCAAAGATAGAATTCAGAATTGAAGGAGACAGAGTTTCTCAGACAATCAGCTTCTACAGGAGTTAATCACCACCAAATCAACCTTACCAGAAATGGTTAAGGGACTTTTTTAAACAGAAAAGAAAAGGCTATAACTAGAAATACAAAAATTATGAAAGAAAAATCCTCACTGAAAATGGCAAACATAAAGTGAGGTAGAGGATCAACCACCTACAAGGTGATATGAAGTCTAAAAGACAAAAGCAATAAAATCATCTATATATACAATACTTAGTTAAGAGACACACAAAATTAAAAGATGTAAAATATAACAACAGAAACATAAAATGTGGGGGGTGGGGCAGGGGAGGATAAAAATGTAGTGCTTTTATACTGCACTCAAACTTAAGTGACCATCAACTTAAAACAGACTGCTATATGCAGTCCTATGTATACAAGTTTTTATAGCAGAACCTCATAGGAAACACAAACCAAAAACCTATAATAGATGCACAAAAAATAAAGATAAAGGAATACAAACATAACACTAAAAAAAGTCATCTAAAAATGAGGGAAGAGAACAAAAGAAAAAGAGAAACAGAAGGGAAAAAAAACAACCAAAATTCAACAAAATGGCAGTAAGTACATACCTATCAATAATCACTTAAATGTAGATGGATTAAAAATCAGTCAAAAGGTATAAGGTGACTGAATGGGTAATATAAGTACTGCCTACATCAGAGTCACTTCAGATTTAAAGACACACACAGACTGAAGGTGATGGGATGGAAAAAGATATTCCATGCAAATAGAAATAAAAAGATATCTGGGATAGCAATATTTATAACAGACAAAATTGACTTTAAAACAGAGTGTAACAAAATTTTTGAAAGTCATTACATAATGATAATGAGATCAACCCAACAAGAAGATATAACACTAGTAAATACATGTGCACCCAACATAAGAGAACCTAAATATGTAAAGCAAATATTAACTAACATAAAGGGAGAAATTGACAGTAACACAATAATAGTAGGGGACTTTAACACTGCACTCAGGTCAGTGGATAGATCATCAACAGAAAATCAGTAAGAAAACAGTGGCCTTAAATGACACATTAGTTCAGATAGACTTAATAAACACATACAGAACATTCCATCCCAAAACAGCAGAATAAACTTTTTTTTCAAGTGCTCATGAAACATTCTGTAGGATAGATCAAGTTAGGCCACAAAACTAGTCTCAATAAATTTAAGAAGGTTGAAATCATATCAAACATATTTTCTGACCACAATACTATAAGACTAGAAATCAACTACAAGGAAAAAAAAAATACAAACACCTAATCTAAACAACATGTACTAAAAAATCCAATGGATCATTTAAGAAATGAAAGAAGAAATTTTAAAATGCCATGAGACAAATAAAGACAAAAACAGGGTTCCAAAATCTATGGGATGCAGCAAAAGTGATTCTAAGAGGAAAGTTTATAGTGATACAGGCCTACATCAGGAAAGTTTAAAAAATTCAAATAAAAAATCTAACTTTATACCTAAGGGAACTAGATAAAACAGGACAAACAAAAGTTAAAATTAATAGAAGGAAGAAATAAAGATTAGATAATAAAGATTAGAGTGGAAATAAATGAAGTAGAGACTAAAATAAAAATTAGAAAAGATCAATAAAACTTAACAGCTGGTTCTTTAAAAACAAACAAAATTGATAAACCTTTAGCCAGACTCATCAAGAAAAAAGAGAAATAGCCCAAATCAATAAAATCAGAAATAAAAGAGAAGTTAAAACTGACATCACAGAAAAACAAAGGATCATAAGAGATTACTGTTAACAATTATATTCCAACAAATGGGACAACCGAGAAAAAATTGGGTAGATTCCCAGAAATGTGCAATCTCCCAAGACTGAATCAGGAGGAAATAAAAAATATGAGGAGACTGATAACTAGTAATGAAATGGAATCAGTGATCAAAAAACTCACAACAAAACAAAGTCCAGAACCAGATGACTTCACAGGTTAATTCTACCAAAATTTAAAGAAGAGTTACTACCTATCCTTCTAAACGATTCTAAAGTTTTAAAGAGGAAGGACTGCTTCCAAATTCATTTATGAGGCTAATTAATTTTGGTATCAGCATTACCCTGATACCAAAAACACTACAAAAAAAAAGAAAAGAAAATTACAGACCAATATCTCTGATGAACATGGATGCAAAACTCCTCAACCAAATATTAGCAAACCAAATTCAAAAACACACTGAAACAATCATACACCACAGTCAAGTGGGATTTACCCCAGGGATGCAAGGATGGTTCAATATCCACAGATCAATCAACGTAACTGTGACACATCATATTCATAAAGATCATCTCAACAGATAGAGAAAAAGCTTTTGACAAAATTGAATATCCATTTATGATAAAAATTATAAACAAAGTAGGTATAGAGGTAACACACCTGAATATAGTAAAGGCCATATCTGACAAACCCACAGCTAACATCATACGCAACGGTGAAAATCTGAAAGCATTTCCTCTAAGATCAGAAATAAGACAAGGAGACCTACTCTCACCACTTTTATTCAGTGTAGTATTGGGAGTTCTAGTCACAGCCATCAGAGAAGAAAAGGAAATAAAATGCATTGAAGATGGAAAGGAAGAAGTAAAACTTTCACAGTTTACAGTTAGCATGTTATTGTATATTGAAAACCCAAAAGACTGTACAATAAAAACCCTGTTAGAACTAATAAATTCAGTAAAGGTGCAGGATCCAAACTTAATATACAGAAATCTGTTGTGTTTCCATACACTAATAATGATCTATCAGAAAAAGAAATTAAGAAAGCAATCTCACTTACACTGCATCAAAAAGAATAAAAAAGCTAGGAATAAATTTAACCAGGAAGTGGTGTTCTGAAAACTGTAAGACACTGATGAAAGAAATTGAAGAGGACACAAATAAATGGAAAGATATAACATGTTCATAGATTGAAAGAATTAATATTGTTAAAATGTCCATACTACCCAAAGCAATATATATATTCAATGCAATCCCTATCAAAATACCAATGGCATTTTTAACAGAGCTAGAACAAATAATCCTAAAGCTTGTATGGAACTGCAAAAGATCTTAAGTGGCCAAAGCAATCTAGAGAAAGAACAAACCTGGAGCTATTATTCTCCCTGGTTTCAAACTATACTACAAAGCTATAGTATTCAAAACAGTATGGAAGTGGAACAAAAATAGACACATAGGTCAATGGAACAGAATAGAGAGCCCAGAAATGAACCCACACTTATATGAGCAATTAAGCTAAGACAAAGGAGGTAAGACTATACAGTGGGGAAAAGACAGCCTCTTCAATAAATGGTATTGGGAAAACTGGACAGCTACATGCAAAATAATCAGTCTGGACTACTCTCTCATACCATGCACAAAAATAAATTCAAACTGGATTAAAGATCTAAATGTAACACTGGAATCTATAAAACTTCTAGAAGAAAACGTAGGTGGTACTTGTTTTTGGTTTTTTTGGTATGTTTCTTCAGGCAAGGAAGACAAAAGCAAAAATAAACAAATGGGACTACATCAAACCAAAATGTTTTTGTACAGTGAAGGAAGCTATCAACAAAATTAAAAAGCCACCTACTGAATGGGAGAAGATAGTTACAAATGATATATCTGTTATAGGGTTACTATCCAAAATACACAGAAAACTCTTCCAACTCAACATCAAAAAAGCAAACAACCTGATTTTAAAATGGGTAGAGGATATGAATAGTCATTTTTCCGAAGAAGACATACAGATGGCCAACAGGCACATGAGAAGATACTCAACATCACCAATCATCAGGGAAATGCAAATCAAAACCACAGTAAGATATCACCTCACACTTCTCAGAATGTTTATCATCAAAAAGACAATAAATAACAAGTGTTGGCAAGGATGTGGAGAAAAAGAAACCTTCATACACTGTTGGTGGGATTGTAATTTGGTGTGGTATTACTACGTAAAATAGTATGGAAGGTCCTCAAAAAATTAAAAATAGAAATACCATATGATCCACCCACTCCACTTCTGGGTATTTACCTGAAGAAAACAGTAATTTGAAAAAATATATGCACCCATATATTCAATGCAATATTATTCACAATAGCAAAGATACAGAAGCATCCTAAGTGTCAATTTATAGATGAATGGATAAGTTATAATATATATATATATATAATTGTATATATATAACTAATATTCAGCCATAAAAAAAAGAAAGAAATCTTGCCATTTTCAATAACATGGATGGATCTAGAGGGTATTGTGCTAAGTGAAATATGTCAGACAAAGACAAATACCATATGATTTCCATATGTGTAATCTAAAAAAACAAATGAAAAAACAAAATGAAAGAGAAACATAATCATAGAGAGAGCAAACTTGTGGATGAGTGTTGTGCCAAATAAGTGAAGGGGATTAAGAGGTACAAAGCTCCAGATATTAGATAAATCAGTCATGGGCATGCAATATACAGCCTAAGGAATATAGCCAATAATACTGTAATATCTTTGTGTACTTACGGATAGATGGTTTTCAGACTTGGTGCTGATCATTTCATAATGTATTCAAATTTGAATCACTATGTAGTACAACTGGAACTAGCATAATATTTTATGTCAATTACACTTCAATAAAAAAAACCAGGGCAATTCGAATCAAAATGACAATGATATACCCAATAGGATGGCTATAATCAAAACATAAAAATAATAATGTTTTTGAGTTGGAGAGAAAAGAACCCTCGTATATTGCTGGTGAGAATGTAAAACGGTGCAATCACTCTGAAAAACTTTCTGACATTTCCTTGAAATGTTAAACATACAATAACTCAGCATTTCACCCCTAGGTAAATATCCAAGAATAATGAAAACATGTCTATGCGAATGCTCACGCAAGAATGTTCACAATATCATTATTTGTAATAGCCAAAGAGTGGAAAAAATCCAAATGCCCATCAAATTATGAAAGAATAAACAAAATGTGATATATCCATATACTAGAATACTATTCGGCAATAAAAAGAAACAAACTATTTATACATGCTACAACGTGGATAAACCTTGAAAACATGCTAAGTGAAGGAAACTAGTCACAATGGACTAAATATTATATGATTTCATTTATATGAAATGTCCAAAGAAGACAAATCTATAAAGAAAGTAGACTAGTGTTTGCCAGAGACTAGAGTTGGGGCTGGGAATTGGGAACGACTAATAGTAGATACAGGGTTTCTTTTTGGGGTGATCAAAATATTCTGAAATTGGATTGTGGTAATTGTTGCACACCTCTGTGAACATACTAAAAAACATTAAACTTTAAATGGGTGATTTTTATGGTATGTGAATTATATCTCAATAAAGGGTTAATTTTAAAAAGTGATCCAAAGACTTTAACAGACATGTCACCAAAAATGATATACAGTTGGCAAATAAGCATATGGAAAGATGCTCCACATCATGTGTTATCAGGGAAATGCAAATTAAAACAATGAGATACCACTACACACCTATTAGAATGACCAAAATCCAGAGCACTGACAGCACCAAAGGCTAGTGAAGATGTGGAGCAACAGGAACTCTCATTCACTGGTGGTGGGAATGCAATAGAGAGATCTCTCTAGCTTTAGGTTATAGGGGTTACTGATGACATGTCTAACGTTAGAGCACTCATGGCTCTCTGGCCTGAACTTGCAGGGTTTTGCTTCGGTCTTGAGAATCTTAGGTGAGATTCAGATATACTGGATTTAGGGTCTAGCTTCTCTAGGTCTTGTTTCCTTTCAGCTCTTTCCATTTTTATGTGATTCCTGACCAGACGTTTAACCCTGATCTTTTTAATTCCTTTTCTAACACTTGAGCACATTGCTGTTGCCCCTCCCAGTCTGAGTTGTCCAGCACAGAGCTCAGTGAGCTCAGACATTTATAAAAGAGGACGAGTGCGTTTGATTTCAAGCAGCATTTTATTTCCCCTTCTAAATTTCCTGAGGAAAAAAAGTGAAAAATGTCTGCTTATCTGCTTGAGTCTCTTTTCTCAACAGGTCTTTGATTATAAAAACAACAACAACCAAAACAACAACACAGCATCAACAGTGTTTGAAAGCCAGAGCTCAAGATAAAGAACAAAAAGGGTGATTTGACTTGACAGTTACTCAAACAAAGTGGTAAAGAATTCTGAATGGCTTGAACTTTTAGGTGTGACTGTCACTGCTAATTAAACCTGACTAAATTAAACCAAATCATTTTCAAAGTCCCTTTGGAATGATTTCACATTAATTCTTTAAAAAAAAGGCAGGGGCAGGGGGATAAAGAGAGTGGTCATATTTTGCAGCTGGAAAGGATTGCAGAGATTTAGTCCTCAAAATTTGAACCTAGGTCTTCTAACTCCTCCTGAAGTAGTTCTTCATACTAACTCTCACTGCCTTTGAATTACAAATAAAGTCCAGTCTTTAGAGAGAAAATCAAACATCCCCTAAGATGTTTATTAAACAACCCAATCCCTCTTTTAGCATATCAAGAATTCAGGCTTAAAGTAGCTGATTCCAAAATCTCTTCAATCAGTCAACAAGCTTGCATTAGGAGCAGTCTTTTCTCTCATTTAGAATTTTAGATTCTGGGTGGAAATGTGATCTCTATTTTACAGCTATGAGAGAGCCTCAATTCCCACACCATCACATGGACACTCCTTGTATTGTAAGCAACATCTGGAAATCATTGTATGACTATTATTAGCTAATCATTTGAAGATCCCTGGTAGAAAAAAGGGAAAGCACTTTCTATTACCAAACTAAGCATACTGTCCAAACCATTGGGAGCAATGGATGAAATTCTTAATAATGAGAAACAGGTTGTATTATTACTAAAGGGCTATGTAAGTATTCAGTTGAGCCTACTTATAAATAAAAAAGAAGGTCCTCTTTCTTGCTCTCACCTCTCTTCTCTCTGCTTTGCTTCTTGTTTCAAGGTTAACTTTTCAAAAGTGAATATAGTATTCACTTATTATTATTAAAATATTAATAATGATTAAAGATACACAAAGTTTGGATGTTCCTGGGTTTTTTTGTTATATCGTTGTATTAGTGTTAAAGTTGAATTTGATTATCAGAATACCAACACGTAGAAATACAATTCATAATGATAAGCATAAAGACAATAAGATATATTTGATAGTTTTTGACTAATATTGTAGAGGATAACTGCATGTATTTATCCACACACTCTGTTTTTTTCTTTTAAATCTATTGATTTTATTCATGTTTACAGTTGAGACACTGCCAAAAGTACTTGATTGTTGAGGTTTTGTAGTTTTGCCAATGATTCATAAATCATAACCATCAATCTTTTGATAATGAGGACTTTGATTTTTCACGTTGAATGTTGTATAAAACTTTATACTTACTATTAGAATTGTAACTATGTGATCTAAGTAGGTCACATAAAAAGTAATCACAACACATAATGTGACTATTTGTTCATAAATATATGTACATCAGTCATTCTATGAGTGAAGATTTCTATATTCATTAGAATTATTTTTACATAGATTTTAAGATGTACAAGTAAATTAAATAAATGTGATAAGTGAGAAAGTGTTTTTGATTTATAAGTTGGTTTATTTAGTAAAACAATGAAATTCTCAATCCCCGAATCATCTGACATTGTTAACATTGTGAATCATTTGCATTAGAACTGAAATCTACTTGATTTTACACATTTTAAGCTATAAACATTTCATCATGATACATTTCATCATAATATCTGGGGGTAGAGATTTCTTTTTTACAAACTGAACATGCTGATTTACATTTCTAAGACATCTAGAACTTATATGACCACTGGAAAATGGCAAATGAATCAAGTTTAAATGTCAGCCAGGTACTTATTAAACTATACTATAAAGAGTAGAATGTTTAGCATAGTAATTGTATTTATAATCTTCAAATAATATTTTGGGGCCAAATAAATGGTTCAAAAGCTAGTTTATTTTAACTATCATATTTGTGTAATGTTACCTGAAATACATTCAGTGTGAAGTGAATCCAGTAATTGCCTTGGGAGATGTATGTTGCTAAGCAATGATTTAGGAAGGCAACCAGTGTGGCAGAAGGGTATTCCTTTTCCTACTGTTTCCATTACTGACTGAAGGCACAGATTCATGCAATATGCACAGATGTATAATTGTGTGTATGTATATGCATATATATGTATATAAACACATACATACACAAACACATACCTCTCATCTTCACCAGTGCAGATCAAAATAAAATGTGTTCATATTCCCCTATTGAATCATCAGGCTTTATGTTTAGTTATGCTCTTTTCCCTTTAAAATCTGTCTTCGACATAAATTTTCTTCCTTTAAATATTGTCAAAAATTGTGAACAAATTTCAATATAATCCAGCTTTTCTGCCCTCTTCAGCACTGTCCTGAATGTGATAATCTCTTAGATGGTGGAGTACTTTGTCTTGGCAAAGTTTTTCCTTGCTCTCCTTCAAATATTTTAAGGGCAATTATAATTGTAGAGCTCCTGCTCTGTAAGTGTGAAATTTCATTATTAAAGAATTTAATTAGCTGACTGTCAATCTTCTTCTGACTATTTCACTGATACGTGATATGATCACACACAGGTACATTGCTTCAGCTATGCTTCCACATTGCTTCAGCATATGACCAGGTGGTTCCCAACTCTTTAGCTCCAGGAACTCAGTCTTGAGTTTCTGTCCTTTATATCTAATAATCTTTAGAATTTATTCAATTGGGTGTTGCAGGCACTCAAATCTTCACAATCTGCCCATGTCTTTTTCTCCTCCAGATGTGTTCTTCCTTTATTTTTTTTTTGTTAGTTTCTGCTTTATAACAAAGTGAATCAGTTATACATATACATATGTTCCCATATCTCTTCCCTCTTGCGTCTCCCACCCTCCCACCCCTCTAGGTGGTCACAAAGCATCGAGCTGATCTCCCTGTGCTATGCGGTTGCTTCCCACTAGCTATCTGTTTTACGTTTGGTAGTGTATATATGTCCATGCCACTCTCTCACTTTGTCACAGCTTACCCTTCCCACTCCCCATATCCTCAAGTCCATTCTCTAGTAGGTCTGTGTCTTTATTCCCGTCTTACCTCTAGGTTCTTCATGACATTTCTTTTTTCTTAGATTCCATATATATGTGTTAGCATACGGTATTTGTCTTTCTTTGTCTGACTTACTTCACTCTGTATGACAGACTCTAGGTCCATCCACCTCACTACAAATAACTCAATTTCGTTTCTTTTTATGGCTGAGTAATATTCCATTGTATATATATGCCACATCTTCTTTATCCGTTTATCCGATGATGGACACTTAGGTTGCTTCCATGTCCTGGCTATTGTAAATAGAGCAGCAATGAACATTTTGGTACATGACTCTTTTTGAATTATGTTTTTCTCAGGGTATATGTCCAGTGGTGGGATTGCTGGGTTATATGGTAGTTCTATTTGTAGTTTTTTAAGGAACCTACATACTGTTCTCCATAATGGCTGTACCAATTCACATTCCCACCAGCAGTGCAAGAGTGTTCCCTTTTCTCCACACTCTCTCCAGCATTTATTGTTTCTAGAGTTTTTGATGATGGCCATTCTGACCAGTGTGAGATGATATCTCATTGTAGTTTTGATTTGCATTTCTCTAATGATTAATAATGTTTATCATTCTTTCATGTGTTTGTTGGCAATCTGTATATCTTCTTTGGAGAACTGTCTATTTAGGTCTTCTGCCCATTTTTGGATTGGGTTGTTTGTTTTTTTGTTATTGAGCTGCATGAGCTGTTTTTCCTTTTATTATTTCTAAATCAGTGAACAGAACTGCTTATCACTTAGCTGCCTAAATAGGAAGGCTAAGTTGTAATCTTTACTTCTTTCTGTCCTTCATTATTCATATGCCATCAGGTTTTCAATGTCTTTTAACTCTACGCTGGAAATTTTTAAAAAAAAACAAAACATCTTATCTTCTCTATTCCTATTATCACTGTTACTGGATAAAGTACAGAAATAACCTCATATTTGTCTCCTTGACAATGTTTTTTTTTTCTACATTGTGTTTAGAATGGTACTTTTAAAATGTAAACCTAATCATTGACCTTCTTAAAAATATTCCTATTTTTTCCCTTGTCTATAGAATATGTCCTGTATTTCTCAACATATAAGGTGGTTCTGAGTCTTCAAGATCCTGAATTAGTGGCTCAAATATGTGATTTATAAAATTCCCTATAATAATGTTATCTCTGATTGTGAGCACTACCACTCCCTGGCTTAGTTTAATGACTACTTAAGCTCAGGTAAACTCAGCCACCTTAGGATTTAAGCATAGTCAACCAAGTATTTCAAATCTGTCAATTTAAAATATATATTTCTGAAAAAAGTTTTTGCAGCAAGAGAAAAAGCTACTTATGATATAGATTGACTTTTCACTTGCAATAGAGATACAAGTAAAATTTCTTTGTGATCTTTCATTCAGATTACAGTTTATTTTTTCTATGAGAAAGTTGAAAACTCTTTGGATAGCCAAATGTATTAAGTGTGTATGGAGTTAAGTATAGATGTAAACTGTTTGTGAGTTTACTTATATTAAATAAATTTATACCAGTATATAAAGGTCCATCTTGTGCTTGGGAACAAATATTTGCTTTAGTAATCAAGCAATACATATTTACCTGTGTCTGCTTTAACGGTCAGCAGACTTTTTTTATTTTACCAAGTTGAAGGAAGCTTATATTTAGAGAAAGATAAGTTCTAGTGGGGGCAGTTAATAAAAACTGAAAATGCAGTATTTGAGCTGGTCTTTGAACTTTAGTGGGAATTGGACAACTAGGTATGGGGAAAATGCATTTTGTATTTTTATGAATGTGGGAAAAAATAACAGTAAGCCATTAAAAGATTATAATTGAGGGCCAGACAGGTTGGCAAAGAGTTAGAAAACAATTGGCAAGAGTAAAGAAAGCTTTGATAAATACACACTCTTTATCTTGCTACTGAAAAATCTTTAAAACATGATGGCCTCCTATCTTCCACTTCTCTAGATATTGCGTGAACATACAAGAAGCCTTACTCCTTCTAGACCTTTGCTGTTTCATTTCTTCCTCGGAAATGCTTTCTCTCCTCTTTGTCCTTCAATACCAACTATACTACAAGTCACATATTCTTTCATCATTAAGTACACATCTTAATGATGACATCTTCCTGATATCCAAATCAGATGCGTTGCATGTAGCACCCATATCTCTTTATACCATAGATTCTGCCAGCAGTAGAACTGGTCAAACCTTTACCTTATCCCTCTCTGTTAGACAAAGAGTATACCTATTTATCTTTCTATCCTCTGTGAATTTAAGAAAAGGCCATACACATAAAATACGTTCAGTAATATGTTGGTTAAAAGAAACCTGAAGGATGTGTTCAGCGGTGTCAAATAATGTTGAAAGGTTGTGGAGACTGAGAATATAGACAAGACCATTGGAATTAGAGTTGGCATTGGTGACCTTAGAAATATTAGTTTCAATACAATGGGGGACACCTATATCAGATCACAAAGAACTAAAGCAAAGTACAATCCATTCTGCTATAATCCACCTCATGCATTCCTAAAAATCACTAAACATAGGCAAAACAGAGCAATACATTCTGTAGCACTTAAAGAGAAAATGGAGATCGGATCATAACACTCTAAAACTCTGTCAATGAGACATTAAAACAAAACAAAGGAAGTAAAGAACTGCAGGAAACTAATAAAAACTGTAGCACAGTTTTAAACCTATTAAATCGGCCAGAAATAAATAAGCTATACTACAATATATAAATATATCAATAAATATATATACTACAATAAAGATGGCAGTGAGCCTTGAAAATGATCTGAAATTTGTTTGCGGAAGTGGTCATAGGAAGGGTTGTAGCGGCTTGAGTGTAATAGTGGAGTGATGAAGAAAGTTTATCTGAAATGGGACAGAAGGTTGTAACAGTATACAAGGTTGGGTGTGCTCATAAGGTACTTGGTGGACGGAGGTACCTGTTGACGTTTGCAGTGAGTACATGTGTGCGTGTTGTGTATTGCTCCGTGGCTAGGTTCAGCTTGGTGAAGTTTTCCATGTTCACAGAGTTTCTCCTGGACAAAGTCACATATGTTTAAGCAAACACAAAACCTGCGTTTTGCTCAAATTGTTCCTTAAAATATCAATCTTATTGGAAAACATTGTCATTTTTAAAATAAGCATTATAACAGAACCAACTGTAGGTGGTGAGAAAGTATATGATGACTTTGGCAGTGAATGGAAGGAATGAGAGTGAGTGTTGCAAAGTGTCAAGAGAATGAGAAAGTTAGCATTTAAAACCAGATGAGACCAAATCAAGTATATGCATCAAGAGAATGAGAAAGTTAGCATTTAAAACCAGATGAGACTAAATTAAGAAGTATATGATTGATAAGGTCTTAAAATAACCTATCCAGGGGAATTTGTATTCTGTCAAAAATGAAAACTTTAATTGTACAAAACAAGTTCTAGAGATTGCATGTAAAAGAGAGGAAAAAATATGTTTGAAGATTCATCAGTATTCTTTCCGGGCCCCTATAATCCCATTCTGACTTGGCACCCTGCTATACCCACAAGTAAGACTATTCCTGTAATAGAAAATTGCCTATATTAAAAATATTTAAAACTTGTTCAAAACTTTCTTTTAATTCTCTTTATAGGAATGTTTCTTTCCTTTTTTTTCTTTCTCACCCTGTGTCAAAAGGTGCTAAATATTGACAAGTTTAGAATTTCTCATTTAGCAGGAGAAGCTATATTCAGTTTTCATCTGACTGCATTCAGATCTGTTTGGGCAAAAAAAATGTGTTATCCTTCCCACATCTAAGGTTCTGTTTATTTCTGTTTTAACAAAGATAACACATTTAATCTAAATGGGTAAAATATAAGTGGAATTTCAGATATTGTTTTTTGGAAGAATTGAGAATCACTGAGTCTTCTGGAATAGTTGCCTTTCTAACTAAGGCCAATGCAGGGAACATTCCTTTTTAGCTCCCCGTAGGAACTTATTTATCTGGAACTAAATAGCACAGGAAAGAGAAGCAGAATGATATTAACAAAACTTATTTCCCTAATTTGACTGAATCATTTCTCAAGAACATATTTTGAGTTTTAGAGAAGATAAAGGGAGATCAGATCTCTACTTTAAGCTAATGGGGTCATTTGTTCCTGTCACAAAAATACCTCCTTTAACAAAAGTTACTCATACACAGCTACAGCATAGTATTCTGTGAGGAAAGCAATATTCTTATTGAGGAAAATTATGAAAACTGGCAGATTTAATTCAAGAAAATAAAGAAAGATACAGGAATCAAATAAATTTTAATTTCGTAGAACAAGGGACTCCCAGCATGCCTATGTATCCTCAGGTCTCACATGAAACCCAAAATGACATCTCTGTTGTACTTAAACTCCAGCACTGTATCCCTAGTGTATTCAGTAATCAGTTAGGGGAAATTCTCTGACCCTGTCTGATTTTCCATATTTTGCTTGAGATTCTTTTTCCAGGAAGGCCAGTGAAATTTACCTCTAGTTTACTTTCTAAAGCTTCACTAAGAAGCCCTCATTCATTGATTCATTTATTCATGAAAGCTATTGGCTTTTTCCCTTTTATAGCAATAATCAGGCATTTATACTCTGTTCTTTTTCATTTGAATATTTCAGTTTAGGAATATATATATATATATGCCAGAAGATATAGTGGCATGTTTATGTATATGTATGATACGTATTACATATAAAGCTTTATATGTATATAATTTTTTAAAAAACTCTATAACTAGAAAATATGAAAAATGAGATCATGAAACCCAGTGACTCTTAAACTTAGTTATACAAAGGCAAACTTCTGCTCTTATAAAATTTAACAGAGCTTTAACCAGGCACATTTGCATACCCAAATGCCGTGGTAATATAATTCAGCCACAACTATAGTTATTAGAAATGAACTAGGGCATATGCTTATCAGAATATGTTAAATTCTTTTATACCAATAGTCAGTTTCAGCAAAAGCTTAATTTCAGATTACTGTAAATTGCATATAGAATGTATCTGGTGGTTTATTACAGTAATGACAGAATAAGAGAAATATGCAAACAAACATTTCTCACAAACTGAAAGACACCACAGGTGATCAGTACTCTTTTCAGTTGAAATGTATTTTTACAGAGAACATAAATTTGTTTTCATTGTTTCTTTAAAACGTCATGCTATTTTATAGACAAACAATCAAATTTCCAGTGCTGGGGAATTGTTACTAATTCAAGTAATAATACCATTTTCAAATGATTTTTTTAATATAAAGCTGGAATTAGAGTTTATTATATATCACTAGATGACAGAAGGGAACTCATCTCAGATATTAGACCTACATCACAAAAAAGCTACAATAATTTTATATATTTCAAATTTGAGAAACGGTGCCTAACGTCTACTTCTGAGTTCCATATAATGAAAGTTAGCAAGTTAGATTATGAAAATAACTGCTGATAGTTACCCTCAAGATGGTTGTTTCTTGTCTCTCAAACAGTTAAGATTTTCTCTATTTCACATAATAATCCTCTTTTAGAAATCTCATCTCTAATACTCTTATATGAATAGAAAACGTTAGGTCAGGTTATGTCATTATCTATATTATATTTATACTGGATTTCTCATGAATCCAGTTGTTTTCTGTGGTGTACTAAGCATTTTTATGAACTCCCAAGTAGGAATGAAAAAAACTGGAGTTATTTGAGGCTGGAAAAATGTTTGAGTTGAGTGGAACCTGAAACATAATCTGCAAACCACGGTTCCTCTTCATTTTATGTATATTTTAAGGGAAATTTAATTCAGATGTTTCTGATGAATGTGCACTTAGCTCATCAAACTTGTTGTGCAAGAGATATTTGATTTCCAGGAAGACTTTTTCTTTGCAAGACATTTTCCTCTGTACAAGGAAGTCTCATTTTGCCTTCATTAGATGTTATGCAAAAGTGGAGACACTTCTATTGCTCCTTCTCTCTCTCTTTTTTTTAATGTATCTGAGTTCATACTTTTGTTTAATGAGAACTTTTAAACCAACCATGTCTCTTGTGTTATTATAAAAGCAGTAAAGAAAATAACTGATATACTAGAGGTGGCTTAATCAAACTCCACAAATTAGAAAAATAATTTGTGACTTTATATTACATTGAACCATACAATCTTTGACTGCAAAATGGCTAACATATGTTAGAAGCAGTAATGGAAAGAAATTGAACCAAAAGTCAAAGTGTCTGGTTTCTAACCTCAATTTCGCCACACACTTTCTAGGTGATTTTAGAAGAATCATATTGTTTATCTTTATCTATAAAATGAGGGTGTTAGATAAAATGATTTCCCCAGATACAATTCTTAAAGGTCTGTCAAATTTCTGAATTCAGTATACATTTTATCAATAGTATCAAAAATATTTTTATGCATAATTTTTATTGTATATAAAATAGATATATTTTATGTATATAAAATATAGCCATGTCTCTAAATGTCACCAAAAAAGAAAAAATCATCTTTACCTCAAGTAACAATCTTAATTCACTTAAATAAGTTTATAACAAAATACATCTTGGTCAAAATTCAAGTAACTAAAGTCTCACAAAAATATTTTCTTTGATTTTTTTTCTGTTACCTACCTTTATGGAAAACAAACAAATGATATAACAGGGACTGAATTATCAGTTATTATTATTATTATTATTATTTGCAGTAGGTGGGCCCCTCACTGTTGTGGCCTCTCCTGTTGCGGAGCACAGGCTCCGGACACGCAGGCTCAGTGGCCATGGCTCATGGGCCTAGCCGCTCTGCGGCATGTGGGATCTTCGCGGACCGGGGCACGAACCTGTGTCCCATGCATCGGCAGGCGGATTCTCAACCACTGTGCCACCAGGGAAGCCCTATCAGTTATTATTAACATTTTCCCAGATTAGATTATGGTGTTTACATGTAACCATTTATAGTTATTACATCAATGTGTTTTACATGAGAAGTAATATAAAAATATCCAAAAACACTGAAAACTTTGAGATTGTTTTATTAATTGTGATAGATTGTTTTCTGCTGCAGTAACAAACAACCTCCATATTTCAGTGGCTTGAAACAATCATAGGTCATTTCTTGCTCACATGACATGCCTTTTGTGAATTGTTTGGAGGCTACATTCCATGTCTTCTCTCATGGATCCAAGCTGATGGATACCTTATCTCAAGGTTTATTTCACAATCATGACACCTGTGGGAGGGACATGACAAGTCACTAACTTGTTCTTAAACTTTTACAGAAGGTGACACATGATTTCTGCTCTCAAATTAGTGACCAGTGAGAGTTATCTAGTTACATGAATTTCAAAACTATGAGGAAGCACAAGTCTAGTATGTACCTAGGAAGCAAATGAGAAATAGATGGTAGACAGTATTAATGACTTGCACAGTTACACACACACAAATGGTAAGTGATATTTAGAGTAGCAGACTAGTTAAGAAAAGAAAGTTGATTGACTAATCCTTAGATCTTTGAAATCAAGAAGGGAAATATTTTTCTAACTGAAATAAATTTAAAAATTATGTAACTAGATATTCCCTAGCCTTAATTTATTTAAAATGTTAATTTTAATTAATACATTTGAAATATAAAATTTTATTATTACCCTTAGTGCTAAAAATTACTTTTTTCATGATTCTATAAAATTCTGTTTTTTCACTTAATAGTGACATCTATGGGTTTAGAAAAATTTACCACAATTTAAGTAATCATTAATATGCCATTTAGTTTATACATATCTTATGTACTTTTTATACATATCATATGTACTCTGTACCAACAATTAATAAAAGTTATCCCCAATCTTTGCCCCCCCCAAAAAAGCAGTTTATTTGTATTGCCTCTACTCATATATCTTAAAAATATTTGTTCATTAGGATTCTAGATATATCAATTTAAGACATGTCCTATTCAATTCTTCCTTTGATAGAAGAATTGCTAACTCAAGTAACTCTTTATCTGTCCCTCAAGCCTTTCCAATACACCTAGTGCTCAAATTTCAGTCCCTGTCCTAATTATTATATCTAAAAATTAATAATGTTTATATTGTTTAGACTATTTTAAATAAACTTCTTCCTGAAGAGTTAAGTAGTATATATATATATATATATATATATATATATATATATATATATATATATTTTTTTTTTTTTTTTTTTTTTTTTTACGGTATGCAGGCCTCTCACTGTTGTGGCCTCTCCCGTTGCGGAGCACTGGCTCTGGGCGTGCAGGCTTAGCGGCCATGGCTCACGGGCCCAGCCGGTCCACGGCATGTAGGATCCTCCCGGACCAGGGCACGACCCCGTGTCCCCTGCATTGGCAGGTGGACTCTCAACCATTACGCCACCAGAGAAGCCCTAAGTAGCATAATTTTATTAATTTTTGATCATGTTTTTCTTTTTGTACAGTTTATTAAGTCTCAGTTTAGGTAGCTAACAGTGGATTATCCAGAAGTTATCAGGTTCTCAGAACACTGAGCATTTTATTTTATTTTATTTTACATCTTTATTGGAGTATAATTGCTTTACAATGGTGTGTTAGTTTCTGCTTTATAACAAAGTGAATCACTTATACATATAATGTTCCCATATCTCTTCCATCTTGCGTCTCCCTCCCTCCCACCCTCCCTATCCTACCCCTCTAGGTGGTCACAAAGTACCAAGCTAATCTCCCTGTGCTATGCGGCTGCTTCCCACTAGCTATCTATTTTATGTTTGGTAGTGTATATATGTCCATGCCACTCTCTGGCTTTGTCACAGCTTACCCTTCCCCCTCCCCATATCCTCGAGTTCATTCTCTAGTAGGTCTGTGTCTTTATTCCCGTTTTACCCCTAGGTTCTTCATGACATTTTTTTTCTTAGATTCCATATATATGTGTTAGCTTACGGTATTTGTCTTTCTCTTTCTGACTTACTTCACTCTGTATGACAGACTCTAGGTCCATCTACCTCACTACAAATAACTCAATTTCGTTTCTTTTTATGGCTGAGTAATATTCCATTGTATATATGTGCCACATCTTCTTTATCCATTCATCTGATGATGAACACTTAGGTTGTTTCCATCTCCTGGCTATTGTAAATAGAGCTGCAATGAACATTTTGGTACATGAATCTTTTAGAATTATGGTTTTCTCAGCGTATACGCCCAGTAGTGGGATTTCTGGGTCATATGGTAGTTCTATTTGTAGTTTTTTAAGGAACCTCCATACTGTTCTCCATAG
The DNA here is from genome assembly GCF_963924675.1 of Phocoena phocoena. Taxonomy (NCBI): domain Eukaryota; kingdom Metazoa; phylum Chordata; class Mammalia; order Artiodactyla; family Phocoenidae; genus Phocoena; species Phocoena phocoena. Next base: position 105,058,391 of record NC_089222.1, read on the forward strand.
TGGCTGTACCAATTCACATTCCCACCAGCAGTGTAAGAGTGTTCCCTTTTCTCCACACCCTCTCCAGCATTTATTGTTTCTAGACTTTTTGATGATGGCCATTCTGACTGGTGTGAGATGATATCTCACTGTAGTTTTGATTTGCATTTCTATAATGATTAATAATGTTGAGCATTCTTTCATTTGTTTGTTGGCAATCTGTATATCTTCTTTGGAGAAATGTCTATTTAGGTCTTCTGCCCATTGTTGGATTGGGTTTTTTGGTTTTATTTGTTATTGAGCTGCATGAGCTGCTTGTAAATTTTGGAGATTAATCCTTTGTCAGTTGCTTCATTTGCAAATATTTTCTCCCATTCTGAGGGTTGTCTTTTGGTCTTGCTTATGGTTTCCTTTGCTGTGCAAAAGCTTTGCAGTTTCATTAGGTCCCATTTGTTTATTTTTGTTTTTATTTCCATTTCTCTAGGACGTGGGTCAAAAAGGATCTTTCTGTGATTTATGTCATAGAGTGTTCTGCCTGTGTTTTCTTCTAAGAGTTTGATAGTTTCTGGTCTTAAATTTAGGTCTTTAATCCATTTTGAGCTTATTTTTCTGTATGGTGTTAAGAAGTGATCTAACCTCATACTTTTACATGTACCTGTCCAGTTTTCCCAGCACCACTTATTGAAGAGGCTGTCCTTTCTCCACTGTACATTCCTGCCTCCTTTATCAAAGATAAGGTGACCATATGTGCGTGGGTTGATCTCTGGGCTTTCTTTCCTGTTCCATTAATCTGTTTTTCTGTTTTTGTGCCAGTACCATACTGTCTTGATTACTGTAGCTTTGTAGTATAGTCTGAAGTCAGGGAGCCTGATTCCTCCAGCTCCTTTTTTTGTTCTCAAGATTGCTTTGGCTATTCGGGGCCTTTTGTGTTTCCATACAAATTGTGAAATTTTTTGTTCTAGTTCTGTGAAAAATGCCAGTGGTAGTTTGATAGAGATTGCATTGAATCTGTAGATTGCTTTGGGTAGTAGAGTCATTTTCACAATGTTGATTCTTCCAATCCAAGAACATGATATATCTCTCCATCTATTTGTATCATCTTTAATTTCTTTCATCAGAGTCTTATAATTTTCTGCATACAGGTCTTTTCTCTCCTTAGGTAGGTTTATTTCTAGATATTTTATTCTTTTTGTTGCAATGGTAAATGAGAGTGCTTTCTTGATTTCACTTTTGGATTTTTCATCATTAGTGTACAGGAATGCCAGAGATTTCTGTGCATTAATTTTGTATCCTACTACTTTACCAAATTCATTGATTAGCTCTAGTAGTTTTCTGGTAGCCTCTTTAGGATTCTCTATGTATAGTATCATGTCATCTGCAAACAGTGACAGTTTCACTTCTTCTTTCCCGATTTGTATTCCTTTTATTTCCTTTTCTTCTCTGATTACTGTAGCTAAAACTTCCAAAACTATGTTGAATAAGAGTGGTGAGAATGGGCAACCTTGTCTTGTTCCTGATCTTAGTAGAAATGCTTTCAGTTTTTCACCATTGAGGACGATGTTGGCTGTGGGTTTATCATATATGGCCTTTATTATGTTGTGGAAAGTTCCCTATATGCCTATTTTCTGCAGGGTTTTTATCATAAATTGGTGTTGAATTTTGTTGAAAGCTTTCTCTGCATCTATTGAGATGATCATATGGTTTTTCTCCTTCAATTTGTTAATATGGTGTATCACATTGATTGATTTGCGTATATTGAAGAATCCTTGCCTTCCTGGAATAAACCCCACTTGATCATGGTGTATGATCCTTTTAATGTGCTGTTGGATTCTGTTTGCTAGTATTTTGTGGAGGATTTTTGCATCTATGTTCATCAGTGATATTGGCCTGTAGTTTTCTTTCTTTGTGACACCCTTGTCTGGTTTTGGTATCAGGGTGATGGTGGCCTCATAGAATAATTTTGGGAGTGTTCCTCCCTCTGCTATATTTTGGAAGAGTTTGAGAAGGATAAGGGTTAACTCTTCTCTAAATGTTTGATAGAATTTGCCTGTGAAGCCATCAGGTCCTGGGCTTTTTTTTATTGGACGATTTTTAATCATAGTTTCAATTTCAGTGCTTGTGATTGGTCTGTTCATATTTTCTATTTCTTCCTGATTCAGTCTTGGCAGGTTGTGCATTTCTAAGAATTTGTCCATTTTTTCTAGGTTGTCCATTTTATTGTCATAGAGTTGCTTGTATTAATCTCTCATGATCTTTTGTATTTCTGCAGTGTCAGTTGTTACTTCTCCTTTTTCATTTCTAATTCTATTGATTTGAGTCTTCTCCCTTTTTTTCTTGATGAGTCTGTCTAATCATTTATCAATTTTATTTATCTTCTCAAAGATCCAGCTTTTAGTTTTATTGATCTTTGCTATCATTTCCTTCATTTCTTTTTCATTTATTTCTGATCTGATTTTTATGATTTCTTTCCTTCTGCTAACTTTGGGGTTTTTTTGTCCTTCTTTCTCTAATTGCTTTAGGTGCAAGGTTAGGTTGTTTATTTGAAATGTTTCCTGTTTCTTAAGGTAGGATTGTATTGCTATAAACTTCCCTCTTAGAACTGCTTTTGCTGCATCTCATAGGTTTTGTGTTGTCATGTCTCCATTGTCATTTGTTTTTAGGTATTTTTTGATTTCCTCTTTGATTTCTTTGGTGATCACTTCGTTATTAAGTAGTGTATTGTTTAGCCTCCATGTGTTTGTATTTTTTACAGATACTTTCCTGTGATTGATATCTAGTCTCATAGAATTGTGGTTGGAAAGGATACTTGATACAACTTCAATTTTTTTTTATATTTACCAAGGCTTGATTTGTGACCCAAGATATGATCTGTCCTGGAGAATGTCTCATGAGCACTTGAGAAAAATGTGTATTCTGTTGTTTTTGGATGGAATGTCCTATAAATATCAATTAAGTCCATCTTGTTTAATGTGTCATTTAAAATTTGTGTTTCCTTATTTATTTTCATTTTGGATGATCTGTCCATTGGTGAAAGTGGTTTGTTAAATTCCCCTACTATGAATGTGTTTTGTCGATTTCCCTTTTTATGGCTGTTAGTATTTGCCTTATTTATTGAGGTGCTCCTATGTTGGGTGCATAAATAGTTACAATTGTTATATCTTCTTGGATCGATCCCTTGATCATTATGTAGTGTCCTTCTTTGTTTCTTATAATAGTCTTTATTTTAAAGTCTATTTTATCTGATATGAGAATTGCTACTCCTTTTGGTTTCTTTTGGTTTCCATTTGCATGGAACACCTTTTTTCATCCCCTCACTTTCAGTCTGTATGTGTCTCTAGGTCTGAAGTGGGTCTCTTGTAGTCAGCATATATATGGGTCTTGTTTTTGTATCCATTCAGCCAGTCTGTGTCTTTTGGTGGGAGCATTTAGTCCATTTACATTTAAAGTAATTATCGACATGTATGTTCCTATTCCCATTTTCTTAATTGTTTTGGGTTCATTATTGTAGTCTTTTCCTTCTCTTGTGTTTCTTGCCTAGAGAAGTTCCTTTAGCATTTGTTGTAAAGCTGGTTTGGTGGTGCTGAGCTCTCTCAGCTTTTGCTTGTCTGTAAAGGTTTTAATTTCTCCATCAAATCTGAATGAGATCCTTGCTGGGTAGAGTAATCTTGGTTGTAGGTTTTTCTGCTTAATCACTTTAAATATGTCCTGCCACTCCCTTCTGGCTTGCAGAGTTTCTGCTGAAAGATCAGCTGTTAACCTTATGGGGATTCCCTTGTGTGTTATTTGTTGTTTTTCCCTAGCTGCTTTTAATATGTTTTCTTTGTATGTAATTTTTGACAGTTTGATTAATATGTGTCTTGGCATGTTTCTCCTTGGATTTATCCTGTATGGGACTCTCTGTGCTTCCTAGACTTGATTAACTATTTCCTTTCCCATATTAGGGAAGTTTTCAACTATAATCTCTTCAAATATTTTCTCAGTCACCTTCTTTTTCTCTTCTTCTTCTGGAACCCCTATAATTTGAATGTTAGTGCATTTAATTTTGTCCCAGAGTTCTCTGAGACTGTCCTCAGTTCTTTTCATTCTTTTTTCTTTATTTTGCTCTGCAGTAGTTACTTCCACTATTTTATCTTCCAGGTCACTTATCCATTCTTCTGCCTCAGTTATTCTGCTATTGATCCCATCTAGAGTATTTTTAATTTCACTTATTGTGCTGTTCATCGTTGCTTGTTTCATCTTTAGTTCTTCTAGGTCCTTGTTAAATGTTTCTTTCATTTTCTCTATTCAATTTCTAAGATTTTGGATCATGTGTACCATCATTATTCTGAATTCTTTTTCAGGTAGACTGCCTATTTCCTCTTCATCTGTTAGGTCTGGTGCATTTTTATCTTGCTCCTTCATCTGCTGTGTGTTTTTCTGTCTTCACACTTTGCTTATCTTACTGTGTTTGGCGTCTCCTTTTTGCAGGCTGCAGGTTCATAGTTCCTGTTGTTTTTGGTGTCTGTTCCCAGTGGCTAAAGTTGGTTCAGTGGGTTGTGTAGGCTTCCTGGTGGAGGGGACTAGTGCCTGTGTTCTGGTGGATGAGGCTGGATCTTGTCTTTCTGGTGGGCAGGTCCACGTCTGATAGTGTGTTTTGGGGTGTCTGTGGACTTACTATGATTTTAGGCAGCCTCTCTGCTAATGGGTGGGTTTGTGTTCCTGTCTTGCTAATTGTTTGGCATAGGTTGTCCAGTACTGTAGCTTGCTGGTCGTCAAGTGAAGCTGGGTGCTGGTGTTGAGGTGGAGATCTGTCAGAGATTTTCGCCATTTGATATTATGTGGAGCTGGGAGGTCTCTTGTGGACCAGTGTCCTGACGTTGGCTCTCCAACCTCAGAGGCACAGCACTGACTCCTGGCTGTAGCACCAAGAGCCTTTCATCCACACGGCTCAGAATAAAAGGGATAAAAAGAAGAAAGAAAGAAAGAAAGAGAGAGAGAGAGAGAGAGAGAAAGAAGAAAGATAGAAAGAAAGAAAGAAAGAGAAGGGAGGGAGGAAGGAAGGAAGGAGAAAGGAAGAAGGAAGGAAGAAGGAAGGAGGAAAGAAGATAAAATAAAGTAAGATAAAATAAAATAAAGTTATTAAAATAAAAAATAATTGTTAAGAAAAAAAATTTTTTAAAGAAAAAAACAATGGACAGGCAGAACACTAGAACAAATGGTAAAAGCAAAGCTATACCGACAAAATCACACACAGAAGCATACACATACACACTCACAAAGAGAAAAAGGGGGAAAAAAATATATATATATATCACTGCTCCCAAAGTCCACCTCCTCAATTTGGGATGATTTGTTGTCTATTCAGGTATTCCACAGATGCAGGGTACATCAAGTTGATTGTGGAGCTTTAATCCTCTGCTTCTGAGGCTGCTGGGAGAGATTTCCCTTTCTCTTTATGTTCTCACAGCTCACAGGGTTCTCAGCTTTGGATTTGGCCCCGTCTCTGCGTGTAGGTCACTGGAGGGCGATTGTTTTTTGCTCAGACAGGATTGGGTTAAAGGAGCCACTGACTCGGGGGCTCTGGCTCACTCAGGCCGGGGGGAGGGAGGGGTGCAGATGCGGGGCGAGCCTGCGGCATCAGAGGCTGGCGTGACATTGCACCAGCCTGAGGCGTGCCATGCATTCTCCCGGGGAAGATGTCCCTGGATCCTGGGACCCTGGCAGTGGCGGGCTGCACAGGCTCCCCGGAAGAGAGGTGTGGATAGTGACCTGTGCTCGCACACAGGCTTCTTGGTGGCGGCAGCAGCAGCCTTAGCGTCTCAGGCCCGTCTCTGGGGTCTGCGCTGTTAGCTGTAGCTCACGCCTGTCTCCGGAGCTCCTTTAAGCAGCGCTCTTAATCCCCTCTCCTCGCGCACCAGGAAACAGAGGCAAGAAAAAGTCTCTTGCCTCTTCGGCAGGTCCAGACTTTTCCCCGGATTCCCTCCCGGCTAGCCGTGGCACACCAACCCCTTCAGGCTGTGTTCACACCGCCAGTCCTCTCCCTGCACTCCAACGGAAGCCCGAGCCTCAGCTCCCAGCCCCGCCCATCCCGGCGTGTGAGCAGACAAGCCTCTCAGGCTGGTGAGTGCGATCGACCAGATCCTCTGTGCGGGAATCTCTCTGCTTTGCCCTCCGCACCCCTGTTGCTGTGCTCCCCTCCGTGGCTTCGAAGCTTCCCTCCCCCTCTGCCACCCGCAGTCTCTGCCCACGAATGGGCTTTCTAGTGTGTGGAAACCTTTCCTCCTTCACAGCTCCTCCCACTGGTGCAGGTCCCATTCCTATCTCTTTGTCTCTGTGTTTTCTTTTTTCTTTTGCCCTACCCAGGTACGTGGGGGAGTTTCTTGCCTTTTGGAGGTCTGAGGTCTTCTCCCAGCGTTCAGTAGGTGTTCTGTAGGAGTTGTTCCACATGTAAATGTATTTCTTGTGTGTCTGTGTGGAGGAAGGTGATCTCTGCGTCTTACTCTTCCACCATCTTCCCGATTCCCACACAGAGCATTTTAAATGAGCTCTTGCAGTCTGTTGAATTTTTTTTGAAAGATGTAAGTGGTATCTATTAATTTGGTTTTTCTGTTTGTTTGCTTGTTTGTAGAATGGAAGAGGATCTTGGATCAATGGCATATGGACCAGTAGTATAAGAAAGACATATTACTTCAAAGGTATTCCTTCATGCATATTATAATGCTTCCTATTCTGTGCTACCACAATGCTATATATTCATACGCCATTTATTGAGTTGAAATTAGAGCTTTTGTACTAGATTGAAAATGCCTTGTATACAGGGAGCATGACTTACACATCTCATAATTCTAGAACTTAACCCAAAATTGGTTGAAATTAAATTTTTACTGAGCATGAAGGATGTGCCAAGCACTTCATAAAGTACTTTAATATAGTTCATGTATGTGTGTATATATAATGATCTAACATGATCATATTTTATTATAGAATTTTTACACATAAAGAATACAACAGGTAGTAGGGATTGTAGAAAGTTTCTGGGAAGGATCCAAGGCACTAAGAACATAGAACATGGTTACTTCTAGTCAACCACAGAAGGTTCTGGAAGAAAGGAAATATATCAAAAGTGAGGATTGTTAAAATGGCAAAGCAGCTGCATAACCACTGGATAATTTCTTATAAAAAAAGTCAAAGTTACAGTAACAGTGGAATGACTCTAATGACCCCAAATTATTTAATGTTAATTGACTCCTCCTGTTAATGATATTTCACTCTGTTCTTCTTTCCTTTTGTGTAGCTACTTATCAAAATACTGATGTTATTGCTATTACCTTTTTAACCTAGCCAAGAAAATAAATATGTATTTTTTACTTAAAGATAATCAGAGTGTGTCTAATAGAAATGGGGGAACACACCCATAAAAAAATTCAGTGCATTGCACTTAGATTTTCCTTTCTGGTATTTCTGTTTTGTTTTTCATGAGAGTCAGCTTTTGGAGGCAAACAATGGTTTCAGGCTAATATTTACAGTCCTTTAATTTAGTAAACTAAGAGCTTAGCATAATGATAAAAAGAAGCTAGAGAAGCACATAGAAAGATGGATGCAGGGCTAATGTATTTTGATCCTTATTTTCTTCTGGATGAAATATTTTTATATTTTGTATAGTAGGAATTATGACAGCATGTGATTCCACTGTATTTACATCTGTACAATTCCCATTTCTAATAGAGTCTTTTTTTATATATATAGTTAAACTTCGATATGTTTTGTTTTATTTTCCTGTATAGCTCTTTGATATGGTCTGCTCCCTAAGTTTTCTTAGTATATTCTCCTATGTTTCAAATATGTTTCTGCTCACCTCAAGCTCATTGGGAATTCTAGACTCATTTTCCCAAAGGAAAACAAGCATCGCCTCTCTGAAACATCCTATTCAGCTTCTCTCAACAGCAAATTAATGAGCTTTCTTCTAAGACATCACTTAGAACACTGATGAAAATGCTAAATAGCTTGTATTGTTGATGCTGGAAGCATTATAAAACCAATTCTGCAAGGTTGGATTTCTGTCATCTTTGAGCTCATCACCGTGACTCTTAGGATGATGCCTATTTGACTTTATTAGGTGGAAACAGGTACATCTGTTTATTACATAACACAATTGTGGTCTTATCTTAGGTCACTGTAACTGTTTCCAGGACAATGTCAAAGTTACGAATATTTCTCAAGCCATTTATTTTAAGGTTTTCAAAATATAACCAATAAGAGGCAAAATTATTACTTACATAAATTCAATATTTTTGATTAAACTTAAAACATATTTTGATAGGTTTTAAAGGAACCAGAGTAACCTGTAGACCCAAATCATAAGTGAGCTAAGGGGAATCTATCATGATTTATTCATAATAATTTTTCAGATTTCTCCAGTTGGTATTATAGACTAAATGTTTGTATTCCCCCAAAATTCATGGCCCGTGAGCCATGGCCGCTGAGCCTGCGCATCCGGAGCCTGTGCTCCGCAATGGGAGAGACCACAACAGTGAGAGGCCCGTGTACCACAAAAAATAAATAAATAAATAAAAATAATTAATAATTTATATGATTAACAAATGGCATAAATTCAAATAAAGAAATTAAGTAAATCTTCAGACACACCGAATGGACATATTAATGGTGGTAGATTTTTGGAGAGATGGGCATGAGAAGGAGGACACAACACTACAGTATCACATTTTTCAAAAATGATTGATTATTATAATCTCACTTGAGATTGAGTATCTTTTATTTTTTACCTGACTTAAAGATCTCTTGTTATAAGACCTTACAACTACCTTTTTCTCACAAAATATATACTATTTCATGAGTCTGTAAACTGGAAAATAATTTTTAATAAATATGTATCTGTTCGTCTCAACTTTGGGGTATGGCTGCAGCATTTTGAGACACATCTCATGCTATGGCATGGCTGAAAGCATATTTTCCTCATTCATGCCAGTCTTCAGGGTAATCACTACAGTTATTTTTTTAATTTTAGCATTTACATTTTTAGCAACTTAGCCTCCTTATCCCCCCCCCCAAATCTAAGCTCATAGTTTTGAATGGTAGAAAAAATAGGCGCTTTCATTTTTAAAAATTCTTTTAAATCCATTTGCCAGTTTTGAGAGAGAGAGAGAGGAAGGAAAAAAGAAGGAAGGGAGGGAGGGAGGAAGGAAGGAAAAAAGAAAGAAAGAAGGTCAGGTACTAGAAATAGAATATCTAACGGATATGGAGGATGAATATCACTGACAGGGATAGGCTGGGACAAGACTGGTTCTTCACACCACAGAAACCATGATACCAGCTTACTCACCAAACTGGTTATGATTGTGAATTTAATGAAGATAAAATTTCTGAGAAGTCATGCTATGTAAATATGGTTTTTATTTCAACTTCTGTCTATAGCCCTGTTTTTTGTGTGAAATGTATTTCCTCACTGAACGCTTTTCCACATTTGCCACACAAAACCACCCCCCTCTCGTCCTGGAACCTGTGTGTAATTTTCTTTTATAAACTTTGACAGAAAAATTGGAGACTTTTTACCAATTAGATAATAAAAATAACTTCCCCTATTTCTCTCTATTACTCAGGGAAATCTCAGTTGTGCTGTTTCCTTATTTCCTCAAGTTATATATGATCATAATATATGCTCATTAATTCAGACACACTGAACATTTATTTTATTTACAGGTTTTGCTCCTTGGTAATCTCAAGAGATGTACATCTCAATTTTATTAGTGACTTGGGGGTAAGTAGTTATGCAGTCATGCTCCAGCCTGCTTTGGTGTCACACATTCATAATGTTGAACACTCAGCCTACAACCCACAGCAACACATCACAGTCACAGTTCCAATCACACAATGTCCTATTGCAGTATTTCATGTCATACCTCTGAGACAGGCAATTTCTGATTAGCCCCTGGATTTCCCCTGCTTTTAATGTCTGGGCCCATTTGGCCGCTGACCTAGTATAAATGGGGATGGCAAGTATGTCTTTGGTCTTCTGTAGCTGCAGAGGGCTCAGAGCAGACATAAAACAGGCCTACAGCCCTACAACATCTGAACAGTGTTTCCTGTCTGTAGTTCTCATTTTTACACTTGGCATGAGCTGCAGTGACCTTTACCCTATTCTTTAAAGGGATGCCTTTTATGGAGGTTAAGAGTGACTTGGCCCCCATGCTAACAAAGTCCTAGGCTCCCACTGTACTCCAACTGTGCCATATGTGCATGGTGCTGTGAATGCTGATTTAGTGGTATGGGCAACAGTCCATCAGAAGCGAGCACATTGAGATCACCACAATTATGTGACTTGAAGATATTTGTGTACCCCACTGATCATTACCAGAGTTATGAAATTTAGACTTTGGGCTGCACTTATCTGTCAACTCGGCAGCATTTTGACCACATGAATTAATGATAGCACAGAAAGTACATTCTACAGCTACTTGTAACTACTCTTTTAAAGTTGAACATGGAACTTGTACTGAAAATAGAGTCTCAACCACTTGCATCAGGGTAGAGCTATACATATTTACTGTATCCTGTTCTATATACAGTTTTGACTCCACATGTATCGCCACACATGCAGGATCATTTGACCTAAAAATTAAATGTCAAATGGTATGTTTCTGCAGTTTATAACTTAGGAATTCCATCCGTGAAAGATGGTGAAAAAAACAAACATTTCCCTTTGTTTTCCATTAATATGACAGTTTGGTCACTCCTGCAAACTTTTGTAAGACAAAATCTTTAAGAAATAAATGTAATGTACAGTAAGTGAAGAATTCTCACTTTTGCAAAGCTATAGTGTATTGTTTTACTATGCAAACTCTTTATTGAGGTTGTTGGGATATTTGATTATTATAAACTTCTTTGATTCTATACTAAATACAAGTCAGTGAGAGATATAACTTTTCTCACCTTATACATTTATCTTGACTTTTGATTATTTTGAAGATTTTAATTTTAATTAAATCATGCCATCTCAGAAGATGGCATGATTTAATTAAATTTTAATCATGCCATTGTAATCATGCCATCTATTTTAATCATGCCATCTCAGAAAGAATAGAGACCTTGTTACTTTCTATGATAACTGTAAATCTATTATAGACCATTTAAAAAATATTGTTTTTGTCTGCTTTATCATTTCTTTAATCTTTCAAGCAAAGCCCTTGAAATAATAATAGAAATAACTCTTGAGTTCATGAGTCCACCATGGCCAAAAGCATCTATCTGTAGTAAATGTGTGATCATAGCACAACACTATGTCTCTTCTGTTTATCCCTCCTACTGACACTTTTTGGGCTCATTTAATGAGTAGCCACATACAATCATGAACACTGGAAGAGATAGAGTTGAGGGTGCAGCTTCATTGTTTCTGATATACTATGTCAAAAACAAAATCCCAACACCCAAATATCATTGTGGTCAAAAAACAAAGAGTTAAGTAATTTTTATTCCTGAATTCAGATTTCTGAAATTTACTTACGTGAACATTTGAGACAAGAAATAAATATGGAATCCAGAGATTGTACTCCTTGGTACTTACCCAAAGAATTTTAAAATGTACGTCCACACAAAACTCTGCACTCCTATGTTTACAGCAGCTTTATTCATAATTGCCATAACTTGTAAGCAACCAACATGTCTTTCAATAGGTGAATGGATAAATAACCTGTGGTCCATTCACACAGTGGAATACTAATCAGTGCTAAGAAGAAATGAGCTATCAAGCCAAGAAATGATATGGAGGAAAATTAAATACCAAGTGAAAGAAGCCAGTCTGAAAAGGCTACATACTGTATAATTCCAACTATATGGCATTCAGGAAAAAGCAAAACTATAGAGACAGTAAAAAGATCAGCGGTTGCCAGAGGCTGAGGGGGTGAGGAGATGGAGAGAGCACAGGGGATTTTTAGGTCAGTGAAAATACTGTATATGATATGTCATCGTACATTTGTCCAAATCCATAAAATGTACATCACGGAGAGAGAACCCTAATGTAAAGTATGAACTTCAGGTAGTTATTATGTGCCAGTGTAGGTTCATCAGTTGTAGCAAATGGATCACTCTGGTGGAGGATGTTAATAATGGGGGAGGCTGTACATGTGTCAGGGTGGGGAGTTTATAGAAAATCTCTGTACCTTCCTCTCAATTCTGCTGTGAATCTAAAAATGCTCTTTAAAATCAAGTATTTAATAAACAATAAAAAGTACAAAAGAGTAAAAGTTGGTAACTTGATGTTAAAGATATATTACCCCAGTATTCAAATTTGTTTTTGAGCTAGGCTGTGAGCAGCTAGAGAGCAGCTCTGTATTTTGCTTGTTTCCCTATTTCCAGTGTCTAATTAATAAAGTGTCTGACACAAAGAAGTTACTCAATATATATTTGTTAAACTGAATTGAACAGATTAAGAAAAGTAACTGCTGTTAACTCTAAAATGAAGGAAAAAATACAACTGTATTTCTTTTCTGGGTAAGACCTTGTCTTGAAAATCTTTCTCAAATAACTTTTATCTTTTCTTTTACATTTACATATTCCCCTTACAGTTTTTCTTCCCTTAGAAATATAGTTCATGTAAATCGGTACATGCATTCTTCTTTGTTTGTCCAGAATAAATTATCAATAGCCATAAAAACCTAATTTTTATTTTACTATCTGAAGAGATCATTCTTACTTTTTCTTAAACAACATATGTTCTCTACATAGAAAATGTGTGTGTGTGTGTGAGACCTGAGGTATAATGACCTAAAAAGAAGATTTAATTAGTACTTTATCTCATTTTGTCATTAAAATATGAGAAATTTTACAGTATGATACCAAAGAATAAAAAATGTTCCCTCTCCTTTTGATTTGCTTATAATCTAATGGTGGACAAATCCAAATTAAAAAGGACTTAGAATCTATATGTAGCAATGTTTTTAAAAGCTTACACTAACTGCATAAATACAGAGAGGCATTAAAGAGATTCTGGCAGTGAAAATCCAAAACTGAATTAGTCTGCACTATTGGAAAAAACTAACTCTCCCTTCAGCTATCAACTTCAACATTTTAAGTTTCAGCATATAGATTCTGTAGGCACTTTGCTACCTACAGAAAACCCAGAGAAGAAGATGGAAAACAGTTTAATCAATATGCTCTATAAACTCTTTGCTCACCTAATTGAAGGGAGGGCAAAAATAGCATAGGGCATTTCATTTCACTGACAGCAAGTCTTGGATACATATAACCTGCTTGCCTTTTTAAAGTGGAGCATCCTATACTGTCTCCCCTGGATGATATTTTCAGGGGCTGTATAAATAATCTCTCTAAATCCTTAACCCCATCTAAACTGTGAGAATGAAGGAGAAAACACGTGTTGCTTTCTGAATTCTTTAAAAGAATAGTGATACATACATTCATGATTTTGTAATTAGAAGCCCTATGCATTGTTTCTCATTATATGGCATATCCCTTTCAAGTTGCATAATTTTACATTTCCTTTATGAGCATATCTTATTAGGGAAGCAGGGGCAGTGGAAGGGCTTCCCATGACACCTTGCTCCAATGAGATTATGATTGATTAATGAGTAGAATTTTTTTCTATCTATAATAGCTTATTATAGGAAAAGTGTGTGTTACTGAATGTCCTTGGGTAAGGTGCTGCCACCTCAGTAATTCAATGCCATAAGGCATGAAAAAGGTAATCATCACATTTTTTTTCCACAAATATAAAATGATGGGATATAGAAGACATTACTTATAAGCCATTAGTAATGCTGTAGTAAATTTCTAATGTTTGTTTTATCTGGCTTCATTTGACCATTAGCAATGTGCCACCAGTGTATTTTTTTTAACAACTTTACTGGAGTATAGTTGCTTTACAAAGTTGTGTTAGTTTCTGCTGTATAACAAAGTGAATCAGCTATATGTATACATATATCCCCATATCTACTCCCTCTTGCTCCAATGCTCCCTATCTCACCCCTCTAGATGATCACAAAGCACTGAGCTGTTCTCCTTGTGCTATGCAGCTGCTTCCCGCTAGCTATCTATTTTACATTTGGTAGTGTATATATGTCAATGTTACACTCTCACTTCGTCCCAAATTACCCTTCCCCCTCCCTGTGTCCTCAAGTCCATTCTCTACATCTCCATCTTTATTCCTGTCCTGCCCCTAGGTTCATCAGAACCATTTTTTTTCTTTTTGGATTCCATATATATGTGTTAGCATACGGTATTTGTTTTTCTCTTACTGACATACTTCACTCCGTATGACAGACTCTAGGTCCATCCACCTTACTACAAATAAATCAATTTTGTTTCATTTTATGGTGGAATAATATTCCATTGTATATATGTACCACATCTTCTTTATCCATTCATCTGTCGATGGACACTTAGGTTGCTTCCATGCCCTGGCTATTGTAAATAGTGCTGCAGTGAACATTGTGGTACATGACTCTTTTGGAATTATGGTTTTCTCAGGGTATATGGCCACTAGTGGCATTGGTGGTTCTATTTTTAGTTATTTTAAGGAACCTCCATACTATTCTCCATAGTAGCTATATCAATTTATATTGCCACCAACAGTGCAAGAGGGTTTCCTTTGCTCCACAGCCTCTCCAGCATTTATTTTGTAGATTTTTTGATGATGGCCATTCTGACCGGTTTGAGGTGATATCTCATTGTAGTTTTGATTTGCATTTCTCTAATGATTAATGATGTTGAGCGTCCTGTCATGTGTTTGTTGGCAATCTGTATATCTTCTTTGAAGAAATGTCGAGTTAGATCTTCTGCCCATTTTTGGATTGGGTTGTTTGTCTTTTTGATATTGAACTGCATGAGCTGCTTATAAATTGTGGAGATTAATCCTTTGTCAGTTGCTTCATTTGAAAATATTTTCTCCCATTCTGAGGGTTGTCTTTTCATCTTGCTTATGGTTTCCTTTGCTGTGCAAAAGCTTTTAAGTTTCATTAGGTCCCATTTTTTTATTTTTGCTTTTATTTCCATTCCTCTACGAGGTGGGTCAAAAAGGATCTTGCTGTGATTTATGTTATAGAGTGTTCTACCTATGGTTTCCTCTAAAAGTTTAATAGTGTCTGGCCTTACTTTTAGCTCTTTAATCCATTTTGAGTTTATTTTTGTGTTTATTTTTGTGATTGGTGTTAGGAAGTGTTCTGATTTCATTCTTTTACATGTAACTGTCCAGTTATCCCAGCACCACTTATTGAAGAGGCTTTCTTGACTCCATTGTATATTCTTGACTCCTTTATCAAATATAAGGTGACCATATGTGCATGGGTTTATCTCTGGGCTTTCTATTCTGTTCCATTGATCTATATTTCTGTTTTTGTGCCAGTACCATACTGTCTTGATTACTGTAGCTTTGTAGTATAGTCTGAAGTCTGGGAGCCTGATTCCTCCAGCTCCGTTTTTCTTTCTCAAGATTGCTTTGGCTATTTGGGGTCTTTTGTGTCTCCATACAAACTGTGAAATTTGTTGTTCTAGTTCTCTGAAAAGTGCCATTGGTATTTTGATAGGGATTGCATTGAATCTGTAGAGTGCTTTGGGTAGTATAGTCATTTTCACAATGTTGATTCTTCCAATCTAAGAACATGGTATAAGTCTCCATCTGTTTGTATCATCTTTAATTTCTTTCATCAGTGTCTGATAGTTTTCTGCATGCAGGTTTTTTATCTCCTTAGGTAGGTCTATCTGTAGGTACTTTATTCTTTTTGTTGCAGTGGTAACTGGGAGTGTTCCCTCAATTTCTCTTTCAGATTTTTTGTTGTTAGTATATAGGAGTGGAAGAGATTTCTTTGTATTAATTTTGTATCCTGCTACTTAACCAAATTCATTGATTAGCTCTAGTAGTTTTCTGGTAGCATCTTTAGGATTCTCTGTTTATTGTATCATGTCATCTGCAAACTGTGAGGTTTTACTTCTTTTCTGATTTGGATTCCTTCTATTTCTTTTTCTCCTCTGATTGTCATGGCTAAAACTTCCAAAACTATGTTGAATAATAGTGGTGAGGGTGGGCAACCTTGTCTTGTTCCTGATCTTAGAGAAAATAGTTTCAGATTTTCACCATTGAGAACGATATTGGCTGTGGGTTTGTCATATATGGGCTTTATTATGTTGAGGTAAGTTCCCTCTATAACTACTTTCTGGAGAGTTTTTATCATAAATGGGTGTTGAATTTTGTCAAAAGCTTTTACTGCATCTATTGAGATTATCATATGGTTTTTATCCTTCGTTTGTTAATATGTTGTATCACATTGATTAATTAGTGTATATTGAAGAATCCTTGCATTCCTGGCATAAACCCCACTTGATCATGGTGTATGATCCTTTTAATGTGCTGTTGGATTCTGTTGGCTAGTATTTTGTTGAGGATTTTTGCATCTACGTTCATCAGTGATATTGGCCTCTAGTTTTCTTTTTTTGTGACGTCTTTGTCTAGTTTTGGTATCAGGGTGATGGTGGCTTCGTAGGATGAGTTTGGGAGTCTTCCTCCCTCTGCTATTTTTTGGAAGGGTTTGAGAAGGATAAGTGTTAGCTCTTCTCTAATTGTTTGATAGAATTCCCTTGTAAAGCCGTCTGGTCCTGGACTTTTGTTTGTTGGAAGATTTTTAATTACACTTTCAATTTCAGTGCTTGTGATTGGTCTGTTTAAATTTTCTGTTTCTTCTTGGTTCAGTCTCAGAAGGTTGTGCTTTTCTAAGAAATTGTCCATTTTTTCTACGTTGTCCATTTTATTGGCATATAGTTGCTTGTACTAATCTCTCAAGATCCTTTGTATTTCTGCAGTGTCAGTTGTCACTTCTCCTTTTTCATTTCTAATTCTGTTGATTTGAGTCTTCTCTCTTTTTTTCCTGATGAGTCTGGCTAGTGGATTGTCAATTTTGTTTATCTTCTCAAAGAACCAGCTTTTAGGTTTATCGATCTTTGTTATTGTTTCCTTCATTTCTTTTTCATTTATATCTGATCTGATCTTTATGATTTCTTTCCTTCTGCTAACTTTGTTTTTTTTTTGTTCTTCTCTTTCTAATTGCCTTAGGTGTAAGGTTAGGTTGTTTATTTGAGATGTTTCTTGTTTTTGAGGTAGGATTGTATTGCTATAAACTTCCCTCTTAGAACTGCTTTTGCTGCATCCCATAGGTTTTGGGTCATCATGTTTTCATTGTCATTTGTTTCCAGGCATTTTTTGATTTTGTCTTTGATTTGTTCAGTGATCTCTTAGTTATTTAGTAGTGTATTGTTTAGCCTCCATGTATTTGTATTTTTTACAGTTTTTTCCTGTAATTCATATCTAGTCTCATAGTATTGTGGTTGGAACAAATGGTTGATACGATTTCAATTTTCTTAAATTTACCAAGGCTTGATTTGTGACCCATGATATGATCTCTCCTGGAGAATGTTCCATGAGCACTTGAGAAGAAAGTGTATTCTGTTGTTTTTGGATGGAATATCCTATAAATATCAATTAAGTCCATCTTGTTGAATGTTTCATTTGAAGCTTGTGTTTCCTTATTTATTTTCATTTTGGATGATCTGTCTATTGGTGAAAGTGGAGTGTTAAAGTCCCCTACCATTATTGTGTTACTGTTGATTTCCCTTTGTAAGGCTGTTAGCATTTGCCTTATGTATTGAGGTACTCCTGTGTAGGGTGCATATATATTTATAATTGTTATATCTTCTTCTTGGATTGCTCCTTTGATCATTATGTAATGTCCTTCTTTGTCTCTTGTAATAGTCTTTATTTTAAAGTCTATTTTTTGTGATGTGAGAATTGCTACTCCAGCTTTCTTTTGATTTCCATTTGCATGGAATATCTTTTCCATCCCCTCACTTTCAGTCTGTATGTGTCCCTAGGTCTGAAGTGGGTCTCTTGTAGACCACATATGTACGGGTCTTGTTTATGTATCCATTCAGCCAGTCTATGTTTTTTGGTTGGAGCATTTAATCCATTTACATTTAAGGTAATTGTCAATATGTATGTTCCTATTACCATTTTCTTAATTCTTTTGGGTTTGTGTCTGTAGGTATTTTCCTTCTATTGTGTTTCCTGCCTAGAGAAGTTCCTTTAGCATTTTTTTTAAAGCTGGTTTGTGAATTCTCTTAACTTTTGCTTGTCTGTAAAGGTTTTAATTTCTCCATCGAATCTGAATGAGATCCTTGCTGGGTATAGTAATCTTAGTTGTAGGTTTTTCACTTTCATCGCTTTAAATATGTCCTGTCATTCCCTTCTGGCTTGTAGAGTTTCTGCTGAAAGATGAGCTCTTAACCTTAGGGGGATTCCCTTGTATATAATTTGTTGCTTTTTTCTTGCTGCTTTTAATATTTTTCTTTGTATTTAATTTTTGATAGTTTGATTAATATGTGTTAGCATGTTATTCCTTGGATTTATCCTGTATGGGACCTTCTTAGCTTCCTGGACTTGATTATTTCCTTACCCATATTAGGGAAGTTTTCAACTATAATCTCTTCAAATATTTTCTCAGTCCCTCTCTTTTTCTCTTCTTCTTCTGGAACCCCTATAATTTGAATTTTGGTGCATTTAATGTTGTCCCAGAGGTCTCTGAGACTGTCCTCAGTTCTTTTCATCTTTTTTCTTTATTCTGCTCTGCAGTAGTATTTCCACTATTTTATCTTCCAGGTCACTTATCTGTCCTTCTGTCTCAGTTATTCTGCTATTGATTCCTTCTAGAAAATTTTTAATTTCATGTATTGTGTTGTTCATCATTGTTTGTTTGCTCTTTAGTTCTGGGTCCTTGTTAAATGCTTCTTGTATTTTCTCCGTTCTATTTCCAAGATTTGGGATCATCTTTACTATCATTACTCTGAATTCTTTTTCAGGTAGACTGCCTATTTCCTCTTCATTTGTTTTGTCTGGTGGGTTTTTACCTTGCTCCTTCATATGCTGCTGCATATTTCTCTGTCTTCTCATTTTGTTTAACTTATTGTGTTTGGGGCCTCCTTTTCACAGGCTGTAGGTTCATAGTTCCCATTGTTTTTGGTGTCTGCCCCCAGTGGGTGTGGTTAGTTCAGTGGCTTGTGTCACCTTCCTGGTGGAGGTGACTGATACCTGTGTTCTAGTGGATAGGGCTGGCTTTTGTCTCTCCGGTGGGCAGGGCCACGTCTGGTGGTATGTTTTGTGGTGTCTGTGGACTTAATATGATTTTATGCAAGCTCTCTGCTAATGAGTGGGTTTGTATTCCTGTCTTACTAGTTGTTTGCCATGGGGCGTCCAGCACTGGAGCTTGCTGGCCATTGCCACCAATGTATTTAATACATTTATATTCAAGAACCTCACCTGAATTGGCACCATTTTACATCATTATCCTCAAACCAAAAGAATCATGCAGCTCATGGAATATGCCCCAAAGTGGTTAGGAGAAGAAGTTTGGGCCATAAGGCTTGTTTACTTTCTTTCGTATTTCTCAAAATTATGTGACTTTTGGCAAATAAGCCCTCCTTTGGCAATCAAATAACACTGAAAAGTCAGAGGGTATTATTTGTATCCTACTGTACACTTTACCTTCCATTTTTCCTTGTTAGTTTAAGAAATTGAATCAACCTTTTCAACTGGTAATAGGAAGCATTTTGGGACTGTTGACCAAATATTAATATAACCAATGATCAAGAGCTGTATTCCCTTTCTATAATCTTGGTCCAGACCCAATATGAGTTAATCTTTGAAAATAATAGTAAAGCTTAACCAAGTCCTGGGATTTAGAAGGGATGAAAAGACTGGAATTTCCCTATGCTATTGTGATATTGCGATGCCAACAATCTGGGAAGGTATGCTTCATAGTTTGATTTGACATTGTAAAATGCTTTGAGACATTTTTCTTACAACCTTGTGGCATTTGGTTTCAGTTGTACCTCATGTAATATTCACCAGAGTTGCAAAACATAAGTAGTCATTGTTTTCTCTTTAGCCACCAAATCTGCTGGAATAGTCTTACCTTCTCTTATGAACCAAAGGATTTTTCATAACTGACATATCTGGGCTCTGAGAAATGGGAGAATACTAATATAATAGTACCAGTGACAGAGAGCTGTAAATTAAAGTGTGAAGTTAATTTGGATGTGCCTCAGATAATTACTTAGGGGTTGTTTTAACTGTTTTCTGTATTCCAGCTGGTCTGGCCAGTCTAGAATTCTGGAAATGTGACTTAATTCCATCCCACCAAGAGTTTTGTTTTTCTACCTTGTGATAAGAAATGGAAGCTTCTCCATGAAAACTACATCTCTAAGGCATGTTTACAAGGCAGATTTAAATTGAGCGCAGTATCAACTTTGTACTTACTGTAGTTTTTAAGATTCTAGAAGTACCTCCTTAACTAAGAACCTTAACAAAAATAATGTAGATAACTCCATTGACCATTAATATAGCACAACCATACTTGATGTCTTTGATTTACTAATATTAATGAATATTGCTGCTTTTATAGTAAGGTATTGAACAAAGAGTTCTGAATATATGAGCGTCTTGATTCTTTGGCTCATATACAATCAAGACCATCTGATTCATGCAGACTATTAACAAAACAAGAAATATAATGGCAATGTGCAATTATGAATTCCTATAAATAATTAATAAATGCCAAAACAAGCAAAAATATTATTGTTATCCTCTATAATTGTTATAGATGATTTCTTAAAGGAGAATATGTGGTATTAGCGAAGTGTATAGCATAGATTACTTGTGTACTATGCTAATAAAGCTTAAGTTGATATAAGTACTTTTAAGAGCAATTCGGACTAGTTATAATAACCTGAAATATAATCTCACTTTTTACTCAGGATTCACATGTAGAAATCTACTCAGAGGAAATGAATTTGATTTGTTATAAAAGCAATCTATAATTGCAAAAGCACAGAAACAAATAAAATAACCAACAATAGAATGGTTGATTGAATTTTGTAACATCCACAGGAGTTCCACAGGAGGCAGTATTATGCAGCACTAAAAATTCATGTTTTCAAAAGTTTTAGGATGAGAAAATGCTCCTGCTTAATTAAGTTAAAAAATTCAAACATAAAACTACCTTTGGAGTCTGACCTGCAGTCTATAAAATATATCTATATCAGTATCATCTATATGGCAGCTGAGGTGACCCTGTCATTTAATATATAAATTAAATTGTTTGAGTCCCTTAACCACAAAGTTCAGTTCTCTCCAAGATATTTTTGGCTTCCCAGGGATTTAAGTCTTAATATTATTCTAGCTGTTTCTCCTTTTAATGTATTGTCATAAAGAAATTAATAGTATTTGTCTATTTCCCTTTGATCCAGTAATATTTTAGTAATATTTATTTTTATTTGTGATACTGATCATTTATATTTTCCCTTTTTTCTTAATTATATCTGCTTGATGTTTATCAAGTCTATAATGTTTTTCAATGAACGAGTATTTTTTATTTCATTGATTTATACTCCTATTTTATTACTTTCTTTGTATTTGCTGTTTTTTATTTCTTGCTCTTCTTCTTTAGCATTTCCTAATTATCAATTTAAATTAATGACGTTAAGCCTTTCTTCTTTTCGAATATAAGCAATTAAAGTATAAATTTCCCACTATGCACTGTGTTAGCTGCGTTCCATAAATATGCTCTATTTTCATTACCATTCAATCATATATTTTTGAGCTTTTGTTACATAATTTTCTTGGACCCATGATGATTTAGAAGTGTTTTAGTTAATTTCCAAGTATTGGCATATTTTATAGATATCTTTTTGTTCTTAACATAATTTAATTTAGTTATAATCAGAACATATTTTATAAAATTTTAAACTTTTGAAGTTTATTGAGACATTTTATGATACACCATATGGTCTATCATCTTGCTACTTGTTTTGTATTTTTTTTTTTTTTTTTTTTTTGCATTACGCGGCCTCTCACTGTTGTGGCCTCTCCCGTTGCGGAGCGCAGGCTCCAGACGCGCAGGCTCAGTAGCCATGGCTCATGGGCCTAGCCACTCTGAGGCATGTGGGATCCTCCCAGACTGGGGCACGAACCCGTGTCCCCTGCATTGGCAGGCGGACACTCAACCACTGTGCCACCAGGGAAGCCCAATTGTTTTGTATTTTTTATGGGCAGTTGAAAAGAATATTTTTTTCTGCTAGTGATAGGTGTGACATTCTGTAATTACTAATTAGGTCAAGTTTGCTCGTGGTGTTTGTGGTAGACATGGAAATGGGCTGTCCAGGTCCCCTATTGAGGAAGAACTTGCTAGGAATGCAATCAACAGAGAATAATTAGATTTCAGCTCCTTCAGCTCTGTCTCAACTGCAAGAGTTGCCTCACCAGAGGTCACATCTTTTCCTGGGGAAGCTCACAAGCAGTAACTAAGAGAGGTGTGGGTATAAAAGCACTGCTGGTTCAGCCTGATGTGGGAAACTCTGACAAGAAATACTTTCTCCAAAGCTCCTCACTGGGTTAGCCTGAGAATTTGTCAGACCTGTGTCACAGTTTGACTTCTATTCTTACTCAGTTCTGTTTCCTTCTTCTTCCAAATGCTGTCTTGCACCCCAAACTCTTGCTCAGGGTTTGCTTTGGGAGATCCAAACTGAGAGTGTTGTTTATATCCTTTCTGATTTTTTTGACACTATTTTTATCAACTATTGAGAAGGGACTGTTAAAAATCTTTAGTTATGGTTGTAGATTTCTCCATTTCTCTCACTTTTATTCTGTCAGCATTTCTTCATGAATTTTGAAACTCTGTTATTAAGTCATACATATTTAGGATTATTGTGTCTTCCTGATGAATTGCTCCATTAATCATTATTAAATGTCCCTCTTTCTTTCTTATAATATTCTTTGGCTTGGAGTCTAACTTATCTGATATTAATACAGACAGAACATCTTTCTTCTGTATACAGTTTGTATGATAGATCTTTTTCCATCCCTTTAATTTTAACTTGCTCTTCTCTTTATGTTTAATGTCTGTTTGAGAAACAATAGAATTAGGTCTTGCTTTTTTACCAACTCAGTAAATTATTTTCCTTTTGATTGAAGTGTAGTGTCCATCTACATTGAATGTAATTATTGATATGATTGGGTTTAAATCTATCATCTTGCTAGTTATTTAATATTTTTTTCTCCTGTGTTTGTCCTCCCACTTGCTCTTTCTCTGATCTCTCTCTAGACAGTAGAATATTTTTAAGCATTCCATTTTATCAACTCTATTAGATTATTACCTAAGTTAAGAATTATTATCTTAATGGTGGCTTTAGTGCTTATAATATGCATCCATAACTTTTCATTGAAAATAAAAATCAACCTAGAAGTTGAGGGATCTCAGAATGAAATACAGATGGAGACAAAATAATCTAACTGCATTGTAGGTGTATGCCATACCTCCATTAAAAAGGTTGGGGGCGGGGGGAATACTGACCTAAGTAATTCTGGGAAAGAGTGGAAATTGTAAGACTGAAGACAAAAGGAATTGTACATAAGAATTATACTCTAAGTGGTAAACTTGTTTCTCACTGGGGTATAGGTTAACAATTCTGAAACCACTGTACATTTTACTAGGAATGAACAAATAAGTGAATGGATATGGCCAGTGGTAAGACCCAGGACTGTTGGAGAGCAAAGTAACAGATAAGCAAAGGGGAGAGACTAGAATGAACTATGCAGTACTGCATTAGAGGCAGAGACGTCAATATGAGCTTAATATAGATGCAGGTGAGTAGAGAAATATAGATGCATGTATATACAGCGTTAATATTCACAAAAATATTCTCCAGTTTTTTCTGCAGAGAGGGCCTATAACAATCATACACAGCAGCAATGAGTGCACCCAGCGCCCAGATACTGGTTTCTATCACAAGTCCTCAGTAAAAGGAACCAGACCTCCTTGGAGAAATAACCAATACTAGGAATAAGACAGGAAATGTACAAGATAAGCCTGGACCATTTTATACTGCCAGAAAATAAGAAAGTTCTGGAAAACAAAAAAATGGAGATTTGTCAAGGGATCATAGGGCCCAAGGGAAAGAACTCCCAATGAATAGATCTGAAAGATGAATAACTAAGTAATGTAGTACTGTGTTACAACCCAAGATATAAAATAAATATCCATGAGACTAAGATAATATAAATAAATTATTGAATAAATAAGTAAATAAAGTGAAGAGATACATCACCCCTCAAGAGAAGTTATTCACCCCTCAAAAAGATGGAATTGGATCTACCACCTTTAAGTATAGCAGCACTGAATGAATTCCTTCCAAACAGTGCAGTATGAAAAGTGGTGGGAGAGAGGGCTTTACAGTAGAGAAACTTGGCAAACTTTACTTGAGCCAGGTGAAGGTTAGCACCATCAGGGATGTTATGTTAATAACATGTTCCTTTAATATGCTATGATGAAAATGCACTTCCCTCTTTTGGTCTTCCTCTTCAAGATCCATAACCTCAATCTAATCATGAGAAAAACATTGGATAAATCCCAATTGAGTAATACTCTACAAAACTCCTGATCAGTGCTCCTCGAAACTGTCAATGTCATCTAAAATAAGCAAAGTCTGAAAAATTGCCATAGGCTAGAGGAAGCTAAGGAGACATAATGAATATAAATGTAATGTAAAATTCTGGATAGGATCCTGAAACAGTAAAAGAACACTGGTGTAAAATAAATAAATAAATAAATAATAAAATAAAATCCAAATAATGCACAGCATTTAATTCATATCGATCTACCAGTATTGGTACCTTAGTTGTGATAAATGTACCATAGGAATGTAAGATGTTAATAATAGGAAAAACTTAGCATGGGGTATGAAGGAACTCTCTGTACTATATTATTATAAAATAAAAAGTTTCTTTTAAAAAATCTATTCAAGTTAATAGTTTACCACTTTAGTTCAAACATCACCTCCAACACTTCACACTTCACATGACCCACTTTGCATATGTAGTAACTGTATGTGTAATATTGCATATTGTAAATATACTTACAATAGTATAATTCCATTGATCAGTCCCATTGTGTTTGCTATTGTTAACATGTTTTCTACTTTTATATATGTTAGGAATCCCTTTTGACAATGTTAATTTGTTTATACATAAAGTTGTCTTTAAAGGAAATTACAGAGAAAAAAATCATGTTTTATGTTACCATTCTTGTGCTCTTTAATACTTCCTCTATATCTGAAATATATCTTGTATAATTTCCTTTCAGTCTAAAGACCAATTTTTTACATTTTTTTATACTATAGGTCAGCTGGTAACAAATTTTCACAGTTTTTGTTTATCTGAAAATACATTTTTTATCATCCTTTTTTGAAGGATATTTTTATTTGATATAAAATTCTAGGTGGCTGATTCTTTTATTTTTTCCATAATTTAAAGATGGCATTCTATTTTCTTTTGTCCTCCATTGTTTATAAAGAGAAGTCAGTCATAATTTGCATCATTTCCTCCATATGTAAAGCTTCTATTTTCTCTGTTTTCTTCATATTCTTTTTATGCTTGCATTTTAGCAGTTGGATTATTATGTGTCTAAGTGTAGTTTTCTTTATATTTATCTTGCCTGAGACTTGCTGAGATTCTGTGATCTGAGAAGTGGTGTTTTTCATTACACTTTGTAAATTGTCATGTATCATTTTGTCTGATATTTCTTTCTATCCCATTTTCTTATTCCAGTGCTCCAGTTACATGTATGTTATGCCATTAACATTGTCCCTTAGGCTTTGTTCATTTTTTCCCTCATTTTTTTCTCTGTTTCTTAAAATGGATTATTTCTATTAGTCTTTCTTTAAGTCCTCAGCCTTTTTCTTCTATAATCTCCAATATGCTGTTAAACATATCTAGTGACTTTTAAATTTCAGTTTCTTTCATTTTAGAATTTTGATTTGATTCTTTTTAATAATTTCTAATTTTCTGCTAAAATCCCTATCTTTTGATTCATTAAGGCAAAAAAATTACATTAATTTGTTGACTACATTTTCTTTAATTCTTTGAATATATTTATATTAGCCCCCTTAAACTTTCTGTCCTTTAAATCCAACATCAGAACCATTTCAGGGTTAGTTTCTCTTGAATGATATTTTTTCTGAACACGAGTCACATTTTTGATTGTGTACTGGCTGTTGTGGAGATGTATTATAGAGACTCTAGATCCTGTTATTGTCTTTCTGAAGAATGTTAATTTTTCTAAAGAATGTTAATCTTTCTGAAGAATGTTAATTGTAATAGTACAATTACTAGATGCTCATCTCGAAATTCTGTAGACTTATTTTTATGCTTTCTGAAGGTCAATCTGTAGGAATCCCAGCATTCCTCAAACCCTTCAAATTTGGTAGGTCTAAAACTCCAAAGTGTGCATCTTTTCAGATCTTGATTTTAGGCTTTGTTAAAGTAGACTTAGAGAAGACCTTACTCTTTGGTGAGGTCCTTTTTCATAATGTAGCATTTTTTATGTTTCTCTGTCCAATGCCTGAGGTCTTAATGAGGTGGTAATGATGTAGCTCCATCATTAAGAGACCTTTCCCTCACTCTCTCCTTAAGAACTTTAGTAGAGCTCTTGTTAAATACTGCTTCAGCCACCATATTGTAATTGACAGTAGAAATGATACCTGCTTAATCTTTGTATTCCTCCAGGCTAACACAATACTTCACATAGAGTATGTAGCTCATAAGTGGTTGTTGACTTCTAAAAAACAATTTTATTGGAGTATAGTTGATTTAAAATGTTGCGTTAGTTTCTGCTGTACAGCAAAATGAATCAGTTATACATATATCCACTCTTTTTTAGATTCTTATCTCAGATAGATCATTACAGAATGCTTGTTGAATTTTTTAAATTACTAAACTTTAATTTAGACTGTTTAATGAATATTTATTTGCTTAAATTTTTAAATGACCCCAGTCCCCCAACATCTGTCAGTTCTGCTCAACCTCTAGGAGCTTAATTCCATTTTCAGTCCAACAGAAACTGTTTCCCGATAATCCAACCCTGCATATGTGTAAGCAAGCTCTCAGCCAAGGATGCAGGAAAGACATTTGTACTTCTTCCTGCACAATTCCATCTCTAGCCACATCAGGTGTCCCAAGCTCTGATCTCATCTCAGCAGGACTTACCTGTCCTTTTGGATTCCATATTCTTGCACTACAAATAGAGAATTGTCCAGGGAAGACATGGGGCTTTTTCTGTGGGTTTCATTCTGTCAGACATCAGAGATGTGTCACTGTTGTCAGCACTTGCACAGTGACTAGCCCAGAGAAAGGGCTCAGTAATTATACTCTGAGTAAGTAAAGAAAGCAATTATCTCATGTATTTTGTCCAGTTTTATGACTTTTTGCTGTAAGATAGTTGATCCAGCACCAATTATTCCATAAAATCCAGGATTTTAAATCCTCTTAATAAAGTATTCATCTCAATCGCATCTCATATCTTATGGCCATTCTCTTCTCTCCTTTACATTGACCCATAAATGAAATTCAGACTTTACTTGGATTTTCCAAAGATAAGACAAGATATTTGCATTTGTTATAGAATTTACTGAGTTTTAGGAAACAGAGAGAATTTTATAGCACATAAATGCAAACAATTTTAAATTACTTATTAGGTAGTCTTGTGATTTAACACATTTTTGGTCACTCTGCCCTTGCAAAATTCTGCCTGATCATCTTCTGTTTAGTCTTCAGTCTCATCACATGTCTTCCCCCCAACTTCACTCTCTTTCCTTTTTTGATTCTCCCACTCCCAAACGTTTCGTCATCATTTTTTATGCATAGAAGTTTAGCTGTTAGTTTTATTTTGCTGTGTATTTTCACAGTACAGCCTCAGGGTTTCATTTTCCACATCAGAGGAGCTTAATTTCTTAAACAACATTCCCTCCTTATGAAGAACTTTGGTGCCAGTTGATAAAATAATTATATCTATAAATGCATATTTGCAGAGATTAAAAATATAAATATTCAAATATGCTGTTATCAATTTGTCATTCATTCATTTGACAGGCATATATTTATTGATAGATTTCTATATTTCATGTGCTGAGGTTAAAAAAACTAAACATGTGTAGTCCATCCTCCCTATGAAACTCCTCACTCAACTCTATAAGTCAAATTAACAGAATTTATCAAGTTTTGTGACTGATGTACACAACATGGTTTGCTATGGGAACATAGAGTAACATAGAGACAGGAAGAAGGATTGTGATTCATTTTATAGTGTGCAAAATGATCTGAGTTCAAATGCTTTTTTCTCTGAAGCTTTCCTTGACCCTCAGACTACATAGCTATGGTATTTGATATCATCCCTCTCTATATTTTTCTTTGTGATTCTAATCCCACTAGTATATGTGCCTTTACCACCAGATAGTAAGTTCTGGAATGTTGGCTTTGTGTTCTCAGCATTTGCACAGTGTCTAGCACACAGCAAATGCTCAATAATTATACTTTGAATGAGTAAGTAAATGAATGAAAAGCCTTGCAATGTGTGCCTTTTGATGCTTAAAATGTAGATTTATTTAACTATTTATTTTGGGTAAATGATTAATGTCTTCAAAATATAGCCTTTTATTTTTTTAACATGTTCATAATTGATTCTCCAAAGAATCAAACATATTTTCTTTGTGTCTCTTATTATTTGTGTAGATCAAATTATGGCCTTAATTTATATGTATCTTTTTGTAAAGAGATATGCATGCTTTTGTTTTCCATTTTTTGTTTGTACGATTTAAGGAAAATATTTCATTCTTTGTACAATTGTTTATTCTTTCTCAGTAAGGGCAGTATTGTTAGGTCTTTGAGGATACTGCTCATTGATATATTCAGAAGATGGATTATGTGCTTCCTCAGTTGACTTAATGCCTGTGACTGCAGCAGCAGGAGAAAAAAAAAAAAAAGTAGTTTTAGGTGTGTTAGAAAGAAGTGTCAAAGCACCTCAGGCTGAGCAGACAGTCCAAGATAACACTCTTGCCTGATGTTAAAGACAATCTGTTCTTGCCTTCTCTCCACTCAGATTAGAGCTCACATACCCCTACGTTTCAACTTGAGAAAACTCAACATTGATAGACTCATACTTAGATAAGTAAATAAGGTGATTCTGTAAGTTAGTTTTGAAAGTTATGATAGTGAGGGTGCATTGCCTGCTTCAGTAACAAATGAATGTTTGTTCAAAACCTGTTTAGGGAACTGTGTATCTTGAAAGATTTATAATGATATAGAATTGTCAGCGGGAAGAAACACCAGGGCTCATTATTTAGTTCCCCAGTTTCTAGGCAGGACTGGATCCAAGCCTACTCCAGCATATGGATGGCCTTAGGGGAAAAAGACTTCTCAAATCATTTCCATACCTAGTTTAGTGCCTTGAAATGTGTTGTCTAAAGAATACACTACAGGAAGTCACAAAATCTGACTTCTATTTTTAACAGTTATCTGCTGCATGGCATCATGCTTACAAAACCTACTTGTGTTTGTTTTTTATCTGTAATATAAGAGTGGTTAGGCTACAAGTTTTTGAAAAATTTCTCTGAAAAAACAAGGTGAGTTTGAAAGAATGTTATCACTTTCAACATTTGTGAAAAATAACCCTGGACGTTATAAACAACAAATAGAAGATGCTTTTAATATTTGTATATCATGAAAATTCATTGATTTCATTTTCTCAATGTTGATATTCAAAGGTCTTTTTATTTTGTAAAATTATGAATTTTAAGGTTGAAAAGTAATTTTTGAAGTGTAAATAATATTCTTCTTTCTTCTATGAGGGGATTCATTATACGTCTCGGCATTTAGAAGGAGAAATACCTTGAAACTTTTAGAAGAAAGAAAATAAGAAAATACAAATTATATTGGTATCTAACTCACCCAGGAATAGAAGGACAGGTTTTCTTCATGAAAACAAAATTAGCCCTTTTAATTATTAAGGTAATATTTAGTACCCTAAAATCCTCAGTGCTGACCTTGGATTTTAAAAATTCAGTTCAGCACTATATACTGTTGCTCTATGGAGCTGTGTTTCTTGTTCATAGAGTACTGTGAGATGCTTGTTACAGATGATATTACTACCATCTCCACCTTTCTGAGTCAAAAAACCTCTGAGAGTGGACTTGGGGAGCTGCATTTGTCACAGACATCTCAGGTAGTACAGTTGCAGTACCACTGCAGTTGGTCCAGGTACCACATTTGGAAAATACTGTATTTGGATGATATGAGTAAGAAAAAGATGTTAGTCTTCTGCAGCTACAGTAGAAAGCATATAAAATACAATGATTACATTCAAGGAACCGTCATCCTGAGAGCTCTTATACTGCTTTGCCCTTCTATGATATATCATCCCTGACATGTTTAATAATTATGTTTCTTTACTTTATATTTTGGTTATATCAATCCAGCTGCCACTTACGCTCATTTTTTCTCCTCTTCAAAACATGGAGGCTTAGAAAAGGAGGTCCCTTCAGAAGAATGTAAATCTTTAGGAATGATCTT
This sequence comes from Phocoena phocoena, assembly GCF_963924675.1. Classification (NCBI taxonomy): domain Eukaryota; kingdom Metazoa; phylum Chordata; class Mammalia; order Artiodactyla; family Phocoenidae; genus Phocoena; species Phocoena phocoena. The sequence goes on from NC_089222.1 coordinate 105,088,812, forward strand.
TGTGTTATTGTTCAAGAAAGACCACAAATTTTCCCTTCCTCTCCTTCATCCGTGCTCATAGTAGGACCCTCCCACTCTGAGTCTGGGCATGCGTATGTGACTTGTGTTAGCCAGTGGGACTGTAGCAAATATGACACAAGCAGGGACTTGAACAGTACATATCTCCTTGCTGCTATTGGAATCCTATGACCACCATGTGGAATGCCTGAGATAGCCAACTGTAGAATGAGAGACATGCGGCCCCGTGACCCCAGCTACCCCATACCCATAGCTTCCACGTGCTGCAATGTGAATGGGCCCATCTAATGTCATCCAGCTGCTAGGAGATCTATGAGAAAAGCTGCTTTGTCTATTTAGGGTGAAATTGCAATACTATGGCATTAGATTCATTCATTCATTCATTTAAATAATTAAGTTGTTAAAATAATCAAAGTTGTATGAGTTATTTTCAAAAAACAGAAACATTGGTTTCTTTTGGCTTCTGGTTGTGAAGTATTTTGACATCCTGCTGTGATTGTATTTGTAATTAAATAATTTATATATTTAAATTAAATAATTGATCATTCCATTGCAAAATGCCTAAATCTCCAACTAGGGAATATGAATGCCTGCAAAGCAAATGATATGTATAACAAAGATACCTACTTATGCATATTTTCTTAGGTACCTATATAATATATTTATGCATACTCTATATGAGGTAAACATATTGGAAAATGATCACATATATGGTTAATAAATGTTCTTAAATGTGCCAAAGCGTATAATTACTAAGACTTTTCAAGTTGAGATATTTTCTATGCTGTATAAATATTATATATATAAAATATATCAAAACTTTCAAAATTTACTTTACAGTAAATACTGCATCATTGCCAATGCCTATATTTAATAGTAAAAACAATGTAACCCCAGTAATGTACCTCTCAATGCTTAAATTATTGTGCTGCTGTAAATTAGACACTTGGGCATTTAGTTTGCTGAAGCAGTTGTAAAGGCAGGTACCTTAGCTGACTAATGTTCAAACAGATTCTTAGGTGCTTGGGGAATTAGTTAATTAGAAGAAAATGTGCTTTTGCACAAATGTTTGTGTATGTGTGCATTAATATATCTGATATTATTCATAGTAAATAGTTGGGAATATTTACATTATTTACTTATTATGCAGCAGAAGAAAAAACCATATTTTTCGGTATGTTAGAAAAGAAGTGGCAAAACATTTCTGTCTGAGCATACCTGAATTTACATATCTATTTTACTGTATAGATGTTGTACATAAAACTGTACATATGTGAGATGGCCTCTCTTTAGTACTTACTAAAAAACTAACCAGTATATAAACAGTTCTTACATTGACCAGAGCTTGTCTAGCTCCCAAGACATATGTCAAATCCATATCCTTTTATGTAACATTCCTACCCTAAATCCCATGAAAATATTCTGAGTATGGCCAGTAATATATGTATGGAAACAAAGTATAGAGCAACTATTATTTCTACATACCAAAGAAAAGTATTACAATAACTTTTCTTTTTTAAATAAATCAGCTCCCTCTCTGGCTCCAAAAAATTTTAATTCACACTGGGGCATGTGGACACCTGTTTATTTACAAAGCCTTCAGTCATGGAGACATAGATTTAGAGAGCTGAGACAAGAATAAAATAAACTGGATGGTCTCCTTTTAAATCCAACTGCGACTTTGTCACAAAATAAGCACAACATTTGGCAAGATTGGAAGCTTCAACTCCAGGCAGGTCCAAGTTGGCATAGAATCACCTTGACAGGTTCCCAGATCAGCAAGAACTCTCTGCTCTGAAAAGCTCCTTTTGCTAAATTTAACTTTCCCTGTGTAAAATGAATGAGATGCTCCTGAGGAGAAGAGCTTCAAGATCAAGGAGAGGGGGGCATTGGGCTAAGTCAGCTCATCCAGGTATATAGGATAAACATGTAGACTCACAACAACCTGCACAAGACAAATACAGAGTGTATACAAATTAGGATATCCCTGTAAATTTGGAAAGATAAATGATTCATTCTGTTTTGTTTCCCCTGTGGGATCACATCATTTTCATTTTCTTTGGAGGCAGTTGGGCTCACCAGTAAGAGTACGAACGATGATAATTATGTTGTGTGTCGATGTTATCAATTCTGGGTCTGAAGGTTATTTTCAATGCTAGGTTTTATGATTGGAAAGGACTCCAACTTTCTTCTGCTTAAATTAAATCTCTTCCTAGAACAGAACCCAAAGAAATCTTTAATAAAAAAGTTGCAATGCTGGCAAGCTGTGACACTACCTGGCTGAGTCATGCACACAGCATGAACTTTGAAGTCAAGGATTTTTTTGTCTTTATTTGGGTTCACGATTTGCACAGAGGGCTGTTTCTTTTCCCACATCACACAAATTATGTTGGCAAAACCTTGATGAGACGCTATAGCATAAGTGCGGCTATTTTAGGAATCGTTTTGGCTCATGTCACTGTAGAGTCAACCAAGCTGTCAAGCAGTATAAGAAAGTTACTTAAAGAGTGTCTTACTAAATTAATATTGATGGAGAAGGGTCCTTAATCTCATTCTGCTTCTGGACATGCATTTGCTTAATTCCAGCTTTTTTTAACTTAAATTCTCAGTCCCTTTTTCTTTATTAGATAGCAGAAATGGAGAAGTTCATTATCCTGCCAGAGACAGAATTCTGTGCCACATGATGTAACTAGTTCTCTTTTTCTGGACAAGTACAGTTCATTATATGTGCCTAGCTTTAATATCTTTAATCAGTCTGTATTGATGGAACTTTTTCCAGGCTTCATTCCCATATGAATAAAATACTGTTTTGCTAAGTTGAAAATGCTGTAAGTAGCATTCTACAGTGAAAGTCATATGTGTTTTACCAGCTGGCATTTTTCTCTTGTTCATTTTACTCTTCAGAATGCAATAGTCAGAGAACCTTAGGAAGCATCTGCTCTAAGCTGTTCATTTTACAATTGAAGGAATTAAACATCAAGATGCAGAGAAACTTATCCATACATAGCTAATCAGTAAAATCAAATCAGAAATCAGGGCTACTGGCTCCTGGGGCTTTTTTCTCTGATAAACCTGCTCCCAGGAAGCTCCCAGGGCTTTTCTGATGTCCTTTCTATTCTCCACATCAAAAAATGGAGGCTCATCCTATTTATCATCCCCCAACCCTTTGCTAAAAAGATCAAGTTTTAAAGAATGATAAACACCTACTATTGCTCTCTCCAGGCCTATCACCTTTCAGAAGGTCACTTGAACACCAAATGCTTAGATTTTTACATTTTTTCATGTTTTTATATTTTTTTATTCTTTCATTTGAGAAGCCTATTCAAAAGAAGAACAATAGGAAAAAAATAAACATGAATGTTCAATGTTTTCTTAAGAAACTTTTTTATTCATCTTAAAAATTCATTTTTTATTTTTGGAGGAAAATTTAGTTACCAAAAATACAATTCATTTTAAAAATGAGAAAAAAATATGTTGAAAATACATAATATAACATATATCCTACCAGAAGTTTCCATTCTGTGAAGATATACCTCTGTGAAGATATGAAGAAGTTTCCATTCTGTGAAGTTTCCATTCTGTGAAGATATATAAAGGACTAGAAGTTCCCTTTAGACTGTAAAATAGTCTAATAATTAAGCTGTTATCTCCAGTTTTTGTTTTCCTATGGAGAAGAAAGCCTCACATCCAAATTTTCCTGCACTAAGAAATTCTAACTTTCTTAGTCTCCACATTGTAAAATCATTCAATTGTAAAAGCCTCTGTACTTTGAATGTTGAAGCTCCCAAAGTATTTGAAAGTACAAATGAGGTGTGGGGTCCAGGAAGCATCATTTTCACCTACACATACTAATCAGCACAGATTTTCAAAGAACTCTTGACATTTATTAAGGATAGGCATAGATGGTACCTACACGGTGGGACAAATTGAATTAAGCCAATGGCAGTATCCAGAACTTGGATGTTTTATGGATGTTAAATCACATGAATGATCTGTATGTAAATCAGACATAATACTTCAAATTAGTATTTGAATTTGAAGTTTCAGTAAAGCTATCTTTAGTACCTTTTGTACCCTGAGATTTCTTTTGTACCCTGAAAACATATTATGTGTATTGTTAAAATCAAGGATTTGAGAGCCAATAAACCTGAGTTTCAATCATTAATTTTGGTATTTATTAAGAGTAAGATGTTGAGAAAGTTACTTTATCTCACCAATTTTGAAGTTCCTTCTCTGCCAAAAAAGGCATAATAAGTTAGTTACTAGTGGTTGTGAGGAATGATGCAACACATGCTAACTGCTTATGCTAGTACCCATTTTATAAAATACAATTAAAGAAATTAGGTGGCTGTTATTCTGCTTACATGAAAAGCCATTTGTATGGATTTAGAAGAATTGTGTTAATCACAATTATTTTGGTTCAACTCTACAAATTTAAACTGCCAGGCCCTAATCTCTCTTAATGTATGTATTTTGGAGTATTTAATTCTAGTATGTCTTCTTCCACCTTTTCTTCCATGTGCCTCAGTCTTCAAAATTGATCCTTGGTCCACCTGAAAGATACCTTGCTTCTCAGTCTTGCCCTTATATCAGGCATTTGCATGGACTATAATCAAGGATTTTCAGAAGCCTTGGCCATTCCATTATGCTTGCTCTGAAGGTTAATTCTGCAACATCTGCCTTGGACCAACTCAATAGACAAGGCTAGATGTCACTCGCAGGCCCACAAGCAGTAGACCCAGTGGTAAGCAACAAATTATGCTTAAGGAGGAAGCACCAACACATGTAATAAAAAGAATCAGGTTTACTGGAAGTATTATGTCTGCATTCCAGGCCAGTGCTATCCAATCAATAGATGAGGGAAATGTTCTTTTCTTTGCTGTTCAGTATGATAGCTTTAGGTCTTAAGCATTTGGCTATAAAACTTGACTATTATACACAGGAAAGTAGCTATTGCAACTAAAGATTAAATTTTATTTAATTTTAATTTATTAATGTTTAAATTTAGATAGCCAAATGTGGCTAGTATATACTGCACTAAACATTGTAGTTCTAGAAAAAACATTTTTACAATAGCAATATTGTTTTTTTTAAGTTTTAAAAGACTTTTGGTATTTAAACCATTATGCTCTGTGTTTCTGAGATAAGAATTAAAACAAAATTCATTATAAGATCTAAAGGTAAAATTGTAAGTATTATTTTATGTTTTTACAATTCATGTATCTTTTTCTTTCTTTTTCTGAACTTTTCTTTGTCTGAAAATGATATTGTCTATTCTCTCTTGTTTTTTTCTTCTCCTCTGTTTCCTGTCCAGGAAGCTACTTTCTATAGTAGTGAAGGAAGTGAGAAACTCTAATTCAGGCATTTGAAATAGCATCTATAAGAATAAAAGTACATAAAAATCAAGGCCACATGAATTATGTAGTCCCTAAGCCAAATTAAATGGAAAAATCGTCTGTGTAAAGAGTCAGAGCTAATAAACTGAACATAATCTCCTGTGTTCTATCCCTAAAGAAAATTAAATTTTAATGATCCTGAGAGCTCATTGTTCAGAAATGTCACTGTAGCTAATCATGTAAATGACAGTTAAACTCCGGAACTGCGTTAAAAGTTACACATCCTCTGCAATTGCTACTTAAGTCCAGAGTGTACTAGTTGCTTCAGGCAAGCTCTTAGGAAAATCAGAATATTGACAGGTTATACCATGATGTAAGAGGAAGCCTTGAGATCTGCAAATCAGTCACTGCTGAATGCCTTACTGAGTCACATCCTTGAAAAACATTACACTAAAAAGTATGTTAGACACTTCAGAATTTACATTGTCAGTCTGTAGTCATATGTTTCAGCCAACACCCTTCTCACTGGGGAAAATTGTATCAAAGACTTTAGATATGGGTTCAGAGATAGACTTACTGAGCTCTCATTTTTTCTGTGGTTCTAGGAGAGAAAATCTCTATGAGAGAGGGAGGCAGAGAGCAAGAGGGAGGGTCATCATCACATGATTGCTGGGTCTGAACTCCTAGAAGGTTCCCAAACTTTCCCAGCCTGGACACTGCTGTAGGGTCTGTCTGCTCTCTACATTTCAGCACCCTAGAGAGCTCTGAATTTTTCTGGTTGAGGGTGGAAATAAGTGGGTAAAAAGAAATATTCCAGGGATTGGTTATTGCTGTTTTTCAACAAATCCTCTGACTAACTTGGATAAAGTTTTTTCTTGTGTTATGAGTTTATGTGTTTAGGAGAAGGAGAATAGATGCTAGATGGTATATTGTCACTGAGCTTTATAAGGAGAATTAATGGAAAAGAAGAAAAGTAATTGGTCAGTAAAAAAAAGAAACATGTTTATGGCAAGAATGCATAAAAGAGACTGAAATGGCAACAAATCCAATAAAATCATCTTATAAGTGATGAAAATTATATGAATTTAGATTGATACACCTACCTAAATGTAAAGCTTCATCAAGTTATAAATTAAAAGTAAGTAAGAAAGCAAAATGAGGGAAAACATTTGAAAATGTTATTAGTAAAATGGACACTCTACTTTGCTTTGGAATTGGTGACTATTTCAGAGTTAAGTGCTAATAAGGAAAAATATGTTAAAATATAAAATATCGACTATATGCATGAACTGAATAGTAATTAACAGATGATTGTAGGCATTGAAGTTGGAAGGAAAACTCCAGGGCGAGAGAAGGGAAGGGCCCTGTTGGAGGCCCTCGATGGTCAACTGTCCTGTTGGCAGCAACAAGGTAGATGTAGTGGACACAGGGTCGTTGCATTGGCTGTAATTTTAGATTGCCTTTTATCTGACAAAAATCCTGAAAAAAAAGAACTAAGCAACAAAATAACAAATTGGAGTGTCTTAAATAATTAGGACGTCAAAAAATATGCATTAAGTGATTGCATGAATGAAATAGGAGTGTTATGTGCTCTTCAACTAAGTGCATATATTGTTTGACTGAGGCTGTATTATTCCACAGCAAACCTTGTATCTGGTAGAAAAGAATTTATAAAAAGTTAATTATAGCTATTATGGAGAAATTTTAAAATATTTCTAAGAGAGTTGATTTTTTTTCTGAATTTTACCTCTGTTTGCAATTGAATGTAGAGGAACCCTTTACCTTCTGCATCCAGAACTCTGTAATGTTTGAGGAAAATATATTTTATAGAAATTATTTTGCCATATATGTTTCAGTGATGAGAAAGAAGACTTTCTAAGTTTCTTAGCTTCAAATAGAAAAGCCACTAGAGAGAGGACATTCTCAGTGTAATTTCATATGAATCCTTTTTAAAGTAAGACTATACCCATATTCTTTTCAGTAGTTTCTACTTGGGATTGGAGTTGGAGTAGAAATGGGCAAATAATACTCATATTTTGATTTTAAGAGAAAAAAAAACTTGCCTTTCAAAGCATAGTGGTCAGAACCCTGATCTCTGTATTGGGTTCAATACAGGCTTCACTGGCTTCAAACTCTGACTCTTCCTGGCAGTCATCTGAGGATATTAGGCCAGGTTACTTAATCCTCTGTGCCGCAGACACCTCATTTTCATTTGGGGATAATAATGGCACCCATCTCCTAAAATTGCAATGAGTGTTAAATGAGTTAATATTTCTAAAGTTCTTAGCTCAATTCGTGGCACATCTGCTATATTACTATTTGTTGTTTTTTTTTAACCCACATTTTTCTTTTTGATTCTTTTATTTTAATCAGATATTTACCTAGCCAAACTATCTGGCTAAGGAAGCACACCTGAACTTCACTTTTATAACACACAGCTCCCCAACTGTACCCCCAAAAGTCATATCTAGGAGAATAATCTAATTCAATTAACCAAAATAAAAAACTAGGTACACTACATGTTTGCAAGTCTGATAATCCTTCAGTTTTGAGCCTCCTGAAGTAGCCCAACCTGTATGGGACTCTAGAACACTTAGCTGTTTGTTTTTTTCTCTTTAAAACTATTGACTTTTGTAGCATTGAGAGTCACTGTTGATCAGCAGCCTAAATATAGTGAATGCCTATAATGATATTTCCTGCTAATAATGAGCTTCTTTATCCAGGTCCCAAATTTGTTCACTGTTTTGTTTTAACAGCTTCCTGAAATAGGCAATATCAGTTGAATCAAAAAAAAAAAAAAAAAATCACTGAAACTGGGATATTCCCTATAAAGCCAGAATTTGATTTAATAATGATGTTTTTGCCAAACATCACTAAATAAATAGTGTTTATATTGCAACTTACTTCTTTACCTTAGTTTTTTTTGCAATGAAGCAATGATCAGCTGAGCATGAACAATGTAAAATTACTTAATTCTGTTTTTTGAAAACCATAGTAGAGGACATATTGTATTTGCTCATGTAGTTTTCTTGTTTTGATATAAGCAATTATAACAACTAAGATCTAAACTCACTTCCCTGACAAAGCATGGCACACAGTGGAGACACAGTTCTAAATATCAAGTCATATTCTTCTTTCTGAGCAGCACTATATTTAGAGAATTTTTTTCTTTTTTAAATGACTTGCATTCCCAAGTCATTCGAGTTTTCTTTCAGACCTGAAGAAGCAACATTGTTTAGTAAATGAATGGGGAAGCATTGCTGTTATGGTCAAATCAATGCCTCTTCCTAAATTCATCCAGTTTTCAGGAAGTTTATTGTCCATCCTTATTCCCTCTCATTAAGAGTAATAGGTTTAGCAGTGCCCATTTGTGAAAGACAGTCTTCAGTTTTATAACTGTGCTCAAGCCATTAACCATTATAATCTTTCAGTAACTCTTTTTCAGATTTCAGAGAACAAGTTGTCTGATATTCCTCTTCTTCAACTTTGTTTTCTTTAGAATCCTCTGCTTGTATAACATAAAGTAAGAATGTAAAAAAAAAAAAAAATGAAGGAGATAAATCCTTTGTAAAGAGTGGATCATATGAGGAAATGGTGTCTTGATGCCAGAAAATGTCAGTTAAAAAAAAACAAAACAGAACAAAAAGAATAGATAAGAAAATTTTTTAAATTAACATGAGAATGTCCAGGAGGTAGTAATTCAGGAGTGATTGAATGCAGGGGCATAAATACTGTGTCCAGTGCTCACTTTTAATCTCTCAACTATATATTTCTCTGATATTTTGATTCCTGGGCCGGCTTGAAAACCTGTCCCATTAGATTATCCTTTCAGGCTTGATACATTTGTTTCTCCTTTGATCATGGATGCTGAGTCCCTTTCTAGGAGTTGTGCTCAGCTAAGGAGATCAACTTTTCCAAGAACATTGCTTCTCTGCAGAAGCAGCTTGCATCCAATGACTGCTCAACAGGGAGTATAAAGGCCCTGCCTCCTTGCCTCAAGTAGGCATTTCTGAAGGGCCGTCTAGTTCCAGCGCTCTGGAGGATCAGCTGAAGTCCTTGTGACTCATCACAACTCAATCCTCCTTCTGCCTAATTCTACTTCTTTTACTCATTACTATGGTCTGAATATTTGTGTTCTCCCCAAACTTCATGTGCTGAAATCCTAACTCCCAAGATGATGATATTAGGAGGTAAGGCTTTGGGGGTGATTAGGTCATGAGGGTGGAGCCCTCCTGAATGGGACTAGTATCCTTATGAAAGAGACCAAAGAAAGCTCTCTTGCTTCCTTCCACCATGTGAGAACACAGCAAAAACACACTGTCTATGAAGCAGGAAACAGGCTCTCAGAAGACACCAAATTGCAAGCAACTTGATCTTGGACTTCCCAACCTCCAGAAGTGTGGGAAATAAATTTCTGTTGCTTATAAGGCACTCAGTGTATGATCTTTTTTTTTTTCCTTTTATTGGAGTATAATTGCTTTACAATGGTGTGTTAGTTTCTGCTTTATAACAAAGTGAATCAGCTATACATATACATGTATCCCCATATGTGTTCCCTCTTGAGTCTCCCTCCCTCCCACCCTCCCTATCTCACCCCTCTAGGTGGTCACAAAGCACCGAGCTGATCTCCTTGTGCTTTGGGGCTGCTTCACACTAGCTGTTGGTTTTACATTTGGTAGTATATATATGTCCATTTCACTCTCTCACTTTGTCCCAGCTTACCTTTCCCACTCCCCATGTCCTCAAGTCCATTCTCTAGTAGGTCTGCATCTTTATTCCTCTCCTGCCCCTATGTTCTTCGTGATCTTTTTTTTTTTTTTTTAGATTCCATATATATGTGTTAGCATACAGTATTTGTTTTTCTCTTTCTGACTTACTTCACTCTGTATGACAGACTCTAGGTGCATCCACCTCACTATAAATAACTCAATTTCGTTTCCTTTTATGACTGAGTAATATTCCATTGTATATCTGTGCCACATCTTCTTGATCCATTCATCTGTCAATGGACACTTAGGTTGCTTCCGTGTCCTGACTATTGTAAATAGAGCTGCAATGAACACTGTGGTACATGACTCTTTTTAAATTATGGTTTTCTCAGGGTATATGCCCAGTAGTGAGATTGCTGGGTCATATGGTAGTTATATTTTTAGTTTTTTAAGGAAACTCCATACTGTTCTCCATAGTGGCTGTATCAATTTACATTCCCACCTACAGTGCAAGAGGGTTCCCTTTTCTCCACACCCTCTCCACCACTTATTGTTTGTAGATTTTTTGATGATGGCCATTCTGAGTGCTGTGAGATGATATCTCATTGTAGTTTTTATTTGCATTTCTCTAATGATTAATGATGTTGAGCATTTTTTCATGTGTTTGTTGGCAATCTGTATATCTTCTTTGGAGAAATGTCTATTTAGGTCTTCTGCCCATTTTGAATTGGGTTGTTTGGTTTTTTGATATAGAGCTGCATGAGCTGCTTGTAAATTGTGGAGATTAATCCTTTGTCAGTTGCTTCATTTGCAAATATTTTCTTCCATTCTGAGGGTTGTCTTTTCATCTTCTTTGTAGTTTCCTTTGCTGTGCAAAAGCTTTTAAGTTTCATTAGGTCCCATTTGTTTATTTTTGTTTTTATTTCCATTTCTCTAGGAGGTGGGTCAAAAAGGATCTTGCTGTGATTTATGTCGTAGAGTGTCCTGCCTCTGCTTTCCTCTAATAGTTTGATAATGTCTGGCCTTACATTTAGGTCTTTAATCTGTTTTGAGTTTATTTTAGTGTATGGTGTTAGGGAGTGTTCTGATTTCATTCCTTTACATGTAGCTATCCAGTTTTCCCATCACCACTTCTTGAAGAGGCCGTCTTTTCTCCATTGTATATTCTTGCCTCCTTTATCAAAAATAAGGTGACCATATGTGTGTGGGTTTATCTCTGGGATTTCTATCCTGTTCCTTTGATCTATATTTCTGTTTTTGTTCCAATACCATACTGTCTTGATTACTGTAGCTTTGTAGTATAGTCTGAAGTCTGGGAGCCTGATTCCTCCAGCTCCGATTTTCTTTCTCAAGATTATTTTGGCTATTCGGGGTCTTTTGTGTTTCCATACAAATTGTGAAATTTTTTGTTCTAGTTCCGTGAAAAATGCCAGTAGTAGTTTGATAGGGATTGCATTGAATCTGTAGATTGCTTTGGGTAGTATAGTCATTTTCACAATGTTGATTCTTCCAATCTAAGAACATGGTATATCTCTCCATCTATTTGTATCATCTTTAATTTCTTTTATCAGTGTCTTATAGTTTTCTGCATACAGGTCTTTTGTCTCCTTAGGTAGGTTTATTCCTAGGTATTTTATTATTTTTTGTTGTAATGGTAAATGGGAGTGTTTCCTTAATTTCACTTTTAGATTTTTCATCATTAGTTTATAGGAATGCAAGAGATTTCTGTGCATTAATTTTGTATCAGTGTATGATCTTATTGTCATAGCAGTCTGAACAAAGTAAGACACTTCCTTTCCTCATTGATCCTAAGGATACTCCCCAGTAAACTTCCTAAACACATATCTCTGCTTAAAGTATGTTTCCTGGGTAATCCAATCTGGGACACAATTTTAGATTTTTATCTTGCTAGCTTCAACTTCAGCAGAATAACAGCTTCCCTTTCACAGTACTTTGAACAAAGCTCAGAAAGTGATGCCCATTATCCTGGCTTGAGCCACATGCCCATTGTGAAGCCAAGCATTTTGGACAGCAAGGTGACAGTTAGGGCCAACAAACCATGTGTTGTCTTCTAGAGCTGTTGGAGGATAGGGGATAATTAGACAAGACTATTCAAAGGCATGAACTGAGAGTGAGGGAATTATGGTTCCTCAGAGAAAAGCTGAAATCAGTTACCAGAAGAAAATGAAATGGATGGTGCAGTTGAAAAAATAAGATATATACCCTACTAAAGAGGAGTTATGTAAATTTTTAAAATTTCCAATTTAAATGTGTTTTGTTATTTTACTCTTATTTTAAAATGAGATAAAAATAAAGATAATGAGAGCTAACATTTATTGAGCCTTAACCAAGCTCTAGTTACTATGCTATACATTTAATTTTAGTAACACTTTAACACGTTTTACTTTAACAATGATTCCATGAACCAGGAACTAAAATTCCCAATTACAGATAAGTAAACTGAGGCTCAGTGAGGTTAAATAAATTGCCAGTATTAGATAAGTAGTATTTAATATTCCTTCATTATTCTTTCTTTGTCTCCATCATAGTTTCATAACTAAAGTAAAAGTCTTCATAAACAAACATGAGTTTCTGTGGTGGATTGCATTACCTTTTTTGAATATTCAAGTCCCTTTGTTTGATATGCTTCTTAGAGAAGCTTTATATGTTTGCCTCCCATTGAACTCAGGAGTGTTCTTTGTTTAATGAGATTTGAGCATCACTTCTAGGAAGGAGCTCTGATCAAGCACATGCCTTGCTAAGTATTTTTATCTATTTGCCACAATACTACCAATATCCCAGATAGAGACTGTTCCATCAGCCTGTATTCCAGAATGGAGACAACATATAGTGAAGCCAGAAATAGATATTTGATATTATCAAGAGACAAACATGTATTCATAGAGCTGTGAAATCACACAGCTCTAGTAATAAACATCATGTATATTTCTGGAGAGACTCCCCTGCATAACTTGTTTGTGAACTTATGTCAACAAATGGAAACTGGTCAGATATTGGGAAACATGACCCAAAACAGGTAAATGTCACAGCTTTTCAAAGTAAATTTATATACTTGTATAATATTAAATTTGACATTGATAAAAATGTTTTATTAACACTGTAAAAAGTAAGACATGAGAATTATGTACCAGAATAGACTCTCTAAGAACACATGGTTCTAAAATAAATTTATTTCCTTTTTATTCATATTACTGGACTAATTTTTCAAAGTAACAAAATGTACTAAATGCATTTGAATTTTGCATCGATATTACACAAAAACATGGACTTCCTTTTTCTAACTGCAAAGAATTCTGTATCTGTTTTCATCCTGTGAAACAGATATTATCCCTGTTACAGTTGGGTAAATCGAAGCTCAGAGACATCAAATACATTTCCCAATATGACACAGTGGCTGAGTTTGGCTTGAAACCAATATAGACAAGATGGAAAAAAAATGTTTTTAATATAATGTAGTTAAACAAATCCATAGATGACAGAAAACTTCATCCCCAAATTATTGATTAGTTTGAGCCTGAATTTATTCAGTCTGAGAACATGATCTCTTAACAAAGCAAAGAATTACTCCAAATTCCCTTTCAAAACGTATTCTCTGTTATGTACTTTATGATTTAGAAATAGAAATTGTGTATTTTCTACATATATTACTGTATTTTTTATTTATAGAAAATGCGACTAATCCTTCCCCCAAAAATACATAGTATATATATTTTTTATGGCTATTTTTATGCTAATCAGGCCACATAGATCATTTGTTGTCACCAACAGAAATGAGAATTTCTTTTTTTTTTTTTTTTTTGCTCACTGCTGTGGCATGTGGAATCTTCCCAGACCAGGGCACGAACCCGTGTCCCCTGCATCGGCAGGCAGACTCTCAACCACTGCGCCACCAGGAAGCCCCAGAAATGAGAATTTCTGATTCTCTCTGAAACTTATTCCATATTAGGTGGCAGAAAATGGCATACTTTTTAAACAAGCTTCCTTTATAAATTTCCCGTGTCTGTCAGAATCTGTTATTCTGCTACTATTTCAGAAGTAGAAGCTGTCTGAATTCTCCTTCTTCACTTCTGTGCATTCCATCAGATGAATTGTCCTATACCCAGTCAACCCTTCTTTGACAATGACTCTTGAATCTGACCTTTCCTCTCTACATGTATTACAGAGTCCCTGCTTATACCAGGATAAGCAAACTGGTTGGAGCAAACAACCCCAACATCCGTAGTTTAACAAAATAAGAGTTTACTTCTTGATCACATCAGAGTCTGATGAAGATCGTATGGCTCTCCTGGGAAGTTCTTCTTTAGGGGTATATATAGGGAATAAGACATGCCATTTTATGCCTCTTTTATCTAGAATCTTTCAAAAACTACTACTTTGATGGGAGAGAGAAAAAGTGCATGACCAAGTGAAACATTTTATATTCAAGGCCAGAAAATCATGTCTTCATTATTCCAAATATTCCACTGCCCAGAAATCTGTCACTAAGTCCAAAAATAATTGATTTTTGGCCTGAGAAATTATAGTTTATTTGTTTTCAGCAGACATTGATAGAGAAAACAAGTTTGCTGAGCCCTTAAAGTTACCTTGGCCACCCTACCCATAAATATATTTACTACTTCCTGGATTACTATGTTGATATTACTGTTGATTTAATTTTTTTTATTGATCATTTAATCTTGCAGAGACATTCCATAATACTTTCTTTCCCCATTCAAACTGTATTTTTCTGGTCATCTATTACCTATTAACAGGGTATATCCAATAAAGTATATTATATTGACTTACTTTATATCCCATTAACAGACAACTGAATCTAATATATATGCTAATGACTTAACTACCATTATAATTTTAATTTTGGCAATATATAGGAGGCAGTAGTTGAAAAATGACAGCAAATTGTATATATATAACTATAAATATATACTTATATACAAACACACATATTATTACTAATTGTTTGAGGAATACGTATGCCCACACTTAAGTTAGTGTTCAGAAAGAGATCAATATTAAGACTATCTGAAGTATCTGAATGCTCATTTTGAACTTTTTGAATATTTAAAAGCTGAGGAAAGACTTTACGCAAACAGACAAAATAGAATGTTGCCTACATAATTTATACTTCTATCTAAAGTATCGTTCTATCTAAAATGACTCCTAATTCTTACCACTAAAATTCTTATTTTGAAATAAGATTTTGTTTCTCCAAAATAAGCTTTTATCTGTGGAAATGTTAGTGCATTAATTTGCTGTCACTCATATTTAAGTTAGCATGACGGACAAGAATACCATGCAGAGATGTGAGGTCACGGGGATGTGGAAATTACAGAGAACTGATGGGAAATGCCAAGAGCACTTGACCATCCTGTAATTCTCAGGACAGATTGAGGGTAGTACATTTTGTCCATAAATATATGAAGTGAAGATGTGAATCCAAAGAGATATATTTAATCCAACGGTTTTTTAAAAAACATCTTTTATTGGATTTCCATTGCTTTCCATTGTTGTGTTAGTTTCTCCTTTATAACAAAGTGAATCAGCTATATGTATACATATATCCCCATATCCCCTCCCTCTTGCATCTCCCTGACACCCTCCCTATCCCACCAGTCTAGGTGGTCACAAAGCACTGAGCTGATCTCCCTGTGTTGTGCAGCTGCTTCCCACTCGCTATCTATTTTACATTTGGTAGTGTATATATGTCAATGCCACTCTCTCACTTCGTCCCAGCTTACCCTTCACCTTCCCCGTGTCCTCAAGTCCATTCAGTATGTCTGCGTCTTTATTTCTGTCCTACCCCTAGGTTCTCCAGAACCATTTTTTTTTTTTTTAGATTCCATATATATGCGTTAACATACGGTATTTGTTTTTCTCTTTCTGACTTACTTCACTCTGTATGACAGACTCTTGGTCCATCCACCTCATTACAAATAACTCAATTTCGTTTCTTTTTATGGATGAATAATATCCCATTGCATATATGTGCCACATCTTCTTTATTCATTCATCTATTGATGGGCACCTAGGTTGCTTCCATGTCCTGGCTATTGAAAATAGTGCTGCAGTGAACATTGTGCTACATGACTCTTTTTTGAATTATAGTTTTCTCAGGGTATATGCTCAGTTGTGGGATTGCTGGGTCATATGGTAGTTATATTTTTAGTTTTTTAAGGAACCTCCATACTGTTCTCCATAGCGTCTCTATCAATTTACATTCCCACCAACACTGCAAGAGGGTTCCCATTTCTCCACACCCTCTCCACCATTTATAGTTTGTAGATGTTTTGATGATGGCCATTCTGACTGGTGTAAGGTGATACCTCATGTAGTTTTGATTTGCATTTCTCTAATGATTACTGATGTTGAGTATCCTTCCATGTGTTTGTTGGCAATCTGTATATCTTCTTTGAGAAATGTCTATTTAGGTCTTCTGCCCATTTTTGGACTGGGCTGTTTGGTTTTTTGATATAGAGCTGCATGAGCTGCTTGTAAATTGTGGAGATTAATCCTTTGTCAGTTGCTTCATTTGCAAATATTTTCTCTCATTCGAGGGTTGTCTTTGTGTCTTGTTTATGGTTTCCTTTGCTATGCAAAACTTTTAAGTTTCATTAGGTCCCATTTGTTTATTTTTGTTTTTATTTCCATTTCTCTAGGAGGTGGGTCAAAAAGGATCTTGCTGTGATTTATGTCATAGAGTGTACTGCCTATATTTTCCTCTAAGAGTTTTATAGTGTCTGGCCTTACATTTAGGTCTTTAATCTATTTTGAGTTTATTTTTGTGTATGGTGTTAGGAAGTGTTCTAATCTCATTCTTTTACATGTAGCTGTCCAGTTTTCCCATCACCACTTCTTGAAAAGGCTGTCTTTTCTCCACTGTATATTCTTGTCTCCTTTATCAAAGATAAGGTGACTATATGTGTATGGGTTTATCTCTGGGCTTTCTATCTTGTTCCATTGATCTATATTTCTGTTTTTGTTCCAATACCATACTGTCTTGACTACTGTAGCTTTGTAGGATAGTCTGAGGTCAGGGAGCCTGATTCTTCCAGCTCCATTTTTCTTTCTCAAGATTGTTTTGATATTTGGGGTCTTTTGTGTTTCCATGCAAATTGTGAATTTTTTTGTCCTAGTTCTGTGAAAACTACCATTGGTAGTTTGATAGGGATTGCGTTTAATTCTGTAGATTGCTTTGGATAGTATAGTCATTTTCACAATGTTGATTCTTCCAATCCAAGAGCATGGTATAAGTCTCCATCTGTTTGTATCGTCTTTAATTTCTTTCATCAGTGTCTGATAGTTTTCTGCACACAGGCCTTTTGTCTCCTTAGGTAGGTTTATCCCTGGTATTTTATTCTTTTTGTTGCAATGGTAAATGGTAGTGTTTCCTTAATTTCTCTTTCAGAGTTTTAGTCATTAATGTATAGGAATGCAAGAAATTTCTGTGTATTAATTTTGTATCTGGCTACCTTACCACATTTATTGATTACCTCTAGTAGTTATCTCATAGCATCTTTAGGATTCTCTATGTATAGTATCATATCATCTGCAAACCTTGATAGTTTTACTTCTTTTCCAATTTGGATCCCTTTTATTTATTTATTTTTCTTCTCTGATTGCTGTGGCTAAAACTTCCAAAACTATGTTGAATAATAGTGGTGAGAGTGGGCAACCTTGTCATGTTCCTGATCTCAGAGGAAATGGTTTCAGTTTTCACCACTGAGAATGATGCTGGCTGTGGGTTTGTCATATATGGTCTGTATTATGTTGAGGTAGCTTCCCTCTATGCTTACTTTCTGGAGCGTTTTTATCATAAGTGAGTGTTGAATTTTGTTGAAAGCTTTCTCTGCATCTATTGAGATGATCATATGGTTTTTCTCCTTCAATTTGTTAATATGGTGTATCACATTGACTGATATGCCTATATTGAAGAATCCTTGCATTCCTGGGTTAAACCCCACTTGATCATGGTGTCTGATCCTTTTAATGTGCTGTTGGATTGTGTTTGCTAGTATTTTGTTGAGGATTTCTGCATCTGTGTTCATCAGTGATATTGGTCTGTTGTGTTTTTTTGTGACATCTTTGGTTTTGTCATTAGGGTGATGGTTGCTTTGTAGGATGAGTTTGGGAGTGATCCTACCTCTGCTATATTTTAGAGGAACTTGAAAAACATAGGTCTTAGCTCTTCTCTAAATGTTTGATAGAATTCGCCTGTGAAGCCATCTGGTCCTGGACTTTTGTTTGTTGGAAGATTTTTAATCACAGTTTCAGTTTCAGTGCTTGTGTTTGGTCTGTTTATATTTTCAGTTTCTTCCTGCTTCAGTCTCAGAAGATTGTGTTTTTCTAAGAATTTGTCCATTTCTTCCAGTTTGTCCATTTTACTGGCTTATAGTTGCTTGTAATAATCTCTCAAGATCCTTTGTATATCTGCAGTGTCACTTGTTACCTCTCCTTTTTCATTTCTAATTCTGTTGATTTGAGTCTTCCTTTTTTTCTTGATGAGTCTGGCTAATGTTTTATCAATTTTGTTTATCTTCTCAAAGAATTGGCTTTTAGTTTTATTGATATTTGCTATTGTTTCCTTCATTTCTTTTTCATTTATTTCTGATTTGATTTGTATGATTTCTTTCCTTCTGTTAACTTCAGAGTTTTTTTGTTCTTCTTTCTCTAATTGATTTAGGTGTAAGGTTAGTTTATTTGATGTGTTTCTTGAGGTAGGATTTTATTGCTATAAACTTCCCTCTTAGAACTGCTTTTGCTGCATCCCATAAGTTTTGGGTCATCGTGTTTTCATTGTCATTTGTTTCTAGGTATTTCTTGATTTCCTCTCTGATTTCTTTGGTAATCTCTTGGTAATTTAATAGCATATTGTTTAGCCTCCATGTGTTTGTATTTTTTACAGTTTTTTTTCCTGTAATTGATATTTAGTCTCATAGCATTGTGGTTGGAAAGGATACTTGATACAATTTCAATTTTCTTAAATTTACCAAGGCTGGATTTGTGGCCCAAGATATGATCTATTCTGGAGAATTTTCCATGAGCACTTGAGAAGAAAGTGTATTCTGCTGTTTTTGGATGGAATGTCCTATAAATATCAATTAAGTCCATCTTGTTGAATGTGTCATTTAAAGCTTGTGTTTCCATATTTCTTTTCATTTTGGATGATCTGTCTGTTGGTGAAAGTGGATTCTTAAAGTCCCCTACTATTATTGTGTTACTGTCGATTTCCCCTTTTATGGCTGTTAGCATTTGCCTTATGTATTGCGGTGCTCCTATGTTGGGTGCATGAATATTTACAATTGATATATCTTCTTCTTGGATTGATCCCTTAATCATTATGTGGTGTCCTTCTTTGTCTCTTGTAATAGTCTTTATTTTAAAGTCTATTTTTTGTGATGTCAGAATTGCTACTCCAGCTTTCTTTTGGTTTCCATTTGCATGGAATATCTTTTTCCATCCCCCCACTTTCAGACTGTATGTACCCCTAGGTTTGAAGTGAGTCTCTTGCAGACAGCATATGTACGGGTTTGTTTTCGTATCCATTCAGCCAGTCTATATCTTTTGGTTGGAGCATTTAATCCATTTACATTTAAGGTAATTATTCATATGTATGTTCCTATTACCATTTTCTTAATTATTTTGGCTTTGTTTTTGTAGGTCTTTTCCTTCTTTTGTGTTCCTGCCTAGAGAAGTTCCTTTAGAATTTGTTGTAAAGCTGGTTTGGTGGTGTAAGGTTTTAATTTCTCCGTTGAATCTGAATGAGATCCTTGCTGGGTAGCGTAATCTTGATTGTAGGTTTTTCCCTTTCATCATGTTAAATGTGTCCTGCCACTCCCTTCTGGTTTGCAGAGTTTCTGCTGAAAGATGAACTCTTAACCTTATGGGGATTCCCTTGTATATTATTTGTTGCTTTTCCCTTGCTGCTTTTTATATTTTTCTTTGTATTTAATTTTTGATAGTTTGAGTAATATATGTCTTGGCATGTTTCTCTTTGGATTTATCCTGTATGGGACTTTCTGTGCTTCCTGGACTTGATTGACTATTTTCTTTCCCATGTTACGGAAGTTTTCAACTGTAATCTCCTTAAATATTTTCTCAGTCCCTTTCTTTTTCTCTTCTTCTGCAACCCCTATAATTCAAATGTTGGTGCATTTAATGTTGTCCTAGAGGTCTCTGAGACTGTCCTCAATTCTTTTAATTCTTTTTTCTTTATTCTGCTCTACGATAGTTATTTCCACTATTTTATCTTCCACGTCATTTATCTGTTTTTCTGCCTCAGTTATTCTGCTATTGATTCCTTCTAGAGAATTTTTAATTTTTTTTATTGTGTTGTTCATTATTGTTTGTTTGCTCTTTAGTTCTTCTAGGTGCTTGTTAAACGTTTCTTGTATTTTCTCCATTCTATTTCCAAGATTTTGGATCATATTTACTATCATTACTCTGAATTCTTTTTCAGGTAGACTGCCTATTTCCTCCTCATTTGTTTATTAGTCTGTGGGTTTTTATGTTGCTCCTTCATGTGCTGCATATTTTTCTGTCTTCTCATTTTGTTTAACTTACTGTGTTTGGGGTCTCCTTTTCTCAGGCTGTAAGTTCATAGTTCCCATTGTTTTTTGTTTCTGCCCTCAGAGGGTAAGGTTAGTTCAGTGGCTTGTGCAGGCTTCCTGGTGGAGGGGACAGGTATCTGTGTTCTGGTGGGTGGGGCTGGATCTTGTCTTTCTGGTGGGCAGGGCCACGTCCGGTTATGTTTTTCCGGTGTCTGTGACCTTATTATGATTTTAGGCAGCCTCTCTGCTAATGGGTGTGGTTGTGTTCCTTTCTTGCTAGTTGATTGGCATGAGGCATCCAGCACTGGAACTTGCTGCCCATTGGGTGGTGCTGGTTCTTAGCCTTGAGACAGAGATCTCTGGGAGAGCTCTCACTGATTGATATTATATGTGCCTGGGAGGTCGCTGGTGGTCCAATGTCCTGAACTCAGCTCTCCCACCTCAGATGCTCAGGCCTGACTCCAGGCTGAATCACCAAGACCCTGTCAGCCACATGGCTCAGAATAAAAGGGAGAAAAAAAAGAAAGAAAAAATGAATAAATAAATAAAGTATTAAAAATAATAATAATAAAAAGAGAGCAACCAAACCAGTAAACAAATCCAGCAATGTTAACAAGCACTAAAAACTATACTAAGATAAACAGAAAAATTAGAAACAAATCAGTTGCAGACAGCAAACTCCAAGTGTACAGTTGCTCCCAAAGTCTACCACATCAGTTTTGGGATTATTAGTTGTCTATTCAGGTATTCCACAGATGCAGGGTACATCAAGTTAATTGTGGGAATTTAATCTGCTGCTCCTGAGGCTGCTGAGAGAAATTTCCCTTTCTCTTCTTTGTTCGCACAGTTCCTGCAGTTCAGCTTTTGTTTTGGCCCTACCTCTGCATGTAGGTCGTGTCTGTTCCTGCCCAGACGGGATGGGGTTAAAGCAGTGGCTAATTAGGGGTCTCTGCCTCACTTAGGCCAGGGAGAAGGAGGGGTAAGGTAGTTATAATTGGAATGCGGGGCAAGCCTGTGGTGGCAGAGGCCTGTGTGACCTGAGGCACACCATGTGTTCTCCCAGGGAACTTGTCCTTGGATCACAACACCCTGGCAGTGCCATGCTGCACAGATTTCCAGGGGGTTGTGGATAGTGACCTGTGCTTGCACCCAGGATTTTTGGTGGCTGCAGCAGCATTAGAGTTTCATGCCCATCTCTGGGGTCTGAGCTGATAGCTGCAGCTTGCACCCATCTCTGGAGCTCACTTAGACGGTGCTCTGCCTTCTGTGGGCAGACAGTGAAGGAATCCCCTCTCCTCATGCACCCAAAAACAATGGTCTCTTGCCTCTTACACTGGTCCAGAGTTTTTCCCAGACTCCCTCCCAGCTAGCTGCGGCACACTAGCTCCCTTCAGGCTGTGTTCACACAGCCAACTCCAGTCCTCTCCCTGGGATCTGACCTCTGAGGCCTGAGCCTCAGCTCCCAGCCCCCACCTCCCCTGGCAGGTGAGCAGACCAGCCTCTCGGGCTGGTGAGTGCTGGTCAGTGCTGGAATCTCTCTGCTTTGCCCTCTGCACCCCTGTTGCTGTGCTCTTCTCCGTGGCTCTTAAGCTTCCCCCCGTCCTGCCCCCATCTCTGCCAGTGAAGGGGCTTCCTAGTGTGTGGAAACTTTTCCTCCTTCACAGCTCCCTCCCAGAGGTGCAGGTCCCATCCTACCCAGATACGTGGGGA
Organism: Phocoena phocoena; assembly: GCF_963924675.1. NCBI lineage: Eukaryota > Metazoa > Chordata > Mammalia > Artiodactyla > Phocoenidae > Phocoena > Phocoena phocoena. The sequence goes on from NC_089222.1 coordinate 105,111,153, forward strand.
GTTTCTTGCCTTTTGGGAAGTCTGAGGTCTTCTGCCAGCATTCAGTAGGTGTTCTGTAGGAGTTGTTCCACATGTAGATGTATTTCTGATGTATTTGTGGGAAGGAAGGTGATCTCCACGTCTTACACCTCCACCATTCTGAAGGTCCCTCCAACACTTTCTGATATGACTGAGATTGGTAATGTGTGTGTTAAATTAATGACTGCATTAGTACTTACGTTTATTTTTTCTCTATGTTTTTTCACTTTCTTACAAAAAGATGTATATATCACATGCACACAGGAAAATCTCCAGTATGTTAATATAGGTACCTGAGAAAAAAGAGCCCAAGGAAAAGATCACAGGTTAATGCTTTCTTGGTGGAAAGGAAGTGGGGATAAAAAGTTACAGACAGTGGAAATGAGACAGAGAAGAAGGAAAATCCAAATACAAGATGCTGCATTACTGAGAAATACAGCTGGCTATTTAGTCAATGAGGGTGTCTCCTGAGAGGATGTGGGGGAACTCCTGCCTCCAGAAGGAGTCCTTTCATGAAGTGGAAGGGTCAAAAATTGATGTGCAGACTGCTTCTCTTTTAAGTCTCTTATTGAGTCAAAGTTTGCTGCATTTCCGGGTTGTGTTATTGCTCAGGTGGCCAGAGCCTTCATGTGTCCAGCAGGTGCAGACTCTGCAGCTGCCATCAACCCACCATGGCAGGTGCAAAGGAGGGAGTGTCACCCTCCTACTTGGGGAAGGCAAATAAAAAGGATATGCTGGGAGAACAAAGTGACTGTGGTGGCAGCCACAACTTTCTAACCATAAGAAGAGTGGGGTTGGTATCTGGGATCATTCTGGCCAAAAAAATGGTTGAGTGACAATTCTCCATGGATTTCTCGCATTTCTCCCTGGTTTGGGCCTTTGGAGTAAAGGCACACCTGAATAATAATCTTGCCTTGGAAGCTACTATCTCCCTAAAGATAGAGACTCTGGGATATCCTAAGATAGCAAACCACCTGCCCCACCCTGGAAACATTTTGTTACATTCCAAGGCAAGGAGTAATTTATTTCTCTGGAGTGAAGGATGGGCAGATGTGTCAGCACATATAAAAGCTTCTGTCTTCTGACTGTGGGAGTTCCTTTCCTGTGGTGCACCCACTGAACGTGCAGCTAAACACCTGGCCTTCTCAAATTGCCCTGTGGGAATGAGGGCATGAGGAATGGATGTGACTATTGCTCTGGCTGCTGCCTTTTGCTATAATACATTATCTGTGTCTCTGACCCAGGTTGTGGTGTTCTTTTTTCAGTATGGCGTATGAATCTATAGAAGGATTACTTATTAGGTTGCAAACAGGGTAAAATCACAGAAGCTTAACAGTTCCTAACTCAACAAGAACAAGGGAAGAGACCAAGGCCTTGGGGAATTGGAGTTGATGTATAAACCTAGACCAATTCTGTTAACTGTGGATCAGGCTGTGTTAATAATTAAAGTATAATTTAAATTAAACACATTATAATTAAAATTAAAATAAAACACATTGTCCTCACTTTCCTTTCTTCCCTTTGCCCTTCAACCCTGCTGCCTGTCACCTGTCTCCTCCCCAGCCCTTGTCACAGGTCAGCACCTAGTATATCTGCAACCTTGTAAAATGGGCTTTGAATGCCTGTGTTTCATAATTAATTAAAATTAAAGTCTTGAATCTATACACTAATTTTATAACCATTTTGTATTTAATTGAGTCTTTTTTTCATGATTCTGTGTTCTGTTCCTCCATTATGGGTCTCACCTGTTCAATACAATTTATTAAATATTACTTTAAAGACCCATGCTATGCATTGTGTGCTTAAAAAAATTGGAAAACAAAAAATTGAATATATATTAGTATGTATGATGTGCATGGCATTGTTCTGTTTGTTATATATAAGAATCACTTGATTCTTAATGTTCCCATAGTAGGAGTATTATTATCTGCATTTTAAGGAAGCATCATAGGATTTAAGCACATTGCCCAGGATCCCATAGTCACTAAAGGATAATGTCTTAATTTGAACCCAGTACTGCTTAGATGTAAAGCTTTAGGCTTTTTGTTATTTTAATTGTGTCACATGATTTTAAAATTTAAGAGGAGATAATGAGATATTTCTAAAAATATCTATAATATATTTAAACTCACAAAAGGTTATATTGGGAGATTCTGAAGTCTCAGAATTTGCACTCTTCTTACTCCTAACACTCTCCACAGGCATCTCATCAACACACATGGCTTCATTTGTCATCCATTAGCAATGACTTCCGAATGTGAACATCAGTCCAAAACTTTCTTCTAAACACATGTATTTGATCTGTTTAAAAGTCTGTGAACAGCTCATAGGATACAAATCAAAACCCTAAAAAAGGTATGTCATATTCTAAAGGGTCATGTACTTGCCTACATGTTCCCGACTCCTCTCACAATTTTCTCATCTGTACTTCTGAAAATTCTGTGGGTTTCTGAACTGTGTTGTGTTGCTTTCCAACACTGGTTACCATGCCAGGAAACCAATCCATTCTGTCTATATCCCCCACCACCATCACCCCTCACTCACACACACACACAAACACACACTAAATACACATACACATACCTTCAGATGGTTAAATCTTATTCTCAGACTTCAGTTTCAACATCACATTCTTACAGGATCTCCCACTGATCCATCCAACACTAAACCAGATCCCCTTGTTATGGCAGCGTAATAGCATCAGTAAATATTTTTTCAGAGTACTAACTAGTTTGTAATTGGACATAATTTCTTCATAATTGTCATAGTGGAATGTAAGCTCATGACGGTTGAGACTTTATCTTTTTTGCTCATTATTGTGTGCCTTACACTTATCACAGGCTTGAAACATGCAATAGTATTTGAATGAATGATTAAAGTAAGGAAAGAATGATACAAAATACAATAAGATTTCAAAGCTGAAAGAGATTTACTCACTCCTGACATGAGTGATTAGAAAAAGTTTTGTGGAAAAGGTGACAATTGATATCATCTTTAAAGCATGTTGAGAATCCTGACAGACAGAGTAAGTACATTTCAGTTTGATCAGAGTCTGGTTAGGCAAAAACTAAAAGTATTGCAACAAACACTGAGAGATTAGTTTAGGAGTTATTATCACACGAACACCATATATTCCACTCTCTTTAGAGTAATACTGAAAAGCTAACCTCAGGAAGAGAGGAAAGCATAACTCTGTTATCTAGCAATTGAACCAACAATAATACTCATTAACTTAAGATGAATGAATCTGCTAGTAATTTAGAGATAGTTCTTTATCAAATTGATATTCAATTGATAAGCAACCATGAACAAGAAAACAGAATATATGACTTGAAATAGATTCAGAGGTCATCTAATACTACTCTTTAATTGGACAGATGAAGATTAGATCTAGCTTGAAGAAGAGACATGCACTAATTTGAAAAATAAATAAGTGATAAAGTTGGGACTAGAATTCAGGTCTCCTTGTCAGTTAATTGCCATTAGGGAAAAATATTCTGCAAGAAAAACACTTGTCAATGGTAAGTTCATATCATACTCAGCAATACTAATCAATAAACAAAATTGTCTACTGCTGTATGCAAGTCATGAATAAATCTCAAAATACTATGTTGAATAATAGAACCCAGACAGAAAAGCATATATACTACATGATTCCCTTTACAGGTAATTCTAAAACAGCAAAAACAAATCTATAATGATGGAACTAAAAATAGGTGTGTGTAGAGTTAGGGTGGAGGTATTCATTGGAGAGGGAAGTAGGAAAATACTTGGGCTAATAAAATCTCACATAGCTTGATTGGGGTAGTTGTTATGCAGGTTTATACGTTTATCAAAACTTGTGGAACTTAAGTATTAAAATTTATGCTTTATAAGGTATGTAAATTATACCTCAGTAAAAATATTCTATCACCATAGTAATGTAATACACTAATTCTATTTAAATAAAGGCTAAAAGAAAAATGAACTGATTGCCTGACTGTGATAGGTTTAGCCAAATATTATTCAGAGAGATAATGATAGATATATAGAGAACAGATATATAAATATGCATAATATATGTGTAATGATTATTTCTGTACCCATTTTGATAGGTAGGTTATAGCTATTTAAATTAAAAAACTATTTAAATTATAAAATTATAACTATTTAAATGATAAACTATTTGACTATTTAAATTTTTTAAAAACTTAAGAGTCACTTTGTATTCTTGTTTAGACCTACATTTTTTCTTTGATAGTTTTTCTCTTGTGTGATAAAAGATAGTCCAAACAAAACAGAATCTTCATTTGTACTCTCATGCCTGATAATATTTTTGATTTTTTATTCTATTGAAAATGATCTCATCATAAATGTTTGTGTACATTTCTAGACTACTATGAAAATTTCTTTCTACTTCAAACATGGTGTTGTGTGTATTAATTCCATTCACCCACCCCCAGATGTATAATCGAGATAGAGGAGATAGGCATCTCTTCACCATGTGTGAGCATAATGAACCCTTTCATCTGATTTTATTATAATTGTGCCACCTCTGGCACTACTGATCTTTGGATCTGCTCCCAGTTACACCAACATCAATTTCTAGGCACATCAATGCCTTATCTCAGCTGGTAAATCTCTACATTTCAGGCCTCTGTTTATTATAATATCTATGAGGTATTCCTTTCATAGCTTCCTCTCACCAGAGGTAAACATATTTAGGATAAATATAAAATACACTATTAATTAGCATCTTTCTAAAAAGAAGGCCATTTGCACCTGCTTGTTAATTCTCTAATGTATACCACTCTTTCTCACACTGCCTATTTTTATTTCCATGACTGTTTTTGTAAAATTAATGCCTGTTTACATAGATTATAACACGAGATAAATATCTTCTGGTTTTTTTAAAGCTCATTCTGACATTTAAGAATATGTTCTATCAGTTGAGCACAGTTCATTCTTTTATCAGGCTCAGTATTAAAGATGGTATTTATTAGTTACTAAATCACAGATGTTCAGTATAGGCATTTAACTATAAAAAAAAAAGTGTGCTGAGACAGAATGATCACAAAGACATCTCCAACTCAGTACAATGATAGGTCACTGTTACCTGAAAGGAATATCGTTTTTCTCTCCTATGTGGGAGGAAAGATAATTTGCCTTTCCTATTTTGTTTAAATGAAATATCTAGGATAGTCTGTAGACTTTCCTCCTCAGATAGGTAAAACAGAATTTCCCAAAGGCAACAGTTAGGGAAGAAATTTATGTAAATAAAATAATTATTTGACAGAAATTTCTGTTTATTTTAGTTATCCTTGATTTGGTTTGTCAGTCTATTGATCTAATCAGTTGAGAGACTTTAGTTGTTCAGATCAATGACTGAACTTTAGAGTAGTCCATAGGCATATTATTGCTTTCCAAATTGCAGTAAAAAAATGTACATCATTTGCTTCTCCCAGGTAAATTTAATGGATGCTTTCTTACTCTAGCTTCAGATTATTCATCTAACAGTGAAGAGAAGAATCCCAAAGTTCAGTAAGGATATTGTTCCTTGACTAATAAAGTAGTTTATAAATAAACTTTTCTTCCCATTTTGGCCTTATATGCACAGTACTTACTAGTTTAGGTACACCTAAGAGGAAATTACCTAAAATGTCATAAGTAAGCACATTTCTAACTTGGTACAAAATTAGAATCTGTACTTTAGTTTTTCAGTGAAAAGTACTGGATAATTAATTTGGGCTTAAATATACGATATTTTCAATGCTCATTTTAATCCACTTTAGGTGCTAACTTGGAGAATAGACCATATTAACCTACTGCTCAGAGATAATTGTTGAATGTACTCCAAGAGTTTGAAATTACCCCATTATGTACATTTTTATTTTCTTATTTCCATTTGAGTCGATGAAAGGTAAAATGTTAAGTAGAGTGAACTAATTATTCCAGAACATTTAAAAAGATGTTTCTCTGCACTTAGTCAAGTGTCCTTCACATAATGTAATAACAGATTACTACTGATGACTTTGATTATTCTAATCATGTTGAATGGTGAGGTATTTCTAAAATGTTTCTGGAAAATATTGGCATAAAGAACACTATAGGTAGGGCTTCCCTAGTGGCGCAGTGGTTGAGAGTCCGCCTGCCGATGCAGGGGACACGGGTTCGTGCCCCGGTCCGGGAAGATCCCATATGCCGCAGAGCGGCTGGGCGCATGAGCCATGGCCACTGAGCCTGCGCGTCCGGAGCCTGTGCTCCACAACGGGAGAGGCCACAGCAGTGAGGGGCTCGCGTTCCGCAAAAAAAAAAAAAAAAAAAAAGAGTGCTATAGGTAAAAATAAATCATGATTCAAAATGTTATCCTGCTAGTAAACTACTATGTGACAGCTATTTATTCAAGGGTGCAAATTGTTTCTTTTTTTCTAAACTTTTAGTGGCTCCTGTCATAATAAAATATATTTGGCAGTTCTTTGCCTTCTCTAGTTAACATTTTATATTTCTCTCATATTATAATATTTAGAGTTAAAACAGCATTCAATTCAGATTGATACAAGTTTTTCACTGGAACATCTTTGCAATGGTTTCTTACTTTTGATTTTTAAAGCAAGCATGCTCACAACATGTAAAAGACCACAGACTCCAGAGATACAAGCAATAAAACAATTAACTTTCTCATTAACAAGTTTCACAAGGCATGTGAGTTAAAAAACAACAGTAATAACAAATTCTTATTTCTGAAATGTTAAATCATACTGTGTTGCCTGTCATTTCAAGTTATAACCTGTCCTAAATTCACAGAATTTCAGACACAGCCTACAAATTGAAAATAAAAATGGCCTTGAGAAAGCAAATTAGACTTCAGATGTCTAAGCAATCAGATTACTTAGATTCTAAGCAACAAAACCTAAAATACAGGATAAATAGTTTATATTAATTAGAAATTTTCCTCAATCAAGTTATACTAGAATCTAAATTTAAGAATAGTATCGAAATCAACAGTTGTCTCTAACACTTAAATTCATATTAGTGCAGTTATCAGATTTTTTAAATTGTATGAAATAGGAAGGGGACAAGTCTGAGCAATTGGCCATGGGGTGGATGGGCAGAATGAGAGTAGGGGTAGCTGGAAGCAAAAACCTGAAGTCCAAGATAAATTTGATTAATACTTGATGACATACATGCAGGAAAAATCCAGAGGAAGTAGATGGCAGTCAAAGAAATGAAAATCATCACATATGGTTACAAGTTGAAATATTAGAATCAGATAAGCAGAAGTATATAAAAAATTCAAGTTTCTTATTACATGGAGTTACTTGAAATTAAGAGAACAGCTAATATTCAAACTAAAATGTTTATTGATTATTTTCTACATGACAATGAATAAATTAGAATTTCTGCCCTAAAACTATCTCACAATTTAACAAATGGTTAACATTTTCTGTGCTGCTTTAAAATTCAGCAAAGGGGTGTAGTTCTACTGCTTCTTGTGTTGACCAACCAGATTCATTAGAAATAATCACCTTACTGAAGATAGCGAGAATACTTAACATTTAAAAAAATATATGTACTTGGAGACCTAAAAAGGCAGAGAAAAATAACAGGACCAAGATCCAAGGCAACACAGAAAATCAGGAATGTGAGCCCAGCAGTTGGGACTAATTTTCCCTTAAAATGTCTTTGAATTCCAAAAAAGTGTTTGGGAGGTTGGTGAGTTCAGAGTTTATAAGGTAGAGTAATAAACCCTTCTGCTTTTGGATGGGACTGAAATAAGCTGAGAAAAAAAAAATCCTTGAAGAACTGTATCTCAGATTCAAATCATTATTTTAGACCCCAAATTCTTTCTCTATTAAAAAAAATATAGAAATATAAAATGTAAAACAGCTATAGAAAATGGAGTTATCAAACACAGTATTTAGGTAGTCCTGACATATTCAAGGAGATAAATAACATTGGAAATTTTAGCAGAAAATTGGAAATTATAAAAATGAAACAAATGGAAATCACAGAACAGGAAAAATATAGTGAATCAAAACCTTAGTGGATGGGCTTAATAATAGATTAAACAGAGCTGAAGAAAAAATTAGTAAACAGGTATTCAAAGGAAGAAAATGTCCAGAACGAAATAGAAAGAAATATGAGGAGAAATTACAAAACAGAGAGTAAGAGACACAGGAAAAGAGTAAAAAAAAGAAAAAAAAACTATATGAAAATAAAAGGGAAAGAGAGTGAAATACAGAAATTATTTAAAGAAATAATGGCTAAGTATTTTCCAAAGTGATGAAAGACATTACGCTCCAGATTCAGAAAGTGGGACAAACCCCAAGCAGGGTAAACAAAAAAAAGCTACATCCTGGCATACGTTAGTAAATTTACTGAGAATCACAGTTCAGTTTGCTAACAACAAAAAATATTTTTGTGCAACTTACAGCATAAAACTCAAATTATATGAGTAAAAATTCACAGGACTAACAATAAAAGTAAATCCACAGTTATAGTCAGAGACTGTTACACTCCTCTCTCAGTTACTGATAGAACAAATGGATAAAGAAGAGCTATGTTATAATTTGCTCATATGACTAGCACTCGTGCCAACAAATATTTAGTGAAGTAACCAACCTAGATAAATGCTTGACAGCTACCAGAGATTGATTAAAATTTGGTCAGGGATTATTTTAAAATGTGTGTGTTTCATTTTTATTTTATTAATCCATCAGTTCCTATCATTTACCTCTGTATCTACACATTACTATTCCTACTTCCATTTTTACTGATTTTCTTTGACACTATATTGCTGCCCTTATCTAGACTATTCCTCATCTAAATATCTCTCTCATTTTCATAATCATCATCTTCAAAGAATTGTTTTGAAGGACTACTCTTAGTTCTTTCACATCAACTTACTTATTAACCCTTTGTTTTCTGGTATATGTCCTTCCCACTCTACTAGAAGCCCTCCTTCAGAAATTCCCATTGACATAAAACACACTAAATCCTTTCCTTCAGTTGCCACCTCCTGATTATACCCATGGTATATCACATTATAGATCATTCCAATGATGTAACTTCATCATTCTCCTAGATATTTGTTGGCTTTTCTGACATTAGCCTATCACAATTATCTTGGAATCCTTTTAGTGTCCCTTCTCTTACTCATTACATTCATCTTTTATCTCCATCTTTCTGTTAGACTAATTTCCAAAAATCTGCCAACAACCATTTTTGATGTGCACTTTCTCCTTTGGAAATCTTAGGTAACTCCACATTTTCAGCTTCCATCTCCAAGTCAGTTTCTTCCAAACCTTTTCCAAGAAACAGCCAGATTTGTAACTGTATATTTATTATTACTATCCTAGAGTCAATAAGCCTAAAATTAAATAATCACCACCTTTTACACAATTATCATGGGTTTTCTACTTTTCTTAATGCACTTATTTTTTCAGTCCCTAAAAAATCCATGAATTATTCTTGTTGTTTTTTTTTTCTCTACACTGTCTCTACTCATATATCTATCATATATATGTGTGTGTGTATATATATACATACATATATATACATATATAATTTTTTTCTCTCCATGTAATACTTCTTCCCAACATTTTTTCACCATTCTAGTAAAAATGATCACTATTATTTGAGACTGTCATTAGTCCTTTTGAATTATTTTCAGTCTCATTTATTTCCAGGTATATGGTAGGAATGTCCCTCCCTGTCTCCCATGAAGTATGACTTCCTTTGATGGATGAGGTGTGAAGAGAAGTGTTATGTGCAAATTCTGGATGGAAACTTTACAAGCCAGTGCATGTTTCACCCTGCAGTGACAATTGGTAGCATTCTGTATAAAGTATCCATTGCCCTAGATCCATGAGTGACAACGAGAAGAGCCTGCTGATGCATGTTGAATAAGTTGTGTGAGTGAGAAATAGACTTTTAAAGAACCTGAGATCTAGGGGATTATTTCTCTGCAAATAAACTTCTTGACCCAAAATTTCTCACCTAAACTTTGTTTTTTAATATAAAATTTCTTCTCGTTATGGGAAAAAACATGCTTCCAATAGACTGTTAAATAATAAGAGTATAAAGAAGAAAAAATCTCACATGGGATCTCACCAATGATAACCACACAGTATTATTTTAATCTTTATATAAATCTTTGAATGTATATATGAAAATAATTTTTATTATTTTACTCTCCCTCATTCAAATAAATGATGGATTTTCCCCAAGAATATATAAAAGCAAAAGTGTTTTAAATATAGAATTCAGTCAAATTAAGGATAAAAATGAAGTGAGAACATAAACTGTAGCTAGAAACAAAACTTAAGTATTTAGAGGACTTATTAGAGGGTAGGTTAGTTAGGTTATAATATTGAGAATAAGCTTTTAATAGTGTGTAAAAAGTAACTCAATAAGTTATATAATTTACACTTTCTGTCAGACAAAATCAGTTCACTTGCTCAAAGTATACCTTTGAGTATATAAAACAGATAAATTCTTTCCCACTGTTCAAAGTGATACTTTTTTTTTTTTTGTAATGTGGTATGCATAACTCTGAAAGAATTTAGTGATTTATTGGCAGCAGATATTCAAGACCACAATTTCCCTATTGGGGAACATGAGAATGAGGGGTATAAAATCTATAGCTAAGTCTTACATGGGTTCCTTTATTGACTTTTAATTTTGAATGCAGTAACGTATCTGCTGAATAATGGTATAACAAAGAAGTAATGTCTGGTGGGAGAGGCAGGGTGATGAGTTGGCATGCTCTGCTTTTATTATGGGATTGTTATTTGGAGATATATCCCAGGATATATCTTCACTCAATTTTCAGCATTCATAATGTAGGTCAAATTCCCATTTCATGATTATTGTATCCTCATTCTTTACCCTTTACTTGATGTTACCTTCAGAAGTCTATCTCAGGTAGAGTGTTAGTTTGTAAACAGTTAACAATGGTGTATCAGTGTGATTTATCTTTCAGCCCTACCTGACCATCTTTCAATGATATCACTTGGTTTTCCAAAGGTACATCTCTAGCTTCAGTTTTGGCTCACAACTTAGCCAAAATTCCCTGCTCTTATCTCATCTGTGACAGCAACCTTCATTATTTTTTTTTCTACCCAAGTTTTGAGGAAGTATGAATCAGTTTTCAGTGTTCTCTATCATTGTGGATCATGAGATACACTTGTGATTTATATCCTTGGATTGTAGCTGATTCCTTATGGAGTGAGTATATCTTTTACAAGGAAAAACTTCAGATGTACAATAAAGACAGCTTTATTTTTCTATAACAATTTTTATTTCAAGTCCAAATTTGGTTCTAAAAATCTACTTACTTTAGGTATATTTATCATTTCAGGCTTCAACAAATGTTTTTCACTGATCTCCTCCTTCGTATCTCTAGAGTGTCATTTAAATTCCTCCTGGCTTATGTATCCACCCTGAATCTTGGAAACGTGAAAAACACATGGTTTAGCATTTGTTCAACCAAGCCAGTTTTGGAACTTCTACCCTTCATGCTCTCGGGAAGTTTCTCTTCAAACTTTGCCTTTCTCAAGGTAAGAGAAAGTGTAACTGCTTTCTCATAATACTCCAGCGACTCTTGATAAGAATGCCTCTCCTACACCTTCAGAGGCTTCTATATGTATAACTTTTCCTATTATCCTACTCTGCTTGTGGAAGGAACAGGTAAAATTCTGGTGCCATCATGGTGTCATCAGGATCCTAACAGAAACTGCTTATGAGTTTCCTCCGCTCTCAGATTTACCCCAAGGCATTTGGGTAGTTCCTTCATCATATCATCTCCCTGGAACTAGTCCCTTCCTAGAACTCACATCTTTAAGCCTTTCTCTTCTCCTGCTTATGGAATCTTTATTCAGCTCATGGTGGGAAAACTTGCACCTACATCAGTATTCATTATTCCCACATCTATATTTATTCTATAGATATTGGGTCCTACATAGTTCAAAATATTTTGTAACTAAAAAATTTTTTCGAAAATCAAATTCTTTCGAATGATATCTTTACAGTGAGTTTCAGAAGACAATTTTTGAGCTCAAAAGTCAAGAACTTGACACTTTTTTCTCTATTGTTCAACTGTTCAACCTCTGTTGCTTTGGGTTGGTATTAGATATTTCCTGAAATGGGGAGACAGGGTGGGAACAAATCAGAATACCAGTAATGAAAAACACACTGATGAATATCAAAATATTGCTCTGAGGCTTCCCTGGTGGAGCAGTGGTTGAGAGTCCGCCTGCCAATGCAGGGGACACGGGTTCATGCCCTGGTCCAGGAAGATCCCACATGCCGTGGAGTGGCTGGGCGCGTGAGCCATGGCCGCTGAGCCTGCACATCCAGAGCCTGTGCTCCGCAACAGGAGAGGCCACAACAGTGAGAGGCCCGCATACCGCAAAAAAAAAATATTGCTGTGATGTAATTGTTTTATTAAACATAGAATTGTTCTCTACTTGAATTGCTTTTATGATTTTGTTCTTGGTTTTGGTGTGTGTGAAAGTGGGGGAATAAAATAGAAATGCTTTTATTTCAGTATCTTTAGTCACAAGTTCTGTTGGCTTGGAAGTATGCTGATGTCTCTGCCAATTGAAAATACTTCTCATACCCTGGCAGTACCTTCCGGCTACTGTCCTAGTTCCTTTCTTTTACTGCCAGATTTCTCCAAGGAATCTTCAACACTTTGAGTTCATGTCTTCACTGCCCTTATCTTTTGAAACAATATATTTACCCTAAGAGCAACGTTAAATAACTAAAATGTTTAACACTGCAAAATTAAATACTCCAAAATGACCTATTCAGTCTTGTGTGGTCTGGTTACTATCTACCTCTCTGGTTGTATTTCATATCACATTTCCTCTTGTGTTAAATGTCCAGACACATATCCTCTTTCACCTTTTAAATTTCCTTCCTACTCTTGGCCTATACACATCCAATTTCCTCAGTCCAATATGCTCTTCCTCTCCCTGCTTCTCTGATTTAAATAGTAGCTGAACTGACACTCATTCATGGAAGCTTTTTCTAAAATATGATCTCTTAAAACCACGTGTCTCTTTTTAATACCACTATCACAATGTCAACTTAAATGCATTTGTAATTATTTGATTAAGGTCTAGTGTCCTTACTAGAGCAAGAAACGTGTCTGCTATGTGTCCTGTTTTATTCCTGGAAATTGGTGTGGTTATTGCTTTATTGTGGACACTCAATAAACGTGTTGAAAGAAAGAAAGAATCTTTATTTTCTAAGAAGTCCTTTGAGAAATATTCCCCTGACATAAGTAAAAGAGTGTTCAGTGGATCACAGATATTATTGCTCTTTCATATTACAGACCGTATTTTTATTTCAACTACATACTAAGTATCTAAAACTTGCAATATCAAAAATCATTACTATTTTATTTTATAATTCTTTGTAATAATTCTGTGCATCCCTCCTCACAATATTATAAATCCAAGGCATGAAAAGAGAAAATGTTTAGGTATCAAGCCTAATGGGCAGCATCAGTTCTCTTCAATTTAGCCCAAGTTGACATACCACTACAGAACAATGGAAAACATCATCACAGCCCTCTATGGTGAATAGTTTACAAAATTAATTTTATATTAAAATGAACAGATATATTGTGCAATAACTGTCTAAGATTTTATGATAAAATAATAGTCTTCAAAAACCGCATAAACTTCTACTTATGATTGTCTCATCATTTATCTAATTTCTACTATTGTTGAATATTTAGATTATTTTCTAGCTTTTATGAATATTAATGATGGCTTGAGTAAATATGTACATATAACCAGACATTGAACGATTAGTACTCACTGAGTGTAATAAAAAGCAGCTGTATTATATTTTCTGCCACTCTCCCTCTAAAACCACTTAATAGTGAAAGTTCATGACTCTTTTTTTTTTTGCTTTAAACTACTAAATGCATTCTCACTTCAGTAATTAAATGCATTTAGCCTCAGGTAATAAATGAAACTTTGAACTTCATTTGAGGATAAATAGTCTCTCCTGCTCTTTCATACCTTGCCTTTTAAGGATGGGCCTCCTGACTTCAGGAATAGGAGGTGGTTGGCTTTTTTCTCTTTTCTGAGTCTCCTCCTTCTCTGAATGAATTCTGCTGAATATTTTTCCTTTGTTTGCCTGTTTGTTTATTTGTTTTATTTTTTGTTGTTTATTTCTCCTTTGGGGTTGAAGCAGATAAACAAGAGGTAAGGAAAACAAAACATTTTTCACTGCTTGGCATTTTTGTAAACTAGCATGTTACTCTCAAAATCTGGCAGATGTTTGAAGGCTACTCTTTTGTGAATACTTTTCTAAATTTACCAGAGGCCACCACTGGGAAATTTCCATTGCATTTTGCATAATGCATTTTTCTCTTATCTCATTCATTATGGACCCCTATGAATATGGCCAGCTCCCCTCCAGCTTCCAAAAGGTGAGCTCTCATTACCCGTTGAGGATGTACTACAGGATAGGATCCAAAGTGACCCTCAACAGTTCTTTATTTCTTGTGGCCCATTTATGGATCACAGCAATTAATTATTTTATTTGGTCACTACTGATTGTAAATATATAGTTTAAACATTTGTTTTTGATCAGTGATCCTTCTTCAGATAACTTTTATCATGTTCTTGCCCAGTTTGCTATTGGAATAATATCATTTACCTATTAACTTTCAGGCCCTCTAAAAATCTTGAGAATATTCATTCTACATCTACATCACATATATTGCAAATATCTGTAGTTTATCCTATTCCACCTGAGTATTTACACTGTCCCCCCACCCCTGAGAGTGCCCTATGTCTCCAGTCTCTCTATAGAATACTTCATAACACTCAACATTGGCATGTCAAGTTCTGACAGTGTAACCTCACTCCTCAAAGATCAGGTCTATATTGCCAAATAAGATGGGTAAAACTTATCCTATTATTCAGAGCACTCAAAATGAAAACGCCGTTAATAGTACTGGCAGTGGTAACTACAATTTTTATTAAGTGCTATGCTAATTGTTTTATATTCTTTTTCTCATTTGAGCTCCAAAACAGCCCTGTGAAACATTATTATCCCTATTTTACAATAAGATAAAAAGTTAAGCTTTAGAAATTAGATAATGTTCCCAGGGTATAGTAGGTTGAATAATGGTCCCTCAAAGATGTACAGAAAGATGTACACACATTCCCAGAAAATGTAAATATGTTACCTTACATGGCAAAGGGACTCTGTAGACATGATAAAGTTAAGGATTATTAGTTGGAGAGATAATCCTGAATTATCCAAGTCTGTCTATGTAATCACAAGTTTCCATATAACAGGGAGACAAAAGGATCAGAATCATAGAAGATGTGATGACAGAAGCAAAGATTTGAAGATGCTGTGCTGTTGGCCTTGAAGATGAAGATGAAGGAAGAGGCCATGAACCAAGGAATGAGGTAGCTTCTGCCAGCTGGAAATAGCAAAGAAATAGATTTTCCCCCAGCATCTCTGGAAGGAATAGAACTCTGCCAATCCATTTTGGACTTCTGACCTCCAGAATGTCAAATAATAGATTTGTGTTGTTTTAAGCCACTAATGACAGTTTGTTACAGCAGCAATAGGAAACTTATACACAGGGCAATAGGACTGGTAAGTACTGAAGCAGTTACTTTAACTCTTCTCTGTTTGACTTCCAAATTTCTGATTTTCCTTCTTATATGGCCAGCCTATCTATCTTTCCAACTACAATTGAATCAATGACAATGACATGAAAATCTTAATTTCAGTATTTTAAACCATTTTCTTCTAAAAATATATATCTTAGAATTCTGCTAAAATGTTGCTTCCTGAAATGCTAACTTCAGTTTCTTGAATATATTCTGAATTTACTGATTTTTTAGCTGGAATCCTGTCCCCCTCCCTTCACCCTTCATACACACTGGCATGCACAGTTTCATCAGCACCCAACTCAAAAGGCTACTTTCCCCGTGAATGTAATCCTGCTTCTTTTCAGTATCTCTAACTCCCAGTTGCACTGTGTACCTGTTTTACAATCTTTTATCATACTATGCCATGTGTTACAGTTATTTATATCTGCCTTCTCTCCCACTACTAGATTGAGAGTTGCCTGAGTCTGTGGATGATATTTGCCTCTATTTTTATAGCCATGAGTTCCTAGCCTAAGATATGGCTCCAGGTAGGTGATCAGTAAAAGTATGTCAAATTGAACTATGGCTGCTTAGAACTGTGTCTTTATAAAGCCTGCTCTCACCCATTTAATAACTTCTAGGTCTGCCACAAGGCTTTAATAAATATGGTGCAAGCCCCAAAAATGCACTTTGGGGTCAAATATATTGAGTTCAATCCTCTTCTCCACAAATATTGCTGAAATGAACCTGGATTCCATCCCAGTTTCTGTCAAAGAGAACTTTATAAGCAACTCCTGGCTTTGGCTGAGGCCTTTATCCCAGGGACTCAAAGCCCATTACAGCTGCAAATGCTTCAAATCATAACAGAAAAGGAGGTTATATTACTAAATTATGTGAACTTTTTCAAATTCAACACATCAATCATTCTCCTTAAAACTGTAAATTCCCTATACAGTACAACACATTTCTGAAGTAAAGAAAAATTATTTTAAATCTTACTGGTTAGCATTAGAAAACATAACTATTTTTAAAATGTCCCATCTAGTATCCCTATGTTATTAGTTTCTGATTGGAAATGGCTCATTAGCAGAGAACATTTTTCTTAGTTATTATAGGTGCTCCTTTGCCTCTTCTCAATGTAGACATCTCTATTGGGCTATTTTGGACTTTTATTTGAACTCTTCTAAGAGGGAATATATAAAACTCCGGATCAAATCATGATACCTGTTTTATTTGTATTATACTTTAACTTGTAGTTTCCTGATACTACTTTAGTGGTTGTTGAAAAAGTCTTAAACATATACGTTCCTCTGGGAATGTTTGAAGGTTTGCATCTAGATACAGTAGATACAATTTTCTATATGTATTTAATCTGACAAATGTCTTTGTCAACTGAAGAACTCCAAAAATGTAGCTAGACCAGCATAGAAATTTTGTAATTGTGGAAGGGTTCTGTCATATTAAATTTCGTATTTTGGTGCCTCAGGTAATTTTTTTTTTTTTTTTTTTTTTGATGTACGCGGGCCTCTCACTGTTGTGGCCTCTCCCGTTGCGGAGCACAGGCTCCGCACGCGCAGGCTTAGCGGCCATGGCTCATGGGCCCAGCCGCTCCGCGGCATGTGGGATCTTCCCGGACCGGGGCACAAACCCGCGTCCCCTGCATCGGCAGGCGGACTCTCAACCACTGTGCCACCAGGGAAGCCCCCCTCAGGTAATTTTTTTAAATACTTAATATTAGTCATTTTTTATGCTTCAAATATCCTATATCAATCTTTGCTATCCTCGGCCACTGGTAGACTCATTTCTAAAGTCTTCCAATTTGAGTGTCTGTGATAGACTGTTTATGGAATGGCATTTTAAGAAATCAGATCTTCAGAGCTCACTTTTCCCAAAAAGGTAACTTTAGGAAATATTTCTACTCCTTCACAATCCCAAGATTTCCAGGTGAAAGCAATGGGTGCTGCCTTGGACTTTATGGCATTTAGCAATTGGGGGTTATTCTTAAACTGGTTATTTTCAGGATGTAGATGAATGCACCCATTTTTGTTGGGGGAGAGAAAGGAAAAGGGAGTCAAACATACTTTGGGGTCTTAGGAAGTTTGTTATTGATATTGTTGTTGGTCAATTTATTTTCAAGCGCCTGTGTTCACATATTCAAAATATACTGCCATTACTGCTTTGTGTAAAATCATTATAATGTAGTGGGAAAAGAGGATGCTAGAGTCAGACAAATTTGGTTTAAATTCTCATCTATGTTCTTAATGAAGTGTGTCAGCTTCCTTGTCTGTTAAAATAGAGAAAATTTTTATCTACTTTGGTATTATGAGAGTCACAAGTGACATTTTACCTGCAGTTCATGATATGTAATGAGCATTTCACAAAGTTATTATTATTCCCTGCCTACAGTTAAAAAGAGAAAAATTAGACTGACTGTTTTCCATTATCATTTGGGAATTACACATATGAGTTAAGGTTCCTCACAGAATGCTGACTGACAAAAAGAAGTCTAAGTTTCAATTATAGGAAAGGTTTGAATATTGTCAAATACTTTTTCACTAATTTTTAAATTGTGGTGTTGTATATATTATAGGATCGTGGAGAGGGATTGTGGAAGTAATGTTTCGAATGGAAACATTAAGGGAATAAGGACAAAGGACAAGAAGGAGTAGCTGAAGAAGATTAGGGAAGAGAGAAAATTTAGAGGGGAGTTTTAAAAATATGTGCAGTGTATCCACAATCTTAATTTCCCCTCCTCCAAACAAAACTTCAAGAACGTCTACGTTATTTTTCAATTTTTTTATATGAATTTGTATGTGTGTATATGTGTGTACACCTACATGCAATTGTGTCTATTTTCTTCACAGTAATAAAATACTAAGGTAGGATCTAGTGTAGTTCAAAGACACCCAATTCCTACAATGAACATTGCAGCACTATTCACAATAGCCAGTGCATGGAAGCAACCTAAATGTCCATCAACAGAGGAATGGATAAAGATGTGGCACATATATACAATGGGATGTTACTCAGTCATAAAAAAGAACAAAATTATGACTTTTGCAGCAACATGGATGGACCTAGAGATTCTCATACTGAGTGAAGTGAGTCAGACAGAGAAAGACAAATATCATATGATATCGCTTATATGTGGAAACTAAAAAAAAGTCTACAAATGAACTTAACTACGAGAGCAAAATAGAGTTACAGATGTAGAAAATAAAATGGGGAGCGAGGACAGGGAGGGATAAATTGGAAGATTGGGATAGACACCTACACACTACTATATATAAAATAGGTAAACTAATAAGGACCTACTGTAAAGCACAGGGAACTCTACTCAATACTATGTAATGGCCTATATGAGAAAATAATCTAAAAAAACAGTGGATATATGTATTTGTATAACAGATTCACTTTGCTGTACACCTGAAACTAATACAACATTTTAAATCAATTATACCCCAATAAAATTTTTTTTAAAAAGACACCCAATTCCATTTAGGTTATACTTCTTGGGCCCACCTAAAATGATTTTTTTAATATATTCATACTTTAATCATTTTCAATGTGCTATCATTCAAAAGCATAAAGAGAGGTAAAGAGAGAGAGCAAACAATTAATTTGGTGATCCACTTCTTATGAAAGTTAACTGAATCAATACATGCTAACTAAACTCATGAAGAAAAACTATCCACTGAAGCAGAAATATCACCTCATGTAGGAAGCCTTCAGTGGACAAACCCAGGCAGAATTGATGTTCTCTCCCATCGGCACTTAAACCATCAGGACATGAACAAATATCAGGTAGGAGAGCTGCATATTTGCCTTTCTTTCCATCCTTTCAGATTGTGAATTTCCTCAGTGTAGAGACTGTGTCTTGCTCATTTTTATATGCTTAGCTCAATGAATATTTGTATAATTTTTTGCTTTAGTAAAAGTTTAGTTTATGAAATAGAATACCAATTTTTCACATAGAATAGAATTTTTTAACATTCTTTTCTACTTCCTGGAATAATTATATTTGCAAACTGTGGCATCTTTTTCTTACTATAAAAATATATGCTAAGCATGCAATCCAGGCAGAGGGATCTGTGTGGTCTTGAGGGATATTTCGTTCAGGCTGTGGTAGAGCTTGGGAAATCATCTTTGCTTTTCTATAGACTACAACTTTCTAATGGCTCAAGTGCTGATGCCTCTCAAATAATGTCTTGTTCTCATTTCAATAGTACTAGAAAAATACTGATTTATTTAAACTTTATTTTCCCAAAATTCTACACAGAATGCCATGCTCCTGACAGGGTATATTTCTCTAAATAAATTAAAATTAGTTAAATCACAAACCTCTTGATTTACAACAAAGTTACAAACCATCTCTTTGGGTGGGTTACTTCTATAAATTATTAATTTCTTTACCATGAATTTATTCTTGTACTAAGAGAATGACATTTTACGACCTGGTCCTCAGATTTTTGGGGTGCACGCTTCTTGGAGTCTGCAGATGCTTTTGTAATCACGAAGACAGCAACAGATGAAAGGCGAGGTTTTAGGACTTCTGCTGTCTTCTAGATTTGTAAAAGAAATTGTTAAGAAATCAATCTCTTTCTTCTGTGCGTGTGTGCATGTATGTGTGTCTCTTAAAATTCAGGCAATGAAACAATCATTTTCATGTATTTTTAAAAAACTAAATTGAATGAATTTACTAGTTATTTTAGTTTCATGTAAGTTTAAGTTAACGGGAAATAAAATTTGGGATACCTACTGAGTTAATTTCCATATCCATGTTAGATATTGGTCTTATGCCTTCCAGCACTTTTTAAAACATCTGTAACTAGTGAATTGGGACAAAATAGTGAAATGCAGCATCCAAATGGAACTATGGAGGTTTGGATTTCCTAATGGAAAACTGGAAAATATATTTTTTCATACTTAGAGAACTCTCTTTCTTTTGGCAGACTATTATACTTTAGGCCAATAAATGAAAGAAATTAAATACTGCATCAGCAAATGGTGACAGGGAAGAAACATACAGGCATAAACATATTCTTAAAAGGAAGCTTTTGGGTGGCCTGAGCAAAACCTCAATTAAAACCAAATGTTTAATATGTATCCAAACTATAAAATTTACCTGTCAAAATTAACCCCACCCTTAGCCATTTAAAAACTCCAAGTCTCACAAACAAAATAACGGCTGTTTCCAACTTCTAAACCATGTGATAGTAGACTATTAAGCTGCCATCTTAGGGATTCTGTAATTTCTCTGAATAGCAGCATTATTTATATCTTTAGTTTATCACAACAAACATTTATTGCATTTCTATTGTATGCCATTACTGTGAGAAACACAAGAGCAAAGATGCTCAAATCCCAGTCCTCTCATTTAGAGAATCACAATCCAGCAGGGTAGGAGGGGGGTAGGGTTGCAATTTACTTTTTAAATCAATGAGATTGATTGTAGTTTCTAAAAGCAGTCGTTTTTTTTTTCTTTTTCTTATGCTTATTGGGTTTTAATAAGATGTGGAAGAGATTATTTAATGAATAAATTATTTGCAAATGAAATTACCCTCACAGCTAGTCTTAGATTGTGCTTACATGCATGAGAGAACCGAGCAGATTTGTCACCTCACGAAGTCACATTTACCTCTTTTCCAGAAGCACACTGTTAGCAGGAATATACCACGTACATGAGGATATTCAGGTTTCCAAGTTTTTTTATTCAGGTTTATTCAGGTTTTGTTTATTCAGGTTTCCAAGTTTTTTCTTTAAATCATACCAAAGACATGACTGTCCTCAAATTAAAGTTGCAAATCAAACTGCCGGAACTAAGTCTGCAAATGATGTTCATGCCTAGATATTTTGTATTCAAAATCTTTATGTCTGAGAGAGGTATTATATTTCTTTCTTTCATTTTTTTTTAAAACTACCTTAACAGCAGCTACATTCCAGTTGATTTGGTGAGATGAATGCCATTTACACTTCAGTTTGCACCTTTTTGAAAATGCTCATAAGGGAATAAATCTACACTTTCCAGAATAATTGTGCATAAGGAAATCTGAGGCTGCTAAGGAGAGGTGTTAGACACGTATGGGAATGTACTAGTTACAATCACACCTAAACTTCAATGGTTTCCAAAGTGATAGAGCTAGAGTATACAAGAGAGCTGAGAGAGTTGGCCAAGATTAATTATACTTGACTTTTGTTAATTATAAACAGCAAAAACTTCATAAGTTCTGTTGGTGGGACATTTGGTTGTAAAGCTTTGTGGAAGCAGAAACAAGAGATTGCATGCAATTATTTGTTAAACACTTTAACTTGCTTCTCTGTGCAAAGGAACATATGGGTTACAATGTCTTGGCATTAAAATAGCACTAGCTTATAAGTGAGTAGGTTATCTAGATTTATCAAGAAGTTGATATGATTCTTCAACCATTGGGACAGTCACATGGCTGTGCCATTTGCTTTCCTATAGTGATTTGTAGCAAAATTTTCAAATAATACAAAAAAAACCCCAAAACACGTGGTGAACTTGAAAGATTATGTGCTACTCTAAACTAGGCATGTAGGGATATGAAACATAAGAGACTGAATGGGTAGGATACAGCTTAGGCATGGGTCGAAGTAGCCCTAAAGAACAAAAGAAAGCTAGCAGATCTCTTGATGCCTTCAAGCGGGGAAAGAGGCAAGCCCTGGAGCCAGCCCAGCTGTGGTCTAGCAAGGCAAAGTGTGGATTGGAAAATTCTGACTTTGGAGGCATATAGATTTGGATTCAAATCCCAGCCCTGCAATGTATTATTTATGTGATCTTAAAGCATCTTCAGAGTCATTGTTTCTAAACTAGTGAAAATAATACCTGCTCCATTAAGTTGTCATAAAGAACTAAAATAATGAAACTCATGTATAGGAGGAACCAACATAAGAGACTGAGAAGTGATGGTTGGGAATACAGGGGAGACAACAAGGATAGAATTCTATTACAGAAGAAAAGGGTGTCTTATGATAAGTACATTATCAGCAAGAGAATGTTTTATGGAATGAAATGTTGCTGAATGTTACAGAAACTGAAAAGTATCTGTAGGATTTGGTATTAGATGAGTGAAAATGTCACAATGTACAGTCCTCCCTCAGTATTGGCTGGGGATTGGCTTCAGGACCCCTTGCCGATACCAAAAACCACAGATGCTCAAGTCCTTTACATAAAATGGTGTAGCACAACGAATACAGTCACCTCGTCTTATCCAAGGGTTTCGATTCTGCAGATACGGAAGGTAGACTGTAAATGTTTTCCTGTAAATAAGGGCTGACAAGAGGAGTGCTGGATCCAGCCCAGAGTGAAAAAGACAGAGAATTGGGGATGAAAGGGAGAAATGCTGGCCAGAGTGGAGGAGTGGCTAAGAGGCAGATGAAAATATGGAAGTATGATCAATAAGAATGTTATATGGTCCCCACATTTATTTTATCCTTCTAGTCTGAAAGTTCTATTAAAATATATCAACTTTTTATGAGACATAAATCCTCTTAAATAATCTAAAAACACAGTGTTAGTAATTATGGTATGAAATATTTATAGATTTCCCTTGGACAGTGTTAGTAATTATCATATGAAATACTTATAGATTTCCCTTGGATAAGCGTTGGAGATATGAAACCCACATCAACACACTACGCTTGGACACTGATTTTTAGCATTGTATATTTTGTCAGATTCATTTTAGTGTTCATTGTAGAACCTAAAATTATATTCAAACATTAAGGCAATCAATTTTTTTTCAGTGAGTAAATGGAATTAGTGATAGGCAATAATGCAAGTCATTTGAGGTGATGATAAAAACATTTAATTTTTATTTCTACTTGTGAATAATACCAATAAACTAAAAAAATATGTAACACCAAATAAATTATGATTAATATAACATATATAGTGTGATTGGGCAATTAATTTCTCTAGGCTTCTAAAAGAAAAATATATAAAATGGAGATTCAAAAAGGGTCAAATTGAAATAGGATTGATTGTAATAGCAAACAGTACACCAAGGAAAATTACATGAAATTCAGAATTCATGTGGCAGGAAGTGATTTTGAACACAGTCCTGCTTGAAGAAGTATATAAGATTATCTTACAGAGAAAATTGGAAATATCTGTCTCAAACTCTTTCTTATGAAGCCATCATGACACTGCACCTGTGTAACATCCTTTGAATTCAGGAGAAGTTCTAAAGGAAGAACTGTGGCTTGGTGGAAAGGAAGGAACTCAGTCCTGTATGAGTGAACTCCAAGAAATGTTCTAAAAATGAATTCACAAAGAAACTTCCAAAGCACCTACTATATGCCTTAGGGATAAAAGAATAGAGACTGCCAAGTTTTAAAATCAGTTTCTAAGAGGTTTCTAGCTTTGCAGCATACTTGAATTTTAACAAATGCGACGTCTTCCTTTAGTGGAGGAGAAATAAAGAAACTCTCTCACAAGGATTTTGGATCGCTCATACAAAACTTTATTTTGATGATCTAATTTTAAATGGATTAGAAACATGCAGATTAAATTTCTCTAGAAAGAAGCTACTTAGGAATTGAGGGTAAGCTGCTGGGCCAATGATAGCTTGGCACTGGACAGCCTAGAGTCTTTGAAAATAACTCTCAAATATTTGATGAACACAAATGGCAGCCAAGTTCCCAGAAAATTTTAAGCAATGGTGGTTACTTATATGTAAGCTAAATCTCCTAGTGGATTTACAATTACTAGGACATTAACTGTGGGATATGTAAGGAAGTAAGCCATCAGAAGAAATACCAATAGGGCTAAATATTCCTTTATACTCAATTCCTAATTGACTTTGTCCCCCACGTAATAGTGTGTGTGTGTGTGTGTGTGTGTGTGTGTGTGTGTAAGTCTGTTTATTTGAGTCCAGCATGGTGGATACTTAGTTCACCATTCATAGTATAGTACCCTACATGCATATGTTGATTCTCATTACTATTGTTGTTTTGCAACATAAGTTTTAGAAAATAAAAAGTAACTTACAATTCTCCAAAAGCTTATAAGAATTTTAATCCATTTTGTTTTTGTTTGTATTGTGAAACATGCAAAGAAGGACAGAAACCACATGCAGAAAGAATGGGCAACTATAAAAAAGGTGAAATACCAAAGCTTCTTTGAATTTCTTGCATAATCTGCCATCTCCGCCTCCCTCCACTTATGTTTCTTCATCTGTCAACTAGCTTCAGAGCCTCTAATATCTTCAAATGTATTATATCCTGTTTTCTGGGTAATTTTTCTAAAAATTAGCTTATGTCCCCTACAAAACATTGCTCAGCTGAATGTATTGCTCATCTTTCAGCCAGTTCTCCACACCTATGCTCAGCCTTTTGGAATTCCTTGGCCTCAACACCTCTGCAAATCATAGTCCCTTTTTAGAATATGATACCTCTCCTTTTGTGTTGCTGAACTGTGTGCATTTATGATGCAACTGTGGTGTCCATATCCTCTCTAAAGCATGACTTGACCTTCTTGGGCTTAATGAAGAGCCTCATCTCCTGGTTTCCAGCCTGTGCCCCCACTATTCCCTTGACAAATGAAAGCAGATCTTAGATTCATCCCTGTAGCCTTGTATGGAAGAAGTGGCTAACCATACAACAAGAGTTATTCCCCCTCTTTTGTAGGATAGAGTCGTTTTTCATAAGCAGCTCCACAAGCACTATTTGATTTCCCAATTTCTCTTGCATTTGGATGGAATCTTGTCAAGTAAAAAAAAAAAAAAAAATGTGGAATTTGCATTTCCAGGGCAAAGTAATGAATAGGCAATGTTACCATATCTTTCCTTTTCTACTCCATCTTGTGATAAGAAGCATAGCCCTTTGAGGCCCAGGGGGATACTTGAGCAAGAAGACAGAAGGGACCTGTGTCCCTGAACCACCTCCTGAAGAGAGCTGCATGCCAACCAGGAGCATCATCATTGGACGGTTGCATGAGCCAGAATTAAACTTGTATTTTCTTACACACTGAAATTTTGAAGTTTATTTGTTACAGCATCTAGAATTACCCTACCTAACATGCACAGGTAACTCAATTGTTGCTGAAAGAATAACATGTGATTGAATAAGTAGTGAGTAAAACTGCCCAGCTCTCCAAAAGCTCTCTTCTGAGTGCAAGAAACATCAGCCTGTGAGTTTATTCATCTTTGGTATTTGATCTCAATAAAAACACAAATGACACTGAAGAAGGCAGACCTATTATCAAATGCTACCAATTAAAAGTTTTAATTATGCTCTTTAAGGATTCTCAGAGTTTCCCATTTTCTAATATGTAACATGCTACTGGGACATCCTACTACTACTACTACTACTAGTACTATTACTATGATGATGACTAGAGGCAAATATTTATTGATTATTTCCAATGTACTAGGCATGTTGTAAGCATTTTATATGTATTCACTCATTTAATCTCACAACAATACTATGAAGACTAGTGTAGATAATGAAACTGAAACACTGAAAGGTTAAGTAACTCTAGCAGTCAGGCTCTAGAGATTATATTGCTTAATAGGTCTTGGTTAAATTAAATTTGCACAACAATGTAATAAGGGTTGGGTCTGGAGGAGGGCATGGCACTAAAAGGCTACAGACAGGGAAGATAAATGTAGTGT
This sequence comes from Phocoena phocoena, assembly GCF_963924675.1. Lineage (NCBI taxonomy): Eukaryota > Metazoa > Chordata > Mammalia > Artiodactyla > Phocoenidae > Phocoena > Phocoena phocoena. Next base: position 105,137,425 of record NC_089222.1, read on the forward strand.
ATGACACAGCCCTGTCTAGGATATAAATTGATCCCAAAAGTTAAAAATAAACTTTTACTGAATAATATCCTAGATGTTTACCAGTGAATAGCAAAGGGATTTTAAAACACGTTAACTCTGTTTTCAAGCAGTATACAGTCTATTACACTAGCTGGTGGGGCCCAATAGATTCCATTTATTTAAAGAGTTTTCTAAAGAAGTACATGGATCACTGTGGCCTCCAGAATCCCTGGGAATAGAAACACACTGTGGCTACATGCATCTATGCAGAGGCTCCTTTGAAATGTTAGCAATGAAGACATAAATTAAAAAGAAAAAAGGAACAACAGTGGTAGGAACAAAACTGTTTCTGCTTTATCCCTTTATTTCAAATTAAATAAGAACCATTAGTTAGGAGACTTAGTTCTCAAGAGCTCTAACCATATACAAATGCAACTCAGGTGGTTTCCTCTCCAGGGGCTCAAAATCAAGTAGAGGAGAGAGGAGCCAGGCCAGCAGGTCTTGTGGTTTCCATTGTTTCATTTGGCTACATTTGCAGCCTTTGGCTTGTTCCATATACTTATGGAAAGGCAAACCTCAAAGGTTTGGCTAGAACTTTACAAGATGTTTGTGAAATTCCCAAAGACAGAAAAATAAACCACAGAGCTTTGGGTGAAAAATGTAGCACTGTGTTTTTAATGGAAATTCTCATAATAACTATCCTCCTTCAAGTGTACAATTTCTACCCTCAAGACTCTTTGCTTCACAGTATGCATTTTCATATATATCCTTATTTTTTTCTCTGAAAGAGGCTCTCAGCACAAGTAGGATAAAAATTAAAACCTGAAAGCAAGTATGGAACCATATTGAGTCATTGAAATAGCTTGCAATTCAAGAGATTAGGGTTTTAGTCCTAATTTGCCACTAAGAATATATTTAAACTTTAATAGGTCACACGATCTTAGTTTCATGTATATAGAATTTTAATTTGTCATTTAAGATTATCAGAATTAGTTATACCCTTCCATTTATATTACATTCTCTTCAAGCTCCATCTTTTTTATTGTTTTATAGTTTTCCTCTTCTACTCTGATAACTCTCTCTAGTTATTATCTCACACATAGAAACTCACTATAATTTGTATAGCTTATGTCTTTGGGTACACATTGTATAAGTCAATGGCTATTCAAGAAAACAGAAGCCATCTAGTGTTTCAAACAGAGGGAATTTCATGTAAGGGAATTGCTCTGAGTAATAAGCCAAACAACGGATGCTGAGACAAATGGAATTAGGCAATAGCAGGAAGCCTTCAGGTTATTCAGTAAATTCCTTGGAGCAACACACCAAGTATGGCATATTTTGCCTCCAAAATCTAAAGTGATCTTTCAATTTAGAGGGATTATCTCAACATGCCCCAGCCTACAAGATCTGTAGAGACATCATCCAAGTGGATCTAAGTGTTCATGGTGTTCACCACCTAATCTCTGACACTGTGTGTCTCATTAAGTCATCTAAGGTTCTTGCTGCTTCCAAGAGCAACCTGAATACCATCAATATAATTGACCTGTGTGATGTTCTGTGGAATGTGCTGATAATTAAAGTCTGAATAACATTATGACAGAGAGCAGAAAAGGTAACACAGCCCTGAGCTTCTCTTTTTCTTTCAGTAAACTCTTGATCACAGTTAGAAAACTGCAGTCCTTGTAGCCATCACTGTTACCATGATGGTTACTATAGCCATTACTTAATCCTCCAAATACTTCCTTTCAGCCAGTGTTATACTTCAAGCAACTGTGTATTTAATGCCTCTGCCTGTCACAGATTGCTATTATTTCAGTTTCCGTCTGCAGGGAGGTTATCATCATGTTAAAGATTAAGCAGATGAGTCTCCCAATCTTAGTATCCTGCATTAGGGTCTGTTTCCTGGGAACACTCCCAGTATCAAATACTATTTCGGATTCCAATCAGTAAATGTAAACCATTCTAGTATTTCGAGTGAGAAACTCAGCATACAAAATTAAACAGGTGGTAGAGAAACTGAGAAGGCAAACGGGATGGTGAAGCAAATCAGAGATTAGCAAAAGGAGAACACTAGCAAAGTAGACAGCAGGAGACCAGTACACTCCATTGGGACTGGAATGACACTAGGAAAGGAGTGCTATTCACCAGAATCCAGACACCAGGGAAATCCTGCAGGTTCCAGAACCATGTCCAGAATAGCTCTGGAGGAGTTAGGGCCACAGAAATAGGTTCTGTTTAGTGAGGAGTGAGAACCTTGGAAAAGATATGGCTACTGCTCAGAAATGCCCACCCAAAACAGAGAGAGGAAAGAGAGAGAGAAGAGGGAGAAAGGAAGGAGTATAAGGAAGGGATGGGGAGAGGAAGAGCTTCCTGATTCCTTTCCTTTTCCTCTCCAACTTTAACCAGTGCTTCCATTAGCCAAACCTCACCAGACAGCAGTTGGCAAAGGACCTTTGGAAATGTAGCTTGCCGGTGAAGGAGGGGAATGGATCTGAGATCAAATAACAAAAACAATGGCCTATGTGTGAATCCTTGTAAAAGAGATAGTGCTGTATAGTAATTGTAGAAAATTTTTAATTCACATGTCGTGATATGGATTCGATTCTCTTATTTGTTTCTCTTGGTATCTGTTTTAATGGTTGTCCCTGGTGTGATACATACACTGCCGCAGTAAACAGTGTAGTATGGAGCCACAAAAATTTACATACTCATTTTCTTAGTGATGACTACCCAAGTTGTCTTCACAGCCCTGATACCACAGTTAATGCTACAAAGAGCTTCCTTATGGACTTTGTTAATTTATGAAAAGTGAAATTTTTGAGTGTTGGGCTATGTGAATATTAATCTCATCAAGTATGACACATTTCTCCAGAATGGACCACTCCAGTATATACTGCACCAAAATTAAATATTTTTGCTATAGTCTCACTAATAATTAGTACTGATCAACTTGAAGGTTTTTGCTAATCTGAGCTGTAGCACATGTACTCATCATTGTCTTAATTGCATGGTTCCACTTCTCATAAGAATATCTCCAAGTGTCTGTTAACCATTGTTTTTCTTTCCATATGTTGGTTAGTCATAACTTTAACTATATTTCTATTGTGTTTCCTTTCTTTTAGTTTTGTTATTGTTTATTTTACAAATTCCTTTAGTATTCTAGATATTAGTACCTAGTTGGTTCAATTCATGCAAAAATCTTCTATTTTGATATTTATTAAAAGTTAGCATTTGGTGATTTATATTGTAAAAACTACTTTTGATGTAACAAAATCTAATTTTTTATGGTTTGTGTTCTTCAGTCTTGTTAAAGAAAATTTCCTCTAACACAAATACACAAAAAATATTCTCCTTGCATACCCTTCTTTTAATTGTATAACTTTATTTTTACTCAATCCGTCATAGTTTACCTTTGTTTTTTTAAGAATGACCTTCCTTTTCCTCTAATTAGTGTGTGATTGCCCCACATCATATGCAAAGCACTCCATCAATTCCCAAATGACTGGCATTTGCACTTTGAATTTCTCTGCTTATAAGGTACTCTCATTCTGACCACTCTATTTTGTTCCATGTGTATATTTGTCTATAACTGGGACAGTATTACATTGTTTTAAAATGTAATGGATATGTGACATGTTTTATAAACATTTGATAAGGTAGATAATCACTCTTTGGCCTTTTATTTCCTTTTATTTTGGGAAATTGATTCAGTTATTTATCGATCTTTGTTTCTATACCTACATTTTAAAATACAGTGTTTAAAAAAATTAGAAATATACTTTCTGTAGTCTTCTATCATTTCTACTGTAATGCAAGTGTTTATTAATATGGTTGTTTGGGGTTTCAGACAAATGATTTTATATATATATATATATATATATATATATATATATATACATGTATAATATACATATATAAATATTTTATATTTTAAATATACACACATAACACATTTTGTAAATGATTTCTGATTAACATTACAGTCAGAAAATGTAGTCTTTATTATGTTGATTTTTTAAAATCTAGTATGGTTTTTGGACGGTTTTTGTTAATATTCTATGCAAATTCTGCCTCATTCCTGGGCAGAGGAGGACAAGATCAGAGCTCTGTCCATTCTTTCTACATATGTGCAGTGGGAGTTCCTCACTGGCTGGTTCCTGCCTACCCTGTGCTCTTTTTCAGTCCTGCCAACTGAGTCAGCAAAGGCCAGAGCTGTGAGACTGGGAGGCCAGGTGACCATCCTCAGAAAACAGAGGGAAGAGGGATGCCGCGGTATGTTGAGTCCACACACAGCGCTGGGCACAGTGAGTCTTCAGTGTCAGTGGAGTGTTGATTGTGTACCAGGACTGTGCTCATTGTTTGATATATAATGGTTCATTAAATCTCACAACACCGTATGCAAAACACCCCATCTATTCCCAAATGGGCAGTACTTGTGAGAAGGGTGCCATCACCATTCCTATTCTATAGATGACAAAGGCACAGGGAAGTGAAATAAATTGGATATTTGAAGGAAGTGGGGAATCTGGAATTTCATGTGAAATTCTTATTTGTAAATTTTGGCAACTAATTCAAATATTTTAACCCAACACCAACAAAAATTAATCTTCATCTTATAAATGGTAAGTGAATGTCAAATTGAAGCAGATTTAGAATTCAGTGCTTTTTCTAATGAATGTTTTCTTGTGGGTGTTATTCTGTGGAATAATTTCCTAGAGTACAGAATATATATCTATAACACAGCGACTTCTTGTGTAAGCATTGCAGCAGCACTTTTTATATTATACAATAGTAGAAACTGGTTAAAAGACCAACCACATATTCAGATAATCAGCGATTGGAAAGCAAGTTTATAGGCTTAGGAGACAAAAGGAGGGCTTACTTTATCATCTCTTCTTCATTCTTAAATACACATTTATCTTCAAAAATTTTAATGCACTACATATTAACGCTCAATGTCAAACAAATAAAATAAATAAAGCACAGTCTCATACAGAAAAATAACTTGAAGGAGTTCAGTGAAAAAGTTGGAAGATATTAGGTATATTACCAAAACTTTAATGGTGGTAAAGACAGTTAAACAAAACAGTAAAATGAGAACATCCTGTACCTCCAGAGGAGACTATAAAGAAGGTCTTATAATAGCAGATCTGTCAAGCTAGTACTCTGACTGAGGCTGTTCTCTGCCTTTGTTTCAATAGTCCCCCAAATAAAAATGACAACGTAATATGGATGTACATGTGTATGTATATGTCACTGACAATACTTTTACTATTTTTTCATAAGAGAGTCTGTTTTTTAGATTACATCTTTCTTACACTTTGTTGTCCAAAAATCCTTATTGTTCTGAAATAAATTATGGTTGTAAATATTTTAGTGGGTTTTTTTTTTTTTTTTTTTTTTTGCTTTTCTTAAAAAAAAAGACTTCCTTCTTTGGCAAAATAAAAATGTTTTTGACTCAAAAATTCTTTAAGATTTTATTTGTATTTCAGAAATACAAAATTCTGAAAACTGCTGCTATTATTTGTTAGGTCTGTGTGTGTATCAGAACACCCCCTTCTCCTTGGTTGTTACACTAAATCTCCAGCAGTGTTAACCTGAGGCTGAGCGGCAGGTGTGTGGTCACATTTTGGGTGACTGGAATAATTTGATCAATTCCAATGATCACTTTACTTAATATCCATTGTCTATTAGGAAAGGCGAACTTTTGACCTGTATCTGAGCTGTTTTTCTTCTCTGTGGCTTCTGGCTCCTTCAGTGCCTTTTTATTAAATGATTTTTTTGGATTTATGTTTAGTTCATATTCTCTCAAAAGAAAATAAAGAATGTAACTATCAACTTGTTCAATTCTTGGATGGACTTTTAAACACAATCTATTAATTTTACACATTTTTTGACTGAAGATTTACTTATGACAAACCTAACACCTGATCTCTTTCAAGGCAATGAGTTTCTCATTGACCTGCTAGGCTGCTAGCCCTGGAAAAGTAAAGTGATAAGTAATCTGCTACCATGAAAATAAATCTACAGCACTGTATTTTGGAAACTCACAATGACAAACAACAAACGAAGAGATATTATCAATTACTACAGATTTTTATATTAGAAAGGACTTTACAGAAAATTAAATAAAATGGTGAATTCATTAAATATAAATAAATACTAACATTCATGTGAACAACAAAAGCATTAGCAATATTTTTTTGATTACTAGGCAAGGAACATTACAAATGCATTTAAAATGTATTTGTATTTTCATGAAATCTACCTTACATTATCTCGTCCATTTTATATAGATTTTAGCACATACAAATTCAGTGCATATCTTTTTCTCTTCATCATAATGTGAATATCTTAAAAAAAATATGTATTCTCTTATGTATTTGTTCTGGGTTTACTTGATGTTTGGTTAAATCATTCTAAGTACATCATACTAAAGAAATCTATGATAAAAATTCACAAAAAACTTAACATTTGAGAAGGTACCTGGTATGCAGATGAAATGTATTTTCTTGGAATATATTCATGCATGCCATACTTTCTGCATATTTATTTCTTCTCTGTCATCATTTGAAACTTATTACATATATCATGAAAATGTCACTGATCTGATAAATATGGATCAATGAACGGTCAAAAATATGACCTTTAAATAAGACAAGAGAAGGAAGGGAAAGAACTAACATCTATTGCTTCATTATTATTTGCCAAGAGCCCTGCTATGAGATTATATATATGCGTATGTATATATACACATATATATAAATCATCATATCAGTCTCATAAACTATCATTATTATCTTTATTCCAGAAAAGACAAACTATGTTGACAGTTTTTTTTTAAATGCCTAACTAAACATATTTATTACTGTAAATGGAAATTTAAACCAGAGTCATCTTCCAGTCCTCTGCTTCCATCTATAATTGACTTGTATCAGACAGACTCTTCTGCCAAGAAACTACTAAAGCTGTCTAAAATTAAAACAAACAAACAAACAGCAGTTTGAAGGAATCTTGGAAGCCAGGATTTGAGGGGCCGCAATCCTGAAGAGAGGAAAATGCAATTAAAAAAGCCCTCCATTCACCACTGATTTTTTTCCACTTCAGACATTTGCAAGTCCCAGGACAGGATAAAGAGGCCGAACAAAAAACATCATAGATTTTGTGGCCAACTCACTCAGATGGGATGGGAAAAATAGTAGAAATCAAGGTTACCATGGCAGCAGGAATTTGAGGAACCAAATTAGGAGAAAAGGGAATCATGGAGAAGTGAAGTGACATTTGGTGTAACTTTCCCCTCAAATCTGAACCAATTCCTAATCTTTGCATGAAGGGGTGAAAAATCAAGAAACTAGGAGGAAAATGTTTGGTAAAGGCTGAAACACTCAAGAGTGCTTAATAATCTGACAGTGCTAGGCTGCTCACCAAAAAGGAGGAGCTCTGAAAAGCCCCAGCCTTTCCATTGAGACTACTCTGGGAAATCTGTCAATACACTGTAGGAGTAAGGACAGAGTAGAAGTAGACCAGTCCTACCAAAGCCTGAAAACAGCTTAGAAAAATTGTAGTCTCAAATTGGATCAAGGTGATCTTCCCATATGCTACCTGCTTACCGGATGAATATTACATCTTCTCTGAAGAAAGGTGACATCATTCAGAGTCTTTAGCATTCTTTACAAAGATTGACACTCAGTTAAAAATTACCAGTCATGGCAGAGACAGAAATAACTTATCAAAAACCAAGAGAAAAAAATAGACAATAGAAATAAACCACCAGTTGTCAAGATTTTGGAGTTATCAGAAACAAACTTTAGTACAGCTTGAATTAAAATGTTCAAAACCATTATGAAAATAGATAAAATGATGAACTTTACCAGAGATATGACATCTAAAAATAAAGCAGATGAATACTTTTGTACCATAAGTAAAATTTCTGAAACTAAATATTTAATAGATATGTGTAACAGCAGAAAAGAAAAATAGTGACTAGAGTATTGCTCAGTAGAATGGAGAACACCACCTATTTCTCTTTATAATGTCATTACAGTTGGTGTTACTTCTCTTGTGAAGAAGTTGTTGAGTTTCTTATGACTAACAACATAAATATCACTTTTCAGAGAGGCTTTCTACAACTGCTCAAATTAGTAGGTCTCCTCTACTCTACTTACCTATCCATCACACTTTCCCCTTTGTTTCCTTTAAAACACTTATCAGTGCAAAAGACTTTAGCTAATGAAATTGAAAGGTGTAAGGACCATTTTTCCTGTGTAAACTTAGGCAAGTTACTTACCTTCTTTGAGTCCAACTTTTTCTTCACATATTAATACTAATGCACAAGTTAAATATTGTTAGAGAGTAAATGAGACAATGTATGTAAAGCACCTAGGTCAATGTGAAGGCAATTTTCATTTTATCAAAGAGTAAAACAACATTCTCAAGAGTTGTTTTGAAGAGGCTATTTGGGAAATTAACTAAAACCCAAGGCGTAGCTAATACGAAAATGGCTGCATCACAGTGGAAACCATAACAGACCTGATATCAAATGCCTTGGACCAAGTTCTCATTCAAAACTTACCTGTGTGGTGGCACTGTTCTGTCAATTTCCAGAATTATAAAGAGTGAAAATTGTATACATCATAATTCTGAGAATTAAGGGGAAAAAGTTTCAATATAAACCTGGTATTATCATTAAATCTGCCCACCAATAAACTAATTCACTGACCATTCCCTGATATATCAAACATTCTAGGGTTTTCATTGTCCAAAAATCTATCATCATTTCTCTTTTGAGGTTTGGTAATGTATATTTTGATAATATAGCTTTGCTTTACTGCATCTTGATCAACTGGAGAAAGATATAGAAATGAGGTTCCTGTCTGGGAGTTTGCCAAAATCACATTGATTTTATAATTAAGTGCTGTTTCCTACATGAAGCATTTAATTCTCGGATGCTCAGGTACTGAAAATGATGTTGTCAAGTTAAAAAGAAAGTAAATTATCATTTGCTTCCTTGAATAAAATATTATTGAGGTTGGCTTGAGATCAATGAATAGATCATTTATGGAGACAACATTTTTTCATTCACTGTCCTAAGCAGATATATACAAAGTTGATTTTGTATTCGCTAAATAAGGAGTGCACAAGCTTTTCTCAAAGCAAATATTTTAGACTTGCCAGCCATAAGGTCTCTTTTGGAACTACTCAACATTGCCATTAGAGTTTAAAAGCAATCATATGTAAACAAATAGAAATGGCTATGATCCAATAAAACTTTATTTACAAAAGCAGGCAGCCAACCCATGGCATATAATTTTCTTCTGTTTTAAGTGATTAAGAAATTACTATGAGGAAAAATAAATGCACAGACAAGGAAATGCTTTACCTTTTTAAGAAAAATAATTTATCATAAATCAATGACACAGAAATTTTTCAGATAATCCAAACTCTAACAAAGAAAAATAAAGGGTTAATTCTTACTTGCAGCAGAAACTTGCAAACTGTATCTATAATTTGTTCTTTTCTTCCTGGACACACAGACTCCCTTGCAGTGAGATATGGCTGCATTTTGGCCAACAGAAATGGGAAAACTTTTAAAATATGTATCATTTCTAGGTTTGGGTCATAAAATTCCCCCATGTATTATCTTTACCTACTTCCCCATCTGTCAGCCAGATGCAGAGGATCCAGCAAAAGACTGAGACACCAGGAGATGGAGTGGCCTGAGTCACTAAGTGACTATGTGAAACACAACCCCTAGCTCTTTCATGCCATCAACAAAACACTATATGCATGACAATTAACTTCCATTTTACCAACTGACTGAAATATCAGAGCTGACATTTTACCAACTAGTATTAACAACCATAAAACATAAATTAGTAGGAGAAAAACTAAATGCATAGAATTGACTTAATGTGTTGGCAGCAGATGGTGAGGACACAGATGTAGTAGGCTTTTGAGTACAGACCCCTGCTCTGTTGTAAAACACCTAAAATGGGGGCCTGGGATACCTTAGAAGTAAGACCATGTGACAGTTCTTCCTGTGATTTTAGAGGAAGTTGCTGGAAAGAGTCAGAATGCGCGTTAGTTGCCACTAAGGTCTTAGTTGCCTCTAACAAGGTATTACAAAATAAAGATGCTCTCAGACAATGACTGGCTGGCTTTCACAGTGAGAACAAGGGTTTTAGAGTTTGGAAAAGACAATGTCGAAGGTCAAAAATGGATAAAACTGAAAAAAAATTTTTGAGTGCCACAGACCTAGTAAGATTTCTCAGTTGATCCAAGTACTTGGTCTGGTAGCAAAGATCAGGTGACCAGATTAAGTGTGTTACCTTCCCACTCAAGATTACTTTTTTTCTAATTACCTTTAATTGTCTGCTATTATAAAGGAAGGAAAAAGGGAAGAGGAGAAGACGGTGAAAGAGAGAAGTAAGGATGAGAACAAAAGAAAGAAATCATGCTTGAGAATTATGTCTAGAAAAAATGTGGATGTGATTACTGGTACATGAAAGTGGATGGCAGGAAATAACTTCAAGATCTTCTAGTTTTAAAGGGGGTTTATTTCCAAACAAACCACAAACCTGGGCCAAAAACTGTTTTTCTGTCCAAGCCTTAAAACAACCTGTGGACCCAAAGGCAGGAAGAAGATTGTGAAAGCTCTTTAGTTCCCAAATATGATGGTGATGAATAAAAGAGGACAATGCAGAGCATGGAGCTAGAAGCCTTGGAGAACATCTCCAGAAAGTGAAATCTAGGTTTGGATTTTTCTCCCATTCTTCTCTTTTCCCAATGGGAAACCACCACAAATCTATGAAATGAAATAGAAATGTTTCAAATAGATCCAATTCAAACGGGATAAAAAAGCATTTTGATCATTACTACATATAGCAATGATACAACTTACAAAACTACGTATCTGTGTATGTGGGCATGCAAAGATATGTGTGTGCATGCATGTATACATACATATACACACATATATAGCTTTTAAAAAAACAGTATTTGCTTATACATTTCGTAATTCATAGTCCACGATTCTAATGTCAGCAAGGGTAGCCAATGCCTTGGGTGTATGTCCTTGCCTTTGGCACATTCCAGGTGAAATTCCTCCTCAGTCCATGCACCTTCTCTAACAGTCCTTTCATAGGACCTTGTGCATGTCTTGTTTCTGTCAGTGTGCTATGGGATGAGTAGAGCAAAACCTCAAAATGTATTCATCAAAATCAGGTAAGAATTGATACCAATTCTGCTCTGTCATTCCTAACACAAAGCTACTTTTTGAGTGACTGCTGAGCTATTTCAGTTATAAATTGCAATGCTTAAAATCTATTCTTCATAAAAATAAAGTACATCAATTTAATGTTTGTAAATAGAAGGAAAACAATGCTATAAATATTTTCTTTCATCATGTATAACAGAAAAAATACCCCTTTACTAGTGTATAAAAAAGAATATATCAGGCTTCCCTGGTGGTGCAGTGGTTCAGAGTCCGACTGCCGATGCAGGGGACACGGGTTCGTGCCCTGGTCCGGGAGGATCCCACATGCTGCGGAGCAACTAGGCACGTGAGCCATGGCCGCTGAGCCTGCGCGTCCGGAGCCTGTGCTCCGCAACGGGGGAGGCCACAACAGTGAGAGGCCCGCATACCGCAAAAAAAGAATATATCTCATCTCACGTACTGACTTTTAATGCAGAAGAGCACTTTTTACATTACCAATTACCCAGATATAGTACATTTTTAATTCCTTTATAGTGACTGAACATCTTAGATGATTAAAAGTTAATGACCTGAAAAAATAGCAGAAGCTTAAGTGTGCTATTTGTTTTTATCCTTGTTTGGATTGTATAATCTAAATGATTTATAAGTGTTATTATCATTTATTGTAAAAAAGTGATTTTTCACTTCAGAATTCTCATGTTCAAATACCACAATACAGGAAAGCCAGAGATGCCATGTCTCATATATATATATATATATATATATATATATATATATATATATTTTTTTTTTTTTTTTTTTTTTTTTTTTTTTGCGGTACGCGGGCCTCTCCCGTTGTGGAGCACAGGCTCTGGACGCACAGGCTCAGTGGCCATGGCTCACGGGCCCAGCCGCTCCGCGGCATGTGGGATCTTCCCGGACCAGGGCACGAACCCGTGTCCCCTGCATCGGCAGGCGGACTCTCAACCACTGCGCCACCAGGGAAGCCCCATGTCATATATTTTGTGGTGGTGTGGGTACAAAAAAGAATTGCAAAACACATGTATTTCTATAAAATTTTATTATAAAATATATTTATACTTTTTCATTACTTTTGCAAATATAAATGCAAAAAAAGCTGTTTTAAATCTGACACTAAGAAAAGTACAACTGATTCTGAGACATTTATCCTTGCATATAGTGCTGTTTTATTTAGATATTTTCACAAACAAATAAGCCAATCCAAATGATTATTAAGTTGTGTTGGGAAAAGAGCTAAGATTTAATCCACAAAAGCATATACTTAATATTTACCAGTTGCATTGAGTCAGAATACTTCCAGGATGTGAATTGCAGGAGTTTCCAACATTGTCTCTTGGAGCTTTGGGCAGAAAACACTGGGTCTGGTTCAGAATTCACTCTTTCTCTCATCTTCATTCTTTGCTTTGGTTGTGGTTTGATGTGCTTGAAAAGCAAAAGACAGCTAAGTGGCAGTGAAAATAAAGTAGATTCATTTTCTGGTTTCAAATTTTTAGATGGCTTTAGAAAGTAACCGCGTTTGAAAAAGCAAATTAAAAAACAGAAACATCACATGGACTTAAAGCTCATCTCATACAATAGATGATACAGGCCAATGAAAGAAAGAAAAGCTTTATGAATAGAGTGCAATAAGAAAAGTAAAGGCAAGAAGAAATTCATACTTACCTTAGGTGCCACGTGACAGTGCACCGAGATCTTTAACAGGTGGTAAAGACACAACTTGGCACAATCAGCAATTATTTTTGGCAAGAGGTAGTGAAGCGGAAAACTCTGTCTAAGAATTAATCTGCAGCTGTACAGCACAGTGCTTCGTCAGCTCCAGGCTGTGATACGAAGCACAGTCAGGTATGTGGAAGTTCCTTAAATGTCAGACCATCAAAATAAATTTTTAACAATTGAGTCAAGAACAGATATTAATAAATAGATGCTGTATGTAAACACAGGTACAATTTTTCATATATTTTGTCTTTAATAAACTTGAGAATAAAATTGAATTTATTAGCAAAATATCTTCAAGAAATCTTACTGTGTGCAACCCCAAATAATTTCATCCTTTTCAGCAGTACAGCTTTGGTTGCAACAGGATTCACTGACATAAGGGGATTCTATGCACCCAGTTCAGGTGTTCGGTGAAGCCCCTGCTTGAAACACAGGCATGGATGCCAAATCATGTGTACCAGTCACTCTTGTCATGACTAATTAGATATTGCCTCCATTTTCCACCTTCCACAAAAGCAAATACTCATATACATGTACAGGATATCCTGTCCATAGTGCTGTGTTGCATACATTAAAATCTGTCATCATTTCAGGAGGAATAATCAAATTACTTCCTATGGACAATAACCCTTGGCCTAGTTTTAACCAAGTAGTTGATGCTTCAGCTTGATATCCAGTAACACTTTTAAATAAAGTGGGAAGTACGAGAATTATAATACTTTTAGTAAGAATTTATAGAATCACAAATATACAGTAAATTGATTTTTTTAAGTAAGTGAAAAGGATACGGCATTGGTATGATTTTTTTTTGTGTTATGATTGAATCACACTTCACTAAAAGTAATTTCCTTTTGCGAAAACTGATCAAGTGTTATATCCTTTTTTTCTTTCTTTCTTTTTCTCCTAGTGAATAATTATTGTTTTAGGTAACCTGACAATATCCGTCTCTCAGGATAAAATCTAATAACTAATGCATACAAAGTTGTCAACTCATGCATTTATTTAAATGCAGTGATAAATCCTGGTAGCTCTGCTACACTTGATTTTTCTTAAACATCATGTAAAAATCAAATGGCTTAACAACTGATATTCAAGAGATTAAATGTTTAAAGATATTTCTTTTTCATCTACAAGGATTTAAGTTAGCACATTTCTACCTTATTTCCAATTCACTTTATTTTTCTCAACAAGCTATCATTTAGAATTATTTGTAAATATAAAAACCCAACAACTCAAAAAACATCTCATGCAATGTTATCTAATTCCTTGGACGAGCACTTCAGTGTTTGTGTGAGGACTATAAACTGAGCCAAAAATGCAGGATGAAATCTCAGATTTCCTCATATGTGAGTCTTACCCAAATCAATTGAAATTGCTCAAGGGTAATCAAGTGTACAACTGGAGTTAATAATTTTCATTTAGCCATAATATCATTGCTTTTTGAGTGCTGGCTTCTTGCCTTGTGCATTATGGGATTTTTTGTTATGCTTAGCTTGCTTAAAATCATAAATTTGAATCATTTGCAACTGAATATCATAACTAGAAAATATTCACTCTCATCTTGACCCCAATCTCTGACTTCTTATTTTCAGGCTTCATTTGTCTTTCCAAGTAATTAGGATCGTATTTTAAATAAAATTCACAACCACCCTAAGACGCCTCCTCTCTGAACTGATCATTTCTTCATCAAATCCTTAGGAAGCACCACTGGCCTCTTCTTCCCCAATAGCCAGCTGCTGAGCGTTGTTGAAGCTATTATAACCTCGACCAATTGGGCCTTCCAGAAATTCACGTCTATAACCAATACTACCATTTGACAATTTAATGATGCTCTAAAAGGGGAGGGTTCAAGGTTAACTTGTCTGTCCTTGTAATCCTGTTGCCTGGAACAGAAAGTCCTGCTTGGTAGATGCTCAGTAAATACTTGATAATAGAATACATTGCAGCTGTTTGTTCAAATCTTCTCCAATTTGTTCTATCTCTACTACGCTTCACTCTCAAGACCAGTTGATACCTGCTTCCATTTCTTCCTCTTGTTTTTTCAAATCGTAAACATTTTGTGATGAGAGAAGTTAGAATTACTCTTGTTGGATAGCTTCCAATTTATGAGAAAATTTTCGCAACACAACCTCACTACTTGTACATATCTTTACCTTTTCTCTTCTCCATCTCCAGTCTCTTAAGAAAAGCCAAAATCTGAGACGGTTTTGCTATCCCATTCCATGTTTTTTTGTGTGTTTTTTTTCATTTTTTTTTCTCTCCACTCTTAACTGCATAGAAGCAGATGGCTGTAATTTACAGGTCATCTGGTTCATCTTTCTCATTTAGTCAATGACATAAACAAGACAGAGAGGAAGAGTGACATATTGAAGGTCACAGGAAAGATAATCACAAAGCTAGGATTATAAGGAATGTTCCACACACCTGTACTAGGTTCTTTTTCTTATTCCACTACTATTGTCCCTTTTCACTCTCTCATTTTTTTCTCTTTTGACGAAGCATCTAATGATGTCTACAACAAGCCAGAGAAGGCTCTCTCGAAGAAGGAACATTTGAGCACATCCTCAAAGAATAAATAAGCATTTATCTAGTAGTGAAGTCAAAAAAAACCAAAAAAAACAAATTATGTGAAAGCAAGCAGTCCAGAAAGTCTGGAAAGTACAAAGAACTTGCTGACCTAAAAAAGTTGACTAAAAGACTGCTAGATATTTCTTCAGCAAAGTTGAGTTTATTTAGGATCAGCAGAGAATTGCAGTTTGGGGTCTGCAACTGTGGTGAGCCACGTGCAAGTCCCCTCACAGCAAGGGAAGAAGGCTTTTCCAGAGAGGAAAAGGAAGTTTGGAGGGCTATAGTAAATAAGGAGTTCATGGCTTTTCATTGGCTCAGTCCTTGCCAGGAAAGAAGAGGAGTCTTTCTTTTTCTTGCTGAGCTCAGCTATGGTAGCAGGACTTGAGAGTTCCTCCTTCTGGTCTCCTAACTCTATTTAGTTGAAGTTTCTGTTTATTAATTTTTTCAAACTGATGAAGGAGTTAAGTGGGAAATAAAACAGCCAAATTTTAAAGTCCCTTTATGCCATGCTAAACAATTGACAATTTTGTTGAAAAGATTAGGAAGCCATTGAAGTATTTACAGTAAGGTGGTAACAAGATCATACTTTTGCTTAGATGCATGCCCCTGAGAGCCATGTGAAAGAAGAGTTGGAGTAGACACCGGGAAAAAACTTTGTTACTTATATGTGTAAACAAGTTACTTGGCACTACTTCAATAGGTTGTCACAATTTTAATTATCTTCAAACAAATTAAAAAACTTAAGAAATTGTTTTCTTTGCCAAAAATATTTGAACATTTTAAAGGCTTTGTTTTTCTTTTTTGAATTATGAAACTGTTTAATTATCTACAGATAATGCTACTGAAATAATTAGAACAAGATTGTGTGAAAATTTTCAACGTTTTACTTTGGTTACTTTGGAAATAATCTGGTTTCATATAGATATAATAATATGTAAATTTATTTTGAACAGTTCAAGTAAACAGAACCATCTGCTTCTTCCACATTATATAGAAAAGGTTGGCAATTTCTCTCTTGTGAGGTTACTTTGTTTTTAAGGAGCTTTTATGTGACTTTAAGGTACACTTGTGACAACAAATCCTGAATTTTTCCCCTTACTTCCTCCTTTCAATTCTTAGTCTCGTAAAAAGCAAGATGTTAAGTTTTTTATATTTTTTAATGGCTGATCTTGGCTGAATTCTGCTCCCAAATAAAGAAGCAGAAAATACCCTCATCTCAGATGCCAATTTAATGTAATGTGAAAAATCAGACCTTCTCCAAACTAGCCCCTGTACTCGCCTCTAGACCTCAAATTCAGGAGTAATATCTTACTCCCAAATGTGGTTGCATATCAAAATCATTTGTAGAGCTCCTTCAACATGCAGATTTCTGGGACTCAAGAAAGGCTTAGTTAACCAGAATCTCCATGAATGAGCACAGGAATCTGTGCTTAACAAGGCAGGAGGCTACCGTGTACGTTGGGTGTGAGCTCTCCCTAGTGGGCATGGCGTGGCCATCTCCACCCAAGGTTAGCAGCACCATGGTGCAGTAAGCAGGTGACTCTCGCCCATTTCCAAACCGGTAACAAAGAGTCCTGGCTTGAAGGTTGCAACACTTTGAGGGTTGCCCAGCCTCTATGGATTGGGGTGGCCGGCCATGGGGAGGGGAACCGATTCCCTTACTACATGAACACACACAGGTTGGGTCATGAGTTCGAGCCCAGGGAGATGTATGAGGGTTTGCACTCACCAGGAGAGTATCCAGTGCAGTAGGAGAGGACATTAAATAGCAAATAAAAAATACCATGACAAGACAAGAGAGAGGAAAAAAAGAAATAAGTTTTATACTTTAGTATTTCAAATGACACTTTTTTTCACCTGCTTTTTAGACAGTGGCCCCCTCATTTTCATTTTGCAATGGATCCCACAATTTGCATAGCCAACTCTGCCTGATATTGTTCATGGGTGATTTCCAACTTGATCTTTCATTAGTGCAAGTTCCTAAGATACGGCTACATGGTTTTTTTTTTTTTTTTTTTGTGGGGAGAGGAGCAATTTTCACATAGTTATCATAGTATTAATGTGAAAATAACTTTCTACTGGTCAATTAACTAAACTACCCACTGGAGGAGGGGGGCCTATATTGTTTTTCTTTATATATATTTATACAAATTGTACTTCTCTAAAATGGCTTCTTGAAAAATGCTCCTTAGCTAATATATAGCAATAAATTCTTCAAAGTTCTAGAACTTGTAAGTCATCTTTTCTTAGTGTGTGTTTCACAGAAGGGTATTGCCTTAAGAAGTGTATATTCACAAAAAGACTCTCTAGATTTTTCTTTATTCAGAGCAATCAGAGCACTAATGTGCTTTATGATTCTCCAGATGGAAGCAGTTTCAGTATATCATTTCTAAGATGTACCTATTATACCCCACTTATTAACATTTTGAATCCAAGATCTATCTGAAAAGTACATGTACGTTTACTATAATATTTCCATTTTTTAAAACAAAAAATGTGTTCTTAAATCTGCAATGTATCATGATTAATTCATTTTTATTCATTTAGTGTATAATTGTCAAACAGTAAAATTCACCATTTTAGCATACAATTCTGCAAATTTTGACAAATATATACAGCTGTGAAACAAACAATATAATAAGGTATAGAACAAATTATCCCATATCCCTTTGGAGTTAACCCCTCCCCCAACTCGAGGCATTAGCAACTATTGACCTACTCTCTTTCCCTCTAATTTTGCCTTTTCCAGAAATGATATGAATGGACTCATTCATTATCTGGCCTTCTACATCTAGATTCTTTCACTCAGCATTGGAGATTCACCCACATTTTTTTTTGTAAAACAGTAGACACTGAAGTAAATAACTTTATGCCTGTGCATGCATATTCTTCTGCCAGGCCTTCCGTGTGGAGTTTGTGTTAATCTAGTCAGGAATTAAACTGAGTTCAGACTGTATTATTATTCTGTTTGCCTTCAGTGTACCACAGGTTTCAGGTTTCTCTAGTTTAAGTTGTATTTTGGATGAGCACTGTGTTACCAGAGGATTTTTGTCAGTGTCTGCTCCACACTCAGCGGCATATCCTTACTTGGCGCTGTGCCTCCTCTCTCTTGTCCCTCTCCTCAAATTAGACTGTGGTTACTTGCTATTCACTGCTTATTGGCCTCACAGTGGGGTGCAGGGGAGAGGAAATTCCCTGTTGATCTGCTTTGACCTCAGTCTTAAGCAGCTACATAGTGTCTGGGTTTCAGGAATGAAGAATTCTCAGTGATTTTTCCTTTCCCAGCCTTTAATTGTCTAGGCCCAGGGTGTATCTATAACCCTTGCCCCCCTAGAGAGGATGCTTTTCTGTTCCCTCCTCCCAGCTGCAATGGTCTTTTACCAGTGCCACAAGATGACAGGGTTGGCTGCCTTTCCACCAGCATGGTGGGGCTCTTGTTTCCGAGGGGAGAAGGGTAGATGGATTGAGGTAGGGCTTTATGCAACAGCTTCTGTTCCTGTCCCCAGGAGGGATGCCAGTACCATGAGGGATGCTTTCTCAGGTCTCTTGTGTTGTCCAAATGTTTCTTATGAGCACCTGGTGCTGTCCATGGAGAAGAGCCCTGAGTGGTAGTAATTCACCTTGTGAATTATATGGTTTAGCTCTTAAGGGTTCTAGATTCTCATGCTAGTCCAAACTCAGACTTTAGCAACTTGTTAAAATTGTAGCTGAATTCTTCTTACCAGTTTGTATGGTACCTGGAAGAAGCTGCCCCAGTAGGCAAGTCCTCCCTTCTTTACTCTGTGGAGAGACTATTTTCATGGATTTGGAGTTATTTGGTTGCCCTGCATCCTCAGACCTTTGTCATTATAAGGATGAGAGCAATGTTTTTAGCTTGACTGAGTTTTATAACTAGGACATGTAGCAGTATTTGTATTTTCTTAATATTCCCACCATTTAAATAACTTTGAGAGGCTAATCTGCTGAGGAATATATTTTAGAATGTTTTACTACCTACAGTATCTTTCTATTAAAGAAAATGTTTTAGTGGCAGCTTATCCTAATAATGATTCATATACATTGTATTATAAGGGTAAAAAATAAAGTTTTTTTTTTAAACTCTGTATAGAATTTTTCAATATCTCCTAGGGGAAGGTGGGGACACATTTGTTAGGAGAGAGTGATCTAAGAAAATATGGTACTTGGTAAGGAGATAGCATCCTGCTTGCTCTTACCTCCTGATAAGCTATGGCCAGGCCAGCTGCACCAGAGCCCACAGTATGGCAGGTTTCCACATGAGGAATGAAAGGTGGCTGTATGTAACTTTGGCACACAAGAATTTCCCTCTGTTGCAGTAAGGTGAACTCCTGGTTTGAGATTCCTCACGACCATCACAGCCCTGAGCCCCTAGAATTACTGGTGCATCCCCAGGATGAACAAGGAGGCATGAGTGATGTGGCTCACTGTATTCTTGACCTTGCGTTTGTCCTCTGCACAGCTTGTCGCAGGTTTGATGGTAAACTAAGGTGATAGCTACCTTAACCCAATCAAGTCATCACCTAAGCTCATCCTCGACATTGACCCAAATCAGATCACATGCATACATATTTTGAAATATTTTTGTCACTGAATTTTAGTAGACTTTTGGGTATATTATCAGTTAAATATATATGTAAACAAAATACTGAGAGTAGCTTAATAAAATATTTAAAAATTCTAAATGTATTTTCTCTAATTTCCTTGCAGTGGTTAGGCTGATACTTAAATATTTGACTATAAAAAACCTGAGTCCCATTTTATTCCTTTTCTACATTTTTCAATACATTAGCATAAATAAAATGCTTTCAAACGTTCTGAATTCTCTTATACCTGACAGGGCTGAAAAGAAAAAAACCCTGAAAGTATAGAAATATATTTTAAATATATCAAATATTTGATATCGTTAAATATATTAATTTTTAAATGTTATTTAATATACAATTAAATATTTTCTACATTTAGTACAATAAATATATAAAAAATAAATGTACAAGAAAAGAAAAAAAATGTAGATATATACTGACACATGCTTAGCTTAATTCTTGTATCTTTTGTTTCTTATATAAACAAGGCTGCTTAAACTGAAACCACTAATCCATGCCAAGTAAAGTGGCCCAATATCATATTCCAGTGAAAGCTTAACAACAGAGGTCTTTGGTGGAGGGTGAGAAGTTTATAGTGTGGTTTTGCTTGTTACCAGGATCCAGAGCAATATTTGGGTACAAATAAAGCAGAAAAATGGCTACTTTCAAGATAAGTTCATATACTATATACTGTCTTAACCTATTTATTATTTTGAGATGGTTTCCAAAATAATATGTATTTTTTGCACATGTATCTTTCCTCTTTGAGCCCTTAGATTTTAAGGAATGATTGATCTATACTCATTGTGGGCTTTTTCTTGCAGAGCACAGAGATAAACACTAAATCCCTAGGTGGCATTCTGGTTTTCAATGGTGAAATGGAGTCATAGATAAAATTCCAAGTTTCTTATAAACCACAGCAACTTCTCTCCAAATTTGGTAAGTGGAAGCATTTTTACACTTATAACTCTTGTCTGTTTAACCATCCAATAGTACACAATAGTTTGTTTTGTTTTTCCAAATTAATATGGCAGCTTCTGAGCATAAAGCTCTAGAGGCATTTGCTTCTTGTAATAAAGCCTCAAAGGGTTTTCCTTGGCTAGTATTCAAGGAAATTGTTTCTGTTGATCACGCCTTCCGCACAAGCCTAAGGAGTGATTATTCATTCACACAAACAAAAATTACTCAAGTAGATATAAATGACAACAATGAGTGCTAGGAAGAAAATTATGAAAGATAGCAGTAGAAACAGAGGGCCATCTATTATGCACAATTTTTCATACTCATCTATTTGAATAGTTGATATGTGATAGGCATTGATCTAGTTGTAATAATGTCCATTGTGTCCTTTTAGCATCACAAAATTCCTTTGAGTAACTATTGTTGCCATTTTATGGCTGAGCCATGTGAAGTTTGAAGAGAGAAAACTATTTGCTTAAGTACACACAACTATTAATTGACATTACTGAACGTTTTTTCAGCTTCTCTGAATCTGAACCACAATCCTATTTGAGGTCATTTGAGGAAAGCTCTCACACCAGACAGAAAAACAAATGTGTCTTTAAGTCAAAATAGGCATGAGGTGTTGTTTCTCTAACTTTATTTTTATACAACCAAAATATTTATTGTGATATTTGCCCTGTCCATCAGCTATATAAGACAATACAGAGATAATTCTTTAGCTATTTATGAATATATCAAAAAACTTTATAAAACCTTCCAGGACCCAAATCCTGTAATGAAAACTACAACTAGCATATATTTACTTGAACAAAATGAAATTATAGAAGATATGTGATAGACTTTTGTCATCCATCTTTGTATCCTCATCACAAAGCCTTGGTGATAATCCTTACTCAGTGTGAATCAGAAAGTAATTTATTTCCAGTTGTAGCCACTTCTGACTTGTCTGTGCCAAGATCTCCCATTTTTGCTTCAAGTCCTATAGAACTTACTACTTACTGGTAGTTCTTACTCTTTGCTTATTAATCCTGGTTTTGATTCTCTGACTATATAAATGGAGCATACTGGTATGTTTTCCTTCTGGGCTAGTAGTATTTCTTCCCTTTTTGACTTCTGGATCTGAACCTCATTCAAAGACCATCTATGGGTTGCTACATAAAGGAGAGAGGTTTTACTTCTTTGGGGGAAGGAGTCACTTTTTGAAAGTGAATTTCCAATTGCTGAGCACCATGTCATGTTGTAAGTAATCCTGTATACACCCTGGGAATAATTTCTAAGGAGGTTATCACTCATGCCCTAGAGTATGTGGCTTACAAATTTTACATAGTTTTGTCTTCTAATAAGGTCAGTGTCAAGGGAACAGTCTCAATCCCAATAATATTTTCCCAATAATTGTACAGTTTATTTTTATAATCTTGATAAGATGAAAAGACCACAGACTGCAATTACAGAAAAATATTTCTACTATTAATTCACATATCTTGCAAGATTACAAGATTGTGTCTTTTCACAGATAGTATCTTACAGGTTTGAGTCTGCTGTTTCTTTTTCATATATTCTTTAGCTAATGTGTAAATATTAACTATGAAATCCTTGGGGCTAGAACTTGGGATTTTACTGTTTCATGCCTAAAATGAAAATGCATTTATTGGAGTTCTACAAATAAAATGAAATATTTTAACAAACAACAAACAAAAAGTTGGACGTTATTGTTCATTGAAGCTGTCTTGTGAAAGAACTTCCTAATGGCAAAGATGATAAAGCTACAAAGGGAGATCACGTAGTCTCTGTAATTAAAAACAGGTTATGCATCTGTCTTGTAGTGTTCTTTGTTTCTAAGCAAGTAGATGGCTTGATTATATAATTGCTTTTGGTCCTTAAAAGTATATACTCTATGATTTGGTTTATATCACAGCCTCTGTCATTTTAAGCTTTTTAAAAAATGTTCTACTAAATCTGCTTCTTTCCATTTGCCTTAATTTTTATATTGGGTTTACAGAAATACCAATGATCTAATCTTTAATAATGCACAAAGGTTCATGAGTAATGCATTATGTCAAATTAACACAAAAAAGTCTAATACTATTTATTCCTCCCCATAGTTCATTTTAATTAAAAATGTATTCCTAAATACTTCCTTGATTAGGGACTAATGCTCTATTAATTTGAAACACATCTACTGAGAACAGAGTAGATTCAGAAAGAGGAACTGACATTACATGAAACATAACTTATCATCCTGAAGAATACATTATGCCACTGTTCACAATGCATGCGGGTTTTCCATTATGCATTAAAAGGCACGATGCGAGCATAATGACAGATTTGGGGAAAAGGCTGTAGCAAAGGAAACTCATGAGGGATACTGTACAGGTATGTGTGCTAATAGTAGAAAAACATTTACAGTTTTCAATACCAAGAGAAAGATAAGCATGATGGATGAATAGATGTTCCACAGAAATATTTCCTAAAATGTAGTCATAGATTTCTTAGACTAAAAAATTACACTAACTTATCAGTGACTCTCTTAAAACTTAAGTTGTATATTAAAGTTAAAACTTTGAAAAAACGTTTAAAAAAGAAACCTATAAAAACCAATTTCATCCACCAGGTGTTTGCAATCAAACCAAAGAGGCAAACATCAACACTCAACAAAGTTAAGACATCTAAAAATAAGCATTTTCAAACAGGAAATTAAAAAAAAAAAGTTACTAAGAACTTGAAGTAAAGAGATAGGTTTTAAGCTAGAATATGAAATTCAATGAAAACTTTCTATTAAGTGAGAAGAGGAACTAAGCTATTCTACTTATAGCATAATGTCCAAATCACATTAAGAATTCAACAGGTTTGTGAGTGAGTAAAGAAATGAAAAGACATTTCATGGAAGTTATGCTTTGTAAAATGAAAATAAAGAGTTTGAATATCAGCGGATATAGGCCAGATAATGTGGGGAATGAGTAACTGAGAAATCAGTGATAACTGGTGATACTGGACTTAATATCAGACTGAATATCATAATAATCATACTAAAACTGTTATACTACTATCATACTTTCTAGTTGTTTTTACTTTTTCCAAAGTTTTAAGTGTTTAATAAATCTTAAGGGAGTTGCTGCTTTTTTTGTGGGCAACATATAGTTGGACCTGCCTTCTTCTGTTGAAGTATAGTTGCTTTACAATATTATATGTTACATGTATACAATATATGATTCACAATTTTTAAAGTTTATACTCCCTTTGTAGTTATTATAAAATATTGGCTATATTGTACAATAATCTTTGTAGCTTGTACCTCTTAATAGTTTGTACCTCTTAATCCCGTACTCCTTTCTTGCCCCTCTCCTCTTCCCTTTCCTCACTGGTAAGCAGTAGTTTGTTCTCTATATCTGTGAGTCTGCTTCTTTTTTGTTATATTGACTAGTTTGTTGTATTCTTTAGATTCAACATATAAGTAGTATCATAAAGTATTTTTCTTTCTTTGTCAAATTTATTTCTCTTAGCATAATACCCTCCAAGTTCATCCATGTTGCTGCAAAGGGCAAAATTTCATTCTTTTTTATGGCTCAGTAGTATTCCATTGTAAGTGTGTGTGTGTGTGTGTGTGTACATGTATATATATCTATATATATCTATATATCTATCTATGTATATAGATATGTATACCACATCTTCTTTATCTGTTCATGGGCAATTATGTTGCTTCCATATCTTGGCAGTTGTAAATAATGTTGCTATGAACAATGGGATGCATGTATATTTTCGAATTAGTGTTTTTGTTTTTTCTCAGATATATACCCAGAAGTGGAACTGCTGGATCATATGGTGGTTCTATCTTTAGTGTTTTGAAAAATCTCCATACTGTTTTCCACAGTACCAATTTACATTCCCACCAACAGTGTGTAAGGGTCCCCTTTTCTCAACATCCTCACCAACCTTTGTTATTTGAGTTCTTTTTGATGACAGCCATTCTGACAGGTATGGGGTGATATATCATTGTTTTGATTTGCATTTCCCTGATGATTAGAAGTGTTGAGCATCTTTTCATGTGCCTGTTGGGCATCTGCATTTCCTGTTTGGAGAAATGTCTATTCAGTTCTTCTGTCCATTTTTTAACTGGGTTATTTGGTTTTCTTGATGTGGAGTTGTGCGAGCTGTGATATGACTAATAAGGGGTTAATTGCCTTTTTTAAAATCTATTCTGGCAATCTTCATCTCTTAATTGTTGTGTTTACACTGTTTAAATTTAATGCGATTTTTGATATGACTAGATTTATATCTACAATCTTAAACTTTGTTTTCTACTTGGTTCACTTTTTCCTTTGTTCCTTTTGTTCACTTATATGTGATTAAATTTATTTTATGATTTCATGCTATCTCTAATAACAGCCACTTTCTATAACTATTATTTTATTTTTATTTTCCCTTGTGTTTACAGTATTTATCTTTCATTACAGTCTAACTTCAAATAATATTAAATCATATCAATTATAAAATGAAAGAACACACAATGTATTTCTAATTCCTTTCTGTCAAATTTTATACTATTGCAGTCATGCGTTTTACTTTCACATACTCTGTAAACCCACATTGCTACCATTTTTGCATTAGACACTCAATTATTTTTAGAGTTATTTAAAATTCCCTGTGTCTATTTTTCCTAAGGTTTCTATACTGTAGCAGTCTTTTCCATTCAGCCTTGAACACTTACCTAAAAATTTTAACAGTATTCTTACATTCCTATATGACAGCCAGAATCTCTTTCTTAAATTCTATCAAAGGTGAGCCAAAGCTCACTCCCCATCTCCTCTTGGAGAAGTTTGTCTTTCCTTAGATTTCAGACTGCTTATTTACTCTGCATCCTGTCTCTGATGGGTTATGAAAAGTTATGGTCTCATAATTTCTTCATTTTTTCTTGTTGTTAGATTGGTAGCAATGCTCTTTTCTTTTCTACATTATACATGGAAGCAGACCACCTACAAGAGAAATTTAAGAAAGAAGTGTTGCCAAGGTAAAAGGTATTAATTTTGAACTTATTGCTTGGTGTATTATGTATACACTGTAGAAGAAATGAGTTAATTTGTTACCCGAAGTTATATTTTATGGAATATTCGATTTTAAACCGAATGCTGTATGGTTTTGTCATTTAATTATCTGTGTTCTATAACTTGAGTAGGTCATTCAAATGATGGAAATTACTGAAGTGAATTGTCAGTATGGTATAAATATATAGACAGCAAATCCATTTCAAATGTTTATACAGCAAATAATTATCAAGCTCACTATTGAAATTTAGGATGTTCATGTAATAAAGACTGTTCACACACCTTCTCTGGATGTACCTAGAATTTCTGCTTAGAGATTATATTAACAGTAAAAGAATGATAAAACAAGATGTTTTTTAAGTCATGGATATAAAATACAGAATGGAATATTTCCTGATATTTGTGACATATTGTAAAGAAAAGATATTAAGACATCTGGGTATCATTTACAGAAAGAAAATAATCTGTCTTATATATTAAAAAGTGAATGCTAGAGACAGAGCAATAATGTATGAGAAATAAATATTTTCAAAGAAATAAGGATTAATATTAGTACCTAAGAGCCAACATAAAGGCACAGTGTGTCAATTTTGGAGCAGTAGTTGAAAATGAAAGGCACATTGAGCAATTCACTATCAGGTGTGTACTAGGGTTCTAGTTAGCTCTAAAAAGGCTGGAGCAGTCTATTAACTCTCAACTTCTGAAATAGACCCGCAAAAATTTCCTTCCAGAACATGATTCCACACTGAGAAAAAATTCATGGAAATAAAATTTTAAAAAAGTAGAACAGAGAATATAGAAGGAAAGAAAGAGACTTTCTGACTTCTCTGGTGGCACAGTGGTTAAGAATCTGCCTGCCAATGCAGAAGACATGGGTTCGAGCCCTGGTCCGGGAAGATCCCACATGCCACGGAGCAACTAAGCCTGTGCGCCACAACTACTGAGCCTGTGCTCTAGAGCCTGCAAGCCACAACTACCGAGCCTGCGAGCCACAACTACTGAAGCCCGCACATGTAGAGCCTGTGCTCCGCAACAAGAGAAGCCACTGCAATGAGAAGCCCGCACACCGCAACGAAGAGGGACCCCCCACTTGCTGCAACTAGAGAAAGCCCGCACACAGCAACGAAGACCCAACACAGCCAAAAATAAACAAGTAAATTAATTAATTAAAAAATAAAATAAATTAGTATTATTATTTAAAAAAAAACAACAAAGAAAAGAGACTTTCAAGAGGAAGGTAAGGGAGCAGACCGGAGCAGGAAAAACTCAGAAATCAAATCACCGTATTTTTGAAAACTGCATAAAAACAACAGGGAGCACCTCTTTTAGGCAATAAAAGCTACCCTGAACTAACCTCCTTTTAAAAATCCAGAAAACCTGATTTCACATAAGAGTGAGCAATAGGAAAGCGTTATGGCCCAAACCCCATAAAAAGTTATTATAAGGAAAAAGAGAGTAAGTAGCAAAATAGTATACCTGCAGAAAATAAAAGTACATCAGAAAGATATGAGTAGAAAACTGATCAAAACTATGTTTAAATCAATGGTTTCTCCATGATATTGTAGGAAAAAAATCTTACTTTTGAGGTGAACAATTTTATTATCTTGCGAGCTCATAAGTTAAGGGAAAATATTTGTGTTGTCTCTACTAGATGAACTGTACCTCAGGATAACAAACTATTGGAAGGAGGAAAAATCTCTTTTTAGAAGAATTCCAACTAATAATTGAAAGGAAATGATAAACTTAAAATATCATAATTTTTTCAGCTCAATCTAAATGCATGGATCTAGGCACTAAGCAGCAACAGATGCTAACATCATAAAAAGTGAGACAACCAGATACAAAACGCCTCTCGATGAAAGAACACAACATCATCTAGAGTTGCTAAAGTGATCAAATCTAAGTGGCTTTAATTCTGGATCCATTTGCAGGAAATACAGAGGGGCAGAAATATGCAATCATCAAATAGCCTGGGTTCTTCAACAAATTAACTGTAAGGAAAAGAAAGAAAGAGAGGATTTGTAGAATAATGGAGACTCCACAAAGTAAATAATAAAGAGGGGTGAACTAAATTTATGCAATTAGGTATGCATATTCGGGTCATTAACCTATGAGGAAATATAAGTGATAAATATGAATTTCAGAAGATTGAATAATTTGTAGGGGAAAAGGTAGTGGGATTAAGAAGGTGCACATGGGAGACTCTTTAGGATCTACACTAAGCAAATAGCCACATTACAGGCACACCATTACTAAAACAGGGAGGAGGGGGCAGGCTAAGAGAGGAGATTCCAGTATATTACAAACAACTCAAGTCTGTAACAACTTTATAATGTGGTAGTTTAGTGACTGGACTACAGAGCCAGACTGCTGTCTGGTTTCAAATCCCAGTTACACTCTGGCAGCAGGGCTTTGGACTGGTTTCCTCATCTTTAAAATGGACATAGCTTCTCTCACAAGTTAGCCATAAGGATTAAAATAAATATTGTGAAAAAAATTAGTTTTACATTTTGTAAATGAGATATTCATTGAATCCTTGTGGTATTATTCAGAAGCGAACACGTATATTTTTAAAATGTCATTCTAGCAAGGGTCTCAAGATCTCACCTAGGTTAGACTCTGAAAGTAAGATTTAAGTCTTATGAGTTGAAATTTGAAATGTAAAATATAAAACTTCTACTGAAGTGCTCATTGATTGAACTAAATTCATAAAGCATAATGTGTCTTCCAGGTGAGGTAGCAAATATTTTTCAAATACTACTGATTTCTTTAGGCTCTGTCAGTTTCATTACTAATTTTTGTTCAATGTCCTTATTGCCAGTCCCCTTTCTCTTTCTCTCGTTCTCTTGCTCTCTCTCCATGTCACTTACTTGAAAAGTTTTCAAGAAATGTTTTAGGAAAGGCAAGCTATTGTGCTGACTGCTATGATTAGTTGAATGAAATAAGTATGCACTATTTTGGAATTGTATAGAATATTATTCTAAAAGTTATACTGAATAAATGGCCAAACTCAATTAAACTGATTCTCTTATAGATGAAATTAAACTTTGCATAGTCCTTTTCAGATTAAATTTAGGAATAATTTGTATATAAAACTTGTAGAAAATTGGCACATGTTTGGTTATAGTTTCATTTAATGGTTCATTCCTTTCAAAATAGATTTCATATTTATGATAAATATTCTTTGAGATTCCAACATTTAAAGTTAATATATTTTACCTTATTATCTTTGAAAATATTAATTACATCCTGGTTTCCCAAAAATTAAGGGCTTAGCTACTATTTTCATATTTTTTTAATTATTTTGTGAAGATAATTTTTTTTTTTTTTTTTTTTTTTTTTTTTGTGGTACGTGGGCCTCTCACTGTTGTGGCCTCTCCCGTTGCAGAGCACAGGCTCCGGATGCGCAGACTCAGCGGCCATGGCTCACAGGCCTAGTTGCTCCGCGGCATGTGGGTTCTTCCCAGACTGGGGCACAAACCCGTGTCCCCTGCATCGGCAGGCGGATTCTCAACCACTCCGCCACCAGGGAAGCCCTAGATAAAATTTTTAATGTAAAAAAACTTTGGTGTTTTTTGTGTTTTGCCATAATTCCTTTGCTCTGTCACAAATGGTTAAAATATGCATCATGATAAAGAACTATTTCTTCAAAATTTTATCCTCTTTAAAACATACTTTTTCTGATTACAAAAGTCATAAAAATTCTTTAAATTCATACTTTACAGAAATCTATACTGTACAGACACTGTCTCCTATAAATCCCCAGAGATGTTACTGTAAACATATTGATCAAATGTGTCTTTTGTGTACCAAGTCATTCACATATGTGTATATACAGCTTAAGTGTAATCATACTATTCATAGTTCATCTACTTTTGTAGATCAAGGAGAGATTGTCTCATGTAGAAGATATATATGTGCATACATATGTAATGCAGCTTTTAACACTTGATAAAGAAGTTTGAAACAAAAGTTAAGTAAAAATTTTGAGAGAAGCCAATACCTGTAAGACACTTATTCACACTGGCCAATAGCATATTTAAAGAACCATTTGAATGCATGTCTAATGTCTCATATTTTTAAAAGGTTATCATTTGGAGCTATTAATAAGATCCAGTCCCTACATAACACTGTAGACAAGAGCAAGCCTAGTAACCTCAGAAGACTCATGTCCATATTGATGGGTGAAAGAGAAATAAACTTTTGTCTTCTTAAGTCACTGTTTTCAGATCTCTTTTTCATAGCAGCTTAGCATGTAATTTAATACCAGAACCCCTAAAGGCTAAAACTGCTCTATAAATACACTGAAACATTTTATGCCATTTCTTTATAGACAGAAAGTTATGAAAACTTAGATATTGGAATATAGTTATTCATTCAAATTATTAATTTATTCAATAAATATTTCTCTAGCAACTACTATGGGCTGAGCACTATGTAGCCACAAGAGACACAGCACTGAGCAAAGACACTAAGTTCTGCTCTCAGATACGAATATTTTGGAAACAGACACCCATCAAAAATCGCAAATAAAAGTCTAAAAATTACTGATGTGATAATTGTTTCAATGGTAGGTACCTGGTAATACTGAGAAAATAAAAAAGATTAGTCTCAATCACAAATATTTACTACCTAATAACTGCATAAAATAAATAGTAATAGTGCAAAACACCTGCCCTCCATTACCCCAGAGTCTTTGAAGGGAAATAAGGAGTAAAAATATAATCACTAAGCAAGACAGTATGTTGGTACCACATAAGCACTAAGAGATGAATGGGCATATCATAGGCATGACTAAACCTGCCAAATGGTTTTCTAATGTAATGACAGATGTAATGCAAAACAATACACTGCTTCACAATGTGTGTACCTCCTAATAGAAAACATCTACATCTGAGCTATGAGAAAAATACACTGACGTTGTATCAAGCTACACATATTCATTTTTTTCACATAAGCATTGATTACAAGTCTTCCTGACTAGTGGTTTCAATCATGATTTGAAATGATTTGATTTAAATTATATCTTTCCTGGAGGAGATTTGTCCAAACACATAGAGCAAATCTTCCCCTAAAGTCTTCCAGGTTTTAAATCAATCAGTAAATGGAATTTTAACAGAGGTAACCATATAACTTACATTTCCAAAGTCTGACTTAACTATTGTGAAGAAATTGCTGAATACTCAGGATGAGTTCAACCAAAGCTTGTCTGAGTTCATTCCCAGATTTGTTAATCATTGGGGGAAAATCTTACTGTGAATATAGAATGCACTGGAAAACAAAGGAAGACTTGCTCAACCTTCACTAGGAATGATGGTACAGAAAGCTAACTTGACTTCTGATCCAAGGTTAGGGTTTGAACTTCAGGATATGGTAAACTTGTATTAATGGCATGTAAACCCTTGTCCTAACCTCCAGAGAACTGGAGAGCTGGAATCTAACAAAATTCTGGAAAATAAATAATATATATAATTGTATATATATATATATATATATATATATATATATATAATTATATGTATCATATACATGATTTAGCAGTTTCAAGAGTGGTTTTGCAGATACTTAGTGTTGAAAAGTTGGTTAAATTAAGACTTCTCAATTTTCAGCGTTCATGGTATTAAACGATGATGCTATAGACTGAATGTTTATGTCTCCCCAGAATTCTTATGTTGAAACCTAATCCCCAATGTGCATCCCCAAATACCACGTATTTGGAGGTGGGTCCTTTGGAAGGTGATTAGGTTGTAAGGATGCAGCCCTCATGAAGAAGACTAATGCTCTTATAAAAAGAGACCTTGGAGAGCTCCCCGGCCCCTTCACCCATGTGAGGACACAACAAGACAGCCATCCATAAACAAGGAAGCAGGACCCCAACAGAAACCTTGATCTTGGTCTTTTCAGTCTCCAAAACTGTGAGAAATAAATGTTGTTCCAGTCACCCAGCCTATGGTATTTTTGTTACAGCAACCATAAGGGACTAAGGTACATGAGACGAGTGAGAATGCCTGTTTTTTTTTAATCAGCCTCTGATTCTCAAAGTAGTCTTTGCGGCATACCTTTATGCAAATTTTCATTCATCCACATAAAGTATAATTGAAGAATGTGCATTTTCCAAGCACACTTGGGAATTTCTGAAGCACATTCTTGCCACGAATTTACATTAATAAATTTAATTTTAAAAAGTAAAAGGTAAAAATTATCATATATGCCAAGATTGTGCCTACATTGTAGATATACGGTTAAATCACATACAGCTTTAGGTTGGATTTTATTCCCTTTTCTAGGTAGACCTTTGAGATCTTGGTGTGCATATCTAGCAGCCCATATTTTCTACATGCACTGATTGTTGGAAAGAGCCAATAATTCCCCCTCAAGTCTGACTTGGTCAAATCACCATATCTTACTGCCACTAGGGCTAATCTCTTCTAGTCTTTCACACATATTAGCAAGCCCTCACTTTTATATCAAGGAGAGCAACTTAATGTTGTTGGTAGTTCCTATATTGTCTCTCTCCTTGTTTCCTCACTTTTTCAGTTTGTGGAGAATAACTTCCTTAGGGGCCCCTACGACCATGAGCTATTCCCACATGGTAAATACCTTTGCCACTGTCTAGCTATATATGTATATATTATTGGCTCACTTAATTCTATTACTAGATTCATTCAGTTTGTTGGCTCAAGTTTAATTCCTTGTTCTTTTACTTATCTTTGGAAATTCTCAATCTCCCTATGATTAAAAAGAAAGAAAAAAAGTGAGTTATCTGATTTCTAATTTGGAACAGATAAACAGTTCTTCTGGACTGCTGTATGAAATAAAACAAAACACCACCACAGAAACCTCTCTCTATATGTTGTGGTTTAGTCCAAAAAGACATGGGAACCAGTGCTATTCCTAGTCAATTAAAATTTAGTGCTTGAATATGTCATGATTTGTTCTCTAAACTTGATGGATTAACTTGAGAGATGTCAAAAGTAGCTGCCAAGTTTAGGGAGGAAAACAAGATAAGATCGATCTATATCTATAGATCTCTCAACATGTCTGGTTTTTATCACTTGCATTGCCAAACAACTGTATATTCTAGAATGATCTCAGGGAGTAAAAGAATGAAAAGATATATTCTACATCTTTTTGCCAACACTGTTATATATTGGATTATCTGAGCTTTAAAATTATGACAGGACATGAATAATGACAAGTATAACTACAATGTCAGAAACCTGTATTATATAGTCCAGGTGAATTATCATAGAACTTTGGAATTTTAGTGCTTCAAAGAACTTTAGAGACAATATAACTGTTTGCCTTTCAATATTTTTCCAACATTTATTTTAGCCTACCAATCAATTGAAATACATCTTTTGTATAGACAACGTTAAGAGTGAAACATTCTTACATTTCATTTCTTTAAGGTGAACAATTGCTAGTTTACATCTTAAGGATGACTGAAATGCTTCAAGTAGACTTTATATTCTATAGCGATAAATGGCAAATTACTCAGATTTGAAGCTGCTCCCAGAACATTTTATGGTACTGTTAGCGGACATAACTTTTTAGGAAGCAAGACCCTTCTGTTACTTACTGTAACTTCAAAATTCATATTAGTGCTAAACATTCTAACTATATTGGAAATTTAAGAAAAAAAATCTCTCGGTGTAGGTTAAAATATCAACTCTTCATCAACCAAACAAGCTAGATTCTAGCACATTCTTCTGGTGCTGAGCAACAATTTCATAATAGATTATTCATTGCACCTCTTTAGACTTTAATTCAGTAAATTTTCACTCCATTAATACCTCCATATTTTTATCTATTTGCTCTCTTCCATTTTATCAGTAAGCATACATGTTGGAAGGAATAATTATATGTCATGAATAGACTTTTTGAGCATAATTAATTAACGAGCACAAATTAACAATTTAAATATTGCCCAGCCCTACATAGTTTTAATAAAAATTATTTTGTGAGGTGTTCTTCATCAATGTCATAAGTAACCTTCATCAAATCACACAGTCTTTGCTTTGCCACATTTCATCTAACTGAATTAGCTGCTATAAGTCTAGCTACCTTCACTGCAAGGTGTCATAGGCACAGCTATATTTAAAAAGGAGTGCAGTTTCACAACTACCACCTTGGCAGACAGAATGATGAACATAATTTTTTCATGCATACTTTCCATCTGAATGACCAGTGGAAACTTAAATTGAAAATGGTTCCAAAATCTGAAAACATTTCATATATTACATTGATGCTATACTTTCAAGAAGTAGAAATTAACACAAATATACACACTACTATATATAAAATAGATAATCAACAAAGACCTACTGTATAGTACAGGGAGCTATACTCAATATTCTGTAATAATCTATATGGAAAAAGAATCTGAAAAAGAATGGATATATGTATAACTGAATCACTTTGCCGTACACAGGAAACTAGCGCAACATTGTAAATCAACTTTACTCCATTATAAAATAAATATTAATTAGGGCTTCCCTGGTGGCGCAGTGGTTGAGAATCTGCCTGCCAATGCAGGGGACACGGGTTCAAGCCCTGGTCTGGGAAGATCCCACATGCCACGAAGCAATTGGGCCCATGATCCACAGCTACTGAGCCTGCGCGTCTGGAGCCTGTGCTCCGCAACGAGAGGCCCACGCACCGCAATGAAGAGTGGCCGCACCTCGCAGCAACTAGAGAAAGCCCTCGCACAGAAACGAAGACCCAACACAGCCAAATAAATAAATAAATTTATTTTTAAAAAAAGAAAAGAAAATTTTTAAAGAAATTAACACAAATCTAAAGTCTCTATAATCCTTTTTAGCAAGGTATATTTTAGTTTTTGACAATTTTTTTGTCTAATTATAAACTTGATTGAAATTTTTGTTGTTTAAGGGAATACTGTTTTATAATACATAAAATTTAAAAATTTAAGCAGAATATTTGATTTAGTCTTATTATTATTATGGCATATTGTGAATAATGACAAATGTAACTACACTGCCAGAAAATTTTGATTCTGTAGCTCATTTATTTAATAGAAGTCAAATTTGAGAAATTAAAATTATAGCAAGACAATAAGTTTCTATGTTCACTTCCAACTCTAAAAACTGTCATGCTGTAGTATCAAATAACTCTTTTTAAAGTGGGAGTACTCAAATGTGAAACAACTAAGGTTTTCTTTCTTCTGGCAAAATAAATTAATACGTTATGAGCACATACTATGAGTGCTGTTTCCAGATCACCTCTACCACTCCATTCTTTCACCTCTTCCCTTAAAAGGACAGAAGAAAAGACAAAAAACTACAGTGAAAACTAGGTAAACTGTGTCAAATGTAACTCTTCTTTTATGTGACAGAGAGATTGTCTTTGTCAGAGAAGCTGAGGCTTATTAAGTTCAAGCACCTGTTACCATGCCGCAGAGAACACCTTATTTCATTTTTACTTTCAAACCCTGTTTAACAAATCTGGCTTCCAGCTCTGTTCATTTTTTTTTCTCCCTTTAGGGTGAAAAAATGTATCTCTTACTTTAACCAGGCTGTGATCACAAGTTCCTTTTCAGCAACCTGTCTTCCCTTGATATACATCTTTATGAGAGAACTATTATTGTAACTGTGGTTTCAGTTATCCTCCCTCTTGAGTGAGTGTCTGTATAAATCAACAGTTTTAACTAATTATTTGGAAAAAGGGATATTACCAATTTCCACACTAGCCTAAAGAGATATTATATCTTGCCAAGCTACCGTGCTGTGGTTGTAGTTACTTTTAATATTCAAATACATACATTTGGGCTTCCCTGGTGGCGCAGTGGTTGGGAGTCTGCCTGCCGATGCAGGGGACACGGGTTCGTGCCCCGGTCCGGGAAGATCCCACATGCCGCGGAGCGGCTGGGCCTGTGAGCCATGGCCGCTGAGCCTGCACGTCCGGAGCCTGTGCTCCGCAACGGGAGAGGCCACAACAGTGAGAGGCCCGTGTACTGCAAAAAAAAAAAAAAAAAAAAAAAAAAAAAAATACATACATTTGTAAATAAATGGCATAGACGCACTACAAACATGAAAATAAATATGAAAATATTGATTTTATAAATATATGCAAATTTTATAGAATTATTTCAGGACAATTTTATCTTCTCCAAATTAAATATTCTAAAGATCAGGAAACATTAGCTATTAAGTTTTGGTTATTTATGTAGTATTCTTTTTTTTTGCGGTACGCGGGCCTCTTACTGTTGTGGCCTCTCCCGTTGCGGAGCACAGGCTCCGGACGCGCAGGCTCAGAGGCCATGGCTCACGGACCCAGCCGCTCCGCGGCATGTGGGAACTTCCCGGACCGGGGCACGAACCCGTGTTCCCTGCATCGGCAGGCAGATTCTCAACCACTGTACCACCAGGGAAGCCCTATGTAGTATTCTTTCTCTGCTACTTATGACTGAATTTTCTAGAAGAAAATAACTATCTACATATATCAAATACTCACTATTCTTTTAAGAGCTAATATTCCTCCATCTCTTTGTGAAAGAATTTTTAGATGAAATATTTGAAGAATATTTTGGTATTTGGTTCCATATACGCTTTGAGGGAAAGTCAAAGAAAATAAGCTTACACTGTTTATTTCTTTGCTGCTAACAGAAGTTTTGACAACTTCAAGTATAGTTATATTCTACTCATTGAATAAAAGTTTTAAAAAAGCTTTCATGGATATCAAATATTTCTCTGTCTCGATATATTTGTTTATGTAAAAAACAAAACTTCTGGCAATCTGGACGTATTTAGGATTTTTTCTTTTCCTTTAAGTTGAAAAACACATGATAAACATTTGTTGTAAATCATAAGCTTACCTTTCATTCTTGGTTTTGATCCAGCAAATGTTCTCCATCACAGACTGTTCATCTGGCATATTTAACTGATGACTCTGGAGATAAAGCTGAAAGAAGATGATTTAACAATTCCTTTTATGTTCTAGTTGCAGGTTAAGTTGCCCGTATTTTACATTTATTTCAAATCCTTTTCTGTGTAAGTACCTTTAAGTTTTCCTTCCTTTGCATACGGAAAAAGATCCTTTTACAAAGAATTATTTCCTTTTTATTTTCCAGGGTAGCCTTTAATCTCTTTAAGAGCTCTGCTTTCTTTTAAAAAAAAAATTAAAGGACGCTCCAATTAGCACCTATTTAAGAAACAAGCTCTATTAAATTCTTAGTATATGCTAAGCTCTAAGCATAAAAAGATTACTGAAATTGATCTTTACATAAAGAACTCTTGATATATCGACATATTGGCAATGAAAAGCAAAGCAATAATTCCATTCAAGGTAGATCATGCCGTAAAAGAAAAAAAAACTGGTTTGGAATCTCACAGACCCGGTTAAAAATCAAGGCTCATTCACTATCAAAGCGTATGACTTTGGTCAAGTTCCTTATTCTCTCTGAATCATTACAGTATAATCTTTAAAATAGCTTCCCATAGAGAAAAGAGAGTACAAGGATCCTTAACTGTAGGTAGTGCTTTGTCCATTATGTGTAATTCTCAGGCATATTCAAAAAATATCACTCTACAGAAGGAAAAAATAATTTAGAAATCTGCATTTCTAAAGGAAAGTGTGAGAGAATGGAAGACACCTGCAAGTGTGATGAATAGAACAAAACAGAACAATGTGCACTTCTACTTTCAGCCCAAATGGAGTCACCCCATTTCTCCCAGATTATCCCACCTACAACTAAAAATCTCCTGGATATAACACAACAAACAAGTATAAGATTCTGAAAGGTAGAAACAAGAATGTGGACTGCCTAGGGACCTTGGGACTTGAGGAATAACACAATGGTGGGCCCCCTGGGTTTCCTTATTGCCACCCATGTATCCTAGGCAGAGTGTTGCAAAAGATTCTAGTCCAGAACCTACAATAGGCAAAGACAAACAAGGAAACAAACAAACAAAACCTCTGAGGGAAGGCTATTCCCTAAAGGGACTTAACAGAACAGAAAAAAAATTTTGGAAATACTCACCCTATTACAGACAAATACCAACACAACCCCTCTCCTGTATGGTTTCAGTGAGGCTGAGCTAGGGGCTGATCTTCCATCCCACCCCTTTTCTATCAAAACACTTGGCAGCACCCTGACACCGCCCCCCCACCCCCAGCCAGTGGTGTTAGCTGGAACAGACAAAGAGCTAATCTTCCACCCT
Organism: Phocoena phocoena; assembly: GCF_963924675.1. Taxonomy (NCBI): domain Eukaryota; kingdom Metazoa; phylum Chordata; class Mammalia; order Artiodactyla; family Phocoenidae; genus Phocoena; species Phocoena phocoena. The sequence continues at coordinate 105,175,733 of NC_089222.1, forward strand.
CCACTTGGTGGAAGAAGTACTGCCTCGATTCGCCTGCCAGCTGGTGTTGACAAACCAAGTAGGAAGTTGATCTTCCTTTCCCCACGCATTCATTTTTTTTCCCCTATAGAACTAAAATAATAGACCAGAGACTGAATACTTTCTTTTTTTCACTACTTTTACACTGCCTGTCACCAGTTAATTTTTTTTAAATCCATTTCTTCTGCTTTCATCACAGTTTTATACTATGTTCTGGTATTTGCAACAATCTTGTTATATTTTCTAAAATGTTAATTTAGTCCTTCTGCCGGACACCTTCTTAATTCTTTCTATTCCATAAAAAATCTTCCCTAAGGAAAGTGAAGTGCAGTGATAATTTCCACTTAAACACTCTTCCAAAATACTGATTACAAATTATTTGCATATTTATAATAATTTTTGCTTTGTTTACTGCATTTTAGAAATGGTTGTATATTTGTATCTGCGTTTATGTTTATAAAAATGTTAATATCAGAATTAAGTTTATAGGCATAAATAACAATAATATATCAGAGTAACATTGAGAACTTAAAAATTAATATTTGGTGCAATCAAGAATAAATAGGCATATCTATTGTTAATTTTTTGAGGAACCACCATGCTGTTTCCCATAGCAGCTATACCATTTTACACTCCCACAAACAGTTTATGAGGGTTCCCTTTTCTCTACATCCTTACCAACACTTGTATTATTACTATTATTTTTAATAGTAGGCATCCTAACAGATCTGAGGTCATACTGTATTGTGGTTTTGATTTGCATTGCCCTGATGTTTAGTGATTTTGTGCACCTATCCTTGTATTTCATATACTTCGATCTGTTTTTATGCCAGTACTGTATGTACTGTTTTAATAATTAAAAATAGAATTACCATATAATTCAGCAACACAGTTTTGGGTATATACCCAGAAGAATTGAAATCAGGATCTGGAAGAGATATCTTCTCTCCCATGTTTACTGCATCATCATTCACAATAGTCAACCTGTAAAAGCAACCTAAATGTCCATCAGTGAATGAATAGATTTTTTTAATGTGACATACACATGCAAGGGAACTTTATCCAGCCATAAAAAAAGAAGGGATTCCTATGGCATGCAACAATATGAATGAAAATGAAGGACATTATATTAAGTGAAATATGCCAGTCACAGAAGGACAAGTACTGCATGATTCTACTTATGAAGGATCTAAAAAATTAAACTCATGGAAAGAGTAAAATGACAATTGACAGGGGCTGAGAGGAGGAAATGAGGAGTCATCGTTTGATAGGTATAAATGTTCAGTTAAGCAAGATTATTAAGTTGTACAACGTTGTGCCTATAGTTAACAATAATACATTGTGCACTTAAAAATTTATCAAGAAGGTAGATCTCATGGTAAGTGTTTCTACCTCAAGTAAATAAGATTTTTAAAAAGAATAAATTGGTCAGTTAATCTATGACAAAGAGGCAAGAATATACAATGGAGAATAGATAGTCTTTTCAACAAGTGGTGCTGGGAAAACTGGACAACTACATGTAAAACAATGAAATTAGAACACTCCCTCACACCATGTACAAAAATAAACTCAAAGTTGGTTCAAAGACCTAAATATAAGACATTATACCATAAAACTCCTAAAAGAGAACATAGGCAAAACATTCTCTGACATAAATCGTAGAAATATTTTCTTGATTAGATCAGTCAGACTTGACTTGACTAGATCAGTCTCCCAAGGCAAAAGAAATAAAAGCAAAACTAAACAAATGGAACCTAATCAAACTTAAAAGCTCTAGCACAGCAAAGGAAACCATCAACAAAATGAAAAGACAACCTTAAGGAATGGAAGAAAATGATTGCAAATGATGCAACCAACAAGGGGTTAATACCCAAACTATACAAACAGCTCATGCAACTCAATATTAAAAAAAAAAAAGGAGGGATCAAAAAACGGGCAGAAGGCCTAAGTAGACATTTTTCAAAAGAAGACATACACATGGCCAGCAGGCACATGAAAAGATGTTCAACATCGCCAATTATTAAAGAAATGCAAATCAAAACTACAGTGAGATACCACCTCACAGGGATCAGAATGGCCATCATCAAAAAGTCTACAAGTAATAAATGCTGGAGAGGATGTGGAGAAAAAGGAGCCCTCCTACACTGTTGGTGGGAATGTAAATTGGTGAAACCACGATGGAGAACAATATGGAGGTTCCTTAAAAAATTAAATATAGAACTACTATATGATCCAGCAATCCCACTCTTGGGTATATATCCAGAAAGTAAATATGGATGGACCTAGGGAATATAATATTTAAGGACGTAAGTCTGACAGAGGAAGACAAATACTGTATGGTATCACTTATATGTGGAATCTAAAAATGGTACAAATGAACTTATTTACAGAATAGAAACAGACTCACAGACATAGAAAACAAATTTATGGTTACCAAAAGGGAGAGGGAGGGAAGGAAGGACAAATTAGGAGTGTGGGATTAACAGGGGCAAACTACTATGCATAAAATAAATAAGCAACAAGGATTTACTGTAAGGCACAGGAAATTATACTTAAAAGTTTGTAATAACCTACAATGAAATATAATCTGAAAAAATTACTGAATCACTTTGCTGTACATCTGAAACAAACAGTATTTTAAATCAATTATACTTCAAGTTAAAAAATGAATAAGTATAGTAAAAAAAAAAAATTGCCTTAAGTTGTAATTCTAAGGCTATGGCAATATTGTTTTACCCTAAACTCAGAAATGCATGAGGAAAAATGTTGCTAATAATTTTCAGTTTTGTGCCCTTTTCATCTCACTTTTGCAGTTTCATAATGTAGTTAATTAACACTGAGAAATTAGTAGATACTGACAATGCCATCTTCCTCATAAAGATATATGTTTTAAAAAATGTTATTTCAAAAGCATTTTTTTATTTTTTAAAAAAGCAATATGATTTTTATACTGTTTCACGTGCATGTTCTGAAACTTTACTGAAGATTGAAAGAGATTCTACTCAGCTTATAGCACTTTTTCACATAAATAAATTACTGTGGAAATGTAAACATGTAAATAATTTATAATGTGTTGAGTTGTTTGCAAGCTGATAAGTTCGCAAGTACCCACAACTGGATTTCCTTGGCTTCCCTCAGCTGACTTTACGGTGTCTCATATCAAGGCACACAGCTTTTTATCTCACCCCTATTTCACAGGGTCAAGAATTGATATTAACCCTTTTCCAAACGAACAACTACAACTGAAAAATCACGTAGCAAAAATATGTCCGCAGGATATAAAGAAAACTAGAAGGGTAAAAGGATAGAAAGGTGGCTTTTTTGAGAAATAACCAAGTGAAAAAAAAAATGATATTTTTAGATTCCTAAGTATCTTGAAAGAGAAAAGAAAATGAAAGAACAAGTGATAGGCTCTTGCCTGGAACTGACACTGTACCAAAAGGAAAACGCAACGAAGGAAATGAAAAGCTGCTCAATGACCTTTCCTTTAACGTACTGAAGATAAGGCTTGCTTGTTCTTTCTAATAACGTGGCTGGTAAAATAAGAATTCTTATACTTTACATTCTCCAATTTCCCCTATGGTACAGAGAATCGCCTATTGCCCTTTGGGGTCTCAAACATAAAATATGAAAAATTACCGAGGTACTCATGGTTTTAGCTACTTAAATTTTATTCACTTATAAATCTTATTACACACAAGCCGTTTTCATACTAAAGTGAACTGAAGGACTTAGATATATGTATATAATGAGAGCTCCCTGGGAAAAATACATGGATCAAAGTCGGAGGCCCCAGAGCTCCAGTAACAGTGCAGAATGGGGCAAAGAAGGAAGAGGATTCAGAAGGAATCAAGAGACAGAATTCCTTAATTATGCTTGACTCAAGATTTCACCATCACTTCAGGGAAGAGAGGATACATATAATGTGATTATAATAATAACAGCAAAGGAAATGAGTATCTTATACAATAGCAACAACTGCTACCAAATATTAAGCACTCAATTCCTGCTAGGCACTGTGTCCTACACAAGTTACTTGTAGTATTTCATTGAATTCTTTTAATAATGCTAATTCTAGAGTTTCAAATGATAAAATTGAAGTATAGAAAGATTAAAACAAATATCTAAGATCCCATAATTCTCAGGTGGAAACAATAGGCTCCAAACTAAGGCAATCTGGTCATTTAGTCTATGTTTTTATCACTGTATTACATTGTATGTACTTACATCTAAATATCAAAATGTTTATTTTTGCTCAGTAAATGCTACATAATAATATTCATAGTGTGAGTACATTCTTTTCATTTGCTTTACATATTTATATATATATATAAATGTGTCTGTATATTTATACACGTACATATATTTATACATACACATATATAACAAGCAAAATAATATATATTATATATGCATATATATTATATGTGTGTATATATATATATATATATATAAAACAAGCAAAATAATCCTTCAGTTTATGCAGGGCAAATTAATCTAGAGTTGGATCCATAAAGTCAGCTGCAGTCAAGATACTCTGGTTCCTACATAGCACAGAGGCTGATTAAATGGTTTTGTACAGAAAGCCTGAATGAGATATCTTCCTTCAAGACAATGCCACATGCACAGATTTGCTTTCATTGGCGACTGTAATTGACCCAGCTAAAACTGCTGAAATGTATAGTGAATTTTTAGGAAATGTTCCATTTTCATGCAGTCAGTCTCCAACTATTTGCAACAGGATTATGTAAACCTGTTAATATCTATCATTTTTTCTTCCTCAGAGGAATGCATTTCTCAAAACATGAAACCGATTTAAAACATGAAACCGATAATACGTTGCTGAGGTCCTCTGATATATATTTCCTAAAGTATTCTATTAATTTTTCTTTCATGTTATGCAAAATAAAAGTGATTGTTTATTGTACAAAGTCATTCTTTCTTGCTTATCATACTTCTTGTAAGCTTACCCATGCTGTGCAAATGAATAAAAAAATACTGTTTATCACAAATACCACATTAAAATAATTGCTGTTTTTTTATAGGAGAAAAAAATTACCTGAAATATTTAGATTTTATTTCCTTCATATTCATTTTCCCCTCTACAAAAGAAAAATTAAAACATAATCAAAGGCTTCCTGTCCAGGACTCAGGGATTCTGCAGGCTTTCATGTTTCATCTACATTATTATATCGATCTTTTCCAACATACATTCACATTATGACATGATTTTCACTAATAACCATTTAGCCTGATAGTACCACCACATTCCATATACCTTCTACATGTAAAATGCCTGATAACAGTAATATTAATTTGTATGACATTTAACACAGCATTTTTACAACCTATTCTAGGTAGATCAGGTGTGATTTTCAAGCTTCCACAGTTGCATCCTCATTTATGTTTGCAAACTAGTCTTCCTATATTCTTACTCCAATTAAATTGGCCTACAAAATATTATTTTTATAAGGCTGCAAACTTGCTTTTGCATTTGCCACTTTTTATTTTCACATAACTAAACATCTCCTGTCACTTAAGACCCAGTTCAAATATCTCCTCCTCTATAAGAATTTGCCCATTTCCTCCATCTGATAGTGATATATTTCCCTCTTCTGGATTCCTAGAGCACATTATTTTCTCTTACAATATTTTCCTTTCTCTCTTATTTATATAATTAATTAAACATATGTATCATCTCTCCCTTTACATGGTAGGCTTGTTGTTGCAGCTTTCTCTTCCTTTTTTTTTTGGCTTTGGTTTTGTTTTTTCCCCTAGCCACATCTAGCATAGTACAATACACATCATTGGAATTCCATATAGTATTTTGCATTGGTAAGAATTAATAAACCTTAGAAGAGTATGCATGTGCATTCTTTTATTCTTTCCATGCAAAATACTGTATGGAATTCCTACGATGTGAAAAGAATCTAAAAAAAAGTGGATATAAGTATACGTATAACTGATTCACTTTGCTGTACACCTGAAACTAACACAACATTGTACATCAACTAAACTCCACTAAAAAAAATTAAGGAGAAATTAAAAAAAATAAGAAGAGAATGCATGAACAACTTAAGTGGCTTGCATCAGAATTAAACCTAGGAATTCTGACCCTTAAGCCATTACATGGAAAGAAAATAAAGTAGGATGAATCCTAAAAGCCCCTCGAAGTTTTACCACATGCTAAAATCAAGTCACTCTACCCTCACGCATGGTTCAGTCATTTTATCTGGAACTTTTCAGGATCTCATGATTTATAACTGTGAATTCATGTTTTGATTTTTCTCCATCATGCTTTCATGATTTGTCACGTACTTTCTTAGATTCTGTGGGGAAAAGTATTTTTCAACATTATTTCACCTTAAATCCTGCACGTTAATCTAAAACTCTCTTTGAATGTCTGAATTAAGAACAAGCAAATGAACAAAAACTGGTTTCTGAAAACTTAGTAAGTCACTGGAGATATTTTTAATAGAAAATAGAGTCATGAACGTAGTTACCCTGGCCTTAATATTGTTTTCGACACACGTGCAAGAGTGTAGCATGTATTCCTTTTAAAGTTGTACAGAAATTTAAAATACCATAAAATCTTTAGGTTATGAGAAAACTGTAAAGAAATGATGATATTATAATTAGAAAAAATTTGAATTGGGCATCTACTAGGCTTTTGTGCTTTAGTTGCAAATCCACATTTTGTTTTACATAATTATCAGGAGCGTGCATTAGCACCCTCTCCCTAGCCTGCTTCTTTTCTAGGTACCACTGGCACTTTTAAATCATTCTTTTCAAAGAATTCATGTGATTGCCACACTTTGTAGGCAATGAATGTAATTCCAAAATGTGTCAAAATCTGTCACAGATATGCTTCATTATTTAGTTAGACTTGAAAAAAAAAGAAGATATTTTATCTCTATCCAAAGGCATTTTTGTAGAAGAAATTACATACAAACACACAACACAAAAGAAACTGAAGGAGAAAAGAAAATTGACATTTTGATTTGTGGACTCTCCAGTAGGTCTATCATTCATCCGGAGAAATATCACTATTGTCACTCTTCTCGGGCAGGGAGACTAATTGGTGCAGCTGTGGCAGAACACAGGCTTTCTGCGGGGAAAGCTGCCTTGCAAAGAAACAGAAGCGCTAAAGGACCGGCAGGTGTTACGAATTGAGTCTAAAAGATGAGACTGTGTCTGATTAGAAAGAGCGCGAGATGTATAGATGTGTCTTTCTGAACACCGAGTTACCAATATGCTTTTTTGTGTGGATGACGGTTCATTCTTTGAGCAAATATTTTTCAGTGTGAGCTCCGGACAAAGCAGTGTGCTAGTCACTTCCTTTAGCTTAAAAAGCAAACAAAATTTGACACGCTGGAAAAGATGGCAAAGAACCAACATAGAAAATGAACTTACACTCTGAGGTCATGCAGTGCCTTGTTTTGGTTTTCTTTTACAGAATGTGACTCCTATCCAAGTCATTCTAGAAACCATAAAGGTGATAATGATCGCTAATATTTACCAAGGTGCAGAGAAATGGAATCATTTGCCCAAGGTCATATCCGGGTTTCCTGGTTCCCAGTTAAGTGAAACACTGACTTTATTCTACTCTTCTGTGAACCAGTCAGATAAGAGTTCATGACCACAGCATCTATTTGTACCACGTTGGTGCTTTAATAAGAATTATTACTTATAATTTCGGGATAATGGGATCTCGCTCACCAACCTGGAGGCCAGGTGAAAGGAGGAATAAGATCAGTCTTTTGCTGCAATGCAAGAAGCTGGGATTTTCCGGGCAGCAAGAAAAAGCTCAGACCCTGTATCTCCCACCTCATAAGACTGCTTTATCCACCATTCCTACCAGTGTTTAGGGGGAAACTCTGGATGGAGAGTGAGAAGACTTATTGTTTGGGCACTCTTGGACAGGTTTATTAACCTCTGTAGCTTTCAGTTTTCTCAGCATCCTCAGGCTACCTCTATCAAAACATTTATTCTACTATATTTTCTTTCTTATCTGGGTGTTCTTGAGGACAGGGATTGTGTTTTATCTTTTATCTGTGTAAGACTTAAGCCTAGACTAGGACATATCAAATGTTAAATGTTAAATAACTAGCAAGTCAAAGAATAACACAGGGATAAAATATTCTCCTTATCTACCCCATGAAATTGCTATAAATTTAAATAATGGAAACTTTGTGAAAACACTGTAAATCTTTAAAATGCTGTGTAATGTAAATGGGCATAACACTTGTACTTATAATATCATTATTCTAAATATTATTTATTTATGCTAGTTTCCTTCATTCTTATAAAAACTGTCGAGAGAGAATAATTGTTATCCCCTTTTTACAAATGTGAAAACTGAGCCACAGAGAGATGAACAAAAACGTCCAAGGAAATTTAACCAGTACTTGTATGATCAGGATGTGTGCCCATGCAGTCCAGTACCAGAATCTCTGCTCTGACCCAGTGCCTGTTATTGCAGTCGGGTTTATTGGTTTATTGCTTATCAATATGCATCTATGTTTCCCAACTGAAATATCAAATGACTAAAAAAGAGTACGTTACCATTGGAGACTAGTTGATGAGGCAATGTTGAGATATAGAAAGACCACTAAGGTGTGAGTCAGACACACTTAATAAATCCTCATCCTTTGTGTAATCTTAAGCTTCTCCCTGAATATACCAGAGATTTAGTTTCCTCATCTGTGAAATGGATGTATGTTTTACCTATAGGATTGTTCTAAGTATTGTATTATATGGCACCAAGTAGGACTTCAGTAATATGTAGCAGTTATTATTATTATCATTACCTTTACTAATTTTTTACTTTTTTTTTATTCCCATATTTTATTCTTTATATAATAATCCTTTCAACACTTATGGATTGAGCATCTACTATGAGTCAGGTACTGCTCTAAGTTCTGGGGATGCATAAGGGAAAAAATAGAAAAATATAGCTGTGCTCATAAAGTTTATCTTCTAATAGAAAGAAAAAGGTAATACACAGATTAACTATGTAAAGGAAACTGTATATTAGAATATGATAAGGGCTATGGAGAAAAAAAGAAAGCATGGAGGTTGTACAGAGTATCTTAGAGAAGAGAGAGGGTTTATAATTTTAATGAGGTAGTAAGAAAAGACCACATTTAAAAAGTGACAATTCAAAGAACACGTGCATGAGATAAGAGAGGGCAACCAGGTGAATTTCCTGAGGAACAGCATTTTGAGCAGAGGGCACAGCTCATCTAAGAGGCCTGGGATGGGATTGTGCTGGTTTATTTGAGGAACAGCAAGAAAGCCACTGTGGATGGAGTTGACTGAGGGAGGGGGAGAGAAATAAGACTGAGATCAGAGAAGTATGGGTGGAGGATGGGGTCATTAAAGGAAGGGCACTTTCTAGAGTCCATTGTAAACATTTTAAGTTTTATTCTGAGTGAGATAGAACACCACTGAAGTATTTTGAGAAGAGCAGAGCCATGAGCTGACAGCTTTGGCTGGTATATTAAGCAGAGATGGTAGAAAGGGAAGGCTAATAGCAACAAGTCAGTCTAAACCTTTTGCAGTAATCCTGCTGAGAGATAATGATGTCTTGGGTCAGAGTATATGACCCTGGTGGAGCTGCAGAAAACCTTTTGGGACATGTTGACATTTGATTCCATTTATTGGCCCAAAAGTTAATGAGAAAAGATGGAGGCGGATTCTGAGGAAGGCAGGATGCATCGTGCATCACCTCAGATGCAGACTCGGCAGAGTCTACAGGCAAGAAGAGCTGGTTCTTCTGTAGCTAAGAGAAGCAGGTCAATTCTGCTGTTCAGAGAGTTCAGAGAAATCTGGAGGTTCTAATTCTTAAGCACATCAAGCTAGATTTTCCCAAGCCGGTCCCAGGGCCACACTCTTTCTCTCTCAGGGGCCAGAAGTTAGCATCGAAATTTCAGCCTATTTCAGACTCTATTATTCTCAAAAGTGGGTCCTGCACCTCATTTTCAGCACAACCTGCTCTCTGGCTGCAGAAGATAAGGGTCTGTTACACATTGCATCAAGGCCTTCTGGCTTTCACTTCGTGCCCTGAGTTGATAGTTGACTGATTTAGTCATATGAGTTTCTTCCTTCAGTGCATCTAAGTCACTTAAAAACAACCAATAAATAACCTCCTATATTTACAGCTGCTCTCACAGAGCAGCTTATTTAGGAGCAATGGTAATCATTATAAGGACTGGGGTGAGAGCAGGAGACTCTACTAGGAAAGCGAGGAAGTGAAGCGGAGAGAGGGTTGTTACCAAGCAAGTTATCAAAACTGGTAACTAGATCTTAATCTCCCTGGGGAAGTCTGAAAGCTAACTTAGAACTCAGCTCTCAGACTGAGCCCAGCAGAACCGCAAGCTGAGTTATTTATACATACTCTCCCAATGGTCACTGTTTTCAGGCTGTTCCCAGAGAGGACTAATTCTCTGGCCTTACTTCCTGAGGTGCCTGTGGTAGAGTGAAATCCAACCAGTCAAGAAGGGCCTCAGGCAATGAGTTACAGATGTGAGCAGCTGGAAGTCAGTCTGGTGTGCACTACAATGGAAAGGTCCAAGGTGTCTGGCCAGGGCACTGTCAGTGTCTAGCGTATCATTCTATCAATGAACATATGGGTAGCTTCTAGGTTTTGGCTTTTATGATTAGTGCTGCTAGGAACATTCTCACAAATGCCTTTTCTTGAACACATGTATGTGTTTATATTTGGTATATACCTAGAACAGGAATTACTGAGTCATGGCGTACACATATGTTCAGGGTATTAGATACGCAAACATTTCTCTAAAGTGTCATACTCTCAGAAGGGTTTCGGAGGATTGCAGCTGTTCCATGTTGTTAATAATGATTGAAATTTTCTGTCTTTTCTCATTTTAGTCATTCTGTGAACATATTATTGTACATGTGTGATTTTAATTTACTTTTCCCTGATTATTAATGAAATTGTGTATCTTTTAATTTGAAGATTGAACATCCTCTATTTTAAGGTGCCTGTTCTAATATATGTCTTTTTTACTTAATTAAACGACATTGTACTGCAAATTTGATTTTGTTCTTTTTTCATTCACATGTTTGACATTTTTGAAACCTACCAATGTTTTACATGTAGACTTCATTCATTCATTTTACCTATTCAATATTATGCTGATACCATATAGTATTTAGCCATTCCCCTAGAAGTGGGCACCAATTTAGCTTCCAATTTGTTTTCTCCCATGAAAATGCTGCGAAAATCATTCTCATTCATGGTTTCTTTTGATCAGTGTGAGGGTTCCTTTGGGTTATATACCAAGAAGAGGAACATCATATTGTGGGCTATATACCAAATAAAGTTCAAAACCTATTACAAGACTAAGAGTAACAATTTATATTTGCCATGAATCCTGAGTGGTAATCTATTCTCATATCTTGGCCAGGGCTTACTATTTTCCAACATTCCCATTGTTGCTTCAATTGCTTTTTTCTGATTACTAGTAAACTTGTGCATCTCTCCCTACATTTATTAGTTGGTTATTAGCCTCATAGCAGAGATGATGTACATGTCATACAAGTATAAAGTAGATTTATTGGGAAATTCTTAGGTAAAATTTGCTTATATGCAGTCCCCTGTATCCTTACTTTCCCACTGGTCTAGTACAACTAGGCCTAATGTAACTGGACACACTGTATTATAGTTTGTTTGTTTGTTTTTTGCGGTATGTGGGCCTCTCACTGCTGCGGTCCCTCCCGCCGCGGAGCACAGGCTCTGGACGTGCAGGCTCAGCGGCCATGGCTCACGGGCCCAGCTGCTCCGCGGCATGTGGGATCTTCCTGGACCGGGGCACGAACCTATGTCCCCTGCGTCGGCAGGCAGACTCTCAACCACTGCGCCACCAGGGAAGCCCCGTATTATAGTTTGTACTATAGTTTGTACTCCAGGAATGGTATTCCACTAACCTTCTTCTTTACATGTTTATTTGGGAAACCTGATTAATTACATAATCTGGGAATCAGAAGGTCTTGACCTTCCCATGCTTAGAAGTATCTTTACTGATGAAAGGAACATCCAGACTGCCTGAGTTGCCTACAGGAATTTGCTTCTCAGGGCCAATATCAGGTAGCAATCTTGCAGATATTCATGCTGAGCCAGTTCATTCCTAGGCTACCTAAACAGAGAGCTGTCTGGGGCATCCATCCATCCATCCAACAGAGGGTTCTGAATCTTCTTGGTCACCTACTGGTCCCTAGGAGGAGAACTAATTAAACATAATCCTTCCAATCAGGGGTGGAAGTTAATTGAACCTTCAGTGAAACTTCTAGCTTCTCTTGAAAATGGTGAAGAAGATATCACATATATAGAAAGTCAGCAAAATTCTCATCAGAAGGATTTGTGGAGATCATCTAAACCACTTGGCTTGAAGCTTAGGCTGAGAAAACAAGAGAAACTCCTGGGATCAAATTGAAGGATGGCTCACTGTCATTTTTATTTCACTGGGTGAAAGCCCATGTGTCCCTTTTTAGCCTAGGAATGTTGCTGATAGTACAAGAAACCTGTGTGGATAATGAGATGTGTCCCTCCCCACCCCTAGTTCTTGGGTCATCATGAAGAATAATATGGCCCCCTCCAGAGCACAAATAATATTATATCTAAGTGGAAAGCAAGAGAGAGTTTGCCTACTTTAGAGAAAAACAAGCCCTAGGGGACACAAAATGTGGTAATGGTAGTTCATTTTGAGGTAAAATCATATATCCAACTAGTATGCTTACCTCCTGCTCTGGGCATATAGATTTTCTGCTATTTAAGGTGGTGGCAAGGTTTGGTTGCATCAAGAATGTGGAGAAAATTGCAACCAAGCCTTTTGCAGTAAGACCTACGATGTGGAGTGGTTGCAAAGAGCTAAGATATCAGGAGAAGTATAGCATTCTATGCCAGAGGGTACAAGGAAAAGTTGAAATAGCTTGTGTGGTTGATGGAAATATCTATGTGGACGACTAAGGCAAACCAACTAAAGAGGCTGCAGCAGTCAGCAGGAATGAGTGACTGCCTGGTAAAGGGAAGGGTTTCCGACAAGGTCCCGCACACCTTGGTCACACTGCAAGGACCATTTGCCACATAACTATGAGCCACAGACTGACCCAGTTATAGGCGACCTTGGAGGCTGGTTGTTTTGTGATAGGAAAGGAGAAAGATAACTTTTATCCACCTTCTGACCACCCTCCCCAACATCCCGAGATCAGATATGTTCATGCATATTGCTGCTTTGGGAAACTGCTAGAATGCTTGTCGTTCCCCTGCAGCCAGAAACAGAAATCCAATAGTCACCGTTCTCCCTTTAATAAAGACCTCTAAAGAAAAATAAGGACAACTGTAAGGGAAAGGGAATCTGTAGCAAAATCTTGAAACTATAGCAATGTTTCACTTCCAGAGAGTTGGAATCATAAAACCCCCGGGAATGATATGGTGCTAGCCTGTGGGCAAAAGGATCCAAAATTCATGTGTATCATGTCTGTCCAGTCATCCTCATTCCATGCAATGTAAATCCCCATCCATTCTTTGGGGGTAAAGTACATGTGCATAAAGGGGAAGGAAAAGTGAGTACTGAGATACAGAATCATTAGAGTTTCCTATATATCAGATAGAAATGCAGAAATGCAGTACTTTGTAGCATTTTTTAAAAGAAAATCTCTGTATAAAGTGAAATGGAAAGATCTCCAGATGTGCTAAGTGAAAAGAGCAAGCTGCGTAACAGTAGGTGTGGTATCAATATGTTCTATTTTGTTAAATATATAAAACTCCTTATGTTGTGATATTAAAATATGAGTATCCTGATTTATCACATGGACTTTCTTCTTCATTCCCCATAACTGACACCTGAGGGCTGAGGAGCTTCACTGAGGCAGAAAATCCTTGCACAGTATGGCAGTGTTCCAGAGTTCAATCACCAAGGATAGCTGAAACAGACATCGTTGTAGAAGTCATTGCCAGAGAGGCTGTTGTAGATCATCTTTGAGAGGGCCATCCCATTGCTCAATGGTATTTGCTGTCCATGTGTGATAGTGGCAACCATCACCAAATGCCATGCTGGGAGGCCTGGTGACAAACATAAATAGGATCCCATTGATAAATTTTATTATGTTAAGAAATTCCAGTGTCCTGCAAATATTGTCAATCAGTAATATTGGTAATATGTATTCTATCTACTGCAGGGGCAACAAAGCAGCTCCATATTACACAAATGTGTCTATGGTCATCGAATTCAATTTTTATCCCCTTTGTGGGTGAAATGCATCTTCCAACTGCAAGTTGGTCCAGATGCATGTGGTGTTTTCTGATTCATTTTAAGTTATACCTCTTACTGCTGCCAAATGGGATCAGGAGCAACGGAGAGGGAGATTTAGCAGAGCTTGCTTTCCGTTTGGAAGAACGGCTTTGTCAATGAGAGAAACATCCTGACCACACAAGTCAGGCAACTTGTGGAGTTTGGGTACCAGAGGCTTTCTCACTGGAAGATCTTGCAGATTCTGTTTGTGGATCTAGCTCATTGCTAGGCTACTTGGAAGAGCCATGGAGATTCCAGTTAGTAAATTAGTCTGTCTCCCATTAGTTTTTAAGGAGCCCTCCTCCCTAAGTTTTTTGTTTTTGTTTTTTTGCGGTACGCGGGCCTCTCACTGTTGTGGCCTCCCCCGTTGCGGAGCACAGGCTCCGGACGCGCAGGCTTAGCGGCCATGGCTCACGGGCCCAGCCGCTCCACGGCATGTGGGATCCTCCCGGACCGGGGCACGAACCCGTGTCCCCTGCATCGGCAGATGGACTCTCAACCACTGCGCCACCAGGGAAGCCCCTAAGTTTTTTTTATATCCTTTGTTCATTTTATTCTTGGTTTTTCTATTGACAAATAAAATACTGATTCTAGAACTCACTGTCTGCGTTCAAACCCCAGGTCTACCAGTTAACAAACTGTGGGACTTATTCTGATTAAATGAATTAATATTTTAAGCACTTTCAAAAATTCTGGAACAAAGTAAAGCATATTTATTTATTAAGTGAACGAATTGAGCTTTCTTGTCTATTTCTTGCTTATTCAAAGAAATGTTTTCTACATACCAGCTATTAATTTTTTATAGATTATAGGTGTACACATATCTTCATATCTATGTCCAATTTGTTAATACCCTTTATTATTAAAAAAACTTACATGTTATCTAGTCAAATCTCTCCATTTTTTTTCCTTATGGTTTTGAGGTCCAGTTTAAGAAATGTTCACTATACCAAGTTCAAAAAGATATTCTTCTGTAATTGTGTCTGTTTACCTTACAATTTCATCTGACATTTAAGCATTTAGCTCACTTATTCTAGTACAGTCATCCCTCGGTATCCTCAGGGGATTTGTTCCTGGACCCCCGACAGAAACCAAAATCTGTGGAAGCTCAAGTCCCTTACAAAATCCATGATGGGTTGAATACAGATGTGGAACCTGTGGATGTGGAGGACCTACTGTATATATAACATGTGTTAGACATACAAGTGCATTTTCCCAACAAAGCTGACTGAAAATGAATCCATTGTCTACAGATTTACCTTGCTATCATTTAGCCCATGCCAACTTCACATTTATAGTAAGAACTCTTTCTAAAATATCCTGTTACATTGGTCTATTTATCTTTATACCAATACCATCATGTTTTAGTTATTGTAGTCTTATAATATATATTAATATATTGGGAAGGGGAGTAAATCTCACCATTTTGCTCTAATTTTTTGAAAATTACTTTAGCTGTGGGTGAATCTTTTCCTTTACAGACTGACTATATCAAGAAGTTTCCAAAATCCTTCGGGCATTTTCTACTAAATTTGCTGTTAATTTGTATCTAAATGTTCATAGAATTGGCACTTTTATGATGTTAAGTCGCTCTATCCTTGAATATATGATTAACTTCTAGGACATCGTGATTTGCAAACTTAATTTTCATATAGGCTCACATTCAAATGAGCTTTCTTAATGGAAGTGTTCCTCATTAACTTAGATTTTCACACTGTGAACTCTGTATCCCACATTCAAGTCCAAAGAAAAAGGAAGTATGTTGTGACATGGGTCAACCTCATCGCAAGATTTCACTAAGATGCAGAACATCTTACTTTTTTGTTTCTGCTCATGGGGAGTCAAACAATATTGATCGTCACCACACACATTAACTTACAACTGTTTTGCAATGCATACAGAGTTGACTGAGAAGCTAAGTGATCCAAGATTCTCTTTCCAGGTGCTATGATATATTACCCATGCAACACCTTAAACAAAAGTTTTAATGGAAAAATCATATTTGGTCTCTTGGGAAAATGTAGTCGCATCCAACTGCACTCTATTTTGAACTAACAGATATTGGTTTTATATGGTCTTGCTATGAATAGTCATTTCGTGTGCAATAGAGATGGAATACTTTCAAATGTGCCTTATAAAGTGAGCAGTGACATGATCACTGCGGTGCTTGTATCAGAGAAATCTGTTATTAAAGGTTGCATTTTTGGGATTAGAGAAAAGCTGATTATGAGAAACACTCAAATAACACCCAAAATTTAGGTTTTTCAAAGCATTTGGTAATGCTTCTGTCATTTTAAGAAACCGAAACATTCTTTCAAAATTTGGTGTCCGAAGGATCGACCCATAACGCTGGAAAAATCTCCATGTGGAAGTTACATGCTCATATAAAGTATAATCATAATTATTTTACTCACCACATCGTTTTTCACATAATGAAAAATAATCCAAATTATTTCAGGGTTAGGGAACATGGACCTGAACATCAACACAGTGTTATTAACAACACTGTATCGTTACTCAGCTGATGAATTGCTTTATTCTGACAATAGCCGATTTTGACACTTACTGCATGCAAAGTTGCCCTACAAGGAAAGGTAGAGAAAATAATCACGAATAAAACACATTCCAAGAATTAAAGGGATTTGCAGGACAAAGGAGTAGGTTTACCAAACCAAAAGCCTGGATAAAGCATAAGTTTATATATCATATTAACTTGGCAAGAATTTATGAGAGTACAGAGGAAAAACCACCCAATTTAGTCAAAAAAGAGGGTGAAGAGTCAGGGAATAAATACTTCTCAGAGATAACCACACTAGAACTAAATCTTGAGGAAGGAGTAAAAGTTCAGAAAGCAGAAAAGACTAGGAAGATGTTTTATTTTATTCATTTTGTTTTTAAAATTATTTTTACTTCTTGAAGAAAAATATTATGCTTATGGTAGAAAACCTAAGACATATTTGGGAAATAATAAATAATACATTTTAAATGGTTACATTGTTTTGTTTACTTTTAGTCATAGAGCTACATATTGGCTGTGTAAAGACACAATTTGCTGTAACAACATTGATTAGGCTTTCTGCTATTTCCAAGCATTGTTCTGCACATAAAATATCAAGTGATCATAACACAGCTTAGAGAATTTGAACAATATTTTTACCTCTATCTAATTGTATAAAGTCTTTCTACCACAGAGAGAACAAAAGAGCCTTTCATGTGTCTGGTTTTTGACAAGGGTTTTTCTCTCACTTCTGTGTCCCATTCAAAAATTGTACAATATTGATTATGGAGCTCTTATCTGATCCTTAAGATTGTTTTATTCCATTGAAAAGCCATCTTTTAGTTTGTGTAGTTATTATAGCACTGCAGGAGTCTTCATGGATGTAATTATCCATGCATTGTTATAGAGTAAATGCCGCCACAAGGGGAAAAATAACTATATAAAACAACTGAACCAGATGGATATTTGAAAATAAAACACTTAAGATATATGTAGTTTTTGTGGTTAACAACTGTTCACCGGAAAAAAAAAAACACACAAAAAAAACCACAGTATAAATAAACCTTTGCAATTCCTATAGCCTAAGGTGGTTTTGTTGATGGTGGTGTTGCTTTTAATTCTAATTTGCATGTCTTTAGTTACTTTCAAAAGAAAGAACCAACAAATATTTTCCTGTTGCCTTAGTGGTTAAGGGGAAAAATAGTTTATCACTTCCTCAGGCAATGCCAGGTGACAGGATAAGAGTCAACCCCAAGGAGCTTATGGGAAAATTACCAGTTACAGAAAAACAGTAAACACCACATTTGAGACACTGTGACCTCCGAGGTGTAAAATTAGAGCTTAAACTGGGCATGGCCTTATAGGATATATTACTATCCTTGGAACAATGAGGAGATAAAGTAAAGCAGACTGCAGGTGGAGAGAGCAGTAGCAAGGCTTCATTCCCTTAAAGCCAGAAGAAAGTTGAGCTACAGGACAACAAAGGGCCAACTGATGTTCAAATAATGTCAAGATTGCCCAATAGCAAAGTCACCTTACAATCCTCCACTTTCCCCTAACACTGACAATCTCATCACATATGACCTCATTGACTGCAAATGGAAATGAGTTGGCTTTGTTTTGTACAATGTTGACTTGTGGATGCTGTTTCTAGTAGTGGCATCATAGTTGTGTGGACTTGTGTTACTACTATCTGAAAAGATTGATATAAGTGCCAATGTTGAGGTAAATGTGTGCGCTCTGAGGTTAGTTTGCCAACATTTATTCATTATTTCTCAGCAACTACTTCATCTCTCTGTGGATCACTTTCCTTCACTGTAAAATAGAGGTAAAACTAGCTCCTTGATCAGAGTGAAGTGATGATGCACATAAAGGGATTGGTCCAATGTCCGGCCCACAGAAAGAATGTAACAATATTAATGCTTATGAATACTCATCATACTATGAGCAATAAACCAAATGGCTTTGCCCAATTCTACATGTAAGGGGTTAAGATTTCAGGAAGAAATATTTTTAGCAATGGAAATCTTTACTTTGGCCTTAAATATAATTCCTCTTCTCTCTTTTCTGCCTTCCAAAAATAAAAGAATTTGATCTTTTGAGTTATTACATGATGTAGTTAATAGCAGTTTTAAAAAATAAGCTTTCAAAATTTACTAATTTTGAGAGTGAGGCTGTTTTTTGTCTCTTTGGGGCCTCCTGATGGTTCGTGCTTATTTCTGGTGACTAGTACTTACATTCAGAAAGATCCATAGACTAAGAGCAATGCAACATCAGACACTGGATTCAAGTATTCCTCACACAGTGCCTGGTACAGAATGCTTGATGAAAAACATGCTCTTTCAGAATCAATGGGTGGATGGACAGTGAATCAACGACATCATACTCATGTATTATTGTGTATAGATTATAAGAAGCATAATGTTTGTCCGTACTTTTAGCCATTTTAAGTTTTATCCATTCATAATCTGACCACTGAAAGCTAAAAATGATTTTCAGGAGTTTTTTTAATGTAGATAAAACCCTTTTACTAAGTTGCAATCTACAACTTACGTTCACACCTGAATTAATGTGGTGATGGTGAAGACGCCCTCAACCAGTGGCATTTAGATAATTCACCAAATTTGATGTTTCTTTCAGAATTTAGTGCTAAGATAAACTTTGTTTACCCAGAACTCATTCCCTCTCTTGACAAAAATCAGAAGTATCTAATGTAACACAGCTGACTTTCTTGCAGCTGGCAGGAAACTCAGACAAAAGTTTTATAATGAATCATAGGAACAATTTAAATATCAAAATCTTTTTTTGCTTCCCTCAAGTTCTTATTTTCTTCTTCTATTCCTATTTCAGTGTTCTCAAATTATTTTTCAGAATATATTGTTGTCTACAGGAAAAATGGTAACTACGTATTCCTTAGGGGAGAAAAAAATGTTACTTTAGGACACACTGACTGGATAAAGTTCAAAATATTGTTTGGCTGCAGAGTATCTATCTCCCAATTCTGATGTGCCCATGTATATTTTGAATTTCTAAGAAAGAAAATTACTTTGGATTAATTTTAAAACATTTAATTGAAGAACCTCTTTGCAAGAATATGAAGAAGATTTAGGACATCTTATCTGGTATTATCTGGAGAAGATAGATAATCTTTTTTAGTTACACAAAAATACACACGAATACATGCATGCAATATACAAGAGTACACACTGGAAATTTATAGTTAAATCCTTTGACCTTTTATATACATAGCTACTGATATCAAGTTGATGAATATTCATCATACTGCTGCTATACATTTCCATATGTATATACAAAAACAGTTCTGTATAATATCACTTGTTTTAACATAATGGGTGTCATACTGTATGGATACTTTGATGATTGGTGTCTTTTGTAATTAATAATATGTTCAGTAATATATTTATGTCACTACTTGTGATTCAACTTTATTTTTTATAGTTACATACTATTATATAGTGTATATGTATCTCAACTTATTTAGCAACATACGAATTTGTGAATATTTGATTATATTTTTTCCTTTGAAAACAAGCAGTAAAAAATGCACTGGTCCAATGCCCCTGTTAAAGATAGATACTTATAAGAGTTGAATGATTCATTACTTAGCTTTTGTTGTGGTACAAAACAAACAAACAAAACAAATTCTCTAAAACACATATTTTAAATATTTCAGTATAATGAAAGTCCACTCTTCCAAAGGCTGCATTAATATTCATTCCAATCATCACTGCATGAAATGAGCAATTTCTTCACATTTCCTTGAGTCCTAGATATTATCCACCACTTTCCTTAACTTTGCCATTCTTATAGATGAATTATATATCATTGAGTTCATGTTTATTATTAATTTATTTTGGAGCGATCCCAGATTCAAAGAGTTGAGTTAGTCAAGTTCCTTGGTCCATGGTACATGATAGATCTAAGGCCCTTTTCTTCTTTCATTTTATTTCACTATTATTTTTTCATTTCCTCCATCATCATTGTCAGTTTACTTTTAGCTACAGTCCTCCTGCCCCCTCCAAAAAATACTGTAGTAGGTGTCTTTGGATTTGTAAATATCTGTGATAAATATATGTTCTTGCTTTTACATGTAGGTACTTTATTTTGCAATAGAATATTATATTACAGAACACATCTGTTTCCTAATTTTTTATTATGCATAAAGTTGTAAGATCACTGTTGCTGCATATACACCTAGTTGACTGCTTCTAACTGCTGCATTATGCAAAGTTAACCAGCCCCCAGATTGTACTTACCCATTAGCTACCTTAGCTGCCTCCAATGCTATACGGCCACAAGTACACTGTGACAAACAGCCTTGTGCATATCCCCTTGTGGACTCACATGTGAGATTCTCAGGGATATATCCACAGGCAGAGAATTGCTGTGTCACAGAAGACACACATAATTAATTTTGCTAAGCACTGCCAAATTGCTCTCCAGAAAGCCATAATAGTTTATGCTACAGGAACACTTCTCAAAGATTCTCATTTTCCCACATCCTTGTTGATACTTCTTTTATCTGACTTTAAAATTTTTTTCTTATCTGGTAGGTGGAAGATATAGCTCATTGTTTTGATCTTTCTCTGATTACCAGTGAATGTGAGCATCTCTTTATTCTTTACTTGACTATTTGGATGTCTTCTGTAGAAGTAACAATCTGAAGCCTTCATAATTTTTTTAAATAGGGTTTACAATTGTTCACTGGTCGCTAAGCAGAAATTCTTATGTAGCCTATAGAATATTCCTTTGTAAGTCTTAAATATTTAAAATGTATTTTCAATCTGTCATTTGTTAGTTTTTTTGTTGGTATCCTTCAATGAACCTTAAATAGCAACTTTAATTTTGTCAAATCCATCACTTTTTAAAGTTATATATTCTATATTTGGGTTTTTGTTTATGTACGTTTCCCTCACTCCCTTGAATAAGTGACAAAAATACTCTTCTACATGCCTTCTTTTTGTATTATTCAATATAGAGTACTTCACATTTTCATTTTTAATCACCTTTATTTAGACAAGGTATAAAGAGCCAGGTTCATTTTTTTTCATTGAGTAAGCTGGTTTCTCCACTTCATGTACTGAGTAATTTATATACCAACTTGACATACATATATATATACACATATACATATATACATATGTACATGTATACCAACTTGACATATTATATACCGACTTGACATACATACATGAATCTACTTCTGAGCTCACTGTTATCTTCCATAGTTTATTTTTTTGTTCCTTCACCAATATTTCAGATCATTCTGACATTTCAGTCTTCTTGCTATCAGTATAATTCAGTGGATAACTATTGAAAAAAATCATATAGGATTTTTCATTGGATCCTAAAACTTAGGATAAAGGTCAGTTCACTATATGGCCAGTTTCACTGATAAACATCGATTTAACAATCCTAAAAATTCAGCAGTGTATAAAAGAATAGAACACTTCATGACCAAGTTGTGTTTATTTTAGAAATGCAAGGTTGATTTCACATAAAATGTAGTACTGTAATCCACTAGATGAATAGTTTAAGTAGAAATATAAAGCACAATCTCAAGAATGGAAGACATGATACATACAATTTCTCTCCCCTCTCCCTCACTGGGTACTCTGCTTCTGTCTACTTTTTTGTTTCTGTATTGTCTCTCCAACTACATAACATTGAAGTACACTGGGGTTCAATCTCTGGAATACTTTTCTAAACTATGGTCAATACTTTAATAATGGCATTGAGTCTCGTAGTTTGAAATGTCATTTATAAGCCCAAGACTCTCAGATGTGTATCTCCAACCTGGACCATTACCCTGATACTCATCTATCTGAATGCTGACCTAACATTTCCATTGGGAAATAAAGTAGATATTTCAAATATTTTCAAGTTTGGTTTCAAACTTTAACCAAATCCACAAAAACCTGTACTTCTATAGTCTTCCCCACCTCAGTAACTATCATCATTCCCCTCGCCGGTTTTTACATATTTGAGGTAAATGCATAAAATTGCAATTGCTAGGTTGTATAGTTATTGTATGTTTATTTTAATAACATTGCCAAACTGTTTTTCAAAATGGCTTTACTATTTTACATTCCCACCAGCAATATATGTGATCCAATTTCTCCACTCTCACTAGTTAGTATTTGTTATTGTCAATTTTTTAAAAAATTTCCACAATTCTGATAGGTATATAGTAATACCTCATTAGGGTTTTAAATTACATTTCCCATGATGGCTAATGATGTTGAACATCTTTTTGTGTGTTTATTTGCCATCTTATGTCATTTTCAGTGAAATATCTGTTCATGTCTTTTGCTCAATTTCTAATTGAATTGTTTGGGTTTTTACTATTGAATTTGGGGTTATATATTCTAGATTCTAGCTCTTTATCGAATATGTGGTTTGCAAATATTTTCTCCATGTTGGTGGCTTGTCTTTTCATCCTTTTCATATGAACTTTCACAGAGCAAAAGCTTTCAGTTTCAAAGAGGTCTAATTTATCAATTTTTCTTATTGACAAATCGTGCTTTTGGTGTCATATCTAGGGACTCTTTGCCTAACCCTAGATTCTGAAGATTTTCTCCTAAGTTTTTCTAAAACTTCTAGACTTTTAATTTTACATTTAAGCATACGATCTATTTTTAACTAATTTTTTTTATAAAGTATGAGGTTTAGGTCAAAGGCTTTTTGTTGTTGTGCTTTTTGGGTTTTGTTTGTTTATTTTGCCACCAGATGTACAAGTAATACAGCATCATTTGTTGAAAAGGTTATTCTGCCACCAGATGTACAAGTAATACAGCATCATTTGTTGAAAAGGTTATTCTGCCTCCATGGAACTGCTTTTGCACCTTTATAAAAATTGGCTGAAGATATTTTTGTGCATCTGTTTCTGGACTCTCTGCTCTGTTTCATTGACCTATGTGCCTGTCCACCAGTACCACACTATCCTGATTACGGTAGCTATAGAGTAAGCCTTAATATCAGGTAGAATATTTTCTCCTACTATAGTCTTCTTAGTCAATATTGTTTTCTCTCTTCCATGGTGTGTACCTTTCTATATAGATTTTAGAAAAAGCATAAGATTAAACATACTTTCTCTGTTCCCAGTAAGAGGGCACATTGGCCGCCCTGCTACTCTTCAAGCCTTCCAAACAGGCTAGCAAGTCAGAGCGTTGGCGCTTGCTGCGTCATCTAGCTGAAATCCTTTTCTCACTATCCACATGACCACCTCACTCATCTACTTTCTTTAGTTCTTGTGCCAACGTCATTCTACCGGAGGACCTCTTTATCCTTAATTTTTCTTCATAACATTTATTGTCAATTGACCTCATATCATATATTCATTCATTTACTTATTTATTTTTTATCTGTCTCTTAGCTCTATGGGTCAGAGATTATTTTGTTCACTGTTTCATATCCAGCTCTTCAATTAGTAGGTATACACAGTAACTGTTATTAAATTTATGATTCAATTTATTAAAACCCCAAACTGTGCTTACTTCCCTGAAAATTTCCTAACTTCTCAACTACCTCTCTTGTCTCCTCTCCTTGCCCTGCTTACTCCACCTTCTTGGTGATATTCTGTTTGAAATTTAATTGTTATGAAAAAGAAAAAAAATTTAAAGATACATATTTCTGCAGAAGCACATGGGTATATAGGTATAATTTTTAAAGTAATTTACTCATTCTTACTTTCCTTTGTTTTAACATTTTTCTGATTTTTTTTCTTTTAACTGATACACTTCCTGTAATAATGTTGTCCAAGATGATATTTAATGTGAAATTTCTGAGACCTTGAAAGATTGAGAATTTTACTTACTTTACCTTCGCATATAAATGAAGAATATAAATATTGAGGTGTTAAAGTTTTTGTCCCCTTCACAATTTTTAAAATATTACTTCATTATCTTCCTGCATGACGTTTTAACACTGAGAAGTCTCATGGCTCTACCTCTGTTGTTAATTTCCCTAAATGTATTACATTGTCATGAGGGAATGTATCCTGTAAAATTATGGGCATTTTCTAATTTATAGATTTTTCCTTTTGATCAAAGTTGCTGTACAAGATTTAAAATGTATTATGCATTTTTGAAAATAAAATGTAAGGACTTCCCTGGCGGTCCAGTGGTTAAGACTCTGCACTTTCAATGCAGGGGGCACAGGTTCGATCCCTGGTCTGAGAACTAAGATCACGCATGTCCACATGTCCCACAGCATGGCCAAAAGATAAATAAAAGCTTTAAAAAATAAATAAATAAAGTGTATTTCCTAGCTATTGGCTAAAAAGTTCACACATACCAACTGTGATATTTAAATCTGTTATGTCTTGTCTGTTTTATTTTCAGAGATTTCATTTTTGAGATTTCATTTTTTTTAAAGGTGCCTAACTCTCAACCTGTGATTATGAAATATCCCATTACTCCCTGAACTTCTGTTAGTTTTTTTTGTACATATTTAAATTTACTATGGTAAACCCATATAGATTAATGAATGATAGGTTTTTTTTTTTTTTTTCCTTTGGCGGTACGCGGGCCTCTCACTGTTGTGGACTCTCCCCTTGCGAAGCACAGGCTCCGGACGCACAGGTACAGCAGCCATGGCTCACGGGCCCAGCCGCTCCGCGGCATGTGGTATCCTCCCAGGCCGGGGCACGAACCCGCGTCCCCTGCATCGGCAGGCGGACTCAACCACTGCACCACCAGGGAAGCCCTGAATGATAGGTATTTTTGTACATTTTTATTCTTACCCTATTAAGACTTTCCAGGCTGAAACCTCTAATATCTAATAACAAAATTGCTATACCTATTTACTTTTCATTAGAATCTCCCTCCTTCCCCATATCATTTGAACTGTTCATTTTCAATCTTAATTTATCATTTTGATTTAGATAGGACCATCAGTATATAGCAAGATTTTTTTGTTCAGTCAAAAATTTTGTTTTTAAGCAGAGAAATTTATACCATGACCACTAATTGAAAATTTTGTGTTTGCATTTGTTTCTACCTCTTTGTTTCAGGAATGCATTATCTTCATTTATCTCTTTGCATACATGTATTTCTTTCAAAAATCTTCTCCTTTTTTGTGCTTTACTAGCTGAAAAATTGGATGTTTAGTATTCTGATTCTTGTATTTTATAACTCTCATTCATTATGTTGGATTTCTTCAAATGTTTGGGATGATGTTTGTGTTTCCCGTATGTTCCTCCCATAATTTTTGAGGTGTAAGGTGGGCCTGAGAGAAGTTGCCAACACATTATGTTCTAGATATTGGAGAAGTTCATTCCCCCTATAGGTCACCACCACACAGGGCTGAAGGGCAATGCCTTTCCTTCCCTAAACCAAGTCTTCCCACTCAAAGCCTCAGTCTGAAAACAATGCCCAGTGCTGGGTACAAATGGATTTAAGAGAGGAAGGTAAGGGAAAAAGACCTCTCAGGGTGACTATTATAAATTTAATTTCTGAAACAATCCCTGTAGCATTGCCTCTGCCCAGTAAACACTCACAAACCTGCTCCCATCTTTCACAACAATCCTCTTTATTTTGTATTCTAGATTGTTTTTCCTACTTCAACTTAATCACATCAGTTTTCAGTTTTTTAAAAACACTTCTCAAAATTTCTGGTTCTTTGATCTCTTTCTAATTTTCCAACATTTTTAAGCCTTTAAATTTTTTCTATTATAAAACAAACAAGAAAATACTTTCAGAAGAAGAGAGAGGTAGGCACCTATCTATTGTTTTTTGTTTGATCCAATCTTAGATGCTGACTTGTGTAAAAATAGATTACTTACACATGGTAGCTCAATGCTTCTACTTAGAAAGCTGAAAGATTGCAGAGGCAAGAATCCAAAGAGATTGTGTGTCTGTGTGTGTCCACACAAGAGCTGACTGTGCTTGGTTCTCACTATTCTAATGTGTGGACTAGGAGGCCTGTTTAACTACCTTTTAGGTTTGTAAATCTGTCACTACAAGCAATGCCGAACATTCTACTGCTTGTTCTGAGACTCTCTCTCTCTGTAGAGGAATATATGTTTTTTGTTTACATTGAAAATTATTGAATGGTAGAGCTAGAAGAAAGTGTTGGTAATTACAAAGTCTAATCTTTAATTTCTGAATAAGGAAAATGACTTTCAAATATGATATGTGGTTTATTTATGGTCAAATGTATAAGGCAGAGCCAACGTTTCTTATTCTTCAGGTGGTTTCTTTTTCTATTATACCAGGCCTGTCCTTAGTGGTTTGCACTTTTTCTTTTCATAAATAAAGGAACCTAAGACTCGTAGTTGATTAATGATATGATCCATGGATTTATAAGCATTATTGCTTATTTCTCAAAACATAAGTCATCAATTAGGCACTTTCCTTTTTTCTTTCTTTACAGAATTTTTGTCAGTTGCCTATTTTGTTTTGTATTTATTATTTATGTATTTATTTATTTACCAAATATATATTGACTTCTTGTTAAATGCAAGTGCCTTGATAAGAATTTAGGAACGAAATATTAGAGAGGGATATAAAGATGAATATGACTTAGTCATTCCCCAGGTGTGCTCATATTTTTATTTGTATCTAGACTGACCTATCCCATGTAGGAACTATAAACAAATATAACATATAGTTTATTATGTTATAATGTAAATATAGTTATCATTTTAAAATGTAAATAATGAAATCTTTCTCTCCCCCGAAGAGGTTTCTCTCTTTATTCTTGATCTCAGTTCATAGTCAGTGAAGGAACTAACAAGGTTTCTTTGCACCCAGTATAAGAGTGTTACTTCAGATAAGAGCAAATTACTTAAATTTAAATGTATGAAATACTTTTTGCTTATTGGTTATTTCTCTATTGCTTATGTTTTCAATTAAGGAAGATAAAAATATAAGAATTAGATTTATAGATATGGAATTTTTAAAAATATAGACATTCAATGCTTACATAATTTGAAATGCAAAAAAGGAAATTGGATAAATCTCTTTTTCTGGCATAAAAGAAACAAACCAGCTAAGAGCAAGTGAGCAGAAGATTAATATACATAAAGAATGGCAGTAGGGTAAAAATCATTCTAAACCAAAGCAAAATTCGGGTATTTTTCTGTTTGGCCTCATCAATATTTAAAATTCCATTTTATTTCAACTTTCCTATGAGATTTCAAAGACACTAATACTTTCAGCAATTACTAAAAAAAAAAACTGTAATAAAAATGTGTATATAAAAACATTGCCTGAAAATTCCTCCTTCATTTATTTTGCTCCAGTCTCTTCCATCCCCTTGACTCTCTTATTCTTTTCTACTCAACACTGTGGATCTTTATTTAAAGCTCTGATGACATTAGAACAATAAAGTCAGGTCTTGGGAACAATATGCATGAAAATTATTCCTAATGAAACTCTGGAATAGAATAGAACATGTAGGTATAAATGGATGAATGTACTCGGAAATACAGTTCTGCCTATCCTTAGAGAACATAATATTGTTATACCATTATCTGAAAAGGGTTTAATTATATTCACATTATATCCATCTGCCTTAAAACCCTTATCATGGCAGAACATGCTGAGAAGTCTACTTTCTAAACATTCACCCTGCAGAATCCCTTGTGTAAATTTGCAACTTCCAATGGCTTTATGGAACCCAACAGTGC
This sequence comes from Phocoena phocoena, assembly GCF_963924675.1. Classification (NCBI taxonomy): domain Eukaryota; kingdom Metazoa; phylum Chordata; class Mammalia; order Artiodactyla; family Phocoenidae; genus Phocoena; species Phocoena phocoena. The sequence goes on from NC_089222.1 coordinate 105,204,216, forward strand.
CTCTTGAGGTTTTTCTTGGATTTTTTCTCTGCCCTGCCTACATTGAGTAAACAGAAAGGCCATTAACTCTCAGTTATCTAGAAACCCATTTATGATTTTTTGCAGAAACGTTTTTTAATCTCTTATGACCTTGTGTCTGCCTCTAGGCTATTGCTTCTCTCTTAGATATGTTAACATTGGTATGATCTAAATATTTTTTTTGAAGGGAAAACCGGCTGCATTCCAAATCACGATAAACAATCCAAAATACAATATGTTCCAAAATTAAACAGCATAGGCTTTAGATTGTATGTCTTTTCAGAGAGTGAATGTGTGGTTGATAACAGTATAATTTATTTAACTAAAGTAAAATGGTAGAGGGCATTTGTTTTTTTTTTACAAGCAGAATGATGAACATTGATGCCATTTATACAACATGGCTAATTTTTTCAACTTCAAGTGCACATTAAGAATGAAATGTAGAGGGAAGAGAATGGGAACATATGTATATGTATAACTGATTCACTTTGTTATAAAGCAGAAACTAACACACCTTTGTAAAGCAATTATACTCCAATAAAGATGTAAAAAAAAGAAAAGAATGAAATGAAAAGTGCACTCCACACTACAAAATAAAATACACATTTCTAAGCATATGAATTAATATAACTTTTTTTTTCTTTCTTAATGTTAACTTTTAAAAAAATTTTTTATAGTATAGTTGATCTACAGTGTTGTGTTAGTTCAGGTGTACAGTAAAGTGAATCAGTTATACATATACATATATCCACTCTTTTTTAGATTCTTTTTACAAAACAGAAATAGAATTACAGATGTAGAAAACAAACTTATGAATATACCTTAAATATCTTTTTTTAAAAAAGTGTTCTCTCCCTGATCTTGGTGGGTATTATGCTAAGTGAATTAAGTCAGACAGATAAGCAAAATCTAAAAAATAAAAGAAACTAGTGAATAGAACACAAAAGAAACGGACTCACAGATAAACTAGTGGTTATCAACAGGGAGAGGGAAGGGGAAGGGGCAAGATAAGGGTAGGGGATTAAGAGGCACAAACTGCTATGTATATAATAAATAAGCTACAAGTATATATTGTATAACAAAGGGGATATAACTAATATTTTATAGTAACTATAAGTGGAATATAACTTTTACAAATTGTGGATCACTATTTTGTACACCTGAAGCATATACTATTGTACATCAACAATACCTCAATTTAACAAAAAGCTTTCCCCTAGTATCAAGAGGTCTTTTTATCTGTACTACGTGTCTTTTTACATATGAACTGTTTTAGAGATTAAAAAAAGAACAACATTAAACATTAAAAAACTCTATTAATTTAGACATACATGTGTGTAATAGGTCTATAGCAGCTCTTAATTTTCCATACAAAGAAATGTTTGCAATCAAGTTTCTTTTCTATACACAACAATTTTGTTCTCTATCCTATCTTCTATTTATCTTTTTATTCATTTTATGTACTATATATAATATATACTGTCTGGATTTAAAACAGACTATTAAGTTTCAAGTGGTAAGAAATGTTAAAAAAAATTGAGCCTTTACTTATTTTCATCTACCCTTTATTCTATACTATTTTGATGTCCTGATTTTTATGAGGCCACACAGGTGGTTAAAGGTTTTGTTTTGTGTTTAAAAGTTTGCTGGGTGTCTTCTGTTTGTTCCTTGAAATCCATTCCTGATCATTCTCCACCCTGTTGGTTCTTCCCAGGAGGCTGACTTTGTTAGCACACATCAATAGGCTCCCTTAAACTCTGCTGGCTTCCTAGTGATTCTGCCAGTGGGAAATTCTACAGGTGATCAAAGGGTGAGAGAAGGATGAGGACTTGGAGTTTATTCTTCTAGTTCCATCTCTGCAGGGTCACCCTGTATTGGGGCTGTCCCTCACGTAAAGGTCAATGCCTCTTTGGAGGAAGCCTCTTCTACACTATTCTCTCATTGTAGGTTCCTGTAACTGGTACCTCTCAGCACCCATCCTTCCCTGCTTAGAAGTGGTAACAGATTTGCTGATACACCCACTGGTTTGGCCTTACCATTTGTGACTTCCCTGCATCCTGCCCATATCTTTAAGTAATTTTTATAAGCCTTCCTTAAAAATAGTATACTGTTTTGTGTGTGCCATCTGTATTCATCTGCTTTCTACTGGGAACCTGACTTAGATAAATAGGTTTTTATCTTGGCTCTCTTGATTATAGATTCTCCACTCCCATTCTGGGCCCCATACTTCCTAATAAATTTAGATTACTCATGTGTGTTTCCTTTTTGTTTTGCGTTATGCTTCAGTGACTCCCGATAGGCATGACTTTTATCATTTTCTACCAATTTCCTATCTTTCTATCCAAAAAAATTGTATGCATCAGTAAAATAAAAGGTTGTTTTGAAAGTGTTGTTTTGAAACGTATTAAGAAAAGGTCTGTCATACAGATGGCCAAGAAGCACATGAAAAGCTGCTCAACTTCAGTAATTATTAGGGAAATGCAAATCAAAACTACAGTGAGGTATCACCTCACACCAGTTAGAATGGGCATCATCAGAAAATCTACAAACAACAAATGCTGGAGAGGGTGTGGAGAAAAGGGAACCCTCTTGCACTGTTGGTGGGAATGTAAATTGATACAGCCACTATGGAGAACAGTATGGAGGTTCCTTAAAAAACTAAAAATAGAATTACCATATGATCCAGCAATCCCAGAGAAAACCATAATTCAAAAAGACACATGCATCCAATGTTCATTGCAGCACTACTTACAATAGCCAGGTCATGGAAGCAACCTAAATGCCCATCTACAGACAAATGGATAAAGAAGATATGGTACATATATACAATGGAATATTACCCAGCCATAAAAAGGAATGAAACTGGGTCATTTGTTGAGATGTGGATGGATCTAGAGACTGTCATACAGAGTGAAGTAAGTCAGAAAGAGAAAAACAAATATCATATATTAATGCATATATGTGGAACCTAGAAAAATGGTACAGATGAACCGGTTTGCAGGGCAGAAATTGAGACACAGATGTAGAGAACAAACATATGGACACCAAGCGGGGAAAGCGGTGGGGTGGGGGTGGGGGTGGTGCTGTGATGCATTGGGAGATTGGGATTGACATGTATACACTGATGTGTATAAAATGGATGACTAATCAGAACCTGCTGTATTAAAAAAAAAATCAAGATACTAATACTACACCATTCTGATAGCTATAACTTTTATAATAAGCCTTATATAATCAGGTAGCATAAGATCTCCAACTTTGTTCTTTTTCCAAAGTTGTTTTGGTTATGAATCAGCTTGTAAATTTTTACAAAAAAGGGGAGAAGTACTGAGATCTTTCTAAATGGAACACTTGTAGGATAGAGCCTGAGGATTTCCCCATACTGTTCTCATTTAAGTATTATTTCCTAAGCTCTGTATTTATCTAAAACAGAGATAATTTTGAAAAACAAGTTAAAAATATATAATATGTATAAAAATTCTCAATTAAAAAGGGCTACGTCTGATGAACTTAATGTGATTGAGAGACACCAATACTGCTGTTTCTGTTATCTTGTGCATGAGACCTATTAGATGTGTGAAAATACTGACCCCTTGGAGAAGAAGTCTGTGTTAATATAATTGTACATTCTATGTTGTCATATGTAGCATATCACATAGACAACTGTCTGGCTGTACTTGGAAGACTTTTTGAAATCTGATTGTTACTCAATGATTTTCTGTTTTAAAGAGTGTTAAACAGATCACATATGCAAGTAATAAGACCAAAAATCTTCAGACCAATGTATACAATTAAACTGCATAGCTTATATTCTTTTTTTTTTTTTTTTTTGTCGTATGCGGGCCTCTCACTGTTGTGGCCTCTCCCATTGCGGAGCACAGGCTCCGGACGCGCAGGCTCATCGGCCATGGCTCACGGGCCCAACCACTCCGCAGCATGTGGGATCTTCCCGGACCGGGGCATGAACCCGTGTCCCCTGCATCGGCAGGCAGACTCTCAACCACTGCGCCACCAGGGAAGCCCTGCATAGCTTATATTCTTAAAAAAAAAAGCCTGGTGGGAGTTTGATTGAAGCTTCCTTGAATCTATAGAACAATTTGAGGAGAATTGCTTTCTTATCAATACGGAATCGTCCAATCCATAAACATGGTATAGCTTTCCATTTATTTAGGTCTTCGATTTTTCTCAACAATACTTTGTGATTTTCAATGAACAGGTCTTGTACATCTTTAAAACAAATAAAATAAAGGAACGGTCTGTAAACGAAACCTTCACAAAGTGAGCAATCTGCAGTGGAAAAGCAATTCCAATTACCAGTAGCCCATTTCCAGTCTTCTTTTTTTTTTCCTTTAATTAATTAATTTTATTTTTTGCTGCATTGGGTCTTCATTGCTGCGCGTGGTCTTTCTCTGGTTGTGGCAAGCGGGGGCTACTCTTCACCGTGGTTCACAGGCTTCTCACTGCGGTGGCTTCTCTTGTTGCAGGGCATAGGCTCTAGGCTCGTGGGCTTCAGTAGTTGCAGCACGCAGGCTCAGTAGTTGTGGCTCGCGGGCTCTAGAGCACAGGCTCAGTAGTTGTGGCACACGGGCTTAGTTGCTCCACGGCATGTGGGATCTTCCCGGACCAGGGCTCGAACCCGTGTCCCCTGCATTGGCGGGCGGATTCTTAACCACTGCGCAAACAAGGGAAGTCTGTCCAGGTTTCTTTGTGGTGGTATTTGTAGCTGATTAAATTTCTCCTAATTATATGTACAGGCACACAACATGAAAATTAAATGAACTGTATTACTTCTTTGGGAAATAACAATGTATTCCTGAAATAGCATTCTGAATATGACATTCTGCTCCAAATAAGTGAAATCACATTTAGCATTTTGTATTTAGAACAAATTAATTCTTATTGGGTTTATATAAAATAATAGGTGGAAAATTAATTATAAAAGGCTAGAATAAAATTTCTTAACATCATCCACCTCTCTTACTTTTCTTCAACTCAGCTAAAAAAAATAAAGGCCATTTTTTTTTTTTTAAACATCTTTATTGGGGTATAATTGCTTTACAATGGTGTGTTAGTTTCTGCTTTACAACAAAGTGAATCAGCTATACATATACATATGTTCCCATATGTCTTCCCTCTTGCGTCTCCCTCCCTCCCACTCTCCCCATCCCACCCTTCCAGGCTGTCACAAAGCACCGAGCTAATATCCCTGTGCCTTGCGGCTGCTTCCCCCCAGCTATCTACCTTACTACGTTTGTTAGTGTGTATATGTCCATGACTCTCTCTCGCCCTGTCAAAACTCACCCTTCCCCCTCCCCATATCCTTAAGTCCGTTCTCCAGTAGGTCTGCGTCTTTATTCCTGTCTTACCCCTAGGTTCTTCATGACATTTTTTCCCCTTAAATTCCATATATATGTGTTAGCATACGGTATTTGTCTTTTTCTTTCTGACTTACTTCACTCTGTATGACAGATTCTAGGTCTATCCATCTCATTACAAATAGCTCAATTTCATTTCTTTTTAAGGCTGAGTAATATTCCATTGTGTATATGTGCCACATCTTTTTTATCCATTCATCCGATGATGGGCGCTTAGGTTGTTTCCATGTCCTGGCTATTGTAAATAGAGCTGCAATGAACATTTTGGTACATGACTCTCTTTGAATTTTGGTTTTCTCAGGGTATATGCCAAGTAGTGGGATTGCTGGGTCATATGGTAATTCTATTTGTAGTTTTTTAAGGAACCTCCATACTGTTCTCCACAGTGGCTGAACCAATTCACATTCCCACCAGCAGTGCAAGAGTGTCCCCTTTTCTCCACACCCTCTCCAGCATTTATTGTTTCTAGATTTTTTGATGATGGCCATTCTGACTGGTGTGAGATGATATCTCATTGTAGTTTTGATTTGCATTTCTCTAATGATTAATGATGTTGAGCATTCTTTCATGTGTTTGTTGGCATTCTGTATATCTTCTTTGGAGAAATGTCTATTTAGGTCTTCTGCCCATTTTTGGATGGGGTTGTTTGCTTTTTTGTTATTGAGCTGCATGAGCTGCTTGTAAATTTTGGAGATTAATCCTTTGTCAGTTGCTTCATTTGCAAATGTTTTCTCCCATTCTGAGGGTTGTCTTTTGGTCTTGGTTATGGTTTCCTTTGCTGTGCAAAAGCTTTGAAGTTTCATGAGGTCCCATTTGTTTATTTTTGTTTTTATTTCCATTACTCTAGGAGATGGGTCAGAAAGGATCTTGCTGTGATTTATGTCATAGAGTGTTCTTCCTATGTTTTCTTCTAAGAGTTTGATAGTTTCTGGCCTTACATTTAGGTCTTTAATCCATTTTGAGCTTATTTTTGTGTATGGTGTTAGGGAGTGATCTAATCTCATACTTTTACATGTACCTGTCCAGTTTTCCCAGCACCATTTATTGAAAAGGCTGTCCTTTCTCCACTGTACATTCCTGCCTCCTTTATCAAAGATAAGGTGTCCATATGTGCATGGGTTTATCTCTGGGCTTTCTATCCTGTTCCACTGATCTATCTTTCTGTTTTTGTGCCAGTACCATACTGTCTTGATTACTGTTGCTTTGTAATATAGTCTGAAGTCAGGGAGCCTTATTCCTCCAGCTCCTTTTTTCGTTCTAAAGATTGCTTTGGCTATTCGGGGTCTTTTGTGTTTCCATACAAATTGCGAAATTTTTTGTTCTAGTTCTGTGAAAAATGCCAGTGGTAGTTTGATAGGGATTGCATTGAATCTGTAGATTGCTTTGGGTAGTAGAGTCATTTTCACAATGTTGATTCTTCCCATCCAAGAACATGGTATATCTCTCCATCTATTTGTATCATCTTTAATTTCTTTCATCAGTGTCTTATAATTTTCTGCATACAGGTCTTTCGTATCCTTAGGTAGGTTTATTCCTAGATATTTTATTCTTTTTGTTGCAATGGTAAATGGGAGTGTTTTCTTGATTTCACTTTCAGATTTTTCATCATTAGTATATAGGAATGCCAGAGATTTCTGTGCATTAATTTTGTATCCTGCTACTTTACCAAATTCATTGATTAGCTCTAGTAGTTTTCTGGTAGCATCTTTAGGATTCTCTATGTATAGTATCATGTCATCTGCAAACAGTGACAGCTTTACTTCTTCTTTTCCGATTTGGATTCCTTTTATTTCCTTTTCTTCTCTGATTGCTGTGGCTAAAACTTCCAAAACTATGTTGAATAAGAGTGGTGAGAGTGGGCAACCTTGTCTTGTTCCTGATCTTAGTGGAAATGCTTTCAGTTTTTCACCATTGAGGATGATGTTTGCTGTGGGCTTGTCATATATGGCTTTTATTATGTTTAGGAAAGTTCCCTCTATGCCTACTTTCTGGAGGGTTTTTATCATAAATGGGTGTTGAATTTTGTCGAAAGCTTTCTCTGCATCTATTGAGATGATCATATGGTTTTTCTCCTTCAATTTGTTAATATGGTTTATCACATTGATAGATTTGCGTATATTGAAGAATCCTTGCATTCCTGGAATAAACCCCACTTGATCATGGTGTATGATCCTTTTAATGTGCTGTTGGATTCTGTTTGCTAGTATTTTGTTGAGGATTTTTGCATCTATGTTCATCAGTGATATTGGCCTGTAGTTTTCTTTCTTTGTGACATCCTTGTCTGGTTTTGGCATCAAGGTGATGGTGGCTTCGTAGAAGGAATTTGGGAGTGTTCCTCCCTCTGCTATATTTTGGAAGAGTTTGAGAAGGATAGGTGTTAGCTCTTCTCTAAATATTTGATAGAATTCACCTGTGAAGCCATCTGGTCCTGGGCTTTTGTTTGTTGGAAGGTTTTTAATCACAGTTTCAATTTCAGTGCTTGTGATTGGTCTGTTCATATTTTCTATTTCTTCCTGATTCAGTCTTGGCAGGTTGTGCATTTCTAACAATTTGTCCATTTCTTCCAGATTGTCCATTTTATTGGCATAGAGTTGCTTGTAGTAATCTCTCATGATTTTTTTTATTTCTGCAGTGTCAGTTGTTACTTCTTTTTCATTTCTAATTCTATTGATTTGAGTCTTCTCCCTTTTTTTCTTGATGAGTCTGGCTAGTGGTTTATCTATTTTGTTTATCTTCTCAAAGAACCAGCTTTTAGTTTTATTGATCTTTGCTATTGTTTCCTTCATTTCTTTTTCATTTATTTCTGATCTGATTTTTATGATTTCTTTCCTTCTGCTAGCTTTGGGGATTTTTTGTTCTTCTTTCTCTAATTGCTTGAGGTACAAGGTTAGGTTGTTTATTCGAGATGTTTCCTGCTTCTTAAGGTGGGCTTGTATTGCTATAAACTTCCCCCTTAGAACTGCTTTTGCTGCATCCCATAGGTTTTGGGTCGTTGTGTCTCCATTGTCATTTGTTTCTAGGTATTTTTTTATTTCCTCTTTGATTTCTTCAGTGATCACTTCATTATTAAGTAGTGTATTGTTTAGCCTCCATGTGTTTGTATTTTTTACAGATCTTTTCCTGTAATTGATATCTAGTCTCATGGCGTTGTGGTCGGAAAAGATACTTGATACAATTTCAGTTTTCTTAAATTTACCAAGGCTTGATTTGTGACCCAAGATATGATCTATCCTGGAGAATGTTCCATGAGCACTTGAGAAAAATGTGTATTCTGTTGTTTTTGGATGGAGTGTCCTATAAATATCAATTAAGTCCATCTTGTTTAATGTATCATTTAAAGCTTGTGTTTCCTTATTTATTTTCATTTTGGATGATCTGTCCATGGGTGAAAGTGGGGTGTTAAAGTCCCCTACTATGAATGTGTTACTGTTGATCTCCCCTTTTATGGTTGTTAGTATTTGCCTTATGTATTGAGGTGCTCCTATGTTGGGTGCATAAATATTTACAATTGTTATATCTTCTTCTTGGATCGATCCCTTGATCATTATGTAGTGTCCTTCTTTGTCCCTTTTAATAGTCCTTATTTTAAAGTCTATTTTGTCTGATATGAGAATTGCTACTCCAGCTTTCTTTTGGTTTCCATTTGCATGGAATATCTTTTTCCATCCCCTTACTTTCAGTCTGTATGTGTCTCTAGTTCTGAAGTGGGTCTCTTGTGGACAGCATATATAAGGGTCTTGTTTTTGTATCCATTCAGCCAATCTGTGTCTTTTGGTGGGAGCATTTAGTCCATTTACATTTATGGTAATTATTGATATGTATGTTCCTATTTCCATTTTATATATTGTTTTGGGTTCGCTACTATAGGTCATTTCCTTCTCTTGTGTTTCGTGTCTAGAGAAGTTCCTTTAGCATTTGTTGTAAAGCTGGTTTGGTGGTGCTGAACTCTCTCAGCTTTTGCTTGTCTGTAAAGGTTTTAATTTCTCCATCAAATGTGAATGAGATCCTTGCTGGGTAGAGTAGTCTTGGTTTCAGGCTATTCTCCTTCATCACTTTCAGTATGTCCTGCCACTCCCTTCTGGCTTGTAGGGTTTCTGCTGAGAGATCAGCTGTTAACCTTATGGGGATTCCCTTGTGTGTTATTTGTTGTTTTTTCCTTGCTGCTTTTAATATGCTTTCTTTGTATTTAATTTTTGACAGTTTGATTAATATGTGTCTTGGCGTGTTTCTCCTTGTATTTATCCTGTATGGGACCCTCTGTGCTTCCTGGACTTGATTAACTATTTCCTTTCCCATATTAGGGAAGTTTTCAACTATAATCTCTTCAAATATTTTCTCAGTCCCTTTCTTTCTTTCTTCTTCTTCTGGAACCCCTATAATTCGAATGTTGGTGCGTTTCATGTTGTCCCAGAGGTCTCTGAGACTGTCCTCAGTTCTTTTCATTCTTTTTTCTTTATTCTGCTCTGCAGTAGTTATTTCCACTACTTTATCTTCCAGGTCACTTATCCGTTCTTCTGCCTCAGTTATTCTGCTATTGATCCTATCTAGAGTGATTTTAATTTCATTTATTGCATTGTTCATCATTGCTTGTTTCATCTTTAGTTCTTGTAGGTCCTTGTTAACTGTTTCTTGCATTTTGTCCATTCTACTTCCAAGATTTCGGATCATCTTACTATCATTATTCTGAATTCTTTTTCAGGTAGATTGCCTATTTCCTCTTCATTTGTTAGGTCTGGTGGGTTTTTATCTTGCTCCTTCATCTGCTGTGTGTTTTTCTGTCTTCTCATTTTGCTTATCTTACTGTGTTTGGGGTCTCCTTTTTGCAGGCTGCAGGTTTGTAGTTCCCGTTGTTTTTGATGTCTGTCTCCAGTGGCTAAGGTTGTTTCAGTGGGTTGTGTAGGCTTCCTGGTGGAGGGGACTAGTGCCTGTGTTGTGCTGGATGAGGCTGGATCTTGTCTCTCTAGTGGGCAGGTTCACGTCTGGTGGTGTGTTTTGGGGTGTCTGTGGCCTTATTATGATTTTAGGCAGCCTCTCTGCTAATGGGTGGGGTTGTGTTCCTGTTTTGCTAGTTGTTTGGCATAGGTTGTCCAGCACTGTGGCTTGCTGGTCGTTGAGTGAAGCTGGGTGCTGGTGTTAAGATGGAGGTCTCTGGGATATTTCCACCGTTTAATATTATGTGGAGCTGGGAGGTCTCTTGTTGACCAGTGTCCTAAAGTTGGCTCTCCTACCTCAGAGGCAGAGCCCTGACTCCTGGCTGGAGCACCAAGAGCCTTTCATCCACACAGCTCAGAATAAAAGGGAGAAAAAGTAGGGAGAATTAGTAGAAGTATGAGCAACGAAAGAGGGAAAGGAGGAAAGGAAGGAAGGAAGAAAGAAGCAAAGAAGGAAAGAAAGGAGGGAGGGAGGGAGGGAGGGAGGAAGGAAGGAAGGAGGGAAAGAAGGAAAAAAAGACAGAAAGAAAGATGATACAGTAAAAATAAAATAAAGTATAATATAGTTATTGAATTAAAAAATATTTAGAAAAAAAAAAAAAAGGGACGGATAGAACCTTAGGACAAATGTTGGAAGCAAAGCTATACAGAGAAAATCTTACACAGAAGCATACACATACACCTTCACAAAAAGAGGTAAAGGGGGAAAAATCATAAATCCTGCTTCCTGAGACCACCTCCTCAATTTGGGGTGATTCGTTGTCTAAAGGAGGGAGGGAAGGAAGGAAAGAAAGAACGAAGGTAAAGTATAATAAAGTTATTACAATTAAACTTAATTATTAAGAAAAAGAATTTTTTAAAAAAGTCATGGACGGATAGAGCCCTAGGACAAATGGTGGAAGCTAGAGTATACAGACTAGATGTCACACAGAAGCATACACGTACACATTCACAAAAAGAGGAAAAGGGAAAAAAATCATAGATCTCGCTCCTAAAGTCCACCTCTTCAATTTGGGATCATTCCTTGTCTATTCAGGTATTCCACAGATGCAGGGTATATCAAGTTGATTGTGGAGCTTTAACCCGCTGCTTCTGTGGCTGCTGGGAGAGATTTCCCTTTCTCTTCTTTGTTCTCACAGCTCACAGGGGCTCAGCTTTGGATTTGGCCCTGCCTCTGCGTGTAGGTCGCTGGAGGGCGTCTGTTTTTTCGCTCAGACAGGACGGGGTTAAAGGAGCCGCTGATTCGGGGCCTCCGGCTCACTCAGGCCGGGGGTTGGGGGATGGGGGAAGGAGGGGCACTGCGTGCGGGGCCGGCCTGCGGCGGCAGAGGCAGCGTGACGTTGCGGCAGAGGCCGGCGTGACGTTGCACCAGCCTGAGGCCCGCCGTGCGCTGTCCTGGGGAAGTTGTCCCTGGATCCCGGGAACCTGGCAGTGGCGGGCTGCACAGGCTCCGCGGAAGAGGGGTGTGGAGAGTGACCTGTGCTCTCACACAGGCCCCTTGGTGGCGGCAGCAGCAGCCTTAGCGTCTCCCGCCCGTCTCTGGGGTTTGCGCTTTCAGCCGCGGCTCGCGCCCGTCTCGGGGGCTCGCGCCCGTCTCTGGGGTTCGCGCTTTTAGCCGCGGCTCGCGCCCGTCTCTGGAGTTCCTTTAAGCAGCGCTCTTAAACCCCTCTCCTCGCGCACCAGGAAACAAAGAGGGAAGAAAAAGTCTCTTGCCTCTTCGGCCGGTGCAGGCTTTTCCCCGAACTCCCTCCCGGCTAGTCGTGGCGCACCAACCCCTTCAGGCTATGTTCAAGCCGCCAACCCCAGTCCTCTCCCTGAGCTCCGTCCAAAACCAAAACCCGAGCCTCAGCTCGCAGCCCCGCCCGCCCCGGTGGGTGAGCAGACAAGCCTCTCGGGTTGGTGTGTGCTGGTCGGCACCGATCGTCTGTGCAGGAATCTCCCCGCTTTGCCCTCCGCACCCGTCGCTGTGCACTACTCCGCGGTCCCGAAACTCCCCCCTCTGCCTCCCGCAGTCTCCGCCCGCGGAGGGGCTTCCTAGTGTGTGGAAACTTTTCCTCCTTCACAGCTCCCTCCCACTGGTGCAGGTGCCGTCCTTATTCTTTTGTCTCTGTTTTTTCTTTTGCCCTACCCAGTTACGTGGGGAGTTTCTTGCCTTTTGGGAGGTCTGAGGTCTTCTGCCAGCCTTCAGTAGGAGTTCTGTAGGAGTTGTTCCACGTGTGGATGTATTTCTGGTGTATCCGTGGGGAGGAAGGCGATCTCCGCGTCTTACTCTTCCGCCATCTTCAAGCTACATCTAAAGGCCATTTTTAAAGAAACATTTTCCTATGGTAAGAACATTAGACATTTTGAAGATGTTTCTAAAGCAAAACAATTCCAAAAAGCCTTTCTTGTTAAGGAATATATTAGGTTATAATCCACTCAAAGGCAGATGAAGAAAATGTAGATGATCTCTATGCAATTCTTAATAGACTTTATTTTTTAGAGCAGTTTTAGGTTCCCAGCAATATTGAGCAGAAGCTACAGAGATTTCCCATACACCCCTTGCCCCAACACATGCATAGCCTCCAGAATTATCAACATGCCCACCAGAGTGGTACATTTGTTACAACAGATGAACTTACATTGACACATCATAATCATTCCAAATCCACAGTTTACATTGGGTTTCACTCTTAGTGCCATACACTCTACGGGTTTGGAAAAATGAATAGTGACATATACCCATGATTACAGTATCATACAGAGTAGTTTCACTTCCCTAAAAATCCTCTGTGCTTGGCTTATTCAGCATTCTCTCTCTCCTAGCCCCTAGCAATCAGTGATCTTTTTAGAGATTCCATAGCTTTTCCTTTTCCAGAATGTAATATAGTCAGAATCATATTGTATGTAGCTTTTGCAGATTGGCTTCTTTCACTTAGTAATATGCTTTTATTCCTCTATGTCTTTCCATAGCTCATTTCTTTTTAGTGCTGAATAATATTCCATTGTAAGGATGTACCAGTTTACTCATTCACCCACTGAAGGATACCTTTGTTGCTTCCAAGTTTGATAATTATGAATAAAGCTGCTACAAATACAGCTGTACAGGTTTTTGTGTAGTTATAAGTTTTCAGTTGCTTTGGGTAAATACCAAGGAGCATGACTGCTGGATCATTTGGTAAAAGAATGTTTAGTTTAGTGAGAAACAGCCAACTGTCTTCCGAAGTGGTTATGTGATTTCGCATTCCCACCAACAAGATATGAGAGTTCCTGTTGCTCCACATCTTTGCCAGCATTTGGTGCTGTCAGCGTTCTGGATTTTGGTCATTTTTTTAAATTTATTTTTTATCAATTTTTATTGGAGTATAGTTGCTTTACAATGTTGTGTTAGTTTCTACTGTACAGCAAAGTGAATCAGCTATACGTATACACCTATCCCCTCCTTTTTTGGATTTGGTCATTCTATTCAGTGTGTAGTGGTATCTCGTTGGCTTTCTATGTATTGGGTTGGCCAAAAAGTTCCTTCGGGTTTTTCCATAAGACGTTACAGAAAAACCCGAATGAACTTTTTGGCCATCTGAGTAATTTTGCCATCAACATTATATATCTTGCCCAGCTCTGTCGGCAGTGCTGGTGATTATAAGGCTATGCACTTCAAACACATCATCTTGCCACACTATGAAAATGAGACAATTGGGAAAGGAAGAAATGATAAATAAAAAGAAATTGTCAAATATCTGAAAGAAACTCATTCCTTAAGATTCAATAAAGATCACTATAAAAGCCATTCATTAGTAAATATAGCTAGCATTTATTTATAGCTAGCATATACATATATATATATATATATTTTTTTTTTTTTAATTTAAACCTTTCAACAACCTCTCAAAGGGGGATATTTTTTCCCCACTGTATTGGTCAGGGTCCAGTTAGAAGATCAAAAATTATTAGTAATTTAAAGAGGGAAAATTAACTATGAAGAATTATTAATTAGAAAATAGTTAATTACAACAATCATTAAGAGGAAACTTTAAACAGTGCAGGAGTCGTCAAGGCAGGGAGCAGCTACTCTTTTTGAAGGACCAAAGTGGAAAGTACTTCCCCAAAGCTGAGGGGGGTTCATACCTCGATGAAGAGGATGTGACTGCGATCTTGCAGTGCCCAGCATCAGAGGTGGTCTGCAGCAGGCAGGCCAAAACTGGTGTCCAGAGAGCTGACCACTAGATCTCTGGGGAGTGGGAGCCTGTAAACAGAAAAGCACTCCCTCCAGTGCTGGCAAACTCATGGGAGAGTGAGTGCCACTGGGTCTCCCACATGGTCCAGGCAGCTGTGATATGGGAGCAAGAAGACAAGCACATGAGAACCAGGAAGAGAAGCCCCACTTCCACTGCATCTGGTGGGGTCCCTCTGGTGCCTTCTCCCGGCAAAGCCTAACATTGCTCCAACCAGAAAAGAGAGAGCTTTACCAGAGCCAGCTCCAGAATCGGGAAGCTGAGCACAGAACTGGCAGATTTAGAGCTAAGAGGCAATAAGTTGATAACTGGCACATCCTCTTTGTGGATGAGAAACTGAGCCTTACTGAACCCCTGTGACTGGTACATGCAAAGGCAAGAGTCAAACCCATTCTGAAGAAAACGCTCTTAATCCCTCATCTTTGTATGGCTTCAGCAACAAGCTGCCCGCCCACAGGATTCCTAGTCCATGTGCAATCATGAATATTTCCAGTTTCTGTAAATTTGAGACACCCTTTCTTCAATTCTAATTGTATCTGTATTTCTTAACTTTTATTTGATTTAAATCCTAAAGCAGTTTGCAGAAGGGATTCAAATGTGCAGCCATAGGAAGGCAGCAGTAACCACAGACAATAAAGGGAAACATTCATTCTATGGAAATCTGCTGGCTACTTTAGGTTCATTTGAAGATATTTTCTTTGGCCTCATGGTCTATATTTTCTGCCACAGACTTAACTGTTCCATGGATGAAATTCTACTGCTGGACACTCCAACTTCCCAGTGTAAATTATTCAGTGGACTTTCTCCACTCAACTCTACTGGACTTATATTAAGTATATGCCTCACCTCTGTCTGGATAGACACTCTGGATTTAGTATCTCTTCTTGCCTGCCTTATTAGTTGTCTTGATATATTGTAATTTTGTTATATTTAAAAATTATTCATATTATTTAAAATAATATTTGCTTAATGTAATAATTTTAAATATACATGCATATCTAAATTAAAAATAACAGACTCCTTCCACTTTTATTTACAAGATGTGAAATGTCTGTGATGTAAATACTGGAGTTGCTATATCTGGCTTAATCTGGAAATCGTGTCATTGCAGATGTAATTAGTTAAGATCAGGTCATACTGGAGTAGGGTGGGCCCTTTATCCGAGAGGACTGGTGCTCTTTTAGGAGAAGAGACACAGACAGAACACCATATGAGAACAGTTAAGAGACTGGAGTGATGCAGCTACAAGCCAAAGAACACCACGGATTGCTGGACAGCACCAGAAACTGGGAAGAGGCAAGGAAGTGTTTTACCTAGAGTCTCAGAGGAAACATCATCCTGCTGACACTTTTATTTCAGACTTCCAGGCTCCAGAACTGTGAGAGAATAAATATCTGTTGTTTTAAGCCAAGAAAATATACAGTCAGTGTAGATGATAGTTCATCAAAGAGAGGGAGTGTGATGGTTCATTTTATGTGTCAACTTGACTGGTCTAAGGAATATCCAGAGAGCTGGTGAAGCATCTTTCCTAGGTGTGACTGTGTAGAGGTATCTGAGAAAGATTAGCATTTAAATTGGTAGACTGAGTAAAGACGACTGCCTTCACCAATGATGGTGGGCATCCGCCAATTGTTGAGGGCCTGAGTAAAACAAAAAGGCAGAGGAAGGGCAAATCTGCGCTTCACTTGAGCTGTCTGTCTTCTCCTGCCCGCCAACATCATGCATTCCTGGTTCTTGAGCCTTCGGACTCAGACTGAATTACACCACCAGCTTTCCTGGTTCTCCAGCTTGCAGACGGCAGATTGTGAGACTTCTCAGCTTCCATAACCGTGTGAGCGAATTTCTATATTCCCATATATATATGTAAACTACCAGTGGTTCTGTTTCTGTGGTGACCTGACTAATATAGAGAGAGATGTGAATTGTGCCCTGTTGAAATTTATATCTGGATCAAGCTGTCCACATTTCAGATTAAGAAGTTTCCTTTTGGGATTTTAACCAGTTTGAAATAGATTGTTACTTACGTCAAATAAATCCTAAATACATAAAAAGGTAGATCTATAGTATATATTTTTCCTCATCTGCTCCCCATGACATGCGTTAGTCAAGAGTTTTTCTTTTGTTTATGAAAACGTATAAAGATTAATACATATATAAATGGTTTCTATATTTTATTTTTGTTGTGAAAAAAAGTGGATCAAACTCTTCACATGACCTGTTATTTACTTCTTCTCACTTAACAATATATCTTGGAAAGACTTTCATATTTTATTAAATGGCTATATCATAGTCCCTAGTATTTATGGATGAAAATATAGTCAATTATATTCTTCTCAAAGATCTGCTTTGCAGGGGGATTATTTTTGAATTTGAAACAAAATTGCAATAAACATCCTTATTCATCTATTTTTAAACATTAGTATTTAAAAACTGTCAGAGTCTGAAAGAATAGTTGTGTACACAAGAAGAATATAGAGATATATCTTTTTTTTAGAGAATTCCTATTCAACCTTTTGATAACCACACCTTAATTTCTTTCTGAGGAACTATTTGTTGAAGAGCTCATGTGGTTTTGGTGGGGCTGATTCTACTCACATTCAAAAATACCAGAAATTCAAATATTTCTGATTTCTGGTCACAGAGGGTAGTTAAAATATGGACATGGGAACCCATCAGAATAAGGAGATCCTATGAGATTTTTACTGATACTTCTGGGACCAGATGCTGGCATTCTTTTATATACATTATGATGCTTCCAGAGTGTAAGTTCCAGAGATGCTACACCAATCTGGGAATTGAATCAACATAGAAGATGAAGATAAAAGTGAGAGAGAGAAAGATAAATTGATCATTATTGGTATTGTTTGGGTCCTGAATCAAGCTGAACCTTGAAATCCTTGGCTTTTTATCTCACAAGCCAATAAATTCTCTTTAGGAGTTCACTTAATTTGAATTAACTTTTCTTACTTGCTACCAGGAATCCTATGTTATAAAAAGAGTAAAACTATTTTAAAAATAAATAGTTACTTGTTTCCCCCAAATTTGAGTAATTTATAGATCCATAAACTAATGAGAGTATTCATTTCTTCACATATTTGCTAGCGCAAATCCTATTAAGCATTTCAACTATTGTCAATACTCTGGGCAGAAAATGGTATCCTATTATTATTTTAATTTGTATTTTCTTTATTGTTGATGAAATTGCATATTTTTCTTATATACCAGTCATTAAGATTTCGTATTTGAATTGCCTGCTCATATATTTTTGTATCCCCTTTCTGTTTCTAAATCACCCAGTGTGTTATACTTGGGACTTTAAATGTAGTTAAATCTATCCAGCAAACCAGCCAAATACATTTTCCAAGACTTTTTTTCAGGAATACCCCCATATTAACTCTCTTAGACCTACTGATATCTACTCTCATCTCTCTGTTTCTTTCTTCTGTGCAGTAATTTGTAAAATGTTCACTGTGCAATATCTAGTTGGGCTTTGTCTGATATCCTATGATCTATTAACATATAAATGAGAGAAATATGCAATTCTTTGTGCATTTCAGTAGTCTGGGGCTCTTAAGTACTGTTCCAATTGACTGAGGAATAACAAATGACCAAAAGGCATGTTTTATAGAAATAGAGAAATAGTATATTTAGCTAAAACAATATCTATCATATCATTTCTCAAAGAAGTCATTTGGAAACCTATTTTCATGAAATCTTTAACTTCTAACTTGAAATCAATAAACACAATCCTTTTGTTTAATTATTTCCTATGAAACTGATCAGTCTGAGAGAGTCTTACTAAATATTTTCAGCAGCCATTATATTATATTTTTTTATATTATATTTTATCATAATACTTGAGCAGCATGAGTACAGCTCAGATAAGGATTCTCCAGAATTAACCACTCTGTCACCCAGATGAACATCACTAACTGCCATTTGATTTCACCATTTCACATTTTTAACATTTCGATATTAAATTTAGTAATGTGTTATTTAATTCAATGTTTCCAAAATATGAGCCACTTCCATACTGTTTTCATGGCTTTTGCCTGAAACTGAGACAAAAGCCACGATGACCATAAGGAGGCTGAGCTGGAAGCTCAGGGGTGGGTGGGGCCTCTGAGGCTGCACCAGGGTAGGCTGAGGACCCAGGATGGGCTGGGGAAGAAGCCAAGAGACACATATCCCCACTACACATGGCCGCACAGTTGGTCTTCCTGAGACTAAAATGTAGGCAGCTATTTTTAAAAAACTACAAAATGAACTTCAAGTGTGACCAGATACCATATGTCTTCTGAATATACCAAATCTGGCCCATCACCTATATTTTTATGGCCCACAAGCTAAGAATGTTTTTTATATTTCTAAATGGCTACATTACAAAAGATTATATAAGTATCAATATTCTATCCTCTATTTTATCTCTTGGCTCCCTCAAAGGTTTATTTTTCGGGACCTTTATGAAAAACTTTGCCAGCCACTGGAGTGAAGCATAGATGTCCTAAAACATTTCAGTAATTCTACTCAATATCCAATTAAGATGGGTATTTCATGCTATCGTGCTGTGATCAGATCTTCAAGACAACCCATGCAGATCTAAATACTATAAAAATGCCTTTTATTTTGCTGAAAGATTGTGTGATTTTCAAATATTATTACGGCATAGTTAATGGACATGAAGAAAATACTGATATTTACACTAATGGGCCCTTTGTGACCTATGTTCTCTGATGTGCCAGTATTCTCAGTACTTCTTAAGTTTACTGTTCAACACTTTAAAAATACTTTTATTGATTTCTTTACTTGGAGTGTGGAGTGGGAAGGGCATTTATTGTAATAACAATATCAGCTGTAAAAGAGAAGGTCAAGGTTAAGGAATCTAACGAATGCCTATGAAAGCAGGCTATACATCAGTTAATAAATTAGAGGTGGCAGATGACACCTATAGGTGCCTGTCCTCTGGATATTCTTGGGAGAATAAGTTCCTACCATGGTTGTCAAAGATTATGCATCACTCAAAGAAGTTCATGCTAATCAGTCCATGACTGACATTCTCCTTGGATCTGTTCAAGTCCTTCATGTGGGTCTAAGTCATCACTGAAGAAACATAAATGGAAATAAATTAAATTGATTCTTTCAGCAAATTGCTTTGCAAAAAGCACATCAGCAAAGTGTCCTTTAGAAAAGTGAATAAAAATAGGAGCAACATTAGTAAACAAAAATGCAATGAAATTTCTCCCAAACTATGTTCTACTGTTAGTAGTCAATGGACCACAGCTTCACTGATTGTTGATTCAGGAAAATACACATACTTTGAATTTTATGGTAAAATGTCAGACATACAAAAAGTGCCATAAGAATACCTTTGCATCTGTAAACTAGCTCAACAAAAAGCATTACAAAAAAATGTGTAGACCTTCATTAATAATTACCCTAGCCCCTCTCATATAAAACTACAATCCTGAAAATTTATTTTTGGCCCATTCCCAATCATGCCATCACATTAAAATTATCTATGTTCCAAGTAATATATATTATAGGATTATGGTAATATAAAATATGGTATTGTTTAGCTTACTTTATTTTTATATGGATGATATCATGTTGGATATTTCCTTCTGAATCTTATTTTTTCATTCAGTATTATATTTTGGAGATATTAACACAAATAGCTCTAAGTCATTAACTTTCACTGTGAAGTCATATGTATAGTGGTATAAATAAAAAACTGTTTCTATTAACATCCTGGTACATATCTCCCTATGTACATGTGCAAGAGTTTCTCTGGGATACATTAAAGGGATTTAAATTTCTGAGTTTGTGATTATGTAAATTTCATCTAAGATGATGTTAAATTGTTAACATTGTCTCCAATGTAGTTATTCTAGTTAATTTTTCCACATCCCTCTTCAGCAAAATAAAGGTTAATTTTTCCACATCACTGGGAGCATACGATATTATTAGACTTTTCAATATTTGCAAGGCTTTTTGTGATTTGAATTCTCTGATTGAGGTTAAGCCTGTGTGTGTGTGTGTGTGTGTGTGTGTGTGTTTGTGTGTGGTTTCTTAGCCATTGGTATGCTTCTTCTTCTTTAAATTCTCTGTTCATATATTTTTTTGTCAACTATGCTTTTGGATTAATTATCTTTTTCCCATTAGTATGTTTGGTTCTTTACCTGTTCTACATACTAAATTTGAGTTGTATAATGACCACATCTCCTCACAGGCTTTGCTTGTCATTTCCCTGGTTAAATATACCTTTTGAGAAACAGAAGGTTGTAATTTTAATGTACTCAAATTTAACATAATTTTCCTTTTCATCCATGTTTTTTTTATTTTGTTTAAGAAATCTTGTCCTACCCTGAGTACAAAAGTATCCTTAAATATGTTCTTATAAAAATTTTAAAGTTATGTTTTTCACTGTTAGATCTATATTCTACTCAGATTTATGTACATAGCACGAACTTGAAATTTAGTTTCATTTTTTCCAGCTATATATCCATATTGCTCATGGATGCATAAAAGATGATTTTTTTCAAAATATTTCATCTACCATGTTTAGCTGCTATTAATGATGATATCAGTCCAGGTGCACAGTACACATTACAGCCAGAAATGACAGCTAGCTAAAAATCAGTTAACAAATCTTAAAACAGTAGGCCTCTGTACATTTCAACAATCTAGTCTATGTAAACTATCTTTCCTTTTCTAGTGTTATAATAATTTCTTAAAACTATTGTCAACCTTTTGTAATCTTCTGTCACTATTTTGTTAATTTTCCATCAAAATGTCTGTGAAGTTTATGCCTCTCTGAGGGTTAGAGTCACAGGTGAGATGACTAATTAGAATTTGTAAAATTTAGGAGTTTTCGCACCCAGGTAACATCTGACTTGGGTTCTGAAACACAAATGGAAGTGGGTAGACTCAGAGGGGAGGACCATCGAGGACAGAAAGAACAACAGCAGGGGAAGCCCAGAGGCAGCAGCTACACGGAGCCCTGAGTGAGGGGAGGAAGAGGTAGCGTGAATCTAGGCTACATCCTCAAGGATCTTGCTTGCCTTGTTGAGAAATCTGGACTTTACGTATTGGCAATGCAGAGAACTATAGACGTGTTTTAGGAGGAGACTCATCACATTAAGATTTGTGTATTGAAAAGAAAACTCTGATAGCAGTATGTGTACGCATGTGTGTGTGTGTGTATGTGTGTGCGTTTGTGTGTGTGTGGCTAGGCTGGAGGGATTGGAGCCTGGAGGCAGGGAAAGTATATGTTTTAACTTTGCAGAAATTCCTCATAAGAGTTATCCCGCCAGTATTAAGGTAATGCCATATTCAAGAATAAATTAAAGGAGAGATGCACCTGTATTTTGTGAAAATTGAATGTGGTGAGTGGAGAAGAAATAATATTTAAAAGGGAGTCACCCCATTTCATTTTCGAGTAGCTGGTTGATAGTCGATAGTTGTTCATTAAATGGTAAACACCAGGCCTTGTAAGATGAGTAAAAGCTAAGATCTGATAAATCCAGTTCAGTGAATAAATACTGAGTGCCTGTTACTTTTCAATCCCTAGGAATTGACATTATTCACCTCTGAGAATACAAAGCTAAAATATACATAAACAGTGCTGCTCATGTACTGAAATAATATTGCCCTAAGGCTATTGGATGGCTCTCCTTTGTTACTGAAGATCAGAAAAGCAAAAAGGGACTTTCATTACAGCTTTAGATGCAATATCAAATTCAGATTTTGCGTGAATAGTTTGAATTATTTTTATGCAAAATGTTATGGAATTGCTTAAATCCAATATAAACTCGTTGATGTAAAAATATTAAATCTGAATGGAATTCACAAAGGGCAGTCACTTGTGAATGGTGTGATTCGGGTGATATTTAATTTGTATTTTACTCATCTTTTCCAAATATTCTATTGTAGGTATGCACACATTTTATATTCAGATAAAAGTTAATGAATTTCTTTAAAAATCTGAATGCCTTGAGGGGCCTGGTCCCTCCTGAATTTTCATTCCAAGCCTTTGTCTTTGAGTTGAAAATTGTTTGTTTTTTCTTTTTGCGGTATGCAGGCCTCTCACTGTTGTGGCCTCTCCCATTGCAGAGCACAGGCTCTGGACGCGCAGGCTCAGTGGCCATGGCTCACGGGCCCAACCACTCCGCGGCATGTGGGATCTTCCTAGACCGGGGCACAAACCCATATCTCCTGCATCATCAGGCGAACTCTCAACCACTGCGCCACCAGGGAAGCCCTGAAAATAGTTTTAACTGTATAATACATGTCTGACTTTTTGGTAAGCATACAGTTATTTTTCTTTATGTTAAATTCAAAGCACAATATTTAAATCTGCCTCTGTATATCTTGATGTGGTCTTTTTATTATGAACTTTCTGTTACTATTTTCAGCAGCTATTGCTTTATGAAATAACTACAAGATAGACATCCTCTGGGTCAACCATTGGCTTGCCATTCACCTAACTCTTTATGAAGATATACTGAATACTCCTCTTGGAATTTTTTTCATAAATTCTCATTCGTAAAATGCTAGACACTTGAATACCTTGAAACAACCTGTTAATCTCCACTTATGAAAAATGCCCAATGTTATCCTGGGAGACCACCATCTGTCAACACCTGATCTCAAATTACGCCTACTGAGAAATAGATGATGCCACATTGTTGTCCGGTGGTGGACGTACCTACTTCCCCTTGCTAAACGCCAAAACTGACAGAGATGACTGGACTTTGCTCATGCTATTAGCCATATGTTGCCCCCTTCAATTTCCTCTGCTAGATGGAGAAGTGCCTGCTTAAAAGCCACTCAATGCAGCTTTATACTCACAGTTACAGAACCAAAAATAGCTTGTTTCCCACCTACTGTGCAAGTAATATTAAAGGTGTACTGCGTGACTTTGTGGGAAGCAGTCCTGTTGGAGCTGGGAACTGCATGTTCTCCTTAATCAAGAGCCCACTGTGAGCTGGGCTGTAAAGTCATTGGGCAGCCCCTGCCAGCAATTAAAACATGACATGCCGACCATTCTTGGCAAACCTGAAGTAGGAGCCTGGTGCCAGAAAGGCAAGATCAATCTTGAAAAAAGTGTGGCCATCTGTTGGCACTGCCCATTCTTCCTGCTGGCTTAGAGATGACACTAATACCTGTTGTTCCTGCTTGAATGGATAATGTTGTATTTCAGTTCTTAATTGTGATGAGAAATTTTCTCCATCCTGAGGTTTTGCTCCTCTCCAGTTCTACAAGATAAAAATTTAGAATTAATGAATTTAACTCCATAAAAAGAAAGCCTTCTTCCTGCTTAATAATAGCAAGAAAAATTTTATTTGGCTCATGAGAAATGAATCCATTGGGTTTTATCTGGCAATTGCAATGGAAGTCAGTGATATACATCCAGGGCAGTATTTCTTGACCCCAAGCTTCACCTCATGCCAAGGTTACTAGACTTAGCAAATAAAAGTATAGACAGTCCAATTAAATTTGAATTGCTGATAAACAACCAATTTTGGGGGAAGTTGTGGGGAGACACACTTAAACTTTTTTCTTACCTGAGCTTCAAAATTAATTAAGAATTCTGTATTTTATCTACAACTGTATCCTAAGCTGACCTCTTAAGGTCTGATTAATAGTCCATGGTACCCTACTATGCTTCTGTTCCACTGTACTTAAAAACTATTCAGAAAAACTCTTTGAAATTATAAACACACACACACAAATTATAAACACACATACACCATGTAGTAAAGTGTGTAAATGGCATTAAATTGACATATAAGCTTGATGACTTTTTACATATGTATGCACCTATGTGACCACCATGCAGGTTAAGATCTAGAACAGCTCCATTATCCCAGGAAATTCCCCAATGCTCCTTCCGATTCTCCATCGTTCCCCATGAAGGTAACCTCTGTTCTTCTAACCCTGATGGTTAGTTTTCCTTTCTTTTCGTGAACTTCATATATATGAAATCCGCTACTTTGGACACTTTTGTGTCTGTTTCCTTTATGCAACAAAGTATTTATGAAATTCTGGCATGCTAGTGTGTGTAGCAATATTTTATTCTTTTAAAATGTATTTAATTATATGAATATACTACAATTTACCTGTTCATTTACCTGTTGTTGAGCATTTGTATTGTTTCTAGTCTGGGACTATTATGAATACAGCAGCTATAAAGATTCTAATGCATGTCTTTTGGGACACATATATCTGCATGAATATATATATATATATATATATATATATATATGTACACATGCCCACATATATTTAAATATGTTTAATGAATAAAATATCAGATTTTTTAATAGGAAGATCTTTATAGTTAAGTACCTTACCGTAGGAAATTATAGATTTTTTTTTTTCTTTTAGGGATATCAATGAATAGTCTTTCTGAGGATAGGAGAGAGTCACTTAGCTTTCTCTCTAGTATTTCCTCCAAATCAGGATTTTATTTCAGAAAGTGAATTTTTTTTTTTTTTTTTTTTTTTTGCAGTACGTGGGCCTCTCACTGTTGTGGCCTCTCCCGTTGCGGAGCACAGGCTCCAGACGCGCAGGCTCAGTGGCCATGGCTCACGGGCCCAGCCGCTCCGCGGCATGTGGGATCTTCCCGGACCGGGTCACGAACCCATGTCCCCTGCATCGGCAGGCGGACTCTCAACTACTGCGCCACCATGGAAGCCCCAGAAAGTGAATTTTTTAAAGAAAATCCTCAAATATTTTATTTTTATCATTCTTAAAGTGTATTAATGACAGCAGAGCTCAAAACACTAGGAACTCAAAAATCAAGCATCATTACCACCATGGCCCACAAATACCCAACGTTTGGGAGTATTGCTCTTGGGTTTTGAGTACTCTGAGAAAGAAAAATCCAGGTCTTGGCCAGGTGTGGTAAAGGAGCTTGGCCACCTAGTCTGCTCCAGCAGCACTTTACAGGATTCAAGGCTGAAGCTGCCACCTTCTCTGTGCCATCGCCACTATCTCTCCTCTGCCACTGTCACTGGTTTCTCCGCAATCTCCCCCCGGACCTTCAGTCATCTGTGGCAGAGAACTTCCTCTTTCTCTCAACCCAAAGTTCGAAAGTAGTTTCCTCTGATGTTAAGGATGAAGTAATTTACTACAAGATAGAGAAAAATCTTTCATCTCACTTTGATACAGATGAATTCTTGTCTTTCACCTTCCTTTGTTTATAACTGAACATTTCCTATATATTTTATTACCATGACAATTTTATTTAAAATTTTTTAAAAAAAGTTTCTGGCCGCACCACGTGGCATGCGGGATGTTAGTTCCCCAACCAGGGATTGAATCCAGCGCCCCCTGCAGTGGACGTGCGTAGTCTTAACACTGGACCGCCAGGGAAGTCACACCATGACAATTTTAAAAAGAAAGATTTATTTTTCTTTAATTCTCAAGTAGATAATTATAATTGTAATAACAACCACTACTGTAACTCATATGCTGTGCCAGGAACTGGTTCTAGCATAAATTGAATCATGTTGTGAGAATTACAAACCAGAAATATGTTGTTGTTTTTATTGTTCACACTTTTCTGATGAGGAAACCAAGGCAAGAGCAGTTAATTTGGCCAAGGTCATTCAACTAGTTAGTGGTAGATTCAAGTCTCTGAACCCATGCCATTTAACTCCATATTCTCTACTCTGAAGGTAAACTTGTTCTGGGCAGTATTTTAAAAATAAAAGAGGACAAATTTTCACCACAAAGGCAAATTCTATAGGTATAACTCAGATGTTATAAATGATGATGTTTCCTTCAGTCACTGCAGGTGTAATAAGGGTGATCAATTTTTCCTAAGTTTTATATCTCATTCCCAAGATATTAAGTTGACAATTATAATAATATATATGGAATCATGAGTATCTTTTATTACTGAATTTGACTGAAATGACCAATTATTTCTCACTAATCAGCCTAATATTAATTGTACTGACAGGGCTTTTCCCGTCCTTGGCTCTTAGTGTACATTTTAATGTATTTTTTTAAAAGATAATAGATTTTCCAAGAAAGCCTATGATTCATGCAGCTTTCTAGAGGGCAATGAAACCCAGAACAAGGTACTGAAGCGCCCAGATCAATGCAGTCAGCATGCCCTCTAACGTGGGTGAATTTTTCAGAGTACTGTATGCTAAAAATTCACACACACACGAACTCAAGAGATGATTAGGAAGATGTTCCTACACTCATTTTGCTATTTATTTGAAAATCTGTATTGATACAACACCACTTTAATATCCTTCCTCTAGTTTATTTACATTTCCTAGCTCATCATTAGTCTGAGTCCCAAATAGTGCAGCTGCATCCCCAGCAGAGATTTACACACCTGCCCCATCACCTGGACCAAAGTACTATGGCAGAATCACAGGTACATGTTTTGCTGAGGCAACAAGGTCAGCAGGGTCAAAAATTTTGCTTTATCTTTTCCATTACTTAGGGGTGACAAGAAATATCCTGAGGGTAAAAGAAAACCCCACAATTTTCCACAGTAGGAGTATGTGACATTTACATTGTGCAAATATGTTTTATGATATAATGTTATGATATAATGTCCACCAACCATCCATAATTTAGTTCTTCCTCACAAAGTTTTGGTTTTATTGAGAAGTGGGTTGGGCAGCAGTGATCTAAGGAAGGTGATTCTCTCCATGAGCTCCAGGGGATAAATCATGATTGGTTTCTAAGCCAGTAGGGTCGAGCCTATCTCCCTTTGCCAGTGATGGTTTTTGGTTTGATGAGCACTGTTCTACCCAGTGAGGCATAGGAATAAGTCTCCTGGCAACTTTTGGAAAAGATTCTCTTCCCGGATAAAAGACAAAATACCCAAGGAGAAGTATGTCTTTCTTCTTGCCCTTAGAGGTAGTTATTTAAGGATACGTGGCTTACATTTCATCAGACATTTTGCAACAATGAAGGGCAGCCAACAGATTTACAATGAAGCCAGCCAGAGCCTTCATGTTGCTCAGCTACCAAATTTAACCATAGTACAAAATAGTAACACCCTAATTTTAATCAGCAAATCTGTTACTTGCAGCTGGAAGCACCAAAACTGTTAAAATAACACTTCCCACTAATGCTTTAGTTTTACAAACTTATGATTTTTCTATCTTATGAAAAATGAAAATATGAATTTTCAGTGATTTCAAGGTAATATGCCTGTTTCCAGTTAGTTGTTGTGAAATGATGCAAACCGAAGGAGAAAAACTTAAAAGAGATAGCTTTCTCCACAGCAATCAGGTTAGTGCTAATAGTGTTTGTTAAAAGAGAATGTTGAAAGAGTGGAACTGGGTTTAACTACAAAAACAAGCTATGATCCACCCACCATTGAAATCTTGGTTTTTAAATACCATTCCCTAATAAGTTAGCAAGGATCCTTGGAGAAATAGCTAATTTTAGGGTGGAGGCAGGGAATATGCAAGATGAGCCTGGAGCATTTGGCAGTGCTAGAAAACAAGGAATTACTCCAAAATTAAAAGGATGAGGTCATGTCAAAGACACTCAGGTGTCAACCTGAAAGAGCCCCCAATAGCCAAAATGGGAACAATCTGAGTGACAAAATAAGTAACCTGGTATTGAATTGTAATATGCCTGAATCCATACCGATATAAATAGCAGAATAAATAAATAAATGGGAGAGAAAGGAATCCCAAATAATATAAGTAGATACATTCCCCTTTCTGGAGGTGGAATTTAAATTCCATTCCTTTGGATTATGGGCTGGGCTTTGTGATTTGCTTCCAAAGACTAGATTGTGGAAAGGACAAGATAGTAACTTTACAAGGAGAAAACTGACAAACACTACCTTAATTAAGTGATCAGGGTAATACCAACAGTCCTAAGGCATGTTGATACCATGTGCCACCTGACACGATGTGGTGAAAAGGGCACTTATCCTCAGAGAGATTCTTCCCAATACCCATCACACCAGTCTAATCACAAGAACGCTTCAGCCAGTCCCAGATTGAGGGGCATTTTGTACAATCCTCCTTAAGACTGAAAATCAAGGAAAGACTGATACATTGTCATAGACTTGAAGAGATCCAAGAGACATGAAAAATATCCTGGATTAGATCTTGGAACATAAAAAAGGACATTTGTAGAATCACTGGTAATACCCAAATAAATAGTTATGTACCAATGATGTAATATGAGATGAAAATATTATGGGAAATTGAAATGGGTGAGGGGTATATGAAAACTCTCTGTTTTAACTTTGTAACTTTTCTGTAAATTTGAAATCATTCCCCAATATTTTATTTAAAAAAAAAAAGCAGACCATGACCTGTAACCGTAGGCAAGAAACTAGGGAAGGCGATCCTGACAGATTTTAGTTTAAATTTATTAGAGTATAATATTCTACCACGGCTTAGAGAGTCAGGCTGGAGACCCAAATACTGCGTTCTTCCATAGAAAACTACCCAAAGCACCCAAGTCTTCAAAATTGAGGACAGTACACACAAAACCAGACCATCTTTGGCCTTATCTGTGAGTGTGACATTATGTTCATTGCTTTCGAATGATTCACTATATATGTTAGACAAGTTGAACTTTGATTTTAGTAATGATTTACTCAAGCAAAATGATTGCAAGGGCAATGTCAAAAAATGAAGATATTTGTAAAACTGAGAGAACTTCTTTTCTTTAATATATTTTAATAGCATTTCTTCCATATGCACATTCCAGATGTGGAAGGCATGTAGCAATAACTATTTCTGTTTCTTAAGTTGGTTGCTATGGTTACTCTGCAGCTGTGATGTAACAAAGAAAATTATCAAGACTTTTTATGAAGAGGCAGATATAGCTTAGCTTTGCACAAGTGTCAATAATTCCAAGAGAGAGAAATGAATATATTTATATTGGAAATTCAAAAACATATATGAAGGGGCAAAACTATGTGCTCTTGAGGAAGAGAATTTTCTTTTTGAAACGAGAACACTTTCAGAATCATTATGGTAATCGTCTTTTTCTCTGCAATGTGTGGATATATTTGCATAGGAAGGCACTTAATAATACACATACAAAAAAGATAGGGCAGAAGTAGCTGATGTATTATATGTGATGAACAAAAAAGGATTACCCAAACATTGCCGCCAAGGTTGTTGAACATACCAAATCCTTCTATATACTTGCCAGTGTATATTTAGACACTCCACAGGACCAAAAATATATGACATTTTGAGCCACTGTTCTTGCTTTCTGTGGCTCTTAAGTAAATTGCCTTGGGGAGAGCAGGTACCTAACATCTGAAAAGTTTGAGTTTTAATAAATCTTTCATTTTGCCCTCCTCAAACTTCAATGAAGAGCCCTTTGACATGTGATATGCTGGTATATCAATCACAATAAGCTACTGCACACTAGATGCCAAACGTCAGGACCTTAGTATGCAAAATATATTCTTCCTGCTTAAATGGGAACTTGACTCTGTTTGCCTTCAAGTTCCTCTCTGTCTCAAGTTCCTTGAGACGGCTGATGTCATACCTTGACTGTAAAGGAAAATAATGCAAATACAGCTATTTAATTAGTAACAAGGGAAAAATTCTTCTAATACGCCCTGATCAGAGGTCAGTTTGGGGTTCCTCTCATAAAACAAGCACATTTTAGGGACTGGCTTAATACTGATCTCTAGACTTGAATTTCCCACTAATAGTGTAAGACTTTGTATTTGTTCAGATCTTTTAACTCCTGAGGAA
Organism: Phocoena phocoena; assembly: GCF_963924675.1. Lineage (NCBI taxonomy): Eukaryota > Metazoa > Chordata > Mammalia > Artiodactyla > Phocoenidae > Phocoena > Phocoena phocoena. Next base: position 105,234,473 of record NC_089222.1, read on the forward strand.
CTAATAGGCAACAACTGAATAAATAATCCATGGTCTGTTTTAACAGCACAGGTGACCACTGATGGAGCAAAGATCAACCATGTCATGAATCAAAGATGGAAATGGTTCATTACCATCTGGAGAATCAAAAGTAGAAAGCTGTTTTCTACTTGGTTATTGGTTGATTTACATAGGACTGTAAAATATATAAGCATCAGCTGTGACTAATTTTTCATCTTAACCTTGGAGGAAAATATTTTTTTGCAAAAATAAGTAAGTAAACAAAGCTAATAAATAAGGCATGAAAGGAAGCCATGTATTTCAAAGTTCTATCTTTCAAAGGAAAAAAATTTTTTAATTCACAAATTGTATTTTGTAAAGTGACTGCTTTAACCTGACTTTGTATCACTTTCTAGAATTTTCTTTTGACGTTACCACAGGTCACCTTTTATTTTCAGTTTTCTTTGTGCCCCGATAGCTGGACTGAAACCCTAGTATTCAGAATCAAGCTTCATAAAGTCATCTTTCACCTGGGCTGAGCAAATTTTCAGGTGGTTAGAGAACACTTCAGTTTATGACATAAAATGAAGGAGTTAAGTTGAGCTCATATAAATTGTTTCAGCATCTTTGTGATAGGAGCTGTTTTAATTTGGGGAGCTAACTCTTCTAGCATTAGTGTTTTCTTTCTTTATTCAGAAACCTTCTGAGGAAGTGTTGATATACCTGATATTATATGCTGGCCTTTAGAACTATTTTCACCTCCTTTCTCAAATGCTGTTATTTAAAGATCTGAACTCATATCCTGGAAAGTTTGGCCTTTGACTCCTTATTTCCCTGAATAAACATCATAATGGCAACTTCCATTTTCAAATTTAAGCCTTCTCTTTCAGAATTTTAACCCAGTTAGTCCTTTCCCTGCAGTGTGTAATCAATACTCAGAGCTTATTCTATCTTTTACGAAGCGTTTTCATTATAAAATTTAGTAGCTTTGTGGTCTCTCCTCACAAGCTCCATTTCCAGGAAAATAGATGAGAAAAACTTCTTTGGTTATGCCCAATTAAATGGCATTTCCTCCTGTGCTTTCATTCATTTCATTTGATGATTAATATTAAGCCACTTGGCCTTAGCTAATACAAATTGTATCAAAGTTAGAAGTTAGATAAAAGAGTCTAAATTTTAATTTTGGAGAAGGAATAGAATTGTGCAAATATACTATTAAGGGGGAAATATCATCACCCTATTTGGAGAAGTGTTTAAAATAAAATTTATTACACAACTTTAGAGAGTTTTATGCACATATTACTCCCATATGCAAGACATTTCCTGCTCAACTAAGCATCTTTTTAAGGACTTCTGACTCTACACTATCACTGTGAAAACCTCATCTGATACTTGAAGATTCTTGTGTGAAGTTGACTCAGTTGGCTTCACATGCATGCCATTATTGACTGGTGACTCAGCTCTCTGAGTTTCACCTACAAAGTTTAGTTTCTTTTTGCTGCCATAAATGGATGCAATGATTACTGATGTCATCTTCAGCAGCACAACGGATCATCCTTTGTGGAGTCCCCATTTCTGAGTGATGAGCTTTTCTTGGTCATGTTTGTGCTCCAGTTATAATGCTCTCTAAATGCCATATGCTTTTTCTAGTTTGATCACTTAAGGAAAAAAATGAATCAAAAATATTGGCTGTATATTAATGGCCCTTGGGAAATCTGAGAACTCTCTTTTATATCTTCTACAAGCAAAGCTTTTTTAAATTTATTAACTTCTTAGTATTTAAACAGGCAATTGTGTTTAATTAATATCATATTTTCTCTTGACAAATAGTGGATTAACAGGAATTTATGAAAATATCATGCATGTAGTTTATTATTTACTTGAGTTGAGATTTATGCAGAGAAAGCTTTCTCTAGCTAAGTACACCTGTGTAAAAAGTTTGACGTAAGAAAAGATAATGAAAAAAGCAGAATTTCAATGAAAATACATGTATATGGAATTTTATCATAGAACAAACATTTTCATTAATTCTACCTTACCATAGTTGACAAAACCTGTGTGCAACTTTAAGAAAAAATATAGGTCAGAAAGAGAAGGAAAGGATAGTTATTCAGAATCCTCGTCTCTTTAACTCATTTGTTAAGAAAAAACTCTTTGAACATAAAATTCTATTGAATAATCTATTCAAAAATGATTAATAGAGACATATACTAAAATTAAAACAGGAAATAAAATTGCTTGAGGAAGTCAAAGAATTCCAGACAATGTCCCTTCATGCCAACAGAAGAAGCATCGTCAGCAGCCCGATATTTCAAAATTAAAATCTGCACTGGAGCCAGGAGCTGTGCTCACCAAATAACAACTAAAAGGTAGCTGTAACTGCTGGGAAAATAAATTGCTGAGGAAAGCACGTGACAAATGCAATTAAAAACTTTTCTTTTTCTAACCACGAAATGCCCTGCCCCAGAAAAATGTAGAACCTGGTTTCCTGTAGAAAATGGAGTAGAAAAGATTATACCAGAAAATAACTTTTTTTCTTCCTCTGACATCAGCCTGAAAAATCTTTCTCTTTTTCCTAGGTACATATTTATGTAGGATTTTGTTGTACTCTAAAGCTTGATTCAAATATAGCTGCTAACAAGGCATATCTTTGCCTTTTAAAGCTCTCATGGACTCCCTCCTCTTCTGATTGCCCAGGGAAAATGCAGCATCAAGATCCTTGGGCATCAGCTAATCGCTCGTAAGTGCTGGAAGCTGGAGAGCTCTTACAGAATGAACAGCGATCAGATATGGTGAACAGATGGCTGCTCCACATTGTAAGGACCACTCCCAAAGACATCCTTCACTTAGGATGTGCCAGAGAGCCACGGATGGCTCTATTAGCACAGTGGCTTTTTTTATTAGTTAAATGGCTTTTGATATATTTAACTAAAATTTCAGAGAGCTTGCACAGGCGTATTTTGTCCTAATAGCAGTCAGTCTTCTCAATAAAAGATCCTTAATACTGACTGCATCTCAAATTCCTTTTGCATTCTTAGTAATTCACTGTAGGACTTTGAGTTTTAGTTGATTCTTAAGTATAAATGAGTGCTTGCAATCAGGGAGACTGAAGCACTCAATGAAATTATTACTGTTTTGGAAGTATTGTACACCTTTAGGGTTTGAATATTCCTATGAAGTCAAAAAATCACAAAGGTGTGCTGTACAAGAAGGCGGGGATATATTTTTCTTATTTTATTTGTAATCAGGTAAGCTTTTGAAATTGCAGTATTATTTATTTAAATTGTCATGCTTTAATTTTTCTCTACTTCTTTCCATAGCAATTTCTATGTAGTAGGTGAAGGTGATTCGCTGGTAGCCTGACACCTGCAGTAAAGTGCACTCTTTTTTATATTTTGACTGAGGGGTAAAGGAAGTAGAGCCTTTGAGCAAACTTAAAAAGAGGAAGTATTCCCTTATAGTCTGACGGGTTAGTGCCAAAGAGTGGAGGTGGGAATTTAGATAAGATTAGCCTTGGGTAAGTCATTCCTTCAGCCTAGGATTTACCTTTATAAAAATATATCTGATATTTCTGGTAAAAGCCTTTCGGATTATTAGATTCACAGAGACTTTTGTTTTGCTTTTACTATAATTCATAAGAAAAATCATCTGGCTATGAGACTAACTCGACTCAGGACTCAAAGGAAAATAGAGACCCCATGAATGGAATGAATTCTTTTGTTGGGAGAGCTTACAGGGTACTATCTGTACAATCGTTTAAGGAATTACACTGTTGAAAATATGTGGTATGAACAGTAGGCCTTCTTTTGCATTGCTGTTTTCTCTATTGAGAAGAAATTCAATAACTTAGAGCATTAAAAGAAAGATTGCATCTTGGGGAGATGCATATTTATTTAGCCTTCCTATTATGAATCCTAGAGTCTGAACATAAATCTTAAAGAACATAAAACTATTCTTTTCAGATAGACATTTACATAACACCTTTCTTTCAACCTCCTATTCTTAGTCCTCAAAAAAAGGTCATCAGTTTGCTAATTGCTCACTGCAACCTAGGTTTTAATCACCTGATCCATCAACAGGCCTTCTCACACTTTATTCATTTTGTCAGTAAGTGACATTCTTGGTAATGAAAACAACAAATCTATTGATAGCATCCCTCAATGAAGTGGAAGGCATCCTACATTAGTTCTGTCTTGGAAACCAGTCTATTCTATTACAATTGACCTTCTCTTGCTGATTACCACACAAATCATAGTCCTTTGCACACCCTCCCCATCTATTAGAGTATTTCTCCTGCAGCCTTTCAATTGCCTGACTGCAGTTGGTAATTGGATTCATGTTTGGAGCACAGCACTGTAAGGAAAAGCCTAGAATAATTCAAATGGAACACCCTGGCCTAAGGCTGAGGCCGTATGTTACACTCAGATTTGTATCAGTGAAACTTATTGCTTCAGCAATGAGGAAACCTATTCAAATGTCATAAAATTGATTTATTTTAGAAGTTCATTTATTTAGAGCTGTCCGTGTAATCCAATGTCTACAAAATTGTAATATGAAAGGGATGGAAAGATTACATGACTTTGTAAAATATTTAAAAGAAAGAAAAAACACTTGGTAAATTATCCTGTCTCTCCCACTGAATCTCATATTCTGCTGCAAGTAGGTTTGAATGAAGTAATATAAAAATTAGAGACCACCAAAAAACCAATGATTTGGCAGCTAGACTTTCTTCAGCACTTACTGCTCAATATATGCCTAAAAACATTCTAGTTTTATATTACTTATCTCAAATTGATGAGTTCTTTCTATCCTATTATTAAAAGAGGCAAATACTTCTTAATAAATTCATAGTTTGTGACAGAATAGTGCAAATATATTTAGAAAAACATATGAAAGTGACTAAACACTCCTTTAAACTTGTGTATCATTGATAGGTTTGTGGTGTCCTGCCAACCTTCATGGCTTACCCCCTGCCTTATGTTCCTTAAAATGAATCTTAAGAAAGATGTTATAAATTCTGAAATGCTAGAGAGAGTTTTACCGAGAGAGAGAGAGAGAGAGAGAGAGAGAGAGAGAGAGAGAGAGAGAGAGAGAGAGAAAGAGAGAACTGCTCTCTGGAGAAAAATCGATTTCTTCAAATCACTACCGTATTATTTCATGTAATTGTGCACCATTATTGACATAAACCCTAGTGGTGTACATGAATTCATATGGATTACTCCAACAATAATTGTCATATTAGTGAATCATCCAAGTGTCCACCTCATACCATCTTGGGGTGAAATGGCTATGAAACATCTCATTTGTCCCATTTTACAGATACACGAGTTGAAGGATGCAAGCAAGAGCTTGACACAATTCAACAAAAAGGTATAGAATCTTATTTCTTAAGACACAATCATAAAACATTTGTGTCTTTTTTTTTTGCAGGTTCTTACTTGTTATCTATTTTTTGTTTGTTTTTTGTGGGTTTTTTTTTTTTTTTTTTTTTTTGCTGTAGGCGGGCCTCTCATGGTGTGGCTTCTCCCGTTGCGGAGCACAGGCTCCAGACGCGCAGGCTCAGCGGCCATGGCTCATGGGCCCAGCCGCTCCGCGGCATGTGGGATCTTCCCGGACCGGGGTACGAACCCGTGTCTCCTGCATCGGCAGGCGGACTCTCAACCACTGCGTCACCAGGGAAGCCCTGTTATCTATTTTATACATATTAGTGTATATACGTCAATCTCAATCTCCCAGTTCATCCCACCCACATCCCCCACTTTTCCCCCTTGGTATCCATATGTTTGTTCTCTACATCTGTGTCTCTATTTCTGCCTTGCAAACTGCTTCATCTGTACCATTTTTCTAGATTCCACATATATGCGTTAATATACGGTATTTGTTTTTCTCCTTCTGACTTACTTCACTCTGTATGACAGTCTCTAGGTCCATCCGTCTCTACAAATGACCCTATTTCGTTCCTTTTTATGGCTGAATAATATTCCATTGTATATATGTACCACATCTTCTTTATCCATTTGTCTGTCAATGCGCATTTAGGTTACTTCCATGACCTGGCTATTGTAAATAGTGCTGCAATGAACATTGGGGTGCATGTGTCAAAACATTTGTGTCTTAATATAAGCATAACTATGGCAATAATTATTGGCTACCTTGTAGATGGAGAGAAGTAAATGGATTTTTTCTATTTATATATGACTTTGAAACTATTTTTGTGTTTATATTTAAATATGGATAAAACTGATTCTTAGGAAATCAAAACATTTCAAGCAAAAAAGTGATGCAAGTATGTACAAGTTCACAAAATTTCTAGTGCATATGTCTAGGTGCCAGAAATATGTGTAATTCTATAAATATGCTCAAAATTTCAGCTACTACCTTTTATCCATTTCATTCTGGAAATGGGAAAGCATCAATTTTCGAAGTGGAAAAGAATTCACTTTCTTTCTAAGTTTAACTTTTTCCTGACTCATAAAGTGACTTTCCATTCAGAAGCTTTTGAGTGTCGGGGCTTAAAAAGCTTCTGTTTCTCTGTTTGGCGTTCAGAGAGTAAAACAAAATTAATGAAATTAACACTAATGCAAGACTAAATTAACGAGATTTGGTTATCTCAAAAAGCACTTTTGAAGTAAGAATTATCAGATGTTTGTAATAGAGATTAGTGCCCTCAGAAACCAGAGAGGCTAATGTGTTGCAATATACGCTTCTAAAATGACTATCAAAGAGAAGAGGTTGGATATACTTACCTACTTTGAAATTAATAGAATTTTTTCTGGTTAATTTTTTTCATGAGACCAAAATATTGATGAAGCTCTGTCACCACTTTTGTATATAGACTTTTTTATATATTTGTAATTTTTCTTTCAAAATAACGTAACACAATCAAGATACCAAGAGATCTATACTGGTCTCATTAAGAACTATATGCTTTTCAGTTTCATGCATAACATTTTGATGAGATAATCAGATAATCACAAAATAATTATTTTTCAAGTCCATTCCATAGTCACTATCTCCACTTACTCCTCTATCATAATGTTGGGCACTCCAAGTTTGCATTGAATATAAAAAGTTCAATTAAAAAATAATAAAAGATAAAAAGCTCCATTTATTATAAACATATTCAAATTGCACCCTGAATGTATATTTAATGAGCACATTTGCCCTCTAATTTGTACCCCTAGGTATCTTTTTTTACCCCATATATTATATATATATATATATATATATTTTTTTTTTTTTTTCTGTACGTGGGCCTCTCACCGTTGTGGCCTCTCCTGTTGCAGAGCACAAGCTCCAGACATGCAGGCTCAGCGGCCATGGCTCACGGGCCCAGCCACCCCGCGGCATGTGGGATCTTCCCGGACTGGGGCACGAACCCTCGTCCCCTGCATCGGCAGGCGGACTCTCAACCACTGCACCACCAGGGAAGCCCACCCCTACTTATTTTAAACTACTAAAATCCTATATTTAATTTCAGATATCTAGACCAGATTTGGTGTTTTGTAGAATCTATGGGAAGTAAGGTCTTTTTCATTTCTCTCTTTTAAGATTAATTGGGGCTCACTCAACAAAGTGTAAAGCAATGTGAAAGTTTCAAATATGTGTGTCTCAGAACTTGAAACTCATAAACAAAATTAGAATGAATCTTTAGGTTTCCAGAAATTCATCTGTTGCTTGTGGCTGGATTTTTAACAAGTTAAAAACAAGTTAGGAAAAATGCTTGTAACTGAAATTTGAGTATTTCAATACTGTAAGTTTTGAGGAGTTTAAAGCTTTTGTTCCAATTGTCCAATAGTTCTAAACTATTCTAAACAACATTGCAGAAATGTTGGGTAATTAGTGTCAATACTTTCCTGTAATGTATACAGCTTAAAATCTATCTCTAATTCTTCTCTTCTGGGCATCATACTTTATAAAGGGAACTAACGTCCTTTTCTGAGAATCTTCCATTTGTCAAAGTTGAGATTATTGTTCTCATTTTCTCTTTATCTGAAATTCTTTTGTTAGGAAATTTATAAAAATTTGGAGTTTTTTGAGAGATAAAATTTACAATTTTCAATAGTTTAAAAATAATAGAGGGCTTCCCTGGTGGTGCAGTGGTTGAGAGTCCGCCTGCCAATGCAGGGGACGAGGGTTCGTGCCCCAGTCCGGGAAGATCCCACATGCCGTGGAGCGGCTGGGCCCGTGAGCCATGGCCGCTGAGCCTGCGCTCCGCAACGGAAGAGGCCACAGCAGTGAGAGGCCCACGTACCACAAAAAAATAAAATAAAATAAAAGTAAAATAAAACAATAATAATAGAGAAAAAAAGATAGTAGTAAGTTTACTGAAGTAACTACAAGATCTAATTAAAATAGACCCCATCTTGAGAATTTGGAGTTTTGGTATCCTGCCACTGATCACATGTGCCCTCCCTGGATATGTTACTTGGTATCTCTGTTCCTCAAAATCCTCACCTGTGAAATGGTGAAAAGAGTGAGGAGTATGATTTTTCACTGGAACATTGTAAAAATAAAACAAGATATGAGAAACACAAGGATTTTTGTCTGCTATCTTAAATTTGTGTAGTTATGCTTCCTGAAATGCAGGAAAACAAAAGACTGGAGAAGTTTTTAATATCTATTGTAAGTCAGATAGAGTAGTAGTGGAAAAATCAAAAGTGGCATTCACGACTTATACAAATTGATGGTTTCAAACTTCATTTGGAGAATGAGATAATTAGGTCATGCTTTGGAGACTTAATGAAGTGAGTAACTTCTGGGGAAAATACAGATTAAAAAAAAAATTCCTTACTTAGAGGAAGTCAAGTGTACAAAGGAAAGCTATGATTTGCTTTGCACAATAAATAACTACAGTAAGAAAAATAAAGAGAAAAGCATAAAGGTAATCAAAGAGTTGCCTACAAATACAGAATTGCTTTGAATTCTTCATTATAATTGACCAAGTATACAAAAAATATGATTAATTCTAAGCTTATACCACTGCCGAATTAGTGGCAGCTTACTTAAAGAGGAAGGGAAATACTCAGGAATTACAAACCATGTATGTCTTAAAGTGAAACCTATAAAATGATGGTAGGTGTCATGCACATATCATGCTACTTGGCCACAGATTTATTCCTCAGGCTATGTCAAATCTACCCTGAACATAGTAAACGTATTTATTTATTTATTTAATTCATATTTGCCTCTGAGCAGCAAAACCATGTGTAAATAAACCACATAAGGCCAATCTTATGGCAATAATCTTTTACAACTATTCAATAAATACTTACTGATGCTGTTAGTATTATAACACTTAAAGAAATGTCTTCTTGCTCTGAGTAATGTATCAGGTCTTGAACTCTCAATAAAATAGTATTTTGTGATGAGCTAACATTTTAATTAAAGAAAGTGACACCATTTCCAAAACTTTAATATTTGGGGTTGATTTTTTTAAGTTTACAAAACCAGGGATAATATATATATAAAATTTTAATTTAATATTTGTAATTAAGAATCTAAATGACCAGTCCAGGCACAAATTTTTAAATGTACACAACTTCCAGGCAGATAGATGCCAGTTAGAAATACAGGACAGTCACCAAAAGAATTCCAGAGATCTGAGACATTAGTTTCGGTTCATAATTGGTGATATTTTCTGATTTTAAATGCAGACATAATATTTTCATAGACATTCAAATGAGCAAGGTAAATAGTTTTAGAATAAAATCACAAAATCATCATGATTTATAAATCTTCAATACGGTATCTAGTCAAATGTCTACTTCAGAGAAACACAAATACACACACACACACACACACACACACACACACACTCCTAGGATGATTCCATAACCTCTCTTAATGGGACATCCCAGTATATACACTCCTCTCCAATAAGTAAATAAATAAATCAGTATGACAAAGAGGTCAAGCAGTATTAATAAATTATCTGCCAGTTCGGTTATATCTCTCCAAAGACCAAGCTGAATAACATGCTCTTTATCTTCTGGCAGAAATCCAGAAGAGAGCTCTTTGAAGGAACAGGATAGGAGACTCACCCATGCAGTTGGTAGGCTGTCTAAAGACAATGTTTCTTTCTAACTTTTGTAATACCACCAGCGTTTATTAAAATACGTTTTTGATTCTTCCAGCTCATATGGTAGTTTCTAGAACATAGTTTTATGCTACTGGCATATAAAGATGATAAAAAATTTTTTTAAATTTTATTTCTATAGAAAACAATTTTTCTAGTGATTAAGCTAATTTAGCCTTTATGGGCGTATTTATGTTAAAGTTAAAACTGACAAAATTCAAAACACAGGATGCTCTTTTACTACCTGTGAAATGTTTAAGGAGATACCACAATATCCAAGATCGAGTACAGTGTTAAAATTGTAAATAGGCTGTGAACAAATGTTGCAGATAAATGGAGCTATGAGAACAGAAACATATATACAGTTCAATAGAGAAACTGGAGTAAAGAATTGATAGGTAAGCATGTGCTTGGCAAAGTCAGCTAGCTACTGGCATTGGCTTCCTTGTGTTTTAGGCATAAACTTGGCTATATTTCCAGGCCTCCCTTGCAGTTAGATGGATGTGGCCAAAGGAATGTTAGCTAAAGTAATGTTATTCTCATTCCAGGCAACTACAATGGAAATGCCTCCCAAGATACATGGGGCCGCTTGGTCAATGTGCAGAGGCGCCAGGGGGAGGACTGTATCCAAGCAGCACAGCTTCTCAAGGAGCCACACCAGCCATGAGTTCTTCCCTAAGCAGAAATTAATTCTCATTATCTTAATCTATTGAGATTAGGGGTTTGTCGGCCATAGCACCTGGTGTTACATTAACCCAGCGTTTCTCAAACTTGAGCATACATCACAATCACCTGGAGAGCTTGCTAAAACAAATCAAATGGCCACACCCCAGAGTTTCTGATTTAAGGAGTCTGGGGTAGGACCCAAGCATTTGCATTTTTAACCAGTTCCCAGATGCTGCCGCTCTTGGTATCCTACTGTAAGAATTTGCTTCTTTAATACAATATGCTAAAGGTAAATATAAATTATTATATTTTAATATTTTTATATTATTATTTTTATTGGCTGCTGGAGCTTCGAGGTATAAAAGAGTTTATTCTTATTTTTCTGTCCCCCATAGTTATTTTGGTAGCACTCATGAAAGATTTGAACTAACATCTAAAACAGGTAAAATGCTTCAGAAATCTGGAATCAATCTTAATTTCCTATTTCTGCTCTTCCTTCCATAAATAATTCTTCCCTTATTAAGCTAAATTACAAATTTTTCAGAGCATATCAATGAGGAATTATAATTATAAAATGCACTGTAAATTCCTAATTGGATAGAATTTATCAATAATTCTGTTCTGTTTTTTCTCGATAGCCTGTACCCTGGTCATGTGCTGATTCCTGTAACACACCTTAAACTTTTGTTAGCCTTTCCAACATCTGCTTGCCTTCTTCCCTTTGATTGCTGTCTCTTTTAACTCTAAGGCCCTTTAATTCCTCTCTGTGGTCTCCTGGGCATTTATAAATGAGAGGGAACCCAGTTATTGCCTTTCAGAAACTTCAAATCCCTCAGAAACTAAAATCTCCAATTATTGCTTGAATTCTTGTTTCTTGCTGTCTTAGAGCTTCCTCTGCCATCCCATAAATATTTGAACACAATACAGTCATTTAAAGATTAACATTTGGTTTGTCAACTTCTTTAGGGAGTTTCAAAAGAAGCTACATTTTTAACTAAAATTAAACTGTAGAAACTGCAAGAAACTATATAGTTTTTTTTTTTTTTTTCCTCAAAGATGCTCTGCTACAGGTGATGGACTCAAATTCTTAGGATATACACAAACTCTTTAGTTAAAAATTTACGTGTGTAAGTCTATCTACTTACTTATAAATATATATACAGAGAGATAAATATAATATAAAGCACCAAATTCCTCTAAAGAAAATGATTTAAAATCAGCTATCTTCTCTATAAAATGGAGACAATATAGTACTAAATCATAGATCTGTAATAATTAAATGAGGAAAGGCTTATAAAATAATGCATGACACAGCACTAAAGAATGCTAACTACAGCTCCTGCTACTGCAATTAATACTTTGAATTCCTAAATGGGCATTTTAAGAAGCAGCGACCACTATTGAAAACTAGCTATGTCCTACAGCTCCCTTGTATTCTAGAAATCACCTCAGTCTTTTGGGGTTATTGTTAGTCTGAGATTGGGTGTAGGGGACTACCCCTTTGGTGTAGCGAGCTGAGGGTCTACAAATGTGGAGGGTACTGACTTTAGAGGTTGTCAGTTAAAGAGGCAAAGATGCAATAATTTCAGAGATACCAGAAAAGGGCTTTAGCCTAAAAACATAAGAGCCTACTGTTATCTAGAATTATTTAAGCAAATAAATTTTATAAAGAGTCTTCATTCCACAGTTTTTCTTAAGGTTTAACAGAAGATGTATGAAAGATGGCACAGCATGTTTTGGAACTGACATTAGGAAGAGAATAGACAGAGGAGAAAAAGGGTGATTCTTCCTGAAAGAGAAGAGTGATCCAATGGGAGTGTGGAGACTTGGAACCACTAATCAGAAAAAGTGTACCAAAAGGGGACAGGAGACTCATTTTGCTGAGGTTGCTGTTAGGTTTGGATTGTTTTTTCCTGAATGTCCACATACGTGGAGTTCTGTAATGGTAAAATCCCATGAGGCACTAGTCTATCAAAACTGGGTAACATTATTATTAAAAGTTTTCCTGCAGCCATTTTCACCCTCTAACCCAGCTTTAAAGAGTGCATTAATTTATGCATAAGATGACAAAGATAACCACAGAAAACAAAGAGCTATGAAGAAACTATGATGGAAAAACTACCTGATATTAGGCCTTAATTATATTATTGTATAGATCAGTAGACTGAATCACCTTAAACCTCTGTGGGTTTTGTTTTGTTCTGTTCTGTTTTTTAATTGAAGTATAGTTGATTTACAATGTTGTGTTAGTTTCCGGTGTACAGCAAAATGATTCAGATATAGATAGACAGATAGATAGATAGATAATATATTATATATATAAATATATATATATATTCTTTTTCAGATTCTTTTCCATTACAGATTGTTACAAGATATTGAATAAAGTTCCCTGTGCTATTCAGTAGGTCAATCCCAAACTCCTAATTTATCCCTCCTTTGCATTTCCCCTTTGGTAACCATAAGTTTATTTTCTATGTCTGTGAGTCTATTCCTGTTTTGTAAATAATTTCATTTGTATGACTTTCTTAGATTTCACATATAAGTGATATCATACGATATTTGTCTTTCTCTGCCTGGCTTACTTAGTATGATAAGTGGGAATTTTTTAATTGTTAAAATAGCATTTCTTCCATTTTATTTTTTAATTTAATTGGAACTCAACTTGTTTAGGAAAATATTAAGGAAACTTTTAAGAATACATCATTAAAAGAATATAACACAATTTATAGGGAGGAAAGAATAAAGAATACATAAACTAATACATAAAGGAAGCCAGGAATGAGCCCAAATCAACATTCTTACCATAAATAGCTATATATACCAGTTTTAACAAGGGTACAAGTTTGGGGAGAATTATAATTGATTTTCATGAGAATTCAAGCATGATAATATGAATAAAAGTGCTTTACATTCCTATGGCACTATGGAAGTGCAACTTAGTGTTTAATAAAATAGTATAGAATCCTTCAATAAATCCATTATTTCATTCTCTTTCCCAACCCCTCTAAAATCAATATTCACATACTGTGAAGACTCTTCTGGTTCCTATTTCTCAGAGCACATAAGAAGAGGAATGAGCTTAATTTCTCAAAGTCTGGGTGGCATAGCTAGAATGAGAAGTTGGGCCTTCGTAAATCTGAATTACTCCGAAAAAGGAGCCATGCTCTCCTTACCTTTTATTTCTTTGACTTTCTTAAAGAGGTTCCAAAGGCTTTTCAACTACTAAACAGTTCTAACTCTACATATATATTTATACATATATATTTTAATATAATATATAAATTATACTAATATAAATCTACTTAAATTTGCCCTAAAATATCCACTTGTGCATAAAAATGCAAAAGTATTAAAAATCATACTTTACATTCTTCCTAATACAAAACATTTGAAAAAAATAATTCAAAGCAATAATTCAAAAAATATTTCTACTCGAATATATGCCTGGGTTCATTGACCCCTTATGTGTGTGCACAGGCATGCAAAAGAAACACCTGGGCCATGCCAGAAATGAAATAAAACTTTACCACCTGGAAAAAAAATACACATATCTCAACATACCAGGAAACCTAACAGAATTCATATGTGTAAAAAAATAATATTCTTGTAAGTAAGCATTGGCTTTTCCCTCTTTGACGGTGCTGGAACATAGAAAATATTCTGGTGCCTCATACATGGACAAAGTGCAAACCTATGTCCTTGTCGTGAATTGGTATGAATGCTATTATCAATGAGGCTTAGTCCAATTCCATTTAATTCCATATTAAATCCCCCCAAATGTATTGTTTGAAACTTTTCAGTAGTACCAGGAAACTATATTTACCTCCAATGTAATGCAAATTTAAATAGGACCCATTTCCTAGAGAAAAAGAAAAATTTAAAAGCAACACCTGTATCCAATATTATTTGCTATGCCATCCCTAAAAATTGTTGTGAAAATTATCCTGTGATTTGAAATCATTTCATCATAATGTATGTTTTGTACCATCTTCAGGGATCAGAGAGTCATAGCTGGAGTGCTAAGTCATAGTCATGACTGGAGTTCTAAGAATATTGAAATTTCTTGAAACTCTATTGCTCTTAAGTGATGTATTCATCCCAGAATGTTTAGCATTCCTGAACTTCCCCTATTGATTTCACTAAGGGTACTTGGGGCTTTCTCATTACCTACTTGATAAATGACAAAACTGCTCCTGTTTCTTCTATTAATTTTCTTCTTAAAGTTCTCTTTGCAATAGCCCATTCCTCTCAGTAAATCACGTTGATGAGGTTTTTAACCCTGCACTTGCTGTAAAGACAGACCTAGACTATTACCAGATTTTCTGCTAAATAGCTTCTAACATACTCACTCCAATCTGCTCTCTATTTCTACCCCTAACGGTTATCTCAGGGCTGCTGCAGCCTCCTCCTAACCCAATTCTCTGCTCCAACATGATTCTCTTTCCTCTTAAGAGTTCCCTTTACCAGGATCTTTCATATCACAGCCAACGCTGTCTGCAATGACACTTTAACCATGACTCCCCCTCTGCATACTTGGGTTGGTTCATCTCTGTTTTTCCCTCCGACTTTCCAGGATTCCTTATCTTTTTTTCCTAAAAACTGTATTTTTCTAAGCCTATTTAACACTAGCTTACTAAATCAACTGTTTTAATCCTGCTTTTTTCCTGAGTTCTTTTCTAAGTAGAAGACAAAAAGTTATTTCATTTTGGTCTGATCACTTCTATAGTTGAATTTACTGTCCTTCAAATTTAAATTTTTGTATTTTTAAAGTTTATTTATACGCACACATCTTTGTTTCACACACATTTTTATAGATAACTATGATATTATCATAAATACTAAGAAAGATTATATCTGTATAAATCTTTAAAGGAGAAATAAAACCTCATGTCCAGACAGGAATTTTGGTACTGATTTAATAACTGCAAAGATGTTCATAATAAATGCTAGAACTAAAATGTATGTGATATTTGATAATCAGGCTGACACTTCCTAAATTATATAATGATAAACTGCATTTTAAAAACCTGAATAATTATAGCTCACATAACACTATTTAGATAACCTTAATAAACTACTGAATATTAGAATTTTAAAAACATGTTTAATATTAACTATAATCAAAATAGTAATATAAAGAAAAATAAGGTGGCTAAAAATGTATACAGTAAAATAAAGGAAACTATTAAACCAGGTATTTGCTAGTAAAAATAAATATGAACAAAATTTGATTTAGTCTGTTCCTTAATGTTAATAGCTATCCAAAATTAATGACCTGGATCATACGCAACATTGATAGTTTGGAATTCTATCAGTAAAAATTAGGTTCATTCTTAAGTGGTAGAGAACCCAAAATAACAGTAACTTAAACAAGATAGACATTCATATCTCTCATATAATCCTAACCAGTCTCACATGAAAGTCTCATAATCATCAGGTTTTCAGATTCCTTTGATAATATTGTCATGTTCTCCTCCACACAGGGTTACACTTTATGGTCAAAAGAGGCTGCTTAAACTCAGCCATCACATATGCTTTTCAGCCTAAAGGAAGGAAACAAGGATGAAAATGGATGTTCATTCCTGTTAAGAATATTTGCTAGAAGTCACAACATCCCATTGTTAGAATTAAGTGCCTGTACTCACCTAGCTGCAAGGGTCTCTCGGAAATATGGTGTTTATTTATTGCATCTGGTAAAAATCAGAGTCCCATAATTAAGAAGGAAACTGAGAGTAGGTATTGGGGGACAACTAGCAGTCTCTGCCACATGGTCATAATAATAAGTTTTATATTTGAACACAAAATCAGTCTTCCAGCTTCCTCCACAAAGGATGTAATTGACCCAATTCAAGCCAGTGTCAGAAAATAACTCCCAGAACTTATATGGGAGTTAGCAGATGAGAACTCTCATCTACTGGACTGGGAGACATGCTCTGAGCCTGAAGCCAATGGGGCCACCGATTAGAACCTGAGAACAGGGCCAACCAAGAGCCAGGCTATGGACCTGGTATATCATTTGAGCTTTGAATCAAACTGTGCCTAGAACCAGTCCTACCTACATGTGTCAACAAGTAAACTTGTTTCCATAATGAGAAGTCAATTTTTTGTCAAGGTTTTCAAACTTCTACTAAGACTAGTATACACAAGATAGTAGTCTGTATTCACAAAGGCAGTGCATATCTGCTTATTTTAAATTCTTCTCAGGGTTTATATATTAAGGTGATGTTACATTTGTAAAATCACAGTCAACATTAATATAAGAAAAATGTCCTATGTATTTCACTAAAGTTTAAAAGTTTTCCTTTTTTATATACTCTAGGCAAACACTGTCCAGTATAAATATAATACAAGCCACAAGTGTGAGCCACATATGCGATTTTAAATTTTTTCAGTTGTCATACTTAGAAGGTAAAAAAAAACATGTTAAATTAATTTAATATATTTTGTTCAAACCAACACATCAAATACTAATATTTCAACATGCATTCAATACAAAAATTATTGAAAATATATTACATTCCTTTTTTCACATTATGTCTGCAAAATCCAGTGTGTATTTTATACTTAGAGTGCTTCTCAATTCAGACTAGACATATTTCAGGAGCTCAATAGCCACATGTGGCCAGCAGTTGCCATATTGAATGGCATCGCTCAAGTCCAGGTTAATTCACAGGAATGATCAATTCCTTAAAGAGTGGAAAGAACTTATTATAAACCAACTGAGTCTGAATAAGTTTGATGAGAAAGGATGAGTACATGTGGAAAATGTGATAATCTTTTAAAATCTTCACGTTTCCTTAAATCTATTTTGATCATTTATTTTTTTCTTATATATAGAGTTGAAAAGTTATTGGCATAGACTTGCATATAAGCTAAAAGATTGTCAGAGCTGCTTCAGTTGAAAGTAACTGGAAACCCAGTTTCAATTGTCTTAGGGCTGAAAAAAAGGATACATTGTGTTGTGTAATTACAGAGTCCATGAGTGGTGTTAGATGCATAAAACTTAACATCCAGGGGCTCAACTCTATTATGATGTATGTTGGTTTCACTTTCAGTACAGTAGACAATTCTAGATTTATGCCCACTTTGCTCAAATTCAGCAGAAAAGAGCACCATTTCCTAACTATGTCCATAAAACCCCAGCCTGATTCCCATTGGCCTAAATTGATTCATGTGCCTAATTCCTAAAGCAGTTTTGGGGGCTCTGGTGGACATTAAGGTAGATTAAAATGTTTTATTGTCTTAAGGCATATGTCAAAAGCTGGAACTGGTGATGGAATCTGTCCCTTCCTGAATGCAATGTGGATAATGAGTACTTTGTCAAAGAAAAATTGGAATGATAGATGTGAGACTGAAGAAAAGCAGCGTATGCCTACCCCATCTCATTTAACCATTTTTAATGTTCTCTATCTATGGTTACATTAGTTTTCTCAATCACAATATTACGCAGTTGGAATTTTCTCCTTTATTTCTTACCTAAATTGCTAAATTCCTTTAAAAGAAATGAGACTACTGGTTTTATTTCTGTTTTCCTTTGTATTTAGTATATCCGCCTTCTATTTATTAATCCTTTCCTTGTTATTTATTTTTTTTTCGGTTACTTCTGTAGTTGCCTGAAATTGTAGTAGGGACCAGGTAAGAATTTGTCAGCTTTTACCTCTGTGCCGAGTCATGTAATTTTTGGCAGGTTGATTGTGTCATCATAAAGTTAGGTAGGGCCTTCTGCTTTACTGCCTTCGTTCTGAACAATTCACTCTATTAATATTAGGAGCCTGTCACGGCAAACCCTGGTTTTAGTTGTAAATTAGTTATCTTCGTGTGGAATTAAATTATTGCTGTGGTTTTTGTTCCTTTGTTCTCTTGACTTTATAGATTTTACAATAACTGTATATGAGGCTGTAACCAGAAAACAATAAATTTTTTTAAAAATTTAAGTTTATCCTAAAAATATTTTTAATCATTCAGTAATACAGTCTTCTCACTTTGGAGGTAGCCTCTTCTACTAAGTCTAGGATAAGTGGTTATAAAATTGACCTCTTCTCAAGGACTTCCTTCTGAAATAAATAAATAAATAAAACCAAAATCTCTGACTTTTTCCTATCCTTTTGTATCAAGTTAGGTACTTAGGAAGGGGATTTTTCTGAGGATTCTTTTCATTTTTATCTCTAGTCCCTTGACCTAAATTGGGAATCAATGGATTCAACCACCTGAGGTCCCATCCAGCTTTTAATTTCTTGAATTCTTATGTTTCCTTATTTTTGCTCTGAAACCACAGTTTTTGCATTTTGTTGATTTGGGAAAAAGCCCCAACAGTTAATGGGCTTTATTAAAATAACTTATTTTACAGATTTTTCCTTATGTGACTTTCTTCTCATATTTAGATATCTTATGGGAACTGCTTCCCTTGTCCAATTTATCAAGGAAAAGCTCTTTAAGACACATATTTAATTTCATTTTAAACAGTAGTTTTCTTTCTTCTATTAAGAACTAAATGTTGCACCTTTGGAATAGCCTACAAAATGCTGTTCAACCTACTACCCCTTGGGAAGAACCACTGTTTCTATAGAGTCTGAGAAAAACCTGGTCGGTGTAAGGTTATATTGATATGCATTCCTTCAGTTCTATGATATGCAGACACAAACCTTAGCTTCACAGAGAAATTATTTCATTCTAAACACTGAGAATGGGAATTCTAGTGTCCTTACTGTTATCAAATAGTAAACTAGCTTAACTTGAGTGAGGGAACATTGTTTAATCTGAAATAATTTTTCATTTCTCAATACCTTTTTAGTTAATAAAAATTTTGCATAATAATAAACAATTCACAACGGATTTACATGAGGTTTTCATGATGAGTTTTCATAACTACATATTTTAAACAGCATTTTTGTGCCGATTCATTAAATCAAAGATTCAAAATACCTGCTTTGCGTCAGGGACTCTCTTAAGTTCTGGAAATTTTGTAATGGAAAAAAAAAAAGAAAAAACCTTCCTGTTTCCTGCCCTTGTAGGGCTTAGAGAAAAATGAATGAGGAGGATGTTGAATGTATGACTAAGGCAAATAATGACTTAATTAAATTTTCTGTAGAGACAAAGTACACACAGAGTACTATGAGAAAAAGTAAGAGAGAGACTAACTTGGAAATGCCATTTTAGCTGAGACAATGACTAGACGTTGTCCAAGACAATGAGAAGCAAGAGGAGCATTCCTGCCGAAAGGAATGGCATGTGCAAAAGACCTGGGACAAGAAGAAACATGACTTGATTGACAAATCGAAAGAAGGTCCATGTTATTGAAATGTATGAAGTAACAGGAGACGCCGTATAAGATATAGTAATGTTATATCTTCTAAAGAGAAATGTTTTTCTCCCAAGATCATTTTCCACAGTTGTACTTTTAGTGCCTCCTGATATGTCAACCTCTAAGAAATCACCAGTGTACACATATATATAAAGCTTACCTTCCCAACACACCTATTATTATTTACCCAAGCAGTTTCCTGTATTCCACTACCTGTCCTCTGACCCTGAGTGCTGTCCATCTCCCAAAGAGCAAAATCCTCCCCCAAAATTCAGGCCAGACCCAGAGCAGAACACAGAAGAAGCTCTCTGAGGCTGTATCCCTCTGCCTAGTCCTCCTATTAGCTTATTGCTCCCTCAGTCTTTTATCCTACATAAATTCTTTAGCTCTAGATGGCCCACTCTCTCCTTATCCACAGAAAAATGCCATTCATAACAGGAAAGATAATTAACATATTTATCAGAAATAATTGATTCCTAGAGGCCGAGAATCAATCCAGAAACATTTCCACATCCAGACATTAGGATGTCACTGAAAAATATAAGCAACTATGTAATGTAAGTTTATGCCTCAAATCAAAACTCTCCTCTTACCAAAATCCCTGAATTCCACCAGCCTAATTCTTTCACAGCGTTCCAGACTACTTAACCCTCCAGGCCTCCTATCTCTAGACTCTTTGTTCACTCTTCTTGCGTAAACCTCCCCAGTAATCTGTTCTCAACTTTGTTCTCACTCTCTGCTCTTTCTTTTGAACTGAATACACCATTTGATTTCACCCCACCTCTTCTAACTCTTTCCATTCCCTGGTTAACACACTACCTATTTCCTTACCCTCTTCTCAGAATATTCTATCTACCATCTGGCCCTAAACAAAACGTGGCTCTTCACTGAGGATACGACTTCACATTCTCAAGTACAAACTGCCTATTTTCTAAATGCCTCTCCCTTCAGGGTTAGAGTGACATCAACACATGCAGCTATTTGTACTAAGATGGAGAGCTCTGTATTCCTCCACATTTTATATATAAGCCCTTTGCTTCCTTTTAGCTGACTCAATCTCTAGTCAGGCCCCTTTAGGTATCAGCTTCTCTTCATTTTGCTCCCAGATTTCCTCTCCTCAAATCCTGCAATCATCATGGATTATTTACTGTCCAGGAGATTGATGCATTTAACGTTCCAGCCTCTAACTTTTCTACTTGTTCTCCTGGCTTTCACCACCTCCCTCTATGTATTCATCCCTTTTGTGAGCCCCTTCTTTCTTCATTCAGCTTGGATCACCGTGGTCCGCAACTGCAGCTATTCTTTCTTCAATATGCACAACTTCCTTTACCCATCGTCTTTCTGTCAAACCTGTCTAGAAAATCCCAATGAATTCAACCTCACCTAGCTTGCTGGATAGAGATGGCGAAGAAATTTACAGTTGTTCAGACTAAGGTCATAATAGCTCATGGTATCCAAACGACAATGCCTGGCTCTTCCATGATCTTTCTCTGATATGCTAACATTCTCATTTTCCAGTGTGATTACTGCAAGTTCCCCTGTTTTCTCCACACTCCAACTTCATCGATGTCTCTCTTTCAGCACATAACTTTGTTTTCTGCTTCAAAACAAAGATAAGGCCATCAGAAAAGAACTCACAAACCTAAAACCTTACTTATATCTGTGCCCACCATTTTTCTTTTGTTCCAGTTTCAATGGAATCTCTGTGGCTCCTTCTCCCTTCTTCTACGTGCTCCATGATCCTGCCCCATCAACTATTCTTTCTCCTGTATCTTCAAACCTCATTGCTGAAACATGAAAAAGCTTCCTTCTCTTCATGTTTCCACTGGGCTCCCACTCTCCCTTCTCCTTTTGAGCAAAATGTATTGAATACTCTATCTTACTGTCTTTAATTCTTGACATATTATTTATTCTCAAATCATGGCATCCTTATTCTTACCTGCAACATGCCAAATTCCCTAAAACTGTTGTCTCAAAATTCACCTGATTCTCTTGTCCCCATAATCAAGTGGAAACTCCTTAAACCTTAATTTACTTCTATCTGGGAAACAGGTGACCATTTTTTCTTAACCCAGGCACTTTCTTTGACTTCTAGGATATGATAATGTCCTGGGTGCTTTAATTTTTTTTTTTTTTTCTTTTTAAGTAACTGACTAAACTTGTAAGATTTTTCTTCATTTACTATGCCTTGTAAATCAAATTAATATCTACATATCAACACAATATATCAACATTTATTACCTATATAATTGTTTATTATTTTTAATACCTATTTCATTAACTTTGTTATTTCTTTTTTCTTTAAGTTTAATTTGTTATACTTATTTCTAGTCTCTTGTATTTAACCCTTAGAATATGTATTTTCAGTCATCCTTTTTGCCCTTTTAAGCTATATGTTATCCCACAAGCTGTGACAACCAGTGTATTCATTGACATTTTGTAGTAAATATACATTATTTTCAAGCTTACTTTCTCTTTATCTCAAAGGTTAGTTAAAAGGATACTTTTTAAGTTTTCCAAACATATGGGAAGGGTAACTATTTTTTTATTTTTGTGGCTGAAATCTAATTTAATTTCAAATGTGTTCCTTTGTTTTCTTCCTATTTTCCTATTCACTTTTCAAATTCATCTGTAGCTACTTCTTCATCTCCTGATTTTCATGTATCCCCTCTTTGAAAAGTTTTTGGTCCTTGGCATGATTTTATCCATCTGTAGACTTGCCCTGAGCAATATACTCATTTCTATAGCTCCAATAAATATTTTCAAATGGATAGGTCTTTAAAATGAGCAACTTTGAGAAGACTGAAAAAAAAAAATTAGATGCAGACAGGTTGACAAAATAACATTTTAGTTGTTGAGCTATTATTTATTCCAGAGTTCAAATATTGAAATATAACATTAAATTTAATTCTTTCTTTTATGGTACACTTTTAAAAGACAGCCTAATTATTTCCTTAAATATTCAAAATATGCCACCCTAAATAAAATGGCAAAGTTAATATCTACATTAACAATTAGCTATTGTTAGTGAGAACTATTTGGCTATAACTTTTTGAAATAGTATTTTACAATTACTCTGAGTCACATAAGTGGAGACTTTGATATTTTTATGAACAGGCAAGTGAAAATTTTCAAGATCCAATGGTATTTTTTCCAAATACTTCCCCACTTTTTTTTGGCCTGAACTACAAAATGCAAAATTGTGGTAACTTTGGACTATGCCACACAGCTAAGGAATGAAAAGAACACAACTGGCACATAAGCTAGACGTTAGATCATTTTTCTCAAAATGCTGTCCAGAGAAACCTCACATCATCTGGGGTAATTTAAAAAAATACAGATTCCTGGATGTCAATCTGGACTAATATAACAGAAATATCTGAGAATTGGGCCCAAGACTCTACATTTTGTCAATTCCACAGTTATTCTTATGAGTGTTTAATTTGAGAACCACTATAATATATAAATTATTACCTAGTGGGACAACTGTGCTTGTTTACAATGTTTTCAGAACATGCACTGTTCAATCCTCAGTTGCTTCATAGGAGCCCTTTCTATGTTGTAAGAAGAAAATGCATGCTTTTATCAGTAAAAGTAGATTTCTATGTCTGAAGGAATCATGACAAATTTCTATATAAAATGGAATATCATAGGAAAATCCTGGCACCAAAAGTGGCTTAATTCTGAGCACTCAGAGTTAGTTTCAGTGTTATAGAGAAGGGCTTATCAAATTCTACTTGCATAAAAATCAGCTGAGGAATTTGGTAATCTGTACATTTAGAAGGAGTAAGACAGGGTTGAGATTCTGTATCTCTAAGGAGCTCCCAGGTGAGGCCACTCTTTGAGTAATAAGGTTATAGAGAAGAGCTGCTTGTAATAAAAATAACACCTCTTCTAATATCATTGACCTTTCTTTTAAAAATATTTTAAAATTCTTTTTATCCTATAACATCAAAAAAATCTTTAATTAAAGAAAAAAATACATTTTAGATGTTTTTGAAGTTCTTGTTGATTTTGAAGATCTTGTATACATCATCTTACTTCTACAAAAAGATGTCGTTTCTCTATTTGTGATATAAAGTCTTACAGCAATATAATTAAGTACTCAGCAATGAATATCAGTAAAATATTACTAGGAACAAATACTTCAGGAATGAGAACACAGTACACAGAATTGTTTTAGATAATTTTGCCTGGAAGGAATAATACATCTAATAGTGTAATTAGAGAAAATGCATAGAAAAGTTAATCAAGTCTTTTAGGATTCAAATAAAGATTAATATTTTTATGAGTATTACAACTTCAGTATAAAAATGTAAAGTAGAAAGATAAATATTAAACAGTTTAGAAGTTTGAATTTTGTCCCAGTGGACAAAAATGAGTAACATATGGGAGCATTCAGATTTGAGGATAGATCAGGCCATTTGTAAGAGCTGAAATCCCGCATTTCCAACTACAGTAGCTGGGGCTTGGTTTGGAGTAAGCAGAGGGATTGGCTATTACTCAGACTAATGACACTTTTAAAGGGTAAAGATCCAGAAAACCTAGTAATGCTGACTCATAAACATACATTTGTTCTGGGCTTCTAAGAGAATTAGGCATGCAGCTCCCATTAACATTAACAAGAGACAGAAGTTCTATATCTAATTTCCCTCTCAGCAGACTGGAAAACAACCCCATAATTTTGAGGATTTGCAGCTTTAAGGCAAACTACCTTATGATCAAGAATTGCATATGATGAAATGGAAATGATGGGAAAAATGCCTTATCCTTAAGTTTAAATGACCTTGTGTTTTACAAAGCATCTCGGGCACAAATTAAAGAACAGTTGTATTGCAGAGTAGCCTATATTCTTAAACATAAGAACCACAGCCCCAGTGCCCTGATCTATTAAAAATGGTGAGTTCAGCTTCTTGAAACGTCACTTTGAAAATCTGTTTTGTCTGACTTGTACAATTTTATCAGTAAGACAGCTCAACCTGTTTACTGTATAGAGTGGAATATAATGTTTAAAAGAATTGCAATGCTTCTCCTTGAAAGGGAAAACCACACGTATACAAAAATACTAAAGATTCACTTCTAGTGTCATTACTTTAATTGACATCTGTGGGCCTATTTTTGTAGAGTTGCATCATGATAGAGGAGAGTTTTTTTCATCCCCTTCGGCACAGAGGGCAATCATTAGAGATACTGCACAGGAGTCAATGAAAAATAGTGCTAAGGCAAAAGGCTATTACTCCACACAATTATACGATCCAAGAAACAAACAAACAAAAATGTTACTGCAAAAAATTTTAAGATACCGATTCCCTTAACTCCTTGTTTAAAAACAAACAAACAGAAGACAACTTACTGGTTTGAAGAATGTTGTGTCTAGAAATTGAAGTTCAGTGCCAACTACTTAAGGTTGAGGGACAGAGTTGCATAACTTACATTTGTAACTTCACTAAAGAAGTCCCAACAAAAAATATTAAAATACAGAAAAGGGTGTTTCAGGAAGGGAGTGGTATCACATGTTGACTGCAGAGATTTTGCAAACTTTTTCTAACTCATCATCTTCACTGATTTCTCATCTCCTTTTTACACTTATCCATCACTCTTACAACACATAGATATTCTTTTTGTCTCTGTGTGGAGTCCCTCCCCCCAACCTTTTTTTCTTGTTGCTTTTTCTCCTTGAAGAACGGATGCATATAGCCTTTCAAATAGAGTCATCGAGGATGTGGCTACTTGTTACCAGGAGAAAATCGGGGGTATTGCACACGCTGATTTCACTCCTCCTACAATCCTACCTGGCAATGACTTTGATCAAGATGCTGCATTTCTCAGGAAGCTTCTATTGCTGGCCATTGGCTAACAACATAACATGTACTAACTAACCTGGCCTTTCTGTCATCTCATAATGGGACCCTTTCTACACATGCCATGTTTCAGACAAAGAAGACTCTTCCTGCAAAAATAATTTTCCCCATGGTTTTCCTCATTCTGAGTCCTTACCAGGCTCTTCCTCTGCCTGCATTGTCCAAAGCCTTCCATATGATGACCTTGAGCCTCATATGACCTCCCTAGAGTCTCCTAGCACTCAATTGTTACTTTCATTTCAAAGCATATTTTCCTTTGTATTATGAGTATTGGTTAACTGTTTTATCCGTCCTGTTGGATTCTCTGTTTCTGGAATATATGCTAACTATCATTATTCTCTGAAGTTTCTAACCCAAAGCCTGGTAAATAGTAAACACTCAAAAAGATATATTGCAAAGTACATATATGAGGTGATGGCTGTGTTAATCAGCTCGTTTGTGGGAGTAACCATATATGAATGTAAACACATGAAATCCTCGCATTGTACACTTTAAGTATTATAATTTTATCTCTCAATTATACCTCAATAAAGCTGAAAAAGGTATGTCATGTCTTTCAAATGTACTTTTAATTTTTGAATAAGTCTAAATATTTTAAAGTTATCTATTAGAAAGTTTTATGTAAAAATCTAAATGATTCATTTGGAAAATTATCGCTGCACTCTCAGAGCCTAGAAGAGTACCTGGCTGATAGAGGCACACAATGAAAATGGATTAAATGAATGAATGAATGAATGAGTATATGATTAAGTCCACTTAATACCCAGTATCCTTTTTTTTTAATCTCACAATTTGTACCTCTGATTTCTAAATATGTAATTTTGGCCAGTCTGACTGAAAAATCTAAGCATATAGAAGAGCCTTTTTCCAGATAGATAAAAATGTAAACATTATAGAAAAAACAAGGGATAAGAAAGTTTTGACGAAAAAGTGTTTTCATTACTCTATGAACCATCTGTTAGTACTATTAATAGTATTGATGATGATTTTGATAGTGACATTATTACCACTCCTAAATTAATTTTTAATTGAAACTGTTTTGCCAGTGTTCAGTAAAGAATGTTAATTTTAAGGAAAATGTGAAGAAAAGTGATTTTTAAAAATCTTCTTAGATGCTATAAGAATCCCAAATTATAAGATACAATTTTATATGGAAAAGTGCCTATTGTATAAAATGTTTTATGTACTACATCTGGAGATAGATGTCTACTGGGTGAGGTGAAATTCCGTATAGCTTCCAGCAGTGAACACAAGCTGGCACCTCACCACCGGGACCCTGCAGACATTCTTAAGAAGATCTCGTGGCTAGAAGCAGTCAGGAGAGAAATTTTTTGTTATCACCCCTTTCATGCTTTGAAATGCAGCAGATTTATCAAAGCCCTTAGATAGAGCCATAAAAGAACTTCATGTTATTTTACTAGAGTCACAGAAAAGAAATCTAAAAATAAAATTTCCTCACTGTTCCTGGTGTGTGAGCACTTCATGTGGCTTTGTGATTTGACATCACAAGAAATTCCAGGGGAGGCCGTGCAAGCAGGGAGGAAGCCGAGGTCAGGGAGCGGCAGGTTCCAAACCTGTGCTTGACTTCCTTTGATGATCTTATTTGTTATATCAAGTGGAGCAGAAAAAAAAAGCCTCTCCAATGCGCATAAGGATCTACTCTCGGTTTTAATTCCATCTCTTTTATTTCCCTCAGCAGCACAGATTAAAGATGGGTCTTTCTTTTCCCCTGGTTTGTCTCACTGTGGTTACGCACTAGGAGAAAGAAAGAGCCAGCTTTAAAGGATTCTTTGTCCAACACGGTCTCTTGAACTACCAAAACATCCTCCAGGATGAAGTGCTGAGGTGTTTGATGGTAGCTGAACTAGAAATCACTTTCTGTCAATCAAATGCAAACCCAGTACCTGGCAACAACCTTATGAAAACCAGACAAAATGAAATAGAAGGGAAAAAAATATTCCACCTTAAAAATTTTGAACTACCTTACTCCATTCATTTACATAAATATAGAAGTGCCGAATGGAAGAAATCATTAAAATAGTTCAACTGAAATGAACAGGATCAAAATTGCTATCAGAGGATGGTCTCCAGCTCCCTGGGCACACACCTCCGATAAAGGCTCGCAGTGGTGAAGTCGCAGCCCATCCACCTATCAGTCGATAATGGCAAGGCTGACGTTTCCGAATCAGCAGCTGTTGCCAGCTCACAAGAGCAAACATGTTTTAAACATATGTTTTACATGGTACAATCAATCCATATACGACCGGTGCATCTAACACTATGTATATGGCACTAATGCACCCTGAGAGTTGTGCTACAGAGAGATAACACATTTCCCAGATCATTGGAGGCTCTAATTCGCCCCTTATGCCTCACAGCACTTTCCAAGAAGTGTGTTATCTTGAAATAACACACCCTTGGCTTGTGCCTTATTGCTTAATTATAATCCCAAAAATGTCAGATCAGAATAATTGTCATCCCAATTTGCCATTACCCATTGTAGGTTTTCTGTCTTAACCTAAGTGAGCATTTAAAAAATATATTCAAGTTTTATTGACCTTGGAGGTAGAGATTCCTTTACTCTTTTTTATAATTATGTTGTGAGCAGAGAATGCCTGGGGAGAGAAGCAGAGAATCAAGGAGTTGGCTATTTCTGTGCTTTTTGTTATTAATATAGTCCAGCTTCATAACTTACCTGCATGCCAGAGACCACACTTTCCACTATATAAACATGAAGCCATTAACGCATACTGTTGGCGTTACATTTGGGAAAAGCAGACTTTGATTGCCTTTCACTGGCAGATCACAAGACTCTGAGTCAACTTGATAGCTTATATCTCCAAGATGCACTTTATCCTCCTCCATCCTCTATACATACCACTTATTTGTACTAAGGTGAGTTCGGTACACCTTACAGTAAGTGTAAATTTTCCCTGCCAACACCCCAAATGAGTAAAACATCTCTGAATGCTTTGGCTTAGTCATATTAATGCTCCATGTTGCTGAGTGCAAGAGTTTCCCAACCAGACTCCCTACTACAGGGAATCATGTCTGCAACCTATCCTACCCATCATTGCCAGAGTAACTTTAGAAGCCCAGTTCTGTGTCATTTACATTCTTTAAAAAAAAAAAAAACAAATCTTCTTGGGCTGCCTATTTCCTTTGGAATAAATATCTAGATTCCTAATCTAGAATTAGAAGTTCCAAATGATAGGACCTCCATCTATTTCCTCAAATGGCTTTCCAGTTCATCACTCTTACCTCATGATTAAACTAAACTCAGAAACTTGCTGCACTCACCTTGTGCTTTGCCACATCCATGCTTTCATTGTGCTGTTTCCACTTGGAGGATCCCTTCTCCCCATTGCTCTCAACCCACTTTCTTTTCCTTTTTCCTTCTTAAATTCAGCTTCACCTATTCCTATGGTTCCTATCTGGGTCAGTCTCCACCTCCACTCTGTCAGACAATGTATCAGATGCTCCTGTGAGAAAATGAGCTCAAGTCATCTAACATGTACCATGTAGTAGAGGAAGTGCTGTGATGTGGGTAGCCCAGGGGCAATAGGTGATCAGATGAGGATTCCCTAATTTAGCTTGCATGGTCAAGGAAGGCTTCCTGAAGGAGGTGGTCTTTGCACAACAATTAGAGGAAGAGCATGAGCTTGGTCAAGGGGAGAAAGGGGAAGGTCTTTCCAGGTGGAGGGTATAGTGAGCACTGAGGACCCAGATTTTCTCCATAACTAGTGCCTTTGGTCCTGCTCAGGACCTGTCTCTTACCTGAACTCCTTCAACAGTCTCCTTGCTCCCACTCCAGTCACCATATTACCACCAGAGCTTTTCATCAAGAGTTAGTCCAATCACTTTCTGCTCATGGATCATGAGATCATGTCTCATGGATCTTTTCAATCTTCCCTTGCCCCGTTGGGCACATTCACACCTCAATGGTATACAAGCTATTACATCTGAATAGCATGCCTTTGTCATCGTTTTTCATCAAGTTCATTCAATGCAGTTCCTTCCTTCCTTGTACTTCACAGAGCACAATTCATTGATCCTTCCTCTGTGATCTCATGCAAGTTGCATATCCTTTTATCATAACTATTGCTATTTTTTGAGCCAAATGGGAATATTTCTTTCAAGTACCTCCATCATATATCAGTTTGGCCTTTCATGTGTTGCCTGGCTCAGAAAACACTAACAGCCGCATTTTCAAAGTCTCAGAAGAAAAGCCAGCTCAATGATTTTTATTTTATTTTATTTTTTTTATTTGAGTTTTAGTGTGGCATAATAGCTGAATAAATATTCAGGTACCATGTAAACTCTTTATGAGGCTGGGAGGAAATTACCTGACTTGTATTGAAGGTGACTACATTCCAGGCAACGTGTCAACACGTGACCATAATATCTCCAATTCCCTGTCTCCCGATCTTTCTCTCTCTCACACACACCACCACCACCAAAAACAACAACAAAAACAAAGGCTAAGAGGGCATTATTCTACAGATAAGGCATAGAGATTAAGAAATTCATCCAAGGATGTGTGACTTGTGTGAGGTAAAACCAAGGTTCAAGTTCAGGTCTGTCAGTCCCCGAGGACTGTGCCCTCGCCTTATAGCATACAACATATTGAAAGGTTTTTTTTAGTGCAGTATTTTAGCATGTCTCTGTGGTTCTTATGTATTATTTCTTATTGTCTTACTTTATATTAAAAAGTATCCAATCTCCTTATTACAGACAATAATTCTTCCATGCTGTCCGTATTATGAAAGGAAAGAAGATGAACCTTCTGGATTCTGCAGTTGTATCATGAAACCAATCATCTTATGATTAAGAAACAGCTTTATTTCTTGTAAAACTTCTGGATACTTGAGGTATCCTGTTTCAAGTACAATATAGGATAAGCCTAGTTTATAGGATTTAATACGCCTAGTTTAACTTTGGATGGCAATTTTGGCCCCAACTAAAATAATCATGGCCTTTTTTAGTTTGGGTTACACTAGCTACTACAAGAAATAAACTGTGTATTTCAAAGTCTTAAAAGAACAGGAATTGGGCTTCCCTGGTGGCGCAGTGGTTGAGAGTCAGCCTGCCGATGCAGGGAACGTGGGTTCGTGCCCTGGTCCGGGAAGATCCCACATGCCGCGGAGCAGCTGGGCCTGTGAGCCATGGCCGCTGGGCCTGCGCGTCCGGAGCCTGTGCTCTGCAACGGGAGAGGCCACAACAGTGAGAGGCCCGCGTACCACAAAAAAAAAAAAAAAGAACAGGAATTTATTTGTTGCTCACATAGCAGTTCAACATGGGTGCTCCTACTGTCAGGGGAAGTGGTGAATCTCTACACCATAGAATCATTTAGGTTGATGGTTGCCCTAGGCATCAGCATTCATCCAGCAGAAGGGAGAAGCACAGCATGGAGAAACACAACTCCCTTCTTAAAAGCCCAGAGCAGGGCTTCCCTGGTGGCGCAGTGGTTGAGAGTCCCCCTGCTGATGCAGGGGACGCGGGTTCAGTGCCCCGGTCCTGGAAGATCCCACATGCCGCGGAGCGGCTGGACCCGTGAGCCATGGCCGCTGAGCCTGCGCGTCCGGAGCCTGCGCGTCCGGAGCCTGTGCTCCGCAACGGGAGAGGCCACAACAGTGAGAGGCCCGCGTACTGCAAAAAAAAAAAAAAAAAAAAAAAAAAAAAGCCCAGAGCAAAATTGAAAACATGTCCTCATACATCATCTGGTGAGAACCAGTCATGTGTCATGCATCACATAGCCGTATCTAGACATAAGAGGAGGACGCAGTCTCCAAGTACTGTGGGTTCTGAAGCTTATACAAAGCTAGAGCTCCTTTTTAAGATTAAAAAAAAAAAAATTTCTGATACAAAATAAACTATAAAGCTTTGGTAGAGACCTTTGAAAGTGAGGAGTCTTAAAGCTTAAGCATCTTTAGAGTCACAGCAAGTCAGCCTCAGGAGGCTGACAATCTAGTCCCTGACTTGGCAATCTAGTCCCTGCCAGTGCCGACTCCCCACCAAGACAGGACAGGCACATGCTTGATGGACAGCTATCTCTTTCTGCCATATAAACCAAATGACAATACCCTGGGAAGGTAAAATATAAAGTCAAATAGTATCTATTATGATCTATTATTTATTAAATCATCCAATAAAGTAAGCATTTCCAAACAACTAGAGTCAAGATACAATTTCCTAAAGCTGACTGAGCCCAGGTGAATCCAATGGGTCATAAGTGAAATAAAAGACCTACACAGCATGTTTGCTAGTTTTGTTTGTTTCATTTTAACATTACTTTGAGAGCCCAGAGTTTTCTCTGATTTATATTTTTCTAAAGAGATTATATGCTAAATTTTAGTCATAGCTATTATGTCCATGGAACTACACTGCATTATTACGTAACTGTATACTCAATACATATCACATACTAAACAGTTATTTTAACTTATTTTCATTTGTAGTTTCTTAAGATGTGTGTGTTTATGTGTGTGTGTGTGAGAGAGAGAGGTTTAATGGGATCTTTTTAGTAAGTAGTTTTACTGAAGTGACACAAGTACCTGAATTCCGTAAATCATCTCAGACTGGAGAATCACAGAACCTGTGTTTCCTGCTCTGACTCTGCTGTTTCCTACCTGAGACACATTACTTACCTGCCTTCATTCTATAAAATGAGAATAACAGTACTTAACCTGTTCAGTTAGAAATTTTCTGTAAAAAGCAAACACATCCCTGGATGGAAAAGCATTTAGTAATTATATAGCACTCAATAAATATATTACTTATTACAATCAAAATGATAGAGTATTAACCTTATTAGGCAATCACTTATAGGGTATACTATGTAATATCTATGTCACAGGGCTCCGCTCATGAGTTACAGGATTTTGAACAAGATACATAATTTTTCTGTATCTCAGATTCTTCCTCTTTAACAGGAGGATCATTGTATACTACCTACTTGCAGAGCTGCTATGAGGATTAAAGGAACATATACAAAGGACTTAAAATAACACCTGGCTCATGGTACACACAAGTATTCATCAGACCAAACAATTGTTTTAAATGCAATTTCGTTTCCTTTCAAAATCATCTAAGTTTTTTAAAGACAAATTAAATCCAAATTTTATGATACTAATTATATCTACATAGCTACTTTAAACCATCTCTTTAATATACATTTTTGTTGTTGTTCAGTAGTTGCTAGACTCATCTGTAGCTATAGTTCCTTGAAAGGATGAATACAATTTAGAATCTGTTTGTCGTTCTGAAGAGTGTGAATTCTGTGGTTTTCAAGTGTGAGGGTGAAGTAACATCAAAGTCTCTTTACCATTAGTTCCATGTAAATATATTTATATCTGTATTCCATTTCTTCTGATTTCTGAACCACTGATTTCCTAAAACAATGCTTTTTCTATCAGACCTTACCAAGTGTTTTTAGACATCATTGTAAGTTCCATAATTTTTCTGAAGCAATGTCAGTAATAGCTAAGGCAATTGTTTCATCTTTGTTCAGATTCTCTTACTGGAAAATGATTTCTTCTTTGTTGATTTATGCCTGCCCTTCATAATTTCATGTTTGAGAATTTCTAATATCCTCATTATTCTCTGAATCCCTTCAGCAGATTTCTGTTACTGAGACAATAGAACATGCCTGTTATTATTTTTGATTTATTAATTCAGAGCCTTCATATTGCACTTGTGACAGAACAGAGGAAATATACTGTCATTCTGTTCCCATATTTATAACATTAAGTAGAAACAGCTGATAAAAAAGCAGCACATGAATTTAGCTTATGCTTCTAGTAAAGCTGTGCCTCATTTTGTTTTTATTTTTATATTGATATTGACCTTTTTTACTAACACTTAAAAATATACTTTGTAGTTCTGAAATGCATTGTGAATGTAGAGCTCAAACTACTGACTGCCTGTTTCATATTCTTGTCTTTCAAATTACTTTTTAATAGGTAAGTTACATTATCAGCCATGGGGTGGGAGGGGGAGTAATGAGATGAACAATGTTAAACCATTTTTCATGTATTTGATTTATAAAAATTTTACACCCCACAAATAGAAATGATAAAAAGGGTAACTTTATTATGTGAAATCATTCATTTATAATGACTTAAATAATTGCCTAAAAGATGTTCATTTGATAGAAAATCTTTATGTATTTTTCAAATATATACATATACACACATTTATTAAAATAAAATATATATTTATTTTTCTAATGTTTCACATTTTATTTTTGTTATAAAAATTTCTTATTAACAAAAATATGTGTTATGACTATATTAATCAGGTACATTTACATAATGTTTATTTAAAATGCTTGAAGGCATATTATATGCCTATACTTCTTTTACTTTTTTTATTTTAATTTTATTTTTATTTTTTTTGCGGTACGCGGGCCTCTCACTGTTGTGGCCTCTCCCATTGCTGAGCACAGGCTCCGGACGCGCAGGCTCAGCGGCCATGGCTCACGGGCCTAGCCGCTCCGCGGCATGTGGTATCTTCCCGGACCGGGGCACGAGCCCGCGTTCCCTGCATTGGCAGGCAGACTCTCAACCACTGCGCCACCAGGGAAGCCCACTTCTTTTATTTTTATGTTTCCTGACTGTGCCATTTATTAGATTTGAAATGTGTGGCAGGTGCATGGATCTATCTGGACATCTGTTTCCTCATCTGTAAAACTCCAAGGACAATGCCTGCTTTTCAGTGTTGTGATGAACATACACATACACACACACACACACACACACACACACACACACACACACACACTGTGTTA
Source organism: Phocoena phocoena (assembly GCF_963924675.1). Lineage (NCBI taxonomy): Eukaryota > Metazoa > Chordata > Mammalia > Artiodactyla > Phocoenidae > Phocoena > Phocoena phocoena. The sequence goes on from NC_089222.1 coordinate 105,269,149, forward strand.
CTTGACATGATGCAATGTAGGGGCTGGAAGAGTCAATGTTCTATAACCGCTATTTTTATTTTCATAATTATCAGTAGTATTTTAATTTTAAACTACATGTTGAGGCAAGTATTATAAGAATTTTTTTCATCAGAGCCTAAGAACCAATTAAAAGGTGTAGTTGCAACAAACCTTAAATCATCTGGGATTTTTTTCTATGTTCTTTCTACAGTAACAAGTACCAACCCTTGCTATCCTGATATTTACCAGGAGCTCTGGTCAACACTTTCCTCCCTTAGTTCATTTAACCCTTTGAGAGTATTGTGAGGAGGTATTATGCCCACTGTATAGATCTGAACACTGAGCCCCAGACTAATTTGTAATTATTAGTAGAAATAATCAAGTTATTTATGATAACTAGATAGATGCTTACCAAATGGTATATCATAAATTTGTAATCATGTGTACCTGATTTTAATGTTCATACTCCCTCCTATTGACCAGAGTGTAATTATACCAATTTCTTTTTTTTTTTTTTCGTCCACACTACACAGAGTGTGGGATCTTATTTCCCTGACCAGGGATGGAACCTGCACCCCCCGCAGTGGAAGTGCAGAGTCCTAACCACTGGACTGCCAGGGAAGTCCCTATACCTATTTCTTATATTCTCTTTATGTATAGTTCTATATTTAGAAATACCAATTAAAATTTTCTTCATGAGCAATTTTTATATCTGTGACATTCATAAATTACTGAATATAATATCTTGGTGGCACTTTCTGTTTCATATATTGTCATATATTATGAAGAATTTAATGAAGTGACTCATAAATATATTTACAGAATTAATATATAAATGAAGATTGAATGAATGAGAATATCCTAAATTAGTTAGGAGGTAAGAGGTAGGGATAGAATTTTACATCTTTGTCCCTAATGCTTCTCTATTCATATTTTCCAAATAATTATGAGTGGTAGAGACAAGTTCTTTATAGCCTGATTTAAACAGAAACTACACACATGACTAAGCCTTTGCTGAGATATAAATATTTAAAGGGTAATCTATGTTTACATTAATCCTCTTTAGGAGCCAGAGAAATGATTGTGGGCCCACGTAGCCTAAATTCCTATGTATGATAACATTGAAGGAGGACTCTTACTCAGGATGCTATCAAGTTTCCTGAATAAGAAACATATACACCCCTACCTAAGCAGAAAAGCATGCAACTACAAATACTATACTGTCTACAAAATAGATTTCTGATGTCAACTTCTGCCTTCTCCTAAAGATATAGTAATTACATTTGGTTTTTTAAGGTTCACTCTGTTTTTTTCCCATAGTTTGGGAAACTTTGTTCTTTCCCTTTTCCTCTGCTAAAATTAATCAATTTCTTAGTCAGGGGCCTTCTTAGTCCTTGGAGATTTGACTTAGTCTCAGCTTTGGCTAATCTAGTTGCCCAAGTTTTGCTTCAAGCGTCAAGTCTTTAGCAATGTTTCTTTCCTCTTGGGGTTTGCTTCTGGTGATAAATTGCAAAATGCCTGCTGCTCTCAACCCCAGGGTGCACCCTTCTCTCTAACGTGGGTACTCCTCTTCGTAGAATCTGTGTGCTTTCCCTCCCTGCTATGTTTGCCTTCTGTCCTGTTACGGGAATACTCTGTTTCCTTGGATGGAAATGTCACTCTCTAATTCAGATTAAAACAGCAAATGAATTTCCACTCATTGGGCAGTAATGTGGGTCTTCATCAACATACTTCTTCCCTTCTAACGAAGAGAGACGTGGAGTGCATTTTTATTTAATGATGTAATGCTTAATCTTATGTTGGCTATTCTAGGAACACTTACATCACATAAAGCATCCTTGACTGGAGCATCTCAGACCTTCTGAGGGTCCAGTATTTGCTCTGCTATTCGTCTCTGCCTGATGCTGATGATGTGCTAAGAGTATTGGCCTCCTGCTAGGAGGTTTACAGGAACAATTTGTCAACAAATAGTAGTGACCTTCGTTGAAAGGTACGAGACTTTACCCAAATTAGAAATGCCTCAAATATTAGGTATTCTTGATAACACATAAATATGAGCCATTAGGTTTTGGCAAAACAAAACTTCAAGGACATAGCAAACTGTATCATTTTTAACTTTTGCTACTAATCTGTAAAACACCATGGGGAGTACGTAACAAATACCACCATTTATTATCTTGTGAAAGAAAAATGTCTATTAATTTGACTCAGTTTGTGAATATGTTGAAATTTCTCCTTGGTAAAGCATGAACTCTCTGTGCTGGGAATCTTAATTGCACGGTGACCTCTTGCTTTCTCATTTTTTTTTTTTTTTTTTTTTTTTTGTACGTAGGGAAGCTATTGAACCTTCCGGGGCGCATTGTTCCACAGCACCCATACTTTAGAGTTGGCATGCGCTGACAAAAGATTCAAAATGATGGCATGTTTGTAAGTTTTTCTTATTCTTTAAAAGGAAGTAAAAACTAAACAAAGGTACAATATTTTTGCCAATTATTCAAATTTATTCATTATTTTTTTCCTACTTGAAAGCGCTTCTACCATTATGTTTCTTTCCGTATAAACTTTTAAAATAACACAATCACCCAGAGAGTTAAATAGAACTGAAGTGAAGAGAGTATGAAATTATATGACTATGGGTAATATAACCCTAAATAATTTATGCTCAAGCAGAGCAAAAAAATTAAAAATGTATCCCTGTGCTGTAACACAAAGTTCCACCTCATTTTCAGAACTGTTAAAAAACTATTATCTTATGGAAAAATAGAAGCTTCCCTTTTCTTAAAACCCACATATTTCAGTCATTCTTACCGCATCATGTTGCTTCTCACAGAAACCTTTACAAACTAAACACTGCTCCACAGACCCTAGAGATTATGTAATGGTACATTTTCATTTGATAAGAAAACTGCAAAAGGTGATTGGTTACTCCCACCTCAGGGCCTTGGCACTTACTGTTCTCTCTGCGTGGAACATGTTTCCCCTTATTTCTGAATAAACTTTATCACTTTTAGATCTTAGCTCAACTGTCATCGTTAGAGAGGTCTGCTCTAACCACAGTATTTAATAGTACCATTCCCTATCCATCCTCTCAATCTGTATCTTGTTACCTAACTTTTTTATCTTCTTTGCAGGTAATCCCGCTTGATATGTATATACCTTTTTATTCATTTTCCTTCTGTCTCCATCTACTAAAATGTTGACCAAAAAAGAACATAATTTTTCACTGCTGTATCCAAAGTGCCTAAAACAAAACCTACCCAATGATAGGACTTCAACAGATATTGTTTAAAAAAATAAATAAATGAACAAGTTTAAAAGTTATAATTACATATACCATGCTTAATAAAGACTCTCAGAGAATAAGTTATTGGTTTTATTTAATTTACTGATTCTACTGCATGGTCATTTCCCTCCCTGCTTCACATACATGCATAGCCATGAATGACCTCTGATTTTTCTAACTTGCCAGCTATTTACAACTTCAGTGTTCATACCAGTTTCTCAATATGGAATATTTTTCATACCAACCCTCACCCCAATTCCAGCTACAAACATTCTGCTCATCTTTGGAAGCTCAGATTAAAAGATGCTTCCTTCACAAAGCTCTCTATTTTTCCAACCAAAATTAATCAATTGTTTGCTCCCCATTGCTACTGCTATATTCCTGTTATAATTTTTTTTTTTTTTTTTTTTCAGTACGCGGGCCTCTCACTGTTGTGGCCTCTCCCTTTGCGGAGCACAGGCTCCGGACGTGCAGGCTCAGCGGCCATGGCTCACGGGCCCAGCCGCTCCGCACCGGGGCACAAACCCGTGTCCCCTGCATTGGCAGGCGGACTCTCAACCACTACGCCACCAGGGAAGCCCCCTGTTATAATTCTTACTTTAGTTTTTGGATCCCTCTGGCCCCAGCTAGATACTAGAATTTAAACTCTTGGTTAGTAAAGAAATTATCTCTCAATACCATGAGGTATACAGTGTTTTAAAGGTATTTAAAACATTTTGTGATAGAAAAGAAACAATAAATGAATATAAGTTCATTTTTTCAGTAAATGTTCATAATAATATTGAGATACAGAGAAGGTCATGCTAAAATCATCTCAAGTTGTATTTCATTAATTTGATCTACCTTTTCAAAACACGAGACCAACTTAAACTGACCAATTTGTATAGAATAAGAACTAAACCTGCAAAAGTGTGTATTCTCTCCAAACAATTCTATCCATACATGAATTTGAAGGAAGCATGTTCATAGACAGAATGGTGTCTGTTTTAAACAGGAAAAACCATATAATCTGGAGGAATTGAAAGCCTAATGATTCTGTAATAACTCATGTGTTATAAAATGTTGAAACTATCATGTGTAGCCCTTAGTCTGCCATTGCAGTTGTCCAATAGTATAGACACTCAAGATCTAGGCCAATGAATACATTTTGAGTGTATGTCTAGTCATTCTCTCTCATATATATTTATATATACAACCTGGTGATAATGAGAAAACTTCAAGAAAGAAGATGAGTGTCCCTTTCATCCAAGCCTTCTCACTTTCTAAAGATGTTTCCTGTTGCGTGGGAAGCCAATAAGTATCTGCACTGCCAACATCCTGACACAGCATCAGATCCTGTTCTTTGTGGCCATTTCTTAACATTAGTGGGAAGCAGCACATATTGACACTGAAATCTATTTAAAAGCGAGGTTCCTGACAGCTAAGCATCAAGAAGGCAGAGCCTTCAAAAATGCTCTTTGGCACATTGTGTTGACAGCAGGCTCTATTGACTTTTCCCACTGAACAATCTCATGCCACGGGCTCCACGAGGAGCCTGGGGGAGAAAAGTAGCTGTTTTTTCTTTAGAAACTACCTGCTGTCAGTCAGTGTGCCATCATCTGGGGCAGCAGGTGCTCCACAAGATAAAAAGAAAGATCGTTAGAGAATCTTTTTCTTTTCCTTGCCATTTTTTGACAATTCATTGATGGTGGGACCTAGTTGTGATGAAAGTTTAGTTTACTTTGACAAGATAGCTTTTTCTACTGGCTATTAACCTGATCATTGGCCTGTGACAGATTAGGGAAAGGGAAAACATAAAAATTTGTCTTTCCCTATCTTGACTCGAAGAATCATGCCTGCATTTCAAATACAGCTTCCCCAAACCGATTGCTATGTAAGTGTTTCACTTTTGTTGTTTTTTAAATTGTCCCTTTTGAAATCTATGGTCTACAGGAAGATTATACTATGCATGATGTTACTGTGCTGTATTGGCTGAGGTGGATGAACTGATTGTAAGGTCAGTAGATTAAATGCATGTAACTCTGTGTTATGGTATTGGTCATAATTTACCCACCAGAACAAGTGACAGTGTGCAATGTCACGCTTTCACAACTTGATTTCCTATTCTGTAGTGATAATACAAGGCTGCTTTGTGTCTGGATTAGCAGCCAGAATGTGTACCTATCTGCAGAGGGGTCACAGAAAGATTCATGGAAGATGCCAAAGGTTATAGAATGTCAAATGTTACTACTCGTAGGAAACAGTAGCAAATCATGAATGCAGTTGGAAAATGCACATGAATATTATGTCTTAAAAATAACAGGTGAAGGAGGCATTTGGTTTAAGCAATGAATTAATTTTAAGTCAAAGCCGTCACTATCACAACTGAAGGAAAGAAAGATTTTAAAATGTTCTTGTTAAAAATGAACATGGGAAAAAGAAGACAGGGAGTCATATGTAACAAGCAAGATCAAGAAAGATTAGATTGAAGCCAAACATATTCATTTAACTATAATACTATGTATATAATTGTGAATATATATTTAAAATTAAAACTTCACTACAAATTGCTACATTTAAAATGATGATAAATACTATAGACAACACAAAATCAAACATACCATAACATTCTGAGTAATTAATTTCCTAATTATTTTCCTAATTTTTTTTCCACATTATTAGGTTCCATAATCTTTGGTTACTCTTCATATTTTTGTAATGTCTGTTTCTATAGAGAGACTAGAAAAATAGTTGATTATTTTCCCTAACAGAGTTGATCAAAATTTGTCCTTTAGAATCAACAGTTTAGAATAGCTTTCTCGGGCTTCACTGCCTGAACTTGATTTGGCCTGGTGGGGTGCATAAAACATGGAGCTTCGCACACAGCCATCCTCAGCATGTCATACTGCTGCAGGGTTGTGTTCTAAACACAGGGGTCCTGAATAATTCCCATCCCAAAAGAAAACAAGTGTCTGGTGCATTCTTAATTATTTACACTCCATTATCTAAAATCTTCCTCACAGGGAGTACCTTTGCCCAGGCAGCCATGGGAACAAAATTCTTCCCGAAATTGTCTAATGACTGGAAGAATTTTTTTTTTTTTTTTTTTTTTGTGGTACGCGGGCCTCTCACTGTTGTGGCCTCTCCCATTGCGGAGCACAGGCTCCGGAGGCGCAGGCTCATCGGCCATGGCTCACGGGCCCAGCCGCTCCGCGGCATGTGGGATCTTCCCAGACCGGGGCACGAACCTGTGTCCCCGGCATCGGCAGGTGGACTCTCAACCATTGCGCCACCAGGGAAGCCCTGGAAGAATTTTTAACAGATCATTTTCGGCTTCTGTATCTGTGCTGGGAGTATTGACAAAGTGGCAAGCTGTTTAATTTCCTGAGGCTCTGGACTAGGAAACCAAAAGGTCAGGCTAAGGAGATGGTTTATTATGGTGGCAGAGGACTGGTCAAGAAGTTGTTTTGTTTTTTATAAAGAGCTTTATTGAAATAGAATTTTCATACCGTACAGCACACTTGTTTAAAGTGTACATTTCATTGGTCTTTCATATATTCAGCATTGTGAGTCACATCACAATTTAATTTCAGAATCTTTCCATCACCCTGGAAAGAAACCCCATACCATTTAGCATTCACTTCCATCCTCCCCTCCAGCCCATGGCAGTCACTAACCTACTTTCTATCTCTATGGATTTGCTTATGCTGAACATTTTATGTAAATGGAATTACACGATATTGTTCTTTTGTGTCTGGCTTCTTTCAATTAGCATAATGTTTTCAAGGCTTATCCATGTTGTAGCATGTATTAATACTTTGTTCCTTTTTATTGTTGAATAATATTTCATAATATAGATATACCACATTTTATCAAGCTCACAAAGAAGAGGTATGCGAGCACACAGCAAGATGATGGCAACCGGCAAGCCAGGAAGAGTTCTCACCAGAACCCTACCATGCTGGCACCCTAGTCATAGACTTCTTTTCTTTGGAACTGTGAGAAAATAAATCTCTGTGGCTTAGAACACCCAGTCTGTGGTATGTTGTTATGGAAGCCCAAGCTGACTAATACAAATGTATAATAACTTCTCAGGTCTGAGTTACATGGGTCTCCTCCTTAGAGACAGTCATCATTTGATCAGTTGAAGTGTCATGCGTTTTACAGTCATGTTCCATAGCTTTGATCTGAATTACATAATATGAAAGCTCTGGTGATTTTCAAGCACGGCAAACACCTAAGATGTTTAATCTGCCATGAAGCCTAAGATCTAGATGAAATTGGGTCAAATTCCTATTTTATACCCCTATGTGTATATGTTTATCCCAAATTTCTAGAAATGTCTTTGAGGCTATATTCTCATTGCCACTTTTACTTCTACTGATTTCACTAGGCTTATGAAATATCTTTCATTTTTCCTGTTCTGCAACACAAGGAGCCAACTGCAGTTCTCAGTCCACTCATTTTACTCACATGCACGTAAGCATACAAATGCATATACCCACTTTTGTGAGTGATATGTGTTAAACTTTATTAAGAATATAAGGAGAGGTGGAATCTTTACTTTGTGGTAACGCTGACCCTTACCAGTTAAATGTTAGGTATTCGCAAATGAGTGTTTGACACTAACATTCACCATTGTAATTAACAAACCACTAGTTCTGGCAGTAAAAACTGGCTTTGGACCTGGCAGGATGATTAACAAAACATCAGCCTTAGATTGTGTATTTCCTGATGAATGCTAGCTGACTCAGAGCTTTCTTGTTTATAATCTGGATGTTGACTTAAATAAGAATACATAATTTTCTTACTGTGTATAAGTGTGGTGGCAGAACAATGGCTCCCCAAATATGTTCAAGTCTTAATTCTAGAACCTATGAATAAATATGTCACCTTTCATGGCAAAAGGGACCTTGCTGAGATGATGAAGATTAGGAAATTTGAGATGGGGAGAGTACCCTGGATATCCAGGTGGACCCAATCTAACCTATGGGTCCTTAAAACTGGAAAACCTGTCTTAAATGTGGTCAGAGAGAGGGACACATGACTAGAGAAGAATGGTCAGAGAGGTGCTATATTCCTGGCTTTAAAGATGGAGGAAAGATGCCACAAGCCAGGGAATGTGGGTGGCCTCTAGAAGCTGGAAAAATCAAGAAAGTAGGTTTTCCCCTGGAGTCTCCAGAAGGGAGCATGCCCCTGCCAACATCTTAATTTTAGCTCATCTTAATTTTAGTCTTAATTTTAGACTCTTGTTGAACTTCCAACCTACAGAACTGCAAACTAATGCATTTGTTTTAGGTCATTAAAGTTGTAATAATTTGTTACATCAGCAAGAGAAAATTAATACAGTAAGAAAATGTTTTTAAATAAATTATAGGCATTGTAAAAACAAGGGTTGTTTATAGCAGGATTGCTTCTCTAGCTGAAAAATCAAACATCATAAATGGTCAACAATAGGCAATTCCCTGGAAGTCCAGTGGTTACGACTTCACGCTTTCACTGCCGAGGACTGGGTTCAATCCCTGGTCAGGGAACTAAGATCCTGCAAGCCACACAGCATGGCCAAATTTTTTTAAATAAATAAATGGTTAATAATAGGGCATTGCTTAAATAATGTGATATTCAAATAATTGAATAATAAACAATCATTAAACATGGTTATACAATCATATATTTTAAAAACTAGGAGAATATTTATAATATAATTTTAAAAAGGAGTTCAGCTCATTATGATTAGTTTGGTTATTTTGGTCCTTTTTTTCCTTCCAATACACTTTGTGTGTTTTTACAACTGTATTCTTTCCCTGACAATTACAGAGGTAATATTGAAATTAAAGTGAAAGGCGAGGAAATTGTGTAGTCAATAATTATTAAAGAAAAACTAACAAACAGAACCCAGATGTTTGTACATTCTAATCTAGTTATCACGTACTAATCAATTAAGTTGTTCTAATAGTTTTATGTTCATGAATAGATGGGTTAGATTATTTCCTAATTCAGTTATGTTCTAATGCAATCCATAAAGTCTGGGATAGTTAATAGATACTTGCTTGAAAAGATAGAATTTGATATTGGTTTGAAGGATGGACAGGATTTAGATATTTTGAATGACTGCTCTCAGGATTTTCTTTCATTTTTTTCTGCTATCAAAACCTTTTGCTATATTACTAAATCTAAATTCACACATCTTGTGAATTTAGTATGTATGTTGGAGACAAATGCAGAACTTGCAATATATTTATTCAACTGTATGAAAGGGTCAGTTTTATATTATATGCTCTAAAAGTGTCAAATAGCAGAATGTCTACAACTCTTCTTTGGTTGTTAGAAGGATAAAGTATGCCAAATAATGAGGAAAAATGATGCAGTTTTTTAGCACATAACTTAAAATGCATCTTAAAAAAACAAACAGAAAGTTCTTGAGTGGGGATTATGGCACTTATCAGCATACTAATTCAATTTTGAAATTCTGGCTTCAAACTAGACTGAAATCAACTCCTGACCAAGGAAACTATTTCATGTTTCCTTTTGACATCACACAATAGGATAATAAGAAAAAAGATTAAATAGGTGCTTAATTGGCATTACTTTAATGTTTGGCTTAGTTCTTCCACCTTGCTCTCTAAATAAACCAGCACAAAAAAGCTATAACTAAGCGGATTTTCTCAGACACAATTCTGATCATTTTATTGTTACATTGTGGATTTTAGCACATATTATACCTATTGTCTGATACTATTTGGGATCTACATATCTTTAAAGATTTTTCTTATTGTCATTGTTATTTTAAGAATTGACAATAATCTAGGTCATGTGTCAGCAAACTAGGGCCTGCATTCCAAGTCCAGCCATAAATTAAGCTATATTGGAATTCAGCCATCCTTATTCATTTGCATATTGTCTACAGTTGTTTTTGCACCAGGTTGATAAAGTTGAGTAGCTGGGACAGAGACTCTAGGACCTGCACATAAATAAGTGTGTGGTTAGCTTAATGCATATTGACTTCTTTAAGAGGTAATCATATAGCCAAAGTCAGTTCACTACGTAAAAGGATTATTTTAGTTATTTCTTTTTGGACCCCATCCTTCTTTTTGTCCCCCAGTATTAGAATAAAATACATTTTCAGGGTTGGCCTCAAAATAATAAAAACACAATAAACCCATCACAATTAATAGGTGTCTATTTACACACATGAAGCATGTAGATGTGCTGAAAGGGTCTTATTTGCAGGAAAATTGTTATACCAGCTCGGTTTTGTTTCTACCATACTTTACAAACACATATTTATGTTGCTTTACATTGGAAAACTTCTATACACTATTCCACTAAATATTTGTTTGGCCTTCATTTCATTTTATTTTTCAAGTACACTAATGTGTATTCAATTATAGGTCATTTTACTGTTTCCCTAGAGTAAATTCCTATCTATCTATATTTCTTTAGGACCTGACTAGATTTAGCACCACCTTCCAGTTGAGAAGTCCTGGTTATATTTGTTTCCTTATTTATGAAGGTATTAAGGAAGATCAGACTTAAGTTTTTTTTTAACATCTTTATTGGAGTATAATTGCTTTACAATGGTGCATTAGTTTCTGCTGTATAAAAAAGGGAATCAGCTATACATATACATATATCCCCATATCCCCTCCCTCTTGTGTCTCCCTCACACCTTCCCTATCCCACTTCTCTAGGCGGTCACAAAGCATGAAGCTGATCCCCCTGTGCTATGCGGCTGCTTGTCACTATCTATTTTACATTTGGTAGTGTATATATGTCCGTGCCACTCTCTCACTTTGTCCCAGCTTACCCTTCCCCCTCCCGGTGTCCTCAAGTCCATTCTCTAGGTCTGTGACTTTCTTCCTGTCCTGCCCCTAGGTTCTTCAGAACAATATTTTTTTTCAGATTCCACGTATATGTGTTAGCATATGGTATTTGTTTTTCTATTTCTGACTTACTTCACTCTGTATGACACTCTCGAGGTCCATCCAACTTACTACAAATAACTCAATTTCGTTTCTTTTTATGGCTGAGTAATATTCTATTGTATATATGTGGCACATCTTCTTTATCCATTCATCTGTCAATGGACACTTAGGTTGCTTCCATGTCCTGGCTATTGTAAATAGAGCTGCAATGAACATTGTGGTACATGACTTTTTTTTTTTTTTAACATCTTTATTGGAGCATACTTGCTTTACAATTGTGTGTTAGTTTCTGCTTTATAACAAAGTGAAACGGCTATACATATACATATATCCCCGTATCTCTTCCCTCTTGTGTCTCCCTCCCTCCCACCCTCCCTATCCCACCCCTCTAGGTGGTCACAAAGCACCAAGCTGATCTCCCTGTGCTATGCAACGGCTTGCCACTAGCTATCGGTTTAACATTTGGCAGTGTAAATATGTCCATGCCACTCTTTTACTTCGTGCCAGCTTTCCCTTTCCCCTCCCTGTGTCCTCAAGTCCATTCTCTACATCTGCGTTATTATTCCTGTCCCGCCCCTAGGTTCTACATACCATTTTTTTTTTTTTAGATTCCACATATTTGTGTTAGCATGTGGTATTTGTTTTTCTCTTTCTGACTTACTTCACTCTGTATGACAGACTCTAGGCCCATCCACCCCACTACAAGTAACTCAATTTCATTTCTTTTTATGGCTGGGTAATAATCCATTGTATATATGTGCCACATCTTCTTTATCCATTCATCTGTCGATGGACACTTGGGTTGCTTCCATGTCCTGGCTATTGTAAATGGAGCTGCAGTGAACATTGTGGTACATGACTCTTTTTAAATTATGGTTTTCTCAGGGTATATGCCCAGTAGTGGGATTGCTGGGTCGTATGGTAGTTCTATTTTTAGTTTTTTAAGGAACCTCCATACTGTTCTCCATAGTGGCTATATCAATTTACATTCCCGCCAACAGTACAAGAGGGTTCCCTTTTCTCCACACCCTCTCCAGCATTTATTGTTTGTAGATTTTTTGATGATGGCCATTCTGACTGGTGTGAGATGATATCTCATTGTAGTTTTGATTTGCAATTCTCTAATGACTAGTGATGTTGAGCATCTTTTCGTGTGCTTGTTGGCAATCTGTATATCTTCTTTGGACAAATGTCTATTTAGATCTTCTGCCCATTTATGGATTGGGTTATTTGTTGTTTTGATATTGAGCTGCATGAGCTGCTTGTGAATTTTGGAGGTTAATCCTCTGTCAGTTGCTTCATTTGCAAATATTTTCTCGCATTCTGAGGGATATCTTTTCATCTTGTTTATGATTTCCCTTGCTGTGCAAAAGCTTTTAAGTTTCATTAGGTCCCATTTGTTTTTTTATTTTTATTTCCCTTACTCTAGGAAGTGGGTCAAAAGGATGTTGTTGTGATTTATGTCATAGAGTGCTGCCTATATTTTCCTCTAAGAGTTTTATAGTGGCTGGCCTTACATTTAGGTCTTTAATCCATTTTGAGTTTATTTTTGTGTATGGCATTAAGAAGTGTTCTAATTTCATTCTTTTACATGTACCTGTCCAGTTTTCCCAGCACCACTTATTGAAGATGGCGTTTTTTCTCCGTTCTATATTCTTGCCTCCTTTATCAAAAATAAGGTGGGGCTTCCCTGGTGGTGCAGTGGTTCAGAGTCCACCTGCCATTGCGGGGGACACAGGTTCGTGCCCCAGTCTGGGAGGATCCTGCGTGCCACAGAGCGGCTGGGCCCGTGAGCCATGGCCACTGGGCCTGCATGTCTGGGGCCTGTGCTCCACAGCGGGAGAGGCCGCAGCAGTGAGAGGCCCGCGTATCACCAAAACAAACATAATAATAATAAGGTGACCATATGTGTGTGGGTTTATCTCTGGGCTTGCTATCCTGTTCCATTGATCTATATTTCTCTTTTTGTGCCAGCACCATACTGTCTTGACTACTGTAGCTTTGTAGTATAGTCTGAAGTCCGGGAGCCTGATTCCTCCAGCTCCATTTTACTTTCTCAAGATTGCTTTGGCTGTTCAGGGTCTTTTGTGTTTACATAAAAATTGTGAATTTTTTTTGTTCTAGTTCAGTGAAAAATGCTTTTGGTAGTTTGATAGGGATTGCATTGAATCTGTAGAATGCTTTGGTAGTATAGTCATTTTCACAATGTTGATTCTTCTAATCCAAGAACATGGTATATCTCTCCATCTGTTTGTATCTTCTTTAATTTCTTTCATCAGTGTCTTATAGTTTTCTGCATACAGTTCTTTTGTTTCCTTAGGTAGGTTTATTCCTATGTATTTTATTGTTTTTGTTTCAATGGTAAATATGCATGTTTCCTCAATTTCTCTTTCAGATTTTTCATCATTAGTGCATAGGAATGTAAGAGTTTTCTGTTCATTAATTTTTTATCCTGCTACTTTATCAAATTCATTGATTAGCTCTAGTATTTTTCTGGTAGTGTCTTTAGGATTTTCTATGTATAATATCATGTCATCTGCAAACAGTGACAGCTCTTTTTCTTCTTTTCCATTTTGGATTCCTTTTATTTCTTTTTCTTCTCTGATTGCTGTGGCTAAAACTTCCAAAAGTATGTTGAATAAGAGTGGTGAGAGTGGGCAACCTTGTCTTGTTCCTGATCTTCGTGGAAATGTTTTCAGTTTTTCACCATTGAGGACGATGTTGGCTGTGGGGGTGTCATATATGGCTTTTATTATGTTGAGGTAAGTCCCCTCTATGCCTACTTTCTGGAGGGTTTTTATCATAAATAGGTGTTGAATTTTGTCAAAATATTTTTCTGCATCTATTGAGATGATCATATGGTTTTTATCCTTCAATTTGTTAATATGGTTTTTCATATTGATTGGTTTGCATGTATTGAAGAATCCTTGCATTCCTGGGATCAACCCCACTTGATCAGGTTGTTTGATTCTTTTAATGTGCTGTTGGATTCTGTTTGCTAGTATTTTGTTGAGGATTTTTACATCTACGTTAATCAGATATTGGCCTGTAGCTTTCTTTCTTTGTGACATCTTTGTCTGGTTTTGGTATCAGGGTGATGGTGACCTCATAGAATGAGTTTGAGAGGGTTCCTCCCTCTGCTATATTTTGGAGGAGTTTGCAAAGGATAGGTGTTAGCTCTTCTCTAAATGTTTGATAGAATTCACCTGTGAAGCCATCTGGTCCTGAGCTTTCGTTTGTTGGAAGATTTTTAATCATAGTCTCAATTTCAGTGCTTGTGATTGGTCTGTTTATATTTTCTATTTCTTCCTGAGTCAGTCTCAGAAGGTTGTGCTTTTCTAAGAATGTGTCCATTTCTACAAGTGTGTCCATTTTATTGGCTTATAGTCCTTTACTGTCATTACTCTGAATTCTTTTTCAGGTAGACTGCCTATTTCTTCTTCATTTGTTTAGTCTGGTGGGTTTTTACCTTGCTCCTTCATCTGATGCATATTTCTCTGGATTCTCATTTTGCTTAATATACTGTGTTTGGGGTCTCCTTTTCATGGGCTGCATGTTTGTAGTACCCGTTGTTTTTTGTATCTGCCTCCCCATGAGTAAGTTTTGTTCAGTGGCTTGTGTAGGCTTCCTGGTGAAGGGGACTGGTGCCTGTGTTCTGGTGGATGAGGCCTCGTCTTGTCTTTCTGGTGGGCAGGACCACATCCATAAAACACAGTGGTGTGTTTTGAGGTGTCCGTAAACTTATTATGATTTTAGGCAGCCTCTCTGCTAATGGCTTAGGTTGTGTTCCTGTCTTGCTAGTTTTTTGGCATGGGGTGTCCAGCACTGGAGCTTGCTGGTTGTTGAGTGGAGCTGGGTCCCAGCACTGAGATGGAGATCTCTGGGAGAGCTCTCGCTGACTGATATTACATGAGGCCAGGAGGTCTCCAGTGGTTCAGTGTCCAAATTTGGCTCTCCCACCTCAGAGGCTCAGGCCTGACACCCGGCTGGAGCGCAAAGACCCTGTCAGCCCCATGGCTCAGAAGAAAAGGGAGAAAAGAAAAGAAAGAAGGAAAAAAATAAAATTAAATGAAGTTATGAACATTTGAAAAAAATTATTAAAATAAAAAAATTAAAGAGTAATAAGAAAAAAGAAAGAAAGAAGAGAACAACCAAACAAAGAAATAAAATCACCAATGGTAACAAGCGCTAAAAAGTATACTGAAAAAAAAAAACAAATGGAAAGATAGAACCCTAGGACAAATCATAAGAGCAAACTATTCAGACAAAATCACACAAAGAAGCATACACATACATGCTCACAAAAAGAGAAAAAGGAAAAAAAAAATATATATATATATAAAAGAAAAAGGAAGAGAGCAACCAAATCAGTAAACAAATCTACCAATAAAAATAAGCTCTAAATACTACACTAAGATAAACATAAAGCCAGAAACAAATTAGATGCAGAAAGCAAAACCGAAGTCTACAGTTGCTTGCAAAGTCCACTGCCTCTATTTTGGGATGATTCGTTGTCTATTCAGGTATTCCACAGATACAGGGTACATCAAGTTGATTGTGGAGATTTAATCCACCGCTCCTGAGGCTGCTGGGAGAGATTTCCCTTTCTTTTCTTGCACAGCTCCCAGGGTTCAGCTTTGGTTTTGGCCTCGCCTCTATGTGTAGGTTGCCTGAGTGCGTCTGTTCTTCGCTCGGACAGAACAGGGTTAGAGGCGCAGCTGATTTGGGGGCTCTGGCTCACTCAGGCCGGAGGGAGGGGGATGTATGGATGCAGGGTGAGCCTGTGGCGGCAGAGGCTGGCGTGACGTTGCAACAGCCTGAGGCGCGCTGTGCGTTCTCCCGGGGAACTTGTCCCTGGATCACGGGACCCTGGCAGTGGTGGACTGCACAGGCTTCCGGGATGGGAGGTGTGGATAGTGACCTGTGCTTGCACACAGGCTTCTTGGTGTCTGCAGCAGCAGCCTTAGAGTTTCATGACCATCTGTGGTGTCCACGCTGATAGTCGGTTCCTGCCTGTCTCTGGAGCTTGTTTACGTGGTGTTTTGAATCCCCTCTGCTTGCGCACGCCAAAACAATGGTCTCTTGCCTCTTCGGCAGGTCCAGACTTTTTCTGGACTCCCTCCCGGCTAGCCGTGGTGCACTAATCCCCTCAGACTGTGTTCACACTGCCAGCCCCAGTCCTCTCCCTGGGATCTGACCTCCGAAGCCCGAGCTTCAGCTCCCAGCCCCCGCCCGTCCCGACAGGTGAGCAGACAAGCCTCTTGGGCTGGTGAGTGCTGGTCGGCACCGATCCTCTGTGTGGGAATCTCTCCACTTTGTCCCCTGCACCCCTGTTGCTGCGCTCTCCTCCATGGCTCTGAAGCTTCTCCCCCACTCCGGCACCCGCAGTTTCTGCCCACAAAGGGGCTTCCTAGTGTGTGGAAACCTTTCCTCCTTCACAGCTCCCTCCCACTGGTGCAGGTCCCATCCCTATCATTTTGTCTCTGTTTTTTCTATTTTCTTTTGCCCTACCCAGGTATGTGGGGAGTTTCTTGCCTTTTGGGAAGTCTGAAGTCTTCTTCCAGCATTCAGTAGGTGTTCTGTAGGAGTTGTACCACATGTCGAGGTATTTTTGATGTATTTGTGGGGAGGAAGGTGATCTCTGCATTTTACTCCTCTGCCATCTTGAAGGTCCCCCCAGACTTAACTTTGATCCCAATGAAAATCTGCTAGATAATTATGAATATATATTCACCTGTTGTTACAATTCAGCTAATTTTTCAACCATTTAGCAGCTTCTGCGCAATTAATTTGAACTACCAGTGAAACAGTGTAAAGCACTGTGAAATCATGTTATACACCTGACAGTTTTTTAGAAACAAAAGTTGACCACATTGAAATAAAAATCAGATGAATTTATATTTTTAATTTTAGATGTAATGCTTTTTACCCTTACTTATTTTGAAAGTACATAAATGCATATATTTCCTGCTGTATGATTAATATACTATTTTAAATATCTTTTTTCTATTTTCTTATCTATGATTCTGAGTCTCACATATAAAATGTAGAAAGTAATACTTAACTCAAGGTTGTTGAAAATACTGAAACATTATGTATGTAAAAGCACTTTATCAACTATAAACAAGGAGAAAAAAATATATTATTTCGCATTTTTATGACCATCACACTGTTCCTTTCTTTGCAACTAGTATTTACAACACAGCAGTTATTAAATTCTAATACTATAGCTTATTATTATTGAACATTATTTAGTATAATTATTTTTAATTGAAGAAGGTTTTTACTCTTAATTATATTAGAAAGATAAAGTATCAACATTGATGATAAACAAGTTTACTAAATACTACTATGCTAGGCATTATGTTTGGTACATTATACAAGAAATATAAATATTCTCAATTCTTACTAGCTTACAACCATACAATTAATGCCATAGTAACCATTAAATCTAATGCCACAAGTTCATTGTCACGCAGAAACTCAAGCTGCATGAAAAATGCTCCTTCAAGTTCCCAAGTTCCCAACAGATATTTTGGCAATATCCAAGGTGTGTTGTGTTTATAAATTAGCCCTGACATTAACATGGGAAAGTCATTACCCTCTCTACTGAGCTAAAATTCTGCTGAGTAGAAGTTCTACACTTCTGGAAATCCACAACCATGACTGTAATTCAAGCTACAGATTTGCCAGTGCCAATGGGCTGGAAAGCCCTGACCATTAATACACTTGATCCTCATAGTACACAAGATTTAAAGAAAAGAAACCTCTTATGCAAGAAGTCTTGACCTGAGAAATTTCTGGTTTACCCAGAGTCCCTGTCAAACCAGATGACATATAGTGACACCAGGATGGGTCAGACCACATCCAAATGTGAGCCTTTTAACTGCAACGGAAACATTTACATCCTTCTGACCTACTGGCCTTCTAGCTGAGTCTAGCTCATTATGAGAGAATTATTTCTGGTGGCTGTGAAGGTTGGGGGTGTTTCATATTATATAAAAACTTATTTCTTTACCAACTTCTTAGCCACACACCGGTTCACCAAACATTGTATGTATATCTTAATCAACCCTAAAAAAGAACACCATTTTTGTTCCTTGACAAGCATGAAGGTATTCTGAGCCACCATATAAATCATGAGAAAAAAAGGAAGGCTTGGTCTGTGCTAAAGAGGTTTGTGCTTTAGAAAAAGAGTATCATCTAAGCAAATGCATCTGCATCTCAAATCTCATTTAAGTGTGCATTATCCAATTTTTTCATTCTTTAGACTCATGAAGTAGATCTAGTAGAATTACCATTTGAAAGATAATGAAATTAAGGCTCAGAAAACTGTAAATCATGTGTTCATAGTTGCATCGTAAGGGTTAAAATTCAAATGCAGGCTTATGTGAGTTCAATGCCTTTTCTCATATTTATAACATTAGAAAATTATAACATTATACATAGTACACATACATGTAACATACACATATACATACAACATGAGACGTATATCATTATTATTATTACTAGATAACTTAGGAGCATTGAGACTCTCTGCTACCTCTCCCCTGATCTTCCTGAGTGTTTTGTTGTGTGTGTATGTGATTCTGTGTATTTTCTTGGCTGCATGTGATCATTTGCAGTAAGGTGAGATGGGAGAGGGTGCCGAAGAATCTACGCTAACTCTATGCGAGCATACAGAGTAGCTCATTGCTAGTCTTTTCCTCAGTCCCTCTGACCCTCTCCCCACAGCCTATCTATATTATACAGGAGTTCAAGTTGAGACCTGAAAGCTTCTCTGAAAACTTCAACCTGAAAGCATGTTACCATGCTGCAAACATCTAGAAGTGACAATTGATTATTTGAAGGTGTCTGGCATGGTTTTAAATAGACAAATTGTACTATACCAAAATTTCTCCTGAAATATGAATTGTCCCTAAAATCAAATTGTCAAAAAGAAACTAAAAACACAAAGTATCTGAGATATGTTCAAATCCAAGGGAGCTGTCAGGTTATTAGCAAGACTTGTTACAGATGTCTTCACGGAACCCTCAGCAGCATTACACAAAATTGCACAGGACCTGCATTACAATGGCTGCTGAGGAGTATAGGTTACATGTGTGCACGTGGGTGGTATTTGTCATAATATTATGCCACATGTTTTCGAATAGTCAAGTGCTAGTGCTAGGCTGACTCCACATATCTAGGCTTTGACAGGCTCAGAATACAAGCATTCCAATGGATAATGTGATTCCCATGGACAAATAACATGAACACTTCTTCCTTTCAAATCTCAAGTAAGAGACTCCATCCCTAGGAGGACCAGTGACCTCTGGGTTAATATTGGCAAGAGTGTTGTCAAACCTATTAACATATTGCCATCATTTTTTTCCTTTCGAGAAGCTCTATTGTAAAGAATACTCAGTCACCTTTGGACAGCTCTTTCTACCAGTGGTCTTCAATCTTACAATTCCTACAATTATATATGACCTCATAAACATGAAAGTAAGTTGATCCATCCCAAAGATGTTTTCCCTAATGCTTCTTCACTAAAACAAAATAGAACACAAAACAATCCAAAGAAAAAAGACTTTAAAAATGGCTACCAGTCATAATAAAAGACATTGATTTTGTTACACTAATCAGAGAAAAAACAAAAAAACTGAAAAAAATCATGTTTTTGTCAAAAGAAATTACTTATAAATTACAAGATTTTAATTTGTGTATGCTTTATCTGTTTAAACAAAAATTTTCTTCCAACTGAAAATAGATGGCCCTCTCTTATGAATTACCAGGGATGGAAGCCAGGTCCTCTACAGTGGAAGTGCAGAGCCCTAACCACTAGACAGCTAAAGAATTCCCACTAATCTTGTATTCCTTTTTTACGAATGTGGACTATCAGTGATGTAGTATACTTGAAAGCAGTATATTCAAAACGCCTGGAAACCTGTTGAAATGTAAATTCTGATTCAGTTGTGCAGAGGTGGGGCCTGATCATTTGTATAATGTCAATGGGATCATACTTTAAATAGAGGTTCTAGTATAGAAACTGCACTTGCTCTAGATAAACATTATCTGTCAGATCATAAATGAATGTAATTGAGATGTGTGTTTTGCAGAGTAGTTCTTAATCGAGAAACGCAAAACATAAAAGCTTACATCGATGAACAGTTTCTTTATACCATAGATTTACTAAAAAAGTAGTGTAACCTCTACTGTATTTAATTCATTCATTCATTTAACAAATCCTTATATAATGTGTATGTAATTATACAATGCGTATATGTACCATAGTCCTTATGTAAATCTTATATAATTATATAAAGCACATGTCAGGTCCTGCTCCATATATTTTATGGTTAGAAACCTCCTTTCTCCTTATAACCTATGAGGGAGAGACTATTTTTTCCTTCACTTTACCAGTGAGGAAATTAAGATATAGAATGATTAAGTGACTTATTTAATGTCACAGTCTATTAACTCTAACATCCCAGTGGCTAAAATACTTCTAGATTTTCTTAAAGTAGTGAAAATTCCACTATGCTAAAATTTTCTCACATTATTTGCTAAATAATAATTTTAAAAGTCATATTCAACTTTTTAAAAAATTTAGTACTTAATAGGTGCCTAAAGTTATGCTAGGATTTTTTATCCCCTTACTTAATTTTCTTAATAACACTGTGAGACATGTGCCATTATCACCAGTTTGCAGGTAAAGCTGCAAAGACCAAAATGAGTAAAGTAACTTGACTTAAGTTGGAAATCATAGGCAGCACCACATTCAGGTCTACAGAAGCCAAGCAGGCTTTTTTTTTTTTTTTTGTGGTACACGGGCCTCTCACTGTTGTGGCCTCTCCCATTGCAGAGCACAGGCTCCGGACGCACAGTCCCAGCGGCCATGGTTACAGACCCAGCCGCTCCGCGGCATGTGAGATCTTCCCGGACCGGGGCACGAACCCGTGTTCCCTGCATCGGCAGGCGGACTCTCAACCACTGCGCCACCAGGGAAGTCCAAGGCTTTTTTTTAATGTGTGTTATGTTGACCCCCCAAGAATTATGCAGATTATGTAAAAAATAATAGAGTTGACCTATGAAAACTGGACGTTTCTTTAAATATATGTAATGTTTGAGTTAGCATTTTGTATCTCAACACAATTTAAATAAGTTGATATTTTTAGTTATATTAAATAGTACATAACTCAATAATTAATTTATTCCTTTTTTTAAAAAAGATTCAAAAAAAGATTTGTTGTTACTTGTAAAAGGCTTGAAAAATAATTTGAAGATAAATATATTATTTCAAATTATTAATAATGTGGTTTGTAAATACCTAAACTAGTTTTAAATTTAGTGAAAATTAGGCCATGGAGAGTTAAATGGATGTTTTCTCTTTTAGGTCACTATCTGAGTGCTCTTGATATTTAATTAATCAAATCTAGTAATTATATAGCTGTATTCCTTACTATGGATTTAATATCAAAGCTTTCTGAGAATTTTCAGGAGGAAGAGACAAGCAACTAAAAAAACATGAACAGTTGGTTCTAAAAATGTAACTGAAGAAATAAAATTGTATCCATAAACACACAAGGTAAGAGGTTATAAAACCCTGGGGAGGCCAGTGACACTAATGGAACAGGCAGAGTGGGGAAGGACAGCTGCTAGCTGCCTTTTACTCAGAGATGGTATTACTGTAGACAAACCAATTTGCAACTGTCACTCAAAGGCATAACCTTCACACTCACCTTTTGCAAATTATCAGGACCATATCCTTCCAGTAATAGGCATGCATGCCCGTGGATACGTATTGAGAGCGATGCCTGACTTAAAAGGTTAATCCACATTTAAAAATAAATGTCTCATACTGACATTATAAACAATGAATTATTTTGGTTCTTACTTTTCTCTTTTTTATACTTTTTCTCAACATGAATGTTGGACTTTTGATCTCATTCATTCATTTCCTTTCTTTCTCTCCTCTCCTTGTCCTTGTTTCTTTCACTTTTTCTTTTTTCTTTTCTTCTCTTTCACCTTCGCCCAGGGTCTCAGGGCCAGGAGCAGTAGATCAAGCCAAAGGAACACCCAAGCAAACTTAAAATTTTAGAGCATCTGAAAACAGATGAACTGTATATATTTTCCCAACACTTTGGTATGGGACTTGGGAGCAATTGATTTTCTGTTTATAAAAATTAAAAATCTTTTATTTGGTGTAACCCATACACAGGTAGTGTCCTTAATGTTCTGGCTCCTCCCAAACAAAGCTTCACTTTGTAAGAAGAGTCACAGTTGATAGAGTTTTACCTCGCATTCTATAAGGGAGCTGGAAAAGGGAATTTACTAACAAAACTCCAAATTTTTCTTTTTTAAAAAATCCATTAGTCTCTGTTCTCAGCCTCCATCCAGCAAACCTCTGCTTTCTCTTTCCCCTTTAACACTCAGTCTTCTGGATTCCCCATTCCCATCTTTTAGGTCTCACCTGCTCAGGGGCTTCTCAATCTTAATGTCTAAACCCATTAGTTAATATTGTTTTTTAAGAATGTGAAAGCCAGTAGAGGAGAATGAAGCTATTAGACAATAAACACTGACATATAAATTCTATCAAACTCTTGGAAATTTATGCTGAGGAAGACTCAGCAAGGAGATGGAAACATTCTGGCACCCCAAGTCTCCAACTTTTAGGGAGAATGGTGGAATATTCTAGGTCAGATTGATTTCTTCCGCAATAATCCTGCCTTTAAGAACTGCATACAAGACTGTGTCTGTAAGTGTTGTACCTATTGGATTAAATATATCTGCATACATAAACTGTAGATATCAATCCAAGTAAATTGAAAGACTAATCTCATACCAAGAAATAAATACTACTTTTAACTGTTTTGTAATTAGCAAGATGCATTCCTTTCTAGTGTCATCAATGAGTCCTATTCTTATGCCAGAATGTTTTTGGATTTCTGCTACTTTTTGAGGGCCACTAGAAAAAAATAAAAGCAGTCTATAACCTTTCACAGTTTGCTCTTTTTTTATGAGAAAGACTCTACTTTGCAAATCCTAGTAAGGACTCTCAACTTTTTGTGTTGGTGATAGTTTCCAGTTTGACAATGTGTGGTGGAGGGATGGGGCAGTGAAGGGACAGATGACCAGTTAGTCCAGTTACACAGGCAAAATATGGTACTTTACTATTGTTTAAGTTAATATTTTCAGCTATGCCATCTTATAAATTTTATTTCCAATTGTCAATTTTCTAGTTATGAATTATGCTCATTTACATATTGAGGCATTAATTTATTTTCTAAATGAATAAAATATTTTATTTGATACATAAATTTAACCTCTCCTTTGCAGTGATTGCACCTGATCTGTGTTCCACATCTACTGTCTTTGTTTTCATTCTTTTTTTCAATCTACAGGTTTTTATGTTTTTATAGAATCAACTAATATCTTTACTTTGTGAATACTTCTATCATTTTTCAGTTACCATAGAAAGTCAATTTAGACTTCAAAAAATAATATTGAGGGCTTCCCTGGTGGCGCAGTGGTTGAGAATCCGCCTGCTGATGCAGGGGACACAGGTTCGTGCCCCGGTCCGGGAAGATCCCACATGCCGTGGAGCAGCTGGGCCTGTGAGCCATGGCCACTGAGCCTGTGCGTCCGGAGCCTGCGTTCCACAACGGGAGAGGCCACAACAGTGAGAGGCCCACATACCGCAAAAACTAATAAATAAATAAATAAAATAATATTGACAAGTATTCAGTTAGGTTATGAGGATTAAATGAGATTATGTACATGTGCCAGGTATCAATTAATTGTTACTCAGCTCTACACATACAGTTCATTTTTCTGCTGTGTGAAGCTTGAACTGTACTCTGCAAACATTTCTCCTTTGCAATCTGGCCCAGTGCTTCACTAGAAGGAAGTGGAGGATCACTGAAGGAGGAAGGGTCTTCTCTTTTTGCATCTGGTGCGCCTCGTCTTTTCTTGCCCCTGTGTCATAGCTGCCAGCAATATGTAGACCAGAATCCCAGTGATTCTCACTCTCCAGCCAGTTTTATTACCAGTCACCCTCCCTGGTTCCAACAAGTGTTTTGTTGATAACATTTTGTTGATCATTTTGTCTGAGGTTAGAGATGGTCAGAAGTAGAGTTCTACTTTGAGTCGTTAGTAGTTATTAACTGTTTGGCTGGATGATCTAAGACTTGAAAGAAACAGAATTTTGGTGACAAAAAAGTCTGGGGAAAGCATATGTGGATGGAACTCTCAATGGACAAAAACTATGAATATATTTGTGTCTATGTTGTAAATGGCATCTACCTCAGAGGAAGGTTTTTAGTAATCAGGTAGAAAAATGACAAGCTCCATGGATATCTGCCAGCCTCTTTCCCCAGCCATCCCAGCATTTGCTCAATTAACACACGAAGAAAAGTGGCTATGGGACCATGGTGTCAAAACATGGACTTCCCTAACCAAAACTGACCTGGCTGGCACTAAGCTCAGTGCCTAATCTCTACCAGCAGTAACCAACTAAGCCCCAATATGGTACCAGTTAGGCAATGAGATATTCCTTTTCAACTACCAAATTATTAAAGATTTAAAGCTGTGAGTATAAGCAGGTTGGCAAATCTAGGGAAATGAGTCCTGATATCCTCTGCCAGTGGGTGTGTGGCTTGGTATTCTCTTCTAGTGGCCAGTTAGAAAAAGGGCTTCCTTTATTAATGACCTAAGGATCTTCTAACAACACACAAACACAGATTTACAGAGAAGCTAAAGTTGTTGAAACTTCACAGCCTCCCACTGTCCTGAGCCCCTTCCTAGATTGGGAGAGTCCTAGCAAGGTATTCACATGGTCACATGGGTTTGGAAATTTGCAAGAGAGGTATTTTATATTTTTACCCATTAATAATGCCCACTGCACAAAACTTTATCAGCCTAGGCCTCACAAAAATGAATCTGACCTGAAAGTACATTCTTATTTAAAACAGAAACAAAACAAAGAAAGGAAAAAAGAAAGAACAAAAGAAAGATTCAGTCAGAAATTCCTCAGTGCAATTATGTTTAGTAGATAATTTTAATGTACATTTGAGAAGCTTGTAGTGTCCCTTTGGGGATATTAAAATGTAGTTTTGCTTTTATTTAGCTTAGCTTTTTTTATATTACTTTTACTATATGAGCATTTGTTTTTTGATTCATATGACCCCTTTCTTACAATGCACTACGTCTCTTCCTACATAGGTTAAGTTAAAAAAAAATCAATATGTAAGACATAACCAGATACCCTGAATTTATACAAAGATTCTTCCTTTTCTATGAAGAAATGGATAGAGGATTTCTTTAAAGATCCAGAATGCTAACAGCATCAGTATCCATGGAAGCACATATGATGAGAGCATGAGGATGTTTTGACTTCTGTTGAAGAATGATATTAACTACAACCATGAAAACAGAATTAATTTACTACAAATGAATTTATGGAAAATCAATCTTGCTATTTTAAATTCCTACAGAATCTGAAAGTCTTATGGAATCTCAGGACCTACAATAATTTTGCAAAATGATTTTTAAAACTGACATACAATTTTTTTAACATCTTTACTGGAGTATAATTGCTTTACAATGGTGTATTAGTTTCTGCTTTATAACAAAGTGAATCAGTTATACATATACATATGTTCCCATATCTCCTCCCTCTTGCGTCTCCCTCCCTCCCACCCTCCCTATCCCACCCCTCTAGGCGGTCACAAAGCACCGAGCTGATCTCCCTGTGCTATGCCGCTGCTTCCCACTAGCTATCTACCTTACATTTGGTAGTGTATATATGTCCATGCCACTCTCTCACTTTGTCCCAGCTTACCCTTCCCCATCCCCATATCCTCAAATCCATTCTCTAGTAGGTCTGTGTCTTTATTCCTGTCTTACCCCTAGGTTCTTCACGACCTTTTTTTTTTTTTCTTAGATTCCATATATATGTGTTAGCATACGGTATTTGTTTTTCTCTTTCTGACTTACTTCACTCTGTATGACGGACTCTAGGTCCATCCACCTACAATTTTATAGAATGTTTTGTCCCATTGTCTTATAAATATTCATAAAAGTCTCTCATAGGCTTACCAGAATATCAGTGACTTCTTATTATTTACAGCAGGTAACATGAAGATAAACTAGAAGTGCCAAGGCAGTTGGAACTACTCTTTGGGAATAGCAAGTGAAAACAGACACCTTTGGAGGAGGGCTCCTCCACGCTGCAGGGGATCAGAAGAAGAGTCCTGACTCCTGCCATCTTTCTTAAAGACCTCTTAGGAGGAAGGCTGGCTTGATGAAAACTCTTCCTTTTCTTTTTCCTTCAAGACTACACTGGACTTTAAAAAAAAAAAACAACTTATTTTACTAGTATAATAATAATAAAGATCGGGGGAAAGAGTGTGATTTATACCAGAACTTATAGCTTTTCAGAAGTGGCTTTAATCACAGTTGTAACAGCATACAAATAGAAGGCAATCCTCCCATTCTTTTAAAAGTGTGGATTGTATCTCATACTCCCAAATGCAAGTGGGTAGAAAATTCTTAAAAGATTGAGAGGAACTTTCGCGAAATGTAATATTTTAAACCAAACTCCTATTCTTAATATATTTTTCTCTGTGTATTCCAGTTACATTCAATATTATTTTGGTTTCTATTATTTGCAAAATTCAGGTAGACTTTGTCAACTACCTCAAAATTATTATTTTTATATGTTAAATCTATGAGCTAATGATATAAAGAGATTGTTCACAGAACAAACTAGTCAATGTATTTTCTTTTATATGATCTCTATACATGTAACAAATTATCACAAAAGGACATATTTTTCAAAATAAACAGTTCTATAAATATTTCTAAAAGTACGGTGGAAGTGTTTAGTTCTTACAGTTCCTGTTTGATCAATATTGTATCTTTTGAATAGAAAAACTCGAGAACATAAAAAAATGAGTGAGTTACATATTAAGTCAGTGCCGTTGCTAGATATGAAACCTGAAGTTTTGGGAATCTTCCCAGACTACGACATATTAACAACTTATATTAAATTACCACAAAATAAATAATAGACAAGCATAGTATATTATAGGGTAAGAACAGTTATATTGGAAAGGATCAGATGAAAATATAATTATCTCTCAGTGAACACACACATACTCAAAAGAAATGAAAATCCATATCACCTGCCAGATCATTTTTCCTTTTTAAAAAAGAGGAAATTTAAAACACATGATTTATTCTACCTGTTGAAGTAATGTAAATGAAGGTGGGTTTAGCTCCATAACTGCATTTCTCTTTAGATTTACCAAATGGAAACTAGGCAACTGTTGGGCATATATGCTATCAAATAAGGCTGGCATTCAATCAAAATCTTGTAAAATATCATGTGTCGTAGGAAGAAAAAAATGCAACAACTGTAATAGCTAGATAATAAATTATGAGAGGTTGAATGTTTTAGCTTTCCTGAAATAGGAAGGAAACAGAAATATAGTTTTAGTATTTGTGAAAGCTAAGTGACTAAATTACTCTAAGAGTCAGTTTCTACATCTGCAAAATGGATTTAATAATATCACTTACCTTATATGGTAATTGTAAAGATACATAAGATAAAAATTGTAAAGAACTTAATACACATTTACAAATATTAATTGTTATTATTTGGTAAATTAGTTTGCTCAGAAACAAAGCCAGGTCTTTCTGTCCCCACATCTATAATATTTCCATTGCTGCTATTGGTCAGAATAAAATGGATTAAAGCCATTCCTGATTTTGCTTTCTTTAAATTTAGATAATAAAAAATGAGCCAGTCTATTTAGGGTGTTTCTATTATCAGAACAATCTGGAACTGAAATAATCTGTCTTCCCCATTAATCCCCACATTTTGTTATTATCTTCATTCCTTGTTACTCTTCACTTATTGAAGTATATATAAGAAACTTAAAGTTAATAATCCAATAGGAGCCTGTCCAGAAAATCTTAACAGATATATCTCAATTTAGTCCAAAAAGCACTATTGAGCACCTACTATCTATAAAAGATTCAGTGAGGCATCACATGGCAACAATCCAAAAATGTGATAACATACTCTGTTGGTGAGTGTGTGGGAAAATAGGCGCCCTCATCTGATACTGAGGGTAAATCACCATCATCCCTAGGGAGGCCAACTTGACCATATCCACAAAAATTTTAAATGAAAATACTCTTTGAAACAGAAATCAGAATTTTTTATGCTATAGATACTGCAGAAATCTAGCCTTATTTGTGATAGCAGATGTGGAGACATACTAAACATTCAACAATAAGAGAAAGAATATACAATGTATATTACAACCATATAACATAAGGCAGCTGTAGGAAAAGAAGGAAGGTACACTGTATGTGGTATTAAGAAAATCTCTCTAAAGTACAGATTCATTGTTAACTAGTATGATATTGTAAAAAATTAATAAATAAAAATACACAAGAATCCATATTTACATTTGCCAATAAATTCAAAAAATTTTTTCATACAATACATAGACCTAAAAAGAATGATATTTATGGGAAGGAGAGAAGAAACTAGACAGATCAGCTTTTCACTATATGCCTTCTTCAGTTCAAATCTGAAGGCTGGCTTCTAGGAGAATTCCCTCTTGTTCAGGGTAGGTCAATCTTTGTTTTATTTAGGCCTTCAGCTGTTTGGATGAGATCTACCCACATTATGGAGTAGAATCTGCTTTACTCAGAGTCCACTGATTTAAATGTTAATCTCATCTGAAAACATCCTCACAGAAACATCCAGAATGTTTGACTGCATACCTGACCACTGTGGCCCAGCCAAGCTGACACATAAATTTAACCATCACACAGTTCATCTCAGGAACAGTTAAACACTAATAAAATCTCACACATTCTCTTTTACATAGAATTTCTTTCTTTACTTTTTCTTTTCTTTTTTTTGTTATAGGACAATATGAAGAAAAGCATTCAGCATTGAAAACTGTCAAGCATCCATAAATAGTTAATCTGGACCTCCTCTGGAAAGCTTGAAGAAATGTAGGCATTTATTCATTTATTTAGCTGATTTCGATTTGCAGATTTAAGTGTTTAGTGACCTATGAATGATTAAAAATGACATCAATTTATGAATTTATTGTTGCCATTAATATTTACCTTTGTGAGAATACCAGAGAGATTAATTCTGAATTGTATCTACATGTCTAATGATATCAATAGTTACAGCATATTTTCCTGGCCCAGTTCATAACATGGAAGATTTTCCAGGTGGTGTAAAATGAGCATTTGTACAAACCAAATCAATTTTAACATGTATTTTAGAGATGTTAGCACTTCTAAAACCATCAAGGGCTGTTGTGTTAAAACATGCTTACGAATATCTCTCTTATGAAGTTATGCCATGTAATAATTATTAGTGTGCTAATTTTAGACTATGTTACTTGAATAAAACTGTTACTTTTCTATTTGGAAACCAGGATCTAGTGGACCACTGCTTCTAATTTTCAAAGACTAGAGATGTGCTGGTAAGAGTGAGTTTGTATCCAGTTATTTTTGGATAGAGAAAGAAATATATCAAAGCACCAATGTTATTTAAATGGCAATATTACTGAAAAGCGATTCTGTCATTCTTTTTATTTTTAGACATGGCCAGGATTTCTTACAGGTTATCATGCATAGGATCTTATGGCAGATTCAGTTAGCTTTGTGGATAGAAAAACCACATTTTTTTTAAACCATTCAGTAAAGAAAGGAATGAAATAAGACAATTTTACAGCAGGCTAGTACAAAGGGGATCTCCAAAAGTACTTTAAAAGGGCTACTTAATTTGCCACCAGATGTAATGTACACTTATTAATAGTAGACTCCACAAACTTTAAAAAATGGAACTGCTGTTGCCAGTTGCTACTTTTGTATGGCTGTATTCACCTAACAGCATTTTAAGAAAGTAAATCATTCAACTATTTTCTAATATATTTTTCCATATGCTTGCCTTCTCTTAAGGTTTACTTGCTGTGAGCAATTTCATAGAATACTATAGATTCATGAGTATCACATAAGATCCTTGAGAGCAAGCTGATATAAGGTTTGAGTCTCCAAAGTACAGTACTTTATCGAAGAATTACTCTCTTTTAATATAACAAACTTTCCCTTGAGTTTTTCAATTTAAAAATTAAATTTCCAATTAAATTAAAACCGAGTCTCCTATTGAGTCTATTTCATCTCCCATGTTAGAATATTTATGGAAATGCATGAATCAAGTTATCAGTTCAGATCTTTGCCATTATATAAATATTTTATGGTCTGAGTAGATAAGTTAAAATATCTACTTATCCAACTTCGCTGGCTCAGTTATATCCAAAAGAAATAAAAATTATACCTCACTTGAGAAATCTTATTTCTTCTGCTGGTGCCTGGCTAATATTTCATTATTTTATTTATTTACTTTTTGTCAGACAATCAGTCATAATTCAGTCAATCACTAGCCAAAGACTGAACCCCTGAAAACAAGAGAAGGGCTTGGATAGGTGAAAACATCTTAAGTCTTTTCAAAGCCGAAGAGAAGTCACTGCTGTCTGTGAAGGGAATATTAAAATGGTTTGTTGCAAAAATAATAATAGTACTAATCAAAATTAACTTCCAATAAAAGAATTTTATTTTATTGCTCAATCCAGTGAGTATTTTAAACTGATTTTCAAAGTATATAAGTATTTGCATATTTGTCTCCTAGTATTATATATTCCTTTTTTACATAAATTTTTCTTTGAACAAATTATTTAGTGTATAATTATATTTTTGCATAAAACTATTTAAGGCAGTGATTTATTAACATATCTGTATAGCTTTAATACCTGTCATCTTTTGTATCAATGAGAAACCCAGCGTTTTCTCAGACCAATTAATACTTATTTTTTCACTTAAAAACTATGAATATAATAATTTTGTTTCTTATTTGTTAAGAATTGATTAGAAACTTGCATTATGAATATTTTCAAAGAATCTTTTAAAAAGTAACGCTCCTGATGTCAAAATGGCCATTGCTTATAGTGCCTTAGCTCTGACTAATTGAAAATTCACCATATGAGTCACTCAGTTTGTGTCCAATGAGGACAATGAGAACTAAATAATGACATGGAGGGCTTCCCTGGTGGTTGAGAGTCCGCCTGCCGATGCAGGGGACACGGGTTTGTGCCCCGGTCCGGAAAGATCCCACATGCGCCGGAGCGGCTGGGCCTGTGAGCCATGGCCGCTGAGCCTGCGCGTCCAGAGCCTGTGCTCCGCAACGGGAGAGGCCACAACAGTGAGAG
Organism: Phocoena phocoena; assembly: GCF_963924675.1. Classification (NCBI taxonomy): domain Eukaryota; kingdom Metazoa; phylum Chordata; class Mammalia; order Artiodactyla; family Phocoenidae; genus Phocoena; species Phocoena phocoena. The sequence continues at coordinate 105,300,627 of NC_089222.1, forward strand.
GCCCGCGTACCACAAAAAAAAAAAATAATAATAAAAAATAATGACATGGAGATTAACAGTGTAGTATATTTTGACATATGCATATTTTTAATTCAGTGTTCAAGGTCATATGAATTACCAACTTGACTAATACTCTTACACAAGTATGAAGGAAAATGAATATGCATCAACTGCATATGGATGAAGGAATAATGTTCATTATAATGTATGTCAAATTCTTAAGTCACAACTTTTCCCATGAAAGTGCACCTACAAATATATGAAGAAGCCATTAGAAAATAGTCGATGTCCAAAGCACTTTAAAGCACCTTATATGGAGCATACCTTTTGTATGAAGCATAACATACATTTTTAAGTAAAGTAAAAATGTACTTATAATAAAAAATAAAAATATTATAATTTCGTGTGATAATTCAAATTATGCTTTTGATGTTTTCAAAAAACAAAAAAGATGTTGATTAAAGAAAATAATAAAAGGTGTGTGTTTGGATGGATGAATGAACAGGTAGGCAGAGAGATAGAGAGACACAGAGATAGAAAAATAGATGTTTGGGGAATATAATGAAAAATACTCTAAAAGTTTGAAAGTGAGAATAAAGATTAATATTTCTACATATTGACACAGCTAGAATATTAAAAATTGGAATAGATAAGTAACATGTAAAGATACTGAAGTGCTAAATAGCATGTGCCCACATCATACCAACTGCTTGACAAACAAAATAAGAACAAGACAATTTTATAAGAAAGTTTTACTAAACTTTCAAAACACAAGTAATTTTTCATATATATATAATTTTTTGCAGAAAACAGAGTTCTTTTATGAGAGGCTGGTATAGCCTTGATACCAAAGTTTGATAAAAAATAGTTAAATAAATGAAAAACACTTTTTCTTATAAACAAGTTTGCAAAAATTGCAAAGAATCAGCCTCATGGATATAGAGAACAAACTAGTGGTTACCACTGGGGAGAGGGGAAGGGGGAGGGGCACAACAGGAGTAGGAGATTAAGAGGTACAAAATACTATGTATGAAATAGAGTCACAAGGATATTGTACAATACATGGAATATAACCAATGTTTTGTAATAACTAAATATGGAGTACAATCTTTAAAAATTGTGAATCACTCTGTTGCACACCTGAAATTTGTATAACATTGTAAATCAACTATACTTCAACTAAAAATAGTTTTTAAAAATTCTTAATATAATTAGTCAACCAAACCTTTCAATGTATTAAAATAAAATTAATCACATCAAATAAAGTTTATTTCATAAATACAAGGATGGTTTAACATTATAAAAATCAATTAATAAAATTTATCCTATTTTGAAAGAAAGAAGAAAATTTCTACATAGAAACTAAATGTAAGATAACAGAGACTTCATTGATGTCCATACTTAATGTATGATAACATTTTTAGAACATAAAAATGATGCAAGTAATCTTTTAGTCTGTAAAGACTATTTCACAAAAACACTCAGCAAAGGAACACTTATTATAATTCTACTATAATATGAAGTTAATATGAAGTTCAGCAAGGTAGCCATATTGGGAGAGAAAAATAAAAGAGTTCAAAATAAAACAAAATAAAAACACAAAAAGGGTAATGCACAGACTAATAGTGTGCCACAAGCTAAACTGTTGCTCATTAATCCTTCCTGAAATATATTAATCCTGTCCTAGTACATTATATGTGTTTTTTATATAATTTCCTGTGCTTTTTTTAAACATATCGTGGACAGCTTCATCTGACTACAGAAAATTATGCCATTTTAAGGAGCCATATTGTAGTAGTCCAGTATATAGATGAAAAAAATGTATTTAATAAACCCCCTAATGGTGGATATTTAAATTATTTTGAACTTGTTCCTATTGAAAACAGTGGTATAATGAATATTCTATAATATTTTTGCAATATATAAAACTTAATGATACTTTGCCTACTTATATGACTATTATTGTAGAATAAATGCCTAAACACTGAATTGTTGAATTGAAGATTATGTGAATTTTAATTTTAGAAGATTTTACCAAACTCTTGCCTCAGCTGTCTATTTCATTTGGAATTGAAATTTTTCATTTGAAATTTTTGAACAAAACTTCTATTTCTTTGACACATTTATGGTTTCTTATTTATATTTAAATCTGAACCACCTGGAATTTATTTTAGCATAAGGAGAGAAGAAGGAAACATAGATTTTCTGCGTTAGCCAGTTGCCCCAGTGATGGGTACTAAAAAATCAACATTTCCCACATTTACTATAAACCATATCTTTTTATAAATTTCAGTCTTTCATTGTTTACCCTTTCCCTTGACAACACAAAACTTAATACTATAGGTGTATGCTGTGTTTTATATGTGATAGCTCTAGTTCCCCTCATAAATATTACTTTGAGTCCTTTCCCTTGATATTTTCTCATGGTTGCTCTTCCAGATGAATATAGTCTAGTTTTATCACACTTGAGAAAAATTGTGCTAGTATTTTTATATGTACCACATTCCACTTATTGATTACTATATGAAGAATTGAAACTCTAAAAATATTGTGTATTTTATACAAGAACAAGGCATACATTAAACATATTGTCTTCAAACATATTTTGAAACAGTACTAAAATTTCCTCATAGAAAAATTTTGAATTTCTCATTAAGCTGATTTCTATATATTTTACATTTTAATTACTTCAGTAAATGGCATTGTTCTTCTATTGTATTTCTAAATGGTTGTTTTAAAATAAAAAAGCTAATGATTTTTGTATATTAATTTTGAAAACAACTCACCAATATTTATCACTTCTCTTGAATTTTTCAGTCATTTGATATTTATTATATCTTTCTCTTGACAATTTGCATTGGCAAGAATTTTTAAAATAATGTTAAATAATAATGGTTATGGTTCTAGTTATTTACTGCCATGTAATAAGCCACCAAACCTTAGTGGTTTAAAACCACCACCATTTTTTCTCTCACAGCTCTGTGGGTTTATTTGACTTAACTGGAAAGTTCTTACACTGACCTTTCTTGAAGTTGCTCATTCAGTTGCCCTCAAATTGCAGCTGGAGCTAGAATCATCCGGAAAACTGGGATAATACAACAGCTGGGTTTCTCCTGTCTCAATGTATTCTCAGGCCCTTTCTACTGTTCATGGATTGTCAATATATTTGCTCCTGCAGTGTAATTAGACTCCTTAAAGGGAAGCTCAGAAGTCTCCAAAAGTGCAAAAGTGAAAGAAACCAAGATTTTCTTAAGTCTTAAATCTGTAACTAGCTCAGAATTACTTCTGCCACCTGCTGTTGGTTGAGCAGTCACAGGGCCAACCCAGATTCAAGGAACAGGGAAATAAATTTTACCTCTAAATGGAGAATATACAGTCATCTTATTTTCTCAGAGTCTACCTTTGGTCCACAAATTATTTATACTCCCCACCCATGTAAAGTACACTTTTCCCCTTCCAGGACCCCCAAAAATTTCATAGTAAGTTCAAGAACTCATCATCTAAATCAGGTCCAAATGTGGTTCAGCCTCCTTAGGCATAATTACTTTCAAACTAAAAATCTTAGAATTAAGCAACAAGTTTTCATCCCTACGTATCCCACATACCCAGCATACAATGAGAAGACAAGAGAACCTGAACATATACTTCCATTCAAAATGTGGGGCAAAACAAAGGCACAGAGTAGTCACTAGTCCATGGTAATCCTGAAATCTAAGTGTCAATACTTGTAACCAACCTCTTGATTAGAACCTAATCTTACTCCTTGGGAATGATTGATTCTCTGTCACTCATAGGTCCACTTTCTGGGCTCTTGGCTTCATGCTGTGAGTTATTCTCTTTTTTTCTAAAAGAAACGGCTGATGTAAGCAACTGGATAGTTTAGTTTTTCAGTCTGCTTCCTGTCTGTAGGAAATTTGAGGTCCAAAGGCCTCTTTTATTTCTGTCATTTCAGAGCATGTTATTATAATTCCCTTAATAAGTTTCCTGTATATCAGTTAAGATCTACTCCAGTAGGCCAAAGTCACACCCACATATCTTTTTAAGACTGTCTCTTCTCTACCTTAATCTGAGAATCAAAATACTATGGAACAACACCCTTAAGAATCTTAGAACCCTACAATCTAGTGAAAGAGTCTAAAAGGTGACATCTTATATCATTTTGATGTCTTAAAGAAGTCTTGCAGCTACAAGCTCCATATCTAGATTCTGAAGAGATAGATGATAGATAGATTTTTCTGCAGTGCCATGGATTTGATCTTCATCCTGAAACTGTTTCTCACATTGAGAGTCTTTTAGTGCCTAGGGAATTAGAAAATCTGGGAATAAGAAACAGTTTTATTTTCCAAAAAGAAAACCCTAAATTCAAAGTATTTCTTCTAGGTTCTGTTTGAAAACTCTTCTACTTTATCATACTCAGATAACAAAATAAATTGTCACTACTGACATTGTGTATGGAAATTTCCTTATCCATGTCCATAAATATGTATGTATATATAATTCAGTTTTCATAATTTGTGGTAGTTATTGTCAGTCAAGTCCACATAAGCACTGAATTAACAAATACTGAATCATTGCCCATAGAGGAAATACAGGGTCAGGTTCCTGTGAGCCTCTGGTCACAATATTTTCATTAGCCACTCAGTACATAACTCTGTTTTCTGTATGCTTCTGTTTAAGAACACTTTAATATATGTTGTTGATGCATTAGCATTGAACTCATAGCCAATAGTCCTATAACTTATGCCCGAACTAAGCTTATCTAATGCACATTTTCTCCATAAGGCATATTGCAGACTTCTTGGACTCAGAAACACTAGACAGCATGTCAATACTATACTTGGGACCATTTTTAGACAGTGAAATCACCAACATAGTGGTACTAAATAGGCAACAAAAAGGATACTTGTTTATGGTAGGAGAGCAAAATACATTACCGTGTTTAATCTCAACTGGGATGGAACGTATTGGGTGACTGAAATTTTTCACTGCTCTGGGCAGGTTTATGTGACTACAAAAGTGCCATGTTGCTTATATGTTATATATAAAAATATATGTCTAATTTTTCACATACCTTGGGTGATCCCAATGCCAAACTTTCTAGCACTCAGCACAGATTGCCTTTTTCCAGTCTCCAATGACAACTGTCTCTCTGTCCTTCCAGCCTTTACTAACAGTCTCCTTGAGACTCTTTTGACCTCTGGTCACAACCAAGTCCCCAAATCAGTGAGACATGTATTAGTTTTTATTACAGGAGCAACTTCTAAGTACCAATTCTTTTTCAGCCATTTTTCACTAAAAATAGTAGAAGTAGATTTTAACAATCGATTTCAAACCTTAGAGGCTGAAAACATGGATCATTTTCTATATCTTACAGATCTGTGGATTGCCTTGGATAAAACTGGCAGTTCATCTGCTGGTCTTGCTTAGGGTCTCTCTTACAATGTCAGTCAGATGGCAAGAGTGGACCTGGAGTCATTTGGAGGCTGGACTGGGATTCTGGGATGGTTGTTCCACATAGTCTCAAAAGCCTCTCCTCCACGTTTCTCCCCTTGATTTCTTCATGTGGTTTCTTCAGCAAGGTAGCCCTATTTCTCACATGACTGCTCTCTGTAGCCCAGAACGTGCAAAGCAAAAGTTGTCAGGTCTTTTTTAAGACTTATATTGGAACTAACACAGTGTCACTCCACTGTCTCCTATTGACTAAACAGTCACAGGCCAGCCCAGGAAAAAAGAAATAAGCTTTACCTTTTAGTGGTGGAGTGAAACAATTTGTGGCCATCTTTAATCCAACAAAGAGTATATCCTTGCTTTATTTCTCACTTCAATAGAAATTTGTGTAATTCAGCATTTAGTAGATTGAGGTTTTTGTTTGGGGTTAAAGAAATGTTTTTCCTTTAATCATGTTATAGAAAATTCTTAAGAGTTATTAGAAAAGAATATCATAGTATTTAAATGATCTTCAGTTTCTATTAAGATTATATGTATTCTCCTTTGATGTATTAATATGGTAAATTTATAAATGGATGCTCTTTTACTGAACCATCCTTGCATTTCAGGAGTAAAATTCTTACGATCCATGAATAAAAACTTTTGGTGTATTATGGGTTTTTTTGATTGTTCATTTAAGATTTCTGCATCAGTAATTAAACATGAAGTCACTTTAGTTGTGTGATGGGTGTGTGTGATCTTTCTCAAGTTTTGGTAGCACTGCTATTCTAGCTTTGCACAAAGTATTTTGGAAGAGTTCCTTTTTTAAAAATCCTTTAAATATAAGAATTTAAATTATATTCTGATTATTCCTTGGAATTGTGAAAGAGATCATCTGTGAACCCATCTGGGCCTGCGTAGTATTTTTCACATATTTAACTATCTGAAGAATTTATTTTGTTTTTGTAATTATTTCTCTATTGATTTTTTTATAATTTGCACTGGATAGATTTGCTTATTTTAAAAAATATATATAAATATTAAAAAGCTTACTAAAAGTGTTTACCAGATTGAGCAAAATTCTTCAAATCCCTCTGTCTTGATCAATTTACCCATTCTAAACTATAATTTTGTACATTTTGGCTTTCTCCCATTTTTCATTAGATTAGGAAGCACTTTATCTACACGAGAATCTCCTCATTTGTGATCTCATGAGTTAAAAATCTAGAATAGGAAAATTTAGAATAGGAAACATCCTTTGGGAATATTTCATTTGAAGCCCAACGTTCCTTTTCTCAGGAAATCCAAGACAGCCAATTTTTCCTCAAGCATGGGAAGAGATTTCTGTGTCTTTGGGTACCAGATGAAATATTGGCTTATATTTAGAGATTGTGTTGTATGAAAAATAAGTACATTTAAATACTAGAATCATAATTGCATTCAGTAGACCAAGATGCTCATACTATGAAAGACAGAAGGGAAGTGTGATTGAGTTAACAGAAAATTCTTCTAATGCATCCCAGGCTCACTTCAGGGCATACTCATGGAGAAGAATGGAGAAATGGTATGTGGAAATCCTTCAGGACTATCACACTTACAAAAAAGATTTAGCCAAAGATCCAAAGAGAAATCTGTTCATTCAGGATATTTTTCCTCATTGGCCCCAATTTTATGTGTTGGCACATATTCTTCATAATTTAGGATCTGTAGTTATGGATATTTCTTTGTTTCACTGTAGACCATATTTTTCCCTCTGTTACTTTTGTTTGTTATCTGTTGGTTCTTATGAGCTTTAGAAGACAAAAATTGAATTAAAATGCTTTACTTCTACACATTTGAATGCACGTTTATTATTTAATTTTATTATTTTTATTTTAGGAGTATCTAACATCTTATTTTATCAGAAAGTATTATATGTTAATAAACCCAATATTTTGAATCATAATAGCCTTATCATCCTGATCATTAATTTCCTAATTGCTTTTAACATTTGACTTTTAAAGTTCAACTTATATCAACTTAAAATATCTACAATTTAATAAAATGTTGGCTTTTGGAATGTTAGTATATCAAAGTAATGAACAAAGTAAAGTTCAACTTTACTATTTTATTTCAAAAATGTTAACAACATTTAAAGTGTTTACTTGAATATTCACTAAAACAAGCATGATGATTTAACTACATTAATTAAATAAGAAAAATATGAGAAACACAGAGTTCAAATACGTACATCTGTTCTCAAGTCCACAGTCATGCCAAAATCTATTGCTGGTTTTATTTAAATTACTACGTTACAAACTCTTCCTTCTGTCATATGTATTCACCCTAACTTAGCTTCCCAATTAATTTCTATATTTACTCATGTTTATAATAATGATAAGGATTTGATTATAAAAGTGAATTTTTAAAAAAATATTCCCTAAAAAGTATATTCATTTTTTATTTAATATTTTCCATTATTCTCTTAGGACATGTCTCTTTTCATTTCTTTATTCATTCAGCTATTTATGTGTAAATGAGAATCTAGCATGTGCCAAAATCTGTGCTCATTTGCTGTAATTTGCTGTAAATACAATGTTGAGCAAAATGAATGCACTCTGTCCCTGTATGGAAATTGAAATATAATAAGAAAATTATAATAAAGTAAATTAACCATTGTAATATGGTTTGATAAGTGCTACAGTAGAGGAAATACACTTCCTAAGAGAACATATAGAAAGAGCTTCTTACCCAGAGTTAGGGGTTCAGAGAAAATGAAGAATAAGGAATAGTTTAACTATAAATTGTCATCCTTTTCAAAGAAGCTGTTCATTTTCTCTATATAGGTCTAACTTTAGTGAAATTTCTGGCCTGCCAGGACAGAGTTCATGGTTTAATTCTGAAGTCTGATAAGTTATGAATTTAATAGGTAGAAAATTGTTTCTATTTTTTCCAGTATTCTTGTACATTAAATAAGGTTAATGTAAAGAGACAAAGTATTGGAATTAGTCAACATTGAATCAAGAAACCACAACATTATCTAAATGGTAAAATAACTGTTTCCCCAAATGGGATGCCAGTTTTAAGGTCCATGGCTTTACTCATGGAAAACTACCAGCTTTTTAAACGTATATTTTTAAAAACCTGTTATATTTTCCAATAATATGGCTTTATAGACTAACTCCAACATCAAATTCCTGGTGTACTATTTCTGAACATTTTGCAAAGTTGGTTTTAATGTTTTAATTGATGTAGAAGGAGAAAGTTAATTCATTCAATTTTTTTCTCAATGTAAGGAGAAGTAATTTCAAAATATAAGGTCCAGTGGTAAGATCATAAAATGGAGTCATAAGTAATTTTTAAAATTCTTAATCTACATTATATTTCAGTTTAACAATCAGATTAACATGCTTAGAATTGTCTTGATTAGAAAAATAACTAATAATCTTTGCACTCATAGATATTAGTAATATAACACCTTATATAAGGAGGCAACTAAAGTTAAATGAAGTCATAAGGGTAGAGCCCTAATCCGATAGGAAGAGAAATAAACCTCCCTATCTCTATCTCTCTCTCTCTCTCTCTCTCTCTCTCTCTCTCTCTATATATATATATATATATATATATATATATATATATATATACATATCCCTCTTTTTCTTTCTCTTCATAAGCACACACTGAGGAAAGGCCATGTGAGTACACAGCAAGATAATAGATGCCTACAAGCCAAAAGAAACCCGTCTCAGGATGAAACCTACCAGGATGGCATCTTGATCTCGGACTTCCCAGCCTCCAGAAATTAAACTCTGTTTAATCTACCCAGTCTATGGTGTTTTCTTATAACAGCCCAAGCTGACTAACATAAGAAGTGATCATGAGTTTGGTTTTGCACATATTAAGTTTCAGATTGCTTTAAACTATTTAAGAGATGTTATCTAATAGAAAGTTGGAGGCAAAGCCCTAAAACTCAAAGGTATCGATGTCTAGAAATCTATTTAAAAATATATATTTGTGAGATTGATTTGACAATGTGGTGATTGAAGAGATGGATTTAAATAAGATTACCAGGGAAATAGTATAAATTAAGGAAAGCCCTAAGAAACAAGCCTCGAAAAATGGTAAACATTTAAAATTGGATAGAGGTGAAGACGAGAAAGGAAATGAAGAAGTAACCACCAGAAAGGTAAATAGACTAAAAAGTGCTTTTTGGTTAAGAAAGAGAAGACACATGTGACCTAATCATGAACTAATCTAGTGGAGGAGAGCAGCAGCAAGGAGTCAGGATAGAGTGGGTCAAGGAGTGGTTTGGAAATGAAGAAATGTATGCAGAGACAAACCTTTTTAGATGTTAAAATATTTAAGAAATTAGGGAGAAAGGGCAGAAGTGAAAAGTTCAGTGAGAATATTTGTTAACTTGTTTGTTTGTGTGTTTGCTTGCTTGTTTTTTTTATAGGAGAGTCCTGAACAAAAAGCAAAGGGAAAGATTAATTAGAATGAGAGTTTAATATATAAGGGGAAAGAAACTGTAATTTTTTGTGTGAATTTCCTGCAATGAAGTTGAGATGCTAAACACCAGTGGAAGCATCACCTTTACATAAAAAGAAGATATTTCCTCTTCAGTTGCAGGGAGAAGCATAAATTGTGGACAATTTAAGTCAGTTTTACATCATGAGGCTGAGGGAGGTCCCCTCTGACAGCTTCTCTTTTTCAGTGAATCATAAGGGGAATTATTACTGAAACTGAGAAGGGAAGATGGGAAGACTGGAAATTTTGGCAGAGTGGAAAAGGTCTGAAAAGGACATTGTTTAAATAAGAGAATTACGAACAGTTTTTCAAAGACATATAGCAAGATTTCTGAGCAATGTTGAAGTGCCCATTTAAGGTAAGTGGCTATTAATTTATAGTAAAACCAGGAAATCCAATTGGGTAATTTCTTGCCATAGTGCTTGATTACTAGGGTTCAAGTGCAAAGAAATTGGGTGATTGGTTTCTTCCAGGACTGAAATTTTGCAAAATGAGTGTGACTGAAAGAGAGAAAGTCAAGGACGTTTGTAGTGTTGAAAAGAGAATAGTAACTAATTAATCTAAGCTGAATAACGAGGAATTGAAAAAAGGAAAAGGCTCTGGTGTGAAGATAAAAAGAAAGGTCAACAGACTAGCGCCTGATTGCAATGTAAAATGATCATAGTAGGAGTATTTAGATAAAGTATGAGAGAAGTTTGTGACCAAGTGAGATGTTGAAGATACTAGAGGGGATAGATGGAATAAGAAGTTGAAAGGAAATATATATGGATGACTCTGGAGGTAAGAAGGTCAAGAACTACACATGAAGATAGATAAACCACTTAAGTGTTGAAGTGACCCAGGGAGATGGCAGCACTTCTGTTCTTAAGAATGTCTATAAAATAGGGCTTCCCTGGTGGCGCAGTGGTTGAGAGTCCGCCTGCCGTTGCAGGGCACACGGGTTCGTGACCTGGTCCGGGAAGATCCCACATGCCGCGGAGCGGCTGGGCCCGTGAGCCATGGCTGCTGAGGCTGTGCGTCCAGAGCCTGTGCTCCGCAACGAGAGAGGCCACAACAGTGAGAGGCCCACGTACCTCAAAAAAAAAAAAAAAGGAGTGTCTATAAAATATATGTCAAAATCTTTGCAAGATTAGAGAGAATTTTCTGGGAGGCATCAAGTGACAGCAACGAAAAAGGATTAGATAATACATATGAAGGACTTCACCAGGTTTTTGTTTTACAAAAGACTGAATGATAATGATCTGGATGGACAGACAGAGCTACAAGAAGCAGCAATGACACCAATCTCACCTCACTCATGTCCTTGAGGCTTGAAAAAAATCCCCTCTTGAAAACATTCTGCCAGGTGAATTTTCTCAATGAGAGAGGGAGTTTGACTTAATGCAAGGACAATAGGAAAATACTAAAAGAAGTGTGTGAAAATCGAGGGGAGTTTGCTAGTTATGAAGCTGTGATTCTAGTGGCACAGTGAAAGGATTTGTCAGTAGGGCAAAAGGTTGGGGGTGGAGGTTGGGTCGGGTACAATAATTTAGGTGATGTTGTTTTAGAAAATCCATGATGAGACACTTACACATTTTGCTGACTGATGGAAACAGAGATGTGAAAAATATATTAGTTTCATCTAAAAAGTTGCTTGAAGGAGAGTGGACACTAAGCCTAGAAATTGGTGGGCATGTCTCTTTTGGCTGAAGTGATGTTGAACACAGGTGCCATATTTTCCTCCTGCTAGTATGTTCACTGTTAGACCCAGAATTCAGATTCACGTTCTGAGTTGCATTGTTAATGGTGAATTCACATACTATCAACAGCATCAGTATCAATGATAGAGCATGTACTATGTGCCATGGTAATGTTCTAAGTGTATCATAAATAGTAACTTATTTAACCCTCTCAAAACACCCAGTGGATGCCTGAAGTCGTGGATAGTACTGAACCCTAATTATACTATGTTTTTTCCTATATATGCATATCTATAATAAAGTCTAATTTATAAATTAGGCACAGTAACTAATTAAAAAATAAAACAATTGTAACGATATACTGTAATAAAAGTTTCGTGAATGTGGAATTTCTTTTTCCTTCCTCACAATTTCACAGATAGATTTGTTCTTACCACCGATATTAGCAACCTCAGAAAATTTTGTTTTTCTTTTCTAAGGGTTAACTGAAGGCAAGCACTGCAATATTACGACAGTTGATCTGATAACCTAGAGGCTACTGAGTGACTAAGGGGCTGGATATGCTGGGCAAAATATGATTCATCTCCCAGGCAGAATGGAGCTGGACAAAGGAGATTTCATCACACTACTCAGAACAGCATGCAATTTAAAAAGTGTGAATCGTTTATTTCTGGAATTTTTCATTCAGTATGTTCAGACCAAAGCTGACCACGGATAACTGAAACTGTGGAAAGTGAATCTGTGGATAAGGGCGGGACTACCATATAACGTATTGGAAGCTTGTCTCTAAAGGGAAGTATAGAGATGGAGTGGCAACTGGACAGAGCAGAGGGTCTGAAAAAGTCAGTGTTTATTGGTTTTGCCTTGTATTAATGGAGAAGTAAGTTAGAACATGTCTGACCTACTTTCCACATGAAAATCCTGTGTATTTTCTTTTTGTCATGGGGAAAATGGAGAGAGAGAGAGAGGCATTTTTTAAATGGTGTGGATTTTTATTTATGTGTGATGTTATAAAATCAATTTAGCATAACAAACATAAACATAACAATTAAAGAGAGACAGGTGCCACACCTTACAGCAGAGAATATAAAATATTTTGGCATCTGAATAGCCTTAATTTATAAACTCTTGCTAGTGATCACTAATTATATCAGAATATTTTTTATTTATAAAATAATTTTAGTCTTATTACTAGATTCATTTAAAAGTTTCACTTGACTTCCAAGTTCAAAATAAGTTATCCTAAGAGCATATTTTAGTAGTGAAATATCTGAAATTGAAAACTTCATGGTGAATTTGAGAAGGAAGATTTCTATGGCAAATTGTTTATGTGCCAATAAATTCTCTAATAGACATTTTCACCAGTCTGCTAAAGTTTCACCCAAGAAAAATAGTATAAAGAATGAATTTATCTCATTTTCTGTTCTCTCTTGAAACAGTAATTATATTTTTAAAAACCTAGAATTTATACCATGTGCTTTTCTTTATAACTCAGACCCTGCAAAAGTATAAAACCTTTATTGAGAAGAAACAAGCAATCTACACATTAAGCTCTTTGCAGAATTAAACTTATACATTTGTATTTTTAAATTATGTGGATAATAAAGTAAGCATTATATATTAAGGCCCTAATAGGTGCATTACAAGGGTAATAACATAATTTTGTATGCTGAAAGATTATGACTGAAATGCTTTAAGGTATGACACAAGTTTTGGAGGAAAGAAAATCACTCTTCTTTATCACTAGCTCTATGAACCTTCCATCAACAAATCCTTCAGCAGAGTTCCTAGAGGCTCCCCTAACACTTTAGTATCACCCACAGATTTGAAGGGATGTATGTGAAGCATAATTCCTCCTCTCTGTTACGGTCTTGTTAGTGCTCATTCATCTATCTCATTAAACTCACTAAATAAATAAAAAATGGACAAAGAATATACATCCAGTGATTTCTAAATTTAGATATAATTTCAATTTTTCTGCTATTCACATACATTTCCACATCCAAATAAGATTACTCCCAAAATAATGTTTTACTGCAAATTTTTTGTGTGTGAAATACTGCATCTATGGATTTTTCAGAAAGGCATTTTACCTATACCTAAAAATATTACATGAAAGTAGAGATTTTTTTTTTTACCTTGTTAAAACTGCTATCTTAAAATTATATCCAACCACCACCAACATGTAAGAACTGAGGTCACATTGGATTTTAAATAAATATGTACTTATATATTTATTTCAATAGATAATATATGCAGTGTGATTTCAAAAAATACAAACATTACAAGTGGGAATACAAGGAAAATTTGTTTCTCACATTGTAGTTCTTTATTTTCCCAGAAATAACCACTATTACCAATTACTTATCTTTCCAAATAATCTGTGAAAATATAAATGAATCAATATGAATAGAGATATAGAATCTATATCTTAATAAATGTGAGCATCAACATACTTCTATGCAAATGTATATGAATATATGTCTAATAGGCATTGTGTTGTACTTAACATAACCAAAATGTTACTTGAGGGCAGGAACTCTATTTTTTTCACCATTTAAATCCCAGTACCTAGAGCACTGCCTACTGTAAAATAAGGCTTGATGTTTTCTTCCTTGTTCTCCTCACTTATCTCAAACATCTTTCAGTCCCATAGAAAATACTTTTACTTGACTACATGGCATTTCTTTGTATGAATGTACCATAGTTTAACTTACTAGTTACCTAATAATAGACAACTAGGTTGTTTATATTATTTTGCTGAGGCAAACAATACTGCAGAATATACTGACATATATATACATATAATTTTTTAGTTCGCATGTGATAATATAACTGTTGGATAAATTCCTAGAGTAGAACTGCTGAATCGAAGGTATATGTAATTTTATGTTAATATATTTTGCCAAATTATTCTCTCAAGAAATTGCTCCAATTTAAATTATCTACAACAATGTATGAGAAGAAGTGTTTTCAAAGATTCTCATTAATACAGTGTGGGTAAAATAGTGTTGTTTTAATTTTTACTTTTCTTATCATGATTGAGTTTGAGCATATTTTTAAACATTTAAAAACTCACTGTATTTTCTATTGCTGAATCGTCCTTGACACATAATTTTTCCAGGAGGTCATTGATTTATGGACACTCATTATTATGAAAGTAAATAGAATAGCGCATGTGTTTTCTTTTGACTAGATTTTAGTCTTTTTCTATACAATTTTAACTTTTGCACACTCAGAACTATTACTGTTTTTCTTTATGACTGTTCAGTTTATTTTTGTGTTTAGAGAGGCTATTCCATTTCAAGACCATAAAAAAGTATCAAATGTTTTCCGTTATTTCTTTTATGCCTTCATTTTTATATAAAAATTGTGAGTTATCTGAAATTTATCTCCCTGTAAGAAATGATGTTAAAATACAAGGTTTTTTTTTTTACCCCGATATGGCTAGCTAATAATCCCAGTTCTACTTATTAAATAATACTTCTCTTCTAACCAATGTGGAATTATGAAATAATTAAGTTCAATATCTGGACTCTCTATTTATCTGATTTTATATATACTGTGATTACCATATAGTATTTTTCATGGAGTTGGTCCCCTCCCATTATACTTGTTTATAGTTTTTTCCAACTATATTTGCAATTTTGAACTTAAATAACTTGGCTATGTCCAAAAATACCTTGTTGATATTTTTTTTGGATATATTTAAATGTATTGATTACATTAGGTATAATTAATATCACTGTAACTTTAAAACTTATTATGCAAGAATAAAGTATGCTGTTCCATAAAGTTTTCACCTCTCCATATTATCTTAACCTTTTTTCATTTTGCACTTTTCTTAAGTTTATTTTTACTTTTTATTATTCTCTTTTACTGTTGTGAGACCATTTATTCTATTATATTTTAAGTGTTTCTTGTTTGTATATAAGGTAATTGATTTGTATAAATTAACTTTGTATTCAAAAACATGATATTCTCTTATTATCAGTTTTTCAGTTGATTCATATAGTTTCCTTTTACCTTCTTTTAAAATATTTTAAAAATATATTTTAGAAGATGGGTTGAATTTCATTACCTTTATGGCATACATACATACATTTTAATTGTAGTATAGTCAATTATATAAATATTTCTTCTCTTTTTGACAGTTCTTTTCATGTCCATTTGCACTTTACTTAATGCCTATTAATTTTCAAACAACATTTCTCAAAATATTACACAGGATGACTGAATTAATAGGTCACAAATTTATAAATTTAGTTAATTATTTAATTCCAAACATTTGAACAATGATTACAAGCTTAATTACACTCCTTATAACCCTCATATATATATAATTTTCTTAAATGCCTTAAACACTTTAAAATGCAGATAAAATCATCATACACTATATAGTGCTTATAAATAAAAAGATACAAAATTGCTAATACCATGAGATTAAATTAATTTTATTTTCTCTGTTTTTATTCTTCCTCTTATTTTTTTCTTATAGTTACAATTCTACTTACCTAACCTAGAGAGTTGAGGTTACCTCTGCAGAGTAACTGAGTTAGCACATAAAAAGTGGTGAATGGTACATGATGAGGGACACAAGACTAATCTGTGCCTTCCATGGTGATACTCTAGTGTGGTATTTAGTTGGACAATCTTTTTTGATAACCTAATTAAGAATTGTCTAAATATTTGAATTTATTAACCAAACATATACTCATTTTTGTGACCATACTCATTATTTCTGCTGGGATTTGATTAGTAGCAAGTAAATGTAGACTTTTGTCAATTCCTTTTACCAAAGCTAGGTATCTTTTTCTTCTGATCAACCAATAAGACCCATGATATTGACTCATTTATGATTTTGTTATTGACACATCTATAATAAAATGCTTCTAATGTTGCATCATTTAGTGTGATGTTTTCTGTAGGCTTTTCTTAGATATCTTTTATGAAATTAAGAAAATCCCCTCTATTCTTTTTTTTTTTTTTTTTTTTGTGGTATGCGGGTCTCTCACTGTTGTGGCCTCTCCCGTTGCGGAGCACAGGCTCCGGACGCACAGGCTCAGCAGCCATGGCTCACGGGCCCAGCCGCTCCGCGGCATGTGGGATCTTCCCTGACCGGGGCACGAACCCGTGTCCCCTACATCGGCAGGCAGACTCAACCTCTGCGCCACCAGGGAAGCCCCTCTCTATTCTTACTTTGCTAAGGGTTTATATAAAAAAATTTTTCCATGATTTCAAAAAATTTTTTGAACCTACTGGTTTTGTTTTAGTTATGTGCTTTTATTTCATGAATTTTTGTTCTATTTTATAGATGTTACTTCCTCAGTTACCATTTTAAATTCTAAACATACTTATTCTGGAGGCTTTTTCAGATGCTCAATTTTTTTTCATCCCTTCTAGAATGAATTCATGTTTTTATGATTGGTTTTTTTTTTATGATTGGTTTTTATTTGTTCTTCTATAAGATTTACTCATGTTTAGAATTATGTTGGCATGTTCATCTCAAGAAGCATGAGTTTAGCTTTTCTCTGTCCTAGTTAAAATCACATTTTGCTGAGTAAAAACAGTAGCTCAAACAAATGAAGGATTGTTTTTCTCACATAACAAGATGTACAGAGGCAAGAAACCACGGCTGTTATAAAGCCCAAGATGACATCAAGAAAGCTGGTTCTGTCTTCATGCTCTATCATCCATAATGTGTGGTTTCATTCTTACAGTTTTAATACAACAGCTGCAACTCCAGATATCATGTTATTTTTTCAGGCAGAAATAACAGGAATGGCCCAAGGATTTTCTTCAAATAAAATTATGTTTGGACCAAGAAACCCTCACCCAAAGCTAACACTTTCATCTCAATGACTAGAAGGTGTCCTAATCTAACTTTAAAGAAGGCTAAGAATTCAAATATGTTTAAATATGTAACTCATAATAGTAAAGAAAACTATGGAGGAAAGTTTTGGAGTGGCTGTTGAAGAATCCAGTTTATAATGTCATTCTCTCTTCTCTCTGATTCCTTTTTTCACTAAGACTGGATTCATTGCCTTACCACACCTGAAGCATTGTTCTTTCCGATTACTCTATTTTAGCCATCTAGGCCTATTTCTATACACAGAGCTCAGTAGGCTTGTGACCTCAGCTCTCTTTACCACTGATCTTTTCTGTTTTTGCTCTGCGAGGAGATTTTTATATTGGGGGGACATGGCACTATCATTTATAATTTTATCTTTTACATTTTATGTATTATTTTAATGGATTTAGAGTGATGAGAGGGGTTATTGAAACATGTCCTTATAGTATTATCTTGACTAGAAGCACACATCATTTTTATTTTGAGATAATTTCATCTTACATAACACTTTCAAAACGAGTATACTCTTTATCCAGCTTTCTCTTATGCTACTATCATATATAGCCATAGAGCAAGTGTCATAAATAAGAAATTACTTTGAAGCAATACCATTAAACTACACAATTTGCTTAGAGTTCACCTTTTTCTCACTAATGACTTTTTCTCTGTTCCAGGATTCACTTCAGGATCCCACATTACATTGTCATATCTTCTTAGTCACCTCCAAACTTGAAGAGTTCTTCCGTCTTTCCTTGTCTTTGCCAAGGATACTTGTCAGTTATGTTGTAGGATGGCTCTCTAACTGGGTTTGTCTGGTATTTTTTCACTTTAGACTGGAGTCATATGTTATTAGGAAGAAGACCACAGAGGCGATGTGCTCTCCTTGGTGCATCATTCAAGACACACAATGTCCATGTATATTATACTACTGGTCATGTTAACTTTATTCCCATGGTTAAAGTGGTGTCTGCCAGGATTCTACACTGTAAAGTAACTATCTCCCTTTTAGCAATTACTGAATATTTGGGGAGAGATACTTTGAAATTATGCAAAGAACCTGTTTCTCTTTAACTCTTGTTCCCTCATTTTAACATCTATAAATGGATCTTGCCTGCAGCAATTATTACTATGGTTCTGGTGATTTCCTATTTCCCTTATTCTACCTACATTTATTAATTGGAATTTTTCTGTCAGGAAGAGCTGCCCCTACTCCCTAGGTGTTTATTCATTTACTTAAATATGTATTGATTCTTCTTGTTTAATTTGAGGTATAATGCAAGACCAGAGTTATTTCTTCTGCCACACAAGTTGTTTTGCTTGTAGCCATTGCAGGCTGTTCCATATGGGATCCTGTGCCCCATATTCTCTTTTCTTTTTCTTTTTCTTTTTTTAGCACTTTCTTGCTCTCTGAAACTAAAAAATGCTCCAGTTTCATTTTTTACTTTTCCTGCCTCAGCTCTGGAGTCCTTCTAGCTATCCAAAAAGCCTTGTGTACTTTCACTGAAGAAAGATTATTTAAAAACCAGTTCTGGGTGCTACATATTGTGATTTTTACTTGTGTGTATATCACTGCTTTTATTGCCTCTTAGTGGACAAAGCTAGAAAACATATATCTGTACCCATGTACGCACACACTCACACACACGCACACATCTGTAGTTATCTCCTATCTCCATATCTATCTGTATACATAACTTTTTTAAAGGGTCCATATTAATAGCTCTTATTCCAATCCAGCACCACAGAGTTTATTCTAGCCTTCTCCCTTTCCTGTTTGTAACTTCCTTCTCAGACCATGAAAAACCTGGCTCTCATTATCTACTTATTGGTTTAATCTTAGTATAAAGTCCTTTCAAAATTCCCAACACATATTCCTGTAAGAAATGCATTTACCAGAATATAGTATTTGTGTGCAGTGCCCAGTACACTTAGTGTATCCATTCAAAATAATTCCACAGTTACTTAAGTCAGCTTCGTTATTCCCCATGCTTTTGAGTGTGATTATGTGATTCATTTGTAATATAGTTAGATTTATTTGTCATAATCAGTATTCCACCACCACCCTCATGTCATGGCAGTTTGTTTGTTTCTTTTGAAGTTTATTCAGTACAATTCACTCTTTATGATGTAAAGTTTTATAGAGTCTTAACAACGGCATAGAATTAAGTATCCAAAACCACAGTTTCATACAGAGCAGTTCCAATGCCCCTACAATTCTTTCCCTTTGTAGGAAACCACTGCCCCAACTCCTATCCCCTGGCAACCCTTGGTCTATTTTCCATCTCTATAATTTTGGCCTTTTCCAGAGTGTCAGCTAAATGAAATCATAAAATAGTAGCCCGTTGGGTCTGGCAAAATGTATTTAAAATTTATCCATATTGTTGTAATAATCCATAGTTTATTCCTTCATATTCTGAGTAGTATTTCAATATGGCATCTGGGCTGGTCTCAACTGGAGGATGTAAATAAAGATATTATAAATATTCGTATGCAGACTTCCGTGTAAACCTAACTTTTCATCTCTCTTATGCAGATACATAGGGGCGGGATTTCTGGATATGTGATAAATGTAGGTTTAACTATATAAGAAACTGCCAAGCTGTTTTTCCAAAATAGCTATGTCATTAGCTTTCCCTCTAGCTTTGTATGGAAAGCCCAGGTGCTTCACTCCCTAACCAGCAAGTAGTATTGCCAGTTTTTGTTTTGCTGTTGTTTTTAGTTTTAGCAATATCAATGGATGTGTAGTGATACAGCATTGAGTTTGGACTTTGGTCTGCTATTCACTGGTTTTATGACCTTGAGCAAGTTATATAACCTCTCTGCTTCAGTCTCCTGAACCATCAGGAAGGATAAATACGAGTGCCTACCTCACAGACTTTTGAGAATTAAATGAGATAATGAACCTGAAGTCCTTAATGCATAATAAAAACTTGGATATATAATCAAGAAAAAATTAATTATTCACCCTACTTTCTCCATTTAATGTTTCTAAATTTACTCCCTAACTCATCAAGTTTGCTAAATATTTATCCTAGGATGAAAATAGCATTTCCAGGTAAATTGAATGATTTGTGTCTAAACTCATAGGTTTTGTACTCTTCACCACATTTGCAATTGTCAGTTCTTTCCTTTTTAACTTCGATATATTTGACAGCATATCTGTGTTTTCCTGAAATATTATTTCTTCTTTTTGCCTCTGATTCCAATTCTAAGTTCTGTTCAAGTCCAAGTTAAACTCCACCTCTCCTATTGCTGATATATTTCAAGTCTTCTAAGAGTGTGCCTTTCCCTAAAATACATTCCTATTTATTCTCAAAATTCATGAGAATCCTTTCAGAATTATATTTAGAATTTTTTCAAAGTAGACATGCTTATTCCTGATTCCTTATTATGTTTTCTGGTGACCAGTGTAGACACTTTGAAAAAGTGGCAAATGCCCTTTCCCTTACTTCCCTTTCAACTGGTTCACAAACCACAATTTAGGAAATGAATACCTTAATAAATATGATTGCATTCTAATTATTTTCATATCTAAACATAAAATACAATTGCCTTTCTTATTCTCAAAACTATTTTATACTAGCCTTAGCAATTCTGGGAGATGTATTTTCAAGGTATTTTTAAAAATTCCCAAGAGACCTGGAAATTATTTCGTGACTTTCCCTTTGAGTTTGAAATGTTTTAATAGATGTCCCTTAGAGTTTCCTTGTGGCCTCTAATTGATTTGATACTGAGAAAGTTAAGAGGAAGGAAATGTTTAGCATCGTCTTTAATTTTTTGAAGCAACCCACAGTGTAATAAGATAATTTAAATTCCTGATCTTTTTCTTTAAAAAAGATATACTTAAGGACAAACAAGAGATTGGCTTTCTTATTGGACAGTTTTTCTAAGAAACCTTATTCACTTAATATACTCAGCAAAAGTGCTCCTAAATTGTCAGCATACAAAATTAGCCTTGAGTAATTTTTTTAATGTCGAGTATTACCTCTAACAATTATAAAAAGTACTAGAAATAATCTTTAAAAGAACCTATACTTCATGATTTAAATGTAAAATTTTAAAGTTGCCATCCTCCACAAATTAATCTGGAAGAATAGAGTTACTCTTTGTTGAGATGGGGAACTCTTCAGAAGAAACAAGTGTGGGATTGGTTCAGGGATGTAAAAGCAGATATGAGGAGTTTGATTTGTAACATGTTAAGTTTGAAATGACTACTACCATTGGAGATATTGAGTAGGCAGTTTGGAGTTGTAATAGCTGGACTGAAGGTACAAATTCAGGAATTATCAGCTAAGAGGTAGTATTGAAAGCCACTCTGTAGAAAGGAGTATAGATAAAAAAGGGGTCCAAGGACTGAATCTTGGGACACTATAGTATACAGACATTAGGATAATGAGGAAGAAAGTAACCAAGGAGACTGAGAAGGGAAAAAAGAAAAACCAGGAGCATGTGGTACTATGTTTCCAAGTAAGAATATATTTCAGAGAGAATGGAATAATAAATTTAATAATGAAATCCTACTGAAAATTCAACTAGAATGAGGATTGAGAATTGTACTTAGCAACACAAAGGGTGATAGTGACCTTGACAACAGTGAGTTTGGTACAGTGTTACTGAAACCCTGATTGGAGTAGGTGTATGAAAGAATTTATATATATATGTATATCTCACAACGACTACAATACAGCAAGCATAACAGCAAGTTTTCTGAATGAGTAAACAAGTGAGCAAAACGGGCAGTAGCTGGAGCTGGAGAAAAAAGAGTTTCCTTTGTTAGGATGATAGAAAATATATTCATTTTTACTTGCTAATAGAAATAAATTGGGAAAAGAGAGAATTGATCATACAGAGGATGATTGGTAGATAATTACCCTTTTGTAGCTAAGAGAAGATGAGGTAAAGTGTACAAAGGGAAAGGTTTTAGGTCATGACATGGAAAACTCAAACAGAAAGCAGCGCATTGTTGAGACTGAGAATATTCAAGGGGGTCTTGAAATTTTGAGGAGAGGAAAAGATATGAAGTAGTTACCTAGGAGAGTAGAAAAGATGATGCTAAGATTTAGGACAGCATTAAAGACTCACCTGGGATCTAAAGTGAGATATGTCAGCAGGTAACTTCTCTCTAGCCATATTCACCTGCAGGGATGGAAGGTGGAAGTAGATAGAGGATAGAATTTAACTAGGATTGGGGGTTTGCCAGAAAAATTACAAAATGAGGATATGGCAAGAGATTTGAGGGTATATGTAATAGATTTTATATTAATGGACTTGAAATTTAAGCTAGCTTAGGAAGCCATCAAGGAGGCAAAAGACGTTCAAATGTTTGTAAGATCAGCGGACTGTGATCCCTGGTAGGGTCAAAATACTGTGGGGGTGAGAGCACTAGAGGAAATGAGCAGTGTACCTGAAACTGAAATTTTAGAGTATTTGATAATGAAAAGATCAAGATTATGACCATGGTTTTGAGAGAAAGAGGGTCAGATAGGATGAAGAAATCCAGGAAATGAGAACTCAGAATATTAGAAGGTTTATAAGAGTTTTAACAGGCGTAATATTAAAGAGAAGGAAAGTAAGCCAGAATACAAATAAGACTGACACCAGAC
Source organism: Phocoena phocoena (assembly GCF_963924675.1). NCBI lineage: Eukaryota > Metazoa > Chordata > Mammalia > Artiodactyla > Phocoenidae > Phocoena > Phocoena phocoena. The sequence continues at coordinate 105,323,693 of NC_089222.1, forward strand.
ACTAGATTCAGAAAATAATGACGGGGGGAAAAATGTGAGATAGCTGAGAAAACACCTGATGACATAACATTGAAACCTCAGGGAGGGAGTTGGAGATTACAGAGAGAAAATGGCTTGGAAACACCAATGAGAATTAAGGAGCGAAACTCCCCCCATTTCAAAAAGAGTGGTACATGCCATGTAGAAAAAGCCTGAGGGATGGAGTGTCCTCAGAAAAGACCCAAATTTCACCCAATTAGCCCACTGGGAAGGGAATGATCAGAAAAGAGGTTAGCATGTGGTACAGGAAATCCTGCTGAAGAATGGTTATACCATAAGATTCAGAGGAAGGGATTTTGGTATTTGGGCAGGGGTAAGAAGGAGGGCTAAAAATAGCAATGCCATAATGGGATGAGAGTGCTGGCCAAAAGTGATGATGACTAGAGTAATAGATTTTTCTCAGTGACAGATTGAAAGAAAAAATGAGATTAATCCTTCTGTTATCAAGGCAGGTAACAATGAAAAGATACACCCATTATATGTGTGTAGTATGATTCCACCTGTTTTTAAAAAACAAATACATGTTTGCATTTGCATAAAACAAAATATGGAACTATATATTAAAATCTTCTAAAAATTACTTTTTAAGAGGGAAATATAATGTTCAATTTCTATAGTATATATTTGTCTATTGTCTGAATTTTTAAACCATGCACTACTTGCACAATCAAAATTTGTAAAACTCTAATATGAGCAGGTAACATCAAAGTGTATATATAATGATGCCTGTTATGCTTTTAAAATGTGGGGAAACAGAATGATAGCTGTACAAAGTGAGAGAGTGGCATGGACATATACACACTACCAAACGTAAAATAGATAGCTAGTGGGAAGCAGCCGCATAGCACAGGGAGAACAGCTCAGTGCTTTGTGACCACCTAGAGGGGTGGGATAGGGAGGGTGGGAGGGAGGGAGACGTAAGAGGGAAGAGATATGGGAACATATGTATATGTATAACTGATTCACTTTGTTATAAAGCAGAAACTAACACACCATTGTAAAGCAATTATACTCCAATAAAGATGTTAAAAAAAAAAAAAAGAATGATAGCTGTGACCCGGCCAAAATGACATACCAAATAATTTCTCCAGAGTGGCATCACAAGACAGATATTAAACTTTGTAACTTTTGAAGTTTTCATTATAATCACAACTAGTGAGAAAAAAGTAGAGACAGACAGAGAAATAGAGGAAGAAAATAGTTCTGCCTACACATACTGTAAAATTTCTCTCAGATATAAACACACTGTAGACTTTTTTTTCACCCAAACATATTTGTTAACTACCAACCATATGCCAAGTATATTTCCCTTAGGCCTGGGAAATGGTAGTTTTCAAGACATTCAACAACCTTGCCTTATTTTTATTCCATATGAGCACTGTCCAATAGAGACATAAGTGAGCCACATATGTAATTTTAAATTTTCTAGCAGCCTTACCAAAATAGTAAAATGAAACTGTTAAAATTAACAATATATTTTACTTAAATTCATATATCAAAAATATTATTGTTTCTACATGTAATCAACTTAAATATTATTAATGAGATATTTAACAATTTTTGTGCCATTTTCTTTGAAATCTGGTGTGTATATTACACTTATAACACATCTTAATTTGGACACTAAATTTTCATCAGATATACTTGATTTGCATTTAAAGTTGATAAACATACAGTCTTTAAAAGTACACTTATATACACAAGCTGTCCTAAGCATATTTCAAAGGTTTCAAATAACTAAATCCATTACCAAAATTACAAAAACTAATTTTACAGAAGAAAATTAATTTTATAGAAATTAAGAAAAACTACTTTTATAATTAGTATCCAAATTAAGAAAACTAATTTTACAGAAGAATTATTTTTCATTTTGCATCAAAAGCATTTTGGTTTCAAAACTATGTCTGTCCAAGTTAAGGATGTTTATTAACTTTTGTGTCAACTCAGTACTAGTGTTCTTTAAATTTTTTTTTTACATTTTGAGGACAATTTACATAATCCTGTAAATTACAACTAAAATCTTCACATTGATTCATATTGGAAAATGTGTAGATACTATCATTGATTTGTATTATGAAGAGCTGTCATTGCAACATAAATTCTTTTTTTTTGTACATGCCTTGCTAGGTCAAAAATAAGCTTCTTCTTTCTTTGATGCTACAAATTCTGCTTGCTCATATGCAATGTCATATCGATAAATTATGTAAATTACAATTTTTTGTCTTAGATTATTGAACATTTGGCAAGAATCTTTTTTGTTTCATGAAAATTTTAAATTAACAGTACAGTAAAGCTTTATAGCATTCACCCATAACACAACCAACAAAAATTGGCAAAGAACACAAGATCATTAAATTTATTCTCTCTTCTCTCTTTCAATGGTTTCCATAAACTGGCAGTGATTCATAGCACTTGCATACATATATTGAATAATTTTAACAACTGTATACATTATACTTTTTATATAATTGTTTCAGAAATCTGAGCGCAAATATTTTTAGTACATATTACAGAGTGGAATGAAACAATAAAGGAAACATCAGTTTTAATTCTCATGAATCTAGAATTTTGACCCAGAATAACTAGCTGAAGTACTATACATACGGATAGAAATTAATTTTTCCATAATCTAACTGAAATTCATCTTTAGCAGATGGGAAAGATTCAAAAATATCTAAGCTACAATCTCTATTTTTATGTTTCTAAATAACATGTCTTTGTTAACTTGCATGTCCTCAGAGGAAAAATGCTCCCAAAATACTGATTGGATAGTGTCTCATATAATGCATATTATTTCCATTTAATTACCAATTACAATTTACATAACTGTTACTGTAACTTGTGCTGTTCACATAAAAGGGCTTGCAATTTTTCCATTTTTAAATTAATTTGATTTTTTTTTTTATAGAAAGGGTTTGTATTCTGAGAGTCATTGTATGGTGGCTTAATTGAAGATATTTTACTTTAGGAATATGCCACTTCTAGTCTTTCCTCATAATTTTGTAACAAAGTTTCCATAACTGTAATAATTTTTCCATTCCTCCATATAAAAATCATTTATTGTGCAAGAATCCAAGCCACTTTAGAGCCTGCCAAAATTACAAATTCAAATCATGTTTAAAAACTAAATTAATAAATAAAAATTCTAAAATATTGATTCTGTCCCAATAATTATGGTTACCTTTACTTTTTAGGCAAATTACTGGAAAACAACATTTAGCTAGGTTGTTAAATTCTAATTTGCACGTATTTAGAATTGGAAAATTTATTTACTAAATGTATCTTGTTTTTCAATGACTGATATGTTTAATTTAGATCCACCATCCTATTTTATGTTTTTTCACTAATCTGCATTTTAAAAGCTACTTTAAAAAATCCTATCATACTGCCTTTGATTGGACAAATTTTTCTTAGTCTCATTTTTCCTTTTCAATTATTTAGAAAGAAATATCCTCAATTCTATCCTTAAAATAGTAGTCCATAAAACTTTGTCACACATAATATCTCAGAGGATACAGCACAATATAGTTGCTTTCCTTTTTAAAATTATAAGAATGTTAAAATGTTTTAAGGTTTATGAATTCCACTTTTTGGTTTAGTTTGATTTAAACTGTTGGCCATTATTAATGGCCAGCAGTTTAAATCTACCTTATATTTATACCTCCCAAAGTGATCTTTAGAATACTTTTGTTTGTTTTTTAATAGTGTCAATACTGATTCAGAAAAAAATTCTGTTAAAAATAATTGTAATATGTTTTGTTAGACATGTAATTCTGATTTCAGGCAACTAATAATGTTGACACATTGACTGTTGATAGAAAACTTATTTGCTGAAAATGTTTCCTAATGGTATTCACTATATTATCTTAATTTTAACACAGTGAATAGATAAGCATTTTGTACTGCTCTGATGCAGCAGATTGCAACTGGCATTTATTACAAATTTTTGACAAACCTTCTTCCACTTTTTTTCCTGTGCCTTTAGTCATAGTACCAGCTTCCTCATCTCCATTTTACTCTGCACAGCTATATATTTTCATTCTAAATTTACAGTGCATCCATACTTATTTGTAAACTAAAAATATTTTAATTACAATAAAATCTCTCATATTATTTCCATTTAATTACCAATTACAATTTACATAAATGTTACTGTAACTTGTGCTGTTCACATAAAATATTCAAATACACACATTACAATATTACTTCACTGTGTAAAAAAAATCATTTGAGTTGAGCCAATATGTTATCATCTAGATTTGTGACACAGTTACGTGCGATACTGGAAATGAGGCACATGCCCCCAACACGCACATTAAAGTAAAACAATAATATCTTAAAGTGATGTAATAGGTAAAGAAAGTGTAGTCTTACCAAAACTTTAATATTGTATTTATTGGAAAAACATTTTACATTCCTTTAGTTTTTAAATTTTAAAATGTGGCACTAACCACATTCCAAGTGCTCCATAGCCACGTGTAGCTAATGGCCACTTGTATTGGAAAGCACAGTTCTAGACATTTAAAAAACAGTTCCTTCCATGTCCTGGCTATTGTAAATAGAGCTGCAATGAACATTGTGGTACATGACTCTTTTTGAATTATGGTTTTCTCAGGGTATATGCCCAGTAGTGGGATTGCTGGGTCGTATGGTAGTTCTATTTTTAGTTTTTTAAGGAACCTCCATACTGTTCTCCATAGTGGCTGTATCAATTTACATTCCCACCAACAGTGCAAGAAGATTCCCTTTTCTCCACACCCTCTTCAGCATTTATTGTTTGCAGATCTCTTTGCTTACTCAGCCATAAAGAGAAATGAAACTGAGTTATTTGTAGTGAGGTGGATGGACTTAGAGTCTGTCATACAGAGTGAAGTAAGTCAGAAAGAGAAAAACAAATACTGTATGCTAACACGTATATATGGAATCTAAAAAAACAAAAGGTCATGAAGAACCTAGGGGCAGGACAAGAATAAAGACAGACCTACTAGAGAACAGACTTGAGGACGCAGGGGAAGGGTAAGCTGAGACAAAGTGAGAGAGTGGCATGGACATATATACACTAACAAATGTAAAACCGATAGCTAGTGGGAAGCAGCCGCATAGCACAGGGAGATCAGCTCGCTGCTTCGTGACCACCTAGAGGGGTGGGATAGGGAGGGTGGAAGGGAGAGAGATGCCAGAGGGAAGAGATTTGGGGATATACGTATATGTATAGCTGATTCACTTTGTTACAAAGCAGAAACTAACACACCATTGTAAAGCAATTATACCCCAATAAAGATGTTAAAAAAAAACATAAAACAGTTCCTTGACAGTTGTGTAAACCATAGTATTAGACTAATAAGTCCTGCTCTGGATCTCCATTTCTTCTTCAGTGCAATTGAGATCATAATACTCTTCAAATTTTGTAAAAATATGCAGCTCTAGGGGAGATGGCACATTGGGGGTGTTAATAATAATGTTTATCTTTTAAAATCTCTAAACAACCTTTTAGAAATTCTTCAGATAATTTTTCGTAATCGAGATAGTGCTATGAGCTGCTCAGAATTACAGATTTATAGTAAATATATTTAAGTATTAGAAAAAGGATCAATTTTGAAAGTATAAAATATAATCCCCAGTGAAGGGAAAAATTTTTCCCCAAAACAAGTGGTTTTGGACTTATTATAATTATTGAAAATGAAGAGTAAATAAATAAAATGTTTTTCCTCTAATGAACATTCAAGATAATTGCAAACTGCTCAAAGAGATGAAGCCTAATTTAAAGTTTAGCCATGAATAAGAGTATCAAATACAATATACTTCATATTATGGATCTCAGTACTTTCTTTCTAGTATGAATAATATGGTATGGTCTCAACCTTTAAAATAACCATATCCAATTTATTATATGCATATTACATCTTATAGTTTTTGGTTGACTGAGAAGTGTGTAGTTATATTTCAACTCATTTTCATATTCTAAAGTACTGCAATTAACACTTCTTAGTGAAAAATTTTAACACTTCAGTATTACCTTTTCAAACACTTCTCACTTTTGTAGTGTAAGCCTGGCACAAATCCCAGAATGTAATTCTGACACACCATTTTCCTCACTGTTAGGAGTTAATACAAGCTTTAGGAAAGTTATTTTCTATAAGTAACAGAAATCAATCTCGGTACATCCCCCATAATTTCTATCTAGAACCAAATATTCATTTAAATATTTATTAGCAAGTCATTTACTGATGGCTAGGCACTATACAGTACAATGTAAAGAGTGAAGGAAATATGTTGAAAAGGTTTAGACGTTAGGGTATTTACAACCTCGTTGGTGAAATGGAAAAGTAAATTAATTAATTGGAGGAATCTATGTGTAAATATAATCAAAGAAACCCAGGTCAGATGCATAGGAATGCAAAAGGAAAAGAATCACTTGGTCTAAGGTGCAAGCAGGGGTGTTGATAGATTGTTAACAGAGCTGAACTCAGGTGATGGATAGGATATTGATGTAGTTGGATGTGGATGCTGTGTGTTCTAAATGGGGCCAAGCAGCATAAGCAAGGTCTGAGAGGCAGAAAAATACTGGGCATATTTGAGAAATTGCAAGAGGCAAAGATTACATGGAGTTAAAGTGCATTATAGACATAGTATGTTTTGAAAATAGTAGATGGTGAAAGAGATTTGATACAGACAAAATTATGGAGGACCTTATATAGCAGGCTGAAAAGTCTGGACTTTTTTCAGTGAGCAATAAGCAGCCTTGACCTGCATGGCCATGGTCAAAATGGAATACAGATTTAACACACTGAAGGAAGACTGCTAAACATCAGTTACAGACTCTGTAACTGATGTTTGAATAAGGACCTTAGGTCATTATTATCCTAAAACATCAAAAAATGTTTAAGTTATGTTGCTAAACTATAATTGTTAAAGCATAAAGTAGATCTATAATGTAAAAGAAAAAAAAGAAGAATTTCAACAAAGTAGTCATAAAGGTAGTTGTGATACTATTTATTTCAGGATTAGTGTGACAGATGCTCCCCTTATATCATCTCTCTTAGCTGAGGGAACAGATTTTCACAGTGATTAAATGACTAGTAAAGCTGTGCAGCTAGTGACAGAGCCTGAGGCCGAGAGTGAGCCCAGGAGTGTAGAACACATGATCCCTACCCCTGAATGTTAAAGTGAACTTTTATTTTTCAACCTGGAAGAGAAACAAATATTTAGACCTGAGAGATATATAATCCAGTTCCATTTCTTTTCTGGAATGAGTTTAAGGCACAGGGAGTTTAGATGATGTTCCAGAGATTGCAGTTTCCTTGGAAAGTGACTTGGGTAAAATGTACACTTGATGTTATATAAGTGAATGAATCAAGAAATGACTCTAGTTCCAATTTCATGTTTTTGTTTTTTGAAGCACTTCACATTTTTGATGATTCTAAATAATGCAAAAATTAACAGTGGTTTACATGTCTCTTATTAAAAATATGCAGGCTCAGTTAATATGATGTTAGTAACTATATAATTATGACAAGAGTTTAGAATACTTTGGAACAAAAGCATGAAGAAAGGAAGTCACATACCATGTGATTAAGTGGGGATGATCAGATTTACCTCTAATTTGTGATTTAAGGACATTATATGCCAAAATATACAAGAATTCTAGGAAACATACACTTTGACTCTTTTGCTTCAAAGATGTATAAACTAAGATTATTAGAGGCTAACTTTCTTGCCAAGGATCTTATAGTTTGTTAGTGTGAAAACAAGTCCAGTGTCTTGTTTAGGAAATTTACCAATTCACTGGTTCTTTTTGTGTGTGTTGGGGGGACAGGGAGGGGACGAGGCCGTGGTTGCTGAGGAAGGACTGGAAAAGTAAATGATATTTGACATTGAATTATAACAGAAGACAGATGGATGAGTTTCCTAGAGAAAGGAAGAAGCCAATGAAAGAAGTTTAAAGCTGAGGGTTTTATTTTTCCTCAAGTTTCTATTTGACAAATAATTTATATAGTTTGTTCCAGATTAAGAGAAAAAGAAAAAAGAGGAAGATGAGGAAGAAGAGATATAGGAGAGAGAAAAATGGGGAAATAACACTTTATTGAAATAAAATTCAGTAACCTGAAAATTGGTTTTGAAGAAAAATCCACCTGGCACAAAAGCAAAACTTAATCGAGAGCGCTAATAAGGGAGAGCGACACAGAGAATCTTGTCCACCAGCCTCTCTCAATTTCCACTCTCATGATATGCTTCCCTGGTTTCTTTCCTGAACCTCCGTACGCCCAACTTCCCATCTTTACCTTTAGTGATTCATTTCCTTCATCTATAGTAAGCTAAAATAAGGCAAAATATTATGTTAAAAGTTAATGAAACAGGGCTTCCCTGGTGGCGCAGTGGTTGGGAGTCCACCTGCCAATTCAGGGGACACGGGTTCGTGCCCCGGTCCGGGAAGATCCCACATGCCGTGGAGCAGCTAGGCCCGTGAGCCATGGCCGCTGAGCCTGCGCGTCCGGAGCCTGTGCTCTGCAACGGGAGAGGCCACAACAGTGAGAGGCCCGCGTACCGTAAAAAAAAAAAAAAAAAAGTTAATGAAACAAATTTTAAAACCATTTATAAGTTTAAATGTAGCACAATTAAGAAAAAATATGTTTAACCTCCACTGGTTCATCCTTTCAAGTTTTCTTTAAACTATAAGGTAAAACTGAATACTTGAAGCTAAGGTTGAACAACTATTACTACTGCTCATATTGTAAACGGAGGGAGGAATCTATATCAAGTATTTTCTTTATGATGTTTCCTGTCTTTACTTCAGAGACAAAGAGTCTTAATAATGTCATTAGTGCTAGTGTGTTTGACCACACCAGAGGATTCACAGGGGTAAGCACAGTGAAAGTGCTGTGAAACCAGCCAACAGCACAGACTTGTCAAAGTATCTGACAAATAAGATGGGTTCCTCAATCATTGTGAAGTTTGAGTGGAGTTCCTCAGGTAGAGATAATCTTTTCCAAAAAGGACTTTAACCACAGAAGAGGCAGTAGCCTGTCTGCAAGGGAAGGCTTCAGTCCAATGTGAAAACATGCATACCATGACTGAAGCACATTTATATCCTCCATGAGATGGAGAAAGTTGTATGAAATCTATCTGACAGAATTTGAATGGTCCATTAGGCATTTTTAAATGTCTGGGAGCAATACTAACAGACTTTCCTGGTTTGTATTTCAGACAGTGGGACAGTGAGATAGGCACTTTTTGTGGCCTTATTAATGTTTCCCACCAATATTGATTTATGAAGGCCATCATTTTGTCAGTAAACCAATGGTTTAATGCATGTACAGTGGTGAGAAGTGGGAATTTTAGAGTCTCTAGTAGGACTGGATCATTATTTTGTCCAAACCAGAACTTTCTTTTTTTATCAAGCCAACAACTGTTGAATTTCTAATCTTGTTTTTCCTTTTCTGAGGCCAATTGTTGGGCTTCTCTAGCCCGTTTTTATAAGTTATCATTTGGGGAAATATCTCTTTGTACTATGACAGAGTTTTGGCTGTTGTTGGTTCCTTTAGGGACAACATTCCTTATGGAAATGTCAGCAAGGTGATTTCCCTTAGCTTCCAGAGAGTCAAGTTTAGAATGCCCCAGAATCTTAATAATAGCTAACACAGCAAGTAAAAGTATTGCATCCAGTAACTCCTGGACATAGGAGCATTTTTAGCTTTATTTCCACTGGAAGTAAGGAAGCTACGTTGCTTCCACAATATTCTGAAGTCATCAGTTCCTCTGAAAGCATGTCTACTATCAGCATAAATACTGGCATCTTTGCCCTTGGCTAAAGTGCAGGCCTGTGTAAAAGTGTATAATTCAGAGTTTTGGGCAGAAGTAGCCATATGTAAAGATGCTGCCTCAATGACATCAAAAGGAGTTGCAATAGCATATGCAGCACAATATTTGCCATTGTCACCTTTTCAATTAAAGCCATCAGTGAACGATGAGAAGTCAGCGTTACCCAAAGAAATTTCCTGCAGGTCATCATGAGGAATCAGGAAGTAATCCATCAGCAGTAAGCAGTTGTGAAGGACTTCATTGGTGACAGAGGGGAGAAGAGGAGCAGGGTTAAGGTTATTAGAGAAGAAAAGAATTATGTGAGGAGCAGTTAACAAAAAGACTTCATAGGAGGTAAGCTGGCTGACTGAGAAGTGTTGAGTGTGGTGAGAATTCAGGAGGGTTTCTACTGCCTGAGGTACAAAAATGGCTAAAGGGGCTCTCACAACCATTCCCAGTGACCTTAACCAAAAAGGCAGTGGCCATAATGGCTCTAAGGCAAGGAGGGCATGCTTGTGCCACAAGGCCCAGTTGCTGGTTAGAATACCCCCTGGGTTACTGATGGTCTCATGTTTTTGAGTGAGTCTCCCAAAGGTATTCCCTTCCTTTCCATATACGGAAAGGAAAATGGGAATCTGATCATGGGGATGACCAATGGCGGGTGGGTTAATCAAACTCTCCTTAAGGCCTTGGAAGCTATGTCGTCCAGGTCTTCGCATAAAAATTGGGTCAGGGTTGTTATCGTTTAGTGAAATGTACAAAGGTTTGCCCCAAAGAGAGAAATTTGGAATCTAATTTCAGCAATAACCAACTAGTCGAGAGAACCTTGCAGCTGGTACTTAATTTTGGGTTTTGGAAAACTTATGACAGCATGAATTCGATCTGGATCTAGATGTAGCCCTTGTTCTGATATCAGATGCCCTAAATATCAAAACTGGGTTTGATCAGAGTGTAATTTTTCCTTGGTGACTTTATGTCCCTTTAAGGATAAAAGCTTTAGCAAATGGATGCTGTCTTTCTGTGAGGAGACTTGAGAAGAAGAGAGCAAAGAAACAAATCATCCACATATTGCAACCAAGTAGAACCCCTAGGGAAAAATTTTAACATCCAGATAAGGCTTCAGGATTTGTGAAAAATAAGAGGACGCTCAGTAAAATACTGAGGCATTACTGTTCAGGTGAATTGTAGATACTGACTAGCTTCACCAACTGAAATACAGTAGTAAAGAGTGTGCTGCATAAGTCAATTATAGTATTTACTGCCTGTCAGAATGGATGTTAGTGACATATGAGGCTTAGGAAAAAGACAGTATCAAGGGAAAACAATGTTTATTGCTTGAAGGTCCTGGACAAACCTTCACCCTCAGACCTTGGTTTTTTTTTCCCACCAGCAAAATAGGAGTATTACAGAGACCAGTACAAGGGATAATGAGTCCTTGAACTTGTACTCTACTATGGGCTTTATACTTTGCAGGGATTTTTTGTGTGTATAGGGTGTTGATTAATTCTGGGGAGAGATTTTGAGGGAGCTATTTGAATATTGACAGGAGGTGCACTGTGAATTTTGTTAACCTCAGTTGGAGATTTTGCCTATAAGAAAAGTGGTAGCTGATTCAAATAAAGACAAAGCAAATCTGTGAGGTTGAATATAAAAACAGATAATGGCCAGACCACATATAAGACAGAACTCTGGCTTACAACCTGAAAGAAGTAGCTCAGGAAACCAGCCCTTTATCTGTAATAACTGGCCCAGGAAGCGAGCCTGCTGTCTATGACCACTCTCTCTATTAACAATCCAGGAAACCAAACAATAACCCCTGTGACAATTGGCCCAAAATAGCCAGGACATGATTAATAACTGACAGTTTCCCTAATTTTTGTCCCCATTTCCAACTTAGGACCAATCAGAGAGAGAAAAATATGTTCTCCTAACCAATCACATATGATGTCCTTCCTCTAGTTAGCTTGCCTACAGCTTCCCCATGCCAACAGCTTCCAATCAAGGCATACCTGAAGCCTCCCCTTTTTTCCTACTATAAAGCTTTTCCACTCCTCTGCCTGCCTGTGAGTTTTTGCCAAATGCAAGTAATGGTGGCTGACTCCTTTGCAATAGCAAGTTCTTGATAGATACTTTGCTCGTTTTCATTTGGTTAGTCTTTGGTTATTTCTACAATACTTTTGAACACAGATGTATAATTATAAATCAGATTTAGAAAACTGAATTCAGCAGGGTATGATAATAACACATGTTGACCAAGTAACATATATGGAGATAGCGTAAGGACGGGTTAATATCAAGCCAGGCCAAAGAGTGTATGTTTGGAATACACATATAAAAATTTCTACAAATTAATAAAAAATAAAGCACTCAATAGAATGGTGAGCGAAGCTTTTGAAGGCAAGACACAAAAGAGGAAAGCTAGGAGGTCAATAAACATGGAAAGATGTTTAATGTAACTAGCAATAAGAGAGGTAAAAATTTAAAGCACAGTAAAAGGAGATCATTTTATTTGCATGAACCATATTATTAGTATAAGCCAGGAATCAAAAAGTCTGAAAATTATTTAATGCTGATAGGGCTACAATGCAGTAGGAGCTTCATACATTATTTGTGTGCATGTATATTGGTATAAATACTTTGAGTAGTAATTTGGCAATATCCAACAAATTTTAAAATACTTTCATGATATAATCCTATACTGCTCAATGGGGCTACTGAGTTGTTGAAATGTGGCTAGTTTGAATTGTAATGTGCTCTAAGTGTTAAAGTCAACAGATTTTGAAGAGCAAATATATATATATATATATATATACATATATATAAATATATATATATATCACTAATATTTGTTATATTAATTTAAAGTTTCTCAAACTTAACACTATTAACATTTTAGACTGGATAATTCTTCGTTGGAGGCTATTCTTTGCATTGTATATTTAGCAGCTTCCCTGGCCTCTACCTAGTCATGACCTAGAACATCTAAAACATCTTTCCAGTGATGACAATCAAAAATGTCTGCAGGACTTCCCTGATGGTGCAGTGGTTAAGAATCCATCTGTCAATGTAGGGGACACGGATTTGAACCCTGGTCCGGGAAAATCCCACATGTCGCAGAGCAACTAAGCCCATGCACCGCATGGGCTGAGCCTGCGCTCTAGAGTCTGCAAGCCACAACCACTGAGCCCACGTGCCACAACTAATGAAGCCTGCGTGCCTAGAGCCTGTGCTCTGCAACAAGGGAAGTCACCACAATGAGAAGCCCGCGCACTGCAATGAAGAGTAGCCCCCACTCGCTGCAACCAGAGAAAGCCTGCAAGCAGCAACAAAGACCCAAAGCAGCCAAAAAAAAAAAAGTCTGCAGACATTGCCACATATCCCCTAGGAGCAAACTCAACCCTGGTTGAGAACAAGTCTTAATTACATTATGAAATGGGAAACTTTTAGATATATGGTATTAAAATATATTATTAAAATAATTTTACCTGTTTCCTTTTGCTTTCTAATATGGCTACAAGAAATTTTAAAATTATTTATGACATGTTATATTCTTATTGGACAGCACTGTTGCGATCATCAATTCTACTCTAGGTTATGTACTCTAACACAAAGTTTCTCAAATGCTTAAAGTGCATAAAACTTACCTAAGGATCTTATAAAGTTCAAATTATGATTCAGTATTTTTGAGATGAGGTGATCTTTCTAACAAGATCCTAGGTGACACAGATGCTGCTAATCCATGGATAAAATGTTACACAGCATGACTCTAGAGAACTTCCCACACATGCGCAAAATAGGACATGAAAAAGAATGTGTATGGTGACTATAGTTAACAATACTGTATTTCATATTTGAAAGTTGCTAAGAGACTAGGTCTTAAATGTTCTCATCACACACTCACACCAAAAATTTGTAACTATGGGGCTTCCCTGGTGGCGCAGTGGTTGGGAGTCCGCCTGCCGATGCAGGGGATGCGGGTTCATGCCCCGGTCCGGGAAGATCCCACGTGCCGCGGAGCGGCTGGGCCTGTGAGCCATGGCCGCTGGGCCTGCGCGTCCAGAGCCTGTGCTCCGCAATGGAAGAGGCCACAACAGTGAGAGGCCCGCGTACCAAAAAAAAAAAAAAAAATTTGTAACTATGTATGAGGATGGAAGTTAACTAGACTTACTGTGGTTATCATTTTGCAGTATAGCTAAATATCAAATCATTATGTTCTACACCTGAAACTGATATAATGTTGTAGGTCAATTATACCTCAATAAAAAAAAAGTTTTTAAAGAATGTCAGTGCAACACTGTATGCAATGATAAAAATGTAAATTAACCAAAAACTGTAATAACTCCACACTATGCAGTTATATAATATACATGTATGTATATGTGTGTATGTGTATATAGACAATATACACATATATGTGTGTATATATATATATATATATATATATATGTATATAAATGGAAATGAAAATCTGCATCTTATAACAAGGATAAATTTCAGAAACATACTCCAGATCAAAAAACACACATTTTAGGGCTTCCCTGGTGGCGCAGTGGTTGAGAGTCCACCTGCCGATGCAGGGGACACGGGTTCGTGCCCCGGTCCGGGAAGATCCCACATGCCGCGGAGCGGCTGGGCCCGTGAGCCATGGCCGCTGAGCCTGCGCGTCCGGAGCCTGTGCTCCGCAGCGGGAGAGGCCACAGCAGTGAGAGGCCCGTGTACCGCAAAACAACAAACAAACAAAACACACATTAAAAAAATTTTAAGTACATTATAATAAAATATGTACAAAGCTTTAAAACATCCAAAAAGGATTGATTTCTATGGCTCCATAAATATTTAGTAAATTTCTTTAAAAAAATAGATAAATATGACCTACAGCAAATTCTTGACAGTGTTTACTTCTAGAAAATGCAGGATAGGATTGGGATCCTGGATGATTATATACACAAGTGTTAGCACTTGTATCAATAATGTTTTATTTCTTTAACACATGAAGTAAATGTAACCAAAGAATAAGATTAGATAAAGCTGGGTAGTAGTGAAAAGACTTTCATAAATATATTGACTTTTTTTTTTTTTTTTTTGTGGTACGCGGGCCTCTCACTGTTGTGGCCTCTCCTGTTGCTGAGCACAGGCTCTGGATGTGCAGGCTCAGTGGCCATGGCTCACGGGCCCAGCTGCTCCACGGCATGTGGGATCTTCCCGGACCAGGGCACGAACCCGTGTCCCCTGCATCGGCAGGCGGACTCAACCACTGCGCCACCAGGGAAGCCCGACTATTATTCCCTATGGGTTAAAATAATTCATAATAAAAATAAACAAAAGCATGAATAAATAAAAGAATGGTATAAGTCTGGCAATGAATACTGAAGTAGAGAATATGAAATTTTTAAAAAATATTTTAAGACTTTAAAACAATAGAAAAGCATTTCTTCTGAAGATATCTCATAGAAATATATATTTTCTATATGTATTATTAGCAAAGCCACAAATGATACCAATAAGTAGAAAGGATTAGAACAGCAAAATTGTATGCTACATATTTTATCTAAAATAGACGAGACAACATGTTTCATTTTTTCATTTTCATAACATTTGTTTTAAGTTGACTATAAAAGGAATTCATATTCATTGAAGATTTGGAAAATATAGAAAAGAAAATGAAAAAAATCTACCCATTTCCTAAACACTCCATTATAACTATTGTCCCATAATAACCACATTTATTCAACATTTTGGTGTTTACTTCCAGTCACTCCGTCTTTCTCATACATATGAAACAGATTTTACACAAGTACACACAGATACATATATGCAAAATTTCAATGTTTTTCAAGGTGGAACCATATATAAACTGCATGTGATGTCTTATAATCTGAGTATGTTTTCACTTAAATTATAAATGATAAATTCTCTCTCTTCACTGTCTCTGATCAAGCAGTTCCTTTTTGAAACTTAAATGCATTAGTTTATCTATCTCCTCTTTGTTTCGCTTTCTTCTTTCAACATGCTCAGGATCACTAGACATGCTCAAGGATTCTCAAGATATTTTCCTAAAGAAAGTATTTCTATTCCTAACATAAATGTAGGTGCAATGTTAGAAACAACATTTTTTTTTCACTAGGAAAAGCATCACATGTATGGATCATGGTGTATTTAAACACTTTTCTGTTAATGAACAAGATTTTTTCCAATCCCTCACTATTATAAAGAAACACAGTGCCTACTTGTTTATATGATTCTACATAGTCATGACAATTTCTTTAAAATAAATTCCAATGAAGATGATCCTAAGGAAAATGATTATGTATATTATTAAGGTTTTGATATTATTATCAAATTATCATCCAGATATGTCATACCATTTTATATCAATTGGTTTGATAAAAATGTGACAATTTAGAGAATCTACTTTCTACTTCCCAATTCCTATGTAGCCTGTTTTCATGTCCAGGCCTTTCCATTTAAGGGAAAAGGCACTAATGAGACACAATTAAATCATTTTTTATTACTTTTCAGTTGATCTCTTTATTTAAATACAGTAAATTTTGAGTCCTTCTGCCCTTCTGAAATCTGCTGTCATCTGTATAAGATCTGACAGAAATTTCTTGACCTTTCTGGCACAACACATATTGTTCCCTATTTTGAAATCTCTTGGTATATCAATAGAAGCTGGAAGAGTGAGTCGGATATTTGCCGTTACTGTGTATTTTTCCCATTAAGTTCCATGCGATTTTATTTCCAAATTTAAAACTAGGAAATAGGGGCTTCCCTGGTGGCGCAGTGGTTGCGAGCCCACCTGCCGATGCAGGGGACACGGGTTCGTGCCCCGGTCCGGGAAGATCCCACATGCCGCAGAGCGGCTGGGCCCATGAGCCATGGCCGCTGAGCCTGCGCGTCCGGAGCCTGTGCTCCGCAACGGTAGAGGCCACAACAGTGAAAGGCCCGCGTACTGCAAAAAAAAAAAAAAAAAAACTAGGAAATAATGGTTAACGAATTCTTAAAAATTTTTTTCTGAAAGTAGACCTGTTCTAATTAAGAACAAAATAAATAACTGCCAATACAATGGAGAAGTTAAAAATAATTAAATCGTAGTCCAATAAATAAAGAAAAAATTTAAAATGAGGCATAAAGTTTAGAAAATAAGCTAAACAATGGAAAATTAAACATGTAAATTACATCAACAAATAAAAATCAGTTGAACTCCTTGGTTTAATTTTATTCAATAAATAGTTATTGAATATTTAGTATGTGCCAGGTATCACTAGGTCCTGAGAAGTTAGTGGTAAACAAGTCAGACACAAGACCTCCCCTCATGAAGTTTAGTCTAGTAGAAAACATATTAAAGAAGTAATTATACAGCTGATGTGTGTCATCAAAAGAGATATTCAGGATGAATTAAGCACATGTCAAGGGTTTTCTAAAGAGGTTAGAGAAAGCCTTAAACACATTATCACACACCTAAGTTCTTCATCATCACTGATCAGCTATGCATAAGCCTACATCATATTAAATACTGAAATACTAGAAAGGAACACTTTTAACATAAGACATAAGACAAGGATGACTACTGTCATCAGTAACATTTTTATGTATGTTCTCACCAAGACATAAAGTACAAAAAACAATTCAATACTAGTATGGGAAAGAAGCAAACAGATGAAGCATTACTTATTTCAGAGAATTTTAAACAGATGAAGAGCTTCAGTAGCATTAATTCAATATCAATACATATTTCAGGGAATATACTCTATTTCAAGGACTAGATAAAAACTAGAAACAAAATGGTGAATAAGAAGTTTTCAGTCTAGTGAGTGAAGACAGACAAGAAATAATTGCTTTATAATATGGTTAAGAGCAGTATAAAGAGTAAAAACAGAGTTTCATGGCAATAAGAAGGCCAGCTAAACTCTTTCTTTGTAAGTGGATCAGGAAAAGGCTTCCCAGAAGATGTTAAGACAAAATAGAGCCCTGTAGAGCAAAAATGTGTAGAAGGATGGATCTTTCTGGACAGCATAATTGTTGTTTTAGAGGTGTAGGATGATTGCTTCACACTGTAAAGAAATTAATGTGACTGAAACTGGAGAAGAATAAGAAATCTTTTTTGAAAAGATTTCTGCAAAATTTTTTGAAAATAATTTTGAAAAATTATCATGATTCAATCATAAAAGGAATTTAGACTTTTCCCAGAAAACAGTGGGCAATGATAAAAGTGTTATAAACAATGAAATGGCATTATTAAATTTTGTCTCAGAAATGCATTCAAAAGTTAAAATACATGTTTAGGAGTAATCTAGCTGACAAATGCTGTGACCACAACTAGAATAGTGGCAGAGAGGTTGAAGGAAAAAGCTGGATTCTGGAGACAATAAGGGCATGGAACACATGGGCCTGGAGAGGGGCAGGCAATAAGAAAAACAGTCAAACTCCATGACAGATGGTGGTACATCCACTGAAATAGGGAACACAGAGGGCAAAGGACTATAATATAAAGATGCAAGTTGTAAATGTAAAGATGATAAATTCTGGTTTGACCATATTGAGTTTGAGGTGCCTGTGCAATGTTCCACTGGAAAAGCCCCATATGCAAGCTGGTGTTCAGAAAGATGTGGAGTGGAGAGGCAGAAGTGTGAGCCATCAGTGCATGCAAGAGAAGCTAATTCTAGCCCTTGGGGTTAGAGATAATCACTTAAAGTAGTAGATAAGACAATTCCCTCCTTTTCCCACTACTAGTGGACCCAGTGGAACAAAAACATTTTAAAACATTTTTATTAACCCGTTTAGGTTGTATAGGTAGAAGTGATGAACAAGTGACTTTAGAGCCCATAATTTAAATGTTGGCACAGTCAGCATAAGGTAGGGTTGTCTGCATCAGTTAGTTATTCTTTCCTGAGATTTGCTAACTAAGGTTGAGTAAATCATTGCATTTTAGAGTGTGGGATCTTAGCATAGAAGAATTTTCCCTAGGAACACATAACTGAAAAGATTCCTTTCTATATATATTCTTACCTGTTGAACATGATGTGAATTTTCTTTAGAGGTAGGGAAATGGATTAGCATACACTGGTTTAAGGATTCTGTCCATCTTATGAGGAAGGAGAATAACAATGAGTTAGATACTGTTCAGGGCAAGACAAATGAGGTGTTTCTGGTCTATGGCCAATTATTATTAATTCACTTAACAATTATTTTATAGTGGTTACTGTAAGCCAGGCATTTGGTTAAAAACATAGGATTCAACTTGTCTTCTAGGAGATCATAGTCTATTATTTAAGTAAAAAATAGACTTAAGAGTAATAGTTCCCCTCAACTAGCTGCTTCATCGGCTGAATTATAGAGGCACGCTTAGTTAATACTAAGATTTTAATAAGCATGATAGGAAATCAATCTCTAATGTCAAAGAACTAAGAGGTCAATTGCCTTCAAAGAAACAAAAAAGTTAATTTAATCAAGATTTCTCTCATTTTGAACCTTTGTCTGGAACATTTTGAATAGTATCTTTGGCCCCTTTCTCCTTTTTACTGTGGTGCTATTCCTCATAGGCCTTGTTTGGGGAGATGGTGATTGACTTGGACATGGTTTTCCAGGAAGTGACTGGTGATTTTTACTACATATAAACTCAAGCCAAGAGACCCCTGGAGGCAGCCGGTGGTAACTAAGTACCTTAGTGGACACACAGCCTGAGACGGTAGATGTGGTAGCCTCTTTCAGAGGAGGAGGGGGTAAAGGGGGTGTAGTGGAAGAGGAAGAGGAAGAAGAGGACGATGAGGAAGAAGATGAGGGGAGTAGGGACTGCGACTGAGGGTTACTACTTTCCTTAACATAGAGCAGCCAGTCTATAGCCTGGGGCTGTTGGCTTACAGCTTGGTTTTCAGGGGCTACTGTTGGCCATGTTTTCTTCACATTAGCCTCCTTGGTGATATCAGGTTCAGATGTAGGGAAAAATTTTGATATCTCCCCAATTCCTCCAAGGTTTTCTTCAGGGACTTCATCAGGCTGATTTTCTTTCACAGGGAATGAAAAAGAAGTCTCTGGTAGGGAGAGGATAAAAACTAGTTTCACCTCTATTTCTCCCTCAGGAGTGGTCTCAGGTGCTGGGCTGACAAATAGTGTTGCAGCACGAGGGTCTTTCCTTCCTGTAAGATGGTTACACTGAGATTTTATGCAGGAAGCACAAGCTAAACAAACCATATAACTTGATGAAAGGCGGGGTCCAGGATGAGGATTTGCCCTTCCCCTCATCCTTCGAAAGAGAATCTGCCTACAGAGATCCCTCTGGATTCTGGTCTTGGAGAGGGAATTGACAATTTTATTTACAACATCATCAGGGACCGTTCCACCTTTGATAATGCAGGGATGAATATAACCTAAAGTCCATCGAATTTCCTTATTTGGTTCTGTCTTTTCATAAAGACCAAAACTGCTTTTACTCTGGAGTCTGGAGCCCAATGTTAAAGCAGCTATGTTCCTGATGCAGTGTTTGGAGCTTAATAATGATGGACCTGAGATATTTGGTTTGGGATAGGGTGAGGGAAGATCTGTGGCCTTGTGTTTGTCACTTAGTGAAGTGGTGTTCTGAAATTTTGAGTGACACACTGGTGAATTCAGGGTCCTGAAGTTATGATCAAGTGTTTTGGGCTGGAACAATGGCAAACTCTTTGACTGATGCATAGAATGTGGTAAAGGTGATTTCCTTTCTTTTGAGCTGGACAACGTTAATCTCAGAACACTGGAATTAGAGCTCAATACAGGTGTTGTCTGAGGTCTGGAATCAGATAACGATGAGCTCAGAGCCATCTGACTGGGATCCAAAGAAGGTGATGTCTGAAGCAAGTCATGTGTTTGAGGTGTAGAGTTGAGTGATGGTGAGCTCAAACATCTTTGATGGCGCTCTAACAAAGAGTGTCAAAGGCTATCCAATGAAGAGGCTTTCTGAGGTTTGGACTGGGGTAACGCTGAGCTAAAGGCTCTTTGATTAGGTCCCAAAGATGACAATGTCCATAGGTAGTCTGGGGAAGGAGTTTCTTGATGTTTGAGGGCATATAATGATGAACTTGAGACCCTTCGATTAGACTTCAGTGAAGGTGATATCCAGCAAAGGTCTAGGGAAGATGTATTCTGAGGATTGGGAAAGGGTAACTGTGAGCTCCAGGCTGTTTGATTGGGCTCTGGCAATGATGTCTTGGTGAGGTCAAGTGAAGATGTGATTTGAGGTTTGGCGTGGGACAACGGTGAGCTCAAGCCTCTCTTATTAGGTCACAGGGAGTTCTCTGGTGGAGGTGTAGTGAAGGTGTGGCCTGATATTTGGAGTGAGATAATGGTGATTTCAGAACCCTGTTATAGAGGTCCCGTGAAATTGTGTCCTGACACTTGGCCGAGGGCAATATTGAGCATCTCTGTACCTTCTGGTTAGAGTTTAGGGGATGCACTGCAGGGTTATTACTATGGGATTCTACTTTGACCACAGATTGGTTATTGGGTTGCTTTTGTTTTTCATCTGTGTGTTGATGTGTTAATGAGCTGCTTGTGGCCAGTTGGTAACAGCGTTCTAATGGCACAAACTGTTGATCATAGTATGCTAGTGGCACCAACTTGTGCTAGTCTAGAGGTCTTTCTGAAAGCAGTTGGCTTGCAGGGATGTTTTAGTAACTGATAGAGTCTTTTAGCTGGATTCCATGGACAACAAATACTTTTAAATAAAAAACTTAGGTAGTTTCTATCATCTATCATGTAATCTTTTTGTTAATTCCTAAATATTATAGAGCGTTTCAAAATTGAGGTGTAAATGAGGTTGAAAAAAGTGTCACCAACTGAGATTCTTCTCTGTCTTCTCTTTAGAGTTTTTTCCTCTTGAGGAAATAATGCCTGTTAACAAAAGAGTGAAGAAGGTTCAGAAGAGATCCTGATAGGGATATTAATTTTCTCAAACAATTTGTAGTGACTAGAGAACTACTGTGTGTGTAACTTTTGAATTAAACTTTCTAAATTCCCAATTGCCCATCTGTAAAATAGATAAACATAATGTTTAATTTATTGGGCTAAAGACTAAATAATACATCTAAAATGTGTAACAGTGCCCAAGATATAAGAGATGCTCAATAAAAGGTAATAGCTATTTTCGGTACTCTTTCAATGATTGCTTTAGTAAAAAAAAAAAAAAAGTCTGTGATAGGTTTATTGCATGAAATAAGAGAATCTTAAAGAAAGTGAAATGGAAATTCTGATATGTTAGTTTTCAATTTAGATTCAATTACCCATCATTATCACCTTTTAGCTTACTTCCAAAAGACCATAATTCTAGTTGAATGTCTATTGCATACTTTCAGTCTTAGTCTTATTTGTCACTATTGCAGCTTTTGAAACTGTTGATCACTACCTTTTCTTTTTTTTTTTTATTTTTTTTTTACCTTTTCAAACAATGTTCTTCATTCATGTCCATTATTTCTCTCTACTCTGATTCTCTCATTCATTCTCTTATTTCTCTATAGATCTTCACTGAATTCTTTTCTTTTGTTCTCACCTCAGAGTAGTTCTCAGACTTATATCACCAGTTCTGTCCTATTTTCACTTTATTCCTAAGGAATCACATTAGTTATATTTAGGATTTAAAAATGAACTATAGAAAGTTTATAAAAAACAGAAACTTCTATCTGGTCAAAAGCAATACAAGCATTTACTACTCAGGAAACACAGCTATGGTGCTTCTTAAAAAGCAGCACATGGGCTTCCCTGGTGGCACAGTGGTTGAGAGTCCACCTGCCGATGCAGGGGGCACGGGTTCGTGCCGCAGTCTGGGAAGATCCCATATGCCGCAGAGCAGCTGGGCCTGTGAGCCATGGCCCCTGAGCCTGCGCGTCCGGAGCCTGTGCTCCGCAACGGGAAAAGCCACAACAGTGAGAGGCCCGCGTACCGCAAAAAAAAAAAAAAAAAAAAGCAACACATGGTTTAACATGACACTATTTCAGTGCATTTTTCATGGTCAAGGGTCTGTTCTTCAGGTTTTAAGGCTAAAACACACTATATGACAAAAAATCCAAGAGTAATTCCAACTGATGCAGGGATTAACCAATTAGAACACTGACTTTAAGGCCCTTGAAGAATGAGAGCTATCAGAATTTGGTTTCATGGTTATTTCTATGCTTCAGTAACTTACTAATCCAATTTCTGATGGACAACTTTATTCCTCATATATGCCAACTTATCCACTTATTTACTATCAATTCTACTACTGCTAGAATTTTTTCCTTTATGTTAAGGTGTCTTTCCACATATTTAATCTTATTTACATTTATTTAAAAATATATCTTATTAGTATCTTAATTCACTTATTTTCAAGTGTTGAGTCATTCTTAGTGGAATTCTCCAAGTATCAACAATATTATTTACACACCAATGACTTCCTAATTTTTTTGTCTCTAGTCCTGGTTTTCTCTTTAGCTTTGAAATTCTATTTCCAATTAATCATCAGACTTCTCTATCCAAAATTCCCCAAAACAATTCAAGCACAAAACATAAAAATCAGTAAGTTATTTCTCCTTATAAAGAAATCATCTTTTTGTATATCTTCTATCTCGGTTCTTAAAACCTAGTCATCTAATTCAAAATCTTTGAAATCATCCTGGACAGCTTCGCTTTCTAAAATGATTTAGAAACCAGGACCGGTTGGTTTTATCTCTTTCATACCTTAAGAATATCCAGCATACCTTGCTGGATTTTGTGTGGTGTGTTTTGACATCCAATACTTTAAAAGGAGGGGGAATGGCACATTCTACTATATATGTGTGGCACTCTAAAAAACTTCTAGATAATAATAATAGAGTAACTCCATGATCTTGATGTAAGGAAAGATTTCTTAAAAGAACATAAAAAGGCTTCAAGATGGCGGAAGAGTAAGACGTGGAGATCACCTTCCTCCGCCAAAATACATCAGAAATACATCTACATGTGGAACAACTCCTACAGAACACCTACTGAACGCTGGCAGAACACCTCAGACCTCCCAAAAGGCAAGAAAATCCCCACGTACCTGGGCAGGGCAAAAGAAAATACAGAGACAAAAGAATAGGGACGGGACCTGCACCAGTGGGAGGGAGCTGTGAAGGAGGAAGCCCCTTCACTGGCGAAGACGGGCGTGGTGGAAGGGGGAAGCTTCGGAGCCGTGGAGGAGAGCACAGCAACAGGGGTGCGGAGGGCAAAGTGGAGAGATTCCCGCACAGAGGATCGGTGCCAACCAGCACTCACCAGCCCGAGAGGCTTGTCTGCTCCCCCACCAGGGCGGGCGGGGGCTGGGAGCTGAGGCTCGGGCTTCAGTTGGAGCGCAGGGAGAGGACTGGCGGCGTGAACACAGCATGAAGGGGTTAGTGCGCCACGGCTAGCGGGGAGGGAGTCCAGGAAAAGGTCTGCAGCTGCCGAACAGGCAAGAGACTTTTTCTTCCCTCTTTGTTTCCTGGTGCGCGAGGAGAAGGGTTTAAGAGCACTGTTTAAAGGAGCTCCAGAGACGGGCACGAGCCGCGGCTATCAGCGCAGACCCCAGAGACGGGCATGCGACGCTACGTCTGCTGCTGCTGCCACCAAGAAGCCTGTGTGCCAGCACAGGACACTCTCCATACCTCCCCTCCCAGGAGCCTGTGCAGCCCGCCACTGCCAGTGTCCCGCGATCCAGGGACAACTTCCCCGGGAGAACGCACGGCGCGCCTCAGGCTGGTGCAATGTCACGCCGGCCTCTGACGCCGCAGGCTCGCCCTGCATCCGTACCCCTCCCTCCTCCAGCCTGAGTGAGCCAGAGCCCCCAAATCAGTTGCTCCTTTAACCCCCTCCTGTCTGAGCGAAGAAGAGCCGCCCTCAGGTAACCTACACGCAGAGGCGGGGCCAAATCCAAAGCTGAACCCCGGGAGCTGTGCGAACAAAGAAGAGAAAGGGAAATCCCTCCCAGAAGCCTCAGGAACAGCAGATTAAATCTCCACAATCAACTTGATGTACCCTGCATCTGTGGAATACCTGAATAGACAACGAATCATCCCAAATTGAGGAGGTGGACTTTGGGAGCAACAATACATATATATTTTTCCCTTTTTCTTTTTTTGTGAGTGTGTATGTGTATGCTTCTGTGTGTAATTTTGTCTGTACAGCTTTGCTTTTACCATTTGTCCTAGGGTTCTGTCTGTCTGGTTTTTTGTTTTGTTTTTTTTTTTAGTATAGTTTTTAGCATTTGTTATCATTGGTGGATTTGTTCTTTGGTTTGGTTGTTCTCTTCTTTCTTTCTTTTTTTTATTACTTTAAAAATTTTTTAATATTTATTTTAATTATTTTATTTTATTTTATCAACTTCTTTCTTTCTTTTTTTCTCCCTTTTATTCTGAGCCATGTGGAGGACAGGCTCTTGGTGCTCCAGCCAGGCATCAGAGCTGTGCCTCTGAGGTGGGAGAGCCAACTTCAGGACATTGTTCCACTAGAGACCTCTCAGCTCCATGTAATATCAAATGGAGAAAATCTCCCAGAGATCTCCATCTCAACACCAAGACCCAGCTCCACTCAACGACCAGCAAGTTCCAGTGCTGGACACCCTATGACAAACAACTAGCAAGACAGGAACACAACCCCACCCATTAGTAGAGAGGCTGCCTAAAATCATAGTAAGGCCACAGACACCCCAAAACACACCATCAGACGTGACACCAGAAAGACAAGACCCAGCCTCATCCACCAGAACACAGGCACTAGTCCCCTCCACCAGGAAGCCGACAAAACCCACTGAACCAACTTTAGCCACTGGGGACAGACACCAAAAACAAAGGGAACTACGGACGTGCAGCCTGCAAAAAGGAGACCCCAAACCCAGTAAGATAAGCAAAGTGTGAAGACAGAAAAACACACAGCAGATGAAGGAGCAAGGTACAAACCCACCAGACATAACAAATGAAGAGGAAATAGGCAGTCTACCTGAAAAAGATTTCAGAATAATGATAGTAAAGGTGATCCAAAATCTTGGAAATAGAATGGAGAAAATACAAGAAATGTTTAACAAGGACCTACAAGAACTTTTCTTGCCTCTTTGTTTCCTGGTGCGTGAGGAGAGGAAATTAAGAGTGCCACTTAAAGGAGCTCCAGAGATGGGCGTGAGCCGCGGCTATCAGTGCAGACCCCAGAGACAGGCATGGGACGCTAAGGCTGCTGCTGCAGCCACCAAGAAGCCTGTGTGCACGCACAGGAATTATCTATCTTGGAAATAGAATGGAGAAAATACAAGAAACGTTTAACAAGGACCTAGAAGAACTAAAGAGCAAGCAAACAGTGATGAATAACACAATAAATGAAATTAAAATTTCTCTAGAATGGATCAATAGCAGAACAACTGAGGCAGAAGAATGGATAAGTGACCTGGAAGATAAAATAGTGGAAATAACTACCTCAGAGCAGAATAAAGAAAAAAGAATGAAAAGAATTAAGGACAGTCTCAGAGACCTCTGGGACAACATTAAACATACCAACATTCAAATGATAGGGGTCCCAGAAGAAGAAGAGAAAAAGAAAGCGAGTGAGAAAATATTTGAAGAGATTATAGTTGAAAACTTCCCAAATATGGGAAAGGAAATAGTCAAGTCCAGGTAGCACAGAGAGTCCCATACAGGATAAATCCAAGGAGAAACATGCCAAGACACATATTAATCAAACTGTCAAAAATTAAATACAGGGCTTCTCTGGGGGCGCAGTGGTTGAGAGTCCGCCTGCTGATGCAGGGGACATGGGTTCGTGCCCTGGTCTGGGAAGATCCCACATGCCGCGGAGTGGCTGGGCCCGTGAGCCATGGCTGCTGAGCCTGCACATCCAGAGCCTGTGCTCTGCAACGGGGGAGGCCACAACAGTGAGAGGCCCGCATACAGAAAAAAAAAAAAAAAAAATTAAATACAAAGAAAAAATATTAAAAGCAGCAAGGGTAAAACAACAAATAATACACAAGGAAATCCCCATAAGGTTAACAGCTGATCTTTCAGTAGAAACTCTCCAAGCCAGAAGGGAGTGGCAGGACATATTTAAACTGATGAAGGGGAAAAACCTACAAACAAGATTACTTTACCTAGCAAGGATCTCATTCAGATTTGACAGGGAAATTAAAACCTTTACAGACAAGCAAAAGCTAAGAGAAATCACCACCAAACCAGCTTTACAACAAATGCTAAAGGAACTTCTCTAGGCAGGAAGCACAAGAGAAGGAAAAGACCTACAATAACAAACCCAAAACAATTAAGAAAATGGTAATAGGAACATACATATCGATAATTACCTTAAATGTAAATGGATTAAATGCTCCAACCAAAATACATAGACTGGCTGAATGGATACAAAAACAAGACCCGTATATATGCTGTCTACAAGAGACCCACTTCAGACCTAGGGACATATACAGACTGAAAATGA
Organism: Phocoena phocoena; assembly: GCF_963924675.1. Taxonomy (NCBI): domain Eukaryota; kingdom Metazoa; phylum Chordata; class Mammalia; order Artiodactyla; family Phocoenidae; genus Phocoena; species Phocoena phocoena. Next base: position 105,350,945 of record NC_089222.1, read on the forward strand.
GTGGATGGAAAAATATATTCCATGCAAATGGAAATCAAAAGAAAACTGGAGTAGCAATTCTCATATCTGACAAAATAGACTTTAAAACAAAGACTGTTACAAGAGACAAAGAAGGACACTACATAATGATCAAGGGATCAATCCAAGAAGAAGATATAACAATTGTAACTATTTATGCACCACAAATAGGAGGACCTCAATACATAAGGCAAATGCTAGCAGCCATAAAAGGAGAAAATAACAGTAACACAATCATAGTAGGGGACTTTAACACCCCACTTTCACCAATGGACAGATCATCCAAAATAAAAATAAATAAGGAAACACAAGCTTTGAATGATACATTAAAAAAGAAGGAGCTTCAATACGTCTTTTTTTTTTTTTTTTTTTTTGCAGTACGCGGGCCCCTCACTGTTGTGGCCTCTCCCGTTGCGTGGCACAGGCTCCGGATGCGCAGGCTCAGCAGCCATTTCTCACGGGTCCAGCTGCTCCACGGCATGTGGATCTTCCCGGACCGGGGCACGAACCTGTGTCCCCTGCATCGGCAGGCGGAATCTCAACCACTGTGCCACGAGGGAAGCCCAATATAAGTCTCTTTTAAATGTCTGGATTCACCTTGGGGCAAGCGCTGATGTGCAGGTTCGATGTTCAGCAACTCTCCTTAGCACTTTCCCTGGCAACAATGTTCAGAACCGCAGTAAACAGAACTGTCAGTAATAAATCAATTAACTCTAAAGAACTGTGATGTGAGATATCAGGCTGTGTCTTTGTTTCCCAATGTTGGCAGCTTTCCTATCCTAAGAGTGGCATCATCTGACACTCACCTATAAACTCAGCTATAGCCCAGGTCCAGGAACACTCCAGACCTTGGATCCCATGGATTTCTTGAGTTCTAGCTCACTAGCGTCCAACTAGGAATCAATAAAGTTACCTAGAAGCATTAATGAACTATTTTCAATATTTCAAAATACCTAATGCAAAATTATCATTGGTCTATAAAGGATCATTTACATATAGGCTAAGTAGTGTCAAATGTCTTTGCATTTAATTGGAATTATATTGATTATGTGTACTTCCATATTATCTCAGAGTTTACTCTAAAGTAATACTTATTTTGGTTTCGGATGTTTACTTGACTACTTTGTCTCTCTCAAGATCATATAGTGTTGATCCTGGCTCATTCATTTGACAGACAGTTGATAAACAATATATTCCAGATCTTGCGCTAGGCACTGAGGATAAAGAAATAAAAGACTTCATGTTGCTTTCAGCCTACTACTAATGTGACTGGAGAGGGAGGTAAGCCAATAATACAATGTGAAGTGATAAGTATATCAACATAGCTTTATTAGAACACAGAGAACAGACACGACTCAGAATGAGCAGAGAGAGTGGAATTACCATGTGGCTGTATGCCTCTTTGCTTCCATTGTCATTGCAAGAAAAAGTTTCGTAGCTACTTCTGATCTTAACTTGGTCTTTAACTGCTTGTCTCTTCAACGTTTTTCCCACTCCTTCTACTAGTTTCTTTTGCTATTCATACCCTCCCTCCAGAGGAGCTGACAAGTGTTTCTTCTCTTCTTACGTGACTTTATTTTTGCACCTATTAAAGGGAGTCCTGTTGATGTGATCTCAGCCATTTTCTTTGTCTACTAAGGTGGAATTCTTTCAGGGATCATCTCCAGATCCATATTTATCCTTGAACTTTTGAACTGCTGGTGACTTAGGTGTTAATAATCCAGGTACTTTTTCAGAGCTTTGGTCTTCTCAAAAGAGGAAAAATTCTTATGCTATGTTCCAATATTTACATCAAAGAAAGATGCTAACTGCCTTTATAAATTTAAAGATTGTAGGGCTTCCCCGGTGGCGCAGGGGTTGAGAGTCCACCTGCTGATGCAGGGGACACAGGTTCGTGCCCCGGTCCAGAAAGATACCACATGCTGTGGAACAGCTGGGCCCGTGAGCCATGACCACTGAGCCTGTGCGTCCAGAGCCTGTGCTCCACAACAGGAAAGGCCACAACAGTAGGAGGCCTGCGTACCGCAAAAAAAAAAAAAAAAAAATTGAAGATTGTAGCCCTAGAATTCTCACTCCTTTATGGCTATTCTGGAGGTGAGAAAAATATAAGGAAGACTAGCCACCTCATTTGCATATCCACTGAATCATCCTTTTCTGATAAGTACAGATTTTCCTCTAATGAAATACTGTTTCATCAAACTACCTACGAAACAACTGTACAAACATTCTAATGTACTCTACCCAAGGATAGAGGTTATTATGCTAAATTTCTTATAAAATAGTTCTTTTGTTATCACAGTTTTTGAATACAGAGAATATATATGTTTGAACAAAACACATTCATTGAAAAGCAAGCATAGCCATTCTCTGACAGGAGAAAAAAAATCACTGTGATATTATTTTACCAGAACCAAGATTTTAAAAAATGGGTACAGCAGAAATTTTAATGATTATATTTGCTTGTTGGATGTTAATTTCATCACCTAATTGATATTTTATTTAGTATCAACTCATACTACAGATAGTTATATGAAAGCTTTAAACAGTTACAAATAAAGAAAAAGAAAGGCAAAAAAAAAAAAAAAAAGGACTTAATTGATATTTATAGGACAGTCCATCCAAAAAACCAAAATACACTTTCTTCTTAAGTGCTCATGGAAGATTCTCCAGGATAGATCATATCTTGGGTCACAAATCAAGCCTTGGTAAATTTAAGAAAATTGAAATCGTATCAAGTATCTTTTCTGACCACAACGCTATGAGACTAGATATCAATTACAGGAAAAAATCTGTAAAAATACAAGCACATGGAAGCTAAACAATACACTACTGAATAACTAAGAGATCACTGAAGAAATCAAAGAGGAAATCAAAAAATACCTAGAATCAAATGACAATGAAAACACGATGACCCAAAACCTATGGGATGCAGCAAAAGCAGTCCCAAGAGGGAAGTTTATAACAATACAATCCTACTTCAAAAAACAAAAAACACCTCAAATAAACAATCTAACCTTACACCTAAAGTAATTAGAGAAAGAACAACAAAAAACTACAATGTTTGTAGAAGGAAAGAAATCATAAAATCAGATCAGAAATAAATGATAAAGAAATGAAGGAAATGACAGCAAAGATCAATAAAACTAAAAGCTGGTTCTTTGAGAAGATAAACAAAATGGATAAACCACTAGCCTGACTCATCAAGACAAAAAGGGAGAAGACTCAGATCAATACAATTAGAAATGGAAAAGGAGAAGTAACAACTGACACTGCAGAAATACAAAGAATCATGAGAAATTACTACAAGCAACTATATTTCAATAAAATGGACAACCTGGAAGAAATGGACGAACTGTTAGAAATGCACAACCTTCTGAGACTGAACCAGAAGAAATAGAAAATATGAACAGACCAATCACAAGCACTGAAACTGAAACTGTGATTAAAAATGTTCCAACAAACAAAAGCCCAGGACCACATGGCTTCACAGGCTAATTCCATCAAACATTTAGAGAAGAGCTAACATCTATCCTTCTCAAACTCTTCCAAAATATAGCAGAGGGAGGAACACTCCCAAACTCATTCTACGAGGCCACCATTACCCTGATACCAAAACCAGAAAAGATGTCACAAAGAAAGAAAACTACAGGATAATATCACTGATGAACATAGATGCAAAAATCCTCAGCAAAATACTGGCAAACAAAAACCAACAGCACATTAAAAGGATCATACACCATGATCAAGTGGGGTTTATGCCAGGAATGCAAGTATTCTTCAATATACATAAATCAATCAATGTGATATACCATATTAACAAACTGAAGGAGAAAAACCAGATGATCATCTCAATAGATGCAGAAAAAGCTTTTGACAAAATTCAACCATTCATGATAAAAACCCTCCAGAAAGTAGGCATGGAGGGAACTTACCTCAACATAATAAAGCCCATATATGACAAACCCACAGCCAACATCATCCTCAATGGTGAAAAACTGAAACCATTTCCACAAAGATCAGGAAGAAGACAAGGTTGCCCACTCTCACCACTATTATTCAACATAGTTTTGGAAGTTTTAGCCACAGCAATCAGAGAAGAAAAAGGAATCCAAAATGGAAAAGCAGAAATAAAGCTTTCACTGTTTGCAGATGACATGATACTATACATAGAAAATCCTAAAGATGCTACCAGAAAAATACTAGAGCTAATCAATGAATTTGGTAAAGTAGCAGGATAAAAAATTAATGCACAGAAATCTCTGGCATTCCTATACACTAATGATGAAATATCTGAAAGTGAAATTGCGAAAACACTCCCACTTACCACTGCAACAAAAAGAATAAAATATCTAGGAATAAACCTACCTAAGGAGACAAAAGACATGTATGCAGAAAATTATAAGATACTGATGAAAGAAATTAAAGATGATACAAATAGATGGAGACAAATACCATGTCCTTGGATTGGAAGCATCAACATTGTGGGAATAACTATACTACCCAAAGCAATCTACAGATTCAATACAATCCCCATTAAACTACGACTGGCATTTTTCAGAGAAGTAGAACAAAAAATCTCACAATCTTATGGAAACACAAAAGATTCCAAATTGCCAATGCAATCTTGAGAAAGACAAACGGAGCTGGAGGAATCTGACTCCCTGACTTCAGACTATACTACAAAGCTATGGTCATCAAGACAGTATGGTACTGGAACAAAAACAGAAATATAGATCAATGGAACAGGATAGAAAGCCCAGAGATAAACCCACGCACATATGGTCACCTTTTCTTTGATAAAGGAGGCAAGAATATACAGTGGAGAAAAGACAGCCTCTTCAATAAGTGGTGCTGGGAAAACTGGACAGCTACATGTAAAAGAATGAAATTAGAACACTCCGTAACACCATACACAAAAATAAACTCGAAATGGATTAAAGACCTAAATGTAAGGCCAGACACTTTTAAACTCTTGGAGGAAAACATAGGCAGAATGCTCCATGACATAAATCACAGCAATATCCTTTTTGACCTACCTCCTAGAGAAATGGTAATAAAACAAAAATAAACAAATGAGACCTAATTAAACTTCAAAGCCTTTGCACAGCAAAGGAAACCATAAACAAGATGAAAAGACAACCCTCAGAATGGGAGAAAATATTTACAAATGAAGCAACTGACAAAGGATTAATCTCCAAAATTTACAAGCAGCTCATGCAGTTCAATCTCAAAAAACCAAACAACCCAATCCAAAAATGGGCAGAATACCTAAATAGACAGTTCTCCAAAGAAGATATACAGATTGCCAACAAACACATGAAAGAATACTCAATATCATTAATCATTAGAGAAGTGCAAATCAAAACTGCAATGAGATATCATCTCACACCGGTCAGAATGGCCATCATCAAAAAATCTAGAAACAATAAATGCTGGAGAGGGTGTGGAGAAAAGGTAACACTCTTGCACTGTTGGTGGGAATGTAAAGTGACACAGCCACTATGGAGAACAGTTTGGAGGTTCCTTAAAAAACTAAAAATAGAACTACCATACGACCCAGCAATCCCCCTATTGGGCATATACCCTGAAAACCCGTAATTCAAAAAGAATCATGTACCAAAATGTTAATCACAGCTCTATTTACAGTAGCCAGGACATGGAAGCAACCTAAGTGTCCATCAACAAATGAATGGATAAAAAGATGTGGTACATATATTCTATGGAATATTACTCAGCCATAAAAAAACGAAATTGAGTTATTTGTAGTGAGGTGGATGGACCTAGAGTCTGTCATACAGAGTGAAGTATGTTAGAAAGAGAAAACCAAATACCGTATGCTAACACATATATATGGAATCTAAGGAAAAAAGAAAGGTCATGAAGAACCTAGGGGCAAGACGGGAATAAAGACGCAGACCTACTAGAGAATGGACTTGGGGATATGGGGAGGGGGAAGGGTAAGCTGAGACAAAGTGAGAGAGTGGCATGGACATATATACACTACCAAATGTAAAATAGCTAACTAGTGGGAAGCAGCCGCACAGCACAGGGAGATCAGCTCGGTGCTTTGTGAGCACCTAGAGGGCTGGGACAGGGAGAGTAGGAGGGAGGGAGACAGATGAGGGAAGAAATATGGGGATATATGTATATGTATAACTGATTCACTTTGTTATAAAGCAGAAACTAACACACCATTGTAAAGCAGTTATACTCCAATAAAGTTGTTTAAAAAAAGAACATAGAAAGCTATAACCATTAAAAATTGATAAATTAAAATCAAGAATTCCCAATCATCAAAAGATACCATATTTAGAAAGAGTTAAAGGCAAATTAAAGAATGGAAAATAAATATTTACAATACTTAAAAAAAGACTCATATCCATTACAACTTCTGCAAGTCGCTAAGAAAAGACAGGCAATGCAATTAGAATAATAAGCAATACATGTGAATAAGCACTTCACAAAAAGGATATCCAAATGCTAATGCACATATGAAAAAAACACTCAGCCTCCTTAGAAATCAGTGAAGTGCATATTTAAACTACAGAGAGATCCTACTGCACATTATCAGAATGTGACTAAAATAATATGAAAACTGACAAAGCCAATAATTGGTGATTATGTAGCTTAATAGTATATTTTATATATACACACATATGTGTATATTATATTCCACTCTTAGGTACATTCCAAGAGGCATGCAATGCATAAATATTGGTACCAAAATACATATACTAGGATATTCATTGGAGCATTTTTCCTAATAGCTTCAAACTAGAATTAACTGTCCATCATTAATAGAATATATAAATAAATTGTGATATATTCATTCAATAAAATACCAAACAACAATGAAAATTAACAGAAAATCTAGCTTCATGCAACTACATGGATGAATATCACATACAAAATGTTGAATGAAAAGTACTATATGCACAAAAAATAATTCATAATTTTATGTGTGAAAGTACAAAATGAGTTCATACTAACTATGGTGTTAGTAGTCAAGATAATAATCCATTTACGGAAGTGGAGATTAGGAGGGAACACAAAGCTTCTGAGGTGTTGATAATGGTCTGTTTCTTGACCTGGATGCTGATTGTGTAGGTGAATTCACTTTGTGATAATTGAGCTCTAACATAGTTACGCTATGTGTATTTTTCTGTGTTTCTTAATTTCAATAAAAGTTTTAAAATTGCATAACTTGATGCCAATTTGAAAAGACACATCTGCCACAAATTTTCACTGAAAATTGAAACATTAAAGGATGAACCAAGTTCTGGCACAGAGATGCAATGAAAACTTAGAAAAAAGAGGGACGAGGAGAAGAATGCAGTGTAGAAATCCTGCTATCATATGGAGGGGAATAAAGAAATTCAAAACAAATGGAACTAATAAGAATTTAAGATAAAGAAAAAAACAGAGAAAAATAACATTTTTGAATTTTTTCCACTTTCAGACTTACTCAGCAAATAACATTCCCATTTCAAAGAATGTTTTGCTAAAGCATATAAATGTTAAATACAATGCAAGAAGTGGTGGAGATTTGACTGAAGCTATAAATATGGGAAGAAAATGAATACGACTTATGAAAGACTTAATTCACAAATAATCTCTGTGCCCGAATTCTTTTCACAGTTGAGTCCTTTCAAACTTTCAATGAAGATATATTTATAAATGTTATACAAACTTTTTCAGAATATTATGAACATAAAAATATTCTAAATTTGTTCTGTGAAACTGTTGTATATAATTCTGATATTAAAACATAACAAAAGTAGTAGTTCAAAACTAAAATGAAAATAATAAAGTGATAACACATACCACATGCAAAATTCCTAAATAAAATAAAACAGTTAATTTAACATTACAATAAAATAATAATTGACTGTCACCAACTTGATCTCATTCAAACAATGTAATGATGATTTATTATTAGGAAACATTTAAATTGTCATGTTCATAATTCACAAATAAATCTTAATAGGTATTCAAAAAAGTAATTTTATATAATCCAACCTCCATTTCTCATAAAACTCAGTCAGTAAACTACTAAGAAAAAGCTGATTATTTAATGAAAGCAAACATCAATTTGAAAGCAAAATCAAATCATTCAGTTGGCATTGAAATATGAGTTAGTCCCATTAGAGATTGGTAATAGACAAGCATATCCACTATCACTACTACAATTTAATGTTGTTTAAGATCTGGCCAATGCAGTAAAGAAGGAAACAGAAAGAGACATAACTATTGAAAAGGAAGAAATTAAATAATCTTTCTGCATAGCATATGGTTGAAAACCCAATTTAGAATATAGAAAACCTAACAGAATCAATATATATTAAAATTCAGAAAGTTCAAGGAAGTCACTCTTTACTAAGTCAATATACATGGATCAAGAAATTTCTTAAATATCAACATTTGAAATCAACTTTTGATATTTGTAGCATTAAATGACTCTATAAGAAAAGAAGATTTCAAATGATGATATTAACTTTCTCCTTAAACAACTAGGAAAAGAAGAGCACATTAAATTAAAATTAAGTAGAAGAAAGAAAATAATAGAGATTGGAAGCTAACTAAGTTAGAAATAAGAAAAGCAGGATACAAAAAGCTGGTTCTTTGAGATCAATGAAATTGAAAATATTTATCCAGATATATCAAGGGAAATGAAGACATAATTTACAAATATCAGGAATGAGAGAGCTGGCATTACTATGGACTCTACAGATATTTAAGAAGATAATAAGGTAATTCTGTGAATAATATTATGCCGATATATTAGACAACTCAGAGGAAAAGGGCAGATTTCTTGAAAGATAAAAATTGCCAAAACTCATTCAAGAATAAATAGAAAATCTGAAGGTCCCAAATTTACTAAATAAATTGAAGTTTAAAACTTTCCCACAGGGCTTCCCTAGTGGCGCAGTGGTTGAGAGTCTGCCTGCCGATGCAGGGGACGCGGGTTTGTGCCCCGGTCTGGGGAGATCCCACACGCCACGGAGCGGCTGGGGCCGTGAGCCATGGCCTCTGAGCCTGAGTGTCCGGAGCCTGTGCTCCACAACGGGAGAGGCCACAACAGTGAGAGGCCCACATACCGCAAAAAAACTTTCCCACAAAGAAAACACAAGACCCTGATTGCTTCCCTGGTGCATTCCACAAAACATTTAAGAAAGAAAGAATACCAGTTCTGCAAATGTTCTTCCAGAAAATTAAAATGGAGCAATTTCTTCCTAACTCATTCTATGAATCAATCATTACCCTGATACCAAATTCAAACAAAAACATTATTAGATTATAAAAAAAACTATAGACCAATATTCTTCATATAGATGCAAAAATTCCAGACAAAATTTTAGCAAGTCAAATCTCAAAATATATAAAAAAGATAATACACTTCTTCAAAATCCATGAACCCAATCTTATCATAAGATACCAGCCAAGCCCAAACCGAGGAAAATTCTACAAAATATCTCACCAGTATTCTTCAAATGTGCCAAAGTCATGAAAAACAAGGAAAGACAGAGAAATTGTCACACACTGGAGAAATCTAAACATAATGACTAAAGGCAACGTGGTATCCTGGACTGGATCCTGGGTCAGCAAGAAGATACTAAAGAAAAATCTGGTGAAATTCTATTAAAATCTGAAGTTCCATTAATAGTATTGTACCAATGTTAATTTCTTTGTTTTGATAAATATGCCATGGTTATGTTAGATATTAACACTATGAAAACCTGGGTAAAGGGTCTAAATGCAAAGGAGCTAAAACACACAAAAAACTGAAAAAGAAGAAAGTTGGAAGACCAACATTACCTGATTTCAAGACATTAAAAAGCAACAATAGTCAAAACTGTCTGGTATGGGCATAAAGGTAGACAAATTGATCAATAGAACAGAATAAGAAGTTCAGAAATAGAGCCACACATATATAGATAGCTGATTTTTGAAAACAGTGTGAAGGTAATTCAGTGGAGAATAATCCTTTCAAATGACATTGTAATAATTAGATATATACAGCTGCAAGAAATAAACTTTGATACATACCTCACATTACATACAAAAATCAATTCATAATGGGATCATACATCTAACATAAAACTATAGAAAACATAGGAGAAAATCTTTGTGATTTTGCATTTTGGCATAGATTTTTAAATGTGACACGAAAAGCACAATCAATAAAAGAACATGAATAAATTGAATTTCGCCAAAATTAAAAACTTCTGCTATTCATAAGACACTGTTAAGAAAGTGAAAAGAAAAAGCCATAAACTTAGGGGAAATATTTGCAAAGCATATATCTGATAAAGGACTTGTTATTAAGAGTTTATAGACAGAAATTAAGAAAGCAAACAATCCAATAAAAAATGAGTAAAATATTTGGACAGCTTTCCAAAGATGATATGTGAATGGGAAATAAGTACAGGAAAAGATTTCATCAAGGCAGAAATAGAGACACAGATGTAGAGAACAAATATATGGACACCAAGGGGGAAAAACGGAGTGTGGGGTGTGTGTGTGTGTGTGATGAATTGGGAGATTGAGATTGACATATATACACTAATATGTATAAAATAGATAACTAATAAGAACCTGCTGTATACAAAAAAAAAAAGAAACACAGAAAGAAAAGATTTCAACATCATTATTCATTAGGAATTGCAAATTGAAACCACGTGAGAGACAACTAAATACCTATTAGAACAGTTAACATTTTAAAAGTTGGCCATACTAAGCATTGACAAGGATGTAGAGAAAATGGAACTCTCATATACTGCTGGTTGAAATATATAATAACACAAGAAGTTTGGAAACAGTTGACCATTTTTTCAAAAGCAAAGTATGCATGTATCATATAATCCAGTCTACTCCTAGTATTTACCTGAGAGAAAAGGAATCATACCCTATATAAGAAGGCTTATAGAAATATGCTCACTAAAGCATTAGTTTAATAGTCCAAACTGGAAATAACCCAATGGTCATCGGCAAGTGAATGGATTAACAAATTGCAGTAAATCCATTTATCAGTATACTACTACTACCAGTCTCAGGAATCTTATCTCCAGGTGAGTGTTTGGGAACAAGACGGTCACAAAATGATAGAAAAAAGAGCTGATATTAAACAAAAATAGACCCACAAACCAACCTCTTTCAAATGTAAGCCCTTCTAAAACAAAAAGAGTACAATGAGACAAATGCTTTGTGTTCTCAATAAACCATCAAAAGAGAAATAAATGCATGCACCAGGAAACCCATGCAATAAAAACATAAATAATGCATCAATGCCTTAAAAACTGGTGAAGATTGGTTTAGGATTTAAAATATTCAGTATTCTTGTTGTGTGTATAGATTAATTTTCTAAAAATTTCTACTTGAGTTAATACTCAGAATACGTAATATATAAATCTGTTTTTATTTTGGGCTGAAGTACATTGCTTTGTTTTTTAACCTGCTCAATTGTTTGATTTGCTTAAGCCAAATTGACTCCTGCCTGCCAAACTCTCAGGCCTATATTAAGATTTTTACAATTCAAGAGATTTGAATTTAGAGAATTTCTTGGAAATCTTAATGCACCAAACTCAGAGTGAGGACTGATCACTCAAAGAGGATAATCCTTTTTTGGGAACCAACTGCATAAGCAGCTCTGGCTTAGATGTACAGAAGACTTCAGAAGAAACCTCTGTAATCCGAGGTTTATCTCTAGCCTGACATGAGTACCTGACATTTCTACCTTGTTGAACTCAGACATTTCAGCTTTCATCTTCTTCCATATATACACCCAAGAGAGTATCTCTCAGATTTATACTTCAAGGCTACCTTCTCTGAACTCTTTTTATCATTCATGCTCACTAATCTACATATTTTTTATTGTAAAAGTGCCTCTTACTAAGAGAAGTTTCATGAAAACTAAAAATCTGGCTGTTTCAATGATTCTTAGAAACAGAGCTACTCTCACATCAGGCAATCTTGTAGACTATATGCTGGTTTCATTCCCTGTGAAGAAAAGCAATCCAGAGAAGACTATGTTCTAATGCACAGAAAAAGAAATATACTAAATATAATGGCTATTCCATAAAAACTGAGCAAATTCTGCCGTTTTTCACCTTCAATCAAGTTGTCACCTAAACATAGGGACCTGTTAGTGGAGTCTACCCATGAGCTCTGCAGGAATCCATCCAGAAGCCAAATATCACTGCCACGCAGCTGGACTCGACACTGTCTATCCTCTCTGTCTTCATCTCTCAGACAAATTCAAGAACCATGGGTTTGGTGAGTAAAGAGCTAAGTCAGCCTAGTTTGGCCACACTAGATACACTGGATATGTTCAACAAGGCCACAGAATAATATGCTCTGTAAAAATCCATTAATTTTCAGGCTTCTGTATTTTTTTTTTGGTTTTAATTTCAGAAAAATTTCCTCAGAAACAATGTTAAAACATCCACTTTCCATATCTTAACAGAATAAAAATGTCATATCTACCCTCTTCCCCCATGACAAGTGCATAGGGTGCAACGAATCTAAACCAAATCCAAAAATGAGAGAGACTAAGGAGTAGAGGCAAAGAGCGGTGGCTCCTTGGCATGGTGTGAATCAAGACAGTTTGCTAGGATTCATCCCTTCCCACCCACAGTGTTCATGTTTTCATCCACTTTTAGAAAATATCCCTGTTGAGTCCATTCAGAAAGGCACTTTGGGGACACCCACAAAAAATAGTTTTCCTGCAATATTAAAAGCACAGAAGAAAGAATAGGGAATTTAATTCCATGAAACACTTTAAAGCCAATTATGATAGGTGTAAAAATATAGAGATTATTAGGGCATATGCAGTCTAAACTTAAAGAAGAGGGAGTAAGCCAGGTATGGATTTAAAACAAATCAGACAACACACAGCAAAATGAAGAAAATGTTCTGGAAATTGAAGAATAAAGATGATGTTAGGAATTGAAACAGAAAGTGGCAAAAAAGAAGAAAAAGGAAAGATGGCAGAGCTTAATATATAAGAACCTCTGAGGGACTTACATTTGGAAGGAAGAGGGAGGAAGATGAGGAACAGGAGAAGAAGTGGAGGATCCACAAAGGATACCATACAGGAGTGATGAGAGAAATAAATGTGAAGGGAAATTTTTTAAAAGTCCAAGAAATAATTTTTGCCACTTAAATAAATGGCATTAAATAGAATCAAATTATAAAAGGATTTCAAGAGTGGTGACTGAAAACAAATCCTTGAGTTCACGAATAACTTGTGTGAGAGCACATTTCCAAAGAGTAATGTGTGTGAAGTGGAGCCATTACAGTCAGGCTGACTTTAAGGAACTCGACTGTGAAGAGTTAAGTACAGTTGGAAAAGGTTATATTTAAGGGAAGTCTGGTTGATGTTGTTAAAATAGAGAAACACTCAGCTATATTGGTAGATAGGAGAAAAAGAAGAACCACAGGGGAAAAGTGATGGCACGTCATATACCAGAGACAGGAGGATTAGCTGGGCAGTGGAAAACTTTCAATATCCATTTTTTGAAGGAGAATAATAATTCAGGTTAAGAAAAAGAAGTTCTCAAAAAAAAAAGAAGAAAAGACTTCCTTTTTATCTGATCTATTACATATACTAAAAATGATGAAGGAAGGAAGGAAGAGGTTAAGTCCAAAAGAAAATTCTTTTGTGGGGGGACTTTTAGGAAATATATTGTTTTGTCAATGTCTGAACACTTCCCGCCAGTCAAAGGAGCAGAGAAGCCACTGTTAAAGAAACATGCATGAACAAAATTACATATACTTTTGTCAAAATCATAAACAAATCACTTATAGTCATACATCCAGCTCAATTCCCGCTGACCTATAAAGTAGTGAGTGGTACTTCATACATCAGAAAATATTTCACATCTTTCGGTTTGCCAGGCAAAATCCCAAGTCTGCTGAAAACTTCTAAATTTATGTATACACTGCAGGTTCCCTGTGCATAGAAGAACACCTCAGATTGGCAAAAGCTGGAGTTTAATGTATCTTTATATGATGGGAGTCTAGGGAGTAGAGAACCTTAATAATGTTACACAAAAACAGTAGGCCATCCTGCAAATCTGTGCTATAGTAGTACACATCTTGGCCTAATGTCATAAACAGAAGGGATCCTCTATATACTTTGGGAGAAACCACAAGATTTGTCTTCCAGTTTTGACTCTTAATAGGGCAGCAAAAGGTCAACTAGGATCTATGGATTACCTACAATAAACATTAATTGGCTTAGATATACACAAAGATGTAAAGATATAGGTAACCTGTTGTAACAGTATCTTCAAACAAAACCTCTTTGTTCTGTTTTGTGTAGGAATCCAGGGTTTCTTGAGGTATATGCATGACCCAGGATCTCAAGATTACAAATATGAAAAAATGTCCAAGTTCTGTTATGCTGGGCTTCTTTGGTGGTGCAGTAGTTAACAATCCACCTGCCAAGGCAGAGGACATGGGTTCGAACCCTAGTCTGGGAAGATCCCACATGCCACAGAGCAATTAAGCCAATGCACCACAACTACTGAGCCTGCACTCTAGAGCCCGCGAGCCATGACTACGGAGCCCACGAGCCACAACTACTAAAGCCCGCGCGCCTAGAGCCCATTCTCCGCAACAAGAGAAGCAACTGCAATGAGAAGCCCACGCACCACAATGAAGAGTATCCCCCACTTGCTGCAACTAGAGAAAGCCCGCACACAGCAACAAAGACCCAATGCAGCCAAAAATAAATAAATAAATAAATAAGCAATGTTATGACAGAACTGCTCTACATTTAAAAAATACAAAACAAAGAAGACAGTGCTATCCTACCCAACTAATAACCTTCCTATCCAATCCCAACAATCTCCCAATCTCCTTCACCACGTACTTTCCAGAGACACTAGCAAATACTGAAAATGCAGAAAATATGTAAATTGACCCCAGACAATATTTCAGGTGTGGAGATTATTTCAAATATCATTTTTCTTCTGTATGTTTGAAATTTAATTTTTAGAAAGCAAATGAATTATGTACTATTTTGGGTCATTTAAGTCAAGAAAATAACTTCTAATATATCTCTATGGTAATGTAACTCCTTAAAATAAAATTTTATTTGTTTTTGTCCTAGCAAAGACAGGACTAACTAAAACACCTGGATGATTAATCATTTAAACATTCTGATGATAAATGTAATATATATTTGTTGTAGAAAACTTAGAAAAAAATAAAAAACTATAATCAAGAAAATAAAAACCACCCATAATCCCATCATCTGAGTTACTGTGTATGGATATCTTTCTAGTGTTTCTATGTATCTGCATTTTTATACAAATATAAGATACTCATAATTCTCTTTTTTGTTTCATGTAGTAACATGGATATTTTCATGTTACAACATATTCTTTTCAAATAAAATTTTAATCAGTGTCTGTAGTCCATCATTCTTTTTCCAAATACCATTATTTAAAAGTAAGGTTTTGAAGATCTTTATCTTAGCCAATATTTTTGTACATCTCTGCTTCTTTTAGATTACTTTCTAGAATCAGAATCATAGGATAAATTTTATATTTTAAGACTTTTTTAAATAGATTGCTAATTTTTCCTCCAGCAGATTCATTTAAAAAAAAATTACATTCCCATCAGTAAGAGACAAGTGACATTTAGCTACCTTGCAAACTCTGGCTCTAGAATATTTTAAATATTTATCTTTTTGCTGGTCTCCACCTCATGACTACTTGTTTTAATATTCATATCTTGAATATCAACTGAATTTTGGCTACCTATATTTCTCTATGTGTTAAGTCCTTAATCATTTTATTTATCCATGCTTCAGTAAGTGTGTTCATATTTGTTATTGAGTGTAAGAGCTTCAAAGAGGAAGTGACATATGAACTGGGTTTTTGAAGGATCATTTTACCATTGAAGAATCAGGGGAATGCCATCCTATTGAAAGGCACAAAAGTATGAAAGAACCTAAAACATTGACAGACAGTGAGAAATTCACTGTAGCAGTAACACTGGACACTGAAAGAGGAGGTGTCCAATGTTGCAGGTAATGGACCCTTGCAAAAATGAAGCTGTCAGCAGATAAAGACAACACAAACAGATGGAAAGATATACCACATTCTTGGACTGGAAGAATCAATATTGTTAAAATGACTATACTACCCAAGGCAATCTACAAATTCAATGAAATCCCTGTCAAATTAACAATGGCATTTTTCAGTGAACTGGAACAAAAACTTTTTTAATTTGTATGGAAACACAAAAGACCACAAATAACAAAAGCAATCTTGAGAAAGAAGAATGGAGCTGGAAGAATCATGCTCCCTGGCTTAAGACTATACTACAAAGCTACAGTAATCAAAACAGTATGGTACTGGCACAAAAGCAGACATATAGATCAATGGAACAGGATAGAAAGCCCAGAAATAAACCCACACACTTATGGTCAATTAATCTATGACAAAGGTGGCAAAAATATACAATGGAGAAAAGACAGTCTCTTCAATAAGTGATACTAGGAAAACTGGATAGCTACATGTAAAAGAATTAAATTAGAACATTCTTTAACACCATATACAAAAATGAACTCAAAACAGAGTTACCACATGATCTTGCCATTCCACTCCTGGGCATATATCCAGAGAAAAGATACATGCAGCCCAGTGTGCATAGCAGCACTATTTACAATAGCCAAGACATGGAAGCAACCTAAGTGTCCATCAACAGATGAATGGATAAAGAAGGTGTGGTATATATAAACAATGGATTATTACTCATCCATAAAAAAAGAATGAAATAATGCCATTTGCAGCAACATGGGTGGACCTAGAGATTATCATATTAAGTGAAATAAGTCAGACGGAGAAAAACAAATACATATGATATCACTTATATGTGGAATCTAAAAACATTATATAAATGAATTATTTACAACACAGAAATAGACTCACAGACATAGAAAACGAATTTATGGTTACCAAAGGGGATAGCCAGGGGCTGGGGGGAGATAAATTAGGAGTTTGGGATTAACATATACACTCTGCTATATATGAAATAGGTAAACAAGGACCTGCTCTACAGCATAGGGAACTATATTCAATATCTTGTAATTATCTATAACGGAAAAGAATCTGAAAAAGAATATATATACATATATATATATATATATATAACTGAATCACTTTGCTGTACACCTGAAACTGACACCACATTGTAAATTAGCCATGCTTCAATTTAAAAAAAAGAAGTGTATGTGCTCAAAACTCAATCATGTAATTCAGCATCAAGTTCACATCACTATTGGCCTATCTATCAGTTTTATTTTAGAGCCAAATATTATTTCAAGATCGAGCTATATTTCTTCAAAGCCAATAAATCAATCTATAAATCAATTGCCCAATAACATAATATTTCTAATGACTGAATGCAATACATTTTGGAATAAGCTATACTATATTCTCCAGCTTAAATTTTCATAAATATTTCTCCCTTTTTAATGAAATCACAGTTTAACAATATATCGAACAATCTAAACATCTTGACTGCACAAAAATTGAGGTTTTCAATGGTTATGAAACAGTGGATTAAGTTTTCATAAGATCAAGCATATGTGCAAGCAACTTTCTTCCTGGAAATGGTCACTAGGTTTAAAACAGCATTGACAATAATGTAAGGGAAATGTGATATACAGGTCTCTAGAAAGCAGCTGTGCAAACAAAGGGAAGAACCTTATGGAAAACCATGACACATTAAGAGATCTGTTGATTATATTTCATGTCTATTTCAAGAAATTTTGCTTATACGAAATCAAGAATATAGCCTCAAATGGATAATTTGGTAGGTTACACATTGCCTTCATACTGCTTGATTCATGTTTTTCACTTGACTGAACACCACTTGCAGTCTGAATATAAAATGATTAGATTTCAGTAATGCAGATTTTGTTCCAAATGCATTAAAATAGTTAACACATATACATAACATTTCTATATCTTTGTGTATTTGAAAATTGCATAATGTTTACCATTTTAAGATAAGAATGAAATAGGATATTTTAAAATATCATATTTGGCAAGTAGCTAGCAATATTAGTCTTCTTTTCCAAATGCAAATTAATTTTCTCACCATGATAACAAACTAAAATATTGTCATAATGACAGGTAACATTTTAGTACCCTGTAATTCACTACATTTAAGTACTGCATAACCTTTTGCTCACTTGGAAAATAAACTTACAGACCTTCTTGAAATAAACTACTATTAATGTCTTCAGCTAAATTTTTTCACTAGTTCATATCATTTTTTAAAAGGTTTTCCATTTAAAAGATAAATCTAAATCTCCTATGCCCTTGATTTTATAATTAAAAGATATTTATCTGCCCTCCAGTGTTTTTCCTGAAATTCCTTCAAATAATCTTGAGAAAAACAAATTATAAACAAAGATAAATCAATTTTTGGTTATCTTATTTACCTAGTTAATATTGTCATTTTAAATGTATAAACTTAAAAATCTTCCTATAAGAAACAATTCTTCAATATTTTCTCTTGAAAACATTATCTGATACTACAATAGGAATTTTGTTATACATTTTTCCTAAAACATTACACTGAAAGTATAAACAAAAAATGAAAACTCTATTTAGACCTTTGATATCACAAATATCTCAAATCAGGATGATTCCATTACCCCTTTACTTTTTTCCTATGCCTCTACTTCCCAAATATTTCTAGTCATAGAAAACTGGGGAATGGCAAATGAAGTAATATTGAAATAATTATAATAATAATAATAATTGACAGCATTTACATCCTTAGTCTTTGCTTATGTATTAACTTTTTAAATGCTCTACAACAACCCTTTTCAGTAGATCTTCATATTAACTCCAATTTTGCAAGAACAATGATCCAGCCCTGTGGTACGCACATAATGGGTTTGACTTCATGTTTTTTCTCTTCAAAGGTGGATAATAAATATTCTTCTCAGTCTTTCCCTTTGGCTACAGAAGGCCATTTCTGGTTTTCTATCTTTAAAGGATAAATAACTTTCAGAATCATCATCTCCTCTTGGCTGACCGCTGCCAGCATCTGTTTTCAGTCATCCCCTACATACCTTCCAAGACTTTTCTCTTCATCTTTCTGACCTTTTCTCTCTGACCCAAATCTATGCACCTCTTTTCTCAACTTGCACTCATTTTTCCGAACTCCTATTCCTAAACCCGTCTGCTAGTTTATATCAAGCTCATTGTTTTTATATGCACCTCACTTACAAAACTATCAAAGATTGCTATGTCAACAATTTTAAGTATTTGAGGTAAAATCCAGATGTTTGTATTGAACAGCAGTGCCAAACACCAGACATTTAATATAAACAATATGTTTACAAACCCTAGTGTACTGGGTAGAATATTTTTAAACTCATATAACTAGACAGAGTATTGAACATGTATAAGAAATAAAAAGCATTAAGTTTGAAAAATCGTTTTTCTATATTATTTTCACAACTTCAGCTGGATATACCTGAGTGTGGAATTTGTATTTTAGTTTTATTGTTAAGAAGCAAACATATATTATTTCTATTTTTTAAACCAATTGAAAGGTCAGTTATGAAAGCAATTAAACTAGAATATAGTTTATTTATATTGTGAAAAATTACACTGAAAATATCTCTATTTTCTAATTAATTAATCATAATATATGATCATTGATTGTACCCAGGTTTCTTTATATTAAGAAACATAATAGGACTCTAAAAGAACTCATTACGATCAGGAAGAAAATTATGCAAGAGGTTTAAAATTTTTTATACTTTTAATACAGTATGTTAAAAAAATTTAGTTTAGGTAAACCAATAGTACAGCCCCAACTCTTCTGTTTTCTAGCCCTATGATCTTAGACTAATTATTTAAATTCTGTAAACCTGTTTCTTCGTCTGTAAAATAAAGACAATAGCAGTGCATATTTCATATCTTTGCTATGAAGAATAAATGTGAAATGTAGTTAAAGTACTTGGTATGATGCCTAATAAAGCATATATAATCAATAAATTGTTATTTTTATTATTATAAAATAATTACCATTATACAGTAGAAACAAATTACAGAATCAGAGAATCAGTTCACAATGAATGAAAAAGGAGGACCTTACATTGAAATCAGAACTATTGTATCTGGATGCAGCAAGATAATTTCACAATAAGTTTAAGGAAATCCTATTTAACTAAAGAGAAAAATTGTGTTCTCCATGTAAAAGATTATATTCCAATACATGTCAGATATTTTAAATGTATAGGAATGTTCAGCAAAATATCAGGCTATTAAAACTGAAGAGTCTGTTAAAAAAAAAAAAAAACTCTACTGGTTATATCCCAGCATATAATCGATCATGGAAATGCACTTCTTTATTGCTTTATTGCTCATACAACAGCTGAAGGAAGAAATAACCTCAAAATCAGTTAATGTAGGAAACCAAGAAACATATTCTATTTAATCCCTAAGTTTATTTTTCTTCCCACAGTAATAAAATATCCCTCTCTGCAGAAGCTGAATTATTTGAGTAGAAATGTGGAGTAGGCAAGTTTCAGACACACTTATGTCTTCCAAACCTAGACCATGAATAACAACAAACTGTAATCATTTTCTTGGCAAGAGATAAAAAATTAAGCATGGATGTCTTAAAAGAGAAAAACAGGTTTATACCTTTCTGATGTTGTGTGATTAGCTAATAGAAGTTCTTTTTGCTGTATAATGTACTGTTCCTTCCCTGAAGGACTCATAAACTTATCTAGGCAACACCTAGTTAAATCAGGCATTTATTAAATTTCACTATCCTTTTAATTCACCTTTGAACTCTTGGAACAGGTTATTAAATGAGACAGCCAAAGTTCCCTTTTGCACCTGCAAATAACAATTGAATATACAATTAAGGATCATTTCCTCTTTTTTGAAATTCAAATAATGGCATTAAAACAGAGTGTAATATTTTTATCTGCATCTGGTCAGGCTATTTCCTGGCATTTGGGAGAAGGTAACAGGATGACTGCATAAAAATGCTACATGAAGATGCTGAGGTAATCTCTAGGTGACTTCGGAAACGTAGGCAACTACTAGACATTAAAGTATACAGTATGAAAACAGACCACACACCTCTAAAGCCACTTTAAGCGGCAGGGCATGAGAGGCAGGGGAAGGGGAAGGAAACGACAAACTTGTGTTTCTACATGAAAACAAAATAAATAAATAAATAAAAATTAAGTTAACACTAATATTTAATTTGGATGAAACATGTTTAAAAATATATATTTCTAGCAGCCTTAGAACTCATTATCCAGAAAGATCTAAAACATTTAATGCAATTTACCCTTCCCCAAACAGTCATATAAACTTTTCTCATACCCACTTGCATAAGCATATTCTCTGGAGCAGTTTTCATTTCTTATCTACCAGAATTCTTCTAGACATTTCCAAAGCTTCTCCCACACAACTCCTTTTTAAAACCTGAAGATCATATTCAATATCTGTATTACATTCACTATCTGTATTCATCTCTAATAGGCTGTTGTGTGTTACCAACTAGTCAATTTTAATTGCTACTGAACTCTTTCCCAATTAGTCTAAAAAGTTAATCCTTAACTCCAACTAAGAGTTTTCTAAGTTTATCATTTTTTGAAAGAGTTCTTTGCTACTACCATTTCCTGCATTCACATATCCCTGAATTCAGAATCCAAAGTGAAAAATACAAAGTATTACCAAGGAACTATAACAAATTTGCAATACCATTGTAATTTCAGAAATTTTAGAGCCACAAGAAATCTCAAACATTTAATTCAAAGTTATCATCTATGGATGAGGAAACTGAGTCCCAAAGAGATTAAACAACTTGCCTATGAAGAGGGAAGAGATATGGGAACATATGTATATGTATAACTGATTTACTTTGTTATAAAGCAGAAACTAACACACCATTGTAAAGCAATTATACTCCGATAAAGATGTAAAACAAACAAACAAACAAAAAAAACTTGCCTACGATCATCCAGCTAGTTAATGGAACCAGAATTTCCCAAGACTGTCCTGGTTGAATTATACCCTGTTATCTCTTAAAGCTGTCCCAGTTTAAAAAATAAATCATAAGGTCCCCCTAGTTAATGTAACTACTCAAGTCTAAACTAGAAGCTGGGCATCTCCCTCAAAACAAATTTTTTTAAAGCACTGAATCCTAGTCCCTAGGCAAACTGGTAGTGCCAACTTTTCCCTGATTTTTCAAAGTAACTAAACTAAAATCAAACCAACCTACAAAAAAATGTAATAACTATCACAGAGGAATGTGTCTTATCAAATTATCTTTTTTCATTCTATTAGACTCTGCATTTCTTTATAAATACAGACCTCAAAGTAAGTTCTATAAGAAAGAAACTAGCCTAGAAACTGCCAAATAAAAATTGTCACTTGCCATCTGTCTCTACAAGGATTGAGTCACTAGCTACTGCAATTGCTGACCTACAACACCTGAAAGTAGTTCAGGGTGGAGATCAGGAATGAGACACTCTGTGCTCTGGGAAAACCTGGCAGAACAGGCCTTCAGAGAGTTAGATATTTTCAGGAGGTTTTATGAGCCCAATTTCTTGCATCTTCTCATATCTAGGAAAGCACTAAAATCATTAATGGAGACATCTATTCCTATGACTAGCAGCAACCTCCTCATTACTGGCAGCAAGCCTCTGCCAACATGTGTGCTTGACTGCGCATCTCCCCCTTCACCAAAATCACAGTATATTGACTCCTCTCCTCCCACCCCCAGCTCTTCAGAGCAGTTCCTCAGAGCTATCTGAGATGCTGCCTCCCAGGCTATAGTCCTCATTGTGCCCCAAGTAAAACTTAACCTACAACTCTCACGTTGTGCTTTTTTCTTTTTTCAGTCAACAGAACATAGGGGCACAGTTCTGATGTGTCTGTATTCAATGTATGGGCAAGACATCACATTATTCGAATAACGCATATGTGGTAATACTGCTATCAACAAGGCAGTGAATGGCAAAGAAACGTGGGACATGTAAGGTTTCAGAAACTGGGGGAGGTTGAAAGATAGAGGGTAGAAAGATGTTAGAAAAGATTCATGGGAAAGATGCCATGTTTGGGAAAGGCCTTTAACACACCCGATTTCAAAAGTCAGAATGCTGGAGAGAGAATAAGAGAAGAGAGAAAATCATGACCATGTTCAGGGAATTGGAAGGAGTTGAGGCAGGTTGAAGAAGAGATGAGGCTGTGGGAGTGGTGAGATGGGAGTGTGGGGACAATAGAGAGAGGAATGTGAACGTACAGACGATCATTTTATGTAATCCAGTAGCCAGTAAGGAGCTGGTAAAAAATTCCAGAGAAGCTGACAACAAACACACTTTTGGGATAATCTGATAGCAGTTTGTAGATTTTCAGTAGAATTTATTTTAGAAAGTTGTTGCAAACATCTAGCTGTGAAGTAGAGAGTAAAATACTAAGCCAGAATCAATAAGAACATGGATTAGGAAACTAGTCACATCTGGGTTTGAAATAGTCTCTGCCATTTATTGTGTTTTGAACAGTTTTCTTAGCCTTTGTAAATTTTTTTCCAGATTCTACCTTTGTAATCTAGGAAGGGTTAATAGGAAACTCGGTTTTGTTTGGAGGCTAAGTGAAATAGAAAAACATATTTATCTCAGGACATAGAAAATACTAAGGATACAATTTCGTTCCTTTTTATGGCTAATATTCCATTGTATATATGTACCCATTTGTAGAGACATGGATGGACCTAAGACTGTCATACAGAGTGAAATAAGTCAGAAAGAGAAAAACAAATATGGTATATTAACACGTATATGTGGAAACTGAAAAATAGGTATAGAAGATATTATTTACAAAGCAGAAATAGAAACACAGACGTAGTGAACAAACTTATGGATACCAAGGGGGAAGGGGGGATGGGATGAACTAGGAGACTAGAATTGACATATATACACTATTGATACTATGTATAAAATAGATAACTAATGAGAACCTACTGTATAGCACAGGGAATGATACTCAATGCTCTGTGGTGACCTAAATGAGAAGGAAATCCAAAAAAAAGAGGGGATATATGTATATGTATAGCTGATTCATTTTGCTGTACAGTATAAACTAACACAATATTGTAAAGCAGCTATACTCCAATAAAAAAATATTAAATTAAAAAAAGAAAATAGTAAGGATTCAGTGTTAAACGTTAGTGAAATTGATGTTGTTAAAGAAGTAATAGTGGTAGCCCATTTTTAAGACTAATCTGAGATAGATGTATAATAAAGCAGTCCTTGATAACAGTAATTGAACTTGATTTTATTTTTATGCCAGGATTCTTAAAACATTTTAGTATTTCTGATGTTGGGAAATTATTTTGCCTTACCAAAAATTGTTAACTTGGGGGACCTTCAAGATGGCAGACGTGGGTATCACCTTCCTCCCCACAAGTACTTCAAAAATACATCTACATGTGGAACAACTCCTACAGAACACCTACTGAATGCTGGCAGAAGACCTGAGACCTCCCAGAAGGCAAGAAACTCCCCACGTACCTGGGTAGGGCAAAAGAAAAAAGAAAAAAACAGAGACAAAGAATACAGATGGGACCTGCACCAGTGGGAGGGAGCTGTGAAGGAGGAAAGGTTTCCACATACTAGAAGCCCCTTCGTGGGCGGAGACTGCGGGTGGCAGAGGGGGGAAGCTTCGGAGCCACAGAGAGCACAGCAACAGGGCTGCGGAGGGCAAAGCGGAGAGATTCCCGCACAGAGGATCGGTGCAGAGCAGCACTCACCAGCCCGAGAGGCTTGTCTGCTCACCCGCCGGGACGGGCGGAGGCTGGGAGCTGAGGCTCGGGCTTGGGTCTGATCCCAGGGAGAGGACTGGGGTTGGCGGCGTGAACACAGCCTGAAGGGGGCTAGTGCGCCACAGCTAGCCGGGATGGAGTCCGGGAAAAGGTTTGGACCTGTCAAAGAGGCAAGAGACTTTTTCTTCCCTCTTTGTTTCCTGGTGGAGAGGAGAGAGGATTAAAAGCGCTGCTTAAAGGAGCTCCAGAGACTGGCGCGAGCCGAGGCTATCAGCTAGGACATCAGAGACGGGCATGAAACGCTAATGCTGCTGTTGCAGCCACCAAGAAGCCTGTGTGCAAGCACAGGTCACTATCCACACGCCCCTGGAAGCCTGTGCAGCTGCCACTGCCAGGGCCCCGTGATCCAGGGACAAGTTCCCCAGGAGAACACACGGTGTGCCCCAGGCTGTTTGTTGCAACATCACATCGGCCTCTGACTCAGCAGGCTTGCCCAGCATTCCAATTATAACAACCATACCCCTTCCCCACCCCCTCACCAGTGAGCCAGAGCCCCCTAATTAGCTGCTGCTTTAACCCTGTCCTGTCTGGGTGGGAACAGATGCCTGAGGGCAACCTACAAGCAGAGGCAGGGCCGAAACCAAAGCTGAACCGCAGGAGCTGTGTGAACAAAGAAAAGAAAGGGAAATTTCTCCCAGCAGCCTCAGGAGCAGCAGATTAAATCTCCACAATCAACTTGATGTACTCTGCATCTGTGGAATACCTGAATAGACAATGAATCATCTCAAAATTGAGGTGGTAGACTTTGGGAGCAACTGTAGACTTGGGGTTTGCTGCCTGTGACTGATTTGTTTCTAATTTTTATGTTTAATTTAGTTTTTAGTGCTTGTTATCATTGGTGGATTTGTTTATTTGTTTGGTTGCTCTCTTTTTTTTTTAATTATTATTATTTTAATATATTTTTTTCTTTCTTTTTTTCTTCCTTTTCTTCTGAGCCGTGTGGCTGACAGAGTCTTTGTGCTCCAGCTTCATGTCAGGTCTGAGCCTCTGAGGTGGGAGAGCTGAGTTCAGGACATTGAACAACCAGAGACCTCCCGGGCACATATAATATCAATCAGCGAGAGCTCTCCCAGAGATCTCTGTCTCAACCCTAAGACCCAGCTCCACCCAATGGCCAGCAAGCTCCAGTGCTAGACGCCCCATGCCAATCAACTAGCAAGACAACTAGCAAGACAACACATGGAAGGATGCTCAACATCACTAATCATTAGAGAAATACAAATCAAAACTACAATGAGGTGTCACCTCAGACCACTCAGGATGGCCATCATCAAAACATCTACAAACAATAAATGCTAGAGAGGGTGTGGAGAAAAGGGAACCCTCTTGCACTGTTGGTGGGAATGTAAATTGATACAGCCACTATGGAGAACAGTATGGAGGTTCCTTACAAAACTAAAAATAGAACTACCATATGACCCAGCAATCCTACTACTGGGCATATACCCTGAGAAAACCATAATTCAAAAAGAGGCATGTACCACAGTGTTCATTGCAGCACTATTTACATTAACCAGAACATGGAAACAACCTAGGTGTCCATCAACAGATGAATGGATAAAGAAGATGTGGCACATATATACAATGGAATATTACTCAGCCATAAAAAGAAATGAAATTGAGTTATTTGTAGTGAGATGGATGGACCTGGAGTCTGTCATACAGAGTGAAGTTAGAAAGAGAAAAACAAATACCGTATGCTAGCCCATATATATGGAATCTTAAAAAAAAAATGGTTCTGATGAAACTAGGGGCAGGACAGGAATAAAGATGCAGATGTAGTGTACGGACTTGAGGACACGGGGAGGGCAAATAGTAAGTTGGGATGAAGAGAGAGAGTATCGATATATATACACTACCAAATGTAAAAAGATAGCTAGTGGGAAGCAGCTGCATAGCACAGGGAGATCAGATCCATGCTTCATGACCACCTAGAGGGGTGGGATAGAGAGGGTGTGAGGGAGATGCAAGAGGGGGGGATATGGGTATATATGTATACATATAGCTGATTCACTTTGTTATATAGTAGAAACTAACACAACATTGTAATGCAATTATACTCCAATAAATATGTTTTAAAAAATTGTTAACATACTTTTTTCTAATGTAATACATACATGTATACAATATGAGATCAGATTGAAGGTGTTTAAGAATAGTTTTGTAATAATATTATGATTTTACAATTAAAGAGTCCCTTTTTGGCCCATAATCATGAAGGCATTGCACAATTTTCTAGCTCCTGCTAAAGTCCAGTCAGACTTGAAATATACTAGCTTCCATTTAACTGAGGGCAGTGTGCCATGAATTCTGAAACATATGCCACTAATTGAGCAGGGCCTTTAATGAGATTTGAATTTGTTCTCTGTTAATGGCCCTCCAATAAGATAAATTCTTAGTTTTCCTCAAAGTAGGCTGTGATCTTGGAAGAGTTAGATAGCATTAGCATTATATTACTTAGACACCAAATGGAAAAATTGAAAATTAAATGAGTGTGAAAAAACTAAACTTGGCATTTACTTAAAATTTTGAAAGAGAAGAGTTATGGCCTAATAATGAAAAGGCACTGATCATATTTTGCTCTAATAAATAGTACATTTATTGAATTAAGAAATAGATTTCAAATAAAGACCAGTTCAAATTTTATTTTCAAG
Organism: Phocoena phocoena; assembly: GCF_963924675.1. Classification (NCBI taxonomy): domain Eukaryota; kingdom Metazoa; phylum Chordata; class Mammalia; order Artiodactyla; family Phocoenidae; genus Phocoena; species Phocoena phocoena. The sequence goes on from NC_089222.1 coordinate 105,378,502, forward strand.
CATATGGGACTTCATTCCAACCCAAGGTAAATTTTTCCTGATCACTGGAAGACAGTGTTACTCACACTTTTCTGTTAAAAATGCTGTAAACGCACACACACATAAACACACATACAAACAGATTTGTATAAACACACATACAAACAGATTTGTCCCAAAATTTTAAGTTTACTGACCATTTTATGAAATTAAGTTTTGCAGTATAACAATAGTATACCACAAATTCTAGTTGCTTTTCTTTTTCTTGTTGTAATGCAATTGGTAACTATCCAGAAAGCTAACTGACCCAACAAAATTCCATGTACTATCAGGACCATATGAGGATTTTCATTCTTCCTGAATAATCAGATAGCATTTTCAGGAGAACTAGCTCATCAGCTTCAAACACCCAATGTTGTTTTAATTAGTTTAATTATGAACTTATGTAGTATTTCTTTTCTTTTAAAAGTTTGTACACTTTTGTATTTTATAATTAAATTTAGATTTTGTTTAAATTTCATGAAAGGATTATGTTTAATGAGAAAGCCATCCTGTTAGCATGATATAACTCAACCATCAGTTTGACTATGAACTGTGGCCAGACATGCCTTTTAGGATCAAAGATGTTTTTTAAGAAAAAAAGTTCATTTATACCCTTTTTCAATTCGTATCAGCTTCACTGAATCCTAAAATTATCTGGGTAGTATATCACTAGACTTCTCTATTTGGGAATCTCCCTTAATGGTCTCGACGTTTTAAATTTAATCCAGTGTTTCAGTGCAGAAAACCTGGTTACCCTTTAATTCTTTCAAATGTTACCACTTAAGCGGCAGGGTGGTGGTGGTGGTGTGCTGAATTGGGCAATTGGGATTGACATGTATACACTGATGTGGCTAAAATTGATGACTAATAAGAACCTGCTGTATAAAAAAATAAATAAAATAAAATTCAAAAAAAAGAAAACAACAACAAATGTTACTGCTTAAAATTCACAAACTATCTGGCATCTGGTAATGCATATTAAATAAAGTGTTTACAAGGTTTAAATATAATATGTTCTACCTCGTTAATTTGGATAAAGTAATTAAGATTTTAAGGAATATTTTGCAGTAAATATGACTGCCTTCTTTTCTTTTGTATTTCCTTCCTTTCTCTTGTCTTATATTCACTTCTCCATTTATTTTTTTCTCTCTTTCACACTTTCCCTGATATATACATAATTGCACACTAAGTATATAAGTTATGTATGTAAGTTTCAAGATGTTCTGCTGATTTGGACCTACAGTGTATAAGAACCAGGTTTTCTCATTTAGCCATTTGGTGAAGAGAATATCCACATTAAGTTACTACAAATCCCTATCATGTGATGATGAAATTTGGACTGTCTATATAATACTGTATGTGCCTTGAGAATGTTCAGTTAGGATATTTTTAAGGATTGCAAGTAATGGAAAACCCTACTTGCCTGGTTAACAATGAGGAAATATTTCGTATAGCATTAAATACAGAGGGTAGTGGATTCCAAGTGAAGGTGTAACCTCTGAATCTACTTCTACGTAAACCTCTGATTTGGCTTTGCCTTCCTCCCAGTATTGGTTTACCCTCAGTTTGGTAGTCAGATGATTTTATGTTATATATTTTTAGCATCTCATCCAGACACACTTGGAAACATTCAGAGACAGTTAAGAGACTATTTTCCTCTTGTGTCTCTTTCTTAAAAATCATTAAATTCTTCCCAGACGCCCACCAATGAACTTTATTCACATCCTACTGGCCAGAGTTAGATTGCTTGCCCACTCCTACATATAAATTTTTGTCCAGAGAGCTGGGATTACCAAAACAGGGTTATCTATTTAACTTCCAGCCCCTGATGCTGAGGATAAAATCAATTGCAGCACTTGGCTGGACAGAGGAGGGATGGATATTTCAATGATATTGGGAATATTCAACAGTATTCATTTAGGAAGTGGGAAGAAGGATGGAATGGATACTGTAGGCAAAAAGTAGAACGTGCTTGGAATTCTGATTTCTCATGTGAAACCCCTTACTCATTAATTTCCATGGGCCCTGATTCCTCTAAGACTACATCTGAGATGGGACACAAGAATTCCAAGAGCGCTTTTCCTTGTAAGTGGAGTTGGTGACAGAATCTGCCTTAGGGATTGAACTTCTGAGGCTATCATCCGTCGGACTTGAGATTTCTTTGGCAACACAGAAAACCTTAGCAGGGTTTTAACCTTCCAATAATTTCAGGAATTGCCATTATAATTTTTGGGAGCATTGTCTCGTTATATGAGAGACAAATACATATATATGAGTATATACATATATATGGCAGCTTTTCCTTGCTCTGTAGATATAATATCTTCTCAAACTTCTCATGGGAATAGTTAATACTAGTTAGAAGGTGCAGCGCTGAGCAGTTAGGAGTCCCTCTATCCTTCACTGAAAAATGAAGCATAGGAATGACTTTGTGATCTTGTCCCAACACAGATTCTGATTCGGTAAGTCTGGAGCAGGACCACAGCATCTGCGTGTTTTCCTAGCTCTCAGTTGCTGTTGATGCTGTTGGTCCCTGGATCACATGTTAAGTAGGAAAGCTATAGAGTATCCAGTCTTCCTAGGATCAATGCTTAGACACTTGATATAGACACTTAAAAAGTTCTTTTAACTCTGGCCACTAGGGTAACTTTTACTACATTTATAATGTCTAACAAATATACAGTGATCTTAATTCAAAAAAGCATAAGAAAGTTTTCAAATATTCCTGGTTTTCAAAGTTTTGCATAAATTTCAAGAAACAACATTTTAGAAATTCCTTTGTGTTGTTTTCTTTTATTCTTTTTTCTTGAGGAAAAGACAATTTTCACTTAAAAGTAGGTGTCTGTTATGCGAAAATATTTAGAACATTTATTACAAACTCTGGCTCATATGTTCTTGGTTCCTTTACAACAACTAGCAAATTTCCCACATAGTGTGTGTACAGAACAAATGAATGCTCAGTGAATGCATTGCTAAACTTCACAAGATTTCAGCTTCTTCACTGGGTAAAATCAAGGTTCTTAAATCTTGCTACCACCCTATAACAACATGTAGCATAACAAAAGGAATGCAAGTCTGGAGGACAGGAGCTTAGCTTGGAGTTCTACCAATTAATCTTGGTGGAAAAGCAAATTCTGTCTCCAAACAGGCATCTGTAAAATACAGATAATAATGTTTTGAATATTAAATTAGATAAGGAATATGTCAATATGTTGTAAAACTAAAAGTGTTATACAAATGTTCATTACATTACTACTACCACTACTCCTACTAGTAGTACCACTACTGGTACTAGTATTAGCAACATTTTGTAGCAATAAAACGACTTTAATTATGTTTGGTCACTTAGAACAGCGGTCCCCAACCTTTTTGGCACCAGGGACCGGTTTCGTGGAAGACAGTTTTTCCACGGATGGGGGCAGGAGGATGGTTCAGGCAGTAATGCGAGCGATGGGGAAGATGAAGCTTCGCCGGTTTGCCCACCGCTCACCTCCTGCTGTGCGGCCCAGTTCCTAACAGGGGGTTAGTGGTCTAAGTCAGGGGTCCCCAGGGGTTAGGGACCCCTGACTTAGACCACTTAACACAGGTAGCATTATTGTAGAGAAAAGATATTTTCTACAGTCAAGTTTGTATATTATTATAGAATGAATAAGAAAACAGTTGACTGGATAAAATTAATCTCAATTTATATTTGGGATATAATATGGGTGATATAAATATCTAAAATTAGAATTTAAAGAATTAAAGTATAACGTTTTAACTACAACTATTTATTTTTATTACTTATTTCAGTTTGGCAGTCTTAACATTTGGAAGGAAAGAAGGTGGTATCTTACTTTGCTTTTAGTCCATCTTGATGCAAAAAAGAGAAAGAAGACTGGATTATTCAGAATACTAAATGTCATGGAGAACTAATTACATCTGATTTAAACAGCATTTATAAGTATTCTCAAATGTAAATCAACTCTATCATGTATGTTTTAATCTCCAGAAAATGTGAATTTTCTGAATATGATTGTATGGTATATAATTTTCTTAATTAATTACATAATATGTAAAACTATTTAGGAGAAGCATTTTGGAACTAACTAGAGTAGCTTCTCTGAAATGAAACATTAGTGATGTGCCTCTGTGTATACAAATTTTCATAAGAAGTTTCCTTTTGTATCTTTGGATTTATTCTAAGAGAAAATTAAAAATACAACACAAATTTGACACTCCCAAATCTGCACTGTCTACCTCTTTAGGGTCATTCCTTAAGCTGGAAACATTTTTCAATTTCTTATATAATCTTTTCTTTAAAATATTACATCATATACTCCCCTAAGTTTATGTTACAGGATTTTCACATGCAGAAAAAAGTTTTGTTAAAGGTTGTGGTTGGAAGTAAATAATTCATTAAAGGCATAACTAATAAACACTAAATATTACTTTTTCATACATTAAATCAGGGAAGCTATGTTCCAATAATTATATGTTCCTGAATTTACCTTCTTTCATTAATAAGTGTTAAAATATAGATATCAACACAATATCTGTAGTGATCTGTCCACGAAAAAGCCAATGACAGAACTTTGCATACTTTTGGAAAATGACATTAAGGAAATGATGGAAGTTCTCCCACTGATGTTGTGATGTTATATTTTTATTCTCTAAAGCACGTGTCACCAGTTAACATTATAATTTTTAGTACTTTTTAAAAACTGCCTCCCCCAAGTATAACTTCCCTTTTGAGTTGCCCTCAGATCCCTTGAGGAGAAGTAAAATATTAATTTAGTACAAGTTCTTATTATAGTAGACAGTGAAGTCACCTCCATTTTACAACAGATGTGACTCAGGTTCATCAACACTGTACAAAAAGCTCATCAGGGTTATTTCTATGGTATGCGCCACATGAACATGTAGTCCAATTAATGCAATGACAATTTAACACAGAGAAAAATATTCCAGAGCATAATCTTTTTCAAGGATTATGAACTCGGCAAACAGACATTCATTCAATTAAACAATGTTAAGTTCATTCAATGGGAAAAGTTAGGCCTGGAACTAAGTTTGGAAGTAAGGACAAGCAAGGGCTAAAATTCTCTGCATAACAGAGGAGTAAGAATTTAAAGGAAGAGTTAGACAAATATAGCAGAGTTGAAATGGGGAGAGAAGGGCCATCAAGATGGTAAGAGTAGCCAGGCCTGTATATATTAATAAAGCCAGTGAGAAGTCACCTATATCAAGGAGCCAAAATGATGTTAACAACAAAGATTCTAGCATGTAATTTTAAGTTTGTTTGTTTTTTGCTGGAGAACTATGTGTATAATCCCTTTCCCTGAAAAGAAATACAAGTTCTATATAATGCATAAAGTTCTAGTACACGCCAAGATTCATTTTTGTAGTGATTTGGTCAAAGGAACAGTGGATAGGTAGAATATAAGCCATAAAGTAAAATTTCCAAGATAATAGCAAAGAACAAGCATTTAGTGGAGGTGGGAAATAAAAGCCAGAGGTGACTATGACGAAGAGAACCCTTTAAAAGTTCACGGGATGTTCCACAGGGAAATGAGAATGTATGGTATATATATATGGATCATAAGTGGTGTGATTACCCAACTGAATTTTGAGTCCGAACCCAACCTCAAATTTTGAGAATATGAAATACCTTCCAGAATTAATTTGATTCTTTATTGTGACAGAGAAATAAGAATAGACAAAAATAAATCTTCAACATTATCTGGAGGCTCAAGCCAACGTTGTAAATGAACGAAGAAATCCAGATTGCAAGGGAAGAAGGAAAACAGTCTCTGTTCACCAGGCACATATTCTTTATACAGAAAATCCCAAGAAATCCACAATAAACTATTAGAACTAATAGACAAGTTTAGAAAGAACATAGGATGCAAGATCATTATAAAATCAATTCTATTTCTATATTCCAGCAATGAACAATCAGAAAATGAAAATAAGAAACAATTTCATTAGCAATAGTATCAAAAAGAATAAAATGTGTAGAAATCAACTTGACAGGAAATGGGTAAGAATTGTACACTGAGAAGTCAAAACATTAATAGGAAAGTTAAAGATCAAAATAAATAGAGACACATTTCATGTTCACAGATTGAAAGACTCAATATTTATTTTCATGATGACAATTCCCTCCAATTGATCTACAAGTCCAATGCAGTTCCTATTACCTCTCCTTTATTTCCTATTGAAAAACTAATGCCAAAATTTGTAAAAAGAGCTTTTTGCCTCCATGTTTTTTTCTTCTCAGTTCTGGTGAGAGGGCTCTCTCACTGCCTGGTAACTTCCTGGCTCCTCTTTCAGCAGCTACAGCTGACACAGCTGTGCCGTCACCCCAAAGATGGATTATTCTAACAAAAATTTTTCTCATTTGACACGTCCAGAGTATATGGGGTCAGATGGACATGTAAAATTATTTTAGTCCTAGCTTCAAGGATGCAAAACTGAGACAACATAAATACTCTAGAATAATAATACATTTTTACTATACCAGCTCATACATCCCTTACACACTATGATTTCCCAAGACAAGACAGTATTTCCAGTACTGGTTATCCATCAAAATCCACAAGTATAGCACCATGACCAGTCAGACAATAATAAGAGCAGTTTAAAGTTTTCCAGGAGAAAGAGCAAGGGACAGGAATAAGGAGGGGGGAAAAAAGACAGAAAAATTAAAAACAATCTCGATTACAGCTTCACCAAAATGCTGGTAAGGTTAAAACTCACTTGAGAGAAATATCCCAGTGAGAAGTTAAATGTGACAGTATCCTTCTACATTCTGGGGGGAAAAAAATGTAAACATTTTCCTCTTTCAAAGAGTGGCATGAAAAGCATACCATATTTGGGGGAGAGGAAACAAAGAGTGCCAGGCACAAAAAAAAGTACATGGAGACCTGGTCAGATTTTCTTCATATCATAGGTGCCTCAGGTTCTTATCTATAAAACGGGATTCTCCTCTGCTATAGGAAACTGTTCTGCTGCTGGCGTCCTTTTCATCTCCTCCTTGCTGCTGAACACAGTCCCCTGATCTGCCACATAGCCTCCCAAGTCTGTGTAGTGAGGCAAAGGAAACTTCTGATGTCTTGTAATGTTACTACAACTTATAAGAAAGAGGCCAAAACAACAGGGAGGAGACAAAAGGGTACCCATCAATCTCTGTTCCTCTTGATCCTCAATGTAGAGAAATGCTTTCTATATTCTGCCTGCAAAAACATAAATCATGTTTATGCTTTCTGTGGATATTACAATATCTACTACCTAGGGACAAAGAATGAAAAAAATACATGAATAAAGGTGTTCATCTATCAACCGATATATCAACAGTTTTCTTAGGATTGCTCAGGTTGGGACAGGAATCCAGAAATCTAGACATACACAAGAAAACCCTAAAAACTGGAGCACTATGAGTTGTACACCTCATGTATCCAATGCTAGAGAATATCACAGATACTCATCAAACCTCTTCACATGTTGGAAGGATGAGAAGTTAAGTGGATTACCTCAAATTAAATATTCTCTCATTTAATATTCTTTTTTTTTCAGAAAAGTAAAACAATAAACATTAGTGTGAAATCTCATTCTTATTTCTAGTGTAAAAGAAATCAAGAGAGAAAATATGATCATAAAATGAAAATACTATAAGAAAAAAGTAAATGTTTTTAAAAGCAATAGAATTTGTCTCTGTAAAAGAGAAACGTATGGAGGTGAGCTAAAGAACCATTGCTCACCAGGGTATCTTGAAATTTGTTAAAGCACTTTGTTTTCCTGTTAGGAGAATGAAAATAAATATATTTGAGAATTTTTCAAATTAACGATGAGACTATTCTGTGAGAAAAGGTGAGGTTATGGATAGTTACATGTGCCTCCTCTTATCCATTATCATTTTTGTAATAAAATATATAAGGTCCCCAAATAGAAAACTAAATACTACCCACAATTATTTTGAACCACAAGTATTAGACTTGAGGTAATTACTCCATTTCAAGATTCTTCTATGGTGGATATCTTGTAGATCAATGAGAAAATTGCTTTGCAAATGTTTGAATTTGTTCAACAAATAATTATTGACCACCTGCTCAATTGAGTTCAAGATAATAAGTGCTACATATCAGAAAATAAGCAGTAAACCAGGCAGACACAATCCCCTGCTCTCATGGTGTTTACTGCCTAAACAATCATCCGCTTCTACTATTTAAAACTAAACCCCAAAATTTGCATTTCTGTCCTAGAGGTTCAAAGATAAATGGAACTTCAGTTGTATTGGTTTTTTATTTATTGTTTTGTTTTTGTTTTTAAATTTACTTTCAAATGGATACAAGTCATTATAAATGTTATTTGTGGAAAATACGCCTAATAAAAGTTGTTTGTCAAAGCCTGTACTTTGAAAGGAACATAGGTCGGAAATGCTAACTTTTCAGACGTGTGACCTGGAAGACTCTCCAGGGGCTGTTAGCTTATAGGGTAACTTTCGTGCCTCCATTCATTCAGTAACAGAAGATGAAAATAAGGAAGGAACAATGGACCAAATATTCGTTGTTTCTTAGATATATAAATAAAAATTTATCTAAAATTCACCTACATCAGATTAACAATTGCCTTTTCTGGAAAGATATATACTTTGTTCTTTCTGACATAGCAGTTAAGCTAATATTTTTAAATGTTAATTCCAAGGCTATATTTGTGTTTTTGTTTTGGCTTGTTTGGTTTTGTTTTTGTAGGACTGTTTCTAGGTCACAGATGTGAGAGAATCTTTATTTTCTCTCTCTCAGTGAGAAAAATCTCACTAAAGCCACAAAAGAAAAGGGTCACTAAATTGGCATTGTCTTATAGGAGAGGAGTAGAGAAATGGCTGGTGTTTGTTGTTTGTTTGCTTTTAAGAGAAAGATAACTAACCAAAATATCCTTCCTTGCTCAGGTTTAAGAACAGAAATTAAAATATTTTTCAATTAGATGAAAAAAGATACACAGGAAGAAAGAAAAATGATAATGAAAAAAGGGGAATGAAAGAACGTCAAATAGATGAATATATAGAAAGATAAAGAGAGAAATGAGTGCTCTGCCCATTGCAGGACCCAGAAGGCCGAAGATACAGATACAAATAGATGGACATAAAGATCCTTCTAAATATTTCAAAAATTAACCCATAGAGAACCATGCAGAGAAAAGAAACATATATACAAAGACATGTGCTCAAATACAGAAAGAAATATTCCCAAGATATAACTGAATATAGCTTAAATATTGCTCTTGCTTTTCCACAATTCTGCATTTCACTCTCCCTCTAAATTATCTTATATAACCCGCATAAGTGGGTCCTGATTAAACATTTTTGCTGTATAATTTTATGAATGCGTATTCCCATTCATTTTATAATAAATAATGAAAAAACTAACTTATTATTATATATACTGTAGTCAGTGAACACATAACTTATATGTCTCATTTCAAATGTCTGAGGAAATGCCCAGAGCTTTAACTTTTGTGCAGATTATAAAGATTACATACCACATGAAAACTCTGACCCTTTAGTCATGGCTGCCTTAAATGCTGCATTTGGAAAGATCATGATGCTTTATTTAGGCTAATTGATAGGGGATTATTAGAAATGCCTGCCTTGGGTGTGGGAAGGGCAGAATGGCAGTTGAGGCAAGGCAGATTAGCCACTTAGTCTTATTGATAAGTGGTAACCAGGCATAAGATAAATAGCTATAGTATTAAGCTAACCATTTATTAACCAACAACCATATTTTTAGAACTGAATAAAGCATCACAACTAGTTAAAGACAGTGAGATGTATCTCCATGAAGTGCCTAAAACAAGTGGGGAGTCTGCCAAGAAAAAGTTTTACGTCTGTGATCGTCTAAAGTAGACTAGTTGTTCCAGTCCCTGGCTACAAGGTTAGATTCACCTAAGGAGATGTTAAAAAATACCAATGCCCAAGTCCCATCTCGGACTAATAACATCAGAGCTTCTTTGGGCATGATCAGTATTTTTAAGATATCTTCCAGGTGATTCTGATGCAGAGGGAATGGGAGTGAGAATGTCTCAGCTTTTCCCTCTGCCTTGATCGTGCGTAACCACTGTAGAGGCTTCTGGACCTCAGAACGGCCTTCCAACCCCTCTAAAAGGAATCTCAAACAAGACTTTAAAGGGTCTGAATTGACACTTAAAGCAAGAGATTTTTTGTTGGTGTTTATTTTACTACAGGGATTTATAAAAGTTATCTTTGTCGTTTTCTCCATATTCAAGAGAAAAAGATTTAAAGCACAAAGAAACAATAATAATGAACTAAATGCCTAATTTCAAATAACATTAATCTTAGAATTTTACTTCCTTTTCCCCTCACCTGCCCTCATTGACTAAGGCTATTCTTAACTAGTGAAATCTGATTTTATGCCAGACTAAATGCTGCTGAGGAATAGAGGAGAAACGTACCCAAATGGATGCACACACACACACACACACACACACACACACACACACACTGATCTTTAGTTCCCTATAGACATTAGAAAGTTGTCAGCAGTAGCATAATGATAGTCTTAATTATTAAAATTACTCTTGTGTGGAGAGAACTTTTAGAGTAAGATACGAATGGACATGCAATATGTTAACTGCACTATGGTCTTTTTCTTTTCTTTTAAAATTAAATTCTTAGGAAATATTCCACTGGCTTTCAATCAAAACACCTCTCATCACCCCAGTGCCATGCACCCTCTCACACAGTCCAAAGGAATTACCAATAAATTCTGATTTCACAAGAAGTACAATGCCCTGAAGATATATTTTATTATTCATTTAGGTCAAGCGATTTCTTTATAACTACAACTACAAAATCTATTACAGTCTCAATTTCTCATATTTCTTTAATATGTAATCACATATTCATTAATTCCCAAATTTTTTATGGTGACACAAAGATGCTGTAATTTAATATTATTAATTTGAAAATAGTTTACATGTTTTCTTTTAGGCCTCAAGAAGGGCTAGTCTTTGATCTTTAAGAAATAATTTTATATATTCTAATATACACGTGTAAATACTGATACATAATTATTTCAGGGAAAACACTTCAAAATATTGCATAGTCTAACATGGGTCTCCATGGATCATAGAAAATGTCAACTAGACCAGAGCTATGGCATAGAAAAGAAAAAGGGTTCTTTTATGTTGCTTCAGGAAGAAGAATCAGGACCAATGGGTGGCAGTTACCTGGAAGCAAATTTGAGATCAATATAAATAAAATGAACAATCAGATCTGACTTAAAAAGGGGCCACCTTGTCTAGCATGCGTATTACTTGTAGTTGGTTCTCAGTATGTCCAATTTGGGAATTCACCAACTTGGAAAATATTAGAGCTACAAATAGGAAGTAATATAAAGCTGATACGCTCTCAGCCTACCCCCATCCCATGGAAGGAGTGCCAAACATTCATTCTCAGACACAACCAAGAACCAGCCCAAGCAGAAGCACTCTTGTTTCTCTAAAGGACATTCTCTGCCTTCTTAACCAGGCCAGGAGACATAATTAAATATTTGGGTTTTTAAATGCCTACCCTTCCAGCTCCCAGGCAACATTCTGTTGGGACCAGATAACCAAGAAGAAAGTGCATGCTCAAATCTTTATCTCAGGGCACAGAGGCAGTTAAAAAAACAAATGTTAAATACCAACAAATGCGGCTATTTATTGTGTAAATAGACTAAATTGCCTCCCCATTTTTCTGTCATTACAATTTCCCCTGTGTTTCAAACAGTGAAATATATAAATTAAAGGCAGGTTTTTTCTTAGTTGGGAAAGAAGAAAAGATATTATATAATCTGTGTCTAGTAATCCTAAGTAATGCCACTTAGTTTTGATCCGTTTTGCAGGAAAAAATATGTTTGATATAAAGGACATTGAATAACTTATGTAATATTTAATAATGCAGTAAACTGGGAAGAATTCAGAACAACACTCATGGTGATCTAAGTTATTTTCATGCCATACTATTGCATATGTGCCCATACACTTAAATCTATTAGCATGGGCAATTAAAAAGGATAAATACTACAATTTGGAAATTAAGCAAACAAGAAAAGCTGCTTTTATTTTGACTGATAAAATAGCAGCTTTTTAATCACGTAATTTGAATTGCAAGAACTTATCTTGAGAAAAAGTAAATTAATGGATTAGGATTTATAGTTATGCTGTCGTAAACTAAGCACCTTTTTCCCTATGCCCAGAGCTGCTGACAAGGAGTAAATGTATTAAGGGTGACAGATGTCTATGATTCAGTGATACGGTATAGCAAGTGTCTCAGAAGCAAAGATGCTGTAGAAGTATAATAATTTCCACCCAATCTCAAAGCTATAACAATGTATTACTGATCTCTCTGTCTCTTAATTTTAATGCTATCTTGATCTTTTTATCCGAGGTTTGAAAATGCTACTGGATCTCCTTATCTCCGCTATATGTTGCACTCAGGCCTGTGCATCTTTAGGGAGCAATTTGATTCACCAGGAAGATGTGGAAGCTATAAACACAGTGCAAATGCAAATGCCATTTTCTTGAATCCCTCTGATTTCCATTCCTCTGCGGCTGGCTGAAGCCTCTATCACCCTATTTCATCTAAGCCTTCTAGAGGGTGAGGCTAACCTTGGCTTCTGTGTTTCTGAATTCTGGCATAGATTCATGGGAGAACATCTCAATGGAACTTAAAGTCTAATGGGAAAAGGTTACATCCTCAGCTTGTCACACCTGCTGAGGCGCTTCACTTCATACTGTAGGGACAAAGGAAATATACCTCCCGGGTCGGCCTTTAGGACTTGTAAAGCAGGCTCTGGACATCAATGTGGCTCTTGAAGCCAGGTGAACTTTGCAACTCCACTAAGAGGCAGGCATTTTAAATGTTTTCTATTCTGAATGTGAGGAAACAGAAGCCAGAATCCATAATACTCTGCCTTTAAAAAAAACTCCTTTAAAAAAAATCTTCATAAGTACATTTTTGCTGATATTTCTGATTCTCTTAGGATATGTTAGGCAATACAAATTTACAAATAGTTTTCTCAAGATATTATACTTTTACCAGCAGTTTGAGAGGATCTTTTTCCTTGGACTGTCATACTGTTTATAGTTTGAAAATGTTTTATTAAATGAGAGGCAAAGGCTTCCCTGGTGGCGCAGTGGTTGAGAGTCCGCCTGCCGATGCAGGGAACACGGGTTCGTGCCCCGGTCCGGGAAGATCCCACATGCCGCGGACCGGCTGGGCCCGTGAGCCATGGCCGCTGAGCCTGTGCGTCCGGAGCCTGTGCTCCACAACGGGAGAGGCCACAACAGTGAGAGGCCCGCGTACCACACACACACACACACACACACACACACACACACACACACACACACAAAATGAGAGGCAAAATTTCTACCTTGGTATTTGTGAGATAATAGAAAATACATGTACAGGTCTCTGTCCCTTGTTCCTGGCACAGTGTTCCTAAAGCCTTTGTAATTGCCTAAATGAGGAAAACACTAGGAGCGCCTTTTGTTCTTTTTTTTTTTTTTTAATTTTTCTCAGTCTTTTATCTCCTTGAACATAGTAAGCAAGTTTTTTTGTTTTTTGGGGGTTTTTTGTGGTACGCGGGCCTCTCACTGTTGTGGCCTCTCCCGTTGCGGAGCACAGGCTCCAGATGCGCAGGCTCAGAGGCCATGGCTCATGGGCCCAGCCGCTCCACGGCATGTGGGATCTTCCCAGACCAGGGAACGAACCCGGGTCTCCTGCATCGGCAGGCGGACTCTCAACCACAGCACCACCAGGGAAGCCCAGCATGGTTATTTTTTAGTCTGTGTCTGATGATTCCAATATCTGAATCACTGGGGGTGTTTCTTTTTTCTTTTCTCTCTTTTTTTTATAACCATGCCTGACTGGCTAGTTTTATTGGAGAAGAAGATGTGGAGTTAACAACATGAAGACAGTTGATACTGATCTCGGAGAGACAGCAATGAGCAGCCCTGAACAGAGATCTTAGTTCCCTGCCTAGGAATTGAACCTGGGTATCCTGGATGAAAACCAGGAATCCTAGCCACTAGCGCACCTGGGGCTAGATCTTTTGTTCTATTGAGGTGACTCTGAGTGGCCTTCTGGATGGCTCCTGGATGGCGGCTGGTCACCAGAAAGACCCAGCAATGATTAAAAGCTTGGAATTTTCAGCCCTACCCCTCATCCTTCAGACAGAGAAGAGGGATTGGAAATGGAGTTAATAATTGGTCATGCCTACATGATGAAGCCTCAGTAAAATCCCAAGAGTAGAGGGTTCAGAGAACTTCCAGGTTGGGAACACGTCCATGTGCTGAGAGGATAATGCACCCCAACTCCACAGGGACAGAAGGCTCCTGCAATCAGGATCCTCTCAACTCTCGCGCTATGGATCTCTTCATCTGGTTGTTTGTTTGTATCCTTTATCATATCTTTTAATAAACTGGCAAACATTAGTCAGTGTTTCCCTGAGTTCTGTGAGCCACTCTAGCAAATTAGTTGAAAATGAGGAGGGGTTCATGGGAACCTCTGATTTGTAGCCAAATCAGACAGAAGTTGTGGGTAATCTGGGGACCTGCTTCCTGCAATTGGCATGTGAAATAAGGTGAGGGCTGTCTTGTGGGAAAGAGCCCTTAGCCTGTGGGATCTGACACTATCTTCACTGTTAGAATTGAGTTAAATTGTAGGACATCCAGATCGTGTCACAGAGAATTGCTTGGTGTGGGAAAGTCTCCAACATTTGGTGACAAAAGTGAACTGTTCTGTGTGAGAATAAGAGAGAAACACAGGTGGAAAACTGAGTTTTTACAACTCAGTATTGTATCTAAGTTCCTGCCTTTGATTATAAATGATAAACATTTTGGTATGTCTATTGGCCATTTGTCTTTATTCCTCTGTTGATAACCTATTCATGTTATTTGACCAATTTTCTTTTTCTTATTGATCTTAAAATTTTCTTCCATACTAGTTTTATTAATCATTTGTTATATATGCTCATATATTTCTCACTTCTATGTTGGCGTTATGGAATTATTAATTATTATTAATTAATCACATTTCTTATTCCCTATGCCACATATAAAAAAATGCCTATGTACACATCTTTATTTAGAAAATTGTTAAATCCACTGAAAGTTTGAAAAAGTAGCACAGAGAAACCATCATGATTCATCAACTGTTAACATTCTTCCACACCTGTTATCTATCCATACCTGCTATCTATCCATACACACACACACACACACACATACACACACACACACACACACACACATGCCTTTTGTCACACCTTCCAAAGTAGGCTGCAGATATAACATTTCACCCCTAAATACTTCAGCCTGCATCTCCCAAGAAGTGGAACATTATTTCCTACGAAACCTCAACATCATTACCACACCTAAGAAAATCAACAACAGTATTATCCAACATCCTTACACAAATTTTCTCAATTACCCTCAAAATATCTTTTTAGGATCCATGGTTTATATCATTTGAATATCATATGTCTTTAGTTCTCTCAATCTAGACAAGCTATACCTCCCTTTCTTGGTCATTCGTGATACTGACTCCTCAAAGGATCCAGGTCAATCAACCAGTAGAACATCTCACTTTCTAGATGTATCTGTTTTCTCATCATTAGATTTACGTCAAACATAGCTGACAAGAGTCTGCATAGAATATTAGACATACTTCCCAATGCATTACATCATGAGTTAGTGCTCGTTAAATTAAAGTAAATTAGAGTCACACAAGGCAAACTGGAGTTAAAATACCATCAACTTCATTAACCAAAACGTTCCCCAGGAATACTAGATTAAAGAATATATACTTGAAAGTTGCTAAGAGATTAGATCTTAAATGTTCTCATCACAAAAAAGAACCGATAATTATGTGGTGATGGAGGTATTATCTAACAGTATGATTATAATCATACTGCAATATATAAATACATCAAATCAACATATTGTACACTTTAAACTTATACAATGTTATGTGTTAATTATACCTTAATTAGTTAATTTTTAAAAAAGAATATAACTTGACCCAAAAGCCAAAACAGGGACACCTACTTCTACCCATTGAAATGTATCAATTTAATCAATCCATCCTGCCATCAGTGGCTGAAAAATTGACAAACCATGTACCCCCATCCCCACTCACATCCATATAGATTTACAATAGAAATTTACAATTTCATAAATTTACAGTTGAAAGAGCAGATATGTGTGCACAAGTTGTTCCAAGCACACTTAAATATTTTCTAAGAACTGAAACTTTTCACAAAACAGAAATGAAGAAAGACAATGTGTTCTTCTGAGGAAAGAAAAAGGCCAATTCATAAGAAGAACAATGATTTTTAATACAGTTATAGGAATGAGGTGAGTCACTCCTTCTCTAGGGGAAGGGTCCAAAAGGATGATCCAGTGCTATCCTTCTGGGGAATGAGCAGGAGACCTTCCCCCACTGTAGAAGATAGGAAGAACTGCCTCCACAAGACAGTAAACTGTTGCTTTTTAGTTTTATTCATGATGGATTCTTAAAATACACACACACAGTAACACACAGGTCATTAATTTTATGTAGTCAAAGCAATCAATATATTATTTATGATTTCTTCCTTTCTCTTTTTTTTTTTAATTTTTATTTAATTTATTTATTTTTATCTGGGTCTTTGTTGCTGCCCCTGGGCTTTCTCTAGTTGTGGCCCGCGGGAGCTAGTCTTCCTTGTGGTGCGTGGGCTTCTCATTGCAATGGCTTCTCTTGTTGCAGAGCGGGCTCTAGGCACTCAGGCTTCAGTAGTTGCAGCATGCGGGCCCAGTAATTGAGGCTCACGGGCTCTAGAGCACAGGCTCAGTAGTTGTGGCACACGGGCCTAGTTGCTCCGCGGCATGTGGGATCTTCCTGGACCAGGGCTCGAACCCATGTCCCCTGCATTGGCAGGCGGATTCTTAACCACTGAGCCACGGGGGAAGCCCCCTTTTTCTTTATTCTGATAAAACCATTGCTCAGACAAAAATAAAAAGAATATCATCCAGTTGTTTATGACTTATTTCCACACCACTCTTTAATTCATTTGAAATTTATTTTTATATACAGAGCATTTAATAGTAGCCTTTCTCTTAGGGTATTCTTCTAGCAGTGCTGTCTGATAAAAGTATATGCAAACCAAGTATGTAAGTTCAAATTTTTAGTCACCACATTAAATAAATTAAAGATAAACATGTGAAACTGATTTTTTTTTTTTTTTTTTTTTTGCGGTACGCGGGCCTCTCACTGTTGTGGCCTCTCCCGTTGCAGAGCACAGGCTCCGGACGCGCAGGCTCAGAGGCCATGGCTCATGGGCCCAGCCGCTCCGCGGCATGTGGGATCTTCCCAGACTGGGGCACGAACCCGTGTCCCCTACATCGGCAGGCTGACTCTCAACCACTGCGCCACCAGGGAAGCCCTGATTTTAATAATATATTTTACTTAATGCAATCTTTCCAAATATTGTCATTCCAACATTTACCCAATATTAGATAAATTATTAATGAAATATTTTCCATTTGTTTTTCATACTGTTAAAGTGTCCAGACTAGGATCAACGTGGAGTCCCTCATGCTTAGCCTCACCTCAGCAAACCAGACCTTAACTGTTTCTATGCTCAGCTCTCCCAGAAAAAGAAGGTCTAGGTCAACCAACCAGCACTTGTCTGCTCAGCACAAGTTACACGACCAGCTCCAAGTCTTCCTTTCGCTCCATACAAGAAAAGTAACCCTTCTTTAACCAATCAGCAAATTCCTGTAATTTTCTGGTTCCTCCTCACCTTGGTCTATAAAACCCTCTCACTTTGTACAACTTTTTGAAACTCCTCTCTGGGATGATTCCCGATTCATAAATTGCTGAATAAAAGTCAACTAGATCTGAAATTTTCTTTTAACAGCTCTAAGTCTTTGAAATCTGGAGTGTATGTTACATTTACAAAACATCTAATTTCAGACACTAAATACACATCAGCAATACTTAGTATGTATTGAGATTTAATAAGTCTATAATTGAAAAAATGCATTCACATACCCAAGTTTTCCAAACTTAAAAAGTTTCCAATAAAGTATCAATTTTAAAATTAAGTTAATTAAAATTAAATAAAATTTAAAATTCAGTTTTTCAGTCACACAAGCCACATTTCAAGTTCTCAATCGTTACATAGGATTAGTTGCTGCAATATCAGACAGGGAAGTCTAGAGAATCCATATCTGCTTAATGGCTAATCAGAGATTCAATTTAGGGAATCTCATTATATAGTACTTTAGTATATACTTAATGAAACTCGTAGTCCAGTCTTTTTAAGAACTTAATCGTTTACAGAAGGCAAGGCAGAAATGATGATGATAGATGATAGGTAGATAGAGACTAAAATGTGTGGTAAATTTCATGTCACTTGTAGACCTTATAGAATATCTGAAATTTAAAAAAAAGCAACGTGGCTTAAGTTTGCTTCCAAACTAGGAGAAAATTGAGATTTGTCTGAGCCCCACAAAAATCTATACCTTTAAAACTCATTTTTAAAATTTATTTATTTGGCCGTGCCGGGTCTCATCTGCCGCACGCGGTATCTTTAGTTGCAGCACGCGAATTCTTAGCTGCGGGATGTGGGATCTAGTTCCCTGACCAGGGATCAAACCCAGGCCCCCTGCATTGGGAGCACAGAATTTTAGCCACTGGACCACCAGGGAAGCCCCTAAAACACATTTTTAATCGTACCTCATCCTTTGATGTTTTCCTCATTAGTGTTTGTAAAGAGAAAATTTTCATCTTAATCATAATAAAAAGTTATCTTTCTCATTTATTTAAAAATGAGTAATAAATATAAGATTCAATTGTCTGTGTAAGCAAATTTACAGTAAATAATTTAAGATAATAAAAACTTATTTTCCAATACTATACCACAAACATTTGCAATTTTAAACATTAAATATATCTTGCCCAATCACCAGTTAAAATGGGAAATAGATTTATTTTTGAAGACAACACGGGCATTTTATTCTATTGCTATTTGTTTTGCTCCATCTCTGTGAGCATAACAAAAGTATTTTATAGATGAGTAATTGTCGGCACTGAAGTCAAGTATTTATCACCAAAATTCACACAATAAGCCACCACTATGCTAAGAACTCATTGTGAAGTTGACTTCTTGTCCTTAGAGCCAGGAAGTGATCAAATGGCAGCATTTTACAATAATTAAATTCATATTTAGATTTAACATCTGACAATAATGGGTATGGGGAACTAGAAATAAGAATATAATGACTAAACTTGGAAATAATTTATATTTGACTTGAAAATTAAGTTTTAGAGGTAATAACCAATGTCTGTAATCCCATGAAAAACTCATTTTGAAAATTTATTGAACAGTTGTCAGTCAGATAGTCACAAAAGAGAAGTCCCTGTAAAGGACTTTAGTGGCAAGAGAGCTTCCAGAATGGACCAGTGGTTCACACTGCAACAAATCAAGGAAAGCATGAGCTTCTGTAACTAGAGATCTTTGTAAATGTCGGACTCCAAATGATCTCAAGTATGGGTCTGATTTTCACCTGCCTCCATTGATTTCTGCATGTGCTACAAAGGAACAGACCCTTTCCATTTATAGTTATACGAATAAATCTCTATTTAAAAGAAAACCCTCTCAATTTTGGAAATACGTAGGGTGGGTCATCTTCAGGATATTCTAAACTTTGGAATTTGATTAAAGTGACTGCCCCAGTGCAGTTTTCATGATTTTATTTATATCAGGGAACCACATTGCCTGTGAAATAAAATGAATGCCCAAATGTTTTTAGTCATTTTGTGACAAAATTTGGATTCTTTCTATTGAAGACTTTGGAGTTTGATTTATTGACTTAGCCCAGATAGTATTTCTCAATTACTGTCGGATAAAAGGCCTCTTGTGACACACAAGTGTCCTAATTCAGGTTCAGACAATGGCCCTAGGGCAGCTAAAAATACTTTGCCCTGATGTATTTGTTACGGAAGTTGGATATTATCATTGCTTTTATAACTGCTCCTGTAGTAAAGGATGATTTGAGTTTTTATTGTTTCATCTTATAAGTGACCAATAAAATGAATAATATACTTCCTCATATACAGTTAGACACGATTGCCAACTTTACTAGGAAATGAAACAAAAATAGAAATATGATAAAAGAATCTGAAGAAAAAAAAACCAAATTGATCTTGTCATTAACTAACTTGCTCCCTAATTACTTACATTCAACTTGTTTATAATATTATTCATGCGTGCTACAATTTGTTTTAAAATAATTTTTGTCACTTCACAGTCTGCTAAATAAGCTAATTTTTTTTTCTCTTTGCCTCACTGTAGTGTAAGTGGCTGGCAATTAGCCTTTTTGATTGTAATGTAAGTGCCTGACATTAAGCTTTTGACTGTCAATGCATCTACCTCAAAGAACTCCACCTCAGACATATTGCCAGCTACACAAGGAGATAAAGGGCCAGGCGGCCCCACCCATGAAGTTCCCCTTTTACAAAACCTCAGGTGATCCAGATAACTGACCACTTGAGGACCCTGCTTTTCTCTTCCAGCACTTTAATTCCTTCTGTTTTAAATTCATCAAAGAAGAGTGAACCGAAGAAATCTCAGGAACCCTACCCTTGGCTCCAATAAAGGCAGAGCCCCAGATCTGCAAGCTCTGTCTCTGGGTGGCCATGTACCCACCAGGACCCGTGTGTGAATTAATAAGCTTGTTTTTTCAAAGTTCCTTGATGGTTGTTGCTGAGGCGTGTCTGACAATCATAATAAGAATTACAAGGTCCAGTCCAGCCACAGCACTGGCTTTGGACAGAGAACTGTCTATGGGGGAACTCACCACAAAGAGTGCAAGCCCTGGTGAGCGCCCCAGGCATTCCTAGCCGATAGCAGCACCATCGATAGGCTACATGAACATAAAACACTCGCTTTCCATAATTTGGTACTGAGAGAATTTTAAAATACATTCCAATGATTAGAGCAAAATTTTCATTTGTACCTGGCCACTGAGGCATTTCTCCCCCAGCCCCACTTGTTCAGTCTCAGAAGTGATAAAAAGAAATCATTTTCATGTGTATTAGAGGCAGCTGTTTACCAGGGAACATCATCTTGCCTTAGCCAATCTCGATTCTGGACAGCTAATTGGAATAGCTAGTTAATTGTTGCAAGCAGCCTCTTCCATTTTCTCAGAAAATGAGGGGAAGCCTAGACTGGAAGCAAGGGAGGAACAGAGGAGGGAAAGACAGGCAAATATGGAAATAGAGTGGATGACTGCTGAGGCATGGCTAATCAGAAAGGACACTCCATGCATATTATGGACCCATTGTGATAATAAAATTGGAATAAAATTGCCTACCCAAACCACTTGAGACATTCTGCATCTTTAATTTTTAAAGTTATGAAGACACTTGACACAGAAGGGGATCGATTATCATGAGTTTGAGTGCAAATACTTACTTAAGCAAGGCAATGGGTCAGAGTCAGTAGGAAAATTGCGGGCTTGCAGCCATGTAATGGCAACTAATTACACTATTCCAGGGCCCCTTTCCAATGGTCTCAGTTGGCAGTAATGGTCATGGCTGATTGATTTTGCATCACTTTCAGGGGTCTGAAGTTATGATAAATTTATATGTTTGCTAAGAAAACTGGTTCTGATAATGAATCCACCAAAACATTAAAACAAAAGGGAGTCCCTCCAGTTAACTTGTTAGGTGCTCTGATCTTTGAGATAAATAGTTTGGCACAGTTTCAAAATGGAATACAGATATCTGGTGTAGGAGAGAAGCAGCTCTCAGCTCACAGTAACCCCTCTTACAATGGCCAACCTTGAACATATACATTTTGGAAGATGAGAATTTTAATGGTCTCCCCTGTGAATGCTTTATTCCATGTAAAATAAAGTAACAGGGTGCTTTTCTCTATGTTAATAACACTTTTGAGGGCTTGGTTCTAAAGTATCAGGATAAATTTAAATTTTATTTGCTATACTATTCACTTAAGATTATTCAGCTGATTTAGTGGGAAAGTGTTTACTCTTCTTTTTTGTTCCATCCTCACAAAGTCATGAGGGATTTGTATTTCCATAAGGTCAAGTCTGGTCTGACAGACAAGAAAACTGAACTTCATTATTGAGTTCAAGAAAACAAACCATTAGAAGCTAAATGAATGTTGTCAGACTTGTGGTAAACAATAGAAATAAGCAAACCTCCACTTATTGTCTACATTTCCTTAAGGAAAAACTCGTCTCTCTCTCATACTATTGCCCACGTGAAAACTATAAAAGAAGGCATGACATCTGAAGACTGAGTGTTCGCTTTCTTTTTTCTATTTATCTGTTAGCGATTTGCCCATTGAGGAGTGAATTTAGTACTGGGAATGACGTGCTTTCTCTTTCTGTTCTACTGAATGTACTGCTTTAATGTATATGTGAAAGTTAATCCATTACATATAAAAATAAATCCATTCCATGGTATTTCCCTGAATCTCTCCCAAAGGATATCACCTTTACGGTAAATAAAGCTTTGCTTATGAAAGTAGCCCTAAGCCTAAAGTGTAAGTTCTCAGCCTGCATGGCCACCTGTGTTACCACCTGCACTATGGGTGGATGTGACACATTGACCTCTATCAGATGCAGTGACTAGGGTAACAAAAATAGAAAGAGATTATTGTCAACACTATATATGCTACCAAGCATCTGATCAGATTTCAACTCAGCTCCTCGTATTGCTGGCTTGAATCTAGAAGCAAAATCTTGTTTGGTATCAATCCTTAAAAATGTAAAATGTGTGTATTCACACATTTAGCATAATAAATGTTACAAGAAACGTGTGAATATGCATTCAGAATCTCCCCTTCTTTTTCTACCTTTTCTGATGTTTTCACTTTCTTTCTGAAACTTATATAATCTATTTGAATTAGAAAAAGAATGTTGGCACAGTGCTGGGTAATACCTGGCTCAACATTGAGTAAATGATTCCATGCTGGCGTCCTCAATCCCATACAGAGTCTGAGGCGGTAGGATTGGAAAGCTACTGCTCTCTATTGATACATGGCCCAATAGGGTTAGTAGAAGTGGTAGTTTTTCTTCCTTCCATCAGCTCTGTGGTCTATTTGGAGGTAGAAGGCTGTTAGCAGTGGGATAGGAGCTAACAGCATTACATGCTACAAAGAGCAATTGCTTGAGCAATTTTCCTAAGTCGGAGCCAAAGCAAAGCAAATGCAATAATCTCCCTCGCCTCTCTGTCAGCCACTTGAGAGTGGAGCTGCTTGGTGATCTCCACGGGGAGAATTCCATGACAGAACTGAATTCTGTGGCCAGTTGCCTGGCGGCACGGGTTTGCCTCAAGTACAGAATTTAAATATTAAATGCTACATACATTTTTTTCTTTTCAGGGGCTCTCAAAAATAAATAATTTTAATAGCACAGGTGTATCTGCTTGACTTCTTTGAAAGAAAACACCTTCCAGCTAAAGAAAAATGCACAATGTTATTTGGAATATTAGTATCACATTATGGTTTGGTATTTTAATATCAAGTCCAATGAAACAATGGCCAAAAAAGCCCATCTTAAAATTATTCCATCTTATATCCTTCAGCTAAAATATAGACAGAATATTCCCTGAGATTTGACCATTCAATGTAGAGTGTCTCTTTCCCCCCATTTAGAACGTTATATATTTCAAAAAATTACCTCTTCACTTCTAAAGTGATAAGAGGAAAATGAAATGGAAAAGTTCAACTGACAGCTAAACCTTTTATAGATAACATTTAAAGCAACTGCTCTTTCCATATCCCATGACTAAAAATATAAGTAAATCGTATTCATTGAATCTAAATGTTCAAAGTACATACAAGCAATGTGCATTAAATAACTACCTGCACTTAACTTTCTTCTTCTGCTTCTAGTTTTGAATAGAATTTTACTGTTTAGTTTTCAAATTCAAAGCTACTTAATCATGATAGCCATTTATTTTGTGTTTTCATATGTATATTAGCATTTTTGTATCTTAAACTCATTCAGGTTTATTTTCTTATATTTAAAATTTTTACATATAAAAGGTACTGATTTTTTCATAAAGAAATAGTCCTCATACAAAGTCAGAATAAAGCAGAGACTAATTCTGAGCAATCACTGAGATTAAAATATTATATACTTCATAAATATTATATATTGCTTATTTCATGAAATTGCAGAATCTTGAAGCCAGAAGATAATCTTAGAAATCATCTAATATAACCCTCCTCATTTTCTAGATGAAAAAGAAAAACTGAGGTTCACAGGAAATAAATGATCTGCTTATGATCACATGAAATACAGATTAAAACAGGGTTAATAAATACAAGATAGATAAAGGAGTGCCTAGGATCAACTAAATCAGGATAGTGTAAAATAGAGAAAAATCCCAACAAGGAACAGATGACACACTCAAATTCAGATGATTGGAAGAGGGTCTAATAATGAACCGTTTACCAAGGTGTGGGCAGAGAATAAAGAAATCACAGGAGATATCACCAGAGTCCAAGGCTAGAAAAATCTTGAGCTATTAACATTCCTAAGGCTAACCTGAGAAAGAGTATGTGGCTCCTGGAAGAAAAGAGAGGATCCTGAAAGAAGAGCTACTTCGACAGGAGCTCTAAACTGTGGTCAAGAGGCAGAGCCAACAGGAGGTGATCGCTAGAGGGAAAGGGGACCTCTTGATATATTGTCCACATAGGTCAGTCTCACAAGACAGGGAGCAGAGTGGGAAGGGCAAAGTGCAGATGGAAAAGAGTAGATGAAAGCATGCAGGTGAAGTGTGAACAAAGGAAAAACAGGGAAAGAGCTAAACGAGGAAAAGACATCAATTTTAAAATTAGGAGCATAAAAGTACTAACTCAGTACCAGGGGCAGACCAGGTAGAATGAGGAAATTGTGTTGGATTATAGATTGCAAAGTCAAATTTCTGGAAAGAGAGAAAAAGAAGAAGAAATGGAAAGGAGGGAAAGTTGCAACAAAGAAAGAGAAAGTTGAGAGTGCAATGGGTATAAACAGATCAAAGTTTACAGAAAAAAAAAATCCCTTTTTCATGTAAACCTGTTCCAACTGGGCCTGTGTAGAGATAAAATTCTACTGGGCCACACTGCTCTAATACTTCTGCAACATTAAACGATGAATATTGTTTAAGTCAATTACCTAACTTTCCTAGGATTCCGCTGTACGCCTGTGTTGCTTACATCTACTACCAACCCCAACTGCTTCCTGAACAACCATCTAAATGCATCTTCCTTAAGACTACCCCTTACGGAGGTCATTCACTTCCTAAACCTCTCCCTGGTTCACCATTGTTATTGCTCGGTCTTGCTTCTGGTTATTTAGAATTTGGTTTCTTCCACAGGAACCCTCAAGCTACATAGTAAACAAAGAAGAGAAATAAATCATATTTGTGGGGCTTCTCTCCCAATATTATCAGGAAAGAAATGAAGCTGCTTCTTTTTGCTGGAACTCTCCATGTGTTTCTCTGCCTCTCCCACATATCCTTTTTCTGCTACCAGCAAAGCATTTCCAACTTCTTTCCAGATTTTTTTTTTTTTTGGCCAATCAAAATACAGACTTCCTTTGCTAAGACATTTACCAAACTCAGAATGAAATATTTTTGTTTACAATTTAATTTAGGACTGTGCTGTCATTTGCCTAGAGTTTTTGTTTTCTTTCAGATTTCATCGGCCCCTCTAAGCCTCAGTTCCTGCATCTATAAAAGGTAAATAATAATAGCTTCTTCCTCACAGGTTGTTAAAATGATGTGAGATAATCCATGTAAAGTGCTGATCACAGCGCTGCAAATAATAAAAGCTTTTTAAATGTTAACTACTATTATTATTGCTCTCTAAATGGCTGTCCAGGATGGGCTGATGATTTACTGCGAAAGACGGTAACGAAGCAACTAAGGGTCAAGGCTGTTCTCCAAAGGATGAAGATGAAAGAACAATGACACCTCCATTATTATCCCTTGGTATCAATGAGCAAGATATTGCTAATGACAAGCTAGTCTTTTTCTCAGAAATAACACATATTTATCTCCATCAATCAGATTAGCCAGTGCAGAGTAAAGTTACCTTTTTTAATGGTGACCTTATCTTTCCAGAGGTTGTGCTTAATAAAACATATTTGGGGCATTCAACTGATTCTTAAAAAAAAAAAAAAAACTAATAGAAATATTGCAGAGTACAGCTCCATAGATATTCTGAATATCTTCAAGAAATAACTTTGCAAATGGATCATCAAATAACTTTGCAAATGGATCATCAAATGCATGATAGTATTGGAAGAAACCTCTGTGCTATAAACACATAATCTTGGGAGGAATATAGGCCAGCTAACTGAAGTGAAAACTATGGTCTGAGGCTGCAACAGGATTAACAGAACCACACAAAACAACCCAAATTAAAACCATACTAGATTATGTATGAGATAATTAGTACATATGATAAAAATAATTAAATGTGGTCTTTTTTTAATTGGGTTATATTTGAAAATACAGAAAAGTACAAAACAGTAATCTAGCAAACACATGGTACCCACCTCTCAGACTTAATAAAAAATATTATCACATTTTCTTTGGATACTTGTGAAAAGACATAAAATAGTAAAATTTTGATCAAAGTCCTTTTCGTGAAGCCTAATTTATTCTCTTCCATGCCATCCATCCCCCTTGCATCCTGGAAATAATCACCATTCTGAAATTGAAATGTATCCTTTCCATCCATGTTTTCATATTTTTACATACAAATATATAATATATACGTGTATGTCTACATATAACATATATTATTTTTAAGTTTCAAATTTTTAAATAACACATATAATGTTGTAGGAATTCTTAAGTGTTTGCTGCTTTTTTTTTTTGCGACACGTGGGCCTCTCACTGCTGTGGCCGCTCCCATTGCGGAGCACAGGCTCCGGACACGCAGGCTCAGCGGCCATGGCTCACGGGTCTAGCCGCTCCGCGGCATGTGGGATCTTCCCGGACCGGGGCACAAACCCGTGTCCCCTGCATCGGCAGGCGGACTCTCAACCACTGCGTCACCAGGGAAGCCCAAGAGTTTGCTTTTTCTTTCAACGTTTTTCTATTATTTTTATTATTCATTGTGCCTGCTGTATATAATTTTATTCCTTTATAATAATGGATATTTAGGTTGTTTTTAGTGTTTATTTTCTATAAACAGCAATGTCACATTGAATACCCTTGTGCATATTTTCTTGTGCACATATGCAAGAGTTTTTCTGAAGTAAATACAGCACTTAGGAGTGGCATGTTGGAATCTGATCAACCTGACGATATTGCCAAAATGTTCTCAAAACTTGCTGCATTAATTTATGCAACCACTACCAACATATAAGAGTTCCCTTTATTCCATATCCTAACCTGCACATGATAGTATCAGAATATTTTTAATGTTTATTTTTCTGGTGAATATGAGATTGAATAACATTGTTTAGATTTTTTTTAAGTGAAATTAAAACAAATTTTCAAATGCATGTCTTTTAAGCAGTAAATTACTGGATTTGGACTTGAAGCAGTTTACTAAATTTCCATTTAACCCATTTTGTACCAATTTGTAATGTTACTGTGTGTGATATTACAGTGAGTTGTCCAAAGAATGATGAGTGAAACATAGCAGATTCCCTTTCTTTCCAAAACAGAGGAAGACAGCTGCTCTCAACCATTTTTCTCAAGCCCAAAATTAGCTTGATCCTCA
The DNA here is from genome assembly GCF_963924675.1 of Phocoena phocoena. Lineage (NCBI taxonomy): Eukaryota > Metazoa > Chordata > Mammalia > Artiodactyla > Phocoenidae > Phocoena > Phocoena phocoena. The sequence continues at coordinate 105,406,308 of NC_089222.1, forward strand.
GCAAGAGATCACTTACCTATGAATCAGAACTTTTTTAGCTAGTTTATACTTTTGTAAATAGTAGCATCCTTAGAAACCCTCTGTTTTCTTCCCATTCCTCTCTTCCCTGTCCCCCAGGGCCTCCTTTTCCTTTTTTTATTTATTTTTATTTTTTTTTCATAATTAAACCCATTTAAATATACTACTCAGTTGTGAAGTTGGACTGGTTAGCCCCTTCTTGAAAGTGACAGAGACTACAACTTTCCACAGAGACTTTGCATTTGAGTCTTTTCACTAATACAGCAGCAGGATTTAAGCATTTCATTAATTCTTCATTCAGAGTTTGACAATCCTAATAAACCCATCATTCTCCTAAAAGGCTGACTTTATCCAGTCATTTATATTTCCATTATAGCAATGTCAAAACCTGTTCTGAATAAAATGTTCTGCAAAAAGTATCGTTGTTTCTCAAGTTAGTCCCTAAAAGATATTTTTTAAAATTAAATGAAAACATCTATAAGTTGCCATACTTATAAACTAAGTCCTATAAACTAAGGACTATTAACTAATGGGTTTCTGTTTCATTGTATTGTTGAAATTCAAGGTATCATGTAGGTTATGTATGCATACAGTCATATTTATTTAGATAACTACAATTGGTGGGCTTCCCTGGTGGCAGAGTGGTTGAGAGTCTGCCTGCTGATGCAGGGGACACGGGTTCGTGCCCCGGTCCGGGAAGATTCCACATGCCGCGGAGCGGCTGGGCCCGTGAGCCATGGCTGCTGAGCCTGCGCGTCCGGAGCCTGTGCTCCACAACGGGAGAGGCCACAGCAGTGAGAGGCCCGCGTACCACAAAAAATAAATAAATAAATAAACTTATTAAAAAAAAAAAGGAGTTCAAGGACAGAGAAAGTATATTTTTCTTCCTAGTTCACTGATGATGAAATAGGAGCATAACATTTTTAAGTATCTTATTCTAAGTCATATAATGAGTCCTGATTAAAATCACTGTTGGAAATCAAAGCTTTTTGTTCAATGGCTTCAACAATGGGCTATTCATCTTCCTTGGACACTTTGCATAAGTAATAGCTGCTCACATCTAAGAACAATTCCAGTGGCTATAATATCTATATTCATTTTACATTAGAGGATTTATTTTTCTGTTTATGAATTCAGTATATTTCTCTGAACTGGATGTAGTTCAGTGTTTTATTATAGGAAATCATATTTTTTTCTATAGGTTATCAGGAAACAGTTACCCAATTTTACTAAATGATAACAATGGTTCTTATCCAAAAGCTGTTATAAGTCATGAAAATGAAATCAATTTACTGGCTCAGTTCCCAGATTAAGAATTGCTTTATGAATAAGTAAAATAATAGATGGTATCTAAAAGGGGAATGGACAATTTATGTATTTTCAGTCTACTTCTTACATTTCACATTTAGTAGTAAAATAGTTACTATTTGGAATTGAGATACCTCGTATTATGCTGGTATTTTGCAAGAAAGAAATAGGCAAAAAAACAACTATATATTCCAACTATAATAATAATAATAAAGCAGATTTTCCACAATACTCACATTCACTGATAATTTTAATATTTTATGAATATAGATACTATAACACATCTCTTCTACTTCATTCTCAATTTTTCTTCCTCAGCCTATTCACGTTTTATCTTTCTAGTGATCACCTACAAAGTAAATATGCCCACCCAAAGGTTTGCTCAGCAAACCCTCATTATTTGTCAGTTTTGTAGTGTCACATGAGGAATTTATGTTTTGACAAATTATCCTTTGTCATTTGTCTTATTATTCTATAGAATTTGATAAAACTAACAAAAGATTAATAACAGTACAAATGTAACATCATAAGTAAACCATCACAAATATAAGACAAAAGATAAGAAATCAAAGGAGAAAAACTGACAACTTGGAAATTTCAAGGGAAAAAAGAACAAGATAATAGGATAATCTTGACACACATAGCTAAAATGTATTTGAATTAGAGAGAGGGAGAACAGAAATTGAACGTGGACCTCTTCTCTTTTCATTCTATAATCCTTACCTAGGTAAATTTATCTTCACCTAAGACTTCAATTGACAGCTATAATCCTTTGGGCAATAAATCTCTATTACTACCTAGATCTCTTTTCTGAGCTCTGAATACACTTATCAGCCTCATCTCCTCTAGCTTGTCTTACATATGTTACTGCCATATATCTGGTACATTGATACCACCCTTGACCCTCCCTTCTTCCTTACCTGCCATATTCAATACAATACACCACTAACTCATATTGGTTGTTTTCTCTGAATTATCTCCTGAATGTATTTACTTCTTTCCATTTCCAATTCACCATCCTATTCCAAGCTACCATCCTGGACTATTGTAATATCCACCTAACTATTCTAATTCTACTATTGCTTTCCTCCGAACCATCACCCACATGGCTGCCACACTTACCTTTTTAAAATGTAACCACAATAATGTTATACTCCTGCCTACAACCTTTCAGGATAAAGACAACCATGGCTTCGAGACCATGATCTGGTCACTTAAGACATCTCTCGAGCCAAATCTAACTTCTTGCCCTCTCCTAACTACCATGATCATCTCTCAGTGCCACCTCCTCACTGTGCCTCCTCTCACCCCAGGGTCTTTGTTCATGTTCTTTCTTTCAAGTAAACAGTTCTCCTCTCCCTCCTTTGCCTAGTCAACTCTTATTCATCCTTTAGACTTCAACTCCCTACTGCTTTCACAGGAAAGACCCTCTTGGCAAGGTCAAATTGCCTGATTCTATACCCTACAGAACAAGGCCCTCCTCTTTTATTGCACTTATTGTGTGACCTGTTTATCAATGTCTGTCTCCTCCAATAGACTATAAACTCTAAAAAAGCAGAGAGGGCTTATGACTTTACTCATCATGTAACTCCAAGATAGAGCAAGTGAGTACATATGGTAGACGCTCAAAAATTTTTAGTTTAATATGAACACCAGTTAAAAGTAATTAAGTGCAATAAACAATTATGAGATAAATATTTTAAATAATGCAATTTAAATTACATAAGAATACGAAACACTTAAAGCAAAATCAGTAAAGGACTTCTATACTTAAAACTAGAAAAAAATTTCTGAGACAGAGTAGAAAAGAAACCAAAAGGATAAACCATAAATAATTGATAAAGTGGAATTCACAAAATGTAAAATTTCTATTCTTCAGAAGACACGATTAAGAAAATGAAAAGACAACTTGAAGATTTTATGTGTGTGTGTATGTGTATGTATGTGTGTGAATATATGTGTGTATATAACAAAGGACTTGTATCTAGAATATATGAAGGACAATTACAACTTAATAAGAAAACACCTTTATTCATAATAGTTTCAAACCAAACACCACCAAAATTTGCATCAATGGGTGAATAGGTAAACAAATTTTGGTATATCCATACTACTCATCCATAAAAAGGAATGAGCTAAGACATGAAAACACAAGGATAAATTTCAAAAATGTTATACAGAGCAAAAGAATCCAGATACAGAGCACATATTCTAGGATTCCATTTATATGAAAAGGCAAAAGTTATTTATAGTAACAAAGCCAGATTAGTAGCTGATTAGGACTAGGGAAGTGAGTGGTCACATTGATGGCATATGGACACAGGGAACTTTTCTGGGTGATGGACAAGTTCAATAACTTAATTGTAGTGGTGGTTTCATGGATGGACACATTTGTCAAACTCATCAAACTATACATAAAAGTGGGTGAATTTTATTGCATGTAAATCATACTTCAACAAAATTAAGTAAATGAAAAAACTAATTTAATGTTTAAATACTATGGGTTGAAAAATAAGTAAAGACTACAAGACAATAAAAAGCCTCAGCCAACACAACTGAGACCATACCTTATTTCAAAGTGAGGAGGTAATAGACACACCTTACCCAAGGAACTGAGAGAATTTGCAGTAATCATTTTGTGTCCCTATTTTCTTTGGGAAATGCCAAAAATTAAGCCCCCATGGTGTTCCATTATCTCTCTTTCCTTGTTGCACCTGTATACTTCTTCCCCACCTAAAACTATTTTGACCACTACCCCATTGCAAACTTCAAGAGTAGTTCAGCTCATATATTTCTTAACAATCTCCTATACACTGTTAAAATTTTTCACTGAGCACTCCCTACATCTACTGACCTGATACATTATTCTCTGAGAAACTTGTTATTCTCTGAGAACACCATATCCCTGGTTTTCTTCTCTACTTCAGGGCCATATATTGCGCCACACACCATATATAATGATAGAGTTGTCTCAGTGTTTTCCTTGTTCCCTAATACTACTTTCAGACAATTACCCTTGCTCATTTGTGGCTTATGTCATTTCATTTCTCCAACCCCCCCTGACCCTCCATACCATCTACCAATCTCTTGGTCATTTTTCCTTATTCATTAGTACCCTTGGCACCCAGCTCACATTGCTCTTCTCTGGCCAAACTGTACTATTATTTTTAAATTCTACATTTTAAATATTGCATCTCAAATTCTGCATCTCCAATGGTATTTTTCTCCATTCCATTTTAACCACACATTTTTATAACCACAGAATAAATCAGACAATCACATTAAACTACTTCAGAAATCTCACTGTCTGACCACAATCTCCTAAAATTCTGGACATATCATCTGCTACTGCAATTATGCTTTTTAAAAATATTGCTGAGTCCATCAAACCATTTCCTTTTCTATCATTGTATCTATCTCTCCTGTCTATATCCATTTGTCTATCAATATCTCTACTTGTATCCCTCCCATCTCTTTTGATTATGATCCATGTTATGCACTACATTCTTTCCATTTCTAAAAGTCCTTGGTCCACATATAAATGCCAAATCCCTAATGCCAAGTGAATCTACTATGTACATTCTCCATGCTTATAATCTAGGTGGAGGAATATCTTTTACAGATTAATATAAAAAATTAATATTCTTCAATTGGGCTTTGAAATTTTTCTCTAACTTATTAAGTTTACCTAAGCTGCTTTCTTCTCCATTTCCCATAACTACTTTGAAACTTCTCCAGTCTGCTTGAAACTAAAACCCTCCATCTTCCCTCATATCTTCTGCAGATATGTGAGAGTTTTCTTCCAACTCTTACCACCAAAGACATAATCCAATGTACAGCTAAATTCATTTCTCCTTTTCTCTAATACAAAGGAAAGAATGCCCTTTATCCTTTCCAAGGCTAGTCCTCTCATTATTCTGTAGACTGCAGTTTTTTTCTCATCTCTGACCTTGTACTGTTAATTATCTACCTCTCAACGGTATCTCAACTGTTTTTAACCTCAATCTTATCTGCTTTTAAGAGTGCTTATAAGGACTTGCCTGGTGATCCAGGGGTTGAGACTCCACACTTCCACTGCTGGAGGCACGCAGATTCAATCCCTGGAAGGGGAACTAAAATCCCACATGCCCTGAGGCACGGCAAAAAAAAAAAAAAAAAAAGAGTGCTTATAGTGCCCTATCTTTAAAAAATAAATAAAACTAAAACAAAAGCATATTTCTTTGACCCACTAATCCAGCTAGTATTTTATCTCTTATCTCTCCATCCAAACAGATGCAATTTTTTGACAGCACTTTTCTCCATTTCTTCATGCCATTTTCGGTTTCCAGCCCATCCCAATCTTGTTTCAATTTCCACAGATCTACTAATACTACTTTTAGAAAAGTCATAATATCTTACCTTCTCCAAAATTCAACTGATATGTGTTTGTTCTAACCTTGCCTAACTTTTTGGAAGAATTTGAACTGCTGGTTGCTTCCTCCTTTGTAGAACTCTCTTTTTCCTAACATTTCATGTCCCCACGTTTTCCTATTTTTTTCACTATTTCTCTGACTATTCCTCCTTATTTTTGTTTCTTCTTTCTTTTCTTCCAATGAATTCCTCAAGATCTATCCTAAGCCTCCTTCTCTTCCCAGTCTAGCCCTGGAGATATCTCATTCCTCCCACTGGGCTTTAGTTACTATTTTGAAGTATAACAAAAACAGTTATCTTCAGTCTCAAATTTTCTCCTGAATTCGTAACCACTTATCCAACTACCTACTTGGCATTAATACATTCACAATTCACAGTTTGAAGCAGTAAGTATTATCTTCTATTGCTCTGGCCTGCCCTGCTCCCCCCAACCATTTTTATATTTCCTATTTCTATAAATGGCACCCCAACCTTTTCAGGTGATCCACCCAGCAATCTGGGGGTTGTTCTTGGCTATTCTCTCTCTGTTACTCTTTCTAATATCCAAATAATTACAATATTTTTTGGTTTTATATCCTAAAATTTTTTTTCTTCCATCCATTTTCCTCATTCAAACTATCATCAAGCCACCATCACTCGAATGAACGGCTTCAAGTCTCCTCACTGTTCCCAATGCAACTACTCTCAGTTGCTTCCTTTAGCCTCATTATCTAATTTCAGAGTAATCTTTTTTAAAATGCATATATGATCATATTACTCTTGCCATTAATCATATAAAATGACTTCCCACAGCTCTTAGGGTGAAGCTGTAGCTCTCTAGCATGGCTTACCAGACTTTACACAATCTCATTCTTTTTTACTACAACCTCATCAATAGAATTCTCCCTTTACTTCCAGTGATGATGGATTTATTCATTTCTTGAACAAATCTTGGCTCTGGTTCTTGGCCCCTGCTATTCCCTCAGCCTAGAATACTCTTTCCTTATTCTTCACCTGGATATTTCCACAAAACTACACAATCTTATCTTTCTTTTTCTTTCAGTTTTATTGAGATATAATTGATGTACAGCACTGTATAAGTTTAAGATATACAGCATAATGATTTGACTCACCAATGTCATGAAATAATTGCCACAATGAGTTTAGTGAAAATTTATCATCCACATAGATACAAAATTAAAGAAATAGAAAAAGAAAATTTTTTCCTGTGATGAGAATTCTTAGGATTTATTGTCTTGACAACTTTCATATATAACATACTGCAATGTTAATTATACTTATCATGTTGTACGTTACATCCCTAGTACTTATTTATCTTATAAGTGGAAGTTTGTACTTTTTGACTGTCTTCATCTAATTTCCCCTCCCGCCAACCCCTGACTCTGGTAACCACAAATCTGATCTCTTTTGCTATGATTTTCTTTGCTTTTTTTTTTTTTTTAAGTATAATTGATCTACAACACTATGTTAGTTCCTTTTACACAACATAGTGACTTGATATTTCTATATATTTCAAAATGATCACCATGATAAGTCTAGTTACAATCTGTTACCATACAAGGATATTACATAATTACTATATTCCCCACACTGTACAGTTTGTACCTTCGACTCACTTATTTTGCAACTGGAAGTTTGTACCTTTTTAATATCCTCACCTATTTCTCTCCTCCCCCCACCACATTCCTCCCCTCTGGCAACCACCTGTTTGTTCTCTGCTATGACTCTGTTCCTGTTTTGTTATGTTTGTTCATTTGTCTTATTTTTTATATTCCACATATAAGTGAAATCATACATTACTTGTCTTTTTCTACCTGACTTACTTCAATTAGCATAATACCCTATAGGTCCATCCATGTTGTCACAAAATGGCAAGATTTCATTCTTTTTTTATGATTGAGAAATATTCCATTGTGTGTGTGTGTGTGTGTGTGTGTGTGTATATATATATATATATATATATATATATATATATATATATATATATATAAAACATCTTCTTTATCCATTCATTTATTGATGGGCACTTAGGTTACTTCCATATCTTGGCTATTGTAAATAATGCTGCAATGAATAAAGGGGTACATACATCTTTTTGAATTAGTGTTTTCTTTGGATAAATACCCAGGAGTAGAATTGCTGGATTGTATGATAGTTCTATTTTTAATTGTTTGAGGAATCTCCATACTATTTTCCATAGCGGCTGCACTAATTTACATTCCTGCCAACAGTGCACAAGTGTTCCCTTTTCTCCACTCCCTTGCCAATGCTTCTTATTTGTTTTTGTTGTTGTTTTTGTTTTGGGTTTTTTTTTTTATGATAACCATTCTGACATGTTGTGAGGTGACATTTCACTGTGGTTTTGATTTGCATTTCCCTGATTATTAGTAATGTTGAGCATCTTTTCATGTGTCTGTGGGTCATCTGTATGTCTTCTTTGAAAAAATGCCTATTCAGATCCTTTGCCCATTTTTTAAAATTAATTAATTAATTTATTTGTTTTTGGCTGTGTTGGGTCTTTGTTTCTGGGTGAGGGCTTTCTCTAGTTGCGGCAGGCAGGGGTCACTCTTCATGGCGGTGTATGGGCCTCTCACTATCGTGACCTCTCTTGTTGCAGAGCACAGGCTCCAGACGCACAGGCTCAGTAGTTGTGGCTCATGGGCCTAGTTGCTCCGTGGCATGTGGGATCTTCCCAGACCAGGGCTCAAACCCGTGTCCCCTGCATTAGCAGGCAGATTGTCAACCACTGCGCCACCAGGGAAGCCCCCTCTGCCCATTTTTTAATCAGGCTGTTTGTTTTTTTTGATGCTGAGCTGTATGACTTCTTTGTATATTTGGGATATTAACCCCTTATTGGATACATAGTTTGCAAATATCTTCTCCCATTCAGTAGACAGCCTTTTTGTTTTGTTGATGGCTTCCTTCACTGTGCAAAAGCTTTTTAGTTTGATGTAGTCCCATTTGTTTATTTTTGCTTTTGTTTCCCTCGCCTGAAGAGACATATCCCCCTAACAATATTACTAAGACTGATGTCAAAGAGCGTACTGTTTGTTTTCTTCTAGAACTTTTATGGTTTCAGGTCTTACATTTAAGGCTTTAATCTGTTTTGAATTTACTTTCATCTATGGTGTGAGAAAGTAGTTCAGTTTTATTCTTTTACGTGTAGCTGTCCAGTTTTTCCAACACCACTTATTGAAGAGGCTGTCTTTTCCCCATTGCATATTCTTGCCTTGATTGTTGTAGATTAATTGCTCATGTAAGTGTGGGTTCATTCCTGGGCTGTCTATTCTATTCCACTGATCTATGTGTCTGTTTTTGTGCCAGTACCATACTGTTTTGATTACATTAGCTTTGTATTATAGTTTGAAATCAGGGAGTGTGATATCTCCAGCTTTCTCCTTTTTTCTCAAGGATGCTTTGGCTATTCAGGGTCTTTTGTGTTTCTATATAAATTTTAGAATTATTTGTTTTAGTTCTGTGAAAAATAACATGGGTATTTTGATAAGGATTGCATTGAATCTATGGATTGCCTTATCTTTTTTATCTTAAATATAATTTTAAGAACAAAAAATTATTCTAGCTTAGATTTGACCTGTTATTTGAACCTTTAAAACCTGTTTATTTTACTTTTCAAGTTTGCATTTGCTTTTTCAGTATTTTAAATATGTTATGCCCTGTACACTTTAAGGGAGGAATTTTTTTCCTCTACCTTTCTAGGTTCTTTTGGCTGGCCTAATAATTTAATTGACATAAGACAAATTAACAGTAGAAAAATTTAATTTCATACATACAGGAGCCTTACATATACATGAAACACTTCAAGTGAGTCAGAACATTGAGGCTTAAATGCCACCCTGAGCTGAGAAGAAGGGATAGAGCTCTGTGGCTTCAAAGAGGAAGAAGACAATTCGCAGGAAGATGGGAAGAAAAAATGTTTGCTAAGCAAATGTTTGTCATGCCATGCAGAGACAATGGGACACAGAGAGTAATTTGAATAAACAAACCCTGCTGAGCTCCCCACAGCTTACCACACCTAGCCTACACTCTTTGTAGTTATCTCTGGTGATAGCTCTCTTCCTCAACCAGACCCTTTTTCTAAATTCTTTATGGCAGTTAAGGGGGAAGTAAAAAATTTCTTCCTGGGTTTTCTGGACCTTGATTGTCTTCAGCTCAAAATAATTCACATGCCAAAGTGGCACATTTCGGTGTGGCCTATTCTGCTCCCCTACAACTGTAACATCTATGAGTGCAAGTATTATATCCTTTTAGATCACAGATATATCCCCAGTGCCTAGCACATTGTATGGCACATAGTAGGTTCTCAATATTTGTTGTATACATAAGTGAGTGAACAGTGTAATTCAACAGCGCCAAAATCTAAAAATCATAATTGGAAAAATTATTCCCAAGATAATAATAACTAAGTTTTTTAGTTCTTATTATGCAGTAGGCACTAATATTAGGATAGTTATATAATTTTACCTTATCTCTATATCTATAGATAGATCTAGATACATAGATAGAAATATAGATTGGTCCTTACAGATGCCTACTGAGTACTATTATCCTCATTTTGCTTATGAGACAACTAGGCATACAAAGTTTAAATAATATGGCCCAATCACAAAGCTGGAAAATGATAGCTGGAAATGAACACACAGCAGTCTGATTCCAGAACCCAAATTCTTAATCATCATGCAAGACTTTCTCTTAAATAAGCACTGATTAAGTTTTCTTTAAGTCTTACATTTTAGGAAGAGGCTATAAAATAACAAAATAATGTTATTAATGCTGTTGTTAGAGCATTAATAGATTTTCTCAGTATACTATCATATGTAAATCTATTAAAATACAGATGCAGAAACCTAGATTTTCCTAGACCTTAAAATAATCCATGGTTTAAAAAAAAGACACATATATTGCTGTACTAATTATTTTAGGTTTTTCAAAAACTCCTTAATTAATACTTCATGAAATAAGCAATAGTTCCACATCTTAATAGAATTAATGTACCTTTAAAATATGCAACTTTTAACCAGAGAAGTGAAGTGACATTAAGAAATGTCTGCTTAATTTAGTGGTTTATTCTTTTGTTATATTTTTATTTCAACAAATATTCGTAGATGGTATGTCCCTCTGAGAAGACCACTCAATGGGTGTGACAGTTGGTCCACAGCCTAATGAAGTGTTGCAATGCTTCATGACCAGCTCTTTAATTCCTTATTCATGGGGGAGGGGGTAATCATTTTCTTCCAGTACATGCCACAGTGCCAGGTTAGTGCTACTGCACCATGGAATGTTCTAGCACTACTCACTTCCTGGGCTTGGATAAAACTTTTACCTTCAAAATCTCATGTCCTGATGTTTACTCCTCTTCACTGGTCCAAATATGCTACATGTAAAGTAAGCTTGCTCTAAGAGAGCCTTTTTTTCCTCATTCCTGTTTGCCAGCCTCATTTGGCTTCAGCCAAATACATCAGATGTGCTGTAATAATTTTGAACTTATACTTATCCAAATGTACAACTCCATCCTCCACATGCACGTAAATTTCCTCCCCCCCAAATTTAAGCTATTTATTCTTCTTATATCCATGCAGGAGAGGGAGAGACTTTAAAATCCCATCCATATTCAGAGATGAACCTGTTCTCTGATTCAGACAGATTGTTTTTACTCTTTCTCCAGAACACTGAGGGGGTACTTATTTTATATTTGCATATTGACACAAGCTATTCTGGTGATTTTCTCAGAAGAAAGGAATTATACAAGCATAGATTCTTTCCAATGGAGAGAAACCCGTTAGCATTGTTATAGGACACTTCCCCAGTTTAGAAAAACCAGCGCTTCTTCAGCTTAATAAAGGAAAAAAAAAAAGGTTTTTCTGTCTCCTTTCACTGTCATGCACCTCAGTGCATACTTTTGTAGTAGATTTCTACTGCTGGTTTTGTCTTTTTTTTTTTTTGGCCTCACAGCGTGCAGGATCTTAGCTCCCAGAACAGGGATTGAACCCGTGCCCCCTGCAGTGGAAGCTCAGAGTCTTAACCACTGGACCACCAGGGAAGTCCCCGTTCTGTCTTTAAAATGCATCTAAAATGCAACTACTCCTCACCATCTTTGCCCCCAGCAACCTGTTATAAACCACTATAATCTCCCACCTAGATTATTTCAATATATGGTAACTATTCTACCTGCTTTTACCCATGCTCTCCGTACTGTCTATTCTCAACGCAGGGTGACTGTTTTAAAACTTATGTCAGATGATTTCATTTCTCTGCTCACTAATTTCCAATCTCAATCAAAGGAAAAGTCAAAGTTCTTACACTGCTTTGGGAGTCCCTCCATGATCTAACATTTCCTTCCACTCTCATCCTCCCCTACACCCCTCCAGCCACACTGGCTTTTGAGCTGTTCCGCAGCCAGACAAGTTCCAACTCAAGACCTTTGCACTTGCTATTCCCACTTCCTGGAACAATCTTCCTCCCGATATACATAGTCCTCATTTTCTCATGTCCATGTATTAATAGTTTTTAATCAAATGTTCTTTTCTCAGTGAGGCCTTCCTGAGCACCCTATTTTAAATTTTACCTTACCCTAATATTCCCAATCCTATTTGGTGTTTTCTTTCTGTGGAACACTAATTGCCATCTAATATACCCATATAACTTACTTATTTTATTATCTATCTCCCCCAACTAGAATGTAAGCTGATGAGGGCAGGGTTTTTTACTTTGTTTTTGTTTATTTGGTTCACTGATATCTGCTCATTTCCTAGAACAGTGCAAAAGAGACTATACATTTGTTAAACGGATGAAACAACAAACGTTACTATTTGGTCTTAAACTGAGCAGAAGGGAGAAATAATCCTATAAAGAGAGTATATGTGTGTATATATATATATATATATATATATATATATATATATATATCTCCTCCATGGAAGACTCCTTCCATAGCTAAACATGATAGTAAATTCAGCAGATTTTTTTTTTTTTTTTTTTTTGCGGTACACGGGCCCCTCACTGCCCATGAGAGGGAACTTACCTCAACATAATAAAGGCCATATATGACAAACCCACAGGTAACATTGTTCTCAATGGTGAAAAACTGAAATCATTTCCAGTAAGATCAGCAACAAGACAAGGTTGTCCACTCTCATCACTATTATTCAACATAGTTTTGGAAGTTTTAGCCACAACAATCAGAGAAGAAAAAGAAATAAAAAGAATCCAAATTGGAAAAGAAGAAGTAAATCTGTCACTGTTTGCAGATGAAATGGTACTGTATATAGAGAATCCTAAAGATGCTACCAGAAAACTACTAGAGCTAATCAATGAATGTGGTGAAGTAGCAGGATACAAAATTAATGCACAGATATCTCTTGCATTCCTATACACTAATGATGAAAAATCTGAAAGAGAAATTAAGGAAACACTCCCATTTACCATTGCAACAAAAAGAATAAAATACGCTTTATATTTTAAATTATTTTTTCATGGGAGTGCATTGTAATTTTGTGTGTAGGCTGTCACTTAGTCTATAGGATGATATTGGTATGTGAATTTTATTTCTTTTTATTTTCTCCCACTTGTAGTACTGCCTTGAGATAAGCCTTATCATAATCCTCCTTTCCCATAGTGTTCTTCCAAGTTTGGCTTCTTAATTAACTATTTCCTACTTATTTTAGCATAGTACTTATCCTTTTTTTTTTTTTCTGAAAGCAGTTATATTATTAGACTTCCTCTTTTACCAATCCTATTTTAGGCACCAACAATTTCCATTACTTCTTTTTTTTTTTTTTTTTTTTCCATTACTTCTTTACTGATTAGCTTTTCCCATATAAATTCCTGATTAATCACATACACAGAAAAACATATAAACTATTAGTGACAGATGAAAGAGTGGTCTGTTTAATACCTACGTGTTTTAAAATGTAACTCTTATCATCATTTTTGGTGCTAAGCCAGTTATGTTAATAAAAGTATACGGAGCAAAGTACATATTTCCAGTCTCTGCACATATATTATTCAATTTGATGAAGGTTCGATATATAAAAGCTTTTTGCAAAATGTAATGTCAAAATGTTAGAGGCTTTGGTCAGAATCTTGGCAGATTAAGTCAAACAGGTCAAGATAATGGTCCCTTATTTTACAGGAAGTGTAAATGTATAGAATTTATTATCTAATTAAATGCAAGTCTGTAATTGAGTATTAGGATACAGAATATAAAGGCGCCCAAATCAGGAAGTGGAAAAAGTTGTTTTTTTAATAGTAATCAGATATAAGACTGGCTGTCCAGTTCATTGGCATCTTATTTATTTTCCTTTGTTGTTCTGGAAAACCTTCTTGTTCCTGCATACACATAAACATTTTCTCATTAGCCAAGTTATCTTCATCACTAATTTTTGGTTGGTTAAAAATCTGCTGAAAATGAGGGTTTTTATCATAAATGGGTGTTGAATTTTGTTGAAAGCTTTTTCTCCATCTATTGAGATGATCATATGGTTTTTCTCTTTCAGTTTGTTAATATGGTTTATCACATTGATTGATTTGCATATATTGAAGAATCCTTGCATTCCTGGCATAAACCCCACTGATACCTACCTAAGGAGACAAAAGACCTATATGTAGAAAACTATAAGACACTGATGAAACAAATTAAAGATGATGCAAACAAACGGAGAGGTATACCATGTTCCTGGATTAGAAGAATCAACATTGTGAAAATGACTATACTACCCAAAGCAATCTACTGATTCAGTGCAATCCCTATCAATCTACCAATGGCATTTTTCACAGAACTAGAACAAAAAATTTCACAATTTGTATGGAAACACAAAAGACCCCGAATAGACAAAGCAATTTTGAGAACGAAAAACGAGGTGGAGGAATCAGGCTCCCTGACTTCAGACTATACTACAAAGCTACAGTAATCAAGACAGTATGGTACTGGCACAAAAACAGAAATATAGATCAGTGGAACAGGATAGAAAACCCAGAGATAAACCCACACACGTATGGTCACCATATTTTTGTTTTTGTTTTTGTTTTTGCGGTACACGGGCTTCTCACTGCTGTGGCCTCTCCCATTGTGGAGCACAGGCTCCGGACGCACAGGCTCAGCAGCCATGGCTTATGGGCCCAGCTGCTCCGCAGCATGTGGGATCTTCCCAGACTGGGGCACGAACCGTGTCCCCTGCATCGGCAGGAGGACTCTCAACCACTGCGCCACCAGGGAAGCCCTGGTCACCTTATTTTTGATAAAGGAGGCAAGGATATACAATGGAGAAAAGACAGCCTCTTCAATAAGTGGTGCTGGGAAAACTGGACAGGTACATGTAAAAGAATGAAATTAGAACACTCCCTAAAACCATACACAAAAATAAACTCAAAATAGATTAAAGACCTAAATGTAAGGCCAGATACTATAAAAACTCTTAGAGGAAAACAGGCAGAACACTCTATGACATAAATCACAGCAAGATCATTTTTGACCCACCTCCTAGAGAAATGGTAATAAAACCAAAAATAAACAAATGGGACCTAATGAAACTTAAAAGCTTTTGCACAGCAAAGGAAACCATAAACAAGACAACCCTCAGAATGGGAGAAAATATTTGCAATGGAAGCAACTGACAAAGGATTCTCCAAAATTTACAAGCAGCTCATGCAGCTCAATATCTAAGAAAGAAACAACCCAATCCAAAATGGTCAGAAGACTTAGACATTTCTCCAAAGAAGATATTCAGATTACCATCAAACACATGAAAGGATGCTCAACATCACTAATCATTAGAGAAGTGCAAACCAAAACTACAATGAGGTATCACCTCACACCAGTCAGAATGACCATCATCACAAAATCTACCAACAATAAATGCTGGTGAGGGTATGGAGAAAAGGGAACCCTCTTGCGCTGTTGCTGGAAATGTAAATTGATACAGCCACTATGGAGAACTGTGTGGAGGTTCCTCAAAAAACTAAGAAAGAGCTATCATTCGACACAGCAATCCCACTACTGGGCATATACCGTGAGAAAACCATAATTCAAAAATAGGCATGTACCACAATGTTCACTGCAGCTCTATTTACAGTAGCCAGGACATGGAAGCAACACAAGTGTCCATCGACAGATGAGTGGATAAAGAAGATGTGGCACATATATACAATGGAGTATTACTCAGCCATAAAAAGAAATGAAATTGAGTTATTTGTAGTGAGGTGGTTGGACCTACAGTCTGTCATACAGATTGAAGTAATTCAGAAAGAGAAAAACAAATACTGTATGCTAACACATATATATGGAATCTAAAAAAAAAAATGTTATGAAGAGTCTAGTGGCAGGACAGGAATAAAGGTGCAGACATACAGAATGGACTTGAGGACATGGGTAGGGGGAAGGGTAAGCTGGGACGAAGTGAGAGCGTGGCATGGACATATATACACTATCAAATGTAAAATAGATAGCTAGTGGGAAGCAGCCACATAGCACAGGGAGATCAGCTTGGTGCTTTGTGACCCTAGAGGGGTAGGATATGGAGTATGGGAGGGAGAGGCAAGAGGGAGGGGATATGGGGATATATGTATATGTATAGCTGATTCACTTTGCTATAAAGCAGAAACTAACATACCAATGTAAAGCAATTATACTCCAATAAAGATGTTAAAAAAAATATATATATATATATATATAAAATGGGAATTATGGTGGCTATATCTAGTCTCTACAGTGGGATACATAAATGTAATGGTATAGTTTAGTAAAAGCCTGTGTTTGCAGCCAATTATATTTCAAGGATTTTGGCTATTGTAATGCTGAAATCAAAAACAGAATTATAAAATGACTAGATAGAGAATAGGGTTTCTTGCTCACTTTCATCTCCAGGTACCTTCTAACCTTCTATTTACTGGTTGAAGATTTTAGCTTTTGTTTCACCGCATTTCCATCCCACATCTTCCTTCAGTCTCACCTGGTTTTATTCTGAGTGATGTCATTATGTATGTGAATGACCCACCTAGCAACTCTAGTCTCAGTTCCTTGACTTCCTCAACTTTAACCATCATTTTCTTTTCCCCAACCTCAGCCACCCACTCATATTGTCACACTCTGGACTTTTCAACATCAGTAACTACTGTACATTAGAAATCTCCATTTTAGCATTCCATTTGCTAACCACCATATGCTTTTCTTCCATTCCACTTACAACTTTACCCACACTATATGATTAATAACCCCACCAATTTTTCTTGATTCTGGTATTCTATTCTCCCCAACTTTACATCTTACACCTTCTTAATCCAGTTTAGAATACATGTTTTGTCATTATAATCACTCCCTGAAAATAGCCTCAAATCTTTTTTCCTCTCTCTGTCATCCATGCCTTGCCAAACCTCAGACCAGGTTTAATCAAATTATTTGCTTTCTCTCTACTTTCTGTATAAGAAATTGAACATTGCTATAAAACTATTTCACAAATGGACAGCATATTTTATTTTCCATTCATAAATTTCAACTTGAATTGAATTCTCCATATTACTCTCAGTCTTACTACATTTCCCAAGTAAATCCACCTTCCTATGCTCCAGCTCATATTCCACATCTTTTCCAATGTCCTCGAACAAACCCATATACACCCCTCTTACATTTTTTGTAAATGATTGCATACTTTATTGAGAAAATAGAAGCCATGAAAGATAACTCCTTCATTCTCCCACCTTCAAATCTACAAAAATCACCTCCTTACATGACCATCTTCTTTATCTTTTATTCTTCCTGTTAGAATGGAATAGGTGGCATGACCTCATCTGTCAGCTTGTGCTACAGATTCCAACTGCTCTCATCTTCTCAAGGGTTCCCTTTGCCTGCTGTACCAATTTCTCTCTTTCTTTTTAATTATTCCTAATTAGCCTAAAAATATGTTCCAGTAGCACTCATATTTAAAAAGCAAACTTTCTTGGTGGTGTGCTGAATTGGTGATTGGGATTGACATGTATACACTGTTGTGTATAAAATTGATGACTAATAAGAGCCTGCAGTATAAACAAACAAACAAACAAACAAAACAACTAATACTAAACTTTCTTTGGGTTATTTGTATGGAAATATGTTAATATAAATGTTTCAGACATCACATGAAATTTCTAAAAGTCTTATATTTTCTGGTATAATGTTATGTCATAATTCTAGTTATTACTTTAAAATGTATATCTCAGAAATAACTAAATTTCCTTGTCAATCGCATTATTATGAACTTTCATCAAATCTTTAACCGTGGTCATTTTTAAGTCTTTTGTCATTTACAGACAGCTCTGGGTGTACTATAATGCTTTCACAAAAATGTTCCTATAAAAGGGTTTCATCTTCAAGGAATTCATGGAAAAGACTCTGACAAGTACAGGTTTCTGGTAACTGACTATACTGCTGAACTGAATGAATAAGCATTTTCAGAACTCTAATGGAAAACTGACGAATTCATAAAAGTGCTAACAAAAGATCAAGATAAAAAAAATTAAATACATGGGACTGAGTGAACTGATGAGGATGATTATAATTTTTGTGACTTTCTGTTTGAATAAAAAAAAAATATCCCACAAGGACTCAGAGGCAAAAAATACACAAATCAATTTTCACTGCAAAGTAAAGGAGCTGTTACACTGGAGGATTACTGGACTGAATGTCAATATTATGACGTAGTATGAGTGTGTTTCGTGTTTGGTAATTGCAATCATTGTTGCTTTTGTTGTGGTCATCCATTTACAATGCATGGTGTCAGTTTATCTCTTGTAAAAATAAAAAAAGTAAATTAATTAATTTTTTTTTTTAAAAGCAAACTTTCTTGACCCCACATTCTCTTCCAGGTACCATCTATTTTTCAGCTCATTTAAATAAACAGTAAGTAAAATTTTTTTAACTTATTTAATGAGTTGTTTACAGCTGCCATCTCCAGATCCTCATATTCCAATTCCAATTCAACTTCCTTCACTGTGGTTTCTAGCTACCCAAAATGATGGGGATTTTGCCTTGCAAGGTCACCAAAGAGCTATATATTCCCAAAATTCACTTGAATCTCTCCATTCTATTCTTACATGATGGCTCAGTGGCATTAAAGATCTCACCCCTCCTTCTTGAATACCTCTCTTCTCTTGGCTTCTATATCACTACACATTCCAAGGTTTCCTCCTGCCTCACCAGTCCTGCTTTTTCAGTCTTTTTGGCTGGCTCTTCATCCTGTGACCACATGAAATTATTGGCTGGCATCAGGAAACTATCTGGAATCACCGTTTATCTTTGTCTTATACTTTCTGCCAAGATGACATTAAAGTATGAAATATCTTTATGCTGATTAGTTCTAAATCTGCATCTTCATCTAATACTTTTCCCCAGTTCCAAATTCCTATTCCCAACTGCTTAAATTCTAAATTCCTATAACAAACTACCCATTTTAGATCTCCAGCTTAGATGGTTTAAGCTAAGTTCCTCCAATATATCTCATCTCAAAAAGAAATTTTGCTCCCTCTTCCCCCAATACTGTTCTCCTTCAATCTTTAACATCTCAGACTGACATACCATCTTTTTATTTACTTATAAGCCTGGCTTTATTATTCCAGTGTCCTCACTCTTTTCATCCAATTTATCACCATATCATTTCAATTTTACCTCCTAATTATATCTCAATCTTCTCATTTCTACTTTTCTCCATCCTAGTTAAGCCATCAGCATCTCCTACCTGGACAACTGCAAGTCTCACTCTGGTCTCCCTGATTCCATTTTTATCTCACTATTGGCCATTTTCCATAGCTAGAAAAAATGGTTCTCTTTTAAAACATAAGTTGAATCATGTCATTTTTGTATGATATGGTTCCAGGAGTTCCTATTGTTCTTTGGAGGAAAAAATGGCTCCTGTCAAATTATTTTTATCTCATAATATATCATTCTATCCCTCTGTCACATCTCACCATGCAACAGCTGCACTGGCTTCCTTTACTCTCCTCATTCCTGCCAAGTTCTTTCCAGCTTCAGAGGTTTTGACTTGCTATTCCCATGTCTAGCATTTCTCTTCCCCTGGCTCTTAACATGGCTAGCTTAAAAAAAAAAAAAAAAAAAAAAAAACTTTGTCTCAGTGAATGAAAGGAAGAAAGGAAGGAAGGAAGGAAAGAGAAAAAAAGAAGGAAAGAAAGAGAAAGAAAAAGAGAGAGAGGGAGGGAGAGAGGGAGGAAGGAAGGAAGGAAGAAAATTTCCTGACCACCCAATCAAAACTCGACCCTTTCTGCTTCCAGTTACTTTAATTGAATATACTATTTCCTTCTTATCATTTTTCACAGTCTGTAATTACTTGTTTTATGTATTTGCTTCCTGGTTTGTTGTCCATCCCAGGCTTCTAGAATGCAATTTTCATAAGGGCAGGGACTTTACCTTAGTCACTAAGGTAACCTGACACAAAATAACCACTCTGATAAATATTTCTGAGCAGAATGAAGTAATAAATGAATATGAACTATCACATAAAGGTTAATTTGGGAAAAGTTATTATTTTCTATTTCTGCACAAATATCTGCAGTGTCAAAGCAAAGCTACAGCATGAGAAGAAACAGGCTTCCATGAGCTGTTCAAAATGATGAATAACTCCCAGGATCTAGCCTATGACTAACCAAGCACAAGAAATACCACTTAAGCCATATGCTGATGAGTAAACAGTAAAATGACTCCCTGAGTGTCCATCTGGAAAGGGAGTTAAAAATAATGGAGAACTGACTGTGCACCAAATATTGTGCTGGGTATTTTATCTAAATTATCTCCTTTAGTACAATACTCTGAAGTATGCATTGTCATCATCACTTCACACATAAAAATTCGGACCTCAGGATGATAAGAACTTGCCTAAGATTTCATAAATAGTGAATGATGGATCTTACATTAGAGATAATATCTGCCCAGCTCCAAAGTATATATTCTTTCTACAATATTACATATGCTCTCATCTTTTGTTTTCTATTTCAGTAAGTTTAAGTTAGTACCCTTTGAATCTGAGAATTAAAGTGTAGACCCAGGAGAGACCTATAGGAGCCCTAATTTGCATCTTCTAAGGGACCTCCCAAAAAGAAGGAAGAGAAGGAGGAAACACTTAAGACTAATTTTAGGTCTGCAATGGTAAGCTGTCTTGCAATGTCACTGGGTTAGTTTAATAAGTGTGAGAGCAGAAAATGGCTTCTAAACTAAATTAGTTTAGTTCTAAATTTAGTTCTAAATTAGAACTAAACTAATCCACTCATCCAAATAACTCGCTAAAGTAAACTAGAAACATGTAGCTAATTAATAATGTAAAAATGAAAGGTTAGGTTTGCATGGGTACAAATGAACTATTAGTGAGCCATTAGTGAACCAACAATTCTGTTCACTAACAGAATCCATTAGTTTTTTAAAAAATAAGATTGATATCAGGCCTCTAGGATATGAATTTTCAAAGGCCAGAGCTGCTTTAACCACAAGGACAAAGTTGTTCAGAGAGTTGATGAGTCCATGATTTGCTTCTTCTGAATTTTCCATCTTCACAGCTCCACAGCTGGGCCCAGTACCCCTTCCTACCCAACTACAGGCTCAGATTTGTTCAGAAGTATTTTGTCAATGAACAAAGAAGCTGCCAAGGGTTCCTGCTAGGTAGAATTCACAGAGGCAGAAACAGCAGCAGCAAGAACTTAGGGGGAAAAATGCTTGGTGGAGAAAATCAGAACTGTTTTGGACTTCTGTATATGTATTGTACAGATTAATACATTTTGATTACACATCCAGAAGTATCATAATATTCTCAGTGCTCAGGTCTCTAGAAGCCTCAATAAAGCCCCATCACTTGGCAGCTTCTGCCCAGTCTGGTAGGGCTATCATGTCATCACCCTTCTGATCACAAAATTATGGGGACCAATTTACTCTTCAATTTCCCAATACTGACACCCTGAGTACAGAGGATCGTAACAAGGATCAGTTCCTCTCTCAAAGGCAGCCATCTTTTGTGTAAGAAGCTAGCTCTGAGATAGCTTAGCCCAAGAACCATTTTCAATAGAAAAGTTCTATACTGAATAGTGACTGACTGAACAAGTTAGATCCTTTCTCATGAGGTGTTTGAATGAGAGGAATACAGAGAAAGTCCTTGTTTGGTAGAAAAATTGGGTGAAGAAGCAGGTGAGGAGAGAAATAAGGAGGAGGACCAGAGTAAAAGAACTGCCTGTGACCACTTTTCTCAGAATGGGTGAAGCCAGCATTCACAGCTGATCCTTGGCCAGTACAAACTATCTTTTAAGCTTAACTTATTGAATAATAGTTACTTCTATCATTAGATATGAACTGCTGTGAAGTACCATGTATAATTATATCTCTTTTTACTTTTCTAACTCATTATTTGAGCCCCTGCATGCCTTATCAGAAGGAAGGCTGTTTCTTCCAACTATGACCCACTTTTTCCTCAATTGCTCCCAAAAGACGCTAAAGGCTTAACCCTAGGAATGGAAGTTAACCCTCTTGTGAAATCAGGCTTATAAGGATCTCATAGTTGGTCCTTCCATTATTGCCATTGTTTCTCACTTTTAAAATTGTATTACTGCTGAAGTTTACTTTTATCCAGTCTTGTAGATGTTTATTTTATCTGCCAAGATAGCCTTAGTGGGTCTCCATGCTGGAGTTTGAGGATATACAGTACCTCTTTTAAAAACAGCTCACATATTGACTGTTCCCCATGTGACAGCCACAAAGCTATGTGTGTGAGGGTCTTCATGCCCCAGCCCCATGTCATATCGTAACCACCAAGACCTCACCCCCCCACAACAACAATGAAAAGTTGGTCCCTTGTGTACCACCTAAAGAACTACCCCATACTATTCCTTTCATAAAGGAAATTTTATTCCATTGCCTCTGTCTGCCACTAGTTCTTCACCTGGGTCATTCAGAGTCATTCTACTTGGTCTCCTGTACTAGGAGCTCCCAGGAGGTATATTTAGGCTCTTGACCTCTTCCCTTCAAGAAAGCCCCAGATTTTCATTTACAGATACATTTTCTCTCAAGGAACACATCTCCTGACCAGTGACATTTAAGAGTGGTAACTGTAATAAACAAAGCTTCTGCCACACTCTCATCTCAGGACAATGGCTGGATCCTATCCTATCTTAGCACATGTGCAAGGCCATTGAGTTGTCTTTTCCTTTTTTTAGGGGTTTTTTGTCTCCACCTGAGACAAGCAAGAGACTGGCATTTTAAGTAACTTCTTCCATAAGGAACTTATTTAATCTCTACTTTGACTGATATCCTGTTTTCACATGTATAAAGAAGATAGCTTAAGCTCAAACTTTCTACTATCTAAGCTCCTTGGCAGGAATAAATTAAACACTGGCAGGAAGTCATTAATTCTTTATAGCTCGACATGTGCAGGGAATAAAAATAAATCTATGAATCCTTTGCCTCCCAAAAACTTAAATAGTGAATCTATTCCATTCATTTTCTTTTCCTGGCACAATGCTCTTATTTATTTTTCTTCTATTTCTAATAGTTATTATGTTATTTTCTTGCCTTAATTCTGAATATACTTTAGAAGTATTAACCTACTCTACTCCCTTTTACATGGGCATTGCCAGTCAACAGAAATATAACTTGATAGCCTTATTTTTTAAGTAGTGCTATTTAGAAATAATAGTTTTCTAAAATAGTTTTATGGATTTTAATAGTGCTATTTAAATAGTTTTCTAAATAGTGTTATTGTCTTTAATTAATTTAATAAGTGATATAAAAGTCAAATGTAATACTTAAGAAAGAGTTAACATTCAGTTTGAAGCCCTTGCTACCAGATTCCTTTTGTAAGCCACTAGTATTTATTCACATAATCTAATATTCTTTTTGGCTAATTCTTTTGTCTCTTACATTGCAAACATTTTTTTTTTAACATTACTACTTTAGTTTCCTTCACCTACTCCCTGTGTTCAAAGTTTAGCCTAAAAAGAATGGTTTACTTTTCTAAGTTGAAAATTATTTTTGCTTTCCTTTTTAAATACATTTTCTAATCTTCCATTTATTTGTATTAACCCTCTCAATAAATATTAACATCACCTATCATAGTTATAACAATGAAGTACTTCATTAACAGTTTCAAAAGCATTTATGTTTTCATAATCCCTTTCACAAATGCAAAAATGTACTTATATATTTTGGGGTTTTTTTTTTAATGTTCTACAGGCTGAAATGAAACACGGCAAACACAATACAATGTTTAATATAGTAGCTATAATGAATGAATACCTAACATTAAATTGCATAATGAGACTCAAGACTGAAGACATTATTAGATATCTACATGAGATAACCCTGGCATGATAAAAAAAAACTTTTAAATAAAACAAATGTAGAAAATTTTTTAAAATGATAGTATGAACTTCTATCAGCAACAACAAACACAACTAAATCCTAAGGAAATTTTAATATGCACAAAAAAACTTTCAAATGTTATTTCTGTCGGCCTAACAATGCCAGGGACTGCCCTTACAAACTGAGGGACAATAATGAAGGTATTCTCAACTACTTCCCTCTTTCCCTATTTTCTTTGAACTAAGTGGGTTTGCACACTAGTTTTTGTATTTTTCAACTACTATTAATTTACAGGATTGAACTGGGGAAGAACTAGAGGGTGAATTAAGACTCGAATAATTCAAACCCTACAAAAAGAAAAGTTTATCTGTCAATTTGAAGGAAGAACTTTAAAGATGTGTGATATGAAGCAGAATTATCACTACTATTAATTGCACAGGCATATTAAAAGGACCCCAGAAAGTGACCTCCTCTAAAACAGAGAAAGTTTTAGAAGAGGTCAGGAATATTTTTAGGAATTCTTTTCTCTACTCTCTTTCCAATGGCAACCTCAGTTGGTGTCATACTTTTAATAATTAACAATGAGCTGATGATCTCAATCCTGTAGCTTGACTTTTTTTTTTTTTTTGCAGAGCTCTTAGAGGAGCTCAGGAGGAGGTCAGGAAAAAAATATTTCTTAATCTTCTATTCTTAGATAAATGTCAAGTATATCTATCACCTCAATTAACCGTAGGAAAAAGCTGTCAAAATCTAATTCTTTTGTTGACAAGACGTTTATTCTGAAACAAGCAGAGGGAGAAGCAGGCAGTTGCATTAGAAAGAAATGAGTGTCACAGGGGTCTGAGCCACATGGGGAGCTTCCCATGTGCAAAATGCTGATTAGAACCATGATGAATCTAGGCCAACATGTTCCAGGTTTGTTGACTTAGTTATTGTAAATCTGGGGCTTTGCAGTTTGGTTGACCTTGGAATTGAGATTGTTAACAAAATAGATGTTTTCATTTCTAGCAATGCCATGCAAACAAAGATGAACTGACAAAAGCACTTTACTTTAAAGAATCACATAGGCAATTGCAAAGATGAAGGCAAGTTGTTTATTATAAGCATTTATTTTACCTTTGTTATCTTGAAAAAATTAAATTATAGAGCAGCTTTTTATATACCTAATACTGAAGTTAACAGATGGTCATCCATTTAGTCACATAATAAATATTTACTGTGTACTTTTGCACACAAAGAAATGTGCTAGGTGCATTAAAATACACACAAAACTTATAAAATGCAAATCCTTCCTTTCAGGACACTATAAACAATAAGACAACATAGTTGTATGCTGCTATAATATAAATTTTTTAAATACATTGGTCAATCAGCAATATTAATGTAATGAATTGAGTTTAGAGCTGTACTGTCCAGTACAGGAGCCATTAGCCATATGCAGCTATTTAAATTTAAATTAATTAAAATTAAATAAAACTAAAAATCTAATTCCTCAGTCTCACTACCCAGATCTCAAGTGCTCATTACTGGTTAATGTTTACTGTGTTGGACAGTGGTGCATTTCCATCACTGTGAAGAGGCTTATTGGAAAGCATTGGCTTAGAAAATAGAAATATCCTATCAAGTTGCAGGAATTTATTAAACCCACTTAGCTGAGTCTTCATGAGTGGAAAAAATGGATAAAATTTTGACATATTCAAAAGTTCATTTAATAGAGTATTAAATATAAGGAAACAGCATGAACAAAAGTCAAGAAACCAAAAGGAAACCAGCATACAGGGTATATACAAGGAGGAGTGGCCACACTTATTAATTAATTTATTTTTACTGATGGAAGAATAAAGGATAGAAGTGGGAAATAAAATTACATATTTAAGATGGACTTGGATCATTAATAAAGCTGAATGGCAAAAAAAATTTGCATTACACCATAACAACTTTAAGTTTGTTTTGCAGACATGTGCTGAAGTACGGTGTGCAGTATGATTTTAAGTGGTACTTTGATGGCATTTTTAATTTTAACAGCTTTATATGTATTTTATGGTTATGTAAAAAAATATATTAGCATGCAAAATCTTTAATATCACTGATATCATTGTTAGAGACAAGACTAAATTTTTTTCCATTAAAATAGTCAATTGAATCAAATTAACAGATGATCACTGTGTAGATAAGTCCCAAGGTTTTATAGTTAAGGCAGTACACAGTGTGTTGGCTAAAATCATCAAATACCAGCTTTAACACTTTCCAACTATGTGATCATGGGCATATTACCTTTTTCTGTGCTTCAGTTTCTTCTTCTGGAGAGAGATCTTAAGAGTAGAGATATTAAGAGTACCTATGTTACAGTGCTTGTGTAAGGGCTAATGTTAAAGCACTGAAAGGAGTGCATAGCGTGTAATAAGCCCTTAAGTTTTGCTATTATTACTATTAATATTGGAATCTGCAACATTATTAGAGATGTGCTTTAGAAAAGTTAATTCAGCAGCAGAATGTGACATGGATGAGAGAAGGAGATGATGCAATCTGGAAAAAGCAGGTGGAATACAGATTCAGTCATTCAAAGTCAAAGGTAGTACCTGTGTCTGAAAAGAGTAATAAGCAATAGGAATGTTGAGAGGGGGACAAATATATAGATATATTACAGGTAGAATAAACAGGACTTGATAAATAATATAATAGAAAGATGAAAGAAAGAGAGAAGTCAAAGGAAATACCAAGGTTCCCAAGTCTAGGTAGAGGGGCACCAAGTAAAAGAAAATACCAAAGTTTCCAAGTTTACGTAGAGAAGCAGATGTTTGGGAGGAATGATGATGGGTTTCATGTTAGAAATATTGACTTTGAGGTTTTGGTATGAACTTCAGGTTGAGGTATCCAAAAAAACAGTGGATATAAGGATCTGGAGTTCTGCAAAAAAAAAAGTCAAACTACAGGATTGAGATCACCAGCACATTGTTAACTATTAAAAGTATGACACCAAATGAGGTTGACATTGGAAGGAGAGTAGAAAAAAGAATTCCTAAAGAATATCTTCTCTTTTAGGTAACCTGAGAGAACAACTGAGATTGAGATAGAGAATTCAGAGATGTGGATGAAAACCAAAGTACAAAAGAGTTACAAAAAAGAAAAGATAAGCAGTGGTATTAAGTGCTACAGAGTGGTTGAGGAGGATGGGAACTGAGAGAAGTCATTGGTTTAGCAACTAGGAATTATTGGTAACTTTAGAATAAAAAGTTTGGGATAGGCCAAAACCAGTTCAAGCTTGACTTGAAGGTCAGATGTTGGTAGTCTTTCTATAAATTTAGCCACAAAAGGAAAGAGGGAAAGTATGTTTGCTTGAGGAAATGACAGGAGTAAGGGAAAGTTTTTACTTTTTTTGCTTTGAATATATTTGTAGGCTGAAAAACTAGTGAACATAAAGGGTGACTGAAAACTGAAACAGAGATTATAATCCAAAGAGCTAGATCCTGAAGCTAGTGAAATAAGAGCGAATCTAGAAAACACCAAGAGAGTTCAATCTTGGACAGGGAGGAGAATTTTCTCTTTGGGAAGAAAAGATGAAGGAGATAGGTGAAGATCTACAGAAAGTTAGACTGAAATTTGTCATTTTCAGTAACTAAGGTCAAAAGTCCTCAATATTCATTCACTTATTCAAAAAATATTTGCTGAGAATCCACAATGTGCAAGAGAGATTCTGTTCTATAAACTGGTGACACAGAAATGAACCAGACAGGGAAAAATCTGAACTTACCCAGTTAATATATTCTAGAGTGAGGAGGAATATAGCTGCAAGTAAACAAAAGCTGCAGTAGATGGTGGAGAACACCAACATTTAGAAATAGGGTAAAAGAGAAAAGAAAGAGGAAATGGCAAATAATAATCAAAATAATTATAAATCATGACATGGTTTTGGAGAAAATTAAATAAGACAATTAGATAGAGACTGAGTGGATAGCTCTTGGTCAGCAAGGGAAAGCAGGGAGGCCTCTCTGAGTTTGGCTAATATAAGCTGAAATCAGAATGTGGTCAAGTCCACTATGGGGAGACCAGTAGGAGGAATGTTCCAGAAAAAGGAGATAGCAAGTTTAAAAATCCAAAATGGGAATGATTTTAGCCTGGAGGGATAGAAAAAGGAAAGAGTGGCCATTGCACAGTCAAAATGAAGGAGAAGGTCTGGTGTCTTGAGTAAATATTGGTGTCAGAAGTGAGTTTTGAGTGCTTGTGAAATAGAATTTTGGAAGAGACATAGAGAAATGAAAAGTATTGAATAGATATAGAGTCACATAATTTTCTGTCTTCTCTTGCTCACATATGCTTCTAAAAGTCTAGTGGATCTCAGCAATCTGACCATAACATCTTTACTCCATCATCTACACTCACAGCCTAAGATGATTTTATCCAGTTCCTTAGTAACACTTTTCTATATGCCAGTAACTCCCAAATCCATGTCTTCATCCAGGACCTCTCTGCTGAACACAGTACCATTCCATCAGTTGCCCACTTGGCAACTCTACTTGGATATCTCAGAAGCATCTCTAACTTAGCACATTCAAACTAGAATTCTTCACTACTCCCTCACCCTCAAATACATTGCTCTTGTCCCCTATTTTGTAGCTAATAGTTCTCATCCACTTAATTGCTTAGGGCAAAGACTAAGCAGGCATATTAACTGTTCTTCTTTCATGTCCCACACCTGTCAAAACTCAGTAAATCCTGTCATCTTTATCTACAAAATACATCTCCAAATAAACCACTCTCACCAAGTCCACTGTTACAACTCTATTTTTTCAGTTTAATTTGCATTGTTCTAGTAAACTCCTAACCAGTCCCCCTGTTTCAACTCTTGTTCTTCTACAATCCGTTCTCCATAAAGCAGCCTAAGTAATCCTTTCCTAAAAGAATCCACATAGAATTGGTATTAATTATTTCTTAAATATTTGATAGAATTTGCCAGAGAAGCCATAAGGGTCTAGACTTCCTTGGTGGAAAAATTTTAAGTTACAGATTTCAATCATCTATTTTTATTGCTATAGGGCTATTCAGGTTTTCTATTTTATCTTGAGTCATTTTTGTAATTTTTGTCTTCAAAAAATGTATTCATTCATTAAATTTGTGACATTTATTGGCACAAAATTGTTTATAATTGTATCCTTTTAAAATACAGTATCTGTACTGAAGTCTCATCTTTCATTCTTGAGATGGGTAACCTGTGTTTTCTAATTTTTGCTTCATTAGTTGAGCTAGATATTTATCTTTTTTTTTCTTTTCAAAGAATTAACTTTTGGTTTCATTGAGTTTCTCTGCTTTGCTTATTTTTTTTCTATTTTTATTTCAATAATTTCACTCATATTCATTATTTTACTTACATAAGATTTAATATGCTCTTCTTTTTTGAGCCTCTTAAAGTGGAAACTTAGATAATTGACTCATCCTTTCATTTCTGTGAGAATTTACTGTAACATTTTCCTCTAATACCACTTTAGCTGTATCCCACAAGTTTATTTGTGTTTTAAATTTAAATTTGTTGTATTGTGTTTTAAATTTATTCAGTTCAAAATATTTTCTCATTTCCTTTTATTTATTCTTTAACTCGAGTTATTTAAAAGAGCATTATTTAATTTTCAAATATATGGGGATTTTCCCAATATCTTTGATGTTGATTTCTAATTTAGTGCATTATGGTCAGAGGACATACTTTCTATGACTTTTAAATGTTCTTTTATACATCTTTTTGAATGATACTGTGTCTTATTGCCCAGAATATTGTCTACATTGCTAAAAGTTTGATATACTATTGAAAATAAGTGTATTCTTCTGTGGTTGGATAGAGTATTTTATAAATAACAATTAGGTCAAATCAGCTAAGAGTATTTTTTTCATTCTTCTATACCTTTACTGAATTTCTGTCAACTTGTTCTACCAATTATTGAGTGGTAATAACTGTAATTGTTAAAGTGTCTATTATTCCTTTCAGTTCTATAAAGTTTTTCTTGAAGTATTTTGGAGTTCTGTTATTAGATGCATTCACATTATAAATGTTATATCTTCATGTTATATTGATACTTTTATCATTATGAAATCTCTACCTTGGTGTCTAGTAATAGTCCTTGTGTCAAGTCTATTTAATCTTATATTAATATAGCCACTTCAGTTTTCATATGCTTACTGTTTATATATTATACTTTTTCTACTATTCTACTTTAAAGATATTTATATTTAAAAATCCATCGCTTATGGTCAAAATATGTGAGTCTTGCTTTTTTTCTAGTGTGGCAATATACTGATTCAAGTCTGTTTAAATTTAATATAATTATCAATATGGTTGGACCTATTTCTGACATTTTGCTATTCATCTTTTGTTTGCCTCACCTGCATTTTATTCCTCTGTTCCTCCTTCCCACCTTCTTTTTTGTTAAACAAATAATTTTTATTACACAATTTATTTTCTCCTTCATCTCTTAAACAATTCAGTTTCTGATGAGAATTCTTCTTCTGGCTTGCAGACCACTGTCTTCTCACTGTGTCCTCACATGATCTTTCCTCAGTGTGTGTGCAGAGAGAGAAAGAATGCTCCGGTGTTTCTTTTTATAAGGACACAAATTCTATTGGACCATGGCATCACCCTTATGTCTTCATTTAAACTTAATTACTTCCTCAAAGGCCCCATTTCCAAATACAGCTACATTGGGGATAGGGCTTCAACACATGAATTGAAAAAAATCAGTCTATAAGCAGATAATATGTTATAGTTACTCTGAAACCTCTTTTCTTCTTCTTAAGATTATTGGGTTTTGGTGCCATGAACTTGCCTGAACTCAAACTAAAATTTATTTGTCCCATAGTGTGGAAAAGATGATACCCCTGCCAAGTTCTCTTGGCTTCTAGTTGCTTTTTTGGCCTAGCTCCCATGTTGGTCTCTTCTGTACCTGTTTAGTTTAGATGTCTGCCAAGGAATTTAGCTGAGCTGATACTCAGATTTTTAGGCTCATCCTTTTGGTGGTTTCCTGCCTCCAGGGCCCCTGTAGTAAATTTCCAGTTGCTTTTCTATCCCAGAATTCTTTATTTTGACAAATCAATCTAATAAGGCTACTGTTTTCTGCCACTCAAGCTCTCTGTGTACTAGGGAATGCACTCAATCAAAGGAATAACAAACTCCAGTATTTCGACAGAATTAATTCTGTCTTTCAAGAGACCCATTTCTACTTTCTCCCTGCTTTTGAACCAGAATGCCTGGGGTCATCCATACGCATGCATACTCTACTGGTCATCCAAGCATTTGGACAAGGTTTATACTCATATTTTTGGATTTCAACTCTTTTGTGGTACTCCTGCTTCTAAAGTTTATTCCTAAATCTCCAGTGATTTTTCCTGCTTTGAAATTGAGTCATTTAGGCTGAGTTTTTTTTTTTTTTAAGCCACAAAATTGTACTTTCTACATGACATAGTAGCAATCATTCAGTAGTAAACTCTTCTCAAGTCTCTGCCTGCCTTTGGTCATTTTCCAGCATCTTCAAATGATTGTTTTTGCTTTTCTTCCAGTTTCTGTAATTGTCTTTTTCAGGAAGAACTGCCTGAACTTGTCACACCACCTATTATCAGTGATCAATTTTACACACAAATCAGATCATGTCACATACAAACACACACATACACAGTGGCTTAAAAATCCAAAATTCGCTTTTCCTTCAAGTAGAGTAAGGTGCAAACTCAATATCCTACAGGACTCTCCATAATCTATCCATTGTCTAAATATCTGGCCTCATTTCTTTCCATTTTCCGCCTTATTCACTATACTATAGCCATAATAGCTATATCAGGTAATCAATAGTTTGCTTAATCAACAGTTTGCCCCCACCCTATTCCTCTAAAAAGAATGATAATTTTTTTCATGTTCTTGTTTTTTTATACAAGCTACATATCTCAGGAATGTGGGAAGTATAGGTTTCCTGCTTCCACAGACATATTTAGAGGTGGACCTGATATACCTAAGAATAATTGTACTCCCTTCACCACTGATTAGTTCAGGATTGGTTGTTTGAAAGATTTGGGTAGCAGGTGAGAAGAGGTTGACAGAGCTTCTAAGAAAGTTCCTTATTCTTCTAAGAGATTTGAGAATTAATTTCCTTGTCCCCTGAACCTGAATGAGTAAAGTCTGATGGATACCAGCCTCCATCCTATAGCCACAAAGTGAACAGACCTTCCGTACAAATCAAAGGTTAATGCGAATATACTGGGGAAGAAAATGAAAAGAAGGGAAAAAAATATGGGTTCTTGATGATGGGATCTGTTGGGAAAGGCAGTCTTCTGCTTGCAGTCTTTCCACCTCATCTTAGCTGTTTAAGAATAGGCCTTGGGCTTGGAACACATCCTTGTCAAGACATCAAGACTCCTCATGGCCATAAGCATGCTGGGCTTATCTCTTTGCATGGGAATATCTTTCCCTGTTTCGGATTCAGTGTGTTCTCCACTGTTCTGCTTAAGCATGTGCAATATATGGCACCTGGTCAACCCTGCTGCAATAGCTTCTCCTGCAAAGAGAGACTCCTTCTGCTACAGCACACGAGACATGCATGTAAGCCAGTTGCCCTACATCGGCTGTCAGAGGGAACTGCTGGCCCTGGGGAACCAACGCCCACTCCAGAACTGATCTTGCTCTGTCCCTTCCCTATATCCAATCCAATGCTTGCCTGCGTCATGCTTTCCTTGATGACTCCAACCAAGATGCCATGGGCAAAACTGTCTTTGAACGTCTACTTCTGATAAAATAGTCAACAGATGCCACTGGCTCAACAGGATCAAACAACCCTGAAAACTACTTGACCTTTGTACTTCTGGTTATGTGAGCCAAAATGTGTCCTAATCGTTTTAAACTATTGGAAATTTTTTTCTTTCTCCTATGAAAGAAAGCATACTGGCCTTCTTTCTATTTCACAAAAATACCAAGCTTGTTCCTGTCTTCAGGCCTTTTCAATTATTATTACCTATTTTTAAGACCTCTTTCTCCAGATCTTAATTTGCCTACCTCCTTTTTATCATTCAAATTCCAATTCAAGTACAGTCTCTTCCGAAGTAATTTATTGTCCCTAATTTATTTTCTTTTTCTACTTACTACTATTTGATATATTGTTCATATTTTTCTTTTAATTATCTATCTATCTTTCCCAGTAAGAATTTCAACTCTTTGAAGGCAAACACTGTCTTATTCACTATTGTATTTTCAATGCCTAGAAGAGGATTTGTAGCTAATAGACCCTCGACAATCAGTTATCAACTTAAAAAATAGCATAAATGTGTCAATTTGGCTAGAAAAAGTTTCAATGGTGAAACTTATTCTTCATTAGAATAAAACTCTTCCAAATTTATATTATAAAACTAGTTTACTTATAGGAGAAAAATGTCCATAATATCATCTGAAGTCCATATTGTTTAGTTCATAGCTGTTTGTTCCCCATTAATTCCTTGGAGATTTTTACTCTCCAAAATATTTGTATATGAATTTTCACAACAGAACAGTCTCTTCAACTTGAAAAATAGGTTTAAAGGTCATTTTTCCATCACTCAAATTCCTGGAAACAAATCTGTTTACTTGGGAGAAAAACCAAATACTATCATCTTACCATTAGTCAAAAGACTTGCATTTTTATTAACTGCTATCCAAATGAGGATTTTTCAACCAGACTTTGTAAATTAGCTAGCTCATATGCCCAGAGAACAAAACAAATAATTTAGATAACACAGAATTTCTTCATTACTTTAATATTCAACAGCATCAGAAGAACTATTCCTGAGTGATGAAAGGAAAATGTGCATTTTTGTTGGTGTGAAGGGCTTGCGTTGACCTTTTCAGACTTAGGGATCTGTTTTCCAAAGCACTGTCTGCAACAAACTGAAAGACCAGTTTCGAAAACACAGATTTCTAAATGTTAAGGAAACGTAAGTATAAAATGTGGAGTCCCCTTAAAACTTCTTGCTTTTGTTTTTTATCTCTAATAGCTTTGGAACTCTTCTTTTTTTTTTATCTTAGTTACAAATACTACAGGGTAATAATGCATGAAAATTAAAACTCAGCATGTACTAAGTGACTGTGTTCAAGCACTATCTTCAACACAGCCTTTCTCCATTCCCTGCCGCTGTCCCTATATGACACTTTGCCCATCTCAGCCTTAAACATCTAGTGCCCCATCCTTAATTAAGACTCACTCTGAGCACGACTTTCACATATGAAGCCTCAAAGTACCCAGCAACTATCTGACTCTTCTTTTTCACCTTAATTTCTTCTTCTATTCCCTCCTGTGAATTAGAAAGCTTCTCTTGAGAGTAATAAAGGGGCAGATTGAGGCACAAACTAACTTTCTAAAAAAAAAAAACCAAAAAACATTTTAACTTACAGTATTAATTATGCTATTTATAATATGTTCCCTTGTTTCTTGCATCGGCTCCAATTACATATTTCACCCTTAATTTGCCCCTCATTCTCCTCTTTCAATTAACTACTACCTTTTTTTTTTAATCCTAGAAAATAGTGATCACTCTAACACACCACTTAAACTTACCCCGTATGTACTCACTCTCTATTAAAATATAAACATGGTGGGGCACACAGAATTATGGCTTGAGGAAATAAAATTATTTTGTTTTCAACTCCAAGACTCAATTACAAACCAAATTTTAAGACTTGCTGACATGAAAACTTCAATTCTCTTTTAGAAAAACAAATTTCTCTTTCTTAACTTGCCTTATAGGTTGATTTTATGCCTTCCCTACCTCATTTGGTTTTTGGTCGACTCACTCTAGAACATGATGACAATATGATACCCACATACAACTGTGGCTTAACCATTACACAAACTGACTGCCCTGGAATATCAACTCTGCCTTGTCACAGACGTGCTCTGAAGCTTTTTAATCATAGAACTGGCCACAGATGGAAACCCAGGACCTGGCATAGGTTTGTGAGTCCGTTGGACTTCAAAAGTGCTAGAGTTTAAAATCCTCTGCTGAGAATCACATGCTGC
This sequence comes from Phocoena phocoena, assembly GCF_963924675.1. Taxonomy (NCBI): domain Eukaryota; kingdom Metazoa; phylum Chordata; class Mammalia; order Artiodactyla; family Phocoenidae; genus Phocoena; species Phocoena phocoena. Next base: position 105,441,393 of record NC_089222.1, read on the forward strand.
AGGGCAGGAAACCCACACTAAACAAAATCAGAGGAAAGAGAATATTGCCAAACTACAGTTACTTTAGGACTGATTTTCACCTTATAATCCCATCGGGTACAGTATAGAATCCATGATAATCTCCTTTCATAGGGTGAAATCGGCACCACCTTTTTCTGTAATCCCCATCAAAGAATTTATATAAATAACAAGCCTTTTAAAGGAATTTGTTATTAAAATAATAATGATATGTTACATTAATATAATGTAATTCTGTGAGTTAAGATGACATTAGAGAGCTGATACTCTGTGAGATTACCTGAGAAATATTAAACCAACAACCAAGAAACTCAAGGGTTCCACAAGTTTGGCCTTTCTATATATATTTATTCTGGTGAATTCCCTTATTACAGCAGGAAACTTCAGATGACCCCTCTCCTAGGTGTTGCAGTTCCTCTCTGGCACTGATGAAATACCTGACTGAAGGGGCCAAAAGGACTCTGCATAGATAGTAAATCTCAAACAATGACATCAAGACCTCTCCTTGGGGAAGGGATACATGATTGAGACCCAGATTACTTCAGGAGTGATAAGTAGTGGACACCAGTAGAGTAAGCATATCCATTTACTAGATTGTCTGCTGGCAGGTTGGGGACCTGGGAACATTTCCTGATGGATTAAATAAGGTATCCAATGTTAGGGTTCCTCAACTTCTTGAGTTTTTCTAAAGGCTTAGAGAAAACCATCCAATAGGACAAATAGAGAAATAAAACTTCATTAATCTTACCCTCCATCTCAAATTCAGCCAGAATCATGGGTGATTTTAATATCCATGAACACAAATTAGGCAAAACCCTGCCTAAAGTTTCTTAAATTGCCTTAACTTAATTATATTAACTTCAGCTCTATTTCAGCTACCCACCTGAGATCCAACGTCACCCAAAGCGGCTCTGTCTCTGACACCTTTAACATTAATATCTTGCTTTCTGACCACAACCCTCAATTCTTCCAGCTCCCTTGCGTATTTTAATCCATTTCCATTTTAACCTCATTGGCAACAGAGTCAGTGGTTAAGTGTGTGGGCTCTTAAATCAGTCTCCTTGGATCCACATCCTGGATCAGTTGCTTCCTAGCTGTGTCAACTTAAACAAGGCCTAATTTCCTCCTATAAAGAAAATGGAATTATGTCTATTCTAGCAGATACTCATGTCCATCTAATACAGTTGTTATGATGATAAAATGAGGCAACATGGAACATTTAGCATAGTGTAGAGTGTGGAACATAGTAGGTGCTAAATAAATGTTAGTTATTTTGTACCCATTTATTTATTCTTAAATTTGTTCATTTTCTCCTAATTTATCCCATATCCAGCCTAAAATCTGTGCTCCATTATTTTCTTTTCTCCACATAAGACATAGACAAACTTAACAAACTAGCTGCTCTGCTTCACACCAACACTGCTAAAAACCAATGGGAAAATACATAACTGGGTATTAACTACCAAAAGTATAAGACCTTCCAAGGCAATTGTGCTATTGCTATGGTTCAGTAAACCTTTTACATGTCAACAAACAACAATATCTCTAAATATTGACAGCATATATTATAAGCCATATTCCTCAAATATCTTTTACTTTCTCCTTTCTGTAAACATTTTAAGAATAATGATTCCTTCCCTTTGAGACTGTGTTATTACATCAATTATCTCTCTTTTTTTTTTTTCATATATTTTCATACTACTGACTTTTTCCTAGATCTGCCACAACATTTGCTGAGTCCAGGGGAAAAGTACAAATGGAGGCCTGTGTACAATTTTTTAAATATTTAAAGATTATAAAGCAAACTAACAGAACCATCTGGTTCTACCCAGGATGGAGTAACAGCAACCAGGTTTACTATCCCACCTGAAACAAACCCATGCTTCAAAAACACAGACCAAACATATAAAACAATGTTTTTTAAGAGTTTGGACAACAGTTAACAGATGACAGTGATCCCTGAGAAATGGGGAACAAATAAGGTGAGCCCTACAATTTCTTTAATTTACTGTCTTGAGAGAGTTCTCAGGCCACAACAGAGGAGGAAGAATCCAGGAGGACCCCAGTGGACTCTCTGAATAGAGGAGACAGAGCTGAGAGTACAGGGAGAATAAGGCTGCTAGAGTTCAAAGGACAGAGTACTCAAGAGGAGAGACTTGCACAGAAACAGAACCCTGGATGTCTGCAGAGGATCAGCTCAATAATTTGGCAGAAAAAGTATAGTGCGTGCATGTGAGAAAACTACCCCAAGCCAGGGCAAAATCAACAGGAACAATGCCTGGCACTACCAAGGGGTTAGGAAGAGTGCCTTTTCCCATCACCCAGACTAAGAAAACTTATCATTCACAGGTAATTAGGTGGACTACTCACAAAGGTCTTGCCTCAGGGTGAGGAAAAAATTAACCCAGGATGAGCACAAAACTAGGCCCAATGAACAAGTCATAATGGAAAAACCAAAAAGGATCAAACTATTTCTAAATAACTTAACTATATCCTGGAATAAAGTTCAAGAATATTTATAGGAATACAAAAGATCCAGTGCTCAAAAAGGTAAAATTCACAATGTACAGCATCTAGTCAAAGGTTACCAAACTTGCAAAAAGAACAGGAAAACGACCCATAGTGAGGAGAATAATGAATAAAATGAAACTGACCCAGAACTAACACAAATGTTAGTAAAGAAGGACAACAAAATGCTTATAATAACAGTATTCAGTGTTACAAAATTAAGTAGAAACATGAAAAATATAAAAAAGACCCAGATCTAACTTCTAGAGATAAAAACTTCAGTGACTAGGATAAAAAATACACTGAATAGAATTAGAGGTATATTAGGCATTGCAAAAGATTGGTAAACTTGAGAACATAATAGAAATTATTAAAAATGAAACAGAGAGAAAGAAATAATATTTGAAAAATTAAGGAGCATCAGTCAGCTGTGGAATAACTTCTAGAAACTTAATACACAAACTTAAGGAATATTTATGAAACACTCCACCCAACATCAGAATACACATTCTTTTCAAGAGTAAACAGACTATTTGCCAAGACAGACCACAGTTTAGGCAAGTCTCAATAAGTTCAAAAGTATTCAAGTCATAAAAGTGTTCTCTGACCACAATGGAATTAAATTAGAAATCAATAACAGAATATCTGAAAATCATCAAATATTTTAGAATAATAATACACTTCCAAATAACCCAGGGATCAAGGAAAAAATAAGAATGGAAATTAGAAAATAGTTTAAGCTGAATAAAAATTAAATGTCAGAAAGCAGTATTAATAGGGAAATTATAGCACTAAATGCCTATATTAGAAGAGGTCAAATTAACTGCCTCAGTTTCCACCTTAAGAAACTAGAAAAAGAAAAGCAAATAAACCCCCCAAAATCAAAACATGAATAGAGTTGCAAAAATTATAAACACATTTTTAGTAAATAGAATTCAACTCTCTCAATCTCTCTCATTCTTAATCTCTCTCTCTATAGACAGATAGATAGATGGTAGATAGATAGATACATAGATAGATAGATTGATAGATAGATAATAGATATAAATAGATAGATATCTCTATAAATATATATAAAGTAATATATCATGACCAAATAGTAATTAATTCTAAAAAAGCAAGGTTGGTTTAATATTTGAAAATCAATGTAATTCACATATTCGCAAAATAAAAGGAAAAAAATGTATTATCTCAATATTGGTAGTAAAAACTTTTGGCAAAATCTAATATCCATTCCTTATTTTTAAGAAAACCTATTCGTACTATGTCTATTCAACTTTATACTGGGGGTTCAGACTACTGTAGTTATCCATATGAAAAACGTATCCATATAACAAAGAAAGAAACATGTCTATTTGTAGTTTATGTTATTGCCTATAGAGAGTCTGATGAAATCTACCCAAAAAGCTGCTAATGATAATAAATTGGCTTATCAAAATTTCCAGAAAGATCAATATATAAAAATCAATTGTATTTCTAAATACTAGCAATGAACAATAGAAAACTAAAAAAAAAAAAAAAAAGTTTTTAAACCATCTGCAATAGCATCAGATGGAATTCTTAGAAATAAACCTGATGAATGATGTGAAATGTACAATAACACAACAAAATGATGTTGAGCAAATTATTAAAAGATCTGAAGAAATGGAGAGATATAATTTGTTCTTGATTCATCAGAATCAATATTGTTATGATATCAATTCTTCCCAAATTTATCTATAGATCCAATGCAATCACAATCAAATTTTCAGCAGATATTTTAGTAGAAATTGATAAGCCCATTCTAAAATTTATATGGAAATACAACTCAACTAGAATAGCCAAAACAACTTTGAAAAGGAAAATAAATTTGGAGGGCTTCCTGACTTCAAGATGTATAAAGCTGTAGTACCCGGGATAGTGTGATACTGGCTTCAAGATAGCCACACAGATCATTGAAAGAGAATAGATTCCTACAGATATAAAAAACTGATTTTTTGACAAAGATGCAACACTAATTCAATGGAAAAAGATTGTCTTTTCAACAAATGGTAATGAAAATTTGATCAATTTCTTGCACCATAAAAAAAACCTCAAAGTGGATCATAAATCTAAATGTCAAACCTAAAATTATAAAAGTTTTAAGAGAAAACCTATTTGTGACCTTAAGTTAGGCCAACATTTCTTAGATATGACATCAAAAGCATTTCTCAAAGGTAAAAATAAGTTGGACTTCATCAAAACAAAAAACTTCTGCTCTTCAAATAATACTTCTAAGGAAGTGGAAAGACAAGCCACAGACTGGGAGAGGATATTTGTCTAACTTATACCTAATGAAAGACTTCTATCCACAATATATAAAGAACTCTCAAAATTCAATAAGAAAACATACAACCCAATTAAAATATGGGCTAAAGATTTGAATAGACAATTTACCAAAGAAGATCAGTTCATTAAAAATGCCCACATCATTAGTCATTAGGAAAATGCAAATTAAAATTATAGTGAGATACCACTACACACCTATTATAATGCCTAAAATTAATGACACCGATCATACCAAATGTTGTTAAACATGTGGAGAAACTGGAGTTCTCACACACTGCTGGCTAGAAAGTCGAATGATACAACCACTTTGGAAAACACTTTGGCAGTTTCTTAAAAAGTTAAACACACATTTACCATATAATTCAGCCCTTTCCTTGCTAGTATTTACCTAAGAGAATATATATATTCTATCTTACACATCCATATAAAAACTTGTATAAGAATGTTCATAGCCATTTTATCTCTTACAGGCAAAAACTGGAAACAAATACCCACCTACAGGTTAATGGCTAAACAAGTTGTAGTATATCCATATAATGAAATAAGCAGAAATTAAAAGGAATGAACTATTGGAAATGCAACAACATTAATAAATTTTAAAATAATTGTTGTGAGTGAAAGTAGCCAGACCAAAAGTAAACAAACAGAAAAAGAATACATGGTATATGATTCCATTTATATAAAGCTCTAGAAAATGCAAATGAATCCAGAGTGATGGGAAGCAGGTAAGTGGTTACCAGGGAGCATGGCAAGCAGGAGAGCATGGAGGATGTCATTACAAGGGGCACAGGGAACCTTTTGCAGATGATGGATAGATGTGTTCACTCTCTGGATTGTGGTAATGTATTATAAGTCTATACAGATGTCAAAACATCAAAATGTACAATTTGAATATGTGCAGATTATCATACATTAACTATAACTTGAAGCTTTTAAAAGATAAATCAATCCACCTAACAGATCACAAGAATATATTTTATCACCTTGCCTTGACAGCTACTGCCCTATGATGACGTGGAAGGCCAGATTTGAATTTAGATTTCCTAGACTCCTTGGATTTCCCACCCACCCACCTCTCCACCTTCATGACAGCTATTCCATGGCCACCACCTAAGCCTAGAGGTGAACATCCTAGCAGCCCATAAACTCAGGAGGGCAGATTCAAGGAAGAAGTCTGTGTAGGTTCTGGAAGTGTGATCAGAGACATTTGGGTCCAGAAGTCTCTTCAGTGGTGTGTGTCCTTTTGGGCTTGAGATTCCTTGCCTTGGGGACAGATGTGGTCAACAGGACAGAGGTGTCCTTTTAAAGTATAGACCCAGGGTAAGAGAAACGTTTGCTTGCATCTAAGAGGGATACTCCAAAGCATACATATGTTAAAGTCACTTCCATTTCAAAGAAAATAACTTTCCTTACTCTATGTCTCCACTTTTCCCCTATTATTTACAGCCAAACTTCTTGAAAGTACTCTTACCCACTCTACTTCCACACTCCACCACCCTCCCTCATGCATTTTTGGCAGTCTGTCTTTAACCTCTGGCAATCTACCAAAATTCTTCCACACAAATCCACCATGACCTCCTAATTTTTACATGACATAAAAGAATCTTAAGACAGTATCTTACTTTGCATTTCAGCCATATTTCACAGCGTTGATTATCCCCTGCTCACATTCTCCCCTACTTTGGCATCCATGATAGCCAAGGTTCCTGGCTCCTATCTGTCTTCTCCTCCCTGTCCTTTTTCTCCCCAAGAACACTTTGCTTCATGCAACCCTTGGAATGTTAGCAATACCAATTCCAAGCCCTGACATCAAGAGATCCCTCTTTATGAAGTCATGTGCATCCATGGTTTCAAATATTATCAGTATACTTACTCTCTTCTCCCTGGAAGACTTCAGTAACACCTTTACAGATTTGTTTCCAATCTCATGTTTTCTTCCAATCCCTCTTTCATTCCACTACTTTAATGATCTTTCTAAAATGTTGATTTCATCTTAAAATTTTGATGCTTTTCACTTCCATCAGTGTCACCATTTCTTCCTAGTCATGGTAGGTAGGTCTTTCTCCTTCAGTTCTCGGCTACCTTCCAGCTTAACCTCTCACCATTCACCTGTATTCTATGCATAACATCTCCTCACCCAAAATATTTGCCCAAGCCTCTACCAGATATGGCTCTTTCACAGTTCAACTCCCCAACTCCTCAACTGTTCAGCATTACTTATATGAAACTTTGCCAATCCAACATTACCCATTTATACGAAATACAGATTTAGAAAATAACAATATTAAAAATAATAGTAGTAACTACTTTTTATTGAATGCTTATTATGTAGCTCACCTAATTATTACAAACACCCTATGAGATAAATAGCACTATTGCCCATATTCTATAACATGGAGAGTGAGATTTAGAAAGTTTAATAACTTAAATACAACTAAAAGATAGAGTTAAGATTTCAAATCAGGGCTATCTGACTCTTACGTCTGATTTCTTTCCTTGGTCCTTCCATTATATAGAAATATGTTTTAATAGTAAATCTGATAAGAGTGTAGTTGAAATGCTTCATTATCACCTCTACTCCACTAAATTAAGAGGATCTTGAAAGCAAGGGCTTTCTATCCATCAGGATAGGCTAAGTTAAGCTGTGGTAGCAAGCTCTAAACTCTCAGTAGTTTAATACCTTCATCTTATTTGTCCAGCATTGGCCAGGAGAACAGCTCTGTTTGTGGTGGTCACTCAGGGACCCAGACTGACAGAGGTTCCCTCTTAACATATGCTTCCATGGTGGGGAAATGAGATCCAGCAGAGTCAAGCATAGATAACTAAATAAAGTAATAAAGTTATATCTAATGGCAAGGAGATGAAGAAATGCAATTTAGTCATACCATATACCTAGAAATAGAAAAATTGGAATGTTGAGAATAGCCCTAGTGACTATCACAAATTTTATCTTTTTCATTTGTCTCAGTGCAAAATAACAGATTACTCAATAGGTGTAAATTTGTTGAACAAATAAATAAATGAATGCCAGAGATAATGTGGGGCTGAAAAACTAGGAAAAAAGTTTAAGCTTAGTTCATCTAAGTAATATTCCCTAAATGAGGAACTATAAGAGAGGAAGCAGCATCCATACAGATAATAAAGGACAGTATTTCTCAGGAGAAAAAGTAGAGAAGTTTATCTTCATTTTCTTAAACAACAAGTAATGCAGGATTTCTTAAGAGATAATTAAGGGGAAATTATCCTGAAATAGAGTGTACTAGGCGGGGAAGATGGTGGAGTAGAAAGACCCTGAATGCACCTCCTCTCACAGTTACACCAAAATTACAACTATTTACAGAATACCTATTGATGAAAAAGGTCGGGACCTACCAGGATAAATCTTCTAAAACTAAAGATATAAAGAAGAAACTATAGCGTAGGAGGAACAGAGCTGAAATATAGTCAGGACCCATATCCCCAGTGGGTGACCCACAAATGGGAGAATAATTACAATTGCAGACATTCTCCTCAAGGAGTGAGAGGACCCGGCCCCACATCAGGCTCCCCAGCCTGGGAAGACGAACCCCTAGAACATTTGACTTTGAAGGCCATGGGGCTTACTTTGGGGCGAGACAGAGGGCTGTGGGAAATAGGGACTCCAACACAAAATTTCACAGGCTTCAGGAGCCAGGGCAGAAGTAATAACTTGAAAGGAGCCAGGGTCATACCTACCTGCTTGATCTTGGAGAGTCTCCCAAAGAGGCAGGAGGCAATTGGAATTCACTCTTGGGGACACAGACACTGACAGCAAGTATATTTGGGTGCTCGTTCTACCACTAGCTTATTTTCCTCAGGACCCAGCCCTGCCCACGTCCGCCAGACTAAAGGCACAAGTACTGGGATGCCTCAGATCAAAAAACTAACTGGGCATGGACACAGACAAACCCACTAGCAGACAGACACACCTTAGGATTCAGCTGTGTCCACAGCCACTCTTGGACATGACCCTGCCCACCAGAGGACCCAGGACCAGGCTCCAAACACCAGTGTGCAAGCACTAGACCAGCGACCCCCAAGGCCCTGTAGCCAGAGACCCCAGGATCCAGCTCCACCCAACAGTGGGCAGGCACCAGCCCTAGAATCCCTGGCCCCACCCATCAGCAAGCTTGCTCTAGCCTCAGGACTACCCTCACCCACCAGTGAGATAACACAAATCCCAGGACAACCACAGCCCCACAGCCTGCGGGCCCAGCCCATCCACCAGCAAGACAGCACTAGCCGTGGGACCCCCTGGGCCCTGGCCCTGACCACCAGCAGGCCAACACAGGCTTTGAGATACCCTGGACCTCCCAGCCCCAGCCACTGTGTCAGTAACTGGCCTTACCCACCAGAGATCCAACACTAGCTCTGGGATCCATGGGCCCTGCAGTCAGACCCCAGGACATGGATCTGCCTGCCAGTGGGCCAGCACTAGCCCCAGGACCTGGCTTCACCCACCAGTGGGCGGGCACCAGCCTCGGGATCTCCTGGACGCCAACTTTGACCACAAGTAGGCCAGCACAACCCCCCACTACCCTCCCAAGATTCTGCAACCAGCCACCTTGATTCATGGTGGACCCACCATGCAGCATCCGGCAGCCTCTGCACAAGGCAGAGCGCCGGACCAGGGGCTGGCCAAACTTACCAGACACCCACAATAGTCAGCCCACCACAACAGGAGGACACAAGCAGCCCACATAAGGGACACCCCTAGAGCATATAGCTCTACTGACCAGAGAGGAGTGCGCTGCTGGGACTGATAAGACGTCTCCTACAAAAGGCCACTTCTCCAAGGTCAGGAAACATAACCAACCTACCTGATACAAAGAAATAAAAACAGCAAAATGAGGGGACAGAAGAACACATTCCAAACGAAAGAACAAATAAAACCCCAGGAGAACAACTAAGTGAAGTGGAGATAGGCAATCTGCTGAAGAAATCTAAAAAATCACTTTCAGATTCAATGTTCTTTAAAAAAAGTTCTGATTGTCTAATTGTGGAGTATAAAAAGATTTTATTAAGTGTTAAACAGAAAAACTCAAATACATATTTCACATAATCCTATCATCCCTTTTCCTATAACCTACATACTCAAATATAAGGTAAATTTCTTTTTCACGAAGTGATCCCTTAAAAAAGCTTAAATCGGGCTTCTCTGGTGGCTCAGTGGTTGAGAGTCTGCCTGTCGATACAGGGGACACGGGTTCATGCCCTGGTCCGGGAAGATCCCACATGCCGCGGAGCAGCTGGGCCCGTGAGCCATGGCCGCTGAGCCTGCGTGTCCGGAGCCTGTGCTCCGCAACGGGAGAGGCCACAGCAGTGACAGGCCCGCGTACCGCAAAAAAAAAAAAAAAAAAAAAAAAAAGAAAAAAAAGCTTAAATCAAGCTTTTCAAAGGGTACTTTCTCAATTCCTTTGTCTTGAATAGCATTATGAGGATTGAGAAAAGACGTTAGCCCCAAATTTCCTTCATCAATGTTAGTTTTATGTCTGTGTATATTTAGACAGAAGACAGATAGATTAATGATAGATAATATGACTGAAACTGTAAAAACTGGAATTGGAGAAAATTAACACATATTTAATAGTTTTTCCTGGAGTCTGGCCACATAATTCCAAGTGATGATATTGTGGTAAACAAGATCCCTTTTAAAAGCAAGATGATAAAAGGTCATATTGTGGCAATTAGCAATGATACTAAAAGTCTTAATGTTATATAAATGAATATTTATATCTTGGGATAAGGTTTCCAGTAACAGCATCATAAACAGATACACAAGGATAGATGATAAACTCTAAAAGAAGCAGTGACTCAAAAGAATATCTCCAATGATGAAAAATTAATGACATCTCATGGAATGTGAGATTTTTTAAATTAACATTTTAAAATAAATTTAGTATTTGCAAAAATATGATTTTAAATAAGTTTTTGTAACTAAATAAATTGGCCTACTAATAAGGCAAATAAGAGCTAGCCTACATTTAGTGTTGTTTATATTAGGCATAAAAGTTTTTGCATATTATATTATTTGATGTGGGAAAAGACTATATATTGTTAAGTGAAAAGTTTTTAATAACTAGCATATAATGTGATATTTTTGTAATAGGAAAATGTTTGTGCAAAACTACCTCTTGGTAAGATGTTGACCAACATATTGACTGTGGTTATCACTAGATGGTAGAATGAGATTAAAGGTAATTTTTTGCTTCATATTTTTCTCTCCATCCAAATTTTCTACAATAAACATAATATATATATATATTTTTTTTTTTTTTTTTTTTTTTTTTTTTTTTTGCGGTACGCGGGCCTCTCACTGTTGTGGCCTCTCCCGTTGCGGAGCACAGGCTCCGGACACGCAGGCTCAGCGTCCATGGCTCACGGGCCCAGCCGCTCCGCGGCATGTGGGATCCTCCCGGACCGGGGCACGAACCCACGTCCCCTGCATCGGCAGGCGGACTCTCAACCACTGCGCCACCAGGGAAGCCCCCTAAACATAATAATTTTGATATTAGAAAAATAAAAGACAAGAAATCAACATCTTCTCTGAAGCCATGTCCACTTTGCACCTCATTATTTGATCTAAAATAACAGATCTATTTATCTAATAAGGTATCATTCATTTGTAGCATCGTACTCTGATTTTATTACTTTTCATTTCCATCCCTATATTTTTTAATGTAGATGAGATTTATGTTACTTTAAATTGGTTATTAAAGAATAAGAAAAATCCTATATCGTTGTATATGTACAAATCATAAAACTACACTTAGTGAACCAAGCTAACCCAATGATCAACATTTCTTCATTTTTTTAATATTAGATAAGTAACTCAATTATAGTTCTTATTTTTGATTCATCGGAGTTAAAGGTATTCTTAGTCCTTAGATGAGAATTCAGAGTTTTGTGTTGAGTATTAGCAGGAGAAAGTATCTAACTACATCGCTATCCTGCTGCCCTGATGGAACCAGAAAATTGAGCTTTGTTCCCTTCCTTGGATACTGAAATTGTGATTGTGCTTGTCTGTTGGGGGAAAAGAGAGGAAGGCAAAATAACAGAGAGCAGCAGATTCTTGTGAAAGCAGAAGGACCCAGAGCAGCAACCCTGGATAGTGAAGGGACACACTGATAATGGCTCCCCGGGTGTGTCTTCTGTTTTGAAATCTATAGCTCTGCATTGTCACTTAATGTCCTCTATGATTTCTTAATGTTTATTTTGATTCACTGTTGTAATTCATCTCCTAGAGAGGAAAGCTGAAGAAGGCTTGTCTGGTAAGATTCTCTTTCAACATCTGGTGTTTACTAAAGCTCTGTGAAGTTTACTTTTTTTTTTTTTTCTCATCTTTGAACTTAGTGTATTTGTTCCCTTAAGACCAACAATTTTATGGACATTGCAATAAAATAAAATATTTGTTCTGCAAATTTTCTCTTTTACCCATCTCATGTTTCTGCCCCTTGCCCATCCCAATAACCATGAAGACAGCCTCAGCAATTAATCCCTCAAGAAGGCATGTCAACTGAGCAACCAATCTATACTTTTGCTTTAGTCACTCTGAGTAATTCCTTATTTAGTCACTCTGAATAAGACCTGAGGAGATGAAGATCTTTATGAGGATTCAAAACCAGTTCAGAAAACGATTAGGGTATGAATCAAACCTGAATTGATATCTCAGAGACAGGGAAAAGGGAAAAAGAGAAAGAAGCATCACAGAGAATCTGGCCTTTAAAGAAAAGGGATGTGTTTAATGAGAAAGCTACCAGGTCATCCTAGATTGGAGAAAGAGCATGGAGGTGAAGATAAAGGCATGTATGTTGGGATGCAATGAACAATCCTCCTGGAGGAAGCTGTTTTTCATACTGAAAGTAAAGGTACTTTATGAAAGATCTTATCACTAGCTTTATTAAGGAGTAGTGAGAAGAAGGTGCTTACGGATTATGGATGGTCCTCGAGGTCAGACTGAAAAGTATGGCTTATTTGGGGAATCTAAAAAAAAAAAAAAAAAGGATAAAATGAACTTATTTACGAAACAGAAACAGACTCACAGACTTAGAGAATGAACTTATGGTTACCAGGGGGGAAGGATGCGGGGGAGGGATAGTTAGGGAGTTTGGGATTGACATGTACACACTGCTATATTTAAAATGGATAACCAACAAGGACCTACTGTATAGCACAGGGAACTCTGCTCAATATTCTGTAACAACATAATTGGGAAAAGAATATAAAAAAGAATAGATACATGTAAAAAAAAGTATGGCTTCATATACTGGACAATTAATACAAGCACACCTTGTTTTCTTGTGCTTTGCTTTATTGTGCTTCACAGATACTGAGTTTTTTACAAATTGAAAGTTTGTGGCAACCCTGCATGAGCCAGTCTATCAGCACCATTTTTCCACCAGCCTTTGCTCACCTCAGGTCTCTGTGTCATATCTTGATAATTCTCACAATATTGCAAACTTTTTCATTCTTATTATATTTGTTATGGTGATCAGTGATCTTTAACGTTACTAGTGCAAAAAGACTGTGACTCACTGAAGGCTCAGATGATGGTTAGCACTTCTTAACAAAGTATTTTTTAATTAAGGTTATGTACATTGTTTTCTTAAACATGGTATTGCACCCTTAGTAGTCTATAGTATACTACAACCATAACTTTTATCTTTTTTGAATTTTGTTTTATTTTTTTATGCAGCAGGTTATTAGTTATCTATTTTTTACGTATTAGTCTATATATGTCAGTCCCAATCTCCCAATTCATCCCACCACCACCACCATCCCCCCCGCCACTTTCCCCCCTTGGTGTCCGTACATTTGTTCTTTACATCTGTGTCTCTATTTCTGCCCTGCAAACAGTGCAAACATAACTTTTATATGCACTGAGAGACTAAAAAATCTGTGTGACTCCTTTTATTGTGATATTCACTTTATTGTGGTGGTCTGAAACTGAACCCACAATACCTTTGAGTTTTGCCTGCATCTATCACAATATTTTAAGAAATAATGTGTCATAATAAAATTATTATTTTTACATTGGATTGGTGATGAATTAGAGAATGGGAAGGGGAGACAAAGTTCAAGAAAGCTCATTAGAAAGCTGTTGCAATAACCTGGCTATGGGGTAATGGAGCCTGGATTAGAGTGGTGATGATAATGGCGCAGAGAGTATGTTAAGAAAATTCAGAAAATAAAAATAATAATCAATAACAGATAGAGTTGCGGAAAGGCAAAATATATGAGGAGTTGAAGACGTTTCAAAGCATGAAAGAATTTTTGTACAAATGACAGAAATGGAAACAGTGGGATGGGACTTAACGTCACAGGATTTGTGCCTATTCATTTTATTCTAGCTAATTTTTGGTTCTTTAGGTAGCTACTAGCTATTCCTAAAAAGGATTTTGTTGTACTGACTTAGAAGAGATGAAAAAAAAAAAGACTTCCCTGGCCACTCATTTAAAAGAGAGTGTTTACACAAAGAAATACAAAAGGGTTTTCAGGAAATCCTAAAATGGTATTTCCCTGCAGACAGTTGTATATTCCCACTATTCATTAGGTAGACCTGTCAAGACAAATATTACATTTTTTGTCTTATTTAGATGACATTACGATTCATCATATATTTCTAACGATTGTTTTCACTTAACTTGGAATAAAAAAACAAATGTATATGTATTTTCCATAGTTTCTTCTGGCTCTACATACATAGCCTCTGAGTTTTAACAGTCCTTTTGAAGTCTAATTGGAATAGGTAATACACTGTGTTCACTGATATCATTTTGAAAGTGTCTGACCCATTATTACATAAAGATGAGCGTTTCACTTAATAAAGACTGAGAGTAACACAATTTGTTACACCATAATTAAAGATGGACACATCTGTTCCATTTTAATTCAAACCCCTTTGAACATAATTACATAAAGCTGCAAGAACAGAAATTCTCAGTCTTAGAAATTTATTATCAAAAAAAATCATTCTGTCTATAGAAACTACATGGTCAAAGACAATTTGTAAAATGAAGTCAAATAGATGTCTCTCACTCTATATCAAAGCATGATATAAAGCTAGGACCCCAGATTAAAGTACTGTCCCCATATGAAAGCTTTAATTAGTTAAGGAAACCCAGGTGAAGGACAATTTTTATGGAAAGTACTAACATTCCATCCCTGTGGAGAGGTACTATCTTTATATATTCTCTCAGCCCACAGACACATAAAAAAAGGAGGGAACAAATACTAAGGGTAATTGAAAGAAAAACAAATACAGAAGACATTCAACATTTATGTGTTACCTTTAAACTTCCTACTAATTCTAAATTTTCAGTCATAATAATTTCATAGACCTTGCTTAAAAATAGTATATCCTCTTGGTAAGGGCCAAGCTATTATACCCAAAACAGTTTTTAGGTTAACAGTAATCAGATGTGTAAATAAATAAAGAGAGGTAAGGGAAACCTATGACTTCAGAATGAATTCTGAGAATTTAATAACATAAGTTAAATGGCAAACCATGCACACAAATATTCCTGAAATGTAGGCTGTTAGTCTGTTTTATTTATGTTTCCATATCCTGAACATGGCCTAATGAGGAGATGCAATCAGGATTAGCTAAGCAGTGAGAACTTGGAGAGAACAGGGTGGCAGTAAGATTTATATAAATATTTGCAGAGGCTGGGAAGAGCAGATGCTCCTATAATCCAGACAATGTGTGTGCGCTTCATTTTAAAATAAAACAGTTGAAAGCCAAAATATAATTAATCAGAGGAAATGCTTTAATCAACATCTTCCAAATCCTTAAGCACTGCTGAAAAGATTAAAGAAACATAAAAGAAATTAAAACATGATACTCAAAAGGAAACAAGAATTGGTCTATTCCTGACTTTCTCCTTTTATTTCAGATGTGTGATTGAGCATGTAAATAATACACATTGCCAGTTGTGCCAACTAGTGAAATTTCCTAGGAGTTTAAGGTACTAAATAAATCACCTAAGGCTTACTGTATAATTACAATGTAGTAATGATAGCTCTCTCTTTTCATTAATAATTTAATATGAGAAATGTGTATGTTTACCCTTATTTCCTGTAGTTATAAACAGAGATCTTTCCAATGGAATAGGAGATAGCAAGTTTAAACGAGTGCCAATTTTATATTCATAGGTTACCCACAAAGATGAAAAAGAAGTTGCACATCAAGAAAAAAGTAAGTAAATAAAATCCATGTAGATATCCAGTGTGGATCATATAGACCCAAAATAAGTGTGATTAACTTTAAACTCAGCTTTGGACTCTGTTTTTCTAAATTCAGGATCTCTCTTATATTATTTCTGTTGTTTTCTGCCCAAGATTTGATGAACTACTCAATATAAACCTATAATTATTACTAAAGCTCAGAGAAGAACAATTTAAACAGAGGATATTAAAACAACATCTCAAGAAAATAAAAAGCACATGCATTCATGGCAAGTTCAAAATATATCAATATTTAAAACTCAGAGCATTTGCCTTTTCCACAAACAAAATTTTGTTGGTGACAGGAATTATTTCATATATTCATATACAACACCAGAATATTATAAACAGTTTCTAAACATAAGATTAGCTCCTATAAATAGCTAACAGCTTAGTACTATTAATTGCAAGGATACATTTTAAATAGAACTTGAGCCTGATTGTAATTTCTAGCAGAAATATTATTAATATCTACTAAAATTCTACCACAAAGTCTATAGCACTCGGAATTAGAAGTTGTGAAATCTTAAAAATTTAATCGTGCAAAAACATTGCCGAAATTATTATTACTGAAGTGCCATGGATCAGAATTTCTTATTCTGTGCCCTCCTATAAATAAATCCTAATAATAGAAGACTGACCTGAGAGATCCACTGTGAAATCTAGACTGGGAAAAGGAAAGAAGCTATGTGGCAATTTCTTCTGTGTTCTATCATTGTTATGGTAACTTTGAAGGGCACATACATTGTACTTATTTGCTTCTTACATACTACTTGTTTGATATTCTGTTTTAACAAAAGAACAAAATATCAAACAGCTAGTATATAACTGAAAAGAAGATATAAAGATTCTTGTCTCAGTCTCTAGATGGCTTTTGGCATTTGTTCAGTAATTTATGTGCAATGGTCCTTTGATTCCCAAATCGCCTACCCTGTGTAGTTCAGTGTAAGGTGAGTTTACTATTATTAAAATAGTCCACATTTCATTATCAGAAAATAATTCTAAGAAGTTACCCTATTGGATTTACATATCAATGTTATTCTTTATCAAATAGGGTTGTGTTACTCAGATTAATGATTTCACAGAGCAAACTCAGATAATGATTTGTAACCAAGCCCAATGATAATGCTTATTAAGAATATGTCCGGGCTTCCCTGGTGGCGCAGTAGTTGAGAGTCCGCCTGCTGATGCAGGGGACACAGGTTCGGGCCCCGGTCCAGGAAGATTCCTCATGCCGCGGGGCAGCTGGGCCCGTGAGCCATGGCCGCTGAGCCTGAGTGTCCGGAGCCTGTGCTCCACAACGGGAGAGGCCACAACAGTGAGAGGCCCACATACCGCAAAAAAAAAAAAAAAAAAGAATATGTCCACTTCTGTCAACAGACTCACTGGAGAGATAAGAAGCAGAGAGTAGTCACAAAAATGTTCTTCTTATTCTGTCTCCTTTTTCTCCTTTCTTAGCACACCACAGAAAGGGACATAGAGTTTAATTATTGTGGGTTTTGTATATCATTATCACCATATACCAAGTTTATCACTTGTCATAAGAAATCAGAAATTAAGTTCTGGTGTGGACGTTGAGACTGAGACCCAGTATCTGGAGAGCTGAGTCACATCTCTGCCATTATGTTGCATGGTAATCACCTGCATGGGCTGTGTCTATAAGATGAGTTTGGTATAAGGACATGCCACCCCAGGGCACTTGTACCCTGGGCATTGTCTGCAGCAAGCCAAGACATAAATGTAACTATATATGAAAATCACACATAAATCTGGAACTGCACTGTCTGATAAGGTATGCCCTAGCCACATATGGCTATTAAAATATAAAGAAACCAATAGTAAATAAAATTTAAGAAGATGGCAGAGTGGGAACACACAGAGTTCATGTCTACCCAGGACTAGGGTGCCTGCCGGATGCTGGTGGGGGACCTCGATGCCCAAGGAGATGGGAGGAACCCCCCAAGCAAACCGGTAGGAAATGGGGAAACTGAGGGGGGAGGAGAAGTGGAGTCTGGACAGGGCTGGTGCCCCTGAAGGGTGGCTGAGGCGGGGAGGGTTTCCCATGGCTGGAGGGACCCTCAGGGGCTCGGATCGGGGGGGAGCGAGCCTAACGTTTCCCCTGCCCAATCGTCCCAGGAAGTCTGCCCAGCTCTCGGGGAAACTCCTACACCCTCAGAGGCCCCCTCCAGGACACGTTGGTTCTGAGGGCATAGGAGGGAGGCTGGAGGAGAACAGGAGAGGCAGGCAGGCGAACTCTCCAGGACCAGAGGAGCAGGAGAGGAGCAGAGGGTGTTTGCCCGGCTCTCTAGAGCCCCAGAAACCTGCTGAGCTCCCAGTCCGGATTCCCAAACGTCCAAGGCCCCCTCCAGGCCACATTGGTCCAGGGGGCATACAAGTAAGGCCAGGAGAGAACAGGAAAGGCAGGCGGGAGGGGCCCTCCAGGACTGGAGGAGTGGGAGAGGAGCAGAGGGCATTTGCCCCGCCCAATTGGGCCCAGGAAATCTGCTGGGCTCCCAGGCTGGAATCCCCCCTGCTGAGACCAGAGGCACGCAGGGGCCCCTTCTGTTCTGTTGAATCTAAGCCCCACCCCCCACACTCCTCAGGGCCTTTTCCAGCCCTGTGGGTCCTAAGCATAGACCCCACCCACTGCCCAAACCCCGCCCCTGCCTAGGCCCTGCCCTCCACAGCCAAGACCTTTCCACCTTTTTTTTTTTTTCTCCTCTTTTTTACTATTGTGGTTCTGTTTTATCTTCTGGTTGTTGTTTCATCTATATTTTTATTTTTATATTCTTTCTAACATATCTGTTAGTTTCCTGGTCTAATTTTATTTTTTACTCTTTGTTATTTATTTATTTTTTTTTTTTTTTGCCACCCTGTTCAGCTTGTGGGATCTTGGTTCACAAGCCAGGGGTCAAGCCAAAGCTCCTGTGGTAGAAGCTCTGAATCCAAACCGCTGGACTAACAGAGAACCTCAGAAACCAGGGAATATTTATTGGAGTGAAGTCTCCAGGAGGTCCTCATCTTGTCACCAAGACCCAACTCTACCCAAGAGCCTACCAACTCCATTGTTGGAAGCCTCAGACCAAACAACCAGTAAGACAGGAACACAATCCTACCCATCAAAAAAAAAAAAAAAAAAAAAAATGAGACAGCAGAAAAATATGTCACAGATGAAGGAGCAAGGTAAAAACATACAAGACCAAATAAATGAAGAGGAAATAAGCATTCTACTCAAAAAAAACCTCAGAGTAATGATAGTAAACATGATCCAGAATCTCAGAAATAGAATGGAGGCATGGACAGAGAAAATACAAGAAGTATTTAACAAAGATTTAGAAGAACTAAAGAAAAAACAAACAGAGATGAACAACACAATAACTGAAATGAAAAATACACTAGAAGGAAACAATAACAGAATAACTGAGGCAGAAGAATGAATAAGTGAGCTGGAAGACAAAATGGTGGAAATAACTGTCAAGGAGCAGAATACAGAAAAAAGAATGAAAAGAATTGAAGACAATCTCAAAGACCTCTGGGACAACACTAAACACACCAACATTCAAATTATAGGGGTCCCAGAAAGAGAAGAGAAAAAGGCAGGGTCTGAGATGATATTTGAAGAGATTATAGTGGAAAACTTCCCTAACATGGGAAAGGAAATAGTCACCCAAGTCCAGGAAACTCAGAGAGTGCCATACAGAAAAAAACCCTAGGAGAAACACACCAAGACACATATTAATCAAACTAACAAAAATTATATTCAAAGAAAAAATATTAAAAGCAGCAAGGGAAAAACAAAAAATAACATACAAAGGAATCCCCATAAGGTTATCAGCTGATTTTTCAGCAGAAACTCTGCAGGCCAGAGGGAGTAGCAGGATATACTTAAAGTGTTGAAAGAGAAAAGCCTACAACCAAGACTACTCTACCCAGCAAGGATCTCATTCAGATTCAACAGAGAAATCAAAAGCTTTCCAGACAAGCAAAAGCTAAGAAAATTTGGCAACTCCAAACCAGTTTTACAACAAATGCTAAAGAAACTTCTCTAGGTGGGAAACACAAGAGAAGAAAAAGACCCACAATAACAAACCCAAAACAATTAAGAAAATGGTAATAGGAACATACATATCGATAACAACCTTGAATGTAAATGGATTAAATGCCCCAACCAAAAGACATAGACTGGCTGAATGGATACAAAAACAAGACCCATATATATGCTGTATACAGAGATGCACTTCAGACCTAGGGACACATACAGAGGGAAAGTGAAGGGATAGAAAAAGTTATTCCATGCAAATGGAAGTCAAAAGAAAGCTGGAGTAGCAATGCTCATGTCAGATAAAATAGACTTTAATTTAAAGACTGTTACAAGAGATAAGGAAGGACACTACATAATGATCAATGGATCAATCCAAGAAGAAGATATAACAATTATAAACATTTATGCAACCAAAATATGAGCACCTCAATACAGAAGGCAAATGCTAACAACCATAAAAGGGGAAACTGACAGTAACTCAATAATAGTAGGGGACTTTAACACCCCACTTACACCAGTGGACAGATCATCCAAACAGGAAATAAATAAGGAAACACAAGCTTTAAACGACACAATAGACCAGATAGACTTAATTGATATTTATAGAACATTCCACCCACAAGTGGCAGAATCAACTTTCTTCTCAAGTGCACATGGAACATTCTCCAGGATAGATCACATCTTGGGTCACAAATCAAGCCTTGGAAAATTTAAGAAAATTGAAGTCATATCAAGCGTCTTTTCTAACCACAAAACTATGAGATTGGAAATCAATTAAAGGAAAAAAACCGTAAAAAAACATGAATACATGGAGGCTAAACAGTGCACTACTAAATAACCAAGAGATCACTGAAGAAATCAAATAAGAAATAAAAAAATGCATAGAAAAAAATGACAGTGAAAACACGACTACCCAAAACCTATGGGATGCAGCAAAAACAGTTCTAAGAGGGAAGTTTAGAGCAATTCAATCTCACCTCAAGAAACAAGAAAAATCTCAAATAAACAATCTAACCCTACACCTAAAGCAACTAGAAAAAGAAGAACAAAGAAAACCAAAAGTCAGTAGGAGGAAAGAAATCATAAAGATCAGACCAGAAATAAATGAAGTGGAAATGAAGAAAACAATAGCAAAGATCAAAAAAACTAAAAGCTGGTTCTTTGAGAAGATAAACAAAATTGATAAACCCTTAGCCAGACACATCAAGGAAAAAAGGGAGAGGACACAAATCAATAAAATGATAAAGGAGAAATCACAACTAACACCGCAGAAATAAAAAAGGATTACAAGAAACTACTACAAACAACTGTATGCCAATAAAATGGACAACCACGAAGATATGGACAAATTCTCACAAAGGTACAATTTTCCAAGACTGAATCAGGAAGAATTAGAAAATATAAACAGACCTAACACAAGTAATGAAATTTAAACTGTAATTTAAAATCTTCCAACAAACAAAAGTCCAGGACCTGATGGCTTCACAGGCGAATTCTATCAACATTTAGAGAAGAGCTAACATCTATCCTTCTGAAACTTTTCCAAAAAATTGCAGAGGGAGGAACACTCCCAAATTCATCCTATGAAGCCACCATCACCCTGATACCAAAACTAGAAAAAAATATTACAAAAAAAGAAAATTATAGACCAATATCACTGATGAACATAGATGCAAAATCCTTAACAAAATACTAGCAAACAGAATCCAACAACATATTAAAAGGATCATACACCATGATCAAGTGGGATTTATCCCAGGGATACAAGGATTCTTCAGTATATGCAAATCGATCAATGTGATAAACCATATGAACATACTATGGAATAAAAACCATATGATCATCTCAATAGATGCAAAAAAGCTTTTGACAAAATTCAACACCCATTTATGATAAAAACTCTCCAGAAAATGGGCCTAGAGGGAACCTACCTCAACATAATAAAGACAATATATGACAAACCCACAGCAAACATCATACTCAATGGTGAAAAACTGAAAGCATTTCCACTAAGATCAGGAAT
This sequence comes from Phocoena phocoena, assembly GCF_963924675.1. NCBI lineage: Eukaryota > Metazoa > Chordata > Mammalia > Artiodactyla > Phocoenidae > Phocoena > Phocoena phocoena. The sequence goes on from NC_089222.1 coordinate 105,463,535, forward strand.
GAGACAAGGATGTCCACTCTCGCCACTCTTATTCAACATAGTTTTGGAAGTCCTAGCTACGGCAATCATAGAAGAAAAAGAAATTTAAAAATCCAAATTGGAAAAGAAGAATTAAAACTGCCACTGTTTGCAGATGACATGATACTGTACATAGACAATCCTAAAGATGCCACCAGAAAACTACTAGAACTAATCAATGAATTTGGTAAGGTTGCAGGATACAAAATTAATGCACAGAAATCTCTGGCATTCCTATGCACTAACAATGAAAAATCACACAGAGAAATTAGGGAAACAATCCCATTTACTACTGCAACAGAAAGAATAAAATACCTAGGAATAAACCTACCTAAGGAGGTGAAAGACTTGTATTCAGAAAACTATAAAACACTGAGGAAAGAAATCAAAGATGACATAAACAGATGGAGAGTTATACCGTGTCCTTGGATTGGAAGAATCAATATTGTGAAAATGACGATACAACCCAAAGCAATCTACAGATTCAATGCAATCCCTATCAAACTACCAGTGGCATTCTTCACAGAATAAGAACAAAAAATTTTACAATTCATATGGAAACACAAAAGACCACGAAGAGCCAAAGCAATCTTGAGAAAGAAAAATGGAGCTGGAGGAATCAGGCTCCCCGGCTTTAAACTATACTACAAAGCTACAGTAATCAGGACAGTATGGTACTGGCACAAAACAGAAACATAGATCAATGGAACAAGATAGAAAGCCCAGAGATAAACCTGAGCACATATAATCACCTAATTTATGACAAAGGAGGCAAGAACATACAATGGAGGAAAGGCAGCCTCTTCAATAAATGGTGCTGGGAAAACTCGACAGTTACATGTAAAAGAATGAAATTAGAACACTACCTAACACCATACACAAAAATAAACTCCAAATGGATTAAAGAGCAAAATGTAAGTCCAGACACTATAAAACTCTTAGAGGAAAACATAGGAAAAACACTCTTTGACATAAACCACAGCAAGATCTTTTTTGACCCACCTCCTAGAGTAATGAAAATTAAAACAAAAATAAACAAATGGGACCTAATTAAACTTAAAAGCTTTTGCACAGTAAAGGAAACCATAAACAAGATGAAAAGACAACCCTCCAAATGGGAGAAAATATTTGCAAATGAAACAATGGACAAAGGATGAATCTCCAAAATACACAAACAGCTCATGGACCTCACTATCAAAAAAACAAAAAACCCAATTAAAAAATGGGCAGAAGACCTAAATGGACATTTCACCAAAGAAGACATAGATGACCAAGAGGCACATGAAAAGATTCTCAACATCACTAATTATTACAGAAATGCAAATCAAAACTACAATGAGATATCACCTCACACCAGTCAGAAAGACCATTATCAAAAAATTGAGAAACAATAAATGCTGGCAAGTGTGTGGTGAAAAGGAAACCCTCCTGCACTGTTGGTGGGAATGAAAATTGATACAACCAATATGGAGAACAGTATAGAGGTTCCTTAAAAAACTAGAAATAGAACTACCATATGACCCAGCAATCTCACTACTGGGCATATACCCTGAGAAAATGATAATTCAAAAAGAGGCATGTACCACAATGTTCACTGCAGCTCTATTTACAGTAGCCAGGACATGGAAGCAACCCAAGTGTCCATCGACAGATGAGTGGATAAAGAAGGTGTGGCACATATACACAATGGAATATTACTCAGCCATAAAAAGAAATGAAACTGAGTTATTTGTGGTGAGGTGGATGGACCTAGAGTCTGTCATACAGAGTGAGGTAAGTCAGAAAGAGAAAAACAAATACCCTATGCTAATGCATATATATGGAATCTAAAAAAAAAAAAGAAAATCGTAATGATGAACCTAGTGGCAGGGCAGGAATAAAGACATAGACATAGAGAATGGACTTGAGGACACCAGGCAGAGGGGGAAGCTGGAGCAAAGTGAGAGTAGCATCAACATATATACACTACCAAATTTAAAATAGATAGCTAGTGGCAAGCAGCAGCATAGCACAGGGAGATCAGCTCGGTGCTTTGCGATGACCTAGAGGGGTGGGATAGGGGAGGTGAAAGGGAGGCTCAAGAGGGAGGGGATATGGGGATACATGTATCATACAGCTGATTCACTTTGTTGTACAACAAAAACTAACACAGCCTTGTAAAGCAATTATACTCCAATAAAGATGTATTTTAAATTTTTTAAATTCCATTTCTCAGTAATAGAAGCCAAATTTCAAGTGTTCATAGCCCCATGTGGCTAGTGGCTACCCTTAAGAAAGAAAATTCTTCATAAATGATTATGCTGTACCCATTAGTTTTTGGAACTTGGCACAATACACACCAAAATGACCAATATGCAAAATTATCGACCTGTTGCCAATAACAAATGGAGGTAGCCGAGTCATTTGTATAATTTTTGTTCTTTTTAACCATGGTTCTAACCCTCTCGTTTTCCCTGTGGAGCAAGACATATGCAAATGACTTTCCTTCCTTTTTAATAAAAAAAGTTCTGAGTATATACATGCTCCTCAATACTAAGGCATGTCTTACTGGTCATGCAGAACCCGCAAATCATATACCTATATAATATTATAGCAAAGATTTATTTCAAAGATTGCTTACTGTGGCATATTAGTTGCTGATACTCAAAAAAAAAAAAAAGACACGCATATACACACACACACCACAAACCTCTTTTCAAATAAAAACTATGAAACAAAAACTAACACCAAAAATAACATATTCATACTAGTATATAGGCAAGCAATCTGAGAATGATCTAAAGCCTAGTGGCTTAGATTTAATAATACCTACTTAATGACATATGATTTTATATAATCCTCTATTTATTAAGAAAGAGAATACAATGAATTCAAATGTTAATATATGAGTAATTATAGAACATCAGCATTGTTTTCAAACATTCTAAAATGTATACATTCACAAATGTTACTCAACCAGTTACTTTTCAGAAAAATGAATTGCCTTTAAAGTCTCTGAAATATTCTTATGGATAACATTAGTGGTGTCTGATCTTAATTGAGTACATTTTTGTTTTCAAAAATAATTTAATGTCATCTAAAGCCAAACCTGGGTCATAATTTCTGACTATAATCAAAATGAAACTGAAAAATAATACTGTGAGAATAATACTAATGAGGTAGCATTTATTGGACGGCCATGAAATATCAAGAGGTGTTGAGTATTTAACATAATTATTCTAGTCTTGATAATTATTGCACCATCTTACAGATGAGGAAACAGTTGTTCATAGAAGCTTCATATCTTGCTTATTGTAACATGGCAGGCAAATTGCAGAGCAAGGATTCAGACTCAGATATATCTAGCTAGTGCAAATCTGGGATGCTAAGGTTAATTCTCAATGAGAAATTCCAAAAATTGGTTTTTTTAATTTATAATTGTTATTACTCCCACAACTTCAGTTATAACAACTTATATCATAATCCAGATCAATATCTAATATACATTTTATGATGTCATTTTTTAAAGGAAAGTAAGCTATGAACAAATTTATTCCTCCAAATACATAGATTATTTTTAATGTAGAAAATTAATAAATCCCTTCAGTAAAAGCCTTCAAATATTTATTTACTTATTTTAATTATTTGTTGTAAATAAATATTAAATCATTTGGTATAGTTTCCTTAAATTAACATGGATACTTTCATTTTAATTGAAAAGTAAATATGTATCCATATAAATGTGCAATGTGAAAAAAATAGGAAAAATCATGTGGCTGTATAAATTTTAGTATGTTTACAAAAGACTAACAAAATTTGATATAAAGTGTTAAATTTACAAACATTGATTCCAATATTTTAGTTTATGAAGTTAGTATATAGCTTTCAAATATAACTTAGAATGATTATCCTATATACAGTTCAATAAGACAAAGGCTCATATAAATATCATGTACCATTGAACACTATCAATTAAGTACATAAACCTAAGATAAAGCTGTTCAGAAGGCATACTAGACAAAGTGGAATTATTACAGAGAGTTTGTATCAATTAAGAAAGTTCAAGCAGTTATTTAAATACTTGAGGCTATCCATTAGCTTTCAAAGCTGAAAAAAATCACCAAAATGTAATTATTTCCAGCTTGGTGATTGACACTTAGGTTTATAAGAGGTTAAGAAAGCCCCACAGGTCATGACTGAACAAATAGCTCCTGATCACAGAACCACTGATATCTTAGGAGAACAAGATTATAGAGAAGAGATCTTGGTATTTAAGAATGTCTCTGCAGTTTTTAAAAAGTAAGAAGATTTGAAATAGCAACTATTAATTGAGAAACAATGCCAATGAATCAGCATAAAGTATATTATTTGGGAACAAGTCAGTTAGTTTACAACAATGTGTGCATTAAACCACATGCAACTTTTAAAAAAAATGGTGGTTGCTATAAACCTTAAATTCAGTCTCAGAAGTAATGTTAACAAGTACATTCCCTCTTACTTAGAGGTTTTCTTTCTATAGATGTCTTAACCCATTTAATCATGCTCCAAAATACTACTGCATGGCAGGCAATTAAGACTCTGTAAGTATTCAGAATGTACATCTGTGTACCCATTTCTTTTGAGACAAGAAAAGAAAATTACTTAGCTGTAATTCTTACTCTCTATGAATTGTAATTACAATGATTCTAAGCCTTTTGAACTCAAGTGCTTCCCTAGTCCATCTAAGTTAAAAATCCAATCCAGTGAATTTTAAATCATTCAGTGTCCTCACAAATAGGTGAATGCACCTCCAATTCTTAAAGTCCAGCATGTACCTAAAATTACGAGCTTTACATTTCAGAATAGGCAGGATGGAGACAGTTATAACGATGACCCAGAAGATCAAGAGGAAAAGTTTTTTAAAAATTTACTTCAGTAGATCTAAATAAAGTGTCTCTCCACTCAAAGAAACAACCATAAGTTCTCACCACCATAATTGGGAGCTGTTCTGTTTAACATCCTTTTACCTCAAAATTATACGGTTCATCAATGTTCAAAGATTTACAAAGAGTACTGAATTTATGCTGAAAATAATTTAACTATGGATAATTCAGAATTTCCTTCAGCATTTTTTCCCTGCCTTGTGCATCATCATTAAACACATAAGTCATTATTATTGTGCAGTCTTGTAGGTGCAGAATATATAGGAAATGGGGTTTTCCTATATGTACTTTAAAATATATGTGGGAATAAATCTGCTTTTAGTTTACTTAATGGACATTTATCTGTTGATCATGAAATTAAAAATCTGATGCAAAACATATTCACTGACATTTTTTAGATGTTGGGTTTGCAGATCAACAAGGCTTCAGTGTATACAGAAATAATAGCCCACATGTGCACACATGGGCGTGCGTGCGCACAGACACACACAATCTTGTACAGCACAAAAAGACTTTAACATGCCCTTAAAGATATAAGCAGCCATGTAGCCAAGAACTCACCAACACACTCTAGCTGCTGAAACTTCCTTCTCATCACTATAGTTGTAGTGAATCCTGGGTCTTCATTTAATTTTCACTGGTGAGGAAATAAATGTCCGGGATGTCCATTACCCCATTGCTTGAATCCTTGGTGTCATGAAAACCTTGATGTCCTACCCTTACTACTGGAAGATGAGGGTGGGGATTGTGACTAGGGGGCTGTGTTTCCACTCCCACCTTCAGGCCCACTTCATAATGGGAGATGTGTTCCAGAATCTTGGGGTGGAAATTAGAATTGTTTTCCCATACAAATAAAAGTCTGAATAATTAAAGCTTTCCAGATAATTAGTATTATAATTCGGCTACTTTATATGATTTTGTGGTCTTGCCAGGATAAACTACTCATATAATGTCAATATTATTAGAAAAATACACTTGGAGTTTTAAAATAACTGAAAATCAATTTTTGAAATATATGCTGTCCATAATTTGGGAAATGTCGGTAAATTAAGAAAACAAAGGAAGAAATCAAAGTTAGCACTCTGTAAAATCATAGATTTTACATAATTTTTAGTGGACATACTTTTCAAATATTTTGCATTGACAAATGATCAAATTATAAATAGTAAAATCTAAGGAGTAGAGAGATTTGACCAATATAAAGGAGATATGAGAATTCAAGTCATATTCATGTGTTGATTTTTTATTCTAATTCAACTGACTGGATTTTTTGGTTTTTATTTTCTACGGACCTGGTAACACTGGATAAATATCTTTCTTTTTATCTAAAATATCACATTTGTTTTACTTTTTACTAGATTATGCTAAGTAGCATATTTGCAGAACAAAAGAAACTTTCTTTGACCCCACTCTTCACATTAAATACCATTCAATTTCTTTCCTTCCTATACAGCAAAACTCTGTGAAAGAGTTGCCTTTACTTACAACTTCCAATTTCTTTCATCTCATCTCTCTTAAACCTACTCCAATCAAACCTGAAGCTCACCTTTCTACCAAACCTTTCCTGTCAAGATTATTACTGATGTCCTTGTTCAATCCAATGGTTAGTTTTCTGCCCTTGCTTGACAGGATAGTAGCATTTGACACAGATGAGCATTCCCTCTTTATTGATACGTTTTCCAGGATACCTCCCACTCAGTTTTTGTTTTATCTCTCTTAACACTTCACCTAATTTCTTGGTTCCTCTTCTCAATCTGCTTCCTTAGGGATCTTATGTAGTTCCAGGACTTTATGTTAGTACTTTGAAGACTTTGTTACATCATCTTGTGATGTCTATAATTTCTGATTAGAAGTTTGTGATTTTATGTATTATCATTCTTCTATAGGTAAGAACTCATTTTTCTCTTGCTACTTTCAAGATATTCTCTTTACCTTTGGTTTTTCAGAAGTTGACAATGATGTGACCAGACATAGTTTGAGTTATATTTACCTTCATCTGAGCTTGCTTAGCTTCTTGAATCTGTAGTATTCTTTCATCAAATTGGAAAATTTTTCAGTCGTTTCTTTTCTTCAAATACTTTTCCTGGATTATTTTCTTTCTTCTCTTCTGGACTCCAATTACAGTTATGTTAGACATTTTGGTATTGCCCACAGATTCTAAATACCTGTTCAAAGTTCTGAATCTTTGTTTTTTGCTTTTTCGGATTGGATAACTTCTACAGATCTTTCTTCAAGTTCACTGACTCTTTCCCTTGTCATCTCCATTCGGCTTTTAACACCATCCAGGGAATTCTTTAACACAGATACTGTGTTTTTTGGTTCTAGAATTTTCACTGGATTCTTTTTTTATGTTTTCTGATGAGAAATATATTTTTATTTATTATAACCATCTTTACCTTATTGGGCACAGTTAAAATAGCAACTTTAAAATCCTTGTCTGCTAATTTCAACATCTGCATTATCTCAGAGTTGGCCTCCATTGTTATTTCTCTTTAGAATGATCACATTTTCCTGATTCTTCATATGTTGAGCAATTTCAGATTATAGTCAGAGCACTGTAAATGGTATGTTGTAGAGAAGAGTCTCTATTTTATGTATATAAAATATTCTATCTTATTCTTTCAGAGAGTGGAATATTTGTTTAATCAGATAGTCAATTTAATTGGACTCAAACTACAAACTGTCTCACCAGAGGTAGCTTAAATATCAGTTCACTTCTCTTGGCCTTAATTGAAATCTTTCTCAATCATGTATGGTTCAAGTGTCAGCAAGAGTTTGATAGAGTTTATACACAGAGAGTAGGGCCCCCTCTCTCTGGCTCTTTGTTTCCCCATTACTTTGTACTCTCTGTGGTTGCCCAAAATTCTATCTACTGATTCTTCAGGACAGAGAAACTTAAGCTTTTCTATTGCAGTTTAAAACATTCCTTGCAGAAACTACTGAAGATGCACTCAAGATAAAATTTGTAGAAAATGGGGATCTTGCTCAATGCCAATTACTTCTTACAAGTTTCAATTTTCCTTCATAATCTGCCTGTTTGGGTAGCTTCTTAGTACCTTTGAATACTTCTTTTAGATATTTTATTTAGAATTTATTGTTGTTATTTGCAAGATGAAGGTCTGTTAGGTTACTCAAACATACAAATGGAGAACCAGCCCTCAATTCAGCCTCTTGAATTTAAATACTATCTGTATGCCTAAAACTCCTTAACTTATATCTCCAATCAAGATCTTCCTTATGTATCAAACTGCATGCTCAACATTCCAACTGGCTGTGAGATAGACATCTCAAACTTAATATATCTAAGATCAATCTCTTGATATTTCCTCCAACTCCAAACGTGTCTATCAGGCAACCTTCTCCATCTCAACTACATCCTTCCAGTAACTCAACACAGAAAACTTTGTAGTTCTCTTGACTCCTCCCTTTCTCTCATATCCTTCATCCAATACAGTAGGAAATCCTATTAGCTCCACCTTTAAAATATGTTCATAATTGAATCACTTGTGCTCACCTTCACAATGGCCACTGTCATCCCTTGCCTGGATTGCAGCAATAACATTCTAACTGCTCTTGTTGTAACTACCCTTGTCCCTTTGGTCTGTATTTACCACAGTAGGCAGAACAAGCCTTTAAAGAGGCAAATCAGATCACTTTACTCAACACTGGAGTCCTGTTTTACTCAAAGTAAAAGCCAAATTCTGTAAAATGAGCTGTAAGTCCCAACGATCTGCTCTCCACTACCTCTCTAACCTCTTCTCTTACTTTTGCCATTACTTTTGCCAAAAGCCTTACACTTTTGCCATTTCTAGGACTTTTGCTCAAGTTTTTGCCTCTCGCTGAACCCTCTTCCCCAGAATATCAGGTTAGCTAATCTCCTCACCTCTATCAAATGTCTGTGTAAATCTTATCTTCAAAATGAGACCTACTTTGACCATTCTATTTAATACTGCAACTACCTCACCCATCCCACTCTTGCAGTCATTTTTGTCTGTGTCAACCTGCAAGAATGAAGCTCACTGTGGGCATATATCTCTGCCCCCAGGGTATCTCAAGTAGCTAGAACACTGGCTGGCACATAGTAATTGTTCAATAAACATATGTTGAATAATAAATGTCAAGCCCAATCTTGCCTAATGTCAGAAAACAGAATCTTAGTCATTTCCTGCTATCCTTTGTCACTTCAGGTTTAAGTGTAATTCATTCAAAATTTCCCTTCCTCTTCTTTCTCCTCAACCTGGTACATAATTTTCCGGGGGCTTATATGGAGGAGAGGGAGTCCAGGAGGGCATGTCTGGCCTGTGGCTGCCTTCTGTACTACACAGTGATCTGTTGAGATGGCCTCTGCCTCTCCTGGCCTCTGCTCCTGCATCCATCCACACTGCAACTCTCTGAGAATCAGTCATTACTCCATGGTGTTCAGTAGCATCAAACAACCAAAACTGAGAAGGCACTTTTATGGTTACTTCTTTTTTTCAGCCAATTTTGCACCCTCTTTGAAGGCTGTTGGGAAAATTAAACTATTTTCACATGCTTCTCTGGAATCGCCCAAAATCTTTATCAAGACTTTCTCTTAGATACCACAAAAATCCATAAGAACTCACACCCTTATCAATATGGGAAATATCTTCAAGAGTAGAGCCTGCTGACATCGTAGAACTAGCACCCTCTATCTTTTGGATATCCAAACTTATCTTGGGGGTTTTTATCAGTATTCTTCCTCCTGTTTTGAAATAACCATTGATAGGGAAGAGAAGCAGAGCATGGGCCCAGCCCTAAGCAGTTTTAACTATCTTGTTTCCTCTCCTTTTCTCTTCCCCTCTACAGTTCAGAGAAGCTCAAGGCGGGTGTGTGTGGGTGGGGTGGGGGGGCGGAGTTTGGACCTGGATAACAAATATTATTCCTAAACACTTCCTTCTTGCATAGGAAATAAAGCTTTTGAGTTTAAAAGCCAAGGATTTGCTGCCTTTTCTTTTTTCCCCCCAGTCCTCCAAATGATAACATCTGATGACTAATTTCTGGATGTCTGCAATGGAAAAAAAGGTCTCAAAGCCCAAGAAATGCAAATCAAAGTTTAAATGTGGGGAATGAGGTCAGGCAGAAAAGGGAGGAAGTGACGGTGAGGATATTTCAGTCAACACTTCAATATGTCCCAAATATGAGCTCTAATCTTTATCACTTGAAGAATTTATTATACCTGAGTTAGCCTTTTGTTGAAAAATAACCATGTAGCAAAAAGAATAAAAGATGAGAAAATGTAATTAATCTTTTCTCACAAGACAGATTTCCATAGTAATGTTGAAGTTACCCAGTGTTTTCATGAAACTAAAAAAAGATACACTAGCTCTGAGGTTTGATGTACTAAGAAAAAATCAAATGGGATAAACGTGGGAATGTCTCCCTCTCTGAGCCTAAGTATGGTTTAGAGATTCAGGCACACAAAGTGAAGAAAGAAAAAAGAATTATCCTCCTTTGACATATAGTATTGAGAAACAACCTGACTTAACATATTAGCATCAAATAAAGCCAGAATCTAAATGAAGAAATTCTTTGCCTTAATGAAGGTCATATGTACACATACAGAGAATACCACACTAGCTTTAAAAGGAAACTCGGGAAATTAACTTCCACACATGATTAACTTTGAGGTTTTTAGAGGAAAGTAACTGCCTATATCCCGAGTAATATTATTTAAAATTTAGTTTCTTGTATAATTAATGAACAATTGAAAGTGATTACCTTTTTATTGCAAGTGAGTAAATTTTTTGAAAAGTTAAATCCTCAGGATATTTATATAGGTTTTTCCCTTCACCAGGCACAATCTCCGCAGCCCGGGTTCTGTCTCAGCTGAAACAGCAGAGAGACCTTCTTGGATGCCCTGCTCATGAAGGTCAATTCAAACTCATTTCTATTATTCACTAACTCTAAAGTCGTTTATATAATTTTATAAATTATATATTTGTTTACGTATTTATTCCTTTATCATCTGCTTTCTACATCAGATTATAAACTCCACAAAACAAGCTGTCTTTCTTAATTCTTCCAACTATATTCATCATTTAGCAAGATGCTTAGTACAGAGCAGGTAATTAAATGTTTGCTAAATGAGTAAAAGACAAAAGAAAGAAAATATACAGTTAATTGCTCTGAGAATTTTTTAATTGATTCGTAGTTTTCTGAATGACAAATATACTAATACTCATTAAATGTAATACTTCTTTCTTACCTTCTTCCAAGACTCCATTGTTTCTAAAACTGTGCTGGGCTGGTAAATGATGGACAACCTGCTCTCTGAATGAAAAGTTAGGCATGTATATATGTCCATGAGTTTATTGTAAGTTTTACTGACATACAATTTACAACTAATAATAAAATACACCAAATTCTTTATAGAAAATCCCATATAGCCAATTACTTCTCACAGAATGCTTTTGATGATTTTGGCCAAACTCTTGTATCCATAGTCAATCTGTATTTGAAATTCACAAATCAATGTAATTCCAATGTGGATATTGGTTGACATTTTTGTCTACGATTTTAGTACAGTAAAAATGACAAAACAGACATATGTCAGAATTTCGCACATTTGTCAACAGTGTGAGCAAATTTTTGCTGAGTCAGATAGTAGCTTTCAAACACTAGAGAAATGTTTTCTCGAATTCTTGTGGTCCTCACAATGTAGCACCTGTATGCACAACACATTTTTAAGTTTAATTTGCATCATTCATATGTTCTCCATCGCTTTCTTATGAGTAGACCAGGAGTAGAAAAACTTTCTCTGTAAATGGTCAAATAGAAAATATTTTAGACTATAAGGGCCATACAGTCTCTGTTATAATTATTCCTCTTTACCATTATAATGCAAAAGGAGCCATAGATATTTTATTTAAAAAACGGATGTGTCTGTGTTCCTATAAAACTTGAACTATGTACAAATAATATGACTATGTACAAAAGCAAGCAATGGGCTAGATTTGGCCCAAAAGATGTTTGCCAATCCTTTGCCTAACAGAACTATGAACCTGAATTTTATCACTTGCCATTTTTATGGTGTAAATACTTCCACACTGCTGATTTCAAGCTACCAATGTGACATCACTGCATGCTGAGTTAGTTAGGAAAAGATGAACAGTAGAATAGGAACCACTATATGGTATTTCCAGTCTATTAGAGATATAATATATATAAATAAACTAAAGAATATGGATAATAGCAAAAGGTATTAAAATAATTAGAAAGTGATGAGTTGTGTTTATTAACTCTGTTTTTGACATATTTTATTTACTTAGAGTTTATATAATTTAATTTTTTAAAGGCTGTGTAGAAAACTTGACTCATAAAATTCCTGAAAATCTAACAATCAGCTCTCGGGAACTGATAGAAATAGGCTTCTGCATACCATAGCTATTCCTCCTTCCTTGAACTCTCTCTACCCTCTGCATCTCCTATTTTAATCAGATTCTCTTCTTTCTTGTTTGACTTTCCCTTATTTATTCTCAGGTAGCTCCTTCTCCTATTCTCATTTTCAATTTATAGGATTCAATGTGAGTCTGTTCTTCTGTCCCTACGTAATCCCACAGCACACTCTCTTAGCTTAACTTCAGCTACTCCTTCATTGCTGATTATGCTAATATATATATATATATATGGATGTTTTTGACTCCCTACTGTCATTTCAAATTTCATGAGCCTAAAATCAGTCATCACATTTTCCAGTCCCCCTCCCTCCTGCCTTAATTGTTCAAAGTATTTTCCTCAGTAAGAAAAGTTTGAGACTTTTAATTCAACTCCTCTTTGGCCTGTATCCCTTCTTATCAATATTTTCTGTCAAATATCTTCCATTACATCCCTCTCCAGTCACATTTCCACCATACAGCACACACCTGAATCACAGCCATAGTCTCTCAGCTGATCTCCCTGTCTTCAAACTTCTCATTCTTTCAAGGTTTCTGATAGTGTAATTAGGCTCAGTTGTTCTAAATCCTGAGTTTATCATACTTAAACCCTAGATTAAGACCTAAAATGGATTTTATTGCCTACCTCACTAAGCCTAAGTTTCATGCCTCAGTTTCAAGGGCTTCATAATTTAGCCCAATGCAGCTTTACTAGCCCAATGCATCTTTACTAAGGTATCTTTACTAATTCAGTATCTCCCGTAGGAAAAATTTCCTAGATACTATAACTTGTATTTCATTTTCACATGGGTACTCAAGAAATAATTTGTCATAATTAGAGATATATTAAGAAACTCAAAAGATATGCTTCCATTGAAAAATAAAAATACAATATATTAAAGAAACTATAGATATGCTAAGAAAAACTTATTCATCCACTCATTCAATAGACTAAATAAATAGGCCAAGTCCTAAGAATTTTGCTATGTGCTAAGGACACTAGGATGAATCAGACAAATTTTCTGACTTCAGAAAGCTGCAGTTTACTAGAATACCATTATAATCAACATATTTTAAAAATAACATTGCCTCAGAAACTTGGCACATTTTGGTGAAAAAGGTATTCAAAGCTAGAATTTCACATATTGTGTCAAGGGCCATATAAGGGACTTATTGAAGAATATTCCCGATGGCGGAAGAGTAAGACGCGGAGATCACCTTCCTCCCCACAGATACACCAGAAATACATCTACACGTGGAGCAACTCCTACAGAACACCTGCTGAATGCTGGCAGAAGAACTCAGACCTCCCAAAAGGCAAGAAACCCCCCACGTACCTGGGTAGGGCAAAAGAAAAAAGAATAAACAGAGACAAAAGGATAGGGACAGGACCTGCACCAGTGGGAGGGAGCTGTGAAGGAGGAAAGGTTTCCACACACTAGGAAGACCCTTCACTGGCAAAGACGGGGGTGGCGGAGGGGGGACTCTGCGGAGCTGCGGAGGAGAGCACAGCAACAGGGGTGCGGAGGGCAAAGTGGGGAGATTCCTGCACAGAGGATCAGGGCCGACCAGCACTCACCAGGCCGAGAGGTTTGTCTGTTCACCCGCTGGGGCGTGCGGGGCTAGGAGTTGAGGCTCGGGCTTCGGTCTGAGCGCCAGGAGAGGACTGGGGTTGGTGGCGTGAACACAGCCTACAAGGGGTTAGTGCGCCACGGCTAGCCGGGAGGACCTGCCGAAGAGGCAAGAGACCTTTTCTTCCCTCTTTGTTTCCTGGTGCGCGAGAAGAGGGGATTAAGAGCGCTGCTTAAAGGAGCTCCAGAGACGGGCACGAGTCGCGGCTAAAAGCGCAGACCCCAGAGACGGGCATGAGATGCTAAGGTTGCTGCTGCCGCCACCAAGAAGCCTGTGTGCAAGCACAGGTTACTATCCACAACCCCCTTCCGGGGAGCCAGTGCAGCCCACCACTGCCAGGGTCACGGGATCAAGGGACAACTCCCCCGGGAGAACGCATGGCACGCCTCAGGCCGGTGCAACGTCACGCTAGCCTCTTCCGCCGCAGGCTCGCCCGCACTCCATGCCCCTCCCTCCCCCCAGCCTGAGTGAGGCAGAGCCACCGAATCAGCAGCTCCTTTAACCCCGTCCTGTCTGAGCTAAGAACAGACGCCCTCCGGCGACCTGCATGCAGAGGCAGGGGAAAATCCAAACCTGAGCCTCTGGGAGCTGTGAGAACAAAAAAGAGAAAGGGAAATCTCTCCCAGAAGCAGCGGACTAAACCTCCACAATCAACTTGATGTACCCTGCATCTGTGGAATACATGAATAGACAACAAATCATCCCAAATTGAGGAGGTGGACTTTGCGAGCAAGATTTATAATTTTTTCCCCTTTTCCTCTTTTTGTGAGTGTGTATGCTTCCGTGTGAGATTTTGTCTATATAGCTTTGCTTCCACCATTTGTCCTAGGGTTCTATCCATCCATTTTTTAATTTATTTTCCTTTTTTTCTTAATTATTTTTTATTTTAATAATTTTATTATATTTTATCTTATTTTATTTTACTTTATCTTCTTTCTTTCTTTCTTTTTCCCTCCTTCCCTCCTTCCTTTCTTCCTCCTTCCCTCCCTCCTTTCATTCTTTCTTTCTTTCTTTCTTCTTCTACTAATTCTTTCTTTATACTTTTTCCCCTTTTATTCTGAGCCATGTGGATGAAAGCCTTTTGGTGCTGCAGCCAGGAGTCAGTGCTGTGCCTCTGAGGTGGGAGAGCCAACTTCAGGACACGAGTCCACAAGAGACCTCCCAGCTCCACATAATATCAAATGGCGAAAATTTCCCAGAGATCTCCATCTCAACACCAGCACCCAGCTTCACTCAACGACCAGCAAGCTACAGTGCTGGACACCCTATGCCAAATAACTAGCAAGACAGGAACACAACCCCACCCATTAGCAGAGAGGCTGCCTAAAATCATAATAAGTCCACAGACACCCCAAAACACACTACCAGATGTGGACCTGCCTACCAGAAAGACAAGATCCAGCCTCATCCACCAGAACACAGGCACTAGTCCCCTCCACCAGGAGGCCTACACAACCCACTGAGCCAACCTTAGCCACTGGGGACAGACACGAAAAACAACAGGAACTATGAACCTGCACCCTGAAAAAAGGAGACCCCAAACACAGTAAGATAAGCAAAATGAGAAGACAGAAAAGCACACAGCAGATGAAGGAGCAAGATAAAAACCCATCAGACCTAACAAATGAAGAGGAAATAGGCAGTCTACCTGAAAAAGAATTCAGAATAATGATAGTAAAGATGATCCAAAATCTTGGAAATAGAATAGACAAAATGCAAGAAACATTTAACAAGGACCTAGAAGAACTAAACATGAAACAAACAGCGATGAACAACACAATAAATGAAATTAAAAATACTCTAGATGGGTTCAATGGCAGAATAACTAAAGCAGAAGAACGGATAAGTGACCTGGAAGATAAAATAGTGGAAATAATTACTGCAGAGCAGAATAAAGAAAAAAGAATGAAAAGAACTGAGGACAGTCTCAGAGACCTCTGGGACAACATCAAATGCACCAACATTCGAATTATAGGGGTTCCAGAAGAAGAAGAGAAAAAGAAAGGGACTGAGAAAATATTTGAAGAGATTATAGTTGAAAACTTCCCTAATATGGGAAAGGAAATAGTTAATGAAGTCCAGGAAGCACAGAGAGTCCCATACAGGATACATCCAAGGGAAATTATGCCAAGACACATATTCATCAAACTGTCAAAAATTAAATACAAAGAAAACATATTAAAAGAAACAAGGGAAAAACAACAAATAACACACAAGGGAATCCTCATAAGGTTAACAGCTGATCTTTCAACAGAAACTCTGCAAGCCAGAAGGGAATGGCAGGACATATTTAAAGTGATGAAGGAGAAAAACCTACAACCAAGATTACTCTACCCAGCAAGGATCTCATTCAGACTTGATGGAGAAAATAAAAACTTTAAAGACAAGCAAAAGCTGAGAGAGTTCAGCACCATCAAACCAGCTTTACAACAACTGCTAAAGGAACTTCTCTAGACAAGAAATACAAGAGAAGGAAAAGACCTACAATAATGAACCCAAAACAATTAAGAAAATGGGAATAGGAACATACATATCGATAATTACCTTAAATGTAAATGGACTAAATGCTCCCACCAAAAGACAGATTGGCTGAGTGGATACAAAAACAAGACCCATATATTTGCTGTCTACAAGAGACCCACTTCAGACCTAGAGACACATACAGATTGAAAGTAAGGGGATGGAAAAAGATATTTCATGCAAATGGAAACCAAAGGAAAGCTGGAGTAGCAATTCTCATATCAGACAAAATAGACTTTAAAATAAGGACTATTAGAAGAGAAAAAGAAGGACACTACATAATCATCAAGGGATGGATCCAAGAAGAAGATATAACAAGTGTAAATATTTAT
Organism: Phocoena phocoena; assembly: GCF_963924675.1. Lineage (NCBI taxonomy): Eukaryota > Metazoa > Chordata > Mammalia > Artiodactyla > Phocoenidae > Phocoena > Phocoena phocoena. Next base: position 105,480,332 of record NC_089222.1, read on the forward strand.
GCACCCAACATAGAAGCACCTCAATACATAAGGCAAATACTAACAGCCATAAAAGGGGAAATTGACAGAAAAACATTCATAGTAGGGGATTTTAACACCCCACTTTCACCAATGGACAGATCATCCAAAATGAAAATAAATAAGGAAACACAAGCTTTAAATGATACATTAAACAGGATGGACTTAATTGATGTTTATAGGACATTCCATCCAAAAACAACAGAATACACATTTTTCTCAAGTGCTCATGGAACATTCTCCAGGATAGATCATATCTTGGGTCACAAGTCAAGCCTTGGTAAATTTAAGAAAATTGAAATTGTTTCAAGTATCTTTTCCGAACACAATGCTATGAGACTTGATATCAATTACAGGGATGATCTGTAAAAGATACAAACACATGGAGGCTAAACAATACACTACTTAATAACGAAGTGATCACTGAAGAAATCTAAGAGGAAATCAAAAAATACCTAGAAAGAAATGACAATGGAGACATGACGACCCAAAACCTATGGGATGCAGCAAAAGCAGTTCTAAGAGGGAAGTTTATAGCAATACAATCCTACCTTCAGAAACAGGAAACATCTCGAATAAACAACCTAACCTTGCACCTAAAGCAATTAGAGAAAGAAGAACAAAAAAAAAAAAACCCCAAAGTTAGCAGAAGGAAAGAAATCATAAAAATCAGATCAGAAATAAATGAAAAAGAAATGAAGGAAACGATAGCAAAGATCAATACAACTAAAATCTGGTTCTTTGAGAAGATAAACAAAATTGATAAACCATTAGCCAGACTCATCAACAAAAAAAGGGAGAAGACTCAAATCAATTGAATTAGAAATGAAAAAGGAGAACAACTGACACTGCAGAAATAAAAAAGATCATGAGCGATTACTATAAGCAACTCTATGCCTATAAAATGGACAACCTGGAAGAAATGGACAAATTCTTAGAAATGCATAATCTGCCAAGACTGAATCAGGAAGAAATAGAAAATATGAACAGACCAATCACAAGCACTGAAATTAAAAATCTTCCAACAAAAGCCCAGGACCAGATGGCTTCCCAGGCAAATTCTATCAAACATTTAGAGAAGAGCTAACACCTATCCTTCTCAAATGCTTCCAAAATATAGCAGAGGGAGGAACACTCCCAAACTCATTCTACGAGGCCACCATCACCTTGATACCGAAACCAAACAAAGATGTCACAAAGAAAGAAAACTACAGGCCAGTATCACTGTTGAACATAGATGCAAAAATCCTCAACAAAATACTAGCAAACAGAATCCAACAGCACATTAAAAGGATCATACACCATGATCAAGTGGAGTTTAATCCAGGAATGCAAGGATTCTTCAATATACACAAAACAATCAATGTGATAAACCATATTAACAAATTGAAGGAGAAAAACCATATGATCATCTCAATAGATGCAGGGAAAGCTTTCAACAAAATTCAACACCTATTTATGATAAAAACCCTGCATAAAGTAGGCATAGAGAGAACTTTCCTCAACATAATAAAAGCCATATATGACAAACCCACAACCAACATCGTCCTCAATGGTGAAAAACTGAAAGGATTTCCACTAATACCAGGAACAAGACAAGGTTGCCCACTCTTATTCAACATAGTTTTGGAAGTTTTAGCCACAGCAGTCAGAGAAGGAAAAGAAATAAAAGGAATCCAAACTGGAAAAGAAGGAGTATGGCTGTCATTGTTTGCAAATGATATGATACTATACATACAGAATCCTAAAGAGGCTACCAGAAAACTACTAGAGCTAATCAATGAATTTGGTAAAGTAGTAGGATACAAAATTAATGCACAGAAATCTCTGGCGTTCCTATACACTAATGATGAAAAATCTGAAAGTGAAATCAAGAAAACACTCCCATTTAACATTGCAACAAAAAGAATAAAATATCTAGGAATAAACCTACCTAAGGAGACAAAAGACCTGTATGCAGAAAATTATAGGACACTGATGAAAGAAATTAAACATGATACAAATAGATGGAGAGATATACCATGTTCTTGGATTGGAAAAATCAACATTGTGAAAATGACTCTACTACCCAAAGCAATCTACAGATTCAATGCAATCCCTCTCAAATTACCACTGGTATTTTTCACAGAACTAGAACAAAAAATTTCACAATTTGTATGGAAACACAAAAGACCCCAAATAGCCGAAGCAATCTTGAGAACAAAAGACGGAGCTGGAGGAATCAGGGTCCCTGACCTCAGACTATACTACAAAGCTATAGTAATCAAGACAGTATGGTACTGGCACAAAAACAGAAATATAGATCAATGGAACAGGATAGAAAGCCCAGAGATCAACCCACGCATATATGGTCACCTTATCTTTGATAAAGGAGGCAGGGATGTACAGTGGAGAAAGGACAGCCTCTTCAATAAGTGGTGCTGGGGAAAATGGACAGGTACATGTAAAAGTATGAGAGTACGTCACTCCCTAACACCATACACAAAAATAAGCTCAAAATGGATTAAAGACCTAAATGTAAGGCCAGAAACTATCAAACTCTTAGAGGAAAACATAGGCAGAAGACTCCATGACATAAATCACAGCAAGATCCTTTTTGACCCACCTCCTAGAGAAATGGAAATAAAAACAAAAATAAAGAAATGGGACCTAATGAAACATCAAAGCTTTTGCACAGCAAAGGAAACCATAAAGAAGACCAAAAGACAACCCTCAGAATGGGAGAAAAGATTTGCAAATGAAGCAACTGACAAGGGATTAATCTCCAAAATTTATAAGCAGTTCATGCAGCTCAAAAACAAAAAACCAAAAAACCCAATCCAAAAATGGGCAGAAGACCTAAATAGACATTTCTCCAAAGAAGATATACAGTCTGCCAACAAACACATGTAAGAATGCTCAACTTGGGCTTCCCTGGTGGCACAGTGGTTGAGAGTCTGCCTGCCAATGCCGGGGACACGAGTTCGTGCCCCGGTACGGGAGGATCCCACATGCCGTGGAGCAGCTGGGCCCGTGAGCCATGGCCACTGAGCCTGTGCGTCCGGAGCCTGTGCTCCGCAACGGGAGAGGCCACAACTGTGAGACGTCCGTGTACCGCAAAAAAAACAAAAAAAAAAAAGAATGCTCAACTTCATTAATCATTAGAGAAATGAAAATCAAAACTACAATGAGATATCATCTCACACCAGTCAGAATGGCCATCACCAAAAAATCTAGAAACAATAAATGCTGGAGAGGGTGTGGAGAAAAGGGAACCCTCTTGTACTGTTGGTGGGAATGTAAATTGATACAGCCACTGTGGAGAACAGTATGGACGTTCCTTAAAAAACTACAGATAGAACTACCATATGACCCAGCAATCCCACTACTGGGCATATACCCTGAGAAAACCATAATTCAAAAAGAGTCATGTACCAAAATGTTCATTGCAGCTCTATTTACAATAGCCCAGAGATGGAAACAACCTAAGTGTCCATCATCTGATGAATGGATAAAAAAGATATGGCACATATATACAATGGAATATTACTCAGCCATAAAAAGAAACGAAACTGAGCTATTTGTAATAAGGTGGATAGACCTAGAGTCTGTCATACATTGTGAAGTAAGTCAGAAAGAGAAAGACAAATACCGTATGCTAGCACATATATATGGAATTTAAGAAAAAAAAATGTCATGAAGAACCTGGGGGTAAGACAGGAATAAAGACACAGACCTACTAGAGAATGGACTTGAGGATATGGGGAGGGGGAATGGTAAGCTTTGACAAAGCTAGAGAGAGGCATGTACATATATACACTACCAAACGTAAGGTAGATAGCTAGTGGGAAGCATCCACATAGCACAGGGAGACCAGCTCGGTGCTTTGTGACCACCTGGAGGGGTGGGATAGGGAGGGTGGGAGGGAGGGAGACGCAAAAGGGAAGAGGTATGGGAACATATGTATATATATAACTGATTCACTTTGTTATAAAGCAGAAACTAACACACCATTGTAAAGCAATTATACTCCAATAAAAAAAAAATGTAGAAAAAAAAAAGAATATTCCCTTCATTAGATAAATTAGATAATCCATTTAACAGAATATTTTTAAAATTAACTTTTAAAATATATATTGAATTACAGGCAATAGTAAGTATTATAAGAATATTTGAAAATATTTTCTCTCATTTCAAATTTTAGTAGGGATTTTGATGGTCTAAACATTTGACTTAATCTGTATTTTTATGAGAGAAGTATATTTACATTTTTGTAAATTTTTCACTGTTTTGAAGAACACAAGCAGTTTTGCGTTACACGTGTTCTACCCAGCAAATTGATACTGCTTGTCCCACAACAGCAGATGTTTTTAGATGTGGCAAAAAAAAAAAGCCCTTTTTAAGCACCTTTTTAAAAATGTTAATCTTAGACCATATGTAATCTCTTGAGCAATTCCTAATATTACATGGAGAACTACAGCTATAAAAAATAGTGTAACAATCATTTAAAAGTGATTACTTAGTTGGCTTCTCTAAATAAAATTGCACGCTATTGCTTTCCCATTAATAAAGTACAGCTATATAGTACTGAGATATTTTTTCTAATGTAAATTCAGTAAAAAGTCCTCAGTTGTAAGAAAATTGAAATTTCACTATGAATAACTCAGAATTTTAGAAGCGACTGTCCATTTTAAAGCTATTAAACAGTACAAGTATATATTTAACTCAGCTCTAGGGAAACATAATGCATGCAATATTTCTATATCATAAAAATAACAGTAATGAATAATGATTAAAATCCAGAGTATTCAAAAGTGAAATTAAAACATATTTAAGAAAAGGTATAAATTTTTAAGGACATAATATGGACATTGTTTATCCACCTGGATTTCATGAAATTCTTAATCTTCATTGTTATATGAAGCCTTAAAAATTAGCTTTCTTTGGTTTGGGGGGATTAAGTAGAAGCCTGTCTTCACTGTTCCATTAGCTCTAGTGGTAGACATTAAATCTCCTTCTTGGAATTAAATGTCTTAAGAATGTGTAAAGATGGAAAATGAGTCTTTCTGGTGAACATTTTCTTGCATAACTTTGTGTTTCTAATGTGATAATCTGTATGTTATCTTTAAACTACAATTAAACCATTTAAAAGTAACTTAGAGCTGAGTAAGAAAGTTGAGTGAAGATCTATTTCAGTTTTAAAATGCTATGATCTCACACTATAAGCCTTTTTTAAAAATTGTCTCAAGAGCTCATAACACTATTTTCTTCCAAAAGTCAACGTAGATGTCATATCTTTTATCCAATAAGATTTTTTTAAGTTATCCACTAGTTGTCCAGTACCAAGTCTCATGATAATTGTCAGTGACCAAGCCAGGGTCAATTTTAGACATGTATGATGTGACGAGACATGAAATACAACTCTTTTTGCATGGTTCATAAATTGATTTTGAAGGCAAATGCAGAAAAGCTTCCTAAATTTGTTTTACAAAAGATAATACTATTAGAATATTTGTACAAATTTTCTACTTTTGAGACAAAAGATATTAGCTTGAATCTATAAATTATGTATATTTATCAAAAAAAATCACAACTGTGGAAAGAAAATAGAAACACTAGTGGAAAGAAGGGCAGAAAAAAAGGACAGAGAAGGAGAGAGAGAGAGAAAGAGGAGAAAAATCTGCATTCACAAACCAATTCTGCAGCCTACTAGTTACTTAACCTCAGAAACTTAACTTTTGAACATCATTTTTCTCATATGATTGCTGTGAGAATGACGTGAAAGTTATGTAAAACATATAGTGTACACTGGGTTCTTTTACCTTACAACTGAAATAAAAGGTAATTTAATACTGATCCCTTTCTTATTGATGGTTACTATATACATGCATTCCACTTTTAAAATTCTTTATTAAGAAGCTTTATGACTCAACTGTCCAGCAGCAGGAACCAATAAATGTGGTCATATACTTAGAGTGTGGGTTACTTTCTCTGTTAGTGAATCATAAAGTGAGTCCAAAGTAAAAACTTCAGTATGAATATGTTGGTTAAAGTTTGGGGGAGAGCGGCACCTATAATGTTTTGATTCTTTACTTCTTTATGTCTCTCGGTGGGGCTTGCCCTTCTTGTCCTTCAAAATTCACCAAGCTGAGAATAGATGTCCCTTCCAGAACAGTAAGCTCATGTCACACTGCATTCTTCTAGTGACTTTGAAACAGATCAGTACCAAGGCATCTGAGGCTGTATGAGCATCACAGATTTCTGCTCAGCTACCCATTGCTCCTGCTGCATGGCCCAGCCAGCCCTCAAGGCTCTGCTGCTTTTGAGCTAGGCTCAGGGGCCACAGGACACTTTGTTGAAGCTGCCTATGATCCCTCCTGCTAAGACACCAACAAGACATTCTACCCTCAGATAGTGCAGTCTCACCAGCAGTGCTGCAGGATACAGCGAGTGGTTATTGGTAATTTCAGGACTCAGATTTCCTCCTCCAGCATCTTCCTTGAACTTCTAAGCATGGAGAAATCTTTCCAAACTGGAGGGGAAACACCAGTCACCAAGAAAACCTGTTCAAGTCGTTTTATCTATAACCATGAATATCTTTGCTTTTGACTCCTCCACCATCCCTCCAAATTATTTTAAAGACTTAGGCTTTCAGAAAATAAAATCCACACAAATTTGTCTCCTTTCCAATCTACCCATGCCTGGTTTGATGTCCATGATAGATAAATAACTCCTTAATGCAAAAGGAACAGGAAAACAGAATACAACAGGAAAACTATACATGCACATCCTGAAATGTTCAGTCCAAAAGAATATCACCTTACTTTTTTTTTTTTTCACTAAAATCATTTGAAATACATGAAGGCTCTTCAGAAAACCCTACTGTCCTAATCCAGATACACTGCTTTTGATTTTTTAAGTAATTATTTTAGGTCCAGTCATGATAAACTTTATAGGGGACACAAAGGGTGGTAGAGTCTATGACCAAAAAATGGCTTTTTTCAGCGATTTTTATCTCCCCATCTTTCACATTATAAAAATCTGGGTAAAGAAGCAAGGAGAGTGGTAGGGAAGGCTTACCATCTGACTCAATCTTACTTGAAAACAGGATCCCAAAAGATGCTCAATCTATTCTCTACTTCAGAAATTATATATAATCCCTACCCTTATCAGCCCAAGGGTTTTATTGTTTATTCACACACATAAGTATGTCATTGTATATTGTGACTTTCTCTCCAGTACCTACAACTCTCCGTCTCCTCTGGCTCCCTCTGGTTAGCATCTGAACAAGCTTAACTGTCTTCAATCTTGGAACAGTCTTCCCTCTACTCGTAAACCCTCAGGTAACTATCACCTCTCTCTCTTCAACTTTCAGAACCAAACTTGATGAAAATGTCTAAAGTCGGTCTCTAATACCTCTCCACCCATCTTTCTTCAAACCACACAGTGATTAACTCTCTATAGAAGCAACTCTGACCAAGGCCACCTCCTCATTGATATATCCAATGGAAACTTCTCAGTTCTTATCTCATTTCTAGTTTACTATTTTCTGGTCTGTTTCTTCATTCAACTGTTAGCTCCATAAGGGCACCTATGTATAGTGACCAGTGCATCGAACTCACCCAAAACCATTGTCTAACGAATGAAAAGCAGAAAGGCACAGAAAGTAGTAGTTCCACCTAACTCATAATTTCCATCAAGGAAAATATATTTTCTCAAAACATAAAGATTTAGTCTCCAGCCTGAAACTAATTCAGGTATGCCTAGGATTTTAGTTTTGTTTATTTTTGTTTTTCTTTGTTGCTTTGCTATTGCTACTTGATTTTGCAATATATTTCTTCACTGGATCTTAGGGAGGATTTTTTTAATATTCTCTTCAAACTGATTTTCCACCCACACTATTCTTGAGAATCAATTCCAAATAGGAAGAACAGAAATCCTATCAAATAATTCAAAATATTTAGCTAATAATTTAATTTAATTTTTTAAATTTTAATTAATTTAATTTAATTTTTAGTAACTAATCTCTCTCAGGCTCATCCAGAAACAAATCCTTATATTATAAAATTTCAAGCTATTTTTACCTTGGTGATTATATTACTTTTGTAGTGGAGAATTTTCATGGGAGGGGAACTGTTATATCCAATGTTCCATTTTATAATACAAATATCTTATTTTTGCAATAATTCAATAAATAGCATGCAATTAATCGAACCAAACTAGCTTGTCTAAAGATACACTTAAGTAATCTAAGGAGACAAACAATTTTTTTCCAGTATCTATGAAATACTATTATTATATTCCTCTTGTGGTTATCCTTTCCATATATAAAACTTTTACCATGTTCCATTAATTTGATAACATTTCAAAAATAATTGAAAATAAAAATAATAATGCACAAAATATTTAGGAGGAGGAGGGAAGGTAATAGAAGAAAAGAGGGAGAATTTTAAATTGAAGAAAAATGCATTTTTACTTCCTTCAGTTTTGGAAATATAGGAACCCTAATGATCAGTTTTGTCTCCCAGATAAAAAGTTCTCCAAAAATGAATTTTTGAAAAAAATCACAGTAGTCTTAATTTTTTACAAATAAATCAACAATTTTATTTAACCTTTTTACCTCTAATTCAACAATTATCCTCTATATCTCCCCAGATGGGTGGAAGGGTGGACAGGGAGTGAGGTGGAGTGGGAATTATCTACATCTGAGTAATCACAGCTGACCTTAAAAAATGTGGAGATAGAGACAGAGAAAGGGGAGGGAGAAAGTCCACATAATTCATAGAATTCCTATCACTTATAACTATAGTTGAACAATCCTTTTTATGGTAGTCAACTACAAAAAATAGAAATTTGATCATCTCACTTCTATCACTAGTGCCTCCATCATCTGCAAGGATATACAGCCAGGCACACAGGGCCCAGCTGGGTCTGGCTTCTACCTGACTCTTGTGACATATCTCAAGCTCTTCTCACATCCATATCCAGGACTAGAGTGGTATTAAAATATATGCCTGCTTTCTTCATGTTCTCTCACAGTCCCCTGCTTCTCCATGAGCTAGAACCTATTCAAGACTGTTTAACATGTTACAGTAACCAGAACAGAACCAAGATGGAGTCACTCCTGCTAAACCATACAATGGGCTCCATCAGCAAGAAAAACTTTAACTCAGTTTCTGAACTCAGCAATCCCAGAAAAATAAGTCCTACGGCAATCAATCAGCATTTGCCTGCTCAGTAACAGTTACCTAACTAGGCTCCAGCACTTCCCTTTGCTTCATATAAGGAAAGTAACCCTGCTTTAACCAATCAGCAAATGCCCAGTGAAACTTCCTTGTCCTTGCTCACTTTGCTCTGTAAAAATCTCGTGCCATGGACAGCTCTTCAGACCTCCATTCTATGTGCTAGATTGGATGCTGTCCGATTCATGAATTGCTGAAAAAAAAACTAATATCTTTAAAACTTACTCAGTTGAATTTTTTTCTTTAACAAACATTTATCTTTCCCAAGAAGGTTTCTCTCACCCCACAAGCACTCCTTCTCTGCCCTTTCCATACCTCTGTATCCTACTGATCATGTTGCAAGGCAAATGTTTATTTCCTTCCATTTTATTTCAGACTGTGGAAGGAAAAATAGTTTACTTTTACTCATCTTCATGTCCTGTGATCCCCTGCAATGTCCTATATAGACCTAATAAAATAAATGGATGAAGATAGCAAATTTATGACCCACCTCACTTCACAATTACACTGATATGGTCTAAATCAAATATTTATTAATAATCAAAATGTCAGTATTTGGTGATATAAATAACACCCAAGTGTGAAGTACAAATGATAAAAATAGTCAGGTCATTAGTAGGGAGGAGAAAATGCTTCCCTTCCCGGTTAGTCCGATACTCACTATGATCCTCCACTTAGCTTTCTCCTTCTCTGTTACCCTTCAGAATAGTGTAACACTCTGCAAATGTCCCTGAGCCCCACTCTGTCAGTGAGCCCTCTGTTCCAAGGCTCTTCCTACACTCGGTCACCACATAGTTCTGAATTCACCACTGAGACAATGCTCAGCTCAAAAAGCCCAGAAAAGTAAGTCATGATACAATCTTTTGATTGTATTAAGTCCTCTTAATGCTTTATTTGGATGTTGAAGAAACCAAAAAACTTAGAATTGAAGAAAGTGGCACCAGGAGTTAGAAACTTTCATTGCTAGACTAAGAGAGGTATGTACCATCCCTGAGCTTGCCTAGTGTGCTATCTGACTAGACAGATTCATCACCTGGTTCTCCAGGCAGGAGAAGGATAGGGCAAAGTGTCTCTGACAGCCTGATACTCTGCTGGTTACCTTTGTTCTCTAAATCTTACCTGCAGGTAAAGGCAAAGGCCTCTACTCTACTCAGAAATATATATATCTACATGTGCTCTGACTGAATGTATTCTCTCACTCCAGCCCCAAATCCCCACTACCCACTCTGTGTTTTTACTGGCTATATGATAGAATAAACTCAACTTTATGTGAAGTGTCATGACAGCCTAGCCCTGAAAACCCCACTCACATAAGCCACTCTGAGAGTGTAGTCCAGGGGAGTTTTAAAAGTTTGAATAACCTTTGAGCTTCCACACCCCCACTGCAACAGTGACCAAGGCTAAGCCATGTTTCCCAGACAACATAATCCGTAGCTCCCTATTAACTTGTTCCATCTGATCCCACAATGTCCACACTGGCTGGGAAGCTCTGTTATCTGTGCTTTCTGTGTATTTACTGTCTTGTTCTATTAAATGTGATTTCATCATTTTCTTGTACATTCAAGCAACTTTCACCCTTCTTGATGATGGAAAAGCATGGCCAATGTCTACCACCACCACCAAGAGTATTCACATTATACCTTGACAAGCCTTGTAACATACCCACTTTGAAATTGACTCAAACAGTTATCCTTGGTTGTCTAAGCATAGGGTAAATGTGGGTGTGAGGGGAGGGTTTTCCTTTACATTAGTTCTTTCTTTTCCCATTTCTTTTTATTTCTTTGTTTGTTTGTTCTTGCTTTTTTATTTATTTATTTTTTCTTTGTGATACACGGGCCTCTCACTGTTGTGGCCTCTCCCGTTGTGGAGCACAGGCTCCGGACACGCAGGCTCAGCGGCCATGGCTCATGGGCCCAGCCGCTCCATGGCATGCTGGATCCTCCCGGAATGGGGCACAAACCCATGTCCCCTGCATCGGCAGGCGGACTCTCAACCACTGCACCACCAGGGAAGCCCTGTTCTTGCTTTTTATTTAATTTATTTTTTTTAATATTTATTTATTTGGTTGCATGGGGTCTTAGTTGTGGCAGACAGGCTCCTTAGTTGTGGCTCAAGGACTCCTTAGTTGAGGCACATGGCTCCTTAGTTGTGGCATGCAAACTCTTAGTTGCAGCATGCGTATGGGATCTAGTTCCCTGACCAGGAATCGAACCTGGGCCCCCTGCATTGGGAGCACAGTCTTAGCCACTGTGCCACCATGGAAGTCCCCATTCTCGCTTTTTTTTTTTTACAGGGTTAAAAACATACATAACATAAAATTACCATTTTAATTATTTTTAAGTGTACAGTTCAGTGACATTAAGAACATTAACATTGTTGTACAATCACCACTGTCATCCATTTCCAGAATTCTTTTCATCTTCTCAAATTGAAACTCTATACCTATTAAACAGTTACTCCCCATTCACCCCTCTCCCTAGCCCCTGCTAGTCATTATTCTACTTTCTGTCTCTGTAAATTTGACTACATTAGAAATCTCATTTAACTAGAGTTATACAGTGTTTGTATGATTATTTCACTTAGCACCATGTCTTCAAGTTTCACCTATAGTGCATCATATGTCAGAATTTTCTTCCTTTTTAAGGCTGAATAATAGTCCATTGTATGTATATACCACATTTTGTTTATCTGTTCATCTGTCAATGGGTATTTGGGTTGTTTCTACCTTCTGGCTATTGTGTATAATGCCACTACAAAGACAGGTATACAAATATTTGTTTGAGTCCCTGTTTTCAATTCTTTGGGGTGTATATTCAAAAGGAAATTATTGGGTCATATGATAATTCTATGTTTAGTTTTTGAGGAACCACCATACTGTTCACATTAGTTCTTATACCTACCATGCCTTAAAATATTTTCTCCTTATGTCAGATATATACATTTGAGTATAAATGGTGAGATCAGGTGTATTAGTTATCTATTGCTGTTTCTAATTGTCCCCAAAACTTGGCAGTTCGAAACAACATTTTATTATCTCACAGTTTCTGTGGGTTAGGAATCTGGGGGCTCATTAGCCCTTGACTCAAGGTGTCTTACAGGCTGCAATCAGAGTACCAGCAAGAGCTATAGTCAACTCAAGGCACAACTTGGGGAAGGACCCACTTTCAAGTTCAGTTTAATTGGGAAGCCTCAAAAGGTTCGCTTCCAAGTTCACACAGATGGCTGTTGGCATGCCCCAGGTCCTCACTGGCAGTTGGTCAGAGATGTTAGCTCCTTGCCACGTGAGCCTCTCCATAGTACAACTCACAACATGGCAGACTGTTTTTCCCAGAGTGAGAGTTCCTGGGAGAGTCCTAGCAAGACAGAAATCATAGTCTTTTTATAACCTAATCTCAGAATGGCATCCCATTACTTTTGCTGCATTATATTGATTAGAAGTCAATCATTATGTCCAGCAAACACTCAGGGAAGGGGACAAGACTGTGAATATCAGGACTCTGAGATCACTGGGAACCATTTTAGAGACGGACTTCCACAGAAAAAACGGGCTTTGTTTTGGTTTTTATTGCTGTAACCTAGAACAACTATCATCTAGAAGGCACTCAAATTATTTGTCCAACGAATGAATGAATATTAGTGCAAATGCATAATCTGTCTTTTCACATGTTTATAGTGTGTTTGAAATCAGAGAAAATTTAACACAGAGTATTCTAACATGATAATTTTAACAATGAAAATATATTTTTTCCTCTCCCATTTTATTAGGTTACATTAAATCATCAGAATCAAATTTAGCATCTCTCCCAGAAGGCATTAGGGAAATAATACCACTTACTGACTCCTTTTGTGTATTTCCTGGTATTCTGGTGGAAACTTCATCATTTTATGACATATGGGAATAGATAATATGGTTGAAGATAATGTAATCTATTTTAAGAATTTAACATTGGTTACTGAAAGAGTTTTATGCTTCATGTTGAGGAAAGCAAAGAATGTTGCAACGAAGATACGCATGCTGTTTATTCTTGGATTTTTTTTAGCTGTGTATTGATCTTTTAGAGAAACTTTTAAATTACATCAGTAAAAATATGGAAAAAAATATATCTTTATTAAGCATGGATAGGCTGCTACACTGGGTACCAAAGATATACCTAAATGTGCCCTAGTCTTTTAATATTTTTAAATAATGTTATTCAGTGTTGTTTCCTAAACTAGTTTACTTATATTCAGAATTTTAGGGTTGGTGATAATTTATTAGGATTCGTGAAAATTATTAGACATGTTATATCATCTATTCTTTACAAATGTGAAAGTTATATTCTTGGATTTGTTCAAAGGACATAGGCCAGTTTAAGGAGAAATCTGGGATATTCAATAGCAGTATATCAAACAATCCTGGAGAAAAAGTTATGTGATAGACTGTCAAACCTTTCCAAAAACAACAACAAAAAAGACATAATTCTCACCCAGACAAGATCATAAGCTATCTGAAGGCTGTTGTACTATGAGGAGAGAATGGTAAATAAGTTTCATCTATTAGCCAACTCATAAATAGGGAGCAACTATTTTAGGGAATATGTTGAAAAGAATTTTGAGGCCACTCCCAGGTCTTGGCAGGTATATGCAGTTTTTAGCTAGTACTGTCTGTTAGTGGTGGGAGAAAAGAGAGTAATAGCAAAATATTTACTTATCATGCTGCTTGTTGTGAGATAAGGATAACAATAAAATGGTGTCATGTGTTTCTTTTACACTTCAGAGCACCTAGCACATTTAATGATGAAAAGTATTTTTGGATTTGTTTATCCCTCCTAAAAAATTTATTATTGCACCTTATTATAATGAAATAAACTCTACAGTCCCTTCTATCACCAAAAGTTTATGATTCTATGGTAGCCATTTATACTAATGTTATTTTGAGTAAGTAAAAACATTTCTTTCATTTTTACCAATAAGATGATATTATTGTATTTTGTTTAAAATTTTATAGACTCTCAAATTCTGACTTTGCTGTTCATGTTTCAAAATGGTCTTACAAACACACATTTTTTAGCTTCTTAAAAATCCCTAACTCACTAGGACTTTTTAAAAAACTATTCATTTCTTAGCCATAAACTCTTCTGAAAATTAGAATTCTAAGTATGTTAGTTATAGTCCAAAATGCTAATTATTACTAAAATTTCTTTAGAACTTCTCAACCTTGCTATAAGAATGCACAAGTATACCTAGAGAGTCTAAATTTTCATTTGTTCTGTTCATAGCAAGTAAATTTTACCCCTGCCATCTCAAGGGGGTTAATAGCCAATTTTCAATTGAAATGTTTCAATTATTGCTTTAAGTTTGGGAACATTAATTTAAAAGATGAATTTCTCACTTATAAATGCATAAAGATTCAAGGCTTAAAATAAAAACATAATTTTGTTAGAAATAAGAATATTATGAAAAGAATAGAAAAAAGATATAACCAATAAAAAACCACCCCCCTTTTTATTGTTTAAAACTTAAAATGATAAGCAAAATTCTAGGGCAATAGATAGACTTTGTCATAATTTTAAGGTCAAGAACTTCCTAGAATTTCAGGCAGGGGTTTTTCACACTCAACTAAGTTTGTATGATAACATTGCAATTACTAATTGTAGAATAAAAATTTACTTGATTGCTATTGATTAATCTTCAAAAGAATAAGGCTCCCAGTGAGTCTTCAAAAGAAATCCAACTCTCTTGCTTGCACGCACGGTAGGTGGCAGTTTTTTTTCATGTTGAAATTTCTAATTAATCTTTAAAGTCATTTGAGTCATATAAACCCTGTTCTTTGGTCATACTGTGAATATCTAAGTTCTCTAGAATCTAGTCAGGCAGACCTGAGGTCCTTTATTTGATCCTTAAGCCTCTTCATGACAGATTTCCCACATAAGACTTTCTTACCAATACTTGAAACAAAAATGGGAAGTCCCAATTAAGATATTATTTTCTATTGATTAAAAGAACCAATTATTAAAGTATAATTTATTTCTTTGGAAAATGAATCATATTTCATTTTGTATCATTTTACAATAAAAACTTTCATTTGAAAGCATAATGTGATTATAAACTGGGAAGGGGCACTGGATAGGTGTTCTTAATCTAAATTCTTTAAATTTCTAGACTTTGGGGCAGCGTGAACCTTCTGAAACTATAAGATATTTTATATTGATGAACATGTTTCTAATTAGAGGATTCAGAGAGAAGAGAGAAGGGAGAAAGACAAGAGTGAAGGATGACTTGAAAGCCTGCGGTCCAAGAAACAGAGGAATGGAACATGCCATTGACTAGGAGGGGATGATTTCACATGGATCTGGGAATTTCAAGTAGAGCTGAGAGAGTGTGGGTCAGGTGTTCAGTTTTGTATGGGTTAACTGTGAAATGTCTATTAGATAAGTTGAGCCATCCTGAACTAACTGAACAGAGGAAGGTAAGAAAATCCAACAAACAAACAAAAAAGCAAATGCAGTGTTCAGGTAAGTAATGATGCTTTAGCAAATGCTACAGAAATCCTAGGAGCCATTTCTCCTGAGGGACCATTTCCAGTTCTGTGCACATGCTAATCTAGTCTTTCTCCCAAGTGCATTTAAAGGCAAAGATATCAATTTTACCTTTGAGAAAGAAACCATTTCCTTTCCATATGTATTTTTTTTGTTGTACCAGTGATATATAGCTATTAAAGATGGTTATAAATATTTAAACTATTAATGGTTGTGTTACACATTATAAATAGCTTTATGAGCTCACCAAGCACTGTAAGTGATATACTCTGGTTCCCCAAGGAAACGTGGATAAAGTCACTGCCACGGTGGAGGACATAAGGTGCATTCACCAGTGACAAATGAGTGCTGTGTCAGTAACAGATACTACATTGAGTTTATTTTAGTCAGTAAAATTGGTGGCAAAGAGAGGATATTATGTAGACTGACCTCATCTAACAATACACTAGGACTAAGAAAAAGTTTAAATTCTTATGAAATTAACTTTACGACAGAGTGACAAAATAGTGGGGTTTCTTTTTTAATCCTGTAATTAAAGTAAAACAATGCAATGTATCAATGGCATCAGTTATTCAAGAACTTTACATACCACATTGTGAATTTTTCTACTCTTACCTGTTTTTTCTGTCCTCATTTTTTCATACTCTTTCTCTTAGGGGGATCCCTCCTGCTTATATTTAGAATCAATGCTACAGGGTAAAATTAATGAGTTATCTAGGTAAGCAGCTATAGTATAAGATTCAGAAGGGAAGATGGGCCAACTTGACAAAGGTCCAGCTCCCTGGGCACAAGCTGTGTGGCCTTCCTTGGGTGGCTTACTTAATTTCCATGAGTCTTGATTGTGTTATACATTACTCTCTCTACGTCTCAACTTCCTCATTGGTCAAATAGAAATAAAACACAACCTGATAGCTGTTTAGAAATTAAGTGAATGAATGTAGAGAGTTGAGTATAAGATACTATATTATGTAAGTTACTATTTTAATATAATTATTATAATCATTGAGAGTTACTAAAGGAGGTAATATGTATAAAGGGACTGTAGACTAGTTGTATTATCTGGCCCTCAATTACTGAGCTCCTGACTACACGTCAGGCTCCTCACTGGGTCCTTATGGCACATTATCTGTAATCTTTACAGCAACCCTGAAAAGCAACATCCTTCTCTATTTTATAAGTTACCGAAACTGATATTCAGAGAAGTGATGTTCTCAAAGTCAGACACAGAAAGTGGTAAAGCCAGATGTTTACTCCAGGCCTAGTCTGCCTAATTCTAAAACCTGTGCCTGGTCCCTCACCCACAAAGACAATGTCAAGGTGACCAGGGTGAGGGCCCTTGACTGAGCAGTCCTGTGCCCCAGGCAAATCCAGGGAATATGTTTAAGCTGAGTGTTCTCACCCATAAGATTACACTAGATGATCTTTAGGACCTCAGAATAATTTCCCCGAATAAGTGAAGATTTGGGGATCTGTATGTTTTTTAAAGTGTGGTTTGTTTTTGCGAAGTCAGTTATCTAATTATATCCTTTATTGTACTTAGATTAGTCTCACACAAGTACTGACGTTGACACAGAGAAGGAATTTCCTTAGGTCCACAAAAGCAAGGGAAATCTGCCTAGAGTACATAACCTCTGTGTTTGCTCTTCCATTTTGTTTGTTATACACATTAAACCTTCCCCCAAAAAAGGTAAATTATATGCTGCAACAGAGAGTGCAATATATTTTCATGCACTTACATAGTCTGTTTCAGGTATTTTTTTAAGAATAGTTTATTAACTATTTTTAATAATACGGAATTATTTTCATGTTATTTGCTCATTTCTGTATTAAATATGGATAGATAAACTTGATTTAACTATTCATTCCCACACAAAAAAACATGAATGTCCTCTGGAATTTAAAAAAATGAAAAAGAATTTATGTTTCTTACTTTTATTATTCTGTACATCTGGTCTTAAGAGTCAGTATATCTGGACTATGTCAAGCCTTTTTCAGTCACTCTTAGACTGCCCCCATTAGATAGAAAAATTGTCTTATATTACCCAAAACCCATATTACAAAATTCTTGCCATTTAATATGCAAAGCCATTTGTTAGATTTTATGAAGATACAAGGATACATATTCAGAATTGAAGACGGATAAGGAGACTCCAGCATAGATTATTTTATAAGTATTTTAATACAAAAATTTTAAATGGAAATTTGAGATGAGAAATTTTACTTCTTTTTGATTAAAAATTAAAATTAATAATGGATATAAATTAAAACACTAAATAAATAAATCAGTATAATTCTCTGATCCCTACTGCAGCTTTATAATTCATAAAATTTCTGCCAATTTTGTGCTATAGTCCTAATTTCATAAGAACTCTCACATTAACTAAATTAGTGTATAGCATTTGAAGTAACACATGAGATTCTGTTCAATAAAACATTATGTTGATTGATTGTGATACTTAACAGTGCTTAACACTTATTTAGCACTTTACGTCCTCAAAGCACTTTACAAACATTAACCAATTAATCATTATGTCACTGTGATGTCAGGAAGGTGGTAGAATTCCCATTTCTGAGATGAAGGAATTAAATAAAGTGGCTGATGTCAGTGAAAGACTTCAGAAAGTCTAAATATTAATACCTCAGGAAAGTTTCAACTCAATGATAAGAGCAGGGAATTGACTGTGTGTATATGAAATAAAGAAAGCAGTGCAAGTTAATATCATATTACAATCTCAGCCACTGTTCAACTATGGCACTTAGAAGAATAAATGGCCATTGCCAACAACCCATGTTTCCTTTCTAACCTTTGCTATTCCCAAAGAGCTATTACATAATTAATTTTGCTAGTATTTTCCATTTTTAAAGTATAATTTTTTCATAATTAAAACTTCCCTGTGAATTTAGAAAGAAAATTGTTCAGGAATTTTCCATTTTTCATCATTAATCATGTTTGAGGAAAAACAACTACTGGAAATGTTCAAAAAATTATTGAAAAAGGAACAATATTAACTTAGATGTTTAAGTTAGCTCTGGTCAGAATAATTGTTTTTTAAATATTAATTTTCAAAACTACTACCAATAAAAGTTCTACAGGTTCTTAAAGAAATGCTATTCAGAAAGTGTCACTACTTAAATTTTACTGAAGATTTTTATTCGACCCATGATACAGTACTATTGATCTGACTTCCATTGAAATTCATACTATACAGACTCCAAAAGTATAAAAATATTTGGTTGAAGTATAACATAGATACAGAAAGGACTACAAATTATACAGTTTAACAAGTTTTACAAAGCACAACTAGATAACCAGCAGATAGAGCAAGGAATAAAACTCCAGACATCCCTCATGTCCCCCTTCCTAGTCACTGCTTTCCAAAGGTAATCTCTCTTAGAACTCTTATCTCCACCAATACTTTGCCTGTTTTTGAACTTCACAAAAATGTAATTATGCACTATGTACTATTTTTTGTATTTTGTGACCGTTTTCTCTCAGTATTTTTTACAAAAATGATCCATGGCATCAGAAGCAGCAGTACTTACGCATTTTCGTTGTCATACAGTATTACATTAATAATGTAATTATTAATTGTCAATTAATAATGTATCAATTAATAATGTGTATGTATGTGTGGCTGTATGTCTATACACATAACACAGTTTACTTACATGATTGAGTCTACTGTCGATGGAATTTTGTTCCAGTTTAGAACTATTACATATAGTGCTACTATGAGCATTTTTGTATGTTTTGGTGCACATATGTGTACATTTCTATTTAAATCTAGGAGCAGAATTTTTGGTTTATAGAGAGTGGCAAACAATTTTTCAAAATTTTTCTTCCAATCCATACTCCCACCAGTAGTGTATGAGAATTCCCTTGCTCCACAGTCTCTCCAAACTTTCGTAAATAAAAATTTACTGGAACATAGTCATTTACGTTAGTTTAATATTATCTATGGCTGATTTCATGCTACAACCACAGAGATGAATAGTTATGACAGAGATCATATGGCTCATGCATTAGTTTCCTTGGGCTACCATGACAGACTATCACAAACTGGTTGGCTTAGAACAAGAAAATTTATTCTCTCACAGTTCTGGAAAGCAGAAGTCTGAAATCAAAGTGTTGACAGAGCAGCAATTCCTCTGGAGGCTCTAAGTGGGAGATTTTTCCTTGCCCCTTCCAGGTTTTGGTAGCTGTAAGCAATCCTTGGCTTCCTTTGTTTATGCCTACAACACACCAATCTCTGTCTTAACTTCACATGGACTTCTCCTCTGTGTGTCTGTTGTTTTCTGTGTGTCTCATAAGGATACTTACTGTATTTAGGCCCACCTGAATAATCCAGGGTGATCTCATCTTAAGATTCTTACTTTAATTACATCTGAAAAGACCCTTTTTCCATATAAGGTAGTATTCATAGGTTCCAGAAATTGTACATGTATATCTTCTGGGGGTGGGAGGGCATTTTTCAGTTTATCATAGCCCACAATATTTACTATCTGGCCCTTTACAGCAGAAATACATCAATCTTTGAATTAAAGTATCTTTTATTATGTTTACTGGCCGTTTGGATTGTCTCCTTTCTGAAGCACATTTTTCTACATACACATACACACACACAAACACACACACACACACAAACATAGCAAAACTTTTCTCTCATTTTGTTGCCCAAGGCTTGCCTTTTTAACTTCTAATTTGGGTATTTTGATAAACAGTGGTGCTTAATTTTAATGTAGTCCAATTTATCCCCATTTATTTTATGTTTAGTATTTTTTATGTCTTGTTTGACTACCTCAAGGTCAAGAAGATGTTATTTTTTTTCCTAAAAGCTTTATTGGTTTACCTTTCATATTTAATTATAAAATCAAGAATTAATTTTGTGTGTGTGACATGATTGAAGAAACATGACTCAGGACGAGGGGGACAAGATGGTGAGTAGGCAGACCCTGGGCTTGTCTCCTTCCACAGACACATCAAAACTATAACTACATATAAAGAAACGTCTTTGAGAAGGACCTGAAAACTAGCAGAAAAGATTTTCCTCAACTAAGGATAAAAAGAAAAAGCCTCACGGAGATGGGCTAGAGGACCAGAGATGCAATCTTGACAGCGCCTACACCCCTAGCATGGCAACCCACAGGCAGGAAGAATATCACAGTCATGGAGATCCTCCCTGAAAAATGAGGGGTCCAAACCATGCCTTGGGCTCCCAGCCCAGAGGACCTGCACCAGGAGGACAATCCTCTAGAATGTCTGACCTTGGAAAACAGTAGGGCTTAAATCTCGGAGAGCTGGAGGGCTACAAGAAACTGAGACTGTTAAAGAGCATGCACTAACTCACTTGCTCTAAGTCCCAGCACAGAGGCAGCAGCTTGAAAAGTACCTGGGTCATACATGAAAGAGATTCATTGATTAATTTTAGTATATGTACCCAAGGGGCAGGAATCTCTTGGAACTCTGAGTATTGGTCGGGGGGGCTGGCAGGGGCCAGGGCTTTTTTTGCTCACCTTCTACTGAGCTGGCCTGGCACTGGAAGGTGCCATTCTGACTCTCCCCATCTATCTTAATGGCACTGCTTGCCCCACCCAAGGTTCAAAACCAGACCCACCCCAGACAATTCTCCTCCATAGTGATGTACCAACACTCCACACTTGGCAGGTGTCCTTAGCTGGGACTGTCATCCCCCTAAAGAAGCTTCTGTCTCAAGGTCAATGCCACACACCAGAGCACCTGCAACAGTCACAGCCAGGCCTTACAGCCAACCACAGCAGAGGCCAGCCACACACACTAGCATGCCCACATCAGTCACAGCACAGCCACAAGAGGAGGGCACACACAGCCCACACAAGGGACTCCTGGAGCACCTGGCTCTGGCAACCAGAGGGATCATGGTCTGGGTCCCACAGGTCACCTTCTACATAAAGCCACTCCTTCAAGACAAGGAGATATAGCTAATCAGCCTAATACATAGAAACAAACACAGAGAGTTAGACAAAAGAAGGAGACAAAGGAATATGTTCCAAATGAAGGAAGACAAAACATTAAAAAAAAAAGGACTCAAAAAATTGGAGATAAGCAGCTACCAGACAAAGAGTTCAATGTGATGGTCATAAATAGGTTCACCAAACTCAGGAGAAGAATGGTGGTGAGAACTTCAACAACAAGATATAAAATATTAAAAAGAACCAATCAGAGCTGAAGAATACAGTAACAAAAAATGGAAAATACACTAGAAGGAACTAACAGCAGGTTAGAAAATTCAGAAGAATGAATCACCAATCTGGAAGACAGGGTAGTGGAAATCACCCAATCAGAACGAAAAAAAATAAAAAAATGAAGATATTTTAAGGGACCTCTGAGAGAATATCAAGCATATTAACATTCACATTATAGGAGTCCCAGAAAAAGAAAAGAAAGAGAAAGGGACAGAAAACCTGTTTGAAGAAATAATAGATGAAAATTTCCCTACGTAGGAAAGAAAACAGACATCCAAATTCAGGAAGCACAGAAAGTCCCAAACAAGATGAGCCCAAAGAAACCCATACCATGACACATTATGATTAAAATGTCAAAAATTAAAGATAAAAAGAGAATCTTAAAAGCAGCAAGAGGAAAACAACTAGTTACATATAGGGGAGCCCCCATAAGACTATCAGCTGACTTTTCAGTAGAAACTTTATAGGATGGAAGAGAGTGGCATGACATATTCAAAGGACAGAAAGGAGGAAACTTGCAATCATGAATATTCTATCTGGCAAGGTTAGTATTCAGAATTGAAGGAAAGATAAAGAATTTCCCAGACAATCAAAAACTGACCTTACAAGAAATGTTAAAGGGACTTCTTTAAACAGAAAAGAAAAGGCCATAACTAGAAATACAAAAATTGTGACAGAAAACACCTCACTGGTAAAAGCAAACATATGGTAAAGGTAGGGGATCAAAGAACTATATAGATAGTACGAATGTTAAAAGACAAAAGTAGTCAAATCATCTATATTTACAATAATTATTTATGTGATACACAAAATAAAAAGACGTAAAATACAACAAAAACAAAAAGTGGTGTGTGGATTTTTTTTTTTTAATTAAGAAACAACTTTAAAGATAAGCACTAAAATGTTTACTGTAGTTATCTCGGGGTATTGGGATTTTAAGAACAAGACTGGGCAAAGGAGGCTACTCTTTAATTAGTTTTAAGTCAGCATTGTGGGTAATTTTTGTTCATTTTTTTATTAAATAGAGAAAAGGAAAACACTTTAGGACAATCAGATATTCATGTAGTCCACATCATTATCTTTATAAGTGTGTTTTTGGTCAATATTTTTCTAAATAATCACACTGATTAATATTGCCTTTCATAAATGGTAGAGAAAAAAATGTGATGGTTAATCAAGAAAGTATAATTTGCAAATCTACAGGCTAGCTGACACTTAGAAGCACCTAAAACTAAAATTTGTAATAAGATTAGAAAAACAAACCACTACGAATACTTCCCACATTAACCACATTTTGAAGACCCATTCTGGTTTGATTTTAATTTCTCACTTCTTGCAGTAATAATTTTTAATTGAATTTTAGGGGTATGTCGATATGATGATACAGTGCCAGGTTTCCATGGAGCAAATATACCCCAAAGGTGTAACTCTAAAAGGCAGAGAATGTTGACATATTCTGGCTTCTGTGAATTTCATGTCTATGTCAGCCTGAATTGTGCAAAACTGAGCTCCAAAGCTAAAAGTTTTGTAAAAACATTTTTAAATGGTTTATTTATTTAATAGTCATATTGAAATCTGTGTCTCTTTGACTTTTCAAGTATCAGATACCTTTTTAAAAATCAGGCCCATTTAACTGATTTTTAAAACTCCAATATCTATTTTAAATGTAAGGATTTTAAACATGTATGCTTGTGCATACTACATATCTAGGGGAGAGAGAGAGAGGGAGAGGGAGAGAGAGAGAGAGAGAGGCAAAGAAACAGAGAGAAGAATAAATTCTTAAAACATAGCTCATCCAAAATTTTTCAGCTTCTTATTTTGCATTCCTACATCTTAAAACATCAAATTAAGTTTAAGATTTGAAATTTTTTAATAAAGAAAAATAATGTATACCCTAAGTTCTGCTCAATCAGTATTTTTTCTTATTAGGTTCTAAGAGAAATTCTGAAAAAAATTCTATAAATGTGTTAGGATGCACAGATTCCATAACCATAGAAAAATAAATCAAGAGATATTTTGAAAAAGAAAAATGGAAAGGGGAAGATTTTTTTTTCTCATGAAATGTCAGGAGGTTGTGTTTGTGTTAATGAGAAACATTATCTTACCAAAGAATGCTGGTATCCTCATTTCCATTTATATAGGAAATTGATTAATACTTAACTAATTGGCACATGCAAATGGGGATTAACTGAATTCACTTTTCTTCACAACTCAATGACTGTAATTTAGATCCTTACTTAAATTTAAATCTTTTATTATTTTTGAAGGTAATCATCTTCCTGTTGTTAGAAATAAAATATCAAAGCACCATGCTAATTATAGCTTATTTGTGTCTCACAAATTAGTTAATTAACATTACTGAAAAGTAAATGTACAGTGAGCAAAGTTTAAACTCCTGGATTGGAGTCAAGCCTTTTGCACAATATAGTGATGAGATATATATGCTATTGAATGCCATTGGGTCTTTGGAGCTAATAACTATAGTTAGATATTCAGTTTTACTTCAAAAGAATAGCTTATCCTGTTGTTTCAATGCAATTACATCTGTGAACTTTTTGCAATTAGCTCTCCTAGATAGATAAGAGACATGAGGAGGTGGGAAAACAGAAAGATGTGCATGGCTGGGAAAGCAATCTTTTAAATAAAATCTCAAAATGTTTATGGCATGCATGATTTGCTTGGGGAAACTATAAAATCAGTGTATTCATGGCTTTGGATTAGCTGACTAGTATATTTCAAAACCTAAGATTCTGGCAATGACAATCCCTTAGGTTCAGGGCAAAAACCTTGTTTAGCAATTTATTTAGAGGGAAATAACTTAGAAGTGTAATACCTCCTGAGATGTCTAAACCCAATTCATTCAGATGCAAATTTAACATATGGCAGGAGAGTCATGTAGAGTGGGAACAGGACTTGCCCTTGGCCATTTACATATCAAATATTTATTGAGTAGCTACTGTATGTGTCAGGAACTGTACTACAATCTCTATACGTAAGAGTGAAAATGACTGGTGAGACTATCGTTACTGAGCAAAGGGCAGCTTCTGAGAAAAGAGAAAGCTTTATTTTTAGGTCAACAGGCAAGGAGACAGGAGGCAGAGCTCAAATCTGTCTTTCTGATCTGGGGTGCAGTCAAACTTTTATGAGTTGGGGGAGGATGGGGTGGTATTTGGAAGTGCTGGCAAATACAAGGCAAAGGACATAGAAAACCAGTTTAGGAGCATCACACGGCTTTACCATAATCCATCAGGAAGAACAAGGTGACAAAGTCCTGATATTTACTATCAGGACTATAAGCCAGGCTGTATCTGAAAGGCTCACTCTTCAAAGAAGATCCAGCCCTTCTAAAATTCTGAAGGGTGTTCCAGATTTCTGTTTATGGAAATATTATGGTCTCAAATATTATGGTCTCATCTAAATACTATGGAATCATTTAGGTTACTCCAACTTTGCATGATGTAGCCCTAAGGCTATATCTGAACTCTCATAATCCCTGAAGTTGCTTTCTCATAGTCTAAATGTCTTGATAGTCAGACATGGCCTCACTCTAGCTACAGAAACCCCAGACAAGATCTCACTCTAATGAAAGAAAACCTGAGACAAATTTGTTAAATGGGCAGTTTGTTTTGGGGGGTCCTCATCTCTTACCATCCTTTTTTTCTCACTTTCAGTCTTTGCCCCTTCATAAGGTATCTTTTCAGCTATCTCCAATAAATAGTGTCACTATCTTTCATCATTCACCTGTATAATGCACCAAACTCCTGATTTGCCCTTTCTCTCTCCCCTATAAAAATGTGTTAATCCACTGTCAATCCCCTCACAGCCTTTCTAAAGAGTCTAATAAACTAATCTGTGTTCAAGCTGATAATGGCTTAAATGAGAGAGGGTATCAGTATAGGCATTCTGGAGAAAACTGACCTAACCAAATGTTGAGGGCAAATGCTGGGAACAGCAGTTCCTTGAGTGGAAAGCAAACCCTCTACACTCTTAAAATTAGACCAAATGGAGGATTGCTTCACCATGCTCACCGTGCTTTACAATGAACTTCAGGCCTCGAAGGCTGGCTTCCTAAATGATGCAATGCTTGTCCTAAGAAAGAAGGTTTGCCTCAAATAAAGAGAAGGGCTTTAAATCATCATTTGAATACAGAGAAAAAAAAAATTTACTGGAAAGGGAGGAAAACCTTTCATCCTTGACCCAGTGTCCCACAGAGTGGAAAACATTTACTTTGAGATTCCATACACAGGTCAATGTACCACAGAAGCCAAGAGCGGTTTTTAAAAACAATAACATTAACCATAAGCCACCCAAGAATCAGAGACACTTTTTTACAGACCCGTTTCTTCCTTCACATGCTCATTTTCAAAGCCACACGGGTTGGAGGAAAATTGTGCATCCTGCTAAAGTGGTTTTCGGTGTGTATGTGAATGCGTTTTAGTCCTGACATATTTTCCTATTGGTAAGGATAAAAAAAAAGTCAAGGGAAAGAAAAGTTTAACTACTGCAAATTTCAATGTATAAAGAAAATTTCCCAGTAGTTTCAAAACTTTGCGTAGAATGTTTAAAGAACAAGCTTTGTTTTGGCTATTTGTATTTTAAATGCCATTACCTAACAAAATAGTGTTTTGTTCAAAAAGGACATAAAATAGCCTTACTACAAAATATCCCTAAAAGATTGATTACATGCCCTCCCTTTAACTCCTGACTGCTTCTTATCCAACGCATAGGGTTCATTTCTTTCAAACTTTGACTGCAAGAAGACGTCCCTGGCCACCACAGGTCATTCACTCTTGTTACACTGCACCAATATCACAGCCTTATTCTCTAGGTGTTCAATTCATTACATCTCCCCAGGTCAACTTCTCTTCAATCTTTTCCTTCTCTTGTAGATTTTAATATAGTAACATGAAAAAATATGATTGAATGAGCAATGTATGAGTAAAAGAATGGATAACTGAACCAAGTTCATTTACTTCCATAAATTCAGATAAATAGTTGTTTAGATAAATGTTATCCTTTGATTAAGAACCACCTGATATGAAAATAGTAATAAAACGTAAGCAGAGTGAATGACAGAGTCAGTTTTTAATCAAATAACTTTTTCCTCTAGGTACATATTAGGCTATTTGGAAAGTTTTCTCAGACCAGTAAAGTATCATTTGGTATATTTAAGTAGTCATTTGCTACATAATACCCTATTTTTGTGAAAAATTCGTGTAACTCTTGACTCTTTTATAACCACAGAGCAGTTAAATCTCTGGAGAGTTAAAACTGCATTTTAGAACCATGGCAATAATCAGCAGGAGCTGCTTTTCCAAGTTTGTAGATTCATAAGAGAAAAGGATTATCTTTTGTAAAAATATTAATAATGCCAAATGAACTTGTGTAGTTGGTACACTCAGTGAAGCTTCCCTAGCCATTCTCATTCTAATAAAATGCTATTTTTGAAAGAGATGATATCAATAATACCCTAATATTTTAAGAACATAAACTGCACTTAATAATTTTGAGAGTATTTTTAGTACTATCCTCTTCAAAAACATTATCTCATTTAATTCCCACAATAAATCGAATATGAAGGTATCATAATTATCCCTAGCTTACACTTGGGGAAACTAGAGGAAAAGTAACTGACCCAGGCTAAATGAAATTAGAGCTGAAATTTCAGCCCAGTTATGTCCAACTTCTGAGCTCAAGTAACCATTACAGTACAGTCTCCTTCATCACGTATAACCACAAAAATGTTAGCTCCACAGGGCAGATTTACTTATCTGTTTGGTGCACTGATATATCAGAGGGTTTAGTTCAATGCCTATCTCACAGAGTGGGTACTCAATACAGATTTGTTGAATTGAAGTAAATAATGAGGATTATCTTATATCAGCACTATGCCACGCCTCTCAAATCAGTTCTTGACTCCATAAAGTTAGAAGGAAGATATTAACCTGAAACAAAAGAATAGCTAAGATGTATAAAGTTGGTTATCAGAATTCCTCACAGCAGTCACATGTTTTGATAGATGCCTCATCGTCTGCATAAAGTGAAACTTTCTGGAACCTTGATGGTAGGTTGTATACCTTATGATCTCTCTTCAGTATTTATGATAAAAGAAAGACTAAGGTTCTTTTTGCTCCCGTTAAACACATAACTCTTAGGGTAGGCTTAAAATACGTTATGCATACAATTAAGTAATCTATTAACCACAAAACAGTAAAATATGTAAAAAATTGCTAAATACAGAAGAAATTTAATACACTGAACCAGAAAATTCATGTACACATTCAGACTCCTTGAGCCAAAAAAATCTGCTTCGTCACATTTCTCAGAACAGTTTTGGTGCTATGTATTATGCCATGCATATTATCTCTGCTGTATTTTGATTATTTCATAAAATCAAAACATATAAACAAAGAGTGCACACATGGAATAAAAGGGCTATAAGGGACCAACAGGCTAAATGGCTTTCAATTTCGTAGGTTATATTCAATCTGCTATTGTTTGTGTAAACATACCTCGTTCTTTCTTGTCTCAGAATTTTTCTCATGCTATTCCTTTACTTAGATTACTCTCTCTTTTCTTCAGGTAGATATCAAACAGAAATTGTGCTCAGCTAGCTCAAACCTCATTTCTGTGAGGAATTCCCCAAGAAAAATATTGAATTTAAAGTTTGGAGGCAATCTAAGAAATGAAATAACCCACGTCCTCAGCTTGAATTTGTGTATAAATTTATTACTAATTGGTATTGCAATCTAGTCTTGTACATCACAAGGGACAAAAGTTTAAGATTCTAATCCTGGCAGATAGACTCCAAAACCTAAGTATTTATCTCCAAGCTAGATATAGATAGATAGATAGATAGATAAATGATTAGTAGATGATCGATAGACACATACATAAATATAGATAGATAAATAGATAGATAGGTAGATAGATAGATAGCTATGTAAATACATAATCACATATGCATGATTAAAGGCATTTAAAGTAACAGAGGTGCACAAAGAGCCTTCCTGGCCAAAGTTTATCTATGAAAGATTCATCCAAAATGTTTATTTCAGCAAGGTCTTGAAGAATATGTGAGATTTGAATGAGCAGAAAGCAGAAGAAAAGGCTTTTTAGACAGCTGGAAAATCATGTGAAAAGATTCAGAAGGGGAAAGCAGATATAATTGGATAAGTATTGGTAGGACATAGATTACTCCTAGACGAAAAATAAAATTAGGGTCATAAAGTGCTATTGATGAAAGAACTCCAGTGCCAAATAAGTGACTTAGTACTTTTTGAGATAAGCTTTGAGAGACATTAGATTCTTAATTATGGGAACAGTATGATGAAAGAGATATTCATTTGTCAGCAGTATTCACTTCTCATCTTTCCTCTCCATCTAAATCATACTTTTTTTCAACGTAAAAACAAGACGACTTGGAGGTTATTTGCTGGAATTATTTTGAAGGCAAAAATTTCCAAGAAACCAACTCCAACCAATAAAAATCTGAATTTAATTAAATGAGGAAAAATCAAAACTCGAGTAAAACAAAAATAGATGTTACAACTGGCACACAGTAATATAGAAAAGCTCATTAATGAAAAGCCACATTTTTTTTCAGGCAATAAAACTTAGCCAATACTTATGTGGTGGGAAATCTCAACCGACTTCCACTTCACCAGTATTATGGGATAGTTTTAATTATCAAGACTCCAGAGACTTCTCTCATGTAAGAAAAATATTACTTAGAGATATAGGATATCAACTTTCACCTTATATATTATAATACATAGAAGTTATTTTCATGGTTTTTCACCATGGCAGAAAATCCTTTCAAACAAATTACTCTCCAGTTTAGAATATTTTTCTGTATATCAGTGGCCAACTCAATAATTCTGGATGCTTTGAGAAGTAAAGCACAGGACATTTTTTCATCTTTGAGTTGGCATGTTTCCTCTTCTACACCATAATATTGCACTTAGTATCAGTTGGGTAAGCCGGAGCTGGCTGTCCTTCTGCCCTCTGCAAACCACATCCATGAGAGTATTTATTTTATTTGGGAGGCCAAGTTCAAGTAAATGGTTCTCAGATCAGGGTCAAAGGCATTAGCAGGTTGGCAAAATTGATTGTGGTAAAACAGAAATGCTCTTTGTAAAATAACATAAAAGCAAAAAATGGCTAATTACTTTGTGTTTTGGTTTAAAAATAATTTTCTATTAGATACCAGTTCCTCACTAAATATCAATAGCACATTGTAACTAAATTCACCAAATCAAATATTATTTGAATCCTTTGATTGCTTTCCCACATTCTATTTCTTTACAAAGTCAATAAACATTGATCTATTACATAGTCTCAGAATTTAAAATTATGTATTCTAAATGTCTTTATAGATATGAGGATGATTTTTGTTATCAACCAAAATTGAGATGGAATTATTCCTAGAGAGAATACTTCTGTTCTACCAAGTAGTAAAATATTAAAATCTAGTCATAGTTGGCATGCAAGTCCACACTAGCTTGTATAAGTAGAAAACTTAGTAACTGAAATACCAAAATGGCATTGTGAAAAGACAGTTTTACATTAAATCTTAAGGAACTGTACCTTATCTTATAGGATATAATTATTTCACAACATGATAAACCTAGCACATACTCAATAAATACTTATTCATAGATATATTGTTTGATAATGTGCAAAGAGAAAACAAAGTCAGTAATCAAAGTCAGATTGATATTATTTATTTTCAGGAATACTTATATTTATTACACGAATATGAATAGAAATAGAATCTCATTATCCATGTAAAATGGATAGGCTATAAGTTCAGGCCAAATTAGAAATAAAAATATTACAAGTAAGTAAACAATTTTGGCCTATAATCATTTGAACAACTGGGGTTTTTTCCTGACCCTGGTGGAAATTTATAGTTACCAATCAAAGATTATTGTAGAACATATTCTAAAAATAGACTTCCCAACTTAATAATCTAGAAATAGAAGTCTTCTTCACTTTCTTCTGACAAAAGTGATGACACACATATTCTTATTTCACTTTCAATTTAGCTACACATTTTATTTTAAAGACCAACAAGTCTCAGACTTCCCTGGTGGCACAGTGGTTAAGAATTCGCTTGTCAATGCAGGGGACATGGGTTCGAGCCCACATACTGTGGAGCAACTAAGCCCATGTGCTACAAATACTGAGCCCACGTGCCACAACGACTGAAGCCTGTGCGCCTAGAGCCCGTGTTCTACAACAAAGAAGTCACCACGATGAGAAGCCTGGCACCACAGCAAAGAGTAGCCCCCCTCCTCCCCCCCCCCCCCCCACTGCTCACCACAACTAGAGAAACCTGTGCACGGCAATGAAGACCAATGCAGCCAAAAATAAATAAATACATAAATAAATTTATTTAAAAAAAATAAAGACCAATAAGTCTCTCTAATGTTCCTTGGGAGAATCATTAAATAAATAAGTCTCGGGTGTAGCAGCTAAATCACATTGCCTACATTAGAGTTCCCTATTTGAGAAGCAGTTCATTTGCAAATCAATATCTGCAATTCAGAGCATCTGTCCATGAGATTTTCCATATGAGGCTCTGTTTGCTTTCTGTGTGCATGATGTCTCAACACAAGCTTCTACTATGGCCAATCCCTTGGAATTTTTGCGGTACCTCAGTTTTAGCTGCCTCCATTGATTACAAGTACCATACAAACTTCATAGAAATATGCACACGAATCTTCCATTACATGCCCTTGAAGAAACTCTGGGAAAATTCTAGTGGAAACCATTTCTTTAGCATCTTCAATCAAAACCAATTGAAATAACAGTATGTTGAAAGCTATAAAAGGATATTATTTTTACAAAAAGACTTCTAAACCGAGCAATTATTGACAAGGAAATAGAAACATAGTTTGTAGTTTTTAAGAACTACCTAATACATTTAAAAATAAATAAGGTGGCACTGCAGGGAGCACGGGTTTGATCCCTGGTTGGGGAAGATCTCGCATGCCATGTACCGCAGCCAAAAACAAAAAAAAACAAAAAAAAGTAGAGACAAAATGATGAAGCAAATATTGAGGAATCTGGCTGAAAGGTATCTGGGAATTCTTTGTACTATTCTTACAATTCTTCTGTAAGTCTGAAATCATGTTTATAAAGATTTTAAAAATACACAAAATACTATATGGATAAATATATACATAGAGAGAGAGATGTGGGAAACACCAGATATCTAAATTTGATCCCTAACATCCCTAATATTGTTCCTCTAAAAAATAAAAATCCAGGGCTTCCCTGGTGGCGCAGTGGTTGAGAGTCCGCCTGCCGATGCAGAGGACACGGGTTGGTGCCCCGGCCCGAGAAGGTCCCACCTGTCGCCGAGCGGCTGGGCCCGTGAGCCATGGCCGCTGAGCCTGCACATCCAAGCCTGTGCTCCTCAACGGGAGAGGCCACAACAGTGAGAGGCCCACATACCGCAAAAAATAAATAAATAAAAAACTGCTAATATTATTAAGTTAAAGAAATAAATAAAAATAAATAAATAAAGGGACAAGGTTTTCCAGAGGATGGGGGTTTATAAAATATTTCACCTGACAGGAAAGGTTGAATTGGATAAAGAGAGTAGGGGGGAAAAATTTTAAATTTGCCAACTGGGGCAGCATTAGCAACTTCAAAAAGGGACATCAATAAAGACTTTTTAAAGGTAAAAATCATCAGATCTTTCCTCCTGTGTCTACCAGTGAATTTGCCTACTAAGGAAACATTAGAAATTTGCAAGACAATATAAGTAAAAAATGTTCGGTGTTAGAATCAAAAGATCTTCCCCTTGTATTCCTCTTGGAACCATCAGATACCCAGTTATTAAACCCAGGTCCTCAGAATTCACCCTAGACTCTTTCTCTCTCTAATTCCCTACATTCATAAATTGCCAAGTTATTTTAAGTATCTTGATTCTATCTGTCCTATCCCACATCCTTAAAGAATTCTCTCTGCCATCGCCTACATCATCAATATTTTTCACTTACCTTCTTCTCCTTCTCTTCACTGCACCTCCTTATTTCTCTAAACTTAGATCTTCAATATTTTTTTAATTTTAAATAAGCTCGTGTCACTCAGATGTTTAGCATTCCTCAGAAGTCCATATTCTACAGGAGAAGGTCTAATTTCTTTGCACTGGTGTCCAGTCTGTCCCCTTGCCTAAGTCAATCTCATCCTCCATTGCTTTTCCATAGGCACCTTCTAAACACATTGAGCTTATGATGGTTTCCCAAAGACATCATGTTTTTGTGTCTTGGATAAAAGAATTTTTCTGTCTTTCCTTTCTTATTGCCTTACAAATCCTTACTAATAAATATGCAGCTCAACTGTCACCTTCTCTTTGAAGCTTCCTGACCCCACCTCATGCCAAACTTCTTGCTCTCTCTTCTGACACATATCACTTTGTAATGACCTGTCATGTGTTCTCCCCCTCACCAGACCCTGAGTACCTCAAGAGCAGGAATTATTTCTTATGCAATTTTGTATGTGAATGTACAATGCCTGCAATAGTTGCCTGTTAAATAGGGTTCTAGACATGAGGGAGTGAAATCAATGTTGTCTTAGGTCCAGTTGCTTTGAAGCAGAGCCTGGAATTAGATTTCTATGCAAGAGATTGATAGGGGAAGTGCTCTTAGGAGAAACCCATAGGGCAGCGAGGAGACAGGACATGGCCAAGAAAGAAGCTAAGCAAAGATGTGGTTTTAGTTGAGTCCTCAGCCTATCAGGAGCACTGGAGTATTAATGGCATACCCGAGTGTGTCCCACTGAACCAAAGCGGCCAGGCTTTTGGACCCTGTGTTAGTCACTGGGTGCACTCTGCCAAGGGTTGGGGGGCAGTGCTGGTGGGAAGTAAAACCCCCCTCACCAGCTCCACACCAGCAGCTAATGTCAGCCCAGGGAGGACAATTCCCTGTGAAGGGAAATAACTGTGAGCCTCTAGTAGCCAACGCTCACTGCAGCTGAACTGTGGGTGCTTGCACTTGGGAGGAATCTGGGTAAAACACCACCAGCTTCTACAAACAATTCGTACATCAGCACAATCTCTTTTTTCAAAAGTAGGTTATCTAGAGATACTTCTCAATTTCATATCTGACTTCTCTCCTATTCCAGTGAATTCATAGCTCCACACTTTGAGGGATTGGCTTCTTCACCTGACATATTTGTGTGTGCTTTTTTTTACCTGAAATATATATAACTATTAACTGTGCAAAGCCACACCAAGGACTTCAGTGAGCTGTAGTACAGTTATATTGTAATACTGGTGCAGTAGTTCTTCCCAAGGAAATTTCTAAACAGATTGAACAAGAGTAGAGTCCTGTAGAAAATTGTTTCAACATCTAGCACTAACTACACATAAATATAATGGGAAGTCACACCAAGTCCCCAGCAAATACTAAAAATATTTCTTTGGAACATTTGTTCTTTACACTTGCCATAAATTACCCTGTTTTCTACTGGGGTGGGGGAACCCTATGTGTTATATCTGATATTTGGTCCTCATTAACTTCCCCATACATGGGAGTCAATAAATGGTTGCTCATAGAACGTGCTAAAGGCCTTATAAGACTAAGTCTGTGTGAGGCTTTATAATCTTTCCTGGACACATGGAACTAAATAAATGGTGTATAATCATATTCTAGGCATTTATCTCAGGATAGAAGCACTTTAAAGGTTTGCAGCCCATGAAAACAGTATATGAATAGACATTTATTAGTATCCATGCAACATTTATACATACCTGCCCGCACAGAGATAGACAAACAAAACAAATGGAAATGATCTTTCTACAATATTTCAGTATCCTTTCAGAATTAGCGCATTATAGTAAACAACTATTCCAAATATTTTTGTTTAAATGAACAGTATGGGGTGTCAGAGTAAGCTCCCAAAGCAAATTGTTCTTCTATGTTATAAACAGAGAAATTAAAAACAAGGCAGAAAACTCCTGCTAATACACATGCCAATTTTACTCACCAGCAATGCAAAGATGTGTGTAGCAATAAGAAGCTGCCAGCCTTTTAAAATTTGATTTTCCCATTTTGTATTTATTTTATTGGATTCTGACCACACGTTCCTATTAAGATCATCACATATTAATAGCAGAGAATTCTACTTGCTTAAAGCTAATTTGGAGAAGTGTTTGCAAAAGTACAACGGCATCGTATGGCACTTTAGCAATGGGTATGAAAAGGTACCCAACAAACGTCAATGGCAGTCATGTGTAGCTGAGGGCAGAGAAGAGTGGATATTAATTCAGGAAAATCTTGGCCCTACTCCAAGGATTTTTACAATCCCCAGACTATTTTTAAGAAGTTCTCAAAATCGAATCACACATTTAAAATGGAAAAAACAACTAACTGCATCCAATTCAGGTATGAAACTAAAGAAAAGGAAATTCAACAGCCCTTGGCTGTGTGGTTTGAGCAGATAAAAATGGAAACTGTCCAAACCCTCTGATTGTAGAAAAGTCTCAACATTTGCATTTTGTTTCATTTTATTCTTCAGGCAGTATATTAACGGACAGGGGATTACTATCATAATTTTCATTAACATTGAATGCTCTAGAATCCAGTTGAACACATAATGTAGTATTGAAATCTTGATTTCTAATTTTTAGCAGTTGAGAAAGCAAGTGATTATATCCAGTAGAAAAGAAGTAATTTAGTAATAAGAACCAAAATCAGGGCACTTCTACCCAGAGGAAATGAGGAGATGGGTGAAACAATAAAATTAGCTGGATAATTCAGACAAATAAGTTTTAATTCATTGATATTGAGACAAATACAATAGTGGAGTGGGTAGAGCTTAGAAAAGGGTTATTTGGATAAATTAAGTTTCAGACAAATGGTGACTTGATACTCAAGTTCTGGAATTTTCACATTAATCATTTTATGAACACATTTTTAAAACATGTTAAAATATTCCTTATTGTCATATTTAAAGAAATGGAGCATACTGATTTTCCTTAATGAGTTAGGATTATTTTATGTATGATATTTTCATATATTAAGAAAACTTAAATTTGTCCCTAGACTGGACAAATACTATTGCAGCATTTAAATTTGACAAAGAAACACGCTCAGAATTATTGAAGTAAGTATGATTTTTCTTTTTTGCTGCGTGTCCCCAGAGCTCAATATTTTTCTGGTCAGTGCTTCTTCCTTCTTTCACACCTGGACAGCTTTGTCATCCTTTGATGTTTTTCACCTATCATTGCTTCTAATCTCTGCTGTCATTTCTCTTGTCTGTCAATTTCTTCCCTTCTTCTACCACATTATTTTTTTTCTTTCTTATTTTCCTTTGTATTACCTAAAAGTTCTCATATGTCTTCACTTTAATTTGATAAAAACTGATTTTGAAAGCTAGCACTGTGTATGTGAGTGCTGGTAATTTTTTCTCCTGTAACTTTTCCATTGCTAACTTTTTTGGCAATTTTTGTCAACATTCATGCTCAGTAGCCTTATTTTCAAATTATTTATGGTTTTTGATTATTTAAGACAGTTGAGAGTGCCAAACACCTGAGGGGCTCTGTTTACAGTGACTAATTTCTTATTCTTTTTATAACACTGTAAATGTGTGCTTTCCTCCAAGGGCTTTGAAGTATTTCCCAACCTTTTTCCCTAGATAATTGTTTCCTCTTTTGTTTTTTTTGTAAATGTTTCCATAATAGTGATGTTTCATATCAAAATATAAAAATACTTATGGAAAGTTCCTTTCCTTTAATTATATTGCTTGTATCAGAAGAAAGTTATTCCTAAAAGACTGTGGGGGGATATAAATAAGTCAGAAATATCATTTAAGTTAACTCGAATCTATTACATATCAGTCACACTCTCAGATCTAAACTACATGTAGTTTAAAAGCAGGGAAATGATCCAAAGCCATGTTAGAGATTTTAAGAAATGCCAAAATAAGATCATTTTCTTAGAGGTAGTTTTTGTTTTAAAGAAATTACGTTTCATTGATTGATGTTGGCTGATGAATTTATTGGTTGAACTTTCAGAACGCTGTTAAAGACAGTCTTTGCATTAAAAGAAAATTTAGCCCTACACTTACATTATCGAGACAAAAATAGCATTCTTACTTAGGAACTGTTAAGATAAATGAGGTATATTAAAAACTTTAAGAGTTTATTTGAGCAAAAATCAACTGGAATCGGGCAGTGCCAAACCGGAAGTGGTTAGGCGTATTCTGACAAAAGGAGCCTGGGGAAAAGACTTATAGACAAAGTGCAGAGGAAAGAAAGGAAATTGTTGGATTGGCTATAGCGTAAAGCCTAGCTGACTGTTTGTGACTGGTTGTCCTTAGCGTTTTGATTTCGGAACAGTGAAGCCTTTACAGGCTTAGATTTTGGTTTGCTTACGTAGGATGCCTGGGCATTAGAGCTCCCTCAGCCTAATGGTCTCCTTGTTTAATTAATTTAACAACACAAAGTATGTTGATGGGTTGTGTTACTTTGATAGCTTTTGCCATAAAATCCAATCCTATTAGCTCATTTAAAAGTCCCTTGGAAGCTAGTTTCTGTTTACCTGTCTGGGCTGACATCTGTCTCTATGCCCCAGCCTCACTGAATCACTGAGTCATATCACCTGAGTCATATCACCCTCACATACTTATTGTCACTTGATATCTCTCCTAACTCCCATTCTCTGTGGCTCACTTTGGTTCCTCACTTTGCTTTAGAAGTTGTTTCTCTAAGAAACCTTTCAGATGCCCCTACCCAAGTTCAGCCCAGAATACACAGCATCACCAGCCTTAGAACAGCATTA
The DNA here is from genome assembly GCF_963924675.1 of Phocoena phocoena. NCBI lineage: Eukaryota > Metazoa > Chordata > Mammalia > Artiodactyla > Phocoenidae > Phocoena > Phocoena phocoena. The sequence goes on from NC_089222.1 coordinate 105,518,108, forward strand.
CCACCTTGGCTTTCTGTGCAGTTTCTTCATTTCATAGCCAGCACAACAAATGAAAATTAAGACCTCTCCTGAAATGTACACTGATGACAATTTATTTAGAATTAGATTTGGTTTCCTTAAAGAAAAAGCCAGGCTAATATTTATATTAAATTTTACCTATTATATTATAAAACTTAATGAAAAAAGAAGTGGAAGGTATAATTCTAAGCACAGGGGAGAAGCTAACATTTATCAGTGAGGATCTTGCAAGAATAGGGTATTAGAATAAAAGGAGGACAGGGATGTCAGGTGGAGAAAGATGAGAAAGATACATGGGAAATATCACTAGTAAGGCAGTTTTTACCACGTTCTGACTAAATGTAGTGGGAATACATTCCATTTTCAACTGAATCATTTATATGTTAATAAGGTATCTACAGCAGTGATGTGGAATTAATCATATGTTTTCTATTTAACCCAAAGACACTATGGGATATGTAAATATGCAAATGTAATATTAATTGAAGCAAAATAATATGACCCCATAAAAGTGGTCAGCCAGAAGTTAATGTTTATATATCCTAAAACTCCATTGTTTGGAAATAAAATAGCTATGAGGGAAAAGGCAGAGACTTGATTCTACCACATGTTTATGAATTCAAATCCGAGATTATCTGAAGAAATACCATGAAAAATACAATAGTGTCAAAAATAAATCAGAAAGTTAGAGTTTATAAAAAAGAAGAATGAATGTGGATTGTGATTTCTTATTGATGATGTATGGAATATCTAAATGAGGCTGACATGCATAGTGCATTCCATAGAAATAAATAACATGAATAAAGAAAGAAAATCTTCAGAGGAAAGGAACTGCTTGTACCTATATGGAGCAATCTGAAAAACAGACAATTAATAGATATATTTCTTCAGAAATATTCCCAGATATTTTTAAACTTTGGATTAGGATCAATATGGCTATTTAATGGGGTGTCTATATATCTGTTTTTGCCTATATATGTGTGTGAATAGATAGGTGATGATAGGAGATGGTAGAGAGACACAGAGAGAGAGAGAGAGAGAGAGAGATAAATGAATATATTTTGATCTTTTTATATGTGCATGCATACACACATGCATATATCTTACACTTTCATAGGTAATTTCTACTAGATATGGTGTAAATCTCTCAAAGCTCCAAGAGATCCAAAATCTACTCATAAAGCCACTATTCAGACAAATGTATGTATGTACCATGAACTCAATTCCAGAATCATCTGTCTCCTTTGACTTCCACAACTCACTAGTAGCCGTCAGTGTATCTCTAATTCCTTGGTCTATAGGCCTTTTGTCAACGTACTAAACTAATAAGAAGCACTATTACCCAAAGCTCATCTATCCACAGCAGTCTTCTAAGAGTTGTTTTTAACCTCAATCTTTCTTCTAAATTGTTCATCACACCTGCCGCTATCAGTCCTTTGAGGGTAGGAATAATGCCTGAGAGTTTATCATATACCTAGCTATATAAGGACAGTTTTGAACTCATAACAAGTGATCCATAAATATTTACTGACAGATGCAGCTTGAAATTCCTCCTTAAGAATCTAGCCCAGGCAATAAAAGACTATTAAGGTGATAAAATTTAGCTATGACTTTCAATAATAAAGTTAGTAACCTATAGTCATATTATTTTCAGAATTTTATGTCAAATATGAAACCAATAAAATCTGAGCAGCATGGCAGGAGTACTGGGGGTTGGAGGGAAAGGAAGGCATGGCAGTGTTTGGAGGGGAAGAGGAAGCTGCATAATAATGCATTTTTTAGAGTCTAAATTGAACTCTATCTTTGTGACAGTTATTTAGGAAATTCCAAGATTTTCATGGTTCCCCTAAGTATGAGGTCTGGCAATAAAAAAAATAATCTGGCATTATCTTGTGGAATTCAGGCAGCCACAGAAGCCCAAATAAATCTAATTTCCATGATTCTCGTGATTTTAATAGCCATTTGCAGCATGGAAACTCTGTGTTTGCAATTAAATTAGAACTATAAATATCATATAATCTGTATACTATAAATATGTAATAATTCTGAAATGCCCATGTGACTTCAATTGTTACAAATTAAATCAAGGTTATGAATTCTCACTATATTGAACAATCAATAATTTCAGAAGCTTGAGGTCAAAGGGGGCAAAAGCAGTAACTTCTATGTACCCTTCTTTCAGAGCTAATTCACATGTTTTTAATGTAAGGTAAGAAAATATAAGAATGTGACAAAATGTCACTTTCATTAAAAACTTTAGGTTAAGTTTCTATCTACATCTAATTTTTTAAATTAGTGGAGAGAGAAGTGCTCCTGAAGTGAAAACACAGGACAAAAATCACAAGATACTGCTTCATGTGTAAAACTCCAGAACTGCCTTGTTATTCAATAGTATTTAAAACTTGCCCACCAAATTCCTTACACATAATGCAAACACTGAATTCCTATGTCAGCAAGTATCATTCCCAGAGAAGAATCAGTACTTTTTATGGGGTGCTTGTAATATTTTTGAAGGAAAAAGATAGGATGGATACATAGTAAGAACCCCTGCCCCTAGTCACAAATGTTGGGACTCATACAGAGTTTTATGAGGTTAAGAAAACTCATATGCAGAAACATGAGTCACTGATGTTTAGCATCATCAAGCAAAAGAGAACTTCAACTCTCCTTGTATGAGGAGTTAATCCTAGCTCTCTTCCACCATGTGAGGAGAACACAGCAGTCTGCAACTTGGAAGAGAGCCTGCATCAACTACCAAACGTGTCAGAGTTAGGACCTCAGACTTCCAGCCTTAAAACTGTGAGAAATCAATTTCTGCTATTTATAAGTCAGCCAGCCTGTGGTATTTTGCTATAGCAGCCTGTACAGACTAAGACAGCTACTGACTACAAATGTGTGAGTTTTCCACACTAAGCAATTCTCCAGTTCTTTCTGGACACCAACTAGGTGTCTTAGAGTTTAATTCAATTCTGACACTATCTGGAGTTAGCACAGACCCCACAGGTTAAGGGGTTCAGTCCCACACAACTGTTCCCACTTCAAATGCCAATCACAAGTCCCAACTTTTGACCTGAACTTCTGACTAGCCTGCTGTAAATCAGGGCTTCCCACAACCCCTCCTCTGTTCAATAAGTTGCTAGAATGTCTCACAGAACTCAGGAAAGTGCTTTACTTACTACTAATGGTTTATTATAAAGGATAAAGCTTAGGAACAGCCAAATGAAAGAAATGCATAGAACAAGGCATGCGGAAGGAGCACGGAGCTTCCGTGTCCCCTCTGAAAGCACCATCCTCCCAACACCTCAATGTGTTCACCAATTTGGAAGCTCTCTGAACCCCATCATTTAGAGTTTTTATGAAGGCTCCATTATGCAGGCATGATTGATTAGATCACAGGCCACTGGTAACTGAACTGAATCTTTGGCCCCTCTCCACTCCCCAGAGGATTGGGGTGGGGGGATCAGGGGTGCTGAAAGTTCCAACCCTCTAATCCCATGGTTGGTTCCCCTGGCAACCAGTCCTCATCCTTAGGGGCTTTCCAAAAGTCACTTCATTAACACAAACTCAGGTGTGGTTGAAAGGGGCTTGTTATGAACAAAAAGACACTCCCTTTAAGTTTATTGCTCCAGCGCTGTTTCCAGAGCTGGAGACAAAAGACAAACATTGTAACAAAAGATGCTCCTATCACTCGAATCACTTAGGAAATTACAGGGGTTTTTAGGAGCTCTGGCCAGTAGACAGGGATGCAGACCAAATATATATTTATTATTATATCCCAGTATCACAGAGGGGATAAAGCAGAGAATCCACCTTTATGCTTTTTATTCATATTTAATAACATGTAGGGCAAAATAAGCATAATTTAATGGGTATAATTATGACTTAAATAAGCCATATATAATCATATTTTAATAAGTAAAATATGATTTAATATATTCCTAAAAAACAGCTTTACTGGAAGGGAGGTGGGAATAGGTTGCCAGCGAGTATGAAAGCACTTTAATGAATCATCCTGGAAAACCAGAGGCTCAGAATTCAGCTGATATCTGAAAAAGGACTGTCCTACATTGTGCAAATGTGTGTGTTCAACATTAGCCAAACTGTGAAGAGAAGGTGGTCCTCCAGACTACCAACTCTTGTCAAGGCTTCTGAACCCAACTGTAAGGAGTTAAGGTTCCACTACAAAGTTAGAAGGAAGAATCCACATATGATCACCCTCACTTCTGACACCAACCGCATATTCAGAGGTTTCCCAAGACCACCATCAGGCTTGATAGTTGACTAGAAAAATTCACAGAACTCACTGAATGCATTATATTCACCATTTACTTTTATTGCAAGGAAAGATTACAAATTAAAACTAGACAATGGTAGAGATGCCTAGGGCAAATGATGGAAGGGTTCCACATAAGAAGATTCCATTGTCCTCAGTGGCACATTACCTTCTCAACACACAGATTATTGCCAAGCCTGGAAGCTTACTTGAGCTTCAATATCTAGAGATTTTATTGAGGTCTCATTACATAGGCATAATTTATTGATTGCCCAGTGGTTGCACTTAGTCTCTAGGTTGACTAATGCCACATGACCCAAAGCCCCCACCCTAAATCATCCTGTTGATATTTTCAGTGTGGCCAGACCTCACCCTAAGACTATTGGGTGTGACTGGTACTGCCCTAAGTCATTTCATTGGCATAAACTATCAGGTGTGGTCCAAAGGGCCCTCCATGAATAACAAAGACACTCTTGCCACTCAGGAAACTCCTAGGATTTAAAAGTTACCTCCCACAGACAGGAACAAAAGCCAGACATCTCTTTGGGCAAGGTCAAATTCTTTGCCAAACAGTGTGTCTGTCACTGAGCTCTACCAATGGACTGCACGCAAAAGTTTCTAAATATTAGAGACTGAAACTTAGTCCAAGTTCCCACAAGAAATGGAGATTTTTTGAACCAACAGAAACCTCATTCCCTTGGGATTGTAGCAGAAACATGAAATAGGGCAAAAATGGCTTTTGGGGAGCACTTGCCTGAAATCGGGTGGTATGAATTTCAGAAAAGGAGTGATGAGTTTAGATTCAAAGAAGCCAGATACCTCATGAAGAAAGAATCAGCATTATCTACTGTTTGCTTAAGCCCAAGAGTGGCAGTAGATGTTCTGGAGCTCTAGGGATGGGAACCAAGAAACTATTAGGACAGGTTTTGTGTGTGTGTGTGTGTGTGAGTACTGCGCAGACTGAAAGTGTTTCTTACTCAGAAGCCAGAAGTTAGAAGCTACATTAGGGAGGGAAGGGGCAAGGAAAATATCTGGCATCAGCCTGATTATCCCAGATCTATAATCCAGAACTGTCTGAAGAAGGAGCAACAGAACATTTAGCCAAGAGAATAGTCCCTACAGGCAACACAAGCCATGCCTACAGTGATCTAAGAGACTATTAGCCTGGACCTTCCCCAAGTAATTGTTGTAAATTCCCCCAAATGAAAAGGGTATCAGTTTCATAAAAGTAGGACATGAAGATCTTAGGAGGCTATAATCTATTTCATCTCCAACTTTGAGTCAATTATAGAATCTTTTAAGAAAATGGGAAGTAAGCTGAAATCCCTGGTACAGAATAAATAGACTCCAGGTCTGCAAGGTAAACACAGTTGGGATGTAAATGGTTGAAGGCCCACGAGATTTTTTAACAAATGTCCATTTCCTACAATTTTCTACTATGCCTAGTAAAGAAGTCAGTGGTGACTTTCCCCCCCTTATTCTGCTCAGGAATTTTATTAATAATAATCACTTCTACCCTGTCTCAACTTCACTATTCTCAAATTCTTCTAACCCCAGAGACCTTGACATAGATGGAAGGGTTAGAATTTTATAGTACAAGATACATTAAGTTATGAAATCAAGTTAATAACAACAGTTCTTTGCTAGCTTTCTTCAGAACTGAAAAAGCATGTAGAATTTTTTTTTAAATCAGAACATAAGCTTTCAGAGGTAGAGAAAATAAGTAGATCCAACTCAGAGAAAGATCAGGGACCCCTGACATAATCTAACTTTCAAAATGAGGAAATACAAAAAGAGATTAAGTATCTTGCCTAAGGTCACAGTGCTAGTTAGTAATATAACAAGATCTAAAAGGCAGTCCTCCTGAAGTGAAAGCCTCTCTCCCAAAACAAATCATCTAAAAGTTATTATATCTACAGTTCAATGATCAATTTCCCAGTTGAAATCGTGCAAAATATACAAATGCATAAGGAAATAATCAAACGATTTTCTTACCTTGCCACTGTAGAAAAAGCTATGAAGGACAAGGTCAGAGTTCTGTTAACCAAAGGCTAAAGCATAGTAATTTGCTGCCTGCTAATATTTATCTCTTATCTCATAACTCATATAAGAATATGTTAAAACCATGATTCATTCAGGTTTCCAGATCTCCTAAAAATTAGGTTCTGTACAACATTCCATATATCTTTATTTAAATCCACTATCAACTTACTTTACAGTGGTAACTTTGAAAGTAACTTGCCACCTTCCTCATTCACACACAGCCAAGTGTGAGAATCCATTGTGCAAAACATGACTTTGGAAGACAGGCTATGTTTAGTGAATTAGTAGAAAATAATACAGTCATGAAACCAAGCAGCACCCAGTGAGGCTCCTGGGCATGGAAGCCTTTCAAACAGTTGCTAATCAGGGAAGGGAGGGGATGCAGAGAAAAGGGCAGGAGCAGCAAAGAAACAGTAGTGCAGCCTTGGGGCAGGGTCCTGGTTCCACCTCAAGGGCTAGTACATAACAGGATCTTTGAGCTCTTTACAGAACTAAAACCCCCAACAAATGGAAGATGTTAGCATTCTTCACTCCAGAGAAGACCACCTGAGGCCAGATTAAAGGAACAAGAGAAGCTCATCAAGAGACTACCTGAGACCAGATTAAAGGAGTGCAGGCCCTGCACACACCCTAATCCTTATCAGTAACCCTGCCCTTGAACAGTTGCTATAAAAATTCTCACCAAATCCTCCCAGGTTGGAACATGCAATTTTGAGGGGCACAAGCCTGCTGTTTCCCCCTTTCCCTGGCAAAGCAATAAAGTTATTCTTTTCTACTTCACCCCAAACTCTGTCTCTGAGATTTGATTTGGCACCAGTGCACAGAGGCCGTTTTTGGCATCAGGAATACCTTGGAGATATTGTGAGTTCAATTCCATACCACTGCAATAAAGCAAGTCACACAAATTTTTTGGTTTCCCGACACATATAAAAGTTATGTTAAAACTATACTGTAGTCTATTAAGTGCACAATAGAATTATGTATAAGAAAATGTACATAACTTAATTAAAAACATATTACCATTTTTATTGCTAAAAAATGGTAACCATCAACTGAGCCTTCAGTGAGTCATAATAGTAACATCAAAGATCACAGATCATCATAACAAATATGATAATATTTTAAAAGCTTGAAATATTGCAAGAATTACCAAAATGTGGCACAGAAACGTGAAGTGAGAAAATGCTGTTGAAAAAAAAATGGCACCAAAAGACTTGCTCAACATAGAGTCGGCACAAACCTTCAATTTGTTTTAAAAAAAACAACACACACATTATCTGCAAAATGCAATAAAGCAAATCACAATAAAATGATGTGTGCCTGTGTATAGATAAGGTCTACTCATACCCAAGTACATTTGTTTGAGTTCTTACTCATATTTAAAAGTCTATTTCAAATAACTATTTCATGATCTCTTTCCCAGCAACCCAACCGCACTGATTTCTTCCTCCTAGGACATTTTATAGTGTTCAGATTAAGAAATACATGTTCAGCATTTAGCACACCCTGCCTTTAGCTCAGGATCCCTCCAATGTGCGCTTAGTTCTACCACTTCTTCCTACCCTCACACTGACTCCTTTGTTCTCCAAATTTAGGTGGGGAGAAGAGGGAGACATTTTTTTCATCCCATGTCTTAGTTGAGATAACCTGGAATTCTCAAAAAGCGCTCTCCTAAAATGCTAAAGGGAAAGCAAAATTGAAAAAAACAAGAACAATGACATAGCAACAAAATCATAGAAACAGTCCTATTTATGGTGCATATTTTTTAACCATACAGAAATTTGGTCTAACCACAGACTGTCTTAGCTGGCTTAAATTCTGGGTATACAGGCCCTTAGTTTTTGTCCTCACCAACTCTGTCCCAGATGCCATAAGTCTACTTTGAAGAATATTCATGCTGGAGCCTTTGTGCTGGTCATTTCTCTGGGTCCTGGGCCATCTCAATGCTTCCTCTTATTTCAGACTTCCCTGTCTTTCATCTGGACAGTAACGCCGACATAAAAACTCAAGTTCTGACTTTCTGTGCCTTGAGGCAAAACTATTTTACCCTTCGGCAAGTCACCATGCCTCTGGCAACCCCCACGCACATCCCTCCCCAAACTTGAAGATATTCACTCACCAGATTCTAAGGAAAAACAAGCACTTACACAAAGAATATTGCAAGCTCTCTCCAGGTATTCACAGACCCACGAAGCTCATGTTCAGAACCCATGTTTCAGAGTCTAGTGACCTCATGGCCTCAGGTAGGGAGCACCACTTCCCAAAGTCTCTTTCCTTTTGTGATTCTCTGCCAGCTTCTCCCCCCATGCCCTCTGTTCTTCACCTAACAACAACAACAGTAGATTTCTTAGGCTACCCACCCCCATCTGGCACTCTTATTGAGTTCTTTACTGGAAATGATACTCTTAATTTTCTGTTAATTTGTAAAGCAGAGAATATTGACACCCGGCCTTCCTTAGGAGAGGCTGACAATTCTTCCCCCTTTTCTCAGATCCTCCAAGAGGCCTTGCAAAAATCTATATATTACAATTAGGCAGGGTTAAAATGCACTTAATAAATAAACACACATCCAGGAAGAAAAGATCATTCTACTGTGCTTTCTATTATTTTTTAATCATTAATCAAATTATTTGAGATATTAACTTTTTTTTCTTGATATATATTCCCTTTCTTTTCCCTCCATTTAAAGAAGACAGCGGCCTCTGTGACTCATTGTTTCAAGGGAGGTAAACCAAGAGGTAGCTTGAAAGCCTTTTTTATTTTGGAAATTTCAAAAGCCAAAACCCAGTGGAGAATTTAAGAGACTTCACAAACATAAACAGAGTATCTTTGAAGAACATGAAGGGGAAATGATTCACCCCAGACTAAGGATATATCCTAGGCAAAGACAGGCAACATCTGCAATTCTTCAGAGCACACAGGTCCCTGAAGGCACCCGCCAAAACCTCACAAACCCAGAGAGTTTTGTCTGTATGGTAGGTGTAACAGCTGGTCATAGGCAGCCTTGAAGAAGTTCCCCATGCCCCAGACATGACGAGGAAGCAACAGACCATCACAGGATCTGAGGACACCATGCAGAGTGCAACCCTGAATCTCTTAACATTTACTTACATGGACCAATAGCTGCATACCAGGGTCTACCCCAGCTTAGCCTCTACAAGTCCCCAGAATTGTGTGTGGCACAACACTGGAGAAGGATAGTAACTAACATCAAATTTGTCATACTACATTAAGTTACTTTTCAGATAACAACAAGTTGCTTTATTTTTTGTACAATTGAGTTTATGGAATGAGATTTCTACTTTTTAATTTATTCCTATGCCCTGTTTTGCTGATTATTACTTGTATGATACTTGAAGACAAAGATCAGTCTTAAACTCCTGTATCACTACAATTTGTCAGAGGGCCTTGGATGACTCTGTGTTAATGAATTCTGTCTAATTAACATTATCAAATTATAAAATCTTTGAACTAGAAATATCAGAAAATCTTTTATTCCAATCTCTTTATTTCACAGACAAGGAAATTGAAGCCCAGGATGTTACATTTTCCAGGTCACACATAAAGCTTCACATTTGTGCTTTCCTTCCAGAACAACCTTGATCTTCTAAAGGTTGAGGGTTGTATTGTCAGGTATTCTCTTGAAGACTGGGCCTTGTTAACTGACATCTCAGTAGAGCTACTTAACTGGATCATGCACATTTCAGTTGTCCTCTCAAATCCCACCTTAGTGTTCAAATTCCTTTTGAGAATACTAAGGACATTGGTCCAGATTGTCTTCTACACTTTCTACTCCTATAAGGATATCCCCTCCCTCTGGACCACTGGTTAATGAGCCGTTGTGATGTGATTGCATCTCTAAGTCTTCTCTATCTTCAGAAAAATATCAAGCATCATTTCTGTCAGGGTGTATCCCATTCAGAGATGTCCTAAGGGGGTAGTAAAACTAGAAGATTGAGAAAGGTCCTGAGCCTTGAGGGAGAGATGTGGCTTTGCCAGATGGTGCTAAATAAAAGCCTGCAGTGTTACACAACCCCTTTGAAAGGGATCAACTTCAAGACAGCCCGTTTTTAACTAGCATCACATTGTCCTCAGAATGCTTGCTGCTTGCTGTTGCTTTCTTACATTTTCTTTTCTGAAGACTGTGCTACTTCATTTTAACTTGATTTAACCTAGATGAAATATTTAGGAGGTAAAAGACTAAAATGCTATGAATTTGGGGCTCTATTGCCTCACTTTTTCACTTCTCCTCTCTTCTCTTGGGCTTATCCCTAACATAAGGAATTTTACCCAAATCGTCTAGTCTTCCAGAGTCTTCCTTCCTTTTAATATCTGTATAAAATAACAAGAGCTTGGACAGGGTGGGAGGAGGGGTGGTGGTGGCCATGGTTAGAGATGAATAGGCAGAGCACAGAGGATTTTTAGGGCAGTGAAAATACCCTGTATGATATTATAATGTGAATATCTGTCATTATACTTTTGTTCAAACCCCCAGAATGTACACTCCAAGAGTAAACCCTAAGGTCAACTATAAACTTTGGGTGATTTTCATGTATCAATGTAGGTTCATCCTTGGTTAAAAAACAAAGTGTAGAGCTTCCCTGGTGGCGCAGTGGTTGAGAATCTGTCTGCTAATGCAGGGGACACGGGTTCGAGCCCTGGTCTGGTACGATCCCACATGCCGCGGAGTAACTAGGCCCATGAGCCACAACTACTGAGCCTGCACATCTAGAGCCTGTGCTCTGCAACAAGAGCGGCCACAATAGTGAGAGGCCCGCGCACTGCGATGAAGAGTGGCTCCTGCTTGCCACAACTAGAGAAAGCTCTCGCACAGAAACGAAGACCCAACACAGCAAAAATAAATTAAATTAATAAACTCCTACCCCCAACATCTTCTTAAAAACAAACAAACAAACAAAAAACCAAAGTGTAACATTCTGGTGAGTGATGCTGATAATGAGGGAGGCTATGCATGTGAACGGGCAGGGGTTATAGGAGAGATCTCTGTATCTTCCTCTCAATTTTCTATAAACCTAAAATTGCTCTGAAAAAAGAGTCTTTTAGAAAATAATAAAAAATTTTAAAAAGAGCTCCCATGAGCACATTACAGTGGGAAATTCAGCACCTCTTTAATATTCCTTAGACTACTGACTCTAGCTCCAAATTTTTAGGCCAGATTTAGGTCTCAATTTCCTACCCCACTGTCTTGCTCACTGCTGCTGCTACCTTCTCTATGTACTCAAATGAAGATAGAGGTTCTCCTCTTGCATTTCCCAGAGCACCATTAACTCAAGGATAGTGTATCTATTTTTACTAAAGATATGGGGATAATTAAGGGAGATAATGAAACAAAACCAAATAAAAATGACTTTAAAATAAATAGTTAGACACTTTTCTTTCTAAATTTCTTAATTATCACCACCACTGGGAATTTCTCAGCAGTCACTTATCTTTTTTGGTCTTTGTCTAGTAAAGTGTCCTGGGTCCCAATATCATCTTTTGTCCCAATACCTGTGTCCTCTCTGCTACCCACTTCCAGATCCCTTCAACCTATCATCCCTTCCAGATGCCATATTAGAATCCCCAACTTCCTCTTACTTAATCATGAGTCATAATTTATCTCACATTTATTTATTCTCTACTCAATACTAAGTTCTAAGGGCTATTTTTATATAACCAAAAGTCCTGTAAATGAAATTTATTAGACAACAAAGATTAATTATCACCTTCCTACGTAAAGTGGGAGCAGCAGAACTCATTTCCTTTTTTCATAACTGTTTTTTCCAAATGTGGAAACATTGAGCGTCTGTGTGTCTGAGAAGCAGAGTCATTCAAGGGGGATTTACAAGTGAAACTACCTTTATTTGTGCCTGGTGTTCCAGTGCAGGAGTGATCTAACCATCCTGAACAGTCTCCACAGCAGTCTAGTTACAACTGCTTCTCCTAAATCAGGTCCTGCATGGTGAACCATATTTCAAAACAGATGCCTTAGGTTTTATAAATCATTATTTTGATTCAAAACACTTTCCTTCCTTTTAGAAGTTTTGAGGTAGCTTATCAGAAGTCTACAATAGAACCTTTAAAATAAGGTGCCAAGATGGTGGACAGTGATTGGTATGAACCAGGCAACACTAGCTGTCCCGAGGAAGCAAGCGCCTGACATGAGGGACAATGCTGGACGGGAGGCAGGCAATCTCTACCAAGAAGTTGCCCTAAAAAATGGTTTAGTAGGGGTTTCCCTGGTGGTGCAGTGGTTGAGAGTCTGCCTGCCAATGCAGGGGACATGGGTTCGTGCCGCGGTCCGGGAGAATCCCACATGCCGCGGAGAGGCTGGGCCCGTGAGCCATGGCCGCTAACCCTGCGCGTCCGGAGCCTGTGCTCCGCAACGGAAGAGGCCACAACAGTGAGAGGCCCGCGTACCACAAAAAAAAAAAAAAAAAAAAAAATGGTTTAGTAGGATCAAAGGTGATGGTATTATCATACCCAAGGACAGCTCCAGGCCTTCCTAGTTAACTGCAGGAATAATCTGAGAAAATATTTGTGTCGATGATAGGCAGCCAACGCCCAGGCAACTTTAATGCTATTCTGAGTGGTCACTAACAAGTGCATTCTGAGTGTCTTCACCTCCAGTATTTCTTGTTGCAAAGGAAATTATCTGTCCACTCAGATTATCTCTTTTATGAAGTAATTTAGAGCATTCTATGCACATGGAAATCAAAATGGTGATGTTTCAATGTACATATTAGTTGACACTTGTGTCTCCTACCTTATCTTTACTAGTCAGTGAAAGGTTGTCTTCTCATCCCTCAGTAAAATGCCTAGCACAGAGTAAGACTGTGTTCTCATCAATAGAATGATCTACTGGATTGGATTTTGCTCTTATCAGCAAAATGATCTGATCACTAGGTGACAGTTTAACTTGAACTAGTTTAAAGATCAAGTACCTGCTGTTTAGTCATGTAAATCATTTCAATATTTTTCTTCATAGTTTAATTTTCCAAGAGGCACATTCACCATGAAAGAAAATTTCCATTTAAAAGACTAAGTCAGTTATTATCAATTTTTTCTCTATGCTTTAAGCATACATCTAAATCAGTCATGAATATTGTTAAAATAGCCAGTGTTTGAAAGCAACTTATTAAAAATAAAATTTCCTAGAAGGTCTCTTCTAATAGAAAAAGAAAAAGTAAAGGAGGAAGAACATTTACTTTTTCCTTCCATTTTCAAAAATTCTTGTTTTTTCTAAAAGCTAATGGTTGAAAAAGCCAGAAATCAATTCCAGGATCTTTGCCATGCTATATTGGGTACCTTTCATTCATTCATTTGTTCATTCACACCGTTGATATTTATTGAGGTACTGCTACAAGGACAGTATAACAAAGTGATTATAACAACTGGGTAGAACAATTTACTTGTGCAGTGATGGTCACAAGACTGCTTCTTCCAGACTTCAAAGGAACAATTCTGATGCCCATATATAAGTTTGAATGAACAATTACACAGAGATAACTAGAGTTAGTTATTCCATCAGAGCAGTGGGAAACCAGAGGATGGAGGAAAAATTGTTGCTTGCACTGACCTTACTGATATAAAGTCAATGAAACTTACAAGCATTGAAAAAATGTCCTGATATTTTTCACCTCACCTCCCACTGAGATTCTGAGGGTGAAATTTTGGGTGGTTATTTTTGCCTAGGCAAGTGGAAACAAACATGCTGCAAACTTACAAGGCGAAGTACTTCTGTAAAAATTCATGGAATCCAGTGTTTAAAGAACATTATTACTCTAGAGGGGACAGAGAGACCAAGGACAGAAAGGTCACAAAATTAAAGTGATAAAAGCTAATGTTCTCAAATAACAGTTTTTCATTGCTTCAGTCTATGAAATAAAATAACAATTTTTTAAACATACCAACCATACTCAATATAAACACATGAGCAAAATTGCGTGGTATAAAAAACCCACATCACTTATAAATTAGAACTTATCATGTAAGCACTTGCATGAAAAAAATTCAGCGCTACCACTGCTGAATGTTCTACTCCAATCTATAATTGCATTTAGACAAGGTTATGTGGTGCAAGCATCATGGTTAAGTCAAGTTCTGCTTGAATTAATAGTACCTCAAGCCTGGATTGTTACAACCTCTGGATTGTCTTCCAGCCTCTCCACTGCAATAGACCTCAGACCACTGCCAGACTCATCTAATTAAAACAATGCTTACTCTAAAGTATGCCCATTGAATGGCTCCCCATTGTCTAATAAATAAAGTAAGAAGTCTTCACCCTGGCATTTGAGGTCCTCCACAATATGGTAGCGATCGAACTCTCTGTCCGACATGTGAGCCCTCCACTCCAGCTGCACTGTATTTCTCGCTGTTCCCCAAATAAACAATGCTGATTCCCTTCTCCATAACCTTGTTTATGCTGTCTTTCTCCAGATGTTAGAAGTTCATGGAAAAACACAGCTCTCTGATGAAACTTTCCTAATCTTTCCTCCCCACAATGATTTTCCTCTGAATTTCTTGAACAATTTCTCAACCTCAACTCTATTGATATTTTGGTACCAGTAACTTTTGTATGGGAGGCTGTCCCATGCACTGCAGGATGTTTAGTAGCATTCTTGGCCTCTACTCTACTGGTGGCTCTACCAGTGGGAGTCACCCTTTAGTAGTGACAAGCAACATTGTCTCCAGATTTCGTCAAATGTCCCCCATGGGGCAAAATCATTGCCAGGTGTTCCAGATCATTACTGTCTGTATCAATCATGTTGGCATTTTAATATATTTCATAGGTATGCATCTTACTTCCTAAGCTAGATTGTTTTAGTACAAGTATTGTGTCTTACTTTATTTTGAATCCCTTATACAGCACTGCAGTGAATACTCAATAAATATTTAGAACTTAAATTCTTAGTATCTAAAAGTTAGAAGGAATGTGAAAGATCATATGACCTAACCTCATTTATTTTTAAATGTGGAAACTGAAAACCAGAAAGTAAGACTATTTGCCTAAAATGAATATGTGTTGGTGGAATAGTTCTTTTCCCAATCAGGTAGTATTAACATTGTAGTATATCTCTTTTCATTGAATCTGTCATGAGAGACTTAATTTCACACCTGTATGAGCAAACAGTAGTCTATAACTCTATTGAGGGCTCTTTATGTGACTTTGCTTTAATAATGTGCATATGTCTTTTTACTACACTTACATTTTTATATTTAATTTAAAAAAAAACCTCTGAGGTGTTATGGTATAAGAAAGAGCCTTTGACATTGTGGTTGAAAGATTAGAGTTTAGCATTTATATCTGTGTGATCTTCAGGGAGTCACTTAACTTCACTGTGTTTCCACATCTCATCTTTAAAATTATTATTCTGCTAAAAATAAAATAAACTCCTTTGCAGAGGGAAATTTTTTTTTTTTGCTACCGTATCCCCAGTACCTGGCACAAAGTGTGACATTCACCAAATATTTTCTGAATGACTGACAAACTGGGGACATATTAGGGGCTTATTTTAACTTATTCTGAGAATAAAAAGAGATTAAAAACTTTTTTAAATCCAGAAAGTGTGAAGTGTTAGACAATTTCAAGATACTATTATGCTTTAAAATGCCTAAGGAATTCAAATGTTTAAGAATAGTGAAGTAAGAAATCAAAATTAAAAATTGTGAGATGTAGTCAAAGCAGTACTTTGGGGGAAATTATCAACATTAAATGCCTGAATTAGAAAAGAAGAATGGTCCTGTATTAATAAATTCAGCTTCTACCTTAAGAGCCAAAAATAGAACAACAATTAAAACTCCAAAGTAAGAAGGGAAATAATAAAGATCAGAGCAGAAATCAATAAAATTTAAAAATGGAAAATCAAGAGAGAAAAATTGATAAAATCAAAAGCTGATTCTTAAAGACATTCCACATCATATGTCATCAAAGAAATGCAAATTAAAACAACGATTAGATACTACTACACACCTATTAGAATGGCCAAAATTCAGAAACCAACAACACCAAATGCTGTTGAGGATATGGAACAACAGTAATTCTCATTCATTGCTGGTGGGAATGAAAAATGGTACAGCTACTTTGGAAGTTTGAAAGACATTTTGGCAATTTTTTTACAAAACTAAATATACTCTTACCCTAGTTCCATCAATTGTATTTCCTGGTGTATACTCAAAGGAGTTGAAAATTTACATACACACAAAAACCTACATGTGGATGTTTATAGCAGCTTTATTCACAATTGCCAAAATTTGGAAGCAACCAAGATGTCCTTCAGTAGGTGACTGATAAATAAACTGTGTTACATACAGACAATGGAATATTATTCAGCACTAAAAAGAAATGAGCTTATCAACCATGAAAAGACATGGAGGAAACTTAAATGCATTTTACTAAGTGAAAGAAGGCAATCTGAAAAGGCTACATACCATACGATTCCAACTATACAACATTCCAAAAAAGGCAAAACTATAAAGACAATAAAAAGATCAGTGGTTGCCAGGGGTTGGGTGGAAGGAGGAATAGATGAAGCACAGAGTATTTTTAGGGCAGTGAAAATACTATCTATGAGATAATGATAGGTATCTTTCATTATACCTTTGCCCAAACCCACAGAATGTGTAACACCAGGAGTGAACCATAAAGTCATCTATAATCTTTCAATGATTTTGATGTGTCCATGTAGGTTCATCCTTGGTAAAATAAATAAATAAATAAATAATGTACCATTCTGGTCAGTGATGATGACAATGGGGGAGGCTATGCATGTGTGGGGGCAAAGGTATATAGGAAATCTCTGTACCTTCTTCTCAATTTTGCTGTAAACCTAAAACTGCTGTAAAAAAGATGTCTTTTTAAAAATCTGATGCTTAGAGGGAGTCAAAATGGATAAAACTCCAGCTAGACTCATTGGGAGAAAAAAGAGAGAATACACAAATTACCAATATCAAAATGAAAGAAAGTACAAATACTCAACAAGAAATAGTTAACTGGAACCATCCTTTATCTATGAAATAAACTTATACTTAAAAACTTTCCCACAAAGAAAATTTGAAGCCCCAATGGCTTCACTGGTGATAGTCACCAAACATTTAGGAAATAATTCCAACTCTACACAAATTTTTCCAGAAAACTGAAAGCAAAGGAATGCTTCCTAATCCATGCTATCAGGCAAGTATTACTGGGATATCAAATCAAGACAAATACATTACAAGAAAAAAAAGCTACAGGTAAATATCCCTTATGAACAAAGATGCAATTTTAGCAAATATATTGGAACAATATATTAAAAAGATAACCCATTATATCCAACTAGGGTTTATCCCAATAATGTAAGGCAGTTTGAAAATTTGAAAATCAGCTTAATTTGTCATACCAACAAACTAAAAAAGAAAAACCAGTTGATCAACTCTATTGCCAAACAAAAAAAGAAAGCATTTGAATAAGTCCAACATTCATTCCTGATTAAAAACCTTTTTAAACTCTTACAGAACTCAAAATTAAAGGAAATTTTCTCAATTTGATAAGCTGTATCTGTGGAAAACCTACAGGTAAGATCATACTTAGTGTTGAAAGAATGTTTTCCTCCTCACATTAGGAAGAAGACAAGAATGTCCACTCTCACCACTTTTGTTCAATGTTGGGCTAGAGGTTCTGACCAATGTAATCAGACAAGATTAAAACAAACAAACAAACAAAATATCAGGAATCCAGATTCGAAAAAAAAAAGTAAATCTGTTTTTATTCACAAACAAAAGAAACATTTATACAGAAAATCCGATGGAATCCACAAAAATTTATAAGAATCATAAGTGAGTTTAGCAGTGCTGTAGAATATAACATCAAAATTGAAATTCTATTTCTATGTAGTAGAAGTGAATAATAAGAAACATAATTTTTTAAATACCACTTATAATATTATAAGTAAATATGATATAGTTAGGAATAAATTTGACAAAAAAGGTGCAAGACCTGTATACTAGAAACTTCAAACCATTGCTGAAATATTAAAGGGCCTAAATAAATGGAGAGATATACCATTTCAACGGTCAAATGACTTAATATTGTTAAGATATCAATTCTTCCCAATATGATCTATAGATAAAATACACTAAGGATACAAGAAAACTTCTGGGGATGTTGAATATCTTTATTGTTTTGATTGTAATGATGACTTCACAAGCATATAAATATGATAAAGCTAACGAAATTGTACACTTAAAATATATGCAGCTTATTGTACATCAATTATACCCAACAAAGCTGTTAAAATCATTTTTTAAAAATTCAAATGCTAATATGTATCAACAGCTTTAAATATTTCATGCATTTGCCCCAGACTTTATATTTTGGGGATCTATTTCAGTAAAACCTGGCTGATTGAAGACACATTTACTCTGTTCCCTAACCACACTTTACTGAAAGGACAGCTGTGAAATTTTAAGAGCATGGCAGAGAGTAGAGATCCCAAGGGAAAGAAAACTGGAGAAAAGACAACTTGCAAAATTTTCAAATCTGGAAATAGGTGAGTTGTGATTGATTTAGCACAACAGAGAAGGGAAAGAGAAATCAAGGCCTATGTGGAAGTGGTCTTAGATGCCAACTGATTAATTGTATAAAACCCCAGGATGCCCCAGGAGTAGGAGGTGCTTGGTAGCTTGCAAAGAAGAGATGCACTACAACAATCAGACTCTCCCACTCATCCTCTCCCTATTCCCTCTGCATGCAGCTAGGTGATTAACATTTGCCACCTCCTTCCACCATAAGTCATAAAAGTATTCTATGGAGAAACTGAAGCAGATACTCTGGAACACTAAGCACAGCTGAGGGTGTGCTATGGACTGAATGTGTCCTCTCCAAATTCATATGTTGAAGCCTAATCCCAAAATAATGGTATTTGGAGGTGGGGACTTTAGGAGGTAATAGGTCATAAGTGTGGAGCCCTCACAAATGGGATTAGTGCCCTTCTAAGAGGAGACTGAGAAAAATCATTTCTCTCTCTTTCTCTTTCTCTTTCTCTCCTTCTCTCTCTTTCTTTCTTTCCCCTCACATTCCCTCTCTATTTCCCTCTCCCTCTCCCTCTCTCTCTCTCTCTCTCTCTCTCTTTCTCTCTCTTTCCCCCCACCATGTGAGGATACAGTGAGAAGGCAGCTATCTGAAAGACAGAAAATGGGTCCTCACCAGACGTCAGATCTGCCAGGGCCTTGATCTTGGATTCCCCAGCCTCCTGAACTGTGAGAAATAATTATTTGTTGTTTAAGCCACCCAGTCTATAGTATTTTTGGTATAGTCACCTGAACTGACTAACATAGGGTAGGATATCACACTGAAGATGAGGTGATTAAGTGAAGGGATGACTTACAAACTCCTTTCTCCTACCTTGCCCTGAGAACAATGAAAGTCAGGCTTATATAACTCAGATACTACACTGGAGGGTTCCTCTCTGAGGAAACTGATTATCTCAAAAGAAAAACAGGAAACAGAAAACCTTCTGACAGTGAAATAGTTCAGTGAAATAGTCCACACTGAGCCCAATATATTGAAGTCATTACTCAATAAATTAACCCCTCGGTACAACACACACACACACACACACACACACACACACACACACACGGCTTCAATCAGCTTTTATCTGCCTTACTCTCAATACGGTCAGTCAAAGATCACCTGACATTGGAGAAAAGCCTCAAACAAATAAAAGAAGAAACTGGAGACAAAGCAGAAAACAGAGAAAATGTAAATAAACTATACGGAATATCCTCAGAGATTGAAGAGATCTTTGAAATGAGAAAAGAAAAAAGAATTCAGAGAAAAAATAAAACTAAAAATTTTTAAACTCATTAAAAATAGGATGTGAGAAATAAAATATTTTAAAAATATGCATAAAGTTTAAGGAATCTCTTAGGAAATGCAGTGGGAAATGATGGAAATAAGGAAAAGGAGATACAAATAATAAAACATCAATACAGGGAATTCAATAAATAGTAAGAGCTCCAGAAAGAAAAAACAAAAAGCTGGAGAAGAGTGAAAAAAATGATTCAAAAAATTCCCAGAACTCAAGGATTTGAGTTTGAAACTGAAAGGGTCCACCTAGTCATGAAACTAATGGATGAAATAAAAGGCCAACACCAGGTGTTGTAATTGAGGACTTTCCAAATACAAGAACACAGTAATGGAAAGAATAAATTTATTGTATTTGGCCAAGTATTTATAACACAAGGCATTACACTAGGTACCATTTAACATACAAAAGCAAGCTAAAAGCTTTCTCTATCTTGAAAGGTTGAATAACTAAATAAATAATACAGATAGGTGAAAATCTCATCACAATTGTAATCATAAGACATCAACCACTACATTTTCCTCTTATCTTGGTTCCTTTCTTCAGATTTCTTTGTTTCTAAACAAAAGCCACTTTGAAGTGTCTCAGCCTATGAATTCAGCATGTGCTTGGGTGAGGAAAGCCAGCTTTTTTTTTTTTTTTCTGAGTCCTCTTCACTGGTACACACATATACTCACACACATACATACACTAACATACACACTCACATACACCCACACACTCATACTCATACACATAAGCATGCACACAAAAACTGTACACACATTTTCACACACTCATGTTTTACACACACATTCACACACACAACTTGGGTCCTTGTAAACAACCCATTCCGGCAGTTGGGGAAGAAGGTTTAGTTTCTTAGTTTTCCAGGGTAGAAGAGCTCTAGCCACCTGAAATTAGAAATGAGGCCTATAATTTATACTTTTATTTCTTATCTCCTATATTTTGCTAGACTTCCAAAAGTTTACTTGATATTCAGATTAGCCAATAGTGTCCTCTAATTGTCTTATACCCTGCCTCTTTAACAGTTTGCCATTTTCCCCAGTGCTCCCACTGCTAGCTTTTTAGCAGCGAACAAAATCAATTCTTCCCTGCTCTGGGCACTGCCCACAGTCTAGCCTCCTTCTGCCATCCCAATCACAACCACTAGAACAATACAAAACCCTTATCCTTCAGCGGGTTCAGGAGATGCCACTTCCAGCACCTCTGAGGTTGGACTTCACAACTTCTCTATAGAGTAAGCCAATGGGTGGACTAAGATCTCAGTAGGCAGCTGGTTTCCTTTTCTAGCTGTAATCTGGAGGATTAGTGCCAGTTAGACATAGGGCTGACTCTGAAATGGGACCTGAAAAAGAAAGTTTGAGAAGCTAGGAGTGCCAGCCAGACATTCAGAATGCTTTATACCTGCAGCTAACGTGATTTGTATTCTTGTCAAGTTGCATCTCTTTCTTTACAATCCAACTTTATATAAAAAGGAGAAGAGGGAAAGAGATAGTGTCTTTATTATTATTGTTATCATTATCATTATTATATAGCATGATAGGAAGACAACTCTAAAGATTCTCGGCAGTGGACTACTTTTATTTTTATTTATTTTTTAACATCTTTATTGGAGTATAATTGCTCTAAAATGGTGCATTTGTTTCTGTAGGTTCTTATTAGTTATCTATTTTATACATATTAGTGTGTATATGTCAATCCCAATCTCCCAATTCATCCCACAACCACCAACTCCCTGCCACTTTCCCACCTTGGTGTCCATATGTTTGCTCTCTACATCTATGTCCCAATTTCTGCCTTGAAAACCAGTTAATCTGTACCATTTTTCTAGGTTCCACATATATGCGTTAATATACATATTTGTTTTTCTCTTTCTGACTTACTTCACTCTGTATGACAGTTTCTAGATCCATCCACATCTCAACAAATGACCAAATTTCATTCCTTTTTATGGCTGGGTAATATTCCATTGTATATATGTACCACATCTTCTTTATCCATTTGTCTGTCAATGGGCATTTAGGTTGCTTCCATGACCTGGCTATTGTAAATAGAGCTGCAATGAACATTGCAGTGCATGAGTCTTTTTGAATTATGGTTTTCTCTGGGTATATGCCCACGAGTGGGATTGCTGGGTCATATGGTAATTTTATTTTTAGTTTTTTAAGGAACCTCCATACTGTTCTCCATAGTGGCTGTATCAATTTACATTTCCACCAACAGTGCAAGAGTGTTCTCTTTTCTCCACACCCTCTCCAGCATTTATTGTTTGTAGATTTTTTGATGATGGCCATTCTGATTGGTGTGAGCTGATACCTCACTGTAGTTTTGATTTGCATTTCTCTAATAATTAGTGATGTTGAGCAGCTTCTCATGTGCTTCTTGGCCATCTGTATGTCTTCTTTGGAGAAATGTCTATTTAGATCTTCTGCCCATTTTTGGATTGGGTTGTTTGTTTTTTTAATATTGAGCTGCATGAGCTGTTTATACATTTTGGAGATTAATCCTTTGTCCGTTGATTCATTTGCAAATATTTTCTCCCATTCTGAGGGCTGTCTTTTTGTCTTGTTTATAGTTTCCTTTGCTTTGCAAAAGCTTTTAAGTTTCATTAGGTCCCATTTGTTTATTTTTGTTTTTATTTCCATTACTCTAGGAGATGGATCAAAAAAGATCTGGCTGTGATTTATGTCAAAGAGTGTTCCTCCTAAGAGTTTTATAGTGTCCAGCCTTACATTTAGTAAGTTTATTTTTGTGTATGGTGTTAGGGAGGGTTCTAATTTCATTCTTTTACATGTAGCTGTTCAGTTTTCCCGGCACCACTTATTGAAGAGACTGTCTTTTCTCCATTGTATATCCTTGCCTCCTTTGTCATAGATTAGTTTACCATACGTGCATGGGTTTATCTCTGGGCTTTCTATCCTGTTCCATTGATCTATATTTCTGTTTTTGTGCCAGCATCATATTTTCTTGATTACTGTAGCTTTGTAGTATAGTCTGAAGTCAGGGAGTCTTATTCCTCCAGCTCTGTTCTTTTCCCTCAAGACTGCTTTGTCAATACCATATCATCTTGATTACTGTACCTGTGTAGTATAGTCTGAAGTCAGGGAGTCTGATTCCTCCAGCTCTGTTATTTTCCATCAAGGTTGCATTGGCTATTTGGGGTCTTTTGTGTCTCCATACCAATTTTAAGATTTTTTGTTCTAGTTCTGTAAAAAAATGACAATTGATAGGGATTGCATTGAATCTGTAGATTGCTTTGGGTAGTATAGTTATTTTCACAATATTTATTCTTCCAATCCAAGAACATGGTATATCTCTCCATCTGTTTGGGTCATCTTTCATTTCTCTCATCAGTGTCTTATAGTTTTCTGAGTACAGGTCTTTTACCTCCTTAGGTAGGTTTATTCCTAGGTATTTTATTCTTTTTGTTGCAATGGTAAATGGGATTGTTTCCTTAATCTCTGTTTCTAATATTTCACTGTTAGTGTTTAGGAATGCAGGAGTTGTTAGTGTATATGGATACAAGAGATTTCTGTGCATTAACTTTGTATCCTGCAACTTTACCAAATTCATTAATTAGCTCTAGTAGGTTTCTGGTGGCATCTTTAGGATTTTCTATGTACAGTATCATGTCATCTGCAAACAGTGACAGTTTTAGTTCTTTTTTGCCAATTTGAATTCCTTTTATTTCTTTTTCTTCTCTGATTGTCATGGCTAGGACTTCCAAAACTGTGTTGAATAATAGTGGCGAGAGTGGACATCCTTGTCTTGTTCCAGATCTTAGAGGAAATGCTTTCTGTTTTTCACCATTGAGAATGTTTGCTGTGGGGTTCTCATCTATGGCCTTTATTATGTCGAGGTAGGTTTCCTCTATGGCCACTTTCTGGAGAGTTTTTATCATAAATGGGTGTTGAATTTTGTAAAAAAGCTTTTTCTGCATCTATTGAGGTGATCATATGGTTTTTATTATTCAATTTGTTAATATGATGTATCACACTGATTGACTTGTGTATATTGAATAATTCTTGCATCCCTGGGATAAATTCCACTTGATCATGGTGTATACTCCTTTTCATGTGTTGTTGGATTCAGTTTGCTTGTATTATGTTGAGCATTTTTGCATCTATGTTCATCAGTGATATTGGTCTGTAATTTTCTTTCTTTGTGATATCTTTGTCTGGTTTTGGTATCAGGGTGATGGTGTCATGTAGAATGAGCTTGGGAGTGTTCCTCCCTCCACAATTTTTGGAAGAGTTTGAGAAGGATAGGTGTTAGCTCTTCTCTAAATGTTTGATAGAGTTCACCTGTGAAGCCATCTGGTCCTGGACTTTTGTTTGTTGGAAGATTTTTAATCACAGTTTCAATTTCATTACTTGTGATTGGTCTGTTCATGTTTTCTGTTTCTTCGTGGTTCAGTCTTGGAAGATTGTACCTTTCTAAGAATTTGTCCATTTCTTCCAAGTTGTCCATTTTATTGGCATAGAGTTGATTGTAGTAGTCTCTTATGATGCTTTGTATTTCTGTGGTGTAAGTTGTAACGTCTCCTTTTTCACTTCTAACTTTTTTGATTTGAGTCCTCTCTCTTTTATTCTTGATGAGTCTTGGTAAAGGTTTATCAATTTTGTATATCTTCTCAAAGAGCCCAGCTTTTAGTTTCACTGATCTTTGCTATTGTTTTCTTTGTTTCTATTTCATTTATATTCGCTCTGATTTTTATGATTTCTTTCCTTCTACTAACTTTTGGTTTTGTTTGTTCTTCTTTCTCTAGTTGCTTTAGGTGTAAGCTTATGTTGTTTATTTGAGATTTTTCTTGATTTTATTGCTATAAACTTCCCTCTTAGAACTGCTTTTCCTGCATCCCATAGGTTTTGGATCATTATGTTTTCATTGTTCTTTTCTAGGTATTTTTTGATTTCCTCTTTGGTTTCTTCGGTGATCTCTTGCTTATTTAGTAGCATATTGTTTAGCCTCCATGTGTTTGTGATTTTACAGTTTTTTTCCTGTAACTGATTTCTTATCTCATAGCATTGTAGTCAGAAAAGATGCTTGATATGATTTCAATTTTCTTAAATTTACCAAGGTTTGATTTGTGACCCAAGATATGATTTATTCTGGAGAATGTTCCCATATAAATTTTATCACTTAACACTTACACAGTCTTACAGGTCAGTAATGACCTTGTTTGTTCTAAAACTAGGGTAATTGAGACTTGGGGAGGTTAAATAACTTGCATTATGTCCATAGACAATAAAGATTTGAGTCTAGATGCATAACCAGTTCTGTCCCAATGTTTAAAATAAGTATTTTTCTAAAAGGAATAATAGTCAGGAAGTAGCATTGGATGAGCACAAAAGTGATAAAGCCAGTGCTATGGTTTGATCAAATACTATAAAAACATAACATCTACATGTGTGTTGGAAAGACTTAACTAATGACTTCCATGCTCCCAATATTCAGTGATTGAAAATGGCATTTGGTAACACTAAGGGAAGCTTTCAACCATAAGTAACAGTCAGCCCAACTTTTATTGGCCTTAACACAACTTTCTCACACATGAGAAAATCTAGAACAGTGCTGTCCAATAAGAATATAATGTGAGAAATTCAGGTCACATATGTACTAGTAAAGGTTCTTGTAGCCACATTAAAAAAGTAAAATAAAACAGGTAAAATTAATTGTAATAATATTTCACCCAATATATCCAACATATTATCATTTCAACATGCAATCAATATTAAAAATATTAATGATATAATTTTCCTTCTTGTTTTTTATACTAAGTCTTTGAAATCTAGTGTGCATTTTGTGCTAACAGTTTATCTCAAATCAGACTAGCCACATTTCAAGTGCTCTTACCCAGATGCAGCTAGTGACTACCATATTGGATCACACAAGTAAGAGAAGTGGCTGCTGGGGTTAGATTCCTAGTAGTCTGCAGGATTTCTCCTCATATTTAACATCTCAGGTTCATGAAATGATTACCAAAATACCAGACATTGCATCAGTATCCAAAGCAGGAACAGGGAAAAGGCACCACCAGTAAAGTCCTTCCCAGATTACCTCTACTTATATCTGTGAACTGTGTCCCAACATGACCCTTCAACACAAGAGCTGCTGGGAAAGTGAAAAATTAGGTTTTTCTCCTGATTTCCAGTGGAAGGATAGGAATAAAGGAGTTGGAAATAGAAATATATTTGCTAACTGGCTAGGTCAGCCACAGGTGTTAATTAAAAAAAAAAAAAGAATATATTTAAAAAAAAGAGAAATTCTAGGAATCACAGAAATATGCTCTGCTTCATTTTGTAGTATTTATATAATATTTAACTAAATGATAAATAGGTTTTCCTTTCAGGATAATACTTATAAAATCCACTCATGCCATCTGCCAGGAGAGAGAGCAATGGAGCATCAGGAAAGAAGCATCTGGGGAGAAGAGTTGTTCTCAGAAGATGAGGGTATCGACCTCACTTTCCCCCCAGATCTTTCCATGGTGAGCCTTCTATGAATATACGAGTGCACATATTCAAAATCAAATGTAACACTATTTGTTCAAATTCCTATAATACATCACAATGTAAATATATGCTTCCACTAATAGTTTATAATTCTTTGCAGTCATCTCTTTCCAAAACAAAATAGCAATAAATAGATCTAAAATAATACCATCTTATTATCAATAAAATTTCATAGTTACCTTAATGAAAAGGAAAAAGATCTTTAAATTCAGAAAAATGAATAATACATAGCTTTGACATAACACTGGGACTTGAGTAACAGGAAATGGAAGCAACTTAATCTAATAATTTATACAGTAGATAGTTTGAATCCCTCTGTTCAACTGTACAGATACTAAATGTTATGGTAAACTTAACTGTTGTATTCTAAAGTATTTCTGTATGTTCTCTGTTCTTACAAAGATCCTAAAAACATTCTCAGTTATCTTAAACCATGATATGGCATGGCATATTCTATTTAATAGTAGAAAACTAATCTATAATGAAGTCATTCCACTTCATATAAATTAAAGTTGGTATCTTGCTTATTCAGTTTTAAATATGTGTGCAAACATGTAGAGGCAGGCATTTATATAACTAACGCTCTAAATATTCAAACAGCACACTAGGTCATCTAATAGGATTGTATGAAGCAAAGTTGCCATGAACTGGAATATAGGGCACATTCCATGAGCTGACAATTACAAGCATAAAATTCCTCAGATGAAAACATGAATGATTTTAAACCATCAGAGAAATTAGGTCAATAACATAGTCTTTAACTACAATCTCCTGAGATTTGCATTTTGAAAAGGAGTAGAAATCCTTGGATTCTGCATAATAAAGAATAATCCCATTATAACTTCACTAGACTGTAGCAACTGAGATGAATTTTGTACCACATTATATAAAGGACACATGTTGACCTCACCATAACTAAGCCCCAGTTTCAAGAGATTTTTATGATTGTTGCTTAATACATTAAAAACCAAATAAAAGAACAATTTGTGTAACGTAATATTACCATTAATACCATTAATATCACTTGAAATCCTCTTTTCTTGTTAAATGCTTGACGGCATGACAAATGGTTGCATAGTCCCTATACGCATACGGATGCCTGACTCCTATGACACAGGATAATGATAGTGCACACTCTAAATCAGTTGGTTGACTCCTTATTGACATAAACTCAGTGCATGAATTGCCAGTAGATCATACTTTCCCATCATTATGGTATTAGATAAATATGCCCTCAGGGCTATTAACACCATTCTGGACTTTAACACATGCCACCATGCAGGACGCTGATGACCAACTACACAGACACTGCATAGATCTACTATATTGCCATTGCCATACATTCCTTGGAGACCTTAAAATGATGTTTGTGTCACTTGAAAATGACATAAGCTCACAATGTTCTATTTGGGAATACTGTCAAATTGATGATTATTTCAAAATTTGAGAGAAAAAACCGAGAACACTTTCATTCTAGTTAGTTAAAAAGATTGAGGGAACAAATTTAAATTCAAATAATAACTCTGACCTCACCTCTAGCACCTCTCCTTGATTTATACACACAATCAAAAGATATTTGGTGCTGCAGACTTCGATGAAAGCTTGGAGAGAGGGAGAAATTTTGAAGAATCAAACATTTTAAATTCAATGTTAGATCCTTATTTCTAAGTGCCTTTCACACACCTTATTAGATGACTCAACCCTCCTCTCTACTCTCTGTTCTGCCCCACCACTTGCTCTTCTCTTTGACCACCCTTCAGAAGTAAAAAAAAAAAAAAAAATTCTATCTTCTTAGAGAGTATTTCCGCTATTGCCAGCTCCTGTACCCAAACTCAGCAAAGCAATACCTTTTTTATATCCAGTCATCTTAATAAGCCATGCTTACTCTTTCATTTCCCATGAATATTTGCGGAAATAAAGGAAGAGTATAGTATTATGACTTATAACACCATCCCTTAGAAAGCAGGTGTTGAGAGGTTTATTTTAATCATATTTTTCTATTATAAATGGGTCAAATATTTAAGTGACCTAAAATCTGTTTGTAGTTTAGAGTTGTGTTTATGTAAACCAAATATTGGTCTAAAATGTAAGTCAACAACTGTGTCACTTAAAAACAAATCTAAGCAAGTGTTAAAAATAAAGAATGTACAATGTCTGTAATATGAGATATTTTAAAAATTAAAATTAGAATAAAGCAACTGATTTTTATATATAAATCTTTAGAAAACTATCTACTCAGTTCTTTTCCTATAAATAAGATGTCAAATTGAAATAATACTTGGTAACATATGGGGATGGAGATCCATGGAAACTTCAAAACCTAAGCTATGTATGATATTTTCAGAGTCTACATTAAGTTTATTATACAGAAGTAGATAATTTTATAACTAGCTTACAAGCCTGAACTCTGATAGAATTAAAAAATCATTAGCCAGATAAAGGTTTCAACAAACGTTTATCCCTATTGATTTCCAGTTCCCGTCTGTAAATGTCTTGAGCTTCTTGATCCAAGACATGTCCACAATCTTCATATTGCTTTATGAGAAAAATGAAAATAAATCATCTAATAGATTTCTAAGATACTGAGAACTAAATTAATCACTTGGGAAATAAATCATCTTGGGGTAGGGAGTACTTAAGGCATCCAGTTGTGAATTAGTCACTTTTCTGTAAAGGCAAAGGAAGTATGAATAATATTATTTTATTTAAAATATTCATATATGTGGCAAACAGAATGAAATTTTGGAATCAAAAGAGGATGGAAACATACATAATAAGTTTGATAACCTGCAACAAAGTCCATTTATATACAAAATTAATATTTATAAAAGTAGCTACATCTTATTTTTGAAAATTATAAGTGAGTATTCCATGCATCAGAAGATGATAAATTGTCTTGGGATTTTGGAAATTATAAGATCATTATCAACTAATACTTCAACCAGAGTTTAAAGAGTTACCTAAGCTGGAGATTATTCTAGTAGTCTAATAATAATATTGACATCTTTTCAAAGACTTTTAGAAATGACAAAACACTTGATTGCATCAAGCTCTAATGTGCACTACATATTTTAAAGGCATAACTGCAATCCAAAATAACAATTATGCATAATTATAAGTAATTTAATAATCATATGAGTCAAATCTTTCATGTTTCCTTACACTCACTTGTCTGCATATGAAACTTGAAAGAATTTTGCATTTAATTTTTATGACTTGAAAGAAGATAAGCTAAAATGCATCTACCAACTAATGAAGTAGAAACAACAAACCCAGGCATTAAAAAAGAGCCATTAAGTATAATCTCATAAATAATGAAGTAAACGTGTGTTCTTTATTCATTACTAAATTTTAGTTAATAAGTATAGCCTTTACTCTGTTATAGGCAAATACATAAAAATTTATATAATTTTTTATTTATTTACTTATTTATTTTTGCGGTACGCGGGCCTCCCAGTGCTGCGGCCTCTCCTGTTGCGGAGCACAGGCTCCGGACGCGCAAGCTCAGCGGCCATGGCTCACGGGCCCAGCCACTCCGCGTCATGTGGGACCTTCCCGGACCGGGGCACGAACCCGCGTCCCCTGCATCGGCAGGCGGACTCCCAACCACTGCGCCACCAGGGAAGCCCTATATAATTTTTAAAATAGTTCCATATGTTAATTATCCTTATCTCCATGAGGTTATTGAGGCTCAGAAAATGTAGGCAATTTTCCCATATTCATGTAGCAAACCACAGCGGGAAGTCAGGAGATTGATTCCAACAGTGATGTTCTTAATCACCCTTCTAGAATCCCTCACATAAGATTTTGAGAAATAGAAACTTAAAATAGCTGTTTGAAAGGTAACACTTTCTGAATATATATGTGTGACAACTAGTAGTTCAAGTTCTCAGTAACTTCATATCACCAAAAGAAATGTATAGTATAATTTATGAATTGATAAACTAGATTTATCAGATATCCTAGATTCTACAACATATGTTTTTAAGCTCCAGTGTTTTCTGGATTTTGTCTTGTGATCAAAGTCAAAGGAAACTTCCCATCTCCAGTCAGGGTATTTCTCTAGCTTTTAAGAACGTACCCAGTATGAGAGGCATCTGATTCTTGTCTTGGGTAGCACAAGAATGTGGTTACATTTTAACTAAAATTTGCACTACTAATTATGAGGAAATTATCCCAAGAATATTTAATTTTCATTAAAAAGCAGCATTGAAATAAAAAATCATCTCAGTTTCCTCACCTATAATATGTTATAGGGCAGTTTTCATCAAATTGTTACAAAGATTAAGCGTAAAGGCTTAGAATGGTGCTGGGCGTGTAATAGGTATTCAATAAATGTTTGCTGTTCTATGACAATGCTGATTATGAGACAGAGGAGGAGGATGCAGAAGACCATGGAAATCAGCTGCAGGATATAAACCTATGAAAGAGAAGAAAGAACATTTCAGCAGAGGCATAACCTACTTAATTTTCTGTATGGCAATAACCAAGTGCTTTACAGGACCTAGAAACGGGTGATACTTCCAAGGAAATAAAACTGTTCCATATTGAAATTGAAACATATCCAAAAATGTCACCTCAAACTCATGTACTTTAAAGTACCACTCATGTTTTCTCCCCCCAAAGATCTTCCACTTACTCCCTTTTCTCAAAGAGCATGGTACCTACACCATTCCCTGTGCTGTTAACACATAGCATATTGAATAGTGTCCCCACCCACGTCCAAATTCATGTTCACCTCAGAGTGTGGCCTTATCGGAAATAGAGGCTTACAGTTGTAATTAGTTAAGATGAAGCCCTGCTGGATTAGCATGGGCCCTAAATACAATGACTTATGTCCTTATTACAAGAGGAGAGGACCCACAAAGGCACAGGAAAGAAGGCCATGTGACGACTGAGACAGATTGGAATGATGCAGCTATAAGCCAAGGAATGTCAAGAAATGCTAGGAGCCACAAGAAGCTAGGAAGAGGCAAGGAAAGATTCTTCTCCAGAGGCTTCAGAGGGAGAGTTGCCCTGCGCACACCTTAATTGCAGACTTTTAGCCTCCTGATCTGTGAAAGAATAACTTTCAGTTGTTTTAAGCCACAAAGTTTGTGGTATTTTGTTACAGCAGCCCTAGAAAACTAATACACCACATCTGCATGTTCACTCCAATGGGTATCCTGCCTAAACACTCTCTTCTATCCCAGTGGATTCATCCAACCCCTCTCTGAGCCTCAGTGCAGACCTCATTGACTTTCCTTGATCTCATTAATCGTGTCTCTTCTCAACAGCTAAAGCCTCTGAATCCATCCCTCACAATTTAGCAACAAGTTGTCAACCCTTTAAGGGGAGAACCAAATCTCATATTTGTTTAGCACCACAGTGTCCAGCACTTACACAGTGCTCAACAAAAGTGCCTAAATGACTAAGTCCAGGACACAGGCTCTGAATAAGATTAAGAGCATAGTCTCTGGGACCAGACAACTAGGGCTCAGATCTTGGCTTTGCCAATTATAAATCTATCATGTTGAAGAACCTCTTATGTGTCTTCTCTGTGCCTCACCTGCCTTATGTGTAAAATGGAGATGATAGCAGTACTTATGTTGTAAGTTTTTTCTAAGAGACTGAGCAAGTTAACACTACAAAGCACTTAGAACAGTTCCTAGCGCATAGTAAGTACATGAAGCTATTATCTTTTTTATTAGAATTATTACCATATCCAGAGAAAATACATATTAAAATGCATCTGTTTAAGACTGGGTGTAGACAGATGGCTGAAAAGGAGCCATAAGTGAATCAAGTAAGCATAAAGAATTAGTCAAGTGTTTTGCTCTTCAAAACTCCCAATTATTTCCTGTTAATCAGAAAAGGCATTGTTTTTGGAGGAATCAACTAAACATTTCTTTTCCTAGGAGTGTGATGGTTAATATTGTGTCTTTCAATTTCACTGGGCTAAAGGGTGTCAAGGTAGCTGGTAAAACATTATTTCTGGGTGTGTCTGTGAGGGTGTTTCAAGAAGAGATCAGCATCTGAATTGGTGAACTAAATAAAGACCTTCACTAATGCACATGTGAGCTTCATCCAATTCATTGAGAGCCTGAATAGAACAAAAAGGTGGAGGAAAGCCAAATTTGCTCTCTTTGCTTGAGCTGGGATATCCATCTTCTCCTGCCCTTGGATATCAGCATTCCTGGTTCTTGGGCCTTCAGATTGGGACCAGGATTTACATAATTGGCCCCCTGCTTCTCAGGCCTTTTGACTCAGACCGAATTATACCACTGGTTTCCTGGTCCTTCCACTTGCAGATAGCACAGATAGTAGCACTTCTTGGCCTCCATAATTGCATGAAACATTTCCTACAATAAACCTCTTCATTCATAGATAGATAGATAGATAGATCCTATTGGTTTTGTTTCTCTGGAGAACACTGATTAATACCTTGCCTTTCTCAGAAGATATTAGCCAATATTCCAAGTATCCTCATATAGCTTATTAATGCCAAGACCCCTTGTCTCCACTCAGGAACTTCCCTTATCTATAATATCTTCTTTCCCACAGGCAAATCCTACTCCCTCTTTTAAGGCCAATCTCCTACCTGGACATAATTACTTTCCCAATTACTCAAGCCCACCCTAATCCTTTCTTCCTGTGAAGACTTCTAATACACCATAACACATAATTCAGCACACAAATACTGATAATCTATAATTTTAGGTACATATATTATCTTTCCACTAAACTGTAAGTTTAAGAGAAGAACCAGCAATTTTAGCAACAGATTGATTAAAAAGTCCATTCTCTTGATTATATCCATGTGTTTAAATCTGCATTTCTTACATAGTGGCAAATGTTTTAATACAGTAAGAACACTCTAGACATTACAATATTTTTCCTAGTCCACGTAAGTAAACTTTACTTTTTAAAAAAATTGGGAAGGAGTAATTTATTTGCTGTATTTGACCCAAATAAAAATTTTGTTTGACAATAGGTACAGAGTGATATTTTGCTATTTGATAGTTATGTTTATAGAAAAATAATGAGAAAGAGAAGGTTGTAAGGAAAAGCCCCAAAGGAAAGTTTTAGAGAAATGAAATCATTTAGGCTAAAGAAAGGAAGTAAGATGGATGAAATAAATAAGGTTAGTGTTATATTTGGTGAAAACTTGAGCTTAAATTGCTGCAGAAAGGAGCCAGGTAAGATATAAGAAAAAAATTTAGAAAGATGTAAACTTATAAAACATAAAACCAAGAGAGAAAGAGACAAATATTCTCCTCGTTTAAAACTACTAAGGAGAATAATTAACTGAACAAGATAGTTTCCTGTTCTTCCTAAATGCCTGGGGATGG
Source organism: Phocoena phocoena (assembly GCF_963924675.1). NCBI lineage: Eukaryota > Metazoa > Chordata > Mammalia > Artiodactyla > Phocoenidae > Phocoena > Phocoena phocoena. The sequence goes on from NC_089222.1 coordinate 105,552,138, forward strand.
GTAAGAAGCTCTATTCTGTAAATCCTGAAATCCACTTGAAAGAAACATATATTAAACATGTTTGGTTTTTTAAATAAAACTATCATGTGTAATTTTATTCCTGCTGCTTTTCCTCAGAGAGTGATGATTACAATCAATTCTTTAACCTTTTTAATTACAGGAAAATGGGCAGCTTAATTACGTATCATGGGGTAAAGTACAGTGGGAAAGCAGCTGCAGTGGTTGGAATTCAGGTAAAAGAGCAATAAAGGCATTGTGAAGAAAAACAATACTCATCAAGTCAAATAAGCTCTAAGAAAAGGCAATCAGACAAGTAGAAAGGGAAAATATCCATCTATATTTGTTTAATTTGATATTTTAATTAATTAACAAACTTAGGGAAAGATTCAAAATATCTCAAAACCTATCAGATTTTGAATAGAATAAATTTTTGACAACAGAGATGTTGCCTTATTCCCTGTTCTATCCTCATCCCCTAGCACAATCCTTGGAACTTCTGCTGCAGCTGAAGAAAATTCAGATGCATGGTAGCCACATCCAACCTAAACCCATAGAGGAAGCTTGGAAGCGTCAGTGCGGCAATACAGAGGTCATAAAAACAACTCTTAAAGCTCAACATTTTACTCATTGGACAGCCCTTGAATCTATGTCAACTAAGGAAAGAGCGGATTTTATTCACTCATTTATAAGTATTTGTTGCATTTAAACCCATTATGCACCAAGCACAGCTGTAAGTACTGAGGATACAACAGTGCACAAGTGGAAGGGCTAGCCTTAGGTACGAGCACAAAGCATTCATCCATATTAACAAGAGAGATAGCGGAGTTTATGGGTAGAGATGCTGGTTGATTAGGTGGTGTGGAGATGAGAAATAGCTCTTCAACTTGCCTTTGTTTTCTCAGTGAAGGAGGAGGCAGATTCATCAGCTGAAAGAAGAAGAGAGGAGGAAGTATTGAAGGTTTAGGAGAGAGGAGATGTGAAACAGCCATCTTAGAGAGTGGAAGAGTCAATGTCTAGGAAATGAAGTCCAGCTGCAGGCAGTGCCAAGGGCTCACAGAGTCATGAGCTAATGAGAAATCAGCACGGTTGGGTACTTTCTTCCAGCTACATTCAGTCATTCAAGAGCAGGCACAGAGAGCCATAGTCAGATTCAACCAGAATTTTGGTTTTGCCAGACAAGTATTGCAAATGGAGAGAGGAGTGAAGAGTCCATGTATAAGAAAAGGAATGAAAAGGAACAGCTCTAACATTTATGTGTAAATTCACTTAATAAACATTAATTAAAATCAATTGTATTTTTATTTATGTTTATTTATTGGCTTATATGAACAATATTTTTGGTTGGCACCTGACACTTCCTAGAGTATGATGGAACTTTGTGTATACCAAAAAAAGAAAAAGAAAAATTTAATACATTATGTGAGGAAGAAGATAAGCACAAGAAGAATTAAAATAGCTTGAAAATAAAATCGGAATTGGGGACAAAGGAAAGAGCAGGGCTGACTGAATGGCAGGAGGTTGGAGAAACTATTGTTTGGTGGAAAATTTAAGAAAAATGATTAAGTCCTGTGTGATTCAGAAGCACACATGAGAGAGGGCAAGGCGACTTCTCATCAAAGTTAGTATGGGCGGGAAGTCAGAGCCGGAAGTGAATTTGATAATCTACAAAAACCTCAGGCACACTAATGGTCTTCCTACAAAGAGCGAAATGACAGTTATGTTAATCGAATGAGGATCATAACACCCAGGATGACTATTTTCCCTGGAGTTACATGGTTATAACACTTATGAAACTGTTTTCTTGACCCACAAAATGCAGGTTATTAAACCAGATATTTAGGTTCACTTTCAGCTCTTACATTCTGTGAAATTAAGGTTTTCCAGGAAAAAACCAGAATTAATTAGCCCTTAGCCCTTACCCCCAACCTTAAATCAACAAACTGAATATAACCCAACTTGAGTTCATTGCTACATCCTTAACTGCTCCCTGTTCCCACTGGGATATATGTCTTAATGGAGAAAAGGGCAACTCTCCAGCTGTCCCTCTAAGCTTGTTTAAAGTGATTATCACTGAGTGAAAGGGGCATCAGGAGGCAATCACAATCTGGAGGTAGCTCTCCAAAAGACAGGGCTCTCAGAACAAAGCCACATGGCTTTGTGGGCAGTAGGCTCTGCTGGCCCTAACCAGTTATTTCTGCCTTGTAAGTATAATTTTCCTGCCTTGAGTGATTAAGTGAATATGAATGTTCTAAAAGGTTAATTGTATGGTACAGGAGTAAATGTTACATCACTAGCTCTTTGTTTATCTTAGAATTCTAACACCACTTCTTGAAAATGTAAAGCTGTATATTTTCTATAACTAATTAACAAAGAAGTTGATTAAAAGTCATGTACTTCATCTACTAGATGCAACATCTGGGTGAAGGATTTAAGAATTAAGATAGTTTCCAGGTGAAATGAAACAGATTCTTTAAAGAAAAGAATCTCATACAGCTACAATATTTACAACACTTTTATCAAGACATTAAAACAGAAGCAGATGCTTCTCTGTAATTCTAAAATATTAGTTACACATGGTATAATGCACTGCAGAAAACATAATAATAATAATGGATGATAGTAGGACAGAGCAGTTTTCTCCTGGAGCTGGATACAGAACAGATACCAGATATTTTTGAAGTTAAACTTAATACAGATGGGACAATCGTAAATGTGTTGCAAAAGTAAATATCACACTAGAGAGATAAGAGAAAGTATCAATTTTTTTTATAAACACCAATGTTGAGGAGGATGGTATAATGCATATACTTATTCTTAATAAGTATGAATTATTTGAAGCATTTATCATATAACTATTCTTAAAATATTCTCGGTGATGTGCTCATATACTACTTATACTTAAAAGCCTATTCTAAATCTGTTTTGTGAGTTCATGTCATGAAACGTCGTATAGCTATGACTGAATTAAGAGTGGGCTCCTTATTCTAAGCACTTGACCCCAGTACTTATTATCTATACAAGTTGAAAACCAGTTCTGTGTGAATGTATGTGCATGCCTGAGTGTAGCCTCAAATTTGAACAAAAAAGTACTACTTGGAGTAACCTACTGTTGGAAAAGGCAGTCTCCTTGTGTGCAGTCTTTGACCCCAGAGGGCCACATAAGAATGGACCTTGGATATATGTATAACTGAATCACTATGCCGTACACCTGAAACTAACACAGCATTGTAAGTCAACTATACTTCAAAAGTAAAATAAAATGAAATAAAATAAAATATAAAAAGAGTGGACCTTGGGCATGGCACACTTCCTTACCAAGATATGACAAACCCTCACTGTCTGTGCCGGGCAGATCACTTTGTGTGGGAATAGCTTTTCCTACTGTAGACTCAGTGTACGCTCCTCTGTTCTGCTTAAGCATTGCATCTTATTGCACCCACCCAACCCCGTAACTATACCTGTCCTCCACAGGGAGGGAACAGGCTCTTCCACTGGAGCTCAGGAGGTGTAGGTAAATTGCTCTGCGTGGGTTGCCTGGAGAGACCCACTGGCCTTGGGGGACTGACATCCACCACTAAAGCTGATCTTGCCTTGCCTCTTCTCTCTGTAAGTAAAGCATTGCTCCATCCAGTGCTTGATGCGTTGTATTTTCCTCAGCGACCTCAATACCAAGAGGCAATGGGCAGAAGTATATGAACTTCTCTTCCTGTTGGTTGGCATAGTGATGAGCATTGCTATCTTCCATATAGTTGGAGTCCTCCCCTGAGAGTGGTAACCCATGTGTGGTGTTCTGCTCAATACTATATATCACATGTCAGGCAGTGTGAGTTAATCCCTCCTTGCCCAGTAAGATCTATATAATATTGCCTCAAACCTTAAATCCACAGGCTGTGGATGAACTTTGTGTAGAGCCCTACCCCAATTTCCCAATTGTTCTCCTGAGCAACTCAGCCTCCAGTCTCCAGCCTCTACATTTTCTTCCATGTCTGATATCAAATTCAGACCCTTCCTTGATTTCCACAAAAAGGCCCATTTTACACAAGCATCTGGGAGAGATTAGACTTTACTGAAGGTTTAAGCAGGAAGATAAAAAGTAAGTTTACAGCACGGCAGCACCAACATTTAAATCAAACATTAGACATCCAAGCTCCCAAATGGATCTTTGGTAAACCCACTACTGGGGAATTTGCACTGGCCCTTAATTGTAAGCAATCCCTTTCTCACAACATCTCAGTGGACCTGTCTTCTCACTCCTTTTGCTCGCCTCTGCTCCCATGTGGTCGTGCAGAGCAGATGAAATAGCTCTTGATTCTTCAGTTTTCTCCATTCATGCCACCATTTCTCACATTGTGAGGGTTCTCACAAAGACAGGTCTTTTCTAAATATGAAAATTGGTGTGAGTTATTAGTACATGCTAATTTCATATATAGATAAGTAATATCGAGTCATGTCATAATTAGAGATCAACAGCATCACTTTTAATTACTGCATAATATTTCACAATTATTTATTCACCCAATCACTTTTTATAGCTATATAATTTATTTTCAATCTGTCCTTACTTCAATTAACATCTTTGCACAAATATTGCAAATATTTTCTTAGGTTATTTAGAAAGTAGATGAAAATTTTTACTTGATAAATTCTTGTCCTAAAATAGAATAGGCAGAGGTTTATTCGTCCCAATGAAATTATCTGATCAGTCACCTCTGCACTCTGATTTTAAAATATACACCTCCCGGGTCTTCCCTGGTGGTGCAGTGGTTGAGAATCTGCCTATCAATGCAGGGGACATGGGTTCGAGCCCTGGTCTGGGAGGATCCCACATGCCGCAGAGCAACTGGGCCTGTAAGCCACAATTACTGAGCCTGCCCGTCTGGAGCCTGTGCTCTGCAACAAGAGAGGCCACAATAGTGAGAGGCCCGCACACCGCGATGAAGAGTAGCCCCCGCTTGCCACAACTAGAGAAAGCCCTCGCACAGAAATGAAGACCCAACATAGCCATAAATAAACAAATAAATTAATTTTAAAAATACCCCACATCATAGCGTTAAAAAAAAAAATATATATATATATATATATATATATATATATATATATATATACCTCCCTCTTCCTTCTCCCCATGTTTAAGAATATTTATTGACCTCCAAGACCAAGCAAACTACCTGTGAAGTTATGACCAGACAACAGGAGTCTATACTACCAATATTTCCATTGAAACACTGGTGATACGTATTTCTACAACTCTTCAATTAATTTTTCCTTTGAAAACACGAAACATTAATAGTTGCACAAATATTTAAATATTAACCATTAAATCTGTTCAAATGAAATGAAACCCCTTCTATTCAAAATGGTAAATTGATCTTCTTAAATGTCAACCATTATCAATCACTGCTTAATCCAGGCTTGGGTTTTCCAAAGTCTAAGTTGCTTTCTTACTTTGCTTTTTTTCAAATACACAGAACTTTCAGGGCCAACCTTAGCATTTTTATTAAATGACCTGTATCGGTTAGGGTTCTCCAGAGAAAAAGAACCAGTAGGAGATATACATATATTCCTATATATATAGATGATCCTAACTTCTTCAGAAGTCATTATAGATCCCATATCCACTTCTCCATATTCACTTTTGTTATTTGTTTGAGTGTTCACTTTTCACATTCCTCTTTAAACACAGACTGCAAACTTTAAATAGTACAAACACATCACAGTTAATAAATACCAAATGTATATGTTTTTTAATCCCAATACAGAAACTTTAGAGAAAACTGTTTCATAGATTTAATGTTTGTTTCTTTCTTCTTCTTCATCTTAGATATCAGTTGAGTCTGACATCAGTATTATCCCAGCCACCCTCTCAATTCTTTCTGATTTTGGAACATGTCTATTTCATAAAGAGGCTTTGTAGAAAAACAGAGTCTGTTTTAACTTTTTGCAATCTTTGTAGACCAAAGATCTCAAAGAAGTTTTCTAAAAACTGTTTATACAATTATGATCTTCCTAGTTACCACAGCCCAAAAGTCAAAAGAAGCATCCCTTTGCCAATTACTCATAATTAGTTCCAGGATCCACAATAATCTCAAATCCAGAATAGAATCAATCTCTTGCCTCCTCATCCTTACTCCTTTTCCAGTGTTCCCACATTTGTGAAATGCACTACCACTTACATTTGACCAAGACAGAAAATTGGAAATTGCCCTGGATTCTGTCTCTCCCTTACCACCTTACTCACTCACTCACCAATAAATGCTGATTACACTATTTCAGGAGTCTAAAATTCTTCTCTTTTTCTAATCCCACAGTTCCTGTCTTAGTTCAGGTCTTCATTGTCTTTTGCCTATATTTTAACACCAGCACCTGGCCTCCTTGCCTCTGATACTTATGCACTATCCCCATCCCATCCCCCATCCTTTCCCCACCCAACAGGAAAGGTGATTTTTCAAAAAATCAAAAATGAAAAGAACAAACAAGAAACGCAGTCAGATGATGCAATTCTATTTAAAATTCTTGCATTGTTCTCCATTTTCTACAGACTCAAGGCCAAGCTCTTCAGCATAGCAAGAAACTCCCTCATAACCCTGCCACTATGACACCTTTGGTCTCAACATTCATTATAATCCATTTCAATTCTTGATCCACCATTAGAGAGAAATCCATGGCCAAAGATCAGTAATGACTCCTTTATCCTTTCAGACTCTAAAATTAATAAATAATTATAGGCAAAATTTAAATGTGTGTATCAGTAAAAGTTTTGTCAACCAAGCCTACTATTTAATATGTAAAATAGCCTTAAGTAATAGTCAGGTTTTAAATTACTGCTTTTTCAGCCTATTTATTTAGTAATTTTTTCTCTTAAATTATTTCAAAAGTCAAAAATGAAGTTATCATTTCCTCTTGCATCATCTTAAAAGAGGTGGAGTAAGAATGTTGGTTCACAACTGCAGGAGTTTCCCCAGTGAAATCTGAAACTAGCCCTGTACACAGAGGGTAAGGAGAGACTGAGGAGAGAGGCAGGCGACTCCACGTTGATAGGTGGTAGTTTTAATAAGCAAGAGAAATTACATATGAGACTTGTCTTGGATGGCTATAGGACAAGTAGATTCCCACACCCACCCAGCAGAATCTGAAAAGTTCAAGTAGAGGCTTTAACTGGGTTCAGTCACATATACCATCCAGATGGTCTCAACACCACATTGCTCTCTCAAGGCCTCAAGGCTGCATTCTTGAAAACAGCTTCCTCTGTGGGAACTGTGGACAGAAATTACATTTTAAGGACAGCGGGGGAGTGAGAGGAGCCTCCAACTGCCCAGGTCCAGCTCACAGGTCAACCAGCGGTTATGTCCTCTAGATGACCTCCTCCAACAAAGAGATATTCTTCACCTGGGTATTGCCCCAAAAAACGTCTTAAATGGCTTTTCTCCATGTAGTATTCCAATTCTCTTGAGGTGGTATGTGGCCCCAGAACTGAGGTGTAAAAAAGGAAAGTCTTTGAGGTTCTCTCAAGGTAGTACCACCACATAAAATTATTTCCTCTTGTTAACAAAAACATTTAACTTACACTTGAGAATTATATATATAATATATATAATTATTTATACATATACATATATATATATAGAGAGAGAGAGAGATTGTTGACATTTAGACACTATTATAGCCATTTGATAGAGTTTAATATAATTTTTAAATGGAAGTTTGTATTTAAATTTTCTAATAATTAATTTGTATTGTACTTTGCAAAAGTATCAGTCCAAGACAGAATGGACAAATAACATAAAAAATAAAAATAAAAAAAGCAAAGATCTGGACTTCACTGAAGACAGTTTGAGAAGCTCTGTTCTAGCATGCTTTTTAACTCTGCCAGCACACCAAACACCTAGAGTTTGGCTTTGTGTCTACCCAATTATCATTAGCATTTGTTTCAATCTACTAATACACCTCTCCAGAATGGTGTCTTCCATAGGTGAGTGTTTACCACAGATACTGTCCAAGTGTCTTATTGGGTGCTATGAAATAGGAGTCCAATCCTGGCCTCCACAGACGGCCCATCTCAGAAGGGGTGATCAGTGTTGTTCAGGATGTCGCCCACAACTGCAGAAGAGCTTACCAAACATGTGATAAATTGTATCAGTTCCCACCAAAAGAAATGATATTAAATTCCAAGTCCTGCATACTACTGGCAGGGATAATTTGGAAATGAATTGGTAACTCTAGCCCTGAAAACCAACAGTCATCATCACAGGTAATAGTATTAGGTGATCTATTCTCAAAAAGAAAAATATTAAAGGCTTTTTCATTCTAAATGACTGTTGAGTCTTATTATAATTCTCACTTACCCACTCAACTACCTATACCATACTGCTTGAGTCCTTTGCCTCTTCTTCTCCCTTTTCTGGCTTTACTCCCCAGAAGTTAACTGTCTCAATTGGATTAAAGAGAATTTTTATTCACATTAACTCTTTCTGGGAATGTCACCAAGATGACAACATAGGAATCTCCTGAATTCCCCTCCTTCCATGGATGCACCAAATATACAGCCACACACAAATCAATTCCCTATAGAGAAGTCCAGAAACTACTTGAGTGGTTCCTACACATCTGGCAACTGAGAAAATACCCACAAAGGCTGAGATACACTCTCACCATGAGCCCCACCTCTGGCACAGTGCCTTACAGTCAGAAGGGAACTCCCACTTCCAGATTCTCCCTGGGGACCAAAGAGTTTGGACTCCATATCTAGTGTTCCAACTATTAAGCCTGCCACCAAGGGACTAGCTCCCAAATCACCTAGTCTGAAAGCCAATGGGGATTGCATCACAAGTCCCACAGGACTATAGCAAACAAAGAAGCAGTTATTAACAGGCAGGGGACAATCCCCATGGCTATTCTCACCAGGCTCAGTGCAGAGGGAGCAGGGGTTTAACTACATATTTCACCAGCTGCCGCGTGAGGGTCTAGATCCTAATTAGCCTGCAACTAGGTACTGACTGAGATACTCCCCAGGGCCCGAAAGAGCAGGTAGGCACTTCCCCCACCTTCTCCCTCTGGCTTACTCCAAAAATAAAACAAAGTCGCCAGCTTCATCTTAGAAGGAAGGAGTTTGTCCTTCAGACATCTAACACCCCAGCTTTCATAGCCACCACCGAAGGATTTGTCCCCCAAATCATCTAGCTCTGATAGTCAACAGGTGACTTGCATTCACAAGTCCAATGGGACTATAACAAACTAAGAAGCAGTTGTTAAATGGACTCATGAACACTCCACACAGCTATCTCCCTTAAGCACAGAGGGAGCAGGCAAAAACACCCATGTCCCAGTTTTTTCCTGGAGGGGGTCTGCCTGCATACTCTTCCAGCTGCCACCTGAGGACCAGTGGGCAGATCCCTGCTTTCTCCCTCTGCTCACTCCAACAATAAAACCCAGTCACCAGCTTCTCCCTGGAAGAAGCTTGTCCACACATCTGTTTCCACAACTTTTGTTGTTGCCACCCAGGGACAAGACCTCAAATTCCTTAGCTCTGATAGCCAACAGGGCTCAGTATTTATGATCTCATAGGACCACATTAAATAACAAGAAAAGCAGCTTTCAAATGGGCACTCAAGTACTTCCTACAGGATGTACCCTGGGCTCAGCACAAAGAAAGCAGACAAAAATGTCCACCTCCACTTTCTCTCTAGAAGGGATTTCACTGCATACATTCCCAGCTGCTGCCTAAGATTCTGCTTTCTAATCAGCCTGCATATGAAAGCTGACCAGGATCCTCCTGGGATAGAGCTGGTGGGCACATCACCCTCTGTCTCCTCCTTACTAGTTCCAACAGTACAATCAAGTCTCAAGCTTCTTCCTGAAAGGAGCTTGACCACACATTTAACACCCCAACTGTTACAGCTACCACCTGAGGGACTGGATCTCAAATAACCTAGCTCTGGGAACTAATGGGGCTCAGCATGCACAAATCCCTTGGAATTATACAAAGCAAAGAGGCAGTTCTATTTGGGTGCACAAGCTCTCCCAGCAACTATTCCCTCTGTCTCAGCACAGAGAAAGTAAACGAAAACACCCAGATCCCAATTTCTCCCCAATGGGGGCTAGGATATATATGTAACCTTCTCCCAGCTGCTGTCTGAAGATAGGACTTCTAATTAGCTTGCATCAGAGAGCTAAAAGAGCAGGGAATTCGTAATCCTTTAGGAGCAAAATCAGTATAAAAAATCAATTGCATTTCTATACACTAACAACTAACTATCTGAAAAAGAAATTAAGAAAATAATCCCATCTACAATAGCATGAATAATAATAAAATACTTAGAAATAAATTTAATCAAGGAGGTGAAATATCTGTACACTGACAACTGTAAAACACTGATGAAAGAATTGAGGAAGACACAAATAAATGGAAAGACATCCCATGCTTAGGGATTGGAAGAACTAATATTGTTAAAATATCTATACTACCCACAGTGATCTACAGATTCAGTGCAATCCTTATAAAAATTCCAATGGCATTTTTCACAGAAACAGAAAAAAAGTGCTAAAATTAGTATGGAACCGCAAAAGACCCCAAACAGCCAAAGCAATCTTGAGAAAGGAGAACAAAACTGGAGACATCACACTTCCCGATTTCAAACTATATTACAAAGCTATGTAATTAAAATAGTATGGTATTGGCATAAAAACCAACACAAAGATCAATAGAAGAGAATCAAGAATGCAGAAAAAATATTACATGCTTATTTGTTCAATTTTTACAAGGCTGCTGACAATATACAATGGAGAAAAATAGCCTCTTCAACAAAGAGAGTTAGGAAAACTGGATATCCACATGCAAAAGAATGAAACTGGACCCCTATTTTACATCATACACAACTCAGCTCAAAATGGATTAAGACTTGAATGTAAGACCTGAAACCATAAAACTCCTAGAAGAAAACATAAGAGGTAAGAGTTCCTTGATATCAGTCTTGGCAATGATTTTTTTTTTATTTGACACCAAAAGGAAAGGAAATAAAAGCAAAAATAATCAAGTAGGACTACATCCAACTAACAAGCTTCTGCATAGCAAGGGAAACCATTAGCAATATGAAAGGCAGTCCATGGAATGGGAGAAAATATTTGCAAACCACATATCCAATAAGGGGTTAATATCCACACTATACAAGGAACTCATACAAAGCAATAGCAAAACACCAAATAATCCAATTCTTTAAATGGGCAAATACCTTAATAGACATTTTTCCAAAGAAGACATCCAAATGGCCAACAGGCACATGAAAAGGTGCTCAGTGTCACTAATTATGATGGAAATGCAAACCAAAACACAATGACATATCGCCTCACGCCTGTTAGAATGTCTATTATCAAAAAGATAAGAGATAACAAATGCTGGCAAGTATGTGGAATAAAGGGAACCCTTGTGCACTGTCAGTGGGAATGTAAGCTGGTACAACCACTATGGAAAAGAGTATGGAGGTTCCTCGAAAAATTAAAATAGAACTACCATATGATCCAGCAAATCCACTTCCAGATACATATCCAAATAAAACAAAAATCACTATAGCAGAGAAATATCTGTACTTCCATGTTCACTGCAGCATTATTCATGAAAGTCAAGGTATGGAAACAACCTGTGTGTCCAGAAATGAACGGGTAAAGAAAATGTGAAATTTGTGATATAATGATACAAATATGATACAACAGAATATTGCTTAGCCTTATAAACAAAATAAATCTTGCAACTTGCAACAACGCGGAGGAAACTGGAAGACATTATACTAAGTGAAATAAACCAGAGAAAGAGACAAATACTACATAGTATCACTTATATGTGGAATCTAAATTAAAAAAAAAAAAGTTAAACTCATGGAGTAGAATGGTGAGTAGGGGAGGAAAGGTGGGGGAAATAAGGAGAGGTTGGTAAAAGGATACAAACTTTCATTAACAACACAAAAAAGGTCCAAGGCTCTAATGACTAATGTGGTGACTATAATTAATAATACAGAACTATTGATATATAACTGAAATTTTCCAAGAGAGTAAAACTTAAATACCCCCCCACACAAATAAAATGTAAATATGTGAGGTGATGGATGTGTTCATTAACTTAATTATGGAAATCCTTTCACAATATATATGTATATCAAATCATCACATTATATACTTTAAATATATTATAATTTTATTTGTCAGATAAATAAATATATCTGTCTGGTAATTGTTTTTTGTTTGTTTGTTTTGTTTTTGTTTTTTGGTACGCGGGCCTCTCACTGTTGTGGCCTCTCCCGTTGTGGAGCACAGGCTCCAGACGCGCAGGCTCAGCGGCCATGGCTCACGGGCCCAGCCGCTCCGCGGCATGTGGGATCTTCCCTGACCAGGTCACGAATCCATGTCCCCTGCATCGGCAGGCAGACTCTCAACCACTACGCCACCAGGGGAGCCCCTGTCTGGTAATTCTTAAAGATATAAATTCCTGTCCTGCTTTAATCAGTAACTTTACATCAAATTGTTACCCTAGATTTTTAATAAGAATGCATTAACTGATTTTATGTTATTTTTTTAACTAATGGTTCTCTTCAAGTCCAATAAAGAAGGGAAATTGGCTTCCATCTCCTTGTGTTTTAAAAATGTAAAAGAAGTAAGTTCCAGAATGTCTAATGTCCATTTTATTGGGTGCCTTCGTGATAGGTTGACCAAATATACTAGGATATCTGGCCTGTTTATTGGCTAGATGTCACTGTGTTCTGTTTTTCTACCCCATGAATCTATCCATCATGGAAGATTGTAATGGAAGAGATAGCACCATTAACTGAAATCCAATAAAAAAATCCAGATATTTATTCTGATCGTACCAACTTAGGTCCTATGCCCACAGCTAAACCAGAGAGATGGAATGCAATGGTTAGTTTAATATTAGCTTCCCCCAAACATCATGGTTCTACAAATCTGTACTAAGAAAAGAGTGGAGACAACTGGGTGCTAGAGAGGCAATCAAAGAGTGTCTGCTACTCAGATGTTTCTTAAACGTGGACTGTAAGTATCTTGAGAGCAGGTACTTGTCTAATTCACTATCATATTTCCAGATCATGGTACAGAGCATGTAACACTGTAGGCCTTCCATAAATGTCTTACATTATGTAGGTATGCAGGTGTGTATGGATGGATAGATGGATGATGGAATAATGAGGTTAATTATCTCTATCCCTGGTAAAATGTTTTTCAAAAAGCTAGGATAAAAAGACTTGGTGAATCATGTTTCATCATTATAATTAATTGACCTTCTTGACTACTAGGAAAAAATAATCAAAATGATGCATTTTCCATACGTAAGTTTAGACATAAGTAAATTTAGAATTAATGTCCCAACTCAATAGTTTATACAGGTTAACATTAGCTGAGGTCATGGTCCATGATCCTACTTATACCTTACCTCATATTACATTCTTTTACTTAATTATCATCAAATGTCTGACTAAACAAGAGACATGAGCCATTCCTTAGAACAACCTGTGGTGAATTAAGCAGTTTCCTTATGGGAATACTATCAGTAGAAAATATCCTGCCTTTGTGATGGAGGAAGAATTATATCTGAGGAAGATCAATGATGTATTCTGGTTGATTTTAATTGTCATAAGACTATGTAATGTAGAAATAGGCAATTCCATTTTCATTAGAGAATCAGACTTCTGTTCGATAACTAGATATTTGGCAAAATAGATTTCTCTGGGCCACATTCAGGACCCCAGATATCCTCAAGTAACTTCCGAACGTTGGGAACAAGAGAAAATGCCTATGTGGTGACTGTAACACTCTTGTCTCCTTAAGTTCTCATTAAAACTGAAACCTTGGTGAACACTGTGGTAACCTTCATACATAACAAAGAGATATGGCAGTAGATTCCCAGATAATCGGTTTAGGAACAAGATGTCAAGCTATTGGTTTTAATATTTTATTTAAGATTTCAGTACCTTGCCTGAATAGAAGCAACTGTTGAACTGAACCTAATGTAAAATGAACATAGCGAAGCACTTCTCTTTAGTTTTATTTTGGATATACCCTTGAAACAGAAGATTTCATATGGAAGGGAGTAAATTATAAGGTTAGTTCTGAGCTCTAACACCAAGAACATCTAGTTCCCAACTGAGGCACCAGTTTGGAAAATTTCTGCGTCGGGCAAAAGAAATAGACACAGTGATGTGAATGTGGGGATTTCATATTCCATTTAGATGATTTTGGAGCTCTCACAGTGTTAGGAGTGTGGAGTTATTTCACATAACCAACACTTGTAGAACTTGTGTGGCCCTAAGAGCCCTATGGTAGACAGACAGGTTACAGAGGAGGCCTACAAGACTCCAAAGACCCTCATCAGGTGAGAAAACACTTGGAGGCCTTACGCAAAGAGAGGGCCCCTCCAGAGTTTAAATAGGCAGCCGATTAAATAGTTTACAGTAGGCTTGAAATTATGCTTTCTTCCTCATTGACAGACCATTCCACATTTAAGATTCACCTTCATGAATCACCTAATAAATGCTATTATCTCTGATAATCTACATGTGATTAACTTAATTTACACCTTTAGACTTGACCCAGGCGCCCTGTGAGAAATAGAAAATGGTGTAGAATTCTGTCTGGGTTTAGAGCCAAGGTTAATTCTCACACTTTTGCTTTGACCTCCTGCAGTAGGGGAGATGTTAGTTGAGAATAGGAGAATCAGGATTGGAAGCTCCTCCAGTTTCCTGGGTCAAAGTCCTTCTGGCCAGACCCGCTTCATCCGAAAATTCAGTGCTAGTGTCATTGACTCCAAAGCTGGAATAATTGCTAGATCTTACTTTTTGTATTCCTACTCAGTGGTATGGCACCTCTTCTCCTTTAGTTTCTTGACCTAAAATTGTCTCTAGCATTCACTGTATTGGTGGAAATCAAACAGCTCATTCCAAAGGGCAAACCGGCAAGTGATTGTTATGATCCTTCAACTATTAGTGCCTTAAATTTCACCATGGGCACAACTTGATCTCCATCCCATCCAAGGCAGGCTGGGAGCTAAATCTCATGACTACATGATATTGAAATAACCTCAAAGTCATTATTAGCATTATAGCATTAAGTTATTATTAGTTAATATTATGTGTATCATATGTTTCAGAAAAATAGCATCTCTTTTGCATTTTACCTATGTGATTTCTATTTCTAAGAATAAATGAATGATTTACTTAAATGTCATTTTTATTCATTCTTACACACGAAAATGTCAAATTAGTAGTATCTATTATAAGATTTCTATATCTAGCAGATACATAAAACATTAAAATCTATAATACCCATATACAGCAAAACAACATCCTGTCCTAAGTTGCAACTCTAATATCTAACTTTATCCCTCTTGATATTTATGACAAAAAATTTATACTGAATGAGAGCTGTAAGCTTTTAAATAGAATAGTAACTCTAAGTGTAAGAAAATACGTAAAATCATTCATTTCATTTGGTTGGAAACACTATGGAAAGTCTTCCCATGAGTACTTAATCTGAGCCTGAGGAATTATGAAGTCAACCATCCTCATTAACATAGTTTTTAAGGGGTGTGTGTGTGTGTGTGTGTGTGTGTGTGTGTGGAAAGAAAGTATGGTCAAGAAAATGAATAAAAGATTCATAAAATCATGGAGAAAAACCTAAAGAAATTGGTCATACTTTTTAAATTGAAACAATAAAACTAACATTTATAAATGACCTGTTATTAAAAAATAAAATACGTAATCCCTATGTATCTTCCTTCTGCAATATATCAGAATCAATGTAGCTATGCCAAATCCCTTGCTTTTGACTAAAAAATAAAACAGCCTTTTTAAATGAATAGGATCAACATCTTGAAGAAGTTCCACAGTGATCTGCTGTGTGCCTTAATTTTAATTAAAAAACCAAATGAATAGCATAATTGAAGCAAAGAATCAACATTAATCTTTAAATCAAAAGGATTTACAATGAGATTATAATTAATTACATGCCAAAAAATATCTTATTGAATAGGGTGGTGACCTCAGTTACTTTGTTTAATCACTAAAACAATTCAATCTCCAAATAAGAATTTGGATCAATTCCAAACATATCCAATTAAGATTATCAATTCACTAAGAATAATGACAATAAACCTCAAAAATAAACTCTTTAAAAACTTTTCTTTTTGATTAATGTGTCTGCACCAATTTATTTAGGTCCTTAAGGAAAACAATTTTGGCAGTTGGACCCTGCTGTCCCCAGAATGCCTGGGGGCAAACATTTCCATAAATAATCGTGTTGATTTTCTGTTCTATTACTGAGCACATCAGTTGTCACTCATTAAACCCATGTGCAGCAGACCAAAGTAAAAAAATGCTATTCTTGTTATCTTGAACGCATTCTGGACAGCAGCAGATTAACAGATTTTTATCCTAAGGATTTGGCAAAAGCCTTTAGAATTCTGATATGTTCTTACATGCATGCTTCTAACTGAGACTTTTGTCTCTCAAGTTCTACAACAATACCATAAGGGTTCTCTGGAAAAAACTTATATTGCCAAAAGATTATAATTCATTCCTCTGGACACCTGCAGGACTGTTACATAACAGATGACTCAGAAACTGAAAATAAGAACGAAGCATTTCTGGCATCTTATAAATAAAAATGTGTTTTACTAATGCAAAGCAACTTTCCACTTACCATTGAGTGACCCTGAAAAGACATTTATGAGAAGATATTTATTTTTTCAAATGTCTACTTTTTTTTTCACATGAAATGACAAGTGCTTCTAAGTACTCTAATTGCAAAATGCTGAATCGATTAGAGAAGTTTCCAAGCAGCCCCTTTCAATGAACTTCAGAGGGAAACCAAAGCACGCATTTTCTAACCAAGACAGGGGATAAGGAAGCCAGCCTATTTTTCTTAATTTTTGTACTTGCTGATACAGGTTATATATCTTTGAGACTGCAACTGTTTTTTAAATCATAATTAGTATCCTCAACTAGTCAAAAAGTGAATATTTCTTGAGTTCCCCTCGATGCACAGTGCTCTCATGATGCACTAACTGTCCACTACTCCCCAGAATTCTGCCAAAATCATCTGACTTTAGCTTCAGTCTTGGCATTTGGACCATCTTAGAACTAAAGAACTGCTGGCATTCCTGAAGTTGTGCCTGATCAATGACGGCTGTTTGATAAGTTACCAACATATCTAATCACTATAACAATGTCAGTAATGTAAATGAGACGTGTCATTCAGATTTACTGTCATGCTCTGAAAATTTACGTTCAAATATAGATAAAAGCATTCTAGATGTAATCTGAACAAAACAATCTTACGTGCTTTATATGTTGAAACTCGTCATTCAGCTGAAGTACAGTTCATTAACATTGTCAAAATTAGTTGCAAAAATAATAGTCGATGATAATAGCTGACAAATTGGTTTTAAAAGGTTAAGAAGATTCCTCAACATCCATTTATGATCAAAACTCTCCAGGTGGCCTTAAAAACCTAAAAACACAGCTACCATATGATCCATTGAGATTGTCATAATAAGTGAAGTCAGACAGAGACAAATATCATATGATATCGCTTTAAAAACTGATACAAATGAACTTATATACAAAACAGAAACAAACCCACAGACATAGAGAAAAAAAAAAAAAAAAAAACTATGGTTACCAAAAGGGAAAGTCAGGGAGGGATACATTAGGAGTCTAGAATTAACATACACACACTACTGTATATAAAGTAGATAACCAACAAGGACCTACTATACGGCATAGGGAACTATATTCAAAATTTTATAATAACCTGTAAGGGAAAAGAATCTGAAAAAGATATACATATATATATATATATATATATATGAATAAAACTGCATCAATTCGCTATACACTTGAAATTAACGCAACATTGTAAATCAATTACACTTCAATCAAAAAAAAAAAAAAACTGTAGCAAAAACCAACCAACCAACCCAGCTCTCTAGGCGGGACTTCCTGGCCTCATCTTCCCAGCAGCCATTTTGTCTGCTCTGGGTCTGTTCTGTACCCCCTACCCGAGTCTGGGTCTAGACCGGGGTGAGGAGACTGAGAAAGTGCGGGAGGAGCCCGCATCCCCACCTTCCCCACCCGCCACACAGGTGGGTCTGAGGCCAGGAGACACAGCCTGGGGTGCCTGCTCCAGGCCATTCCCCCCTCCTTTCCTGCTGCTTCAGCCCCGCCCCGCCCCGTCCCAGAGATTCCAATGGCTGCGCAAAGGGATCCGCCTCAGGGAAACCCTTGGTGGGGCATTCACACCTTCACCCCACCAGACACTAAAACCCACAGTGCGGGGTGCCTGCTCACGTGCCTGCAGCCCAGGCCCAGTGTCCAGAACGGTAAGGCAGTCGTGGGTGGGGCCCTATTTGTGACAAACAGTGTGACGGCGCTTTGGAAAGGGTTATAGGCAGAGAGACTTGCACGTGTAAAGGTTTGGAGGTCGGACTGAGGCCAGAGGATTTGGGAAACCTGGGTCCATCTTATCTGCAATAAACAGAGTGAGGCCGAGTGGCACCGGATGGGCAGAGAGGTTATTCCTTCTGAGGGCCTTGGAGGCCATGGAGAGTAGTGGACACGTAATGTGTTAGGGTTTTAAAAGTTATCAAAATGCTGTTGGAAGAGGGAATAGACTGGAATGTGGGTGCTGGGGACAGTGAGGCACAGAGAACTAGAGTCCTTGTTCAAGATCAGAGATCTGGTAAGAGGCAGTTCTGAGGACTGAAACACAGAGGTTAGTAACTTAACTGGTGGTCACCAGGTTCCAATCATGGATGGGGATACAGGAGAGTCCTGCACACATGGAGCCTAGCCATAGTTACCTTCCTTTTCCCACAGATGCCAAAGGTTGAAAAAGCACTTAGGGATTCTACACAAGGCAGGAGAGGGTGTCTCAGTCCCTCACTGATAATGACACTACCAGTAGGGTGTCTGGGTATTGTGGTGTCTTGAGACTCTTCCCTTAATATATTCTCAGTGTTTGGATGTGGGGCCCCTGAGGGTGTCCCCAAGCCCTGGGTCCTGAGTGCAGGACAAGGTTAAATAGAGGTATTCTCATTCCTGACAACAAGTATAAACTGGTATGGAAGGTTATCCCAGGAACAGATACCAGCATGTGCAAATGCTTGGAGGTGTAGAGGGTACAGCGGGTCTCCATCTTGTTTTTAAGAACAAAGAGCAGGGGATCAGTAATCAGGCCTGTGATTTGGCTATCTAAGAAGTTTGGCATCATTTATGGAGGTAATGAGAGGTTTGGATAACAGGAAGTAGGTGGTACTAACCAGGTTTTAGTAGGCTCCATCTGGCTGGAGAGAAGAGAAAAGTCTATGGAGTTAAGGAAGGAAGCAGGGAGCCCAGGAAGAGGCTACTATTGTAATCCAGATGAATGTTGAAGGACCAGAATTGTGGCCATGGAGATGGGACACAAGTTGGGATTCTAGGTACATTTTTTGTGTGTGTGTGGTTCGCGGGCCTCTCACTGTTGTGGCCTCTCCCATTGTGGAGCACAGGCTCCGAACACGCAGGCTCAGCGGCCATGGCTCATGGGCCCAGCCACTCTGCAGCATGTGGGATCTTCCCAGACCGGGGCACGAACCCGTGTCCCCTGCATCGGCAGGCAGACTCTCAACCACTGTGCCACCAGGGAAGCCCATCTAGGTACATTTTTAATGAAGAACCAAGTAGATTTTTGAATGTCTTAGGTGAGGGATAAAAAGAGAGAGGTTAAGGATGACTCCATAGTTTTGGTTCTATCAGCTGAAGCAATGTATCCTTAATCTACTTGGATGTGGCAGTTGTCAATAGGTTTATTTCCTTGGGAATATCAGAAGTTTTGTTTTGGCGCTGTTAAGTGTCTGAGATGTTTCAGAGAACAGTGAGTGGAGACATCAAATGGGCAGCTGGACACACGTGTGAAATTTGGGGAAGGGCTCAGGATGGAGACTTTGAAAAGTGGTGGCTATTTTAAGGACCAGAGTAGAGCTGTGGATGACATTTCAAAGGTGGAATGCAGGTTATAGTGTTAATGCTATTAGGTCAGAAAGACCAGGGTGGAAAAAAAAAAAATCTAGAAAGAGAGAACATACCTCAACATTATAAAGGCCATGTATCACAAACCCACAGCTAACATCATACTCAACAGTGAAAAACAGCTGAAAGCATTGACTCTAAGATCAGGAACAAAACAAGGATGCTCACTGTCACAACTTTTATTGAACATAGTTTTGGAAGTACTAGCCACAGCAGTCAAGAATAAAAAGAAATAAAAGGAATCCAAATTGGAAAGGAAGAAGTAAAACTGTCACTGTTTATAGATGACATGATACTATACATAGAAAATCGTAAAGACACCACCAGAAGACTACTAGAGCTCATCAATGAATTCAGTAAAGTTGAAGGATACAAAATTAATATACAGAAATCTGTTGCATTTCTATACACTAGCAATGAAATATCAGAAAGAGAAATAAAGGAAACAATCCCATTTACCATCTCCCATCAAAAAGAATAAAATACCTAGGAATAACCTACCTAAGGAGGCAAAAGACGTGTACTCTGAAAACTATAAGATGGTGATGAAAGAAAATGAAGATGAAACAAACATATGGAAAGATATACCATGTTCCTGGATTGGAAGAATCAATATTATTAAAGTGACCATATTACCCAAGGCAATCTACAGATTCAATGCAATCCCTGACAAATTATCAATGGTATTTTTCACAGAACTAGAAAAAATCATTTTAAAATTTGTATGGAAACTCAAAAGATTCCAAATAGCCAAAACAATCTTGAGAAAGAAGAATGGAGCTGGAAGAATCATGCTCCTTGACTTCAGACTATACTACAAAGCTACAGTAATCAAAACAGTATGGTACTGGCATGAAAACAAACACATAGATCTATGGAACAGGACAGACAGCCCAGAAATAAACCCATGCACTCATGGTCAATTAATCCACAACAAAGGCAAGAATATACAATGGAGAAAAGACAGTCTTTCCTCAATAAGTGGTGCTAGGAAAACTGGACAGCTACATGTAAAAGAGTGACATTAGAACATTCTCTAACACCATATACAAAAATAAATTCAAAGTGGATCAAAGACCTAAATGTAAGACTGGATACTATAAAACTCCTAGAGGAAAACATAGGTAGAACACTTTGACAAAGACAGCAGCAATATTTTTTTGATCTGTCTCCTACAGTAATGGAAAGAAAAGCAAAAATAAACAAATAGGACCTAATTAAACTTAAAAGCTTTTGCACAGCAAAGGAAACCATCAACAAAATGAAAAGACAACCTATGGAATGGAAGAAAATATTTGCAACTGATGTTACTGACAAGGCATTAATTTCCAAAATATACAAACAGCTTATATTCAATATAAAACAAACAAACAAACAATCAAGAATGGGCACAAGGCCTAAATAGAAATATCTCCAAAGAAGACATATAGATGGCCAACAGCCACATGAAAAGATGCTCAATGTCACTAATTATTGGAGAAATACAAGTCAAAACTACAATGAGGTATCACCTCACACCAGTCAGAATGGCCATCATCAAAAAGTCTACAAACAGGGGCTTCCCTGGTGGCACAGTGGTTGAGAGTCCGCCTGCCGAAGCAGGGGACACGGGTTCGTGCCCTGGTCTGGGAAGATCCCACATGCCACAGAGCATCTGGGCCCGTGAGCCATGGCCGCTGAGCCTGGGTGTCCGGAGCCTGTACTCTGCAACGGGAGAGGCCACAACAGTGAGAGGCCCGTGTACCACAAAAAAAAAAAAAAAAAAAAAAAAGTCTACAAATAATAAATGCTGAAGAGGGTGTGGAGAAAAGGGAACCCTGTTGGTGGAAATGTAAATTGGTGCAGCCACTATGGAAAACAGTCTGGAGGTTCCTTAAAAAACTAAAAATAAAGCTACCATATGATCCAGCAATCCCACTCCTGGGCATAAATACAGAAAAGATGAAAACTCTAATTTGAAAAGATACATTCACCCTAGTGTTCATAGCAGCACTATTTACATGGAAACATGGAAGCAACTTAATTGTCCATTGACAGATGAATGGATAAAGAAGATGTGGTATATATATATATATATATATATATATATATATATATATATAAAATACTACTCAGCCATGAAAAAGAATGAAATAATGCCATTTGTAGCAACATGGATGGACCTAGAGATTATCATACTAAGTGAAGTCAGTCAGACAGGGAAGGACAAATATCGTATGATATCACTTATATGTGTAATCTTAAAAAATGATACAAATGAACTTATTTACAAAACAGAAATAAACTCACAGACATAGAAAACAAACTTAGCGTTACCAAAGGGGAAAGGAGGGTAGGGGGAAGGGATAAATTAGAAGTTTGGAATTAACAGATACACACTACTATATGTAAAGTAGATAAACAACAAGGACCTACCATATAGCACAGGGACCTATGTCCAATACCTTGTAAGAACCTATAATGGAAAAGAATATGAAAAAATATATGTATATAAATTAAAGTCATATCAATCTGAGTTTGATTGTAAGAAGAGATTCATTATAAGAATTATGAAAATGGGGCTTCTCTGGTGGCACAGTGGTTGGGAATCCACTTGCCAATGCAGGGGACACAGATTTGAGCCCTGGTCTGGGAAGATCCCACATGCCACAGAGCAACTCAGCCCATGCGCCACAACTGAAGCCCGTGCACCTAGAGCCCATGCTCTGCAACAAGAGGAGCCACCACAATGAGTAGCCCACGCACCACAATGAAGAGTAGCCCCTGCTTACCGCAACTAGAGAAAGCCTGCATGTAGCAATGAAGACCCAATGCAGCCAAAAATAAATAAATAAAATAAATACATCTATTTAAAAAAAGAATTATGAAAATAATGGTGTGATATAGGAATTAGGGCTTATAAGATTAAAGAAGGAGCTGGGGAGTAGACATCTGCAAGGATGAAGCCAAGACATCAGGAACAGTTATTCATGATGTCATCCTGAAGCCCTGGAGTATGGAGAAGCTGCAGCTTGCAGGGAATTTTGAAACATCACTACACCATGACCATGAAACGAGAGCTCATAAGTCTATCTACAAGGCCACCATGTCTTAACACCACGACATCTCAGGAACATGGCTTCTCTCAGTACTTTGCTTCCATCTTCACATCCTACACAAATTACTCTCAACAGGAAACTCTATAACCAGAACTGTACAGCAAAGAGGATTCTGAAAAGCTTTATGCTCAACCTTAACTGGGAGGCTCTCAGTGCCCGAGAGAGAGACAACCCACCACTATCTCCTTAAGACCAGACACCCCACCACTATCTCCTCTAATCATAGCAGAATTGCTTATTGTGTGAGCAGTTACAACATGAAGGAAAATAATCTTTAAGAATTATATTTAATTATCAGTTACCTAATTCCACTGAAGCCTTAAAACTTTCAAGAAAAAGATTTTTTCATAGTTTATGAGGATAAATTAAAATCAGAATATCAAATTTACCACATCAACACTTCACAA
Source organism: Phocoena phocoena (assembly GCF_963924675.1). Taxonomy (NCBI): domain Eukaryota; kingdom Metazoa; phylum Chordata; class Mammalia; order Artiodactyla; family Phocoenidae; genus Phocoena; species Phocoena phocoena. Next base: position 105,575,703 of record NC_089222.1, read on the forward strand.
GAGGAAAATATACAAAATTCCATATAACAAGTTCCATATTAAATCATCTTCAAGCTAAACACAATAAAGAATTTAGGTATAAACAGAAGAAAGCATTAAAGAGAAATGGGTTTCCCAGATTACACTTTGTTCTCACTGATCAAGTTTCAAAATAATAATTTTGTAAAGATGCTTTAAGATTTGAGTCTATGGGGTTAAGAATTAAAGAAAAAGTAACTTAGAGTCCTGGCCCTGAACCAAGATGGCGGAGTAGAAGGACGTGCTCTCACTCCCTGTTGCAAGAACACCAGAATCACAACTAGCTGCTGGACAGTCATCGACAGGAGGACACTGGAACTCACCAAAAAAGAGACCCCACATCCAAAGACAAAGGAGAAGCCAAAATGAGATGGTAGGAGGGGTGCAATCACAGTAAAATCAAATCCCATAACTGCTGGGTGGGTGACTCACAGACTGGAGAATACTTATACCACAGAAGTCCACCCACTGGAGTGAAGGTTCTGAGCCCCACGTCAGGCTTCCCAACCTGAGGGTCTGGTAACGGGAGGAGGAATTCCTAGAGAATCAGACTTTGAAGCCTAGTGGGAATTAATTGCAGGACTTCGACAGGACTGGGGGAAACAGAGACTCCACTCTTGGAGGGCACACACAAAGTAGTGTGTGCATCAGGACCCAGGGGAAGGAGCAGTGACCCCAGGGGAGACTGAACCAGACCTACCTGCTTGTGTTGGAGGGTCTCCTGCAGAGGTGGGGGGTGGCTGTGGCTCACTGTGGGGACAAGGACAATAGCAGCAGAAGTTCTGGGAAGTACTCCTTGGCATGAGCCCTCCCAGAGTCCACCATTAGCCCTACCAAAGAGCCCAGGTAGACTCAGTGTTGGGTTGCCTCAAGCCAAACAACCAAAAGGGAGGGAACCCAGCCCCACCCATTAGCAGTCAAGTGGATTAAAGTTTTACTGAGCTCTGCTCACCAGAGCAACAGTCAGCTCTACCCACCACTAGTCCCTCCCACCAGGAAACTTGCACACGCCTCTTAAATAGCTGCATCCACCAGAGGGCAGACAGCAGAAGCAAGAAGAACTACAATCCTGCAGCCTGTGGAACAAAAACCACATTCACAGAAAGATAGACAAGATGAAAAGGAAGAGGGCTATGTACCAGATGAAGGAACAAGATAAAACCCCAGAAAAACAACTAAATGAAGTGGAGATAGGCAACTTTCCAGAAAAAGAATTCAGAATAATGATAGTGAAGATGACCCAGGACCTTGGAAAAAGAATGGAGGCAAAGATCGAGAAGATGCAAAAAATGTTTAACAAAGACCTAGAAGAATTAAAGAAAAAAAAAAACAGAGATGAACAATACAATAACTGAAATGAAAACTACACTAGAAGGAATCAATAGCAGAATACATGAGGCAGAAGAACGGATAAGTGACCTGGAAAACAGAATGGTGGAATTCACTGCTGTGGAACAGAATAAAGAAAAAAGAATGAAAAGAAATGAAGACAGCCTAAGAGACCTCTGGGATGACATTAAACGCAACAACATTTGCATTATAGGGGTCCCAGAAGGAGAAGAGAGAGAGAAGGGACCAGAGAAAATATTTGAAGAGATTATAATCGAAGCAGAGGAAGGAATACTCCCAAACTCATTCTATGAGGCCAACAGCACCCTGATACCAAAACCAGACAAAGATATCACAAAAAAAGAAAATTACAGACCAATATCACTGATGAATATAGATGCAAAAATCCTCAACAAAATACTAGCAAACAGTATCCAACACATTAAATGGATCGTACACCGTGATCAAGTGGGATTTATCCCAGGGATGCAAGGATTCTTCAATATATGCAAATCAATCAATGTGATACACCATGTTAACAAATTGAAGAATAAAAACCATATGATCACCTCAATAGATGCAGAAAAAGCTTTTGACAAAATTCAACACCCATTTATGATAAAAACTCTCCAGAAAGTGGGCATAGAGGGAACCTACCTCAACATAATAAAGGCAATATATGACAAACCCACAGCAAACATCATTCTCAACGGTGAAAAACTAAAAGCATTTCCTCTAAGATCAGGAACAAGACAAGGATGTCCACTCTCACCACTATTATTCAACATAGTTTTGGAAGTCCTAGCCATGGCAATCAGAGAAGAAAAAGAAATAAAAGGAATACAAATTGGAAAGGAAGAAGTAAAACTGTCACTGTTTGCAGATGACATGATACTATACATAGAGAATCCTAAAGATGCCACCAGGAAACTACTAGAGCTAATCAATGAATTCGGTAAAGTTGCAGGATACAAAATTAACGCACAGAAATCTCTTGCATTCCTATACACTAATGATGAAAAATCTGAAAGAGAAATTCAGGAAACACTCTCATTTACCACTGCAACAAAAAGAATAAAATACCTAGGAATAAACGTACCTAGGGGGACAAAAGACCTATACGCAGAAAACTATAAGACACTGATGAAAGAAATTAAAGATGAAACCAACAGATGGAGAGATATACCATGTTCTTGGATTGGAAGAATCAATATTGTGAAAATGACTATACTACCCAAAGCAATCTACAGATTCAATCCCTTTCAAATTTTCAGTGGCATTTTTTACAGAATTAGAACAAAAAAATCTTAAAATTTGTATGGAGACACAAAAGACCCCAAATAGCCAAAGCAGTCTTGCGGAAAAAAAGCGGAGCTGGAGCAATCAGACTCCCTGACTTCAGACTATACTACAGAGCTAACAGTAATCAAGACAATATGGTACTGGCACAAAAACAGAAACATAGATCAATGGAACAAGATACAAAGCCCAGAGATAAACCGACGCACCTATGGTCAACTAATCTATGACAAAGGAAGCAAGGATATACAATGGAGAAAAGACAGTCTCTTCAATAAGTGGTGCTGGGATAATTGGACAGCTACATGTAAAAAATGAAATCAGAACACTCCCTAACACCATACACAAAAATAAACTCAAAACGGATTAGAGACCTAAATGTAAGACCGGACACTATAAAACTCTTAGAGGAAAACATAGGAAGAACACTCTTTGACATAAATCACAGCAAGATCTTTTTTGATCCACCTACTAGAGTAATGGAAATAAAAACAAAAATAAACAAATGGGACCTACTGAAACTTAAAAGCTTTTGCAAAGCAAAGAAAGCTACAAGCAAGACAAAAAGACAACCCTCAGAATGGGAGAAAATATTTGCAAACGAATCAACTGACAAAGGATTAATCTCCAAAATATATAAACAGCTCATGCAGCTCAATATTGATAAAACAAACAACCCAATCCAAAAATGGTCAGAAGACCTAAATAGACATTTCTCCAAAGAAGACATACAGATGGCCAAGAAGCACATGAAAAGCTGCTCAACATCACTAATTATTAGAGAAATGCAAATCAAAACTACAATGAGGTACCACCTCATACCAGTCAGAATGGGCATCATCAGAAAATCTACAAACAACAAATGCTGGAGAGGGTGTGGAGAAAAGGGAACCCTCTTGCACTGTTGGTGAGAATGTAAATTGATACAGCCACTATGGAGAACAGTATGGAGGTTCCTTAAAAAACTAAAAATAAAATTACCATATGACCCAGCAATCCCACTACTGGGCATATACCCAGAGAAAACCATAATTCAAAAAGACACATGCACTCCAATGTTCATTGCAGCACTATTTACAACAGCCAGATCATGGAAGCAACCTAGATGCCCATCTACAGACGAATGGATAAAGATGTGTTACATATATACAATGGAATATAACCCAGCCATAAAAAGGAATGAAATTTGGTCATTTGTTGAGACGTGGATGGATCTAGAAACTGTCATACAGAGTGAAGTAAGTCAGAAAGAGAAAAACAAATATGTATATTAACGCATATATGTGGAATCTAGAAAAATGGTACAGATGAACCGGTTTGCATGGCAGAAATTGAGACACAGATGTAGAGAACAAATGTATGGACAGTAAAGGGGGAAAGCGGCAGGGGTATCGGGGTGGTGGTGTGATAAATTGGGTGATTGGGATTGACATCTATACACTGATGTGTATAAAATTGATGACTAATAAGAAACTGCTGTATAAAAAAGTAAAATCAAATTCAAAAAAAAATTTTTTTAAGTAACTGAATTGTTATACACTTGTTAAAGATAAAGGCTCTTTTAAGATGTCTTAAGTTCATTTTATTAAAATGTAACTAAAAAATATTTTCTTGAATTATATTCTGTTGGATATGAAAAGATTAATGATATTGCTAAATACGCCAGTTGAAAGAAAGTATGTATTTAGTACCTAAAACATGTGACCAGTGTGACTAAATGAGCCATCCAGTAGTTAAGAGGTTAGAGAAATTACCATTCTGGTTCCACAGTGTCAAACTTTTAAAATTTGACTCCCAAAGATTTTAATAATCATAATAGTAAACATTTTTTTTTAATTTCACTTATTCTTAAATTTCACAAGTTCTTTCTATTATGGTGATATTTGCATTTGGCCTTGACTTTGGGAAATTATAGATCTTATCACCCCATCATTGAATATTTGGCAAAAAATTGCATTTAGGGTACATCTCTAAAATCATATCAACACAGTTCAACTAGATTTTTTGGTGCTTTATGTGGATAAAAATATCCTACATCCTTTCTTTTTAAAAGAGAATTATTTCTTCAGTGTTATCACGTTCATGATACCTCCCCACTGATCATACAGCCAGAGCTTTCTACTTTCAAAATTCTCTTTCCTTATAATTATTTATGTCTATCTTCTCATCTCTCCTACTAATCAGAAGATGGGTTAATGGCAAGAACATTACTTTTGTCTCCTTTCCATCCCCAACGGGAGTCATGAATCAGCAGCCTGCATGGCAAATTCAGTCTGCAAATACATTTGATTTGATTAGCATAATGTGTGTGTGTGTTGCCCATACAATTGTTTGGGCATTGTGCAGCCATCATCACAATCTAATTTTTGAACAGTTTCATCACGCCAAGAAGAAACCTGTATCCATCAACAGATATCCCCCTCCTTCCCCCCACAGACCTAGGTAACCACTAAGCTATTTTCAGTCTCTAGATTTGACTCTTCTGGTTATTCCATATAATGGAATCCTACTATATGGATTCATCTGTTACTGGATTCCTTTACTGAGCATAATATAATGTCTTCAGATCCACCCACATTGTATCATATATCAGTACTTTATTATTAATATTGCAAAATAATTTTCTGTTTATGAATAGACCACATTTTATTTATCCATTCATCAGTCAACAGGCATTTGGGTTGTTTCCACTTTTTGGCTGTTATCAATAATTCTGCTATGAACATCTGTGTACAAATTCTTGAGTGAACATGTTTTCATTTCTCTTGGGTATATACCTAAGAGGGGAACAGCTAGATCATGTGGTAACTCTATATTTAACCTTTTGAGAGACTGCCAGACAGTTTTACAAAGTGGCTACATCATTTTTACATCCCCACAAGCAAGGTATGAGTGTTCCAGTTTCTCCAGATCCTCACCAATTCTTGTTATTATCTGACTTTTTTGATTCTAGCTATACTAGGATGTGTGAAGTGGTATCGCACTGTGATTTTAATTTTCAAATCCCTAATTATTAATAATGTTAAACATGGTTTCTTGTGCTTATTGACTATTTATATACTTTCTTCGGGAAAATGTCTATACAGGTACCTTGTCCAATTTTTAATGGATTGTCTTTTTTTCAATATTGAGTTATTAACAATTCTTTATATATTCTAGATGTAAGTCTCTTACCAGATACATGATTATCTCCCGTTCTATGGGTTGTCCTTTCACTTTCTTGATGGTATTATTTGTAACACATTTTTTAAAATAAGGTTTAGTGTACCTATTTTTTTCTTTTGTCACTTATGCTTTTGATATTATACCTAACCCAAGGCCACAAAGATTTACAGCTATATTTTCTTCTAAGAGCTTTAAAAGTTTTAACTCTTTCATTTAGGTCTATGATCCATTTAAAGTTACTTTTTGTGTATAATGTGAGGTGGGAGTCTAATGTCATTCTTTTGCATGTAAATATCCAGTTAGTCATCCCAGCATCCCTTGTTGAAAGATTATCCTTTCCCCACTGAATTTTCTTGGCACCCTTGTCAAAAATCAGTTGTCCAAAATGTGAGGGTTTATTTCTGTACCCTGAATTCTATTTGATGATTTAGATGTCCATTCTTATGCCCATACCACACTGTCTTGAGTACTGTAGCTTTGTAGCAAGTTTTTAAGTCAGAAATGTGAGTTCTCAAACTTTGTTATTCTTTTTCAAAATTGTTTGGGCTACTCTGGAAATCTTGCATTTCCATTGGAATTTTAGGATTAGCTTGTCAAGTTTGCAAAGAAGTCAGCTGGAATTCTCTAAGTCAGTTTGAGAGTATTACTATTTTAAGAAAATTAAATATCCCATTAGCCTGTGGTATCTTTCCATTATTTAGGACTTCTTTAATTTCTTTTTTACAGTTCTCAGGTACAGGTCTTGAACTTCTTTTGATAAATCTATTTCTACATATTTTATTCTTTGCTGTACGCGGGCCTCTCACTGCTGTGGCCTCTCCCGTTGCGGAGCACAGGCTCCGGACGCACAGGCTCAGCAGCCATGGCTCACGGGCCCAGCCGCTCCGCGGCGTGTGGGATCTTCCCGGACCGGGGCACGAACCCGTGTCTCCTGCATCGGCAGGCGGACTCTCAACCACTGCGCCACCAGGAAAGCCCTGTAGCACTTATTTTTAAAAACAGTCACAAGCAGGAGTACCCCCTCCCACCCTCACCCTGATTCCCATTTAAAAAAATAAAATGTTCACTATCCTGAGTAATCAGGACTGATTACTAATTCACTTTGCTTCAGGGGAGGAGGATCTTTTGACTTATTCTGGTTTCTGAGATCAGGACCAAGACTCTGGAAAAAGGGGGCAGCCCAAATACTGATACAGGATATTAATTCATTACGCTAACTTATCACCTGCTGAAATTCATTTTGAACATCTTTGCATAGCAGTGAGTTACATAAAATTTTCATAGAAATGCTACAAGTGGCCCTTCAACCCCTAAAGGGAATGTGATGAGTCAACTTAAGCACCCCCAACACACACAAAGCCTTGGTTCTTGGTGGGAGTGACTGAAGTCACCTGGTTGGGAGGAGAAAGGGGTGAGAAGCACAGGTGGTACTTACAGCAGGAATAGGGTTGGAGTAAGGCAAGCGAGGGACAGACTGAAAGCTCTACCTATTAGAATAGTGCATTATCTTAAGTGAAGGAAATTGCCAATGAGTGAAACCTATTTACAAGGGAAAAAAAAGAAAATTTTGGGAAATTAAAACAATCCAGTGGTCACTGGGAAGGTTCTTCCTTTTTTTATTTTTGAAAGTAATGGAAAATTTTTAAGGTAATTTCTTTCTCCTTTGGAGAAAGCAATCATTCCCTCATCCCCCAACCTAAGCAAGTGGAGTTGTCACTACTAGTTTATTTCTATTGTTAACTTGCTAAGGGGTAGACAAAATAAAAGTGAAATGGGGTTTCTATGAAGAGGTCCATTAGAGGCTGGGGAGGGGCTGGGTTTGCCCAGTGGAACTCCTCAACTACAAAGCAAGTCCAGAAGACCCGGCCCTCAGCCTCTCTCAGGGCAAAGTCCTGCTCTACTTCTTCTAAAGTGACTTGTCCCTTGAAGACTAAGAAGGGGGTACAGGGGAGGTGGAGCATCTCAAAGAAGCCCTGTTGAAGTGGTCTTAGCTCTGGTTTCCCCAGGCTTCGAACCCCAGATTTCACCTCCTCTGGGAGAAGAGTAGGGGCAATTTCTTCTCTCACCCTCTGGTCCAACAAAGATACAGTACATGAGAGATGGACAAGGTGGAAGGAAAGGGGTGAAACATAGGATCCCAGGGCAAGGAAGGTAGAAAGGGGGGACCTAATGGCCAGCCCTCCCACCACAACTAATATGAGAGGTGGATCCTCGAAAGTCTGCCTATTCCTGAAGGACAAACCTTTTGTGGTACAAGCTTCAACTTACTTCTCCTGGCTGGGATTCACACCCTCTACACCAAGTGCCTGTCCTTGATTCTAATGTTATTATAAGGATTGAGGTAGTTAATTATTTTTACCAGTAGTGTCCATCACCTGTGGTTACTCAAAACACATGCTCCCAAGGAGGTTCCTGCTATCACATTTAAGGGGAAAAAAAATCTTTATTTTCTTTTGTCCTGTCTAAAGTTTAGATTCAACCATATTAAGGTACCAGTAATGGCGCCATCAGACTGTGTGCCAAGGAGGTGCAGAGGGTCCAGGGTCAGGGTTGGGGTCTTGGCCCTCACCCTCTAAATCCACCTTTGGTCCTCAGGCCTCCTCTCTCTCCCATGCCAGATAAAGAAGCCGTATGAACCCAAAGGAAAGAAACTGAAGTTTTCATCTAAATATAAGGGAAATGTTCTGCATCTAAATCATCAAGATATTTGAAAGGGAAATAGCTTTATGTCCCCTGGCATTGATGCAGAATTTTTTTCAATCTTCCTACAATTACTGTGTCAAGCTGTGCTATTTTCCACCTACCAGTTGTCAACAAACATGCAAACAGTTGCATGGTTTCAGGATCTCTCCATAAACACTTCATGGGAAAGAAAGGATGAGAGGTGGGAGGAAAGGGTTGACTTGAGGCACCAGCTCTTCCTGTGAATGAAAAAGCTCAGGCAGCCCTCTGGGGCTCTGTGAGGTCCGAATAAAGTACTGCTGGTTCCCAATTTGGCAGGGGGTGTGTCTGGGTGGGAGGAGGGGAGGGCACCCTTCAGAGCGAACTGATGCCTCTCCTCACTGGACAGGATCATTTTTATTATCTGAGCAGAATCTTGCCAGTGAGACTAGACATGTATACCATTTTCTCAAACAAGCTACTATGGCAATCCTCAGATTGCCTTTACTGTCCGGTTACCCAAACATGTGTTTGAAATTACTGTTTCATTCCTTGGGGATAGGACAAATTGTTCACTGTAAATCAGATACTTAAAATACATTCGTTTTACCTGAGTCACATCTTTATGGAAACTTTCCCAGGATTGAATTTGCAAGAATCCATGACTGGCATTTATCATAGTTATCAAGCATAATGAAATCTAAACGAATATGAGTTCATCTACTATAGCAGCCTCAAGGGCTCCATTTTGTATTCTGAAGGTCCAGGTTGTGAATACTGCTTGTAGCTGCAGTGCAGTTACCATCAGTTAGAGATTCCAGTTTGAGAGAAGTCAGTTTAGTTTATTTCAAGGCCATTTTAAGTTTGGTTGATCAGTTTCTGCTTCATTTAAAATAAAATCTCTTCAAAACCATTTAACTTTAAATCATTAAAGATTTTATTTTCAAGGAAAGAAAATGGTAATGATATAGTTAATCAAGTTATTGTATTCTAACCATATTATTAAAGAATAATACTTCAGAAGGGGGAATTGCATGAAGGCAATCAAAAGGTATGAACTTTCAGTTACAAGACAGTTACTGGGGTGCAATGTACAACATGACGACTGTAGTTAACACTGCTTGTATGGCATATTTGAAAGTTGTTAAGAGAATAGATCCTAAGAGTTCTCATCACAAGGAAAAAAAATTTTTTTTCTTTTTCTTTTTTGGTATCTATACGAGATGATGGATATTAAACTAAACTTATGGTGGTAATCATTTCACAATATATGTAAGTCAACCATTACACTATACACTTTACACTTATACAGTGCTGTATGTCAACTATATCTCAATAAAATTATGGGAAGGGAAGAATTGTACTTCACTATTGAGACATAATCCTATAAAGGATTGGAATCCTATAAAGGATTGGAAATCCCAAAATCTGAGCCTGGCCAATACTAGCTATGCTTGAGATCAGGGTTTCCCAACAGCAGCAGCATCGACATATTTGCTGTGAGGGGCTGTCCTGTGCATTGTAGGTGATTAACAGCATCATTGGCCTCTATGCATTAGATGCCAGTTGCACCCTCTGCTTAGTGTAACAACTAGAAATGTCTCCAGACTTTGGCAAATGTCCCTGAGGGGTCAAAATTATCCACAATTGAGAACCCTGTCTAAAGAAAGAGCTAAGATTATTTCAGGGTAGAAGTGGGATCATCTGCATGGACTACGTCCCACATAAAAGGCCTATCCTTCAATAATCCTAGAGTAGACACTTGTGTCCCCTGTCTAATCTGAGTGGTTTCACCCAAGTCCAACTTCATTTACCACTGAATCTACTGGTTTGAACAGACTCTAGGAAGACGTAGTTCAAGATCCTCACCTCCAGGGCTTCCCTGGTGGCACAGTGGTTGAGAGTCCGCCTGCCGATGCAGGGGACACGGGTTCGTGCCCCGGTCCGGGAAGATCCCACATGCCGCGGAGCGGCTGGGCCCGTGAGCCACGGCCGCTGAGCCTGCGCGTCCGGAGCCTGTGCTCCTCAACGGGAGAGGCCACAACAGTGAGAGGCCCGCATACCGCAAAAAAAAAAAAGATCCTCACTTCCAAGGCAAGGTTAGAGAACACTGACCAAGATACGTGCTTTTCTTCTGAGGAAAGCTATTCACCAGATCAGAAATTGTTCTTATACTTTGTGTTAATGGGCAAGAAAGTGCATTCATTACGTGAGCTAAAGCTGGGTACTGCATCATGAATCTTTTCATTCATCACACAGATAGAGTAGTTCACAGTGTTTTTTTTAGGTGCCCTGCACTGTACAATGTGCTAACAACAAACAAACAAAAAGCAGAAAAATCATCAGAAATTGTCACTACCTTCAAGAAGCTAATAATCAACTCATGAACTATTCTGGTCTGGTTTCCTTTCAGCATCACTCCTGCTAACCTCCACCCTCCACTGCCCTTGTTTATAGATCCTGGCCTCACACAGGGAAACATATACACATGTTCCTGGGGCAGTTGTCCGTTTATTCTGAAAGGCAGAGTTCATTTTTCTGATATCTCAGTACTGCTTGAATTGACCCCCACAGGTCCCTTAATTTCACAGAGCTATCCTGATCATGCACTTATTTCAACTCTTCTCACCACTGAAGAGTGATTCCCTCGATCTGTACCAATCTTTTGGTTTATGTTTTTGTGAAACCATGAGCATAGAGAGCAAATAAAAAAATAGAAAAAAGGGATTGTTCATAATAGTCAGAATCCACCCTTAGATTGTAAGTTCACATGCTGAACAGTTAAATGTTAGTAGGTACCTGGAGTACTGTGTTGAAAAGGATTCTCTGGCAAATGAAACATGGATTTGGTTTCTGGCATATGCAGAATGCTATGGGAACTCAGAAGAGAGAAGTTCTTATCTCTGCAGGAGATGTGAGGGACGGTCTTTAAAAAAACATGACATTTCGCAAAGTTCCAATTCTCTACGCGTTACTGGAGAACATTATAGGCAGAAGGAAATGCACTGCAAAAAGTTCCAGCAAGTTCAAGCAGCAATTCAAGGCATGGGGGTTGGGTTTGGGGGCAGGTTGAGAATATTGTGGGAAATAGGGCCAGAAAGTTAGAAATTAAAAAGGAGGGGGACTTCCCTGGTCATGTAGTGGTTAAGAATCCACCTGCCAATGCAGGGGACATGAGTTTGAGCCCTGGTCCGGGAAGATCCCACATGCCACGGAGCAACTAAGCCCACGTACCACAACTACTGAGCCTGCGCTCTAGAGCCTGTGAGCCACAACTACTGAGCCATGTGCCACAACTGCTGAAGCCCGCATGCCTAGAGCCCGTGCTCCGCAACAAGGGAAGCCACCACAATGAGAAGCCCGCACACCACAATGAAGAGTAGCCCCTGCTTGCCGCAGCTAGAGAAAGCCCACATGCAGCAACGAAGACCCAACGCAGCCAAAAACATTTTTTTTAATAATTATTTTTTTTTTAAAAGGAGGGGAATTCCCTGGTGGTCCAGTGGTTAATACTTCGCCTTCCAAAGTGGGGGATGCAGGTTCAATCCCTGGTCAGGGAGCTAAGATCCCACATGCCTCACAGTCAAAAAACCAAAACATAAAACAGAAGCACTATTGTAACAAATTCAATACAGACTTAAAATGGTCCACATGAAAAAAATCTTAAAAAAAAAAAAGGAGGAACCCAGATTTTGTAAAAATGTATCACTCAGGCAGCAGTGTAAAAAATGAGCTGAGGGGCTTCCCTGGTGGCACAGTGGTTGAGAGTCCGCCTGCCGATGCTAGGGGACACAGGTTCATGCCCCGGTCCGGGAAGATCCCACATGCCGTGGAGCAGCTGGGCCCGTGAGCCATGGCCGCTGAGCCTGCGCGTCCGGAGCCTGTGCTCCGCAACGGGACAGGCCACAACAGTGATAGGCCCGTGTACCGCAAAAAAAAAAAAAAAAGAATGAGCTGAGGAGATAAGTTTTCTTGTCTGTAATGACCATGTTACCTTCTTCAAGAGAGTCCATCTGGTAGGATATTGCAAAGGACTCATAAACTGAAGATCAGAATTTCAACAGCATCTAAATTGATATAATTTCTTATTTACGTATAAAAGAGATAACAACATAAAACCTGCTCTAATGGCAAGAGCTAAGTGTGAAGATGGTGCTATTTACGCACAGGATGAGAATGGTAGATAATATTTAACTCAATATATAGCCATCTCTGATTCTAAGCACTTTACTCTGAGAACTACTAACTCACCTCACCCTCATATGGCAAATTGCAAAAAGGCCACAAATTCCACCCATCCTTGAATGTATGCTTCTTTGTGTTGTGAATTCCCCCTCCTCCTATCAAGGGATAAAGTCTGTCTCTCCACCCCTTTAATTTGGGCTTGACCATGTGACTTTCTTTAATCAAAAGGCATTAGCAAACATCATGCAAGCAGAGGCTTAAAAATGGACTTGTTCTCTTTTGCTGCTCTGAGAGCACCATGTGAAGAAGCCTGGGTTAGCCTGTTGGATGATGAGACACATTCCGACGTGTAAATAAAACCACCCTAAGCCATCCATGTTCAGTCAATCCTCTCCAGATCAGAAGAACCTTCTAGCCAATCCATAGAGTAGTAGAAATAATAAATGTTGATTGTATTGAACCATTAAGTTTTGGGTAGTTTTTTACACAGCGGAAGCTTACTGATAAACCTCACTGCAATCCTGGGAGATGGGTACTAATATTCTTGAAAAAAGTTGAGACTTAAAAAGGCTAAGTAACCTGCCCATGGTTATAGAGCTAACAAATGATAAAGACCAGAATTTGAACCCAGGCAGGCTCTAGATTGATGTATACTTTTTTTGGTGTTTGATCTGCTTGGCTAGAAGAATATGCATAGTGTTTTCTTAATTAAAGAAATTAAGATTTTGCTAGTACTTTTAAATTAAATTGGGGTAGAGGAGACATCCAAGACATTCTGGGATAAAATAATTCACTATGTTTGTCATCAAGGAATACATGAGTTAATGAGAAGAATGATAACTGTATTGCTGCAATTGTCAAAAACAGTAATTCATAGCCTATCAGTCAACTACCAGACTCAGTAGTCTGCAGGGTCATCTATGTGGACCATTGTCAGTCCATGGACCTGTTAACATGTATGATATTACAGTCTTGCATGGATGTATTTATTATATACCTCCATGAAATGTTATCAAAATACCTCACAGTTCTTCATATTCACTCTTTCTTTCTTTCTTATTTGGTGGTGGCAGGTGAGAGGGATTTAGTACCATGCCACAGTCCTAGACCCTAAGTGTTTGAGACACACTGCAACCAAGGTACAGCAAAAGTTCCCCCCAAATCTAAACCTGCTGGAACAGAAAACAAGAAGTTCCATGATAATTAAAAAGATAGCAGTAGGAATGCTGTAAAGCATAGGCACCGCAGAGAATGCAGAGTTATACCATAAAGGTAAAAAGGAGCAAATTTTGATTTATTGAGCTATAATTCCACTGAGGGTTTCTGGTGACTCCAGTTTCACACTTGTGATTATAGTAGTCCCAGAACCCTTCAATCGAGTGATTTCCTGAAATGCACAGCTGCCTCTTATTTATTTTATTAACTTTACATAAAAACCATGGGAGCACAGCTTTTACTGTATTTGACTATGATTGGCCTTGTCTTTTCAAGTTTGGGATGGAAGGGGAAAAAAAACATAAAACGCAATGAGAACATTTAAAAACTAAAATTTTCAAAGGAGTGATAAGTAGAAAGACTTTTTGCTTGAGGTTATAATTTAGCAGTGAAATTTCCTCAGACCAGTATATGATAATTGATTATATTTCAAAACAGATCAAAATCTGGATTTTATACCATGAAGGACAGTTGTACAGTATGCAAACACCTAGTTGAAAAGACAGGAAACTTACCGAACGAAAAGACAGGAAACTTACCGAACTTCTTGGTTATAACCTTGTTATTAAGGAGTAAGGTAATGTAATTTGTTATAGAATCTATTGTGATCCACTCAATTTTCTTCAAGTGTCTGGAATACATCTGAAAATATTTTTTGAAGGAATCATATTCAAAAATGTCACTGCAAAGACTATTATCTTTAAAACATAAACCATTAGAGTCTGACCCCAGACTCTGGAGCTAAAACAGTACCCTAGAATGGAAAAATCAGTTCACTGAGAAGAAAAATTTAAATTAAAAATAATAACTATTCACTAAACTAGTGAGACTTTTTTATAGTTTTGGGATAAATGTGCATCTTTTAATAAATCCTAAAGAAGCTCTTTTGGATAAGATCTCTAACCATGCAATATAATTATAAAATAATTAGTGCAAGTAAACCATGATATAGTGTTAATGCCAGAGTATTTTGTTGCTTAACTGAACAAGGGTATAATCAGAAAGTCTTCAGAAAGTCCAGCATATGGAGCTTATAGCTCTTCAGTTATGTCAACATTTATTAGTTAAATAGAAATCACAAATCTTCTTTAAGGACGTGAGCCCAGATGCCTGCAATTAATATTTCTCAGCCCCACAGAAGATACTATAACTTAATTCCCAATGTCTTTACTTTCATAGGCTAAAAACTCACAAATTATGTCATTAGAAACAGCAATGGCTAACCAGAACTTCGTTGCAATGTATTTTCGTTAGCTGAAGCTAATTGGAGCCAAATGAGTAGAGCAATGTTGTAAGGGCACGAAGTGAGATCCTGTGTCTTTAGGAACTGAAATAAATGAGAGTAATCAGTGGTGTATGCAGAATATACTGCATTCAATTAATATAAATAGGATGGCAGTCAGCTGGGAAGTGCCACAGATCATAATGGGTTCTGGTGGGCAGCAGATGTCTTATTACGCTGTATAAACACAAACAGCGTGCCAGACTGAACCAGATCAAATAATGGGAAATCAGGGAACCAGGAGCTCAAATGGAGGGTGTTACAAATTTCTCTGGTGCAATTTTACAGAGCATGGTCTGGTCTAGATTGTCAATTTGTGTGTGTTGGGTAGTCAGATGCCCAGAAGTCCTCTTTTCAAAGATGAAAAATGTAGCTCAGGTAAGATAAAACTACTACTGTATTCCAACCATGGCAACAATTATTTTCACCCACATGCCTATATAATAAGCATAAGAATTATTTTAAGCTTTTATTTGATTTTTACAATAAATTTTGATCTAAAATATAACAATTTCTGGAAGAATTTCTTGATATATTGGCATTCAGTTCTTAGGGAATAAAAGTTATAGCTTGAGTATCATTAGCACAGTATCTTTAGGAAGTGTCTCTTTTTATAATGGACATTTTTGATGAGTTCCCTTTTCAAAATGAAACAGCATTAAACTCGCAATTTGAAGCTATTTTGAGCACAACATATTTAAATTTGTCACACTTATGTTGGAATTAAGATGTTTTCTCCCATTTTAAACATTCTACCTTAGAGATGCCAACCCTGTTGTCATCATTAAGCATGTGTCTGTTAGGTATGTGTGTGTTCCAGCAGCCACTGAATTAAACAATGAAATTTCAGATAAGTTCATATTGTTATCATTAAAGCAATCTTGGATTCACCACCAACTCTGTGACTTCTTGACTGAGTGTCAGCCTCTCTGGGTTTCAGTTTACTCCCCTTAAGATGAGAGACCGGTTTGGATAACCTCTAAGGTTTTTCCAGCTCTTGGAGTCTGTGTAAACTGAGAACCAGTCAAACCGTATGAAACCACTAATAATTCAGACAGAATGGCCTTTTTTTATTGTCATCTTTATAGCTAAGAATATTTCTGAGGCTTCTAAAGGTCTATTCGTGAGTCATTCCAGGAAGTGTAAGAGTCAGAGAGCAAGCCAAATTATATATAATTATTACAGAAAAATTACAACATACAGGCAAAAAGAGAGAGGAAAATATAAACCAACCATAATCTCAACTCTAAAATAGTACCATTCTTAAGATCTTAGTGAATAGAAGAAGGGAAGAGGGTAGAAGAGTGGTGGAAGAGATGGTGGGGGAAAGAAGAGACACATGGTGAAGGCAATAAAGATAATAAATGATGTAACTGTTATAGATGTGGATGTAGATAATGGCACGTATAGACAAATGATGTAAGATGATATAGATACAGCATACAATTATCATTTTTGAACTTGACTTGACACTTAAAAATAAATATTTTCTTAGGTTATTAAATGTTTTTCAAAAGCAACAAAGGACTGGTAAACATATATGCTATATATAGATATATTCCATGTGTGAGAGTTTATATACATGTATGTGTATTGACTTGTGTAATTTTTTCTTTACTTTTTTATTTTTTTCTTTTGGCCACACAGCATGTGGGATCTTAGTTCCCCTATCAGGGACTGAACCTGTGCCCCCTGAAGTGGAAGCATAGAGTCTTAACCACTGGACCACCAGGGAAGTCCCTGACTTGTGTAATTTTATAACAAATGTCCTGCAGCTAAATTTTTATATATATCCATAATTTTTAGGTTAAATTTCCAGACATAAAAGATAGTATAGGAACGCTATGTAAAATTTTAAGACTTGACAGTTCATAAAAGCATTAATGAATACCTTATTAAGGACCTGAGGCACAGTTAGGATAAAATTATGTCATCCCTAATACAAAGGGAAGTGGGACGTGAGGAAGTCTCTTGTCCTCTCTTGACCTTAATGATTTTAAGGTTAGAGGTCTGTCTCCTGAAGAGAGCTTCAGGATAGGCACGCTGAGGTATAAGAAGTTGAGATCACTTGTGACATGTCCTGATCCGTGGCAAGAGCAGCCATCCTCATCTAATTCATCCCCAGTCACTTCTGGATGGAAGGGAGGCAGGACAAGTAGAACAGGGCCACGGAGGCCAATCTTCAAGATCATTTTAGGAGTTCTTCATTTCTTCCAAACAAGAAAGCAACAAACTAACAGAAGCAAGAACTGCAAGAATGCAGACAGGTCTTTCAATAAACTCACAAAAGTAAGCTACACTCTTCATTTTTAATTTCCAGGCTCCTTGCCCCAATTGCAAAATGAATAGCTTCTCAAATTCAGCTCCTGATTTTAGTGTTTCATCTTTGGAGACTTCCATGACTTTCAAAGAGTTACATTCACTGACATTTATTTTTCTGATATTTAAAAATCAAATATCAAGACATTTTCTGATCAGAGGTCATCAGTTATGACATTTTGCACTGTGGGGTTGAGAATGGAAATGGAAAGCATACCCCTCACCTGGGGGTGGCTAGGTGAGGTCTTCTGGTTTCTAGGGTTTACAACCCCATCTTGAGGGGCTCCTTCCTCTTACCCCCATCCCACTAGATATCCAGGGTCTCGCCTTCATTTTCTTAGACTAACAGTTATCCTTGAGCACCTGCAGAGGAGGGACACTGAAGGTGGACAGTAAGAGGAAGTTCATTTTTTTGGTCCTTTTTTCCTGCCCTCAACCCTTATCTAAGTTCTGAATCCTACTTCTTTTGGGGTAAACACCAAAGAGTTAATATTCTACATTAAGTGTTTGAGCCTTCCTTTCCTGTAAGGCAGTAATTAATTTTAGTAGTAGCCAGACTGCCTCAGTAGGTCCATGAGAAAGCATGAACGTCATTATTCACTAGAAGACATATGCGGGTTGGAAGTATATTTATGCAGGTCACCAAATCTGTCTGGGAAAGGACCCAGGGATGCTGGGTCTCCCAAAGCCCAGAATAGAAGCAGTGCTCTAAAGGAGTGTGGAGGGAGCCGCTTTGTGAAGAAAAAGAAGAGAAAAAAAGAACCAGAGCATGGAGAAGTTCTTAGCACTAAGAGACAGAAGAGCAATAGTCAGATGTATTATCTTATGCCTGGATGGGGTGGGATGAGTGAATTGTTTTAAGACCTTCACTGTTCCACAGAAAGCGTTATGATCACTGGCTCCAACTGGACAGGACTGATGAGTCCTAGAGTGCTGCACGTGTTTCTGCAGGAAGTTTCAAAGAAGTAACAGTAAGCGAAGGAAACTCCAGAAACCACACATGGAAAATAAAGAGCAAAGTAGCCATGCAAGTACAGGATGATGAGCAGAGCACACTTGCAGAAGCCATGTGGCCAGCTTCTTCCTTGCAGCCCACCCCTCTCTGGAAAGATTTCCTTTTAATCAAGGATGAAATTTGTAAGAATTGTTATGGGACACAGGCGCTGTGAGACAATAGAATTTAGAGTGCTGTATTTCTTTTTTTATTTCTTTTATGTGTATATGTTAATTCTAAATACAGACTTAAAATGAAGTTTATACCCAGCCGCCTCCCTGTAGAGAAGTTGGAAATCTGCTGAAGTGTCTGCTTTCCAGAAGACTATCCTAGATTTCTGAGAAAGAACTGCCATTTAAGAGGGGTTTTAGCCTCCAAAACAAACAAACAAAAAACATGCAGTTCTTTCGTGTCAATGGCTTTTTTGTTATAAACACTGATAGAAACTCAACATAATCAGAAAGGAAAACTAAAATTTTTTTAAATGCCTATATAATTTTATGATATGAGGGACCTGAATATGTGTAGCAGTGAAAGGAAACTAAGAACTTTATAACAGTGAATTTGTTAAGGTGGGTAATTCAACCTAATGACTGAAAAGAGTAACAGTCGATGTCATCACTTAGGATTGCCAAGAGACAATGACTACTTGAAAATAAAACCCTTTAGAATAACGATGACTCTAAACAAGGGGATATTATATATCTTTGTGTACAGCTTTATGCTACAAGTAATTGGAATCTTAAATTTGAGGGTATTTTTTGATCCCACCTCACATAAGAAGTCTGTAGGTTGGCTGACTCAATAACATGATGATGTCATAAAAAATCCAGGTTCTTTCTACTCGTCTTTTCCCATTGGCCAAAAATGCTGAAGTTCCAGGGGTTACATGTATTAACATTCAGAGGCAGAAAAATGAAGCATAAATTAATTTTTGCTTTTTTTTGTTTGCAGTACACGGGCCTCTCACTGTTGTGGCCTCTCCCGTTGTGTAGCACAGGCTCTGGACGCGCAGGCTCAGCGGCCATGGCTCACGGGGCCAGCCGCTCTGCGGCACTATGGGATCTTCCCAGACCGGGGCACGAACCCGGGTCCCCTGACTCAGGCAGGCCGACTCTCAACCATTGCGCCACCAGGGAAGCCCAATTTTTGCTTTTTATTAGTGGAGATACGGTGTCTCAGTAACCCCCTGTAGCAGTCTGCACCTACTCAAAAGAGACATCACCCAGTAGGTTAAAAACGGGAAGTTTTATATAAGAATTATTAACTAAAATAAAACAGAAACTATAAAATATAAGGAACCTCTATATGGTACCCTAGCACTAAGGGGGAGCCCTTGAGGAGCTCCGGCCTTGCTGAAGAAGGTGTGCTTCAGCCACAGGACAACAGGGAAATTGGCCCATCTGGAGTTGCTGGACAAATCATAGGCAGCCCCGCCCAGTGCAGGCCGGGAAGCAGGGGGTCACTTACCCATGGTATGGGTGGCCAGTGGGGGTCTGGGCTCCCTTGTGTAGCGTGGGGCCTGCACCGGGTTCGTGCCCCGGTCCGGGAGGATCCCACATGCCGCGGAGCGGCTGGGCCCGTGAGTCATGGCTGCTGAGCCTGCGCGTCCGGAGCCTGTGCTCCGCAACGCAAGAGGCCACAGCATTGAGAGGCCCGCGTACCGGAAAAAAAAAAAAAAAGGGGGGGGGGGCAGGGCTGGCAGGGAGGGGCTTGCTGAGGGAGCTTTCTGTATGCATTCTCCCCTTCCCATGACCCACTCTTTGGGTCCCAGGTAGCTGCATGCAGGCCAGCCAGGTTATGGCCAGGCCGAGGCTACAAGGTCACAGAGAGATGGTGTTCTGGGCTTGGGGCTCAGGCAGGTCTCACCCAAAGTCCCCCCACCCCCAGTTCAGGCTGTAAATTGCAGCAGCCTCTTCCTCCTGCAATGTCTCTCCAGCGGCCTCTACTGAGAAAGCTTATGATCATACTCACTTTAAAGGGGAAATGGTTACAGGAATTCCGTTATTACAGAGTGAATGTCCAAGAGTGCGTTCAGAGCTGAGAGGCAATAAATTAGGAACTGATACAGCCCTGGATGGCTTTCCCTCATATCCACCTGGCCAGAAGTGCATAACATGCCACATGCCTAAACCAATAACTGGATGGAATTAATCACCATATATGGCTTAAGCTAATCAAGATTTACCTCCCTAGGGCTGGAAAGGAGCTTTCTTTCCGGAGCACAAGACCCACAAGGCCAGTCAGGGCTCTGCCCTCAGGAAGAAGCCTGAGATTGGACATGGGCAGACAACCCACAGTGTGTGCTATCCCACACACCCCTTCTGTTTCAGTGGTTTGGGATACCCCTGGTCAGAAAATGAATGGCAGAAACCTAGAGTCTATTTCTTTTTAATTTTTTAAATGGTCTCTGAAACATAATAACTGTAGCAAGAGCATCTGAAAGCAGATGATACCCAAGAGCAGAATCTTATCGTATTTAAGGAGCTGAGTTAGAAGATTCTGTGTAAGTTTTTCATGATGTGAAAATTATCATTGTCTAGAAACTAGAGGCTTGTTATGAGAAGCAAAAATGTTAATCTTTGCTTGATATGAAAGGAGAATGGGAGAAACTTCAAGTATCCATCCAAAAAATTGATTAATTTTAATTGATTAATTAATTCTCACAGAAGCTCCAGAAACTATTTCATTACCCAACCACCTTCATCCTAGCCCTCTGATGGAACCTGGCTTTTCCTTTTATTACTTGCTGATCTCGTTGCTCTGTTGCACACTCGTTTGTCTTGGGTGACCTCATCTTTCTCTTTCTTGCCCTGCTTCCTCCATATGATAAATTCACATTTACCACCATACACTTCTTTAGCCACACCTTCTGTCCCCATTCAAAGGGAGTTGCACCAAAGGTGTGCTTGATGGTGAGAGTGTTGTTGGTCACAATGTTACCATTCTAGAAATTACATCTGCTCAGTCTGAAACATTATTTGGTGAATATTGCTCTTACCTGTGAAAAAGAATTAAATATATGGAGAAACAGACATTGTGGTCCATACACAATTTCATTTTTAAAAAGACTTTTTAACTTAATATACCACCACTTTCAATGGGATAAAGTTAAACTTACATTAAAAAATTCAAGTTGCTTTTCCTGCTAAAGAATTATCTCCTGTCAGCTCAATCAGTAGTCACCTCTAACACATGATAGGAATAATAATCCATTTAGAGAAAGCTACAAGAATTCACCACTGAGAGTCATATTTCTGGGTGACATGTAACAAAGCTTTCATAGCAGGCCAGTGTCATTTCCTTGAAGGCTGATGTGGGATATTGTTGCTGAAGAATATTCAAAAGCTGCCAAGACCTTCCTGAAGAACAGTATAACACCTTTATTTCACTGATTATGCCTACTTTGGGAGAAGGGGCATTGTATTTATTCACAAATATTGAGTATTGAGTTGAGTATATTCAAGACTCCAAAGCTTAACAATTAAGTTCTATTTGGATGTGTGACAATATTCAGACCTCATTTAACACATAACTAAAAAGTATAGGAAGCTCTAAGTAAAATTCGACTTGGAGATTTTATATTGGAACAGATACAAAATCTTAAATGTATCCTGTAACTGACTCAGGCTCAGCACCTCAATTTCCCCGGTGTAGGAAGAGATGAGTGTCAGATCTAGGCTGATATATGAGAGGGGTTCATCCCTCTGAGCAACCACCCTCTTCCCTATAAGCGCTCACTGTTACACCTGGTCTGGGACGTGCTCTCAGTTTCAGAATTTTCCCTCACTTTCCTCCCATCTTGATGGTCAAGCACTCCAATTACCATATCCTTTCTCAAACAGAAGTTAAGAAAGGACCCAAACAATATTGTGGGGGGAGTGAAGGTGGGAGGAAGGATTGTCCCTGCTTCAAGGTTATCAGGAAGCCTTTGTCATACAGCTGAGTAGTTAGAAACACAAGCTCTGGAGCCTGTGACTGCCTGGATTCAAATTCCGTGTTTGATCAGGTTATTATCCATACAACCTTGACAGTATTATTTAACTTCTTTGTGTTTCAGTTCGCTCTTCTGCAAAATGCAAATAAAAATCATACCTACTAGGCATGGTTGTTCTTAGA
Source organism: Phocoena phocoena (assembly GCF_963924675.1). Classification (NCBI taxonomy): domain Eukaryota; kingdom Metazoa; phylum Chordata; class Mammalia; order Artiodactyla; family Phocoenidae; genus Phocoena; species Phocoena phocoena. The sequence goes on from NC_089222.1 coordinate 105,598,289, forward strand.
TTAAATGATTTGATACACACAAAGTTCTTAAAATAATGCCTGGGACAAAGTAAGTGTATATCAAGTCAATGCAGAATAGTTTTCAAAATGGGGGATAAAAAAGTTGCTTGAAATATACAAGAAGTTTACATCATTTGAGTGTAAATAACTTATGAATATAAAAGTTTTCACTAATTTTGACTAGTAAAGCAAATGAGCAATTAAATGATTGAAATACTGAATTATATGTTAAGAAATTTTTAATTTGCACATAATTATTTGCTCAATTATGACAAGTGCTTCTGTAAAATTTTAAATACATTGAACTTTGTGAATTGTGCTATTCAATTAAATGAATATTTATTGAACAACTACTGTGTGTAAAGTTATTCCAATTTTCTGTTATCATTGGAAAAACCTCCCCAACACTCAGTGACATTATATAGTAACTAATTTATTATGCTCATTATGTTGTGGATCAGGAATTTGGGCAGATCACAGTGGTAATGGTTTGTCTTTGCTGCATAATAGCTGAGGTCTCAGCTGGGCTGAGATGGTTAAAACAGCTCAACTGAGATCATATGTCTAGAGCCTAATTTCTGGCTGGCTGCTGGGTTTCTCAATTCTCCTCCACATCACATCTGCTAAGATTGCAGTGTTCAGGTGGCTTCTTCACTCAAGTCCTATTCCTGGCACTGGGATGGCTAAAATAGATGGGGATGTCCAGGTATCTCTTTCTTCATGTAGCCTCTCCATGTGACTAGCTTGGGCTTCCTTAGAGCATGGACTTCTCATTCTTAGACTTCTCATTTAATGGTTCATGGATCTAAGAGCAAGTGTTCCAAGAAGCCAGACTAGAAGCTACAAAGCTTTTAATGACTGATCTCAGAAGCCCCAAAACATTACTTTTGCCACATTCTGTCATTCAGTAAGTCACTAAAGCTAGCACAAAATCAAGGGGAAGAAAATTAGAAATGGGGAAAAAAGCAAATAATTTGTATTTTTAAATCCATCTCAAGTCAATAAGTCGTTGACTTTATATATTTTTCAAGCTACTGCCTATGACAATCAACCATCTCAAAAGAATTGTTTACCAGGCCGTATCTACTCACTCCTTAATAGCCTCTAATCTAGTGTTAGCCCCCATTATAACACTAAAACTTGTCATGAAAAAGCCATTAATGACCTCCATGTTCTTAAATAAACTGGAAAACTTTCAGTATCATTTATGTTGACTTCCAAGTGGTTTTTAACAGTTAACACTTTCTTTAAAGATTCTCTCCCCTAGGTTTTTTGACACCATACTCTGGTTTTCCTCCTATTTCTCTGGCTGTTTCTTCTTAGTGTTTTTACTTCCTCCCTTTTTTCCACTCGTGTCCCTCTTCTTCATCACCATCATCATATCCCCACACACACACACGCACATAAGTTGTTACCTCTGTTTTAACTAGTACTCAATCCATTTATTTATCTTTATTTCTACTGCTCCTAATCTAGTCAAAGCCCAAACTCTCTAGCACCTGATTTCCTGCATCCTAATTGGTCTCCCTCAACGCCTTCCTCCACCTTCTAATCTGTTTTTCAAATTACACTCTGAATGATGATTTAAAGATTGAAGACCCTTGGATTATTTCCCAATGAATTTAAAATAAAATTTTAAATCTTACAAAGTCCTGCCTCAGCCCATTTCATGACACTCTCCCCTTTGCTGACTTTCTTTCAATTCCTCAACCTACCATGCTCTTAACATCTTAGGATCTTTCTCCATACTCAACTCTCCAGGTGGAAAATGCTATTCCTCCCTCCATTGCATTTGTGTCCTGGCTAACTCTCACTCACCCTACTCACTCCCACTCACCAAAGTCTCAGCTTAAGTATCATCACCTCAGAGACAACCTCATCTCTCTACCTAAAATAGGTCTTCCCACAAGTCTTTATCATTTTTCTTCATAAAATATTACTAATTGTAATTGAATATGTGCTTATTTTATTTCTTTAATATTGTCTCCAGTAAGTAGGATGTAAGTTTGATGAGGGCAGGAATACTATTTTTTTTTCTATAACCATTGTTGATATAATAGTGATAATTTTTCTCTCTGGATTCACATTACTTGATGTATATTCTGGATATAGGACTAGCTATGACTTTGGGTAAGTCATCTAATTTCTTATGCTTCAGTCCTCTTATCACAAAAATTTGGATAATAGTAAAATCTGTCTAATAGGGTTGTGGTAAGGACTTAATGAAATAATACATGTTAAGATCTGGCACATAGCATAATGTGCTCAATAAATATTTTCCATTAGTATTTCTATTATTATTATCCCTGGCACAGTGCCTAGAACACAGTTGGTGCTCAATAAACATTTAATTATGGGATGAATGGTGAAAATTAAACATTGCTTTAGAGAAAGTACTGTATTTCTATGTGATGTTCTATATTTTATTTATATACATTTTAGATATTTTAAAAGATATATTTTGAAAGATAAGGTAGTAGTACATGAAAGAACTAAGGGAAAGTTATTCTTTTTATATCAGGCTAAACATTTCCCTTTCTTCAATGCCTGCTCTGTATAAAACTAAAATATGTCTTAATTATCTCTTTACAGATCATGTAAAGGTTAATTCCAACTCATCCAAGTTGAATATTTACACATTTTGAATTAATGGCATTCTGATTGAGTTTTTCTGTATGTGTGGTTTATTCTAAATTAAAAGTAAGTTATACGTGCTGATAAATCATTAAATTTGATTCATTTAAGCATTTTTAATGAAATAATTGAATAAAATTTCTCATGAATAGAGTATATTCATGGAATTATATATTATGATAAGACAAAAATTGACCTGTGAAATTAAAAGAAAAAAGTTACCTATTTAAAAATGAAAAGGGAAAGAAGGAAAAGGGTTCGTTTCTCCATGGCATAATTAATGTTACTAATTTATAATATAGTTTGGCTTTAATATTCTAGGAAAAGATTCATAGATGATAATCAGGCTAGATTTGTAGGGGCCAGTATAATAACAATATTAAATTAAAAAAACAAAAAGCACTAATGCTTATACAATATTCCTTAAAAATAGTAAATTGAATATCATTAAAATTAGTTTTACATTATAATCACATGACACTCATTATAAGGCTCTTCCAATAATCCATAATTTTCCAACTCTCATAACTTTTTAATAACTTTTGTCCTCTTCCCTTACCACCAAATTTCCTATGAGAATTCACTCAAATTATAGCTCAATATCTTAAAAATTTTCAAATCAATTATTCATCCATTACTAAGCAGAAAAAATAATATTGCTATTTGTGGTTAAATACAGAAACAGGTTTACTCTTATATTTTTTAGTCAGATTTACTCTTTTTTTTAGTAATTCAATTTCATATTTTATTTCAGAATTAAATCTATTAATATTTCCAAAGGACATATTCAGGGGATTGAATTCACGTGTATACATTTGAATGTGTCTAATATGAAATTTTGTTCAATTATAATGGTTTATATTATTAAGCATAATTTGCCCAAATTTTGTTGCAAAATAATTCTTCCTATGAGAGTTTTTTATAGCATTCTTAAGACCACAAGGTGTGGGGCAGGGAGGTTGGAGAGGAGTATATATACATTTGGTAAGGAAATCTTAGAAAAGGCCCACTCATTTTATTAGGAAATGTTTTCTTAAGTAAGCAGTATTTTCCAATTCACTGTTTTTCTCTTTTTTTGTTTTTGTTTTTTTTTTTTTTTGCGGTACGCGGGCCTCTCTCTGTTGTGGCCTCTCTCGTTGCGGAGCACAGCGGCCATGGCTCATGGGCCCGCTCCACGACATGTGGGATCTTCCCAGACCGGGGCACAAACCCATGTCCCCTGCATTGGCAGGCGGACTCTCAACCACTGCGCCACCAGGGAAGCCCTGTTTTTCTCTTAAACCATAGAAAATCATGGCCATCCAAGATTTCATTTATATGCTTCTCCTTGAGAATGTCTAGGAATGGTAAATTATTTTATCTCATTACAGCCCTTTGGCCAACATGTATGCAATTTATTAGGATCATGAGAATAGTTGCATAAGATGTTAGTGGCTTCATTGTCTTCAAATTTACCAAAAATGTTTCCATATTCATTTTGTTAAATATCATCCTAAGTGAATTTAACTCTAATTCTTTGAAAATTACTGATTCCTGCATTGTTAACTCTCACTTAATCAGGGCATTCTGGTACCTGCAGATCCAATAGGAAGAACAATCCCATCCTGCTTTTCTTTCTTACTGGTTCACACTGTGACCCACCACCTCACTATCCCATTGCTGACATCACACAGGTGTGGCAGGCAAATTTTCTAAAATGCATCCCTGCCACCTGTGGCAGGCGCACATAGAGATGTCTCCCCATAACCTCCAGAGCCTGTGAATATGATGAGGTATCATTCCTGCGATTATGTTGTGTTCTGTGGTACAGTTGACTTTAAGACGGGGAGATTATCCAGGTGAGTCTGATTTGATCACACAAGCCTTTTAAAGCAGAAAGCTTTCTCCAGCTGATGATAGAAGAGCAAGTCAGAGAGATCTGAAGCATGAGGACTTGCTGTTATGAGGGTGGAAGGAGCCTCCTAAGAAGGGTTGCAGATGGCCTTACGGAGATAAGAACAGCTGCCCACTGATGGCCAACAAAGAGACAGGGACCTCTCTATTATAACTGCAAGGAACTAGATTTTGCCAATAACAGGAATTATGGGAAGATGCCGCGCTCCAGTTGAGAACAAATCCTGCTGGTAACCCTGTGTTCAGCCTTGTGAGACCCTGAGCAGAGAACCCAGCCACGCCATCCCAGAGTTCAGACTTACAGAACTGTGAGTAATAAATGGGTTTTGTTTTAAACTGCTAAATGTGGGGTAATTAGTTGTACAGCAATAGAAAACTAATTCAACTAGGAACAACCCTAATGTTCACCTAGTGATTCACTGAACTTACATGATGATTTGGGTCTCTAACAAAGTACTTAAATTTGTCATATGTTGGTATCCTAACCACTAAGCCAGCATGCACATTATAGCAACTATAGATTGCACTGGTCTTTTAAGTTCCTGTTCAACAGCAATAAACATTTTTATTATTATTTTAAAAACAAAAAAACATTGAACAAAATCTCCAGCGTTATATTCTGACACCTACATAATTTACTAATATGTGTCTGAAGGTTGAAGAACATTGATTGAAGCTACTTTCTTAGAAGGGAGATTTCATTTTCACCCCAGCTAGACCCATATTAGGAATCATTTTTAATAGTTTGATAATACTGCTTGTCAGCAGCAATGTACGTTCTTCTTCTAAAATGCACCTCTATCATCCAAAATATTGTTCATGATTGCCCACATATGCCTGCCACACATCTGTTTTCATCTTTTCTATCCCTACTCTTGGATTCCACTCTAGCTTTTCAATGCGTTGATTTCTTAAAATTTCATCAACCACAAATTAACCACCCATCCCCCCCTCCCATTTCCAAATGATTATCCACACCTGAAGACTTTACAACTTACAGTACTTCTCTGCTTGTCTGGCATTTCTTTTAAGACTATTTTCAATAATCCCAGCATCTTAAAACAATTTAAAAAATAGAGATGGATGTGAATGACTTATTAGCAGTCCAGATGAAAGAAATTAACAATTGATTTAATGTGAAAGATGAATAGAAGGTGAAATAAAAAATAACACCAAAGTTTCAAGAGTAGATGACTTGAAGGAAGATTATGCCAGTAACAATAACAACAAAAAAGGAAATGCAGAAGAAAAAGCAATTCTGGAAGGAAACAGTGAGTTGATTTTGGATATATTGGGATGTTTATTCAAATACTAAAAGGCGAGATTTGTACCATAAGATTTAAAATGTAACCTTATTTTACAACTTTATACTAAATCCTAATCTCCTCTCCCAAACTTTGGATTCTTCAACCCTTTATTATTAAATAAATCTTTATTTATCTTTACACCTAGAAACTTAATTTCATTTGTATATAATAAACTATTCTTAAACTACACTTAATGTGTGTATAAGCCCGTCTGCTCATTTAAGAAATCATCTTCTATTATATTTCTTTGTAATTCAGGGAGTGACAATCTTCTTTAGGGAATATTCTTCCAAACTTTATAGCTAGTTTGCTATTATGACCAAGCAAGGAAATTTCACTTCCAAGTGTAACCACAAACCCAGCTACTTTCCTCTGTAAACTATTGTTCCAACATATTTCAGCCTGAAATTTTCCAGCTGTGCTCAAGGGCTTCTCACAACCACATGGAAACTATTTCTTGGGGCTTATTTTTAATTACAGCCTTTACTCTTTTTTGGTTCTTCAGATATTTCTGCTCCCAAGGTTACATGATGCTCCAGAGACATAACATTAGTGACACCACCACTGTATGATATTGTACAATAAGGAATATCATTGGACAGATGGAAGCATTACCACAGAATTTGGATTTGTTTTTGTAGTTTATTCAGAAAGATGTCCATATTGCCATTAATGTGTGTGCTTTGAACTCATCAGATGTTATTCATCTGGTTAGATGCCTATAAATATACCACACAACTAGGATCCCACAGACTGTCATGCTAAGCAAGATCCATACCCTTAATGACAGAAGTGGTAACATGCATTACACAGCTCTCCATCAGGAAAATGTAGTAAAGAACATTGTGTAATATGTCTATCTTAAGAAGCAAGCTCCTAATGACTGATGGATCTTTCTGGCAAAGCTTTCAAGCAGACTCTCAAGTGAAGTCATGTTTATTTCTCATAAATGACCAAAAGTAACCAGAAAGTTCAATAAGGTAGATATAAATGTTTTCAGTTCAGTCTGAAATAATCATAGTGGATATATTCCTAGTTATTCCTCAAATTATTAGAATCTCAAAAGTTCTGGTTAATTCTAAAGTAAATCCAGAATTTGTGTATTCCAAGAAGGGTTAAAGAGATTCAAGATGTAATCTATCCAATCAGGACTCAGGGCCCACTGTACTTCTTAAGGACTATTCCAGAATTGACCAAGAAGATTAAAATGATTACTATGCTCCAGATATCACAATAGAGGATCCGCCAGTGACTTTTGCCTTAACTGTTTAGAGCCTTTTTAGTTAAAAGTGTCCATACACTATCATCAGTATTTTTTTTTTTCCAGTGAAGTGTGTATGAGGAAAGAGGAGGAGTGAAAGTAGTGTTTATTACTGAAAATTAATTCATGTAAAAGTGCTGCTTATACAAGATAGTTAATCATATAGGATAATTCCCTTTCTACAGATGATGAATCTGAGATTCAGGAACACAAAATGACTTTCCAGTAAGCGTTGAGCAAGATCTGAACTAAGGTGTCTTGTTTTCATTTTGATTCTAATTCCCATACTTCTTCGACTATAAAACATGGTGCCCTCAAACTTATCACATTATTAATAGAATTTTTGTTTGAAAAATTACTATTGCCAGAGTTAAATAGCACAAATAACTATGCTATAAAACGATGGATTTCAAGGTTAGGGTCCCCTAAGTAGCAGCAGCTGCATCACCTGGGAAATTGTTAGAAATGTACACAGTCTTAAGCTCTGGTCCTAATGAATCAAAGTCTCAGGGAGTGAGCCTTGGCAATCTGTGTTTTAACAAGGCCTCCAGCTGATTCTGAGACACACTCAAGTTTGAGCTCTAGAAATAGTAATTCTCAATATTTGTGCATCATTATCACCTGTACAACTTTTTAAACTCAGATGCACTCCCTATAGTTACTTGCATCTGTGTAATTCTCACTTACACAAGGTTAAGTGACATTGCTATAGAATGTTCGTGAGAGCAGTGAAATTCAATTGTTTAACAAAGAGTTTCATTATTTTCACATGTTTTGTCAATCTAAATATACATTACAGCAGTGGTTCTCAACTACGGGCAATTTTCCACAATATACTTCACAACATTTTCACTATTGTGAGACTGAATTTTATTTGTAAGGATTTCATGTCAGATTTTAATTAAATATAATTTTTAGGTTTTGGGGGCTGTGAGTAGAACCACGGTATGACATAATATATTTAGATTAACAAGATATATATATATATTTTTTGCCTTCTAGATATATGTAGACTTGCCTTCTATCTATCTAGACTCTACATATGGTTATAGAGATATGAAGTCTTTGAAGAATAATATGAACAAGTGTAGGGTAAAACACCAACCAGAGTGGAAAAGCCTCATTGAATATACTGGTTTCATGGACTGAATTGTGTTCCCCCAGTATTCAAATATTGGAAGCCTAACCCCCAGTGTAAGTGTGTGTGGAAATAGGACATTCAAGGAAATAATTAAGGTTAAATGAGATCATTTAAGGAAATATTTAAGGTTAAATAAGGTCATAAGGGTGGGACCCTAATCCAGTAGTACTGGTGTCCTTATATATAAGAAGATAGGAGACACACTAAAGAATTCAGTCTGTCTCAGAACATGCACAGAGAAAAAGCCATAAGACAACACAGTAAGAAGGTGTCTATTTACAAGCCAGGAAGAGAACTCTCACCAGAAACCAACCCTTCCGGCACCTTGATCTTGGGCTTCTAGGCTCTAGAACTGTGAGAAAATAAATCTATGTTGTTTAAGCTACCCAGTCTGTGGTATTCTGTTATCACAGCTCAAGCAGACTAATACACTGGGTGTCTATAGGGTCTCCAGAAAAGACTACTTTTTATATTGGGGATAAACTAGTCCTAAAGAATGACTATATTTACCCACCCAAAAATGACTTAAAAGCAGAGTTTGAATGGACCAAACTTATTTGTAAGTAATGCAACTTGCCAGAACAAAGTACAGAACTTGTTAAAGGAATGCAACAAAATCTAGCACTCAACAACAAGAAATTGACCATGTCTAGCATCCAATCAAAAATTACTAAATGCACCAAGAAGTAGGAAAATGTAAATCTTTTTTTTAAATGTATGTTTAAAATTGCCTATGCTTTTTAAAATATTTATTTATTTATTTTGGCTGCACTGGGATCTTTGCTTCGACATGTGGAATATTTAGTTGCAGCACACATGCAGGATATAGTTGCCTGACCAGGGATTGAACCCGGGCCCCCTGCATTGGGAGCGTGAAGTCTTACCTACTGGATCACCAGGTAAGTCCCAGGAAAACATAAATCTTAACCCGGAAAAAAAAAAAAGAATCAATCAATATAAACAGACCAAGGAATAACAGACATGATGAAATTAGTGGACAAAGACTTTAAAGCAACTAAAGACTTTGTAAATATGCACAGAATTTAAAAGAGAACATAAATATAATGAGGAAAGAATTGGAAGATATAAAAAATACTCGAATGAGACTTCCAGAAATGAAAAATACTTTGTCATGAACATTTCACTGGATGGGTTGTCAGCAAATTAAACAGTTCAGGAGGGAAAAAGAAAAGTAAATGGAAGACATTGCAATAGAAACTGCCCCCCCAAAAAGCACAGAGAAAATCAAGTGAAAATAAAAATGAACAGAGCCTCACTGTCCTGTGGGACAATATCAATCAGCCTAACCTGTGTTTATGGTATCTCCAGGTAGGGGAAAAAATGTGAAAGAAAAGGGTAGAATAGAAAAAAATATTTGAAAAAAATGACAATTTTTTTCCAAATTTGATAAAAACTGTAAACCCACAGACTCAAATAGCTTAATAAATCCCAAGCAAGATAAAGAAAAAAAGGAAACTATACTGCGAACATCATAATTGATGAAAACAATAATAAAGAGAAAACCTTAAAAGCAGCCAGAGGCAAAGGAAGATTCATTATGTATAGAGGGCAATGATAAGAATGATTTTAGACTTCTTGTTGTCAAAAATAAGAATGAAGCTACATTTTAACATCCTGAAATAAAACAAAAAGTCAACCTAGAATCTTGTAGCCAGAATAAATATCTTTTAAAACTAAAATTGAAATGAAAAACTTTTCAAAAAAGTTGAGAGAATTCATAGTTAACAGTCAGGAATTAGGAAGAATGATAATGGAATAGAACAGGCAGAAGAAAAATGCTACCAGATGAAAACTTGAATATACACAAAAGAAAGAAGAACATCTCAAAAATCGTATGTGGGCAAATGCAAAAATCTTCATCATCAATTTTAATTTATTTAAAATGTCATTTTAAAAAAACATTAAATAAATTTTTCTCTCCAAACCTGTATGTTTTTGAAGCAAGTTTCCCATGCATTTATTTCTGTAAATTTTTTACTTTTTACCCTGAGGGTAAATTGCAAGTAGAGTCAATTTGAGAGAACTCTGTATCTTAATTTCATCTCTGTAATTATTATCCACTCTTTATCATTCTGTTTCTTTTCCCTTTATGTTGCAGCTTTGTAGCCAGTGAGTGTGGATGACATTTAACTACTTTAATATGTAGCCAATTCTGAAGCACCTTCAGTCACTTCAGCACATAACAATCACTCTCCAAGACACGCTGTGTGGTAATGTAGGTGCTGGAATTCTCAGCCAGCAAAAGAATGTAAATAGTTTACAAAGAGTGACATAGCAAATTCATTAAATAGGGAAGAGCCTAGGCTTTCTCACTGTCTGCCAAAAGATACTCAGCTCAGTTTTAAGGATCTACATTCCTGCAAATTATGTACTGAACACCATCATTGGGATTTTTTTGTTCTTTTTTTTCCCTGAATAATAAATTCAATGAACATTGTTAAAATACAGTTTAGTAGTTTAATGATCCAACTGTTTTTCAAATAAAGGTAAAGTCCATTCAACTATCAAATTATACAAATTCATGGCTGAATGGAGAATTATGTTGTAGTAAAAAAGTGAAATATTATCACCAGAATCAAACATATTTTCAAAGGGATTTTTTTTTTTTACCCAAAAAGTTCTAATCCTTAAACTTTAAGCATATCTTGTACAAGGTATTTTCTGGGAAAATAAATATAAAATTGAAGGAAAAAGAAAACTAGTAAAAAAAAATCCTTAAAGTTTTTAATGTTCAGTGTTGGAATTTACATAGTATAGCAGGAAGCAAAAAGCTAATCTTCTTGTTCTCTTTCTTATAAACCCTCCAGTGGCTTCCCACAGAATATGGAACAAAATCTACTAATCCTTGTCATTTCATTCACTGGCCTTAATGTTCTGGCCTCTGCTGACATGACAGGTCATCTTCTGCCATTCTCAGCCCACCGTGCTCAACAGGTTCAAGCCCTATTGACCTAGTAACATCCTTTCAGTCTGTTGACCTTGCCAAACTCCTTTCCCCTGAGGACCTCCCCAAATGCTGTTCCCTCTGCCTGGAACACGTTCCACCTGTATAACATCACCTCCCTCCTTCCTCTCTTCTCATCTGTATCAATTTAAAATATTTTATTATATTCTTTATTTTCCCTTCATTATGTTTAATTCACATAGTAATTATGTCTTTTTATATCTTTGCAATGGCGTTGTATTCCAGTAGGGAGGTATCATGTTTTTGTCTCTCCCTGAACATCCAGAAAGTATGCCTGGCACAGAGTAGGAACTTCATGTTTGTGGAATGAGTGAACAGCTTGATTTGCACATGAATTCATGAATGCTTTTTACCACAAATGCCATTTCATTCTTAGATGAAACCCACAAACTGTGGTGGTATTTGTTATTATTTTATATGCTCTAGTGGGCCTTTCAAGAACACTGTATATTGAAATTGATTCATTTGGCATTACATGGATTCCTAGTTGTAATATGGAGGAACAGTTAAAAGCATCATATGTGAACATTTAGGGGTACCAGATGCATAGAAATTCTAATGTTCCTTCCCCAAAAATGTGTGCCATACACGTGTGAACTTATACTAGAAAACGGAAGCACTCGTTTATGATAAGATGTTATAAAGTGGAAAGGAAAATTGGAGCAGGTAGTGGAAATCCCTGTTCCAATATGAGAACTCAGCATTCTGCTGGCATGGCAAGGCGAATCTGTGTCACAACATCTCCACACTGTGGCCAAATCCAGAATCATTTACTACTCTGTGGGAACATAAGCTTTTCATGTCTTAAGTAAGAGTAATGCACCCAAGCATTCATTTAATATTAAATGGAACTAATTTGAATACTTTCTTGAAAATTAATCTTTCAGAATTTTATTAGTACCCCTTAATCATCATGGCTTAATGTCACACTGGCATAGTTTACTGTGGCTGCTTTTCTAATGGCCCACTCCTCTGTCTTTCATCCTACTCATATCCAAAAGCAATTATTTTAAAAACTCAAATACATGATTTAGAAAAAAATTGTAACTATATTATATCTCTCTTCCTCTATTTTAACAGTAACTTCCTTTATCAACCATTACTCCTTTCCCCCCAAATTATCTACTATACAATAACCTGAGTTCTGACCTTAAGCTTAAATTTTATAGTTATTTCAAATCTTTGTGCCATTACATTGAATATTTAAGATCTACTGTTTTCATATATACTCACTTCAAAGTGCCTTTGTGCACACCCCTCTACTTCTAGTATTGAGTGAGAAGTAAAGAGATTTCCTAAATGAAGGGAAAAGGGAGAAAATGCTTTAAAACTAAGTTATGTAGCTAAATTTCCCAATCCTGCTTGGTCAGCCTTTCTGATAACAAAAAAATTTGAGTTAAAGTGAACTCTTAAAGCATCTGGCACTTGATAATGAATTTGACTGCTTTGTTTAAAAATATTAATCTATAAAATCCCTTGATTGGCTTGTCTGTTAGTACTTTTACTATGTAATAAAGGCATTTTGTTAACTAAAATTCCTCATTCTTCCTTCATCCAACATTTACAGCTTTCTATATTAGATTCTATAGATGGCACAGTAAAGATTTTTCCCAAATATGTACCTCCTAGAGGGATGGAACAATGTTATCACCTCCTTTTGTTTCCTCATAAACTCCTAACATAATTTGATATCTATAGTGGAAATCTAATAATATTAGAATGACTAAATAGGCAGATAATTGTTTAATCATTTTATTATGTGTTGGTCTTTGTAACTGAATCATATATGATGTGTTAACATGCCATGTGACTTTTACCTAGTTTCTTAATTTTTCTGGGATTTTCATTACTCATATGTCAAATTTAATTTGGTTAAATTAGGTTAATTTTCTCTAAGGCCTCTTCCAGATTTAAGATGCTATGGTGATTCTGCATGTGAAAATAATAATAATTTTATTAAGAATTATAAGTAATAACAAATATAAATTTTTTAATCAAATGCCTAAGATTTAGGATTTACTATGACATTTTTTAGAGAAGTACTTGAAGGAGAAAGCTACTGTAAGTCTAAAAATATGAACTGGACCATACAAATGTTATTGATAAAAGACTTGAGTACATGGAATACCAAAATTATATTGTTATATCTGAGGAACTGGTTGTGTCATATGCTGACAGATTAATTAGTTAAAAAGAAAAACACAAACTAATCCCATTAATTCAATGGATGTAGCTAAAAAAGATGAACATAATAGGCATTATCACTAAAATTCCTGGCCCAAAGTCATTTTTAAAACCTTAGGGCTTTAGGGAACTTCCTTGGCTGTCTAGTAGTTAAGACGCCACACTTCCAATGCAGGGGGCACGGGTTTGATCCCTGGTCAGGAACTATGATCTCACATGCCCCGCGGCAAGGCCAAAAATTAAAAAACCAAAACCTTAGGGCTTTGGAAGACACTTCTGTCAGTGGGGGAAAATGAAGCTAGATTGTTTGACTATACTTCATTCGTCCTGTAACTGTTTCTGGAAACTATTGTTTGGTAAATGCCCTGAAGATGAGAAAGTCCCTACAAGAGTGATAAATAGAAAGAGAAGTAAGAAACAATCAAAGAATTGGAATCAAATTACATAATTAGTTAAAATAGCATTAGAAATGCTTTAAAACTAAGTTATAATCAGAACTTCGTTAGAGTGTTTAAACAATGCATTACACTTTTAGCCTTTCTTTTAAAATTATTCTCTCAATAGGCACCGGTAACCTATGAATCTTCAAATTCAGTTCTAGTTCCTTCACCTCGCTTCACCATGATGCTGTGACCATCTACTTAGACCCTTTCTTAGCACCACTTATGCAACTCTACCTGGTTCTTTTTCAGCATCCTAAAAATAGTCATTCCAGAAGATTCTATCCCACCAATATTTTCTTGTTTTTTCAGGGTGTTACATGTGTTTCAATATCATCATTGACCAGTTACATGGTTCTCAGCTGCCTTCTCAATATCTCTGTAAGGAATAGATAAAAGTCAATGCGTTTAAAACTGAACTTTCTTTTCAAAACCAGCACATCCTTCTGAAATTTCTGTTTCTATTAATGACCTTGTAGTTATCTGTGAATCTTACATGGCATCCCCACACCCCATGCTCAATCGGACTCTGAATCTTTTCATTCTTATCTTAATACTCTTTCTCACAACTGTCTTTTCTTTCCCACTTCCAGTGCCACCCTCCTAGCTACAGGTACCTCTCTATCATCTCTTGCCTGGAATCTTGCAGTGGTTTCTTAAGTATGCTTCACATATCAGATTCATCATTTTTACAATATGTCTTGATTTATTGCGTACCATTTTAGTATTTCTAAAGCACACAGCAAATCTTCTAATTCCCTGCTGAAAAGCCCTGTATGTATCTTTCCACTCTATGGGAACAATATAGAAAACCCTAATGGTGGGCTTCCCTGGTGGCGCAGTGGTTGGGAGTCCGCCTGCCGATGCAGGGGACACGTGCCCCGGTCTGGGAGGATCCCACATGCCGCAGAGCGGCTGGGACCGTGAGCCATGGCCGCTGAGCCTGCGCGTCCGGAGCCTGTGCTCCGCAGCAGGAGAGGCCCACGTAACGCAAAAAAAAAAAAGAAAACCCTAATGGTCAAAGCTTTTCCTGAGCTTCCTAAATTACATTTCCTCCTGTTCTCTACCTGTCTCCATGTTCAAGTGGAACCAAGCCATCCCCAGTTCTCTACGGTTGCTCTTAGTTTCAGGCAGAAGCTCAAGGTGTTACCTTCCCCTGTAGTGCCCTCTTTACTTCCATCCCAGCCTTTCACCGCTTTGCTGCTTTGACCAGCTCGTTACCTTCCTTGATTCCCTCCGGTCAGAGTTTACTTCCCCACCCTCCTCCAACTCTTATTTTCCTTCAGAAAATTCCTTCCAATATTCATGTTTTTGAACTGTTTCAAATATATAAGAAGATACAGAGAAGAATACAATTAACAAAGAATTAAAAACATAGCTGAGGATCTCAGAACGCTTTCCCAAAGGAATTCTTCTCCCTCTCTCTGAGGTAACCATGATCATAATCATAATTTTGGTATTTTTCATTCATGTGCATTCATTATAATTTATATGTATATATGTAAATATATATATACACATACATAAAAATATTTATATATAAATGCATATTTCTAATTATATATTCTAAATAATATGTAATATAGCTTTTAATTTTTTAAAATGTATTAAAATGATGTCATGTTATTCATCTTATCCTATGATTTAGGGGGATTTGGTGGGATGGGGGTGATTAACATTTAGCCTTGCTGATACATGTAATCCTAATTCATTTATTTTTATTAATATAGAGTATTCCATCATCATTATATACAATTTTCTATCCATTCTCCGTGTTGACATTCAAACTTTCTCTGCTTTTCTTTTAATATTACCAGAAAAGTTGTTAAAACAATTTCCTTGTACATATATTCAAGAGGTTTTTTCTGAGTTTATATGCCTAGAAGTTAAATTTTGGAGTTGTAGGATTTGTTCCAATATTCACTCCCAGCGTTGTTCCCATTGTTCCACATTCTCACCAAAACTTGGTATTTTCAGGGCTTTTCAACTTTTGTTAATCTAAGAGATGCAGCTTCTTTCTTATTGTGGTTTTAATTTGTACCCTCCAGATTATTAACTAACTTGAACAAATTTTTTTCTTTTTATTTTAATTAATTTTTATTGGAGTATAGTTGCTTTACAATGTTGTGTTAGTTTCTACTGTACAGCAAAATGAATCAGCTATATATATATATATATCCCCTCTTTTTTGGATTTCCTTCCCATTTAGGTCAACATGGTGCATTAAGTAGACTTCCTGTGCTATACAGTATGTTCTCATTAGTTGTGTATTTTATACATAGTATCAATAGTGTATATGTGTCAAATCCAATCTCCCAATTCCTCCCCCTCTTAGTATCCATACATTTGTTCTCTACATCTGTGTCTCTATTTCTGCTTTGCAAATAAGATCATCTATCCCATTTTTCTAGATTCCACATATATGTGTTAGTATATGATATTTGTTTTTCTCCTTCTGACTTCAGACTGTATGACACTCTCTAGGTCCATCCATGTCTCTACAGATGACCCAATTTCGTCCCTCCATTGTGTATATGTACCACATCTTCTTTATCCATTCATCTGTTGATGAACACTTAGGTTGCTTCCATGTCCTGGCTATTGTAAATAGTGCTGTAGTGAACATTTAGGTCTATTTAGGTCTGCTGCCCATATTTTAATTAGGTTTTCTTTTTTTTTTTTTAATATTGAGCTGCATGAGCTGCTTGAATATTTTGGAGATTAATCCTTTGTCAGTTGCTTTGTTTGCAAATATTTTCTCCCATTCTGAGGGTTGTCTTTTCATCTTGTTTATGGTTTCCTTTGCTGTGGAAAAGCTTTTAAGTTTCAGTAGGTCCCATTTGTTTATTTTTGCTTTTATTTTCATTCCTTTAGGAGGTGGGTCAAAAAAGACCTTGCTGAGATTTATGTCAAAGGGTTCTGCCTATGTTTTCCTTTAAGAGTTTTCTAGTGTCTGGCCTTACATTGAGGTCTTTAATCCATTTTGAGTTTATTTTTGTGTATGGTGTTAGGGAGTGTTCTAATTTCATTCCTTTATATGTAGTGTACAGTTTTCCCAGCACCACTTATAGAAGAAGCTGTTTTTTCTCCATTGTATATTTTTGCCTCCTTTGCCATAGATTAGGTGACCATAGGTGTGTGGGTTTATCTCTGGGCTCTCTATTCTGTTCCACTGATCTGTATTTCTATGTCTGTGTCAGTACCATACTGTCTTAATTACTGCGGCTTTGTAGTAGAGTCTGAAGTCAGGGAGCCTGATTCCTCCAGCTCCGTTTTTCTTTCTCAAGATTGCTTTGACTATTCGGGGTCTTTTGTGTTTCCATATAAATTGTAAAAATTTTTTGTTCTAGTTCTGTGAAAAATGCCATTGGTAATTTGATAGGGATTGCATTGAATCTGTAGATTGCTTTGGATAGTAGAGTCATTTTCACAGTATTGATTCTTCCAATCCAAGAACATGGTATATCTCTCCATCTGTTTGTGTTGTGTTGGATTTCGTTCATCAGTATCAATTTTCTGAGTACAGGTCTTTTGCCTCCTTAGGTAGGTTTATTCCTGGGTATTTTATTCTTTTTGTTGCAATAGCAAATGGGATTGTTACCTTAATTTTTCTTATCTTTCATTGTTAGCGTATAGGAATGCAAGAGATTTCTGTGTATTAATTTTGTATCCTTTGACTTTACTAAATTCATTGATTAGCTCTAGTAGTTTTCTGGCAGCATCTTTAGGATTTTCTATGTATAGTATCATGTCATCTGTAACCAGTGAGAGTTTTACTTCTTCTTTTCCAGATTGGATTCCTTTTACTTCTTTTTCTTCTGATTGCTGTGGCTAGAACTTCCAAAAGGATATTGAATAGTTGTGACAAGAGTGGACATCCTTATCTTGTTCCTGACCTTAGAAAAAATGCTTTCAGTTTTTCACCATTGAGAATAATGTTTGCTGTGGGTTTGTCATATACAGCCTTTATTATGTTGAGGTATGTTTCCTCTGTGCCCACTTTCTGGAGAGTTTTTAATCATAAATCGGTGTTGAATTTTGTCAAAATCTTTTTCTGCATCTATTGAGATGATCATATGGCTTTTATTTTTCACTTTGTTAATATGGTGTATCACATTGATTGATTTGTGTATATTGATGAATCCTTGTATCCCTGGGATAAATCCCACTTGATCATGGTGTATGATTCTTTTAATGTGTTGTTGGATTTGGTTTGCTGAGGATTTTTGCGTCTAAGTTCATCAGTGATATTGGTCTGTAATTGTCTTTTTTTGTGATATCTTTGTCTGATTTTGGTATCAGGGTGATGGTAGCCTCATAGAATGAGTTTGGGAATGTTCCACCCTCTGCAATTTTTTGGAAAAGTTTGAGAAGGATAAGTGTTAGCTCTTCTCTGAATGTTTGATAGAATTAACCTGTGAAGCCACCTGGTCCTGGACTTTTGTTTGTTGGAAAATTTTAAATCACAGTTTCAATTTCAGTGCTTGTGATTTGTCTATCTGTATTTTCTATTTCTTCCTGGTTCAGTCTCAGAAGGTTGTGCTTTTCTAAGAATTTGTCCATTTCTTCCACGTTGTCCATTTTTTTGGCATATAGTTGCTTGTACTCATCTCTCATGATCCTTTTTATTTCTGCAGTGGCAGTTGTTACTTCTCCTTTTTCATTTCTAATTCTGTTGATTTGAGTCTTCTCCCTTTTTTTCTTGATGAGTCTGGGTTAAGATTTATCAATTTTGTTTATCTTCTCAAAGAACCAGCTTTTAGCTTTATTGATCTTTGCTCTTGTTTTCTTTGTTTCTTTTTCATTTATTTCTGCTCTGAACTTTATGATTTCTTTCCTTCTACTAACTTTGGGTTTTGTTTGTTCTTGTTTCTCTAGTTGCTTTAGGTATAAGGTTAGATTGTTTATTTGAGATTTTTCTTGTTTCTTGAGGTAGGATTGTATTGCTATAAACTTCCCTCTTAGAACTGCTTTTGTTGCATCCCATAGGTTTTTGGTCATCGTGTTTTCATTGTAATTTGTTTCTAAGTATTTTTTTTATTTCCTCTTTGATATCATCAGTGATCTCTCGGTTATTTGGTAATGTATTGTTTAGCCTCCATGTGTTTGTACTTTTTACCGTTTCTTTTCCTGTAATTGATTTCTAATCTCATAGTGTTGTGGTTGGAAAAGATGCTTGATACAATTTCAGTTTTCTTAAATTTACTGAGGCTTGATTTGTGACCCAGGCTGTGATCTGTCCTGGAGAATGTTCTATGAACATTTGAAAAGAAAGTGTGTTCTGCCACTTTCAGGTGGAATGTCCTATAAATATCAATTAAGTCTGTTTGGTCTCTTGTGCCATTTAAAGCTTGTGTTTCCTTATTTATTTTCTGTCTGGATGATCTGTCCATTGGTGTAAGTGGGATGTTAAAGTCCCCCAGTATTTTTGTGTTATTGTCAATTTCCCCATTTATGGCTATTAGCATTTGCCTTATGTATTGAGGTGCTTCTATGTTGGGTACATAAATATTTACAATTGTAATATCTTCTTCTTGGATTGATCCCTTCATCCTTCTGTAGTATCTTTCCTTTTGTCTCGTAATAGTCTTTATTTTAAAGTCTATGTTGTCTGATATGAGTATTGCTACTCCAGCTTTCTTTTGATTCCCATTTGGATGGAATATCTTTTTCCATCCCCTCATTTTCAGTCTGTATGTGTCCCTAGGTCTGAAGCGGGTCTCTTGTAGACAGCATATATATGGGTCTCGGTTTTCTATCCATTCAGCTAGTGTGTGTCTTTTGGTGGAGAATTTAATCCATTTACATTTAAGGTAATATAGATATCTATATTCCTGTTACCATTTTCTTAATTGTTTTGAGTTTGTTCTTACAGGTCTTTTCCTTCTCTTGTGTTTCCCAGCTAGAAAATTTCCTTTAGCATTTGTTGTAAAGTTGGTTTGGTGGTGCTGAATTCTCTTAGCTTTTGCTTGTCTGTAAAGCTTTTGATTTCTCCATCAAATCTGAATGAGATCATTGCTGGGTAGAGTAATCTTGCTGGTAGGTTTATTTCCTTTCATCACTTTAAATATGTCCTGCCACTCCCTTCTGGTCTGCAGAGTATCTGCTGAAAAATCAGCTGATAACCTTATGGGGATTCTCTTGTAGGTTATTTGTTGATTTTTTCCCTTGCTGCTTTTAATATTTTTTCTTTGTATTTAATTTTTATTAGTTTGATTAATATGTGTCTTGGCATGTTTCTCCTTGGATTTATCCTTTATGGGACTTTCTGTGCTTTCTGGACTTGGGTGACTATTTCCTTTCCCATGTTAGGGAATTTTTATACCATAATCTCTTCAAATGTTTTTGCATGCCCTTTCCCTTTCTCTTCTTCTTCTGGGACCCCTATAATTTGAATGTTCATTCATTTAATGTTGTCCCAGAGGTCTCTGAGACTGTCCTCATTTCTTGTCATTCTTTTTTCTTCATTCTGCTCCTTGGCAGTTATTTCCACCATTCTGTCTTCCAGCTTACTTATCTGTTCTTCTGCCTCAGTTATTCTACTACTGTTTCCTTCTAGTATATTTTTCATTTCAGTTATTGTGTTGTTTATCACTGATTGTTTGTAGTGCTTCTAGGTCCTTGTTAAACATTTCTTGTATCTTCTCAAGCCATGCCTCCATCTATTTCTGAGATCTTGGGTCATCTTTACTATCATTACTCTGAATTCTTTTTCAGGTAGATTGCCTATTTCCTCTTCATTGATTTGGTTTTGTGGGATTTTACCTTGCTCCTTCATCTGCAACATATTTCACTGTCTTCTGATTTTGTCTAACCTACTGTGTTTATGGTCTCCTTTCTGCAGGCTGCAGAGTCATAGTTTCTCTTGCTTCTGTTGTCTATCCCCTGGTGAGTGAGGTTGGACCTGGGGCTTGTGTAGGCTTCCTGGTAGGAGGGACTGATGCCTGTGCTCTGATGTGTGGAGCTGAGTCTTTTCCCTCTGAAGGGCAGGACCATGTCAGGTGGTGTGTTTTGGCTTCTGTCAGCTTAGTATGACTTTACACAGCCTGTCTGCTAATGGGTGGGGCTGTGTTCCTGTCTTGCTTGTTGTTTGGCATAAGGTATCCAGCACTGGAGCCTGCAGGCAGTTGTGTGGGGCCAGGGCTTGGTGTTGATATGGTTACCTCCAGGAGCGCACACACTGATTAATATTCCCTAGGCCTGGGAATTAATCTGGTGGTCCAGAGTCCTGGACTTGAAGCTCCCACCCTGGAGGCCAGGGAAGCAAGAACCCACAGGCCACACACTTTAAATATGTCCTGCCATTCCCTTCTGGTCTGCAGAGTTTCTGCTGAAAAATCAGCTGATAACCTTATGGGGATTCCCTTGTAGGTTATTTGTTGATTTTTTCATGGACTTGAAGCTCACACCCTGGCCAGGGAAGCAAGAGCCCACAGGCCACACAGTGCACCCAGAGAAAAAAGAAAGAAAAGGAAGAAAAGAAAACAGATGTACAAAACCCAAGACAAATAGCAAAACAGCAAACAAACAGCAGCAACAGCAACACGACACACACCCATGCAGAAAAAGAAACAAGCAAACAAGAGAACAAATAAACAGAAGAACTCAAAAATAAGAACAGTTGGTAAGGACTAAACTAAGAAAAACAAAAAAGCAAAGAAAACATAAAATATATACACAAAAACAATCAAAGAAAATAAAGAAATAAATTTAAAAAATAAAATACAAAGAACAAAAACAAGAAAACCACAAAACAGCTAAAAAGTTAAGTAAAAATAGAAAACTAAAAAATATATATTTAAAAAAATACAAAATATCAAAATAAAAGGTAAACAATAATAAAAGCAACAACACCAACAACTGAACAAAATGAAACAAAAAAAGAATATCAGTAAGGCCCCAGAATATCCTGGGGCCTCCTCTGTCAGTGTCCTTGCTCCCACAATGAGCCAAAGCCAATCCCCACCTCCCCCGGAGGTCTTCCAATACCTCTAGGTAGGTCTTTGGACTGGCTGTGGGCACTATGGGGACAGCTCAGACTCTGAACTGGCCTGACTCCTGTGTGTACTTGCCCCCCAGTGTCCACCGCTACAAAGGTTAGACCTGTCTCAATTGTGGGAACACTCATTGTCTATTCAGGTATTCCACAGATGCAGGGTTAACTAAGCTGATCTCAGGGATTTAATCTCCGGTTTATGCAGCTGCACGGAAGGATTCCTGTTCTCTTCCTTAGTTGCATTGCCCCTGGGGCTCAGCTTTGGTTTTGACCCCACCTCTGCATGTGCACCACCCTCAGGCATCTGTTCCTTGCCCAGGCTAGAGGGAGCGAAAGCAGCAGCTGCTTGAGGCACAATTACTCACTCAAGGCAGGGAGGGGTATGGCAGCCACAATTGAGGTTTATGTGAGTTGCCTGCAGGGGTGGAACCAGCAGGCAGTTGCAACAGACTGTGGTGTGCTTGCTCTGGTGGGAGTCCCTCCCAGTGACCACAGAGGCAGGAGCTTGTGTATGGAGGCCATGGTGACCCCATCTCCTGAGCACCTCTCAACAATGGCACCTCACTTTCCAGGCAGACCACACTTCCTCTAGGGGCATTCCCAGCCTCACATCCCCTCACTCCCATCCCCTCTGCTGTATCCGTGCAGCCAACAGTGCTCCTCTCCCTAGATCTGTTCTCCCAACTCCACACTTTAGCACTCAGCCCCTGCCACCATCTGCAGACTCTCATCACAGACAGGGGCACCCAGGGCTGATTCCCAAGGAGGCTTTGGGATGGGCGACACTCAGGCTCCCGGAGCCCATGGGCAGAGGAGACCCCGGCCCAAGGGGCAGGCAGGCCCACTCAGATGGAAGCCCCCCCCCAGTGCCCATGGAGAAGGTCGAAGGAGCTGGAACGTGGGGAGAGGGGTTATAATGGCAGCTCCGCTCCTTGAGAGCCACTCAACAATGACACCTTGCTTTTATGGTGTCCTAGGCTTTTTCCAAAGACTTTCCTGGTTGTGGAGCTCCTTACTCCTGTCCCTTCAGGCTGTCTTTTCATAGCCAACAGCTGTCCCCTCCCTGGGTCCATGCTCCAAACCCCACTTTCCAGCACCCAGCCCCCCTTCACAACTGGCAACTCACAACTCAGGCTGGAATGTGCAGAGCTGTGGTGTAGACCATGCATGCAGTTCTTACTTTGTCCTGTCTTCC
The DNA here is from genome assembly GCF_963924675.1 of Phocoena phocoena. NCBI lineage: Eukaryota > Metazoa > Chordata > Mammalia > Artiodactyla > Phocoenidae > Phocoena > Phocoena phocoena. The sequence goes on from NC_089222.1 coordinate 105,621,326, forward strand.
ACAGACCATCTGCAGTGTTCTCCTCTGATCCCCCAAAGGTCCTTTTCTGTCCCAGCTGACTTCCCCGCTGTGAGGGAGATTTTCTGAGTGCAGAGACCTCCCCTCCCCTTCAGCTTCCTGCCAAGGTTGCTGGTCCTTTTTTTGATTCCTCTTTTCTTTTTTTCTTCTTTTTTTCATCCTACCCAGTTGCAAGGGGATTTTTCTTGTCCTTTTACAATTCTGAGGTCTTCTGCTAATGTTCAGCAGGTGCTCTATGAGAACTGTTCCATTTGTAGATGTATTCTTGATGTACTTGTGAGGAGTGACGAATCCTGCATCCTCCTATTCTGCCATATTGACTCCTCCCCTAACTTCAACAAGTTTATTAGTCACTTGTCTTCTCCTAAAAATTCCTATTCATCAGTTTTTCAACTGAATTTATCTTTTCCTTAAGATCTTTTAAAATTCTGGATGCTAGCCTTTACCACTCTTTTACTTTCAAATATCTTGGCTCAACTTTAGCTTATATTTTTAGTTTTTTGTATTTTCATTAGATAAACAGAATTTTTAAAATATTACTATAGCTAATATTGATTAGTGTCCAATAATGTCTCACATAAATTAAATAATTGTACGTATTTGTAGTCAATTTAACCATCTTCTCCCTTGTGGTTTGTGCTATTATGCCTTGTCTAATAAATACTTCTTTATTTGTGGTTAAATGTGTTATCCTTTATTTTCTTCTGAGAGATTGAAGTTTTTGCTTTTCTCTTTTGTTTGGTTAAAACATATGGGAGTGACTTCTATAGGAGTTAGAGTGGTCGGTCATTTGTTTTCATATGGATCATCAGTGATACTAATAGCTAAAAAAAATGTTTTATCAAGTCTGAACATCTTTTTCTTTTAACTGACAGTTTAATCCATTTACATTTATTATGGCTACTGATATTGCTAATATTTTATTTTGTGCTTTCTAATTGTCCTGCTTTTCTCTTGGATTTTAACCTCACTTTCTGTTGACTTCATGTGTCCCCTCATGAAAATTGTAAATTAAATTCAATTTAGTGGTCACCCTTAAAATTGTAACATGTACAATTACATAAATTCTAAAATTAATCAATATTTCTATTCTCCTCCTAAAAAACTAAAGGATTTTAAATGTCTTGTTGGCCATATTTCCAGAAAATAAATGCTGAAAAGTACTTGCTACTAATTGTAACTTCCTAATAGTATAGTTATTTGACTATATAGTACCCAATAGATTGTAAATTCCTTTAGGATATACATACATCCTCATTTTTTCTCCCTCTTAGTACCTTTAAAGACTACTTGCATAAAGAAAATGTCCATAATATATTTGCTGTTGAAGATTTATGGCTGGCTGTCCTAATTCCTCCTGGAGGACACCAAACTTAAAATGTGCCAAGCTTTGGGTGATATAAAAATAAAATGGATTAAACATATTAGGTTGTTCTCATTAATATATTATTCACCATATTTACCTGCAGTAGAAGAAGTATGAGAGCAGGATATCATAGATTTTAAGGGAATAAAAAGTTTCAAGGAAATTTTCCAACTCTACTAAGTCAGCAAAAAGATAGTAAGAGAAAAAATCTAATTGCAGTTAAAATGGTTACTGATGACCTTGTCGAGAGGAATTTTAAGAGGAATAGTTAAAACAGAAGACAAATTGCAGTAGGTGAAGTAAATGCAAGGTAAAAAAGAAAAGGAAAAAATACAGAATATGGTTTCCAGAATCTTAGGTGTGACAGGAAAGAAATAATGAGGTAGAATTGAGAATATCTAATAGCTTTATTTTCAGATATTGAGAATATTTTAAATTCAGTAACTAACATCTTTTGTGGAACTCTCTAGGCATGGGAAATAATTTGAAATTTACTTATGTACATATGATATCTTGCTTACTCACTTGTAGCATGAAAACAAGATTCATGTGTTTTCATCTTTGCATACTCCATATACTAATACAGTATCCTATATATAGATAGTGCTCAATACCTATTTGATGAAGAAACCAGTTTCCTTAATGTCCTTATCCCAGATGATTCCTAAGCATAGTGTTTTATACGCTTTGCCAATTTTGACTAAAGTTGGTCCCTTCCGGTTTTTGATCCAAGGCTATTATGAAGGGAAAATTTCCTTCAACTCTGTAATATAAAAATGAAAAATGCATGTATCGTTTCTAAATTATATTTTCACCTATATCCTCCAGGCTGAGTAAGTGAGTTTCTAGGAGTAAAAGTGCTAGAAAATATAACAGGCACTGAAATGATTATGGTGTCCATGGAGGTTCCAACCTTATCAATCCAGGAAGATCTTACCATCCCAGCACAATTATTTATTCCAGCTAAACACAGATATCAGAATAATTGAATTTTCTATATGAGTAGAAGTATTTTAAATTTTAATTTGCATGGTAAAAGTCACATGTTCACATATAGAATTCATACTTATACCTAGTCCAAAGCTCAGTTCAGGTGGGCAGGTTGTATAAAGTTTCTATGGATCTATATTTGGAAATGTAAAGGGATGTATGAGAACATGATATAGAAGCTGACTTGCTGCCCATTTCTTATTTAAACACCTCAAACCCTAACATTATTTATCCCCTATAGCTTTTAGTAATTATGTCATCAGGTACTAGGGCCATACCTTAGGCTCCAATAGAGTTAACATGGGTCAGAAGTTTTCAAAATGAGTCCTTAGATAGACATCTTACCCTAGGTAAGACAGTCTTACCACAGAACTAAGAAATCCAAGTTTCTTGGGGGGCTGTGAGTGAGACAGCAATCTGTGTTACAACAAACTGTCCAGATGATCGAAATGCACACTAAAGTTTGAGCACCACTGCCCTAGTGGATGAAATAGGTTTTAATTACAAAGTGGTAGATTTCCACTCAACATAAAATTTTTATTATATATATATATATATATATATATATAACTTCTAGTAATATTCCTTAAATAAGTTCATTAGGAAAACTTCTAAACAAATTCAAAAGTAGGCAGCATAATAATCCCCATTTACCACTCACCCAGCTAAAACAACCGTAATTTTTTCAATAATTACTTAATCTATTCTGTTTAATCTTGTTAGATGTAACAATAGTGTAATTGTTTTGTTAGCAAATTCCCCCTCCATTAAAAAAAAAAAATTACAGTAGTGCCACCTTATCCATGGTACTGATTTCTGAGGTTTCAGTTACCCATGTTCAACTGTGGCCCAAAAATATTAAATGGAAAATTCCAGAAATAAGCAACTCCTAAGTTTTAAATTGTGTGCCTTCTGAACAGCATGATGAAATCTGCAGCCAACCCTCTCTGATGGTGAAACATCCCTTTGTCCAGAGTATCCCACCTGTTAGTCATTTAGAAGCCATCTCAGTTATCAGATCAACTGTCACAGTATCTTAGTGCTTGTGCTAAAGTGACTTATTTTACCTAATAATGGCCCCAAAGCACAAGAGTAGTGATACTGGCAATTCAGATATGCCGAAGAGAAGAGATGAAATGCTTCCTCTATGTGAAAAGGAAAAAGTTATTGACTTAATAAGGAAAGAAAAAAATTGAATGCTGAGGTTGCTAAGATCTACAGGAAGAGCAGGTCTTCATAGATAGCATGAACTTGTGAAGAAAGAAAAAGAAATTTGTACTAGTTTTGCTGATGCACCTCAAACTGCCAGCCATAGTGTGCAATAATGCCTCTTCCATCTTAACCAAGCACTTATATTTATACAATAAGATATTTAGAGAGAGAGGGAAGGAGAAAGAACACCTTCACATAATTTTTATTACAGTATATTGTTAGACTTGTTCTATTTTATTATTAACTATTGTTGTTAATATCTTACTGTGCCTAATTCATAAATTAACTTTATCATAGGTATTTATACATAGGAAAAAACATAGGATTTGGTACTATTCAATGGGGTGTCTTAGAACGAATCTCCTGTGGATAAAGGAGGACTACTGTATTTGTTGAAGTATTTAAGGGTGAAATGATATATTTGGGATTTGCTTTTAAAAGAAAGAACGTTTAATAATTATAGTTGCCTGCACATTAAAAGAGCTATCTAGGGATACAGTGACTTCCCTTTTACCAAATATGGTCTAAGAAATTTGGGTGACTCTCTATAAAAAATGCTGTAGAAAGAATTTCTGCATGACTTTTTAGGGGGAATAGATAATCTCTAAGACCTCTTCAGACTCTAAACCATATAATTATATGATGAAATACATTATTTATATTAAATGTGATTTTAATTAAAGATATTTAAATTACCAAGGTAAGTTTCTCATTGAAATCACAAGTAATAGAAAACATAAACAAATATCTATTCAAATGTAAATGTTAGACATAAATAATGTCATTAACTAAAAAGTCTATTTATACATTATAATTATATTAGAAATACAGTTTGCAAATTATTAAACCAAGTCTTACATATAATCACTATAATAACCATGGAGGATTTACTGCATAAGTAATCATCTCCCAATACCAGAGGCACTATATAATATATCTACATTACAAACTGTTGAAGGATACATCCCACATTCATGAAACAATAAAATTTAGTCAAATATAAAACACATGTTACTGAATATTTGACCATATTCACAAATGCCAACTTTGTGGTTCAAGGACACGGCCCCCTTTGAAGAACATAGCAAGGAGATTGCATTTCCCAGGAAGCACAAAAGACATCTAGATCTGAGATGATGGTTGGATTTTACTTCTCTTTCTAATGTCAATTGATTAGGAATGGTGCCTGGGAAAATGTATTCAAGAATGTGTGACCTCCTTTGAGCTCAGTGGGAAAGAATGGGAAGATTGATTACTGGTGTCCACTACAGGTTGGGGTTATAGGAGGGTGGAGGAGTTTGGAATCAAGTATTTGCCAATCCTGCTGTAGACTGTTAAACGTTTACTTTCTATAAATCTTCTTTAACCACCTCTGCCACCTTGACTAGCTATAAAATCTCTCACTCATATTTAAATTGTTAGCCATTCTTCCAGAATAATCCTATTCCAGCAAAGTAATGGTTATGAGTGGGCAAAATCCTTTTTTTTTTCTTGAGACTTGCATAAAACAGGGTGGCATTCCAGAGCTTCCTTTCAGCAGATAGCCTGCATCCATCATCAGTAAAACACAGAAAACCTTAATTTGGAAAAGAAAAACCAGAATGATGTGGATAAAAATAGTACCCTCCCCCTCAAAAAAATGCTGATTCAGTGTCTCTCCTTCTATCTGGGTCCCATGATGCCCCTTGACTCCTCCTGAGTAGTGATTATAATTTCCCCTTGTTGCAGCCACCAGTGCAGCTGTTAACTCCCACTGTTGGCATCTGCCCCAGCATCCCCTCTAGTCCTTGCCCAGCTAACCCCTTCTGGCATAGATGACTCCCCTCATCGCAATCATGGTTATTCCTTGTGGTAGACCTGTCAGTCAAAAGAGAACATGGGAAATTGTGTTCAGAAACACATGGCACAACACAGAAAGACTTACCACTGTGTTGCTTTAAATGATAAACTCCCATACTGCACTTATTTTATTTACTGACATTCTAGTTACACACAGTTCCCAGAAACTGAATTCTTGATAAAAGAGAAGTCAGACAATAAGGCAATTCATATATAACTGTGAAAGCAAGGAAGGCCAAGACTTTCTGAGTTAAGAGTGATCCCTCAAGATTGATCCCTCAAGTGAAGCTTTTTGTACTTTGGTAAATAAAATTTTGCTTTTTTTGGTAAATGTCTTATCTGGCCTCTGCTATGAATATTCTCTCTTGAACTTCTTGCTCAAAGTCTACCTGAAAGATGTTTCTTTACAGCCTCATCAAATAGAAGCTATTTTCTCTCTTACAGTTCTCTTATCAGTCAGCATGAAGATGACCATTCTCCCTCACTCCTCCCTGAAAACACTCAGCTCTGAATCTCAAGCCATTAAACTATGCAAAACAATGCCCTACTGTTGCAATGATCTACATATCCTAAGGCACTCCCCTTCTTTAATAATTATATTTTTATTTTTTTATTGAAGTATATTTGATTTACAATATTGTGTTAGTTACAGCTGTACAGGAAAGTGATTCAAGTTTTGGGTTTTTTTGCCTGTTTTGATTTTTGTAGATTATATTCTATTATAGGTTAAAAAGATATTGGGTATAATACCCTATGCCATACAGTAAATCCCTGCTGGTTATCTATTTTATGTATAGTAGTTTGTATCTGTTAATCCCATATTCCTAGTTTGTTTCTCCTCCCCTCCCTCTCCCCTTTGGTAACCATGGGTTTCTTTTCTATGTCTGTGAATCAGTTTCTGTTTTGTACATAGATCCATTTGTATTATTTTTTAGATCCCACATATGAGTGATATCATGTAGCATTTGTCTTTCTCTGACTTATTTCACTAAGCATAATATTCTCTAGGTCTATCCACATTCCTGAAAATGGCAATATTTTCTTTTTATGGCTGAGTAATATTCCATTGTGTGTGTGTATATATATATATATATATATATATATATATATATATATATATATATATATATATATATACCACTTCTTAAGTCAATCATCTGTGGACAGACACGGGTTGCTTCCATGTGTTGGCTAAATAGTGCTGCTATGGACATTGGGGTGCAAGTATCTCTTCAAATTAGAATTTTACTTTTTTCTGGATATATACCCAAGAATGGTATTGCTGGATCATATGGTGGCTCTACTTTTAGTCTTTTAAGGAACCTCCATACAGTTCTCCATAGTGGCTGCACCAAATTACATTCCCACCAACAGTGTACAAGGATTCTTTTTTCTCCACACCCTCACCAGCATTTATTATTTGTAGACTTTTTGGTGATAGTCATTGTGACCAGTACGAGGTGATACCTTATTGTGGTTTTGATTTACATTTCTCTAATAATTAGCAATGTTGAACATTTTTTAGGTGCCTATTTTTCATCTGTATGTCTTCTTTGGAGAAATGTCTGTTTAGGTCTTCTGCCTATATTTGATTGGGTTGTTGGCTTTTTTGATATTGAGTTGTATGAACTGTTTGTATATTTTGGAGATTAACCGCTTGTCAGTAGCATCACTTGCAAATATAATCTCCCATTCCATAGGTTGTGTTTTTGTTTGTGTGATGGTTTCCTTTTCTGTGCAAAAGCTTCTAAATTTGATTAGGTCCCATTTATTTTTACCTTAACTTCTTTTGCCTTGGAAGACTGATCTAAGAAAATATTGCTACAATTTATGTCAGAGAATGTGTTGCTGGTGTTCTCTCCTAAGAGTCATATGGTGTCATGTCTTATATTTAGGTCTTTAAACCATTATGAGTTCATTTTTATATATGGTGTGAGGGAGTATCCTAATTTCACTGATTTACAAGTAGCTGTCCAGCTTTCCCAACACCAATTGCTGAAGAGACTCTTTCCTCCATTGTCTATTCTTGCCTCCCTTGTTATAGATTAAATTACCTTAGGTGTGTGGGTTTATTTCTGGGTCCTCTATTCTGTTCCATTGATCAATATGTCTGTTTTTGTGCAAATACCACACTATTTTGATTACTGTAGCTCTGTAGTATAGTCTGAAGTCTAGAGGAGTTATGCGTCTAACTTTGTTTTTCCTCAGAATTGCTTTGGCAATTCTGGGTCTTTTGTGGTTCCATATAAATTTTAGGATTATCTGTTGTAGTTCTGTGAAAAATGTCATGGGTATTTTGATAAGGATTGCATTAAATCTGTAGATTGCTTTGGGCAGTATGGCCATTTTAACAATATTAATTCTTCCAATCCAAGAGTATGGGATATCTTTCCATTTCTTTGAATAACCATCAATTTCCTTTATTAATGTTTTATAATTGTCAGCCTATAGCTCTTTCACCTCCTTGGTTAAGTTTATTCCTAGGGGGTTTCTCTTTCTAATATTTTGTTATCTGTGTAAAAAAATGCAACAGATTTCTGTATATTAATATTGTATCCTACATTGCTGGATTCCTTTATTAGTTCCAATAGTTTTTGTATGGAGACTTTAGGGTTCTCTATATAGACTATCATGTCATCTGCCCATAGTGACAGTTTTACCTCTTCCAATTTGGATACCTTTTATTAATTTTTCTTGTCTGATTACTGAGGCTAGGATTTCCAAATCTATGTTGAATAGAAGTGGTGAGAGTGGGCATCTTTGTCATGTTCCTGAATTTATCGGGAAAGCATTCAGTTTTTCACCATTGAGTATTATGTTGGCTGTTGGTTTGTCATAAATGACTTTTATTATATTGAGATTTATTTACTCTAAATTCATCTGGGAGGGGTCTTATCATGAATGGATGTTGATTTTGTCCAGTGCTTTTTCTGCATCCATTGAGATGATTATGTGTTTTTTGCCTTTTCTTTGTTAATATGGTGATCACATTGATTGATTTGCATATGTTGAACTATCCTGTGACCCTGGAATGAATCCAACTTGATCATGGTGTATGATCCTTTTTATGTATTGTTGGATTCAGCTTGTTAATATTTTGTTGAGGCTTTTGCATCTATATTCATCAAAGATACTGGCCTGAAATCCTTCATCAAAGAATTTTTCTTTTTTTAGTGTCTTTGTCTGGTTTTGGTATCAGGGTGATGATGGCTTCATGGAATGAATTTAGGAGTGTTCCCTCCTCTTCAATATTTTGGAATAGTTTGAGCAGAATAGGTATAAGATCTTCTTTGTATATTTGGAAGAATTATCCAGTGAACCCATCTGGTCCTGGACTTTTGTTTGGAGGAAGTTATTTTTATTATTATTATAGATTCTATTTAACTTCTAGTGATCGGTCTGTTCAAATTAAATGTTTCTACTAGACTCAGTTTAGGCAGGCTATACGTTTCTAGAAACTTGTCCATTTCTTCTAGGTTGTTCAATTTGCTGACATACAACCATTCATAGTATTCTCTAAAGATTTTTGTATTTCTGTGGCACCAGTTTTTATTTCTTTTCTTTCATTTCTTATTTGGTTTATTTGGGTCTTCTCTTTTTTGTTCTTGGTGAGCCTGGTTAGAGCTTTGTTTATTTATTTATTTTTTTATCGTTTCAAAACAACAGCTCTTGGTTTCATTGATCTTTCCTACTCTTTTTTGATCTGTTTTATTTATTTCCTCTCTGATCTTTATTTTTTCCTTCCTTTAGCTGACTTTGGGTTTTGTTTGTTCTTCTTTATCTAATTCTTTTAGGTGGTAGATTAGGTTGTTTATTTGAGATTTTTCTTGCTTCTTTAGAAAGATCTGTATCACTATGAATTTCCCATCCCATAGATTTTGTAGTGCTATGTGTTCATTTTCATTTGTCTTGAGGAATTTTCTGATTTCTTCTTTGATTTCATAAGTATTCCCATTGGGTTTTTAATAGCATGTTTTTTAGTCTCCATTTGTTTGTTCTCTTCCCATTTTTCTTTCTGTGGTTGATTTCTAGTTTCATACATTGCGGTCAGAAAAGATGCTTGAGATAGTTTGTATCCTTTTAAATGTGTTGAGGCTTGTTTTGTGACCTAGTATGTGGTCTATCCTAGAGAACATTCCATGCATGCTTGAAAAGAATGTGTATTCTGGGTTTTTGTGGGTGTTTTTTGGAAGTAGTGTTTTATAGGTATCAATTAAGTCCAACTGATCTATTGTATTGTGTCATTTAAGACCTCTGTTGCCTTATGGATTTTCTGTTTGGATGATCTCTCTATTGATGTCCTACTATTATTATTGTAATATTATCCATTTCTCCCTTTATGTCTGTTAGTATTTGCTTTATATATTTTGGTGCTCCTGTATTGGGTGCATATGTTAATGAGCATAATGTCTTCTTTTTGCATTGATCTCTTTATCATTATACAATGTCCTTCTTTGTCTTTTTCTTTTTTTTTAATTTTTTTTTTTGGCCACACCGTGTGGTATGCGGGATATTAGTCCCCTGACCAGGGATCGAACCGACACCGCCTGCAGTGGAAGCATGGGGTCTTAATGCTGGACCACCAGGGAAGTCCCAAATGTCCTTCTTGGTCTGTTTTTATAGCCTTTGTTTTAATGTCTATTTTTTTCTGATATGAGTATTGTTACCCCCACTTTCTTGCCATTTCTGTTTGCATGAAATATCTTTTTCCATCCCCTTACTTTCAGTGTGTGTGTCTTTTGCCCTGAAATGAGTCATAAAGTTTCAAACACATTCTAAAGGATCTACATTTTTTATTCCCCTCTCCCACATTTTGTGATTTTGATGTCCTACTTTACATCTTCATGCTTATTCTTTTACTGTTAATTGTAGATATGATCGCTTTCATTTTTTTTTCTTTTTAATTTCAGTTAAAATCTCTGAACTTTTTTTTTTTTTTTTTTTTGTGGTACACAGGCCTCTCACTGTTGTGGCCTCTCCTGTTGCAGAGCACAGGCTCCGGATGCACAGGCTCAGACGCCATGGCTCACGGACCCAGCCGCTCCGCGGCATGCAGAATCCTCCCAGACTGGGGCACAAACCCATGTCCCCTACATCGGCAGGTGGACTCTCAACCACTGCGCCACCAGGGAAGCCCTGAACCTTTTTTATTATAGTTAATTTACAATATTGTGTAGTTTCAGCTATATACCAGTGATTCAGTTATATATTTTTCAGATTATTTTCCATTATAGGTTATTTCAAGATATTGAATATAGTTCTCTGTGTTGTACATTAAATCCTTCTTGGTTATCTGTTTTATACATATATATTGTACTTGTTATTACCATACTCAATTTATTTTGCCCCCCTTCCCCTTTGGTAACCATAAGTTTATCTTTAATGTTTGTGAGTCTGTTTCCATTTTGCTTTTGAAAGTTTATTGATTATTTTTAAAATATATGTACTGGCTTATTTAAGTGATCTTCAATCCTTTTTTTAAAAAAAATTTTATGGGAGCATATTTGATTTACAGTGTTATGTTTTAATCCTTCTATATATTTGCTTTTCCTATTGTGATTTTTTCCCTTTTCTATAGATTTTTGTTCCTTTTCTATTTAGAGAAGACCTTGCAATATACTTTTTAGCATAGGTTTAGTATTGATGAATTCTTTTAGTTTTTGCTTGTCTGAGAAATTATCTCTTTCTATTCTAAATTAGAATCTTGCTGGGTAGAGTATCCTAGGTTGCAGATTTTCCCCTTTCAGGACTTTGAATATATCATGCCACTCCCTTCTGGCCTGCAAAGTTTCTGCAGAGAAATCTGCTAATTGCCTTATGGCAGTTCCTTGTAAATGACTCTTTGTTCTTCTCTTGCTGCCTTTAGAATCCTCTCTTTTTGTTTAACTTTTGACATTTTAATTACAATATATTTGGTGTGGGTCTGTTTGGTGTCATCTTGTTTGGGACCCTCTGTTCTTCCTGTACCTGAATATCTGTTTCCTTCTTTAGGTTTTGGGAAGTTTTCAGCCATAATTTCTTCAAATACATTTTTAATCCCTTTATCTTTTTCTTCTCCTTCTGATACCTATTTTGGATAGGTTGACAAGCTTTATATTATCCCATAGATCTTGTATGTTGCTTTCCTTTTTTGTTTCATTTGTCTTTCTGTCTGATGTTCTGATTGAGTGATTTACATTATTCTATCTCTGGGTCACTTATTCATTCCTCTGTGTCATTTAGTCTGCTATTCATTGCTTCTAAATTGTTTTTTATCTTGGCAGTTGAATTGTCTAATTTTTATTGGTTAATCTTTATAGCTTCTATTTCCTTGTTACAGTGATCTACATTTCTATCAATAATCTTTCTTAATTTCTTTAGCATTTTTATTACCTCCTTTTTGAACTTGGGGTGTAGTAGACTGGTGAGGTCTGTTTCACTATTTGTTCTTTAAAGGATTTTACTTGTTCTTTCAATTGGCAGTAGTTCCTCTGGCTTTTCATTTTATTTAACTTTCTCTGTCTTTATGAATTTAGGAGAAACAATTATCTGTTTTGGTCTTGAATGGGGTGTTTTTATGTGGAAGCATCTCTGTGTTACTGTGTGTGTCCAATATTTTCTACATGAGGGCTTGTTTTGGTATGGATGCCAGCCACATCTTTCCTCAGTGTGATGGACACTATCCCCTTGATGGGTGATTGATGTTGTGGTGTTTAGAACCTGAACTGGATGTGAGGCCGGGCTCTGTCTTTCCTCTCAGGCTGTCACCACTCTGTCTAGGGCAGAGTCAGCTCCCCAGTTGTTGGGGTAGAAGTCCTGTGGGTGGGCTGGGTCAAGCTCCATTGCCCTTGACTTCATGCCCCACCTCAAAGGAGGTAGATTGGTGAAGCAAGTGAGGCCCGTGAAATCACAGCAAATCTACACACCACCGGTATAGGCATCTGCAGTTCTACCCAGAAGCAGCCTAAAGTTGCACCCCTTTCTGTTGTGTTCATCCCAGATCTAGTGCAAGGCTGAGGTGTAGATTAGGCTGGGTGTCAGGGTGTTGTGGCTGCAGAAATTGAGGTGGCTGTCCTGCTGCCTGGGCTCTGGGCTGCCTCTGTGACAGATTTCTTCTGCGACCTGTCTGCCCCAGAGCTAGGGCTAAGCGGCAGAGTGGAGTAGGCAGAGCCAGGATGCTCTCACTGGGAAATGAATCTCTGTGTAACCCTGCCCAGGGACTGTCAGGCTGAGATTCAGTGGTTATTTGCTGCACATTCTTGTGGCACTGCCCAGTGTTCATGCTGACAATGGGCTCTGTGGCTCCACCCAGATCACATCCTAGGCGCTTTGGTCTCTTTCTGTGTAACTAGATAAAGTCCTCTGTCTTCCTGACACTCAGTGCTTAGCCACTGCATGCTCTTTGGCGCTACCCAGCACATGCACTGACGTCTGCCTGGCTCAACCTGCCACCTCCATGTGTGGGTTGATCATGGTCTCTAGGGCTCACCCCAGGTGCCCCAGTCTCCCTGTGTAGCTAGATCAAACTTTGCCCTGATCTAGCACCAGGCTGTGGTGTGGAGTGAGCGAGGCCAAGGCATTTGCTTCTTTGGGTTGGGAAGTGTGGTGAGGTGGCAGCCACCAGTGCAAGGCTCTTTCTGCCTTGACTGTTAGCAAGCCAGCATATGCAAACTCCTTGCAAGTAGAGTCTAGGCTTCTCCAGCCCTTCTATCTGTCTCAGCAGATTTCTCAGCAGGCAAAGGAGCTTTGTTCCTCCATACAGGACCCCATTACTGGGACGCCTAGATTATGGGTCTACATGCCCCCTTCCCTGGGCTAGGGTCTTCCCATGTGGACCATCTCTTCCTTAGAGATCCCTCCCAGGTGTGCAAGTCCCAACCTGATGCCTCTTTTTTTTTTTTTTTTTTTTTCCATCCTACCCAGTTACATGAAGATCTTTCTTGCAGCTTTGGTTGTATGGGAGATCTGCCAGTTTCCAATTCCGTTTTCTGTGAGAATTGTTCCACATATAGGTATACTTTTAATGTGTTTGTGGGGAGAGGTGAGCTACACATCCTCTTGTTCTGTCATCTTGATGACATTTTTTTGTCTCCTTTGTTCACTGCTCTTTCATTCACCACCAAGAATAGTGCTTAGATCATAGTAGGCACAGAATAAATTCTTAGTGAATAAATGATTTAATAGATGATTAAGTTAACAACATTGCATTCAAGAGGGTAATGTGATTGGCTTGTTAATTTCACATTTGGTGAGGTGCCTTATTATAAACATAGTTCTGTATAACAGAGTTGGGTCAAATAATGTGTACTAGACCTGGGATAAAATTCGGATTAAAATATATTTAATATTATATTACTATTAGTTATTAATAAGTATTAGAGTTAATTTGTTACATTTCTTTTCATTTCCAAATCACCACTGAGCTCCAGATACATACTGCCTTATATTTATACCATTGTTTTAGTCTTCTAACTTGCTTCTCTACTTCAGTTGTTAAGACTGTATTTTAATCTATTTTACATACTGCTGCCAAATTAATCTTTCTGAAGAGCACTATGACAGTCATTTCCTGGCTCAGAAAATTGCTGCAGCATCTCAATGCCTAATGTAAAGTCTCTCAAGCTGGCCCTCATCCACCTCTACAGTCTTTTCTTCTACTACTTATACTTCATCACCTTGCAGTCCCGCCACTGAGCCTTTGTGAGTGTCACCAGTTCAGCCTATAAAGTTGATTCTCTACATCAGAAATAGGCAAACATTTTGTATTAAGGATCAGATAACAAATATTTTAGGCTTTGCTAACCATATGGTCTCTGTTACAACTACTCAACTCTGTGCTGTAGAGCAAAATGAGCCCAACAATAAATGAATAAGCATAGATATACTCCAGTAACATTTGAATTTCACATAATGTTCATGTGTTACCAAATATTATTTTTAATTTTTTTAAACTATTTAAAAATAGTAAAAGCATTCTTAGCTTGAGGTATTATACAGAACAGATGTTGGGTGAGCTTTGGTTCTGGGGCCAGTTTGCCACCCTTTCTTCTATATGGATGTAAATCCTACTCTTCATTTACAGTTCTGTCTATTCTGTGTATGCTTCCAAATTGTTAGTACCAACTGTGCTATCTTCTCATTAAATTTTCTTCTGTTTATATAACAAAAATGACCATATAGTATACCTCTGTGTAACCCCAGCACCACGTTATGCCAATACTAGGCACTCAGCACTTGCTGTTTGCTGTCACTACTGATTATAACTTTGATGCATGTTAGTCACATCACACTAAACCTTGCCACATAAAAAATATATATTAAAGATCTGTTATTTTTAAAAACTATTTTTTATATGTAGCTTATTTCTTTCATCTTAAGACATTTCCTCACCACATACACACACCATTATTTAACATTTATGACTTTAGTTGTTTTTTTTGTTTTTTTACTCTTTATATCCATTGAGTGTGATGCCAGTTTTTGGCATCAAAAAGTAATTGAACCGGACTTCCCTGGTGGTGCAGTGGTTGAGAGTCCGCCTGCTGATGCAGGGGACACGGGTTTGTGCCCCGGTCGAGGAATATCCCACATGCCGCGGAGCGGCTAGGCCCGTGAGCCATGGCTCCTGAGTGTGCGCGTCCGGAGCCTGTGCTCCACAACGGGAGAGGCCACAACAGTGAGAGGCCCGCGTAACGCAAAAAAAAAAAAAAAAAAAGTAATTGAATCAGTGGTGCAGCTTACAGTCAATGGAATCTTACAGACAATTATAGGACACTCCAATTCTAGCCAGAAAAAGAAAAAAATTTCTTCTACAAATTTTTCTTTGTTTTGATTTTGAGCTTAGGAGACCACAGCTTCCTAGACCTAGGAATATGGTTTTGATTTGAAATTTTCTATAGAGTACTCAGATTTTGTCCTACTTTTAGTTTCAGAAAATATTACCACAGTCTGAAGCACAAGTGAAAGTGGTTTTCCTCCCAAACATCTCTCTGAGTCAATGAAATGAAAGCCAAGTAGAAATGATGTCAAGTCCTGCCCTTCAAACTTGTTTGCTTGTATATCCCCTAAAAAAATGTTTGCAAAATTTATTCCCTCACAGATTTTGAGTTGACATCTGAAATATTTCATTATATTAAATAGTTGAAAAGAAGTAATTTCCATTTTTAAAATGTGTTAATTTTTTAAAATGTATCCAACTTCATTGTGTTCTCTACCCACCAGTATCTATTTAAACATTTACAAACTCCTTTAACAGCTAGAAATTTTACTTGCACTATTTTAATTTGTAGTTTTTTTTCTACTTTTCTTTATTGAAGTATAGTTGATTTACAATGTTTCAGGTGTATGAGAGTGATTCAGTTATATATAAGTATTCTTTTTCAGATTATTTTCCATTATAGTTATTATAAGATATTGAATATAGTTCCATGTACTATACAGTAGGTCCTTGTTTATCTATTTTTCCCTGTACTATACAGTAGGTCCTTGTTGTTTATCTATTTTATATATAGTAGTGTGTATCTGTTAATCCAAAATCCCTAATTTATCCCTACCCCCCCTTTTGCCTTCAGTAATCATAAATTTGTTTTCTATGTCTATGAGTCTGTATCTGTTTTGTAAATAAGTTCCTTTGTATCATTTTTTTAGATTCCACATATAAGTGATATCATGTGTTATTTGCCTTTGTCTAATTTGCTTCACTCAGTATGATAATCTCTAGGTCCATCCATGTTGCTGCAGATGTCATTATTTCATTCTTTTTTATGGCTAATATTCCAGTGTGTGTGTGTATATATATATATAAATTTGTATTTTATTCCAGTTGTCCCACAGAATTTTATCCCAATATGATATATTTTATGATTTAAAAATCTATTAATCACTGTATAACACTTCTATACAAGAAAAATGTAATCACAATTTTTTAAAATTTTACTACACTGTTTTAAGTACTAAACATGTGTTCTGGATTGAATTATTATAATTTTCAGTATTATATAATTGATCAAAATAATATAATTAATTCACACTGGAAATCCATAATTTAATGAGATGGGTTTATTTCATATATAAATAAGTATGTCATCAATTCTACTTTTTATATAAGCATGAGAAATCATGCTTACACTAATCAGTAAAGAGGAATGAAATTATAATATTTTGAACCCCAATATTTTGAACATTTTCTAAGTAAAGATTTGTACATTTTAGTGTATATAAATTTTAGATCAAAAGGAAAAAAATCAGATGGTAATTTATTGCAAAGATTCATTTGAATAAATGATCTATCAAATGAAAACTTAATTCAGTTTTTCTTTAATTTTGTTGAAAACAAATAATTTTAACGAAAGTTTAGCAACCACCTGACTTGCAAAGCTTTTGTTGAATGATAATTGTAGTGATTCCCTTTCCCTATACCAATATCAATTAATTCAAAATTCTCTGTAGTTAGCACCCAAAGGTTTTGATACCATAGGTTAATGTACTACAGTCAGGCTCAGGAGAGATGAGAAGTAGGTCTTTCTTTGGTAAAGGGGAGAATGGTAACTGTAAAAGGAAGGTTGGAAAAAAAAGGAAATAGTACAGTCCCTAGACCACAGGCGCATGGTCAGATAGTGTAGGGAGAGGGCAGGAGATTGAGGATAAGGAAATTGATTGCCTTAAAACCTTTTATAACAGCTTAAATTTTTGGAGTCTTCAGGTACTCTCAGAAGTAGTACATTTTCCTGTTGGAAGTCCACTAGTACAGTCAATTCTACAACATAGACATAGAACACTCAGAGAAAAGCCTTGGCCACAAGATGTCACTAAAATTCCACACATTCTACTTTAAGATACTATTGCAAGCTCCTTTCCTTCAGAATAATCAGCAACAGCATTTGAGTTCTAAACAAGAGGATAAAGTACCCCTGATTCCTTCTTAATTTTCCAAGGAAAAAAAATATGTTGCAGAAAGAAAGAATGATGAAGACAGGCAAGATAGTTTTGCAATATTATTTCATGCTATCTGAGCCTGTACAAATTTGTTTCTAGCAAAATGTAATCCAATATGTTTAAATGGAATTAAAATTTAATAATTTAAAGTAGGGTACTCTATAATGGAACATCGAATAACATTTTATTAAAATCCTCAGAAAATTTATACATTTTATAGGTGAAAATAAACCATTACATTAAATTTCCTAAGGTATATTTGATTTATCTGTTTATTCATCTACCTAGTTCTATGCAGTCCCTAAAACTTTTATAATTCAAGTCCATTTAGACTTGAAAAATTAGCAATAGCTTAGTTATTCAAGAGTGGTGTATATTTATAATACTTATTATACTTTTTGTATTTTGATACCTTATTTATTGACGTGCTACATTTATTACCAATAAAAGTTAATCACTATGCAAAGTCTAGCAGTTGAGACCAGAAGTATTTTAAAGGTACCTATGTGCAGTTCTTGGGACTTTCCCTAATGTGCAAACCCAAGAATTTCAAAAGATCCAGCCTTACAAAGACTAACTTATAAAATGAAGAAAGACATCACAGCACACCATCTGAATGTAGGGATAGAAATAAGATATATTTACCCATTTACTAATTATGATAATGAATGATTTATTTTGGCTAGGAAATAACAAAGAATATAAAAATTATCTGATGAAAATATCCCCTCCCACCAATGCATCATGCAAAAACATGCCCTTGCTTTACATACATCTAAAAGAAAGAATGCATACTGATCAATGATGATGTTCTGAAAATGTTGGTAATCGTAATTCATAAAATGTGAACAAAAGAAAATAAGAATTTTTTGTGATTTTTAAATTTTTTAGTGACGTATAGTTTCAGTTGTACAGCAAAGTGATTCAGGTTTTGTTTGGTTTGGTTTGGTTTTGGTTTTGGTTTTTTGCAGATTGTATTCCATTATAGGTTATTACCAGATACTGAGTGTAATGCCCTGTGCTATATAGTAAACCTTTGTTGTTTTATCTATTTTATGTATAGTAGTTTATATCTGTTAAACCCATACTTCTAATTTGTTCCTCTTTCCTCCCCCTCCCCTTTGATAACCATAAGTTTGTTTTCTAAGTCTGTGAGCCTGTTTCTGTTTTGTGTATAGATTCATTAGTATTATTTTTTAGATTCCACATATGAGTTATGTCATATAGCATTTGTCTTTCTCTGATTTATTTCACTAAGAATAATATTCTCTAGGTCCATTCACATTGCTGCAAATGGCACTTTTTCATTCTTTTTCATGGCTGAGTAGTATTCCATTGTATATATATACCACTTCTTCTTAAGCCAATTGTCTATTGTGGACACTTAGGTTGCTTCTATGTCTTAGCTATTAAAATGGTGTTGCTATGAACATTAGGGTGCATGTATATTTTCAAATTAGAGTTTTCATGTTTTCCAGATATATACCCAGGAGCAGGATTTACTGGATCATATGGTAATTGTATTTTTAGTTTTTAAAGGAACCTCCATATAGTTTTCCATAGTGGCTGCACCAATTTACATTCCCAACAACAGCGTAAGAGGGTTCCCTTTTCTCCATACCCTCTCCAGCATTTATTATTTGTAGACTTTTTGATGATAGCCTTCTGACTGGTGTGAGGTGATATTTCATTGTGGTTTTGATTTGTATTTCTCCAGTAATTAGTGACGTTGAGCATCCTTTCATGTGCCTGTTGGCCATCTGTATGGTCTTCTTTGGAGAAATGGCTATTTAGGTCTTCTGCACATTTTTTGATTTAGTTGTTTTTTCTATATTGAGTTGTATGAGCTGTTTGTATATTTTGGATTTTAACCCCTTGTTGGTAGCATTGTTTGCAAATATTTTCACCCATTCATAGGTTGCCTTTTCATTTTGTTGGTTTTCTTTGCTGTGCAAAAGCTCTTAAATTGGATTAGGTCCCAGTTGTTTATTTTGCTTTTATTTCTTTAGCCTTGAGAGACTAACCTAAGAAAATATTGCTATGATTTATGTCAGAATGTTTTGCCTGTGTTCTATTCTATAAGTCTTACAGTGTCATGTCTTAGAAAGGTCTTTATACCATTTCTAGTTTATTTTTGCACGTGGTATGAGGGAGTGTTCTAATTTCATTGATTTACATGTAGCTTTCCCAGCACTAATTACTAAAGAGACTGTCTTTCCTCCATTGTCTATTCTTGCCTCCTCTGCTGTAGATTAACTGACCATAGGTGTGTGGGTTTATTTCTCAGCTCTCTTTCTGTTCCGTTGATCTATGTGTCTGTTTTGTTGCCAGAACCATACAGCTGTAGTTCTTTAGTCTGAAAACTAGAAGGGTTATGCCTCCAGCTTTGTTTTTCCCTCGGGACTGCTTTGGCAATTCTGGGTCCTTTGTGGTTCCATAAAAAATTTAGGATTACTTGTTACAGTTGTGTGAAAAATATCATGCGTGTTTTGATGGGGATTGCATTAAATCTGTAGATTGCTTTGGGTAGTAGGACCATTATAACAATATTAATTCTTCCAATCCAAAAGCATGGGATATTTTTCCATTTCTTTGAATCATCTTCAATTTCCTTTATCAGTCAGTGTTTTATCATTTTCAGCATGTAGCTCTTTCACATCCTTGTTTAAGTTTATTCCTAGGTTTACTTACTTATTTTTTGATGCAATTTTAAGCAGGATTGTCTTTCTAATTTCTCTTTCTAAAACTTCATTGCTAGTGTAAAGAAATGCAACAGACTTTTGTATATTAACCTTGTATCCTTCAACCTTGCTGAATTCATTTGTTAGTTCTAATAGCTTTTGTGTGGAGACTTTAGAGTTCTCAATATAGAGTATCATGTTGTCTGCAAATAGTGGCAGTTTTACCTCTTTTGTTCCAATTTGGATACCTTTTATTTCTTTTTCTTTTTGGATTGCTGTCACTAGGACTTACAATACTGTTTTTTTTTAAAATATATTTATTTTATTATTTTGGCTGCAGCGGGTCTTAGTTTCAGCACATGGATCTTCACTGAGGCATGTGGGATCTTTAGTTGCAGCGTGTGGACTTCTTAGTTGTGGCATGCATGCAGGATCTAGTTCCCTGACCAGAGATTGAACCCAAGGACCCCACATTGGAAGCGCAGAGTCTTACCCACTGGACCACCAGGGAAGTCCCTCAGTACTATGTTTAATAGAAGCTATGAGGGTAGGCATCCTTGTCATGTTCCTGAATTTAGTGGGAAGGCTTTAAGTTTTTCACCATTGAGTATTATGTTGGCTGTGGGTTTGTCATAAATGGCTTTTATTATGTTGAGATATATTCCCTCTATATCCACTTGCATAAGAGTTTTTATCAGGAATGGATGTTGAATTTTGTCAGATGCTTTTTCTGCATCTTACTGAGATCATGTGTTTTTTGTCTTTCCTTTTGTTTGTGGTGTATCATGTTGATTGATTTGTGTATGTTAAACCATCCTTATGATACTGGAATGAATCCAACTTGATCATGGTGTATGATATTTTTTATGTATTGTTGGATTCAGTTTGCTAATATTTTGTTGAGGATTTTTGCATCTACATTCATCAAAGAATTTGGCCTGTAATTTTCTTTTTTTGTAGTGTTTGGTTTGGGTATCAGAGTAATGGTGGCCTCAGAATGAATTTGGGAGTGTTCCCACCTCTTCAATTTTTTGGAATATTCTGAGCAGGATAGGTATAAGTTCTTCTTTGTATGTTTGGTAGAATTCCCTAGTGAAGCCACCTGGTCTTGGACGTTTGTTTGGAGGGAATATTTTTATTACAGATTCCACTTCACTTTTAGTGATCTGTCTGTTCAAATTATCTGTTTTTTCTTGACTCAGTCTTGGCAGGCTGTGTTTTTCTAGAAACTTGTCCACTTCCTATAGGTTGTCCATTTTGTTGGCATATAACTGTTCATAATATTCTCTTATGATTTTTTTTTTTACCTCTGTGATATTGGTTGTTATTTCTCTTTATTTCCTATTTTGTTTATTTGGGTTTTCTCTTTTCTTCTAGTGAGCATGACTAAAATTTTGTCAATTTTATCTTTTCAATAAAAAATAGCTCTTGGTTTCATAGATCTATTTTTTTTAATCTCAGTTTTATTTATTTTCTCTCTGATCTTTATTCTTTCCTTCCTTCTGCTGACTTTGTGCTACATTTGTTCTTTTTCTAGCTTTTTTAGGTGGTAGGTTAGGTTGCTTATTTAAGGTTTTACTTGTTTCTTGAGGGCAGCCTGTATCACTATGAACTTACCTCTTAGAACTACTTTTGCTGCAACCCATACATTTTGTAAGGTTATCTTTTCATTTGTCTCAAGGTATTTTCTGATTTCTTCTTTGATTTCATTATTAGTCATGTTGTTTAGTATCCACATGGTTGTTCTTTTCCCATTTTTCTTTTTGTAGTTGATTTCTAGTTTCATACACTCATGGTCAGAAAAGATTCTTGAGATTATTTCTCTCCTCTTAAGTGTGTTGAGGCTTGTTTTGTGAACTAGTATGTGTTCTATCCTGGAGAACTTTTCATGTACTCTTGAAAATAATGCATATTGTGCTTCTTTTGGATGTAGTGTCCTGTGGATATCAATTAAGTCTAAATGGTCTACTGTGTCATTTAGAACCTCTGTTGCCTTAATGATTTTCTGACTGGATGGTCTATCCCCAAATACAAGTGGGGGTGTTGAAGTCTCCTTTTATTATTGTGTTATTGTCTGTTTCTCCCTTTATGTCTGTTAATATTTGCTATTTGTATTTAGGTGCACCTGTATTGAATGCATATATGGTAATGAGTGTAATATCTTCTTGTATTGATCCCTTTATCATTATATAATGCCCTTCTTTGTTGTTCTTTATGGCCTTTGTTTTAAGGTCTATTTTGCCTGATATGAGTATTGCTACCCCTGATTTTTTATCATTTCAATTTGCATGAAATATCTTTTTCTATCCCCTTACTTTCAGTCTGCCAATGCAGGAGGTTTCATCAATATATAATGCAGATACACAGTGCACAGTAGTGGGGGGAGAGGAGGCCAAAGGGCAGAGAAAAATATTTGTTTAAACTTTTCTTGTCTTGCCACAAAATATGAATTTTATTTCACAATTTTCCCCTTTTGATCATTAGTTGTTCGATAGAAAGCAGTAGGTGATCAAATATCTGGTCTCTCAATGCCATGGCCTGCCCTGGGATCCATCATGTCCCTCCATGCTGGTTGTAATAGCCCAGTTCTCTCCTTTTGGGGGAGTTATACTAGCAGAATGTTGAGCAAGGAGTGACATGCAACTCTAGGTTGTCCAATAAGACTTAAGCCAATTTCCCTTGTATGTGCATTGTACATGTCCATTATTTTATAGAGAACTATAGATATGATCTAGTTTCAAGTTGTTTAGACATCATTATCTTAGTACGAATAGAGACACACAGTGTAAAAGGGAAGAAATTATCACCTTATAATTTCCACAAACTGTAATTTAAATTGGTAGTAGGAGCAACTATATCATTAGCAAAGATTTAAGCCATATTTCTCCTGAACCAAACCATTTTCCTAGTATTTCCCCTATCTGGGAAGAGGGTTGTTTGAAGCAGAAATTTGACACTTCTTGTGTCATAAGATGAGTTAACAAATATTGTGGCCAAATAGTCATACCACTGGAAAACTGATAGAAACCAATTACCAATTGTGCTCAAAAACCAATTGTCCTCAATTACAGATTGACATCACAGATTGACAGGGGCTCTTTCCAAGGCCACCCATAGATAACAGTGAGCCCAACAGAAACTAATTATGTAGCTTCCTAACCAACCTGGAGAGAACCAAGGTTACAAACTTGTTACAAACATAAATCCATTGGGATTTTTATTAGGAGCTACCCAATATTCAACATGTAATGAAAAGGAGTATTTATGGCCAGACTCAGAATAGGCATCATTCATTAATTGGCCTGGTAAGAGAGTCTCACTTAGTGATATTGGTGGTAACATTAGCTTGCACAATGCTGGAGTTTCTTTCTTTTAAAATAAAATTTCCAAGGACCATCCAATCAGAGTTTTGGGAAGGAGAACTCCACCAAAGCAACTAGGGAGTACTGGACGTTGGTAATTGGCCACAAACCCAATAATTGGATTAATTTTTAAAACTAGCATATGACTGAGCCAAAGAAATACACTTGATTCACAAGCAAAAGTGTGAGCAGTTGTCAAAGAAATCAGTGTACAGGCCTGGTTCAGCATCTTGGGTCAGCTGTCTACTTCAGATGTCATTGTCTTCTTGTCCTCGTTGGGTAGTGCTGTTCTTAGTCAAAGTCAGAAACAGGAATTGCAGTTCATTCAGGAGAGGCCTGATATGGTCCCTTCTGACATGGCTGTAAAGAGTCCTTTATATGACGTCTTTTCTGATATGCATAATCTCCTTTTTTCAGGTCATAGCACATCTGATCTTCATCCAAAATTAGATTACTGTGATAAATTTTGGAAACAAACTTAGAGTGTCCTTTTAATAACTGAAGTTTATAAGGAGCTCTCTGGGAAGTGAGTGTTAGCTAGTAAATACAGATCTCAATTAAGAAAATTAGAATTTAATTGTCATTGAAACATAATCTTTTTATCTCTAAAATTACCGTCATACTACCAAAT
The DNA here is from genome assembly GCF_963924675.1 of Phocoena phocoena. NCBI lineage: Eukaryota > Metazoa > Chordata > Mammalia > Artiodactyla > Phocoenidae > Phocoena > Phocoena phocoena. The sequence continues at coordinate 105,645,338 of NC_089222.1, forward strand.
ATCATTAATTGACCACATAGACTCTTTTAAATTAGCTGTGTGGGAAATTTTCATAAAGAAACTCAGATTGAGCTTTTAAAAAACCCTCAAGGCCAAGAAAGCCATGCAAAGGCTGTGTCAACGATTCTGCCTGTGATATCCTATAAGTTTGGGTGATAGATTTGGACAAATTCTTCTCCTCTCGAGGTCCCCAAAATATTTTGAGATTCCTGCACCAGTTTGGAGGTGGCCTTCTTTATATACCTGAGAAAGCTGCTGGGAACCTAAAGTTTACAAACTCTGGAGAGATCAGGTAGAGAGAAAAGAAAAATGTTTCATTTCTACTTACAGAGGTGTAATTTAAAGGTTTTCTTATATCTAGAAAATACAGATTAAAATCAGTAATATTTCAGACAAAACCCCAAAATTATAACCATACTCATAAGTTTGCTCAGTCTTATGTAAATAACCATTAATCTTAATCTTATGTTAACAGTTTTATGAAGCCATCAGGTTTTCTACTAGAGTTCTTTTATTTCTTACCCAGTTCACTGGTATAATATGAAAGTTATCAGAAATCTGTACTTGTCAAAAATTCTTTTCTATGAATCTTCTTGAAGATGAAGCATTTTGCAAAAGTGTTGGAGTAGAATAATAGCTGTCTTTGAATGACAAGAGACTTTAAAATATAAGGTTAAAGATCTGATTACAGTGCAACTGACAAAGAAACTTGGTTACTGCTGTGACATGAAACAGTTTTTAAGATAATTACTAAAATTATGACTGATATCATTTACCAGGACATACCAGAATTTTAGGAGCTCCATGTAATTTCTAGAATATCTATATTAATAATAATGTTTACCCATACAATACAACTTAAGAAGTTTCATCACCAGTTATTTGACAATGCTTCCCATGTAATTTAACATACCAAATAAGTGTAATTAGTTTAATATTCCTCTGTCTTAGATGGCAAGAAAACAAATATTTTGAGGTGGTCCAGGGACCCTTTGGAAAACCTCAGAATTAGCCATGGGTCAGACAAACTTCATTTAGAATTTAATCTTTGGGAAGTCTGCCAAAAATATCAAAAGTTTTAAATCTCTGTTAAATAGAATCATAGGTCACTGTGAAACAACACCCATTCATTTAACCAAAGTGACAAAGACTTCAGTGGCAAATACCAATCACTTAAAGGCAAAGAACCTCACACAAAAGAAGAATTCCAAGAAAACTTTGCTCTCTTAACAGACAGAGAACCAAACTCCAGCCTTGCACCAGCCTACTCTTAATAACAAAATCTGTTTACATAATTAAGTTTAATGCAATCTTAACCTATCCTGACCATGTACAAAACTGTTTTCTCAGTGTTCCTTTTCCACAAACCTTCTACAACTTCCTTTATCCATATTATTTTGTCCCTTATTTTCTTTTCCATTCAGAAACAACTAGCTCTAGGACAAAACCACCTTTCTTTCCTTTAACAAAATGCATTTCCATTCCTCACACTTCTTTGGTGAAAACACACATCCCACTTTCCTTGCATACTGAGATGTTTCACATAAGGAAAATTCTTAACCTTAAAACCTTAATCTCTAGTGAAAACCCAAAAGCAAGTAATTATAAACTGTTTGTCATACCAGCGATTCCTGATTGGCACTTATGTGAATGTATTTTATAACCTCTAGAAACATACACCTTCTCAGAATTTCTTTCCTCAGTGTGGCACAAGACATGTATGTAATATACTCAAACATCTTTAATTTCTCATAAGAAGATGAAAGTAGGTAAACTTAGACCTGGCCAGCAATTAATGTTCCAGTATTTTATCCAAGTTGAAATGACCCAGATAGTGAATGAATTCTCATAATTTAACTTAGTTTCAAGTTACCAAAATCTGGAGATACTGTCCTTAAAGCAAACATTCACAAAACACAATTATTCCTAAAGAGTTTACTTTAAAGCCCTTATCTCATTTACCTATATTTTATTAAAAGTTTCATCATATTATTATTTTTCTTGACAAATTTTGATGATGTATTTTGTAACAAGAATAATATTTGATTTCTAGTAAACCTAGATACAATAAAAGCATTATACTTAATGTTGATGACTCTAAAGACATCTGTATTAATTAAATCAACAAGCTTAAGCTACCATTAATGCCAGATATTAATTCAGTACTGAATATTTTTCAGATTATGTGAACCTGAAATTCATTCTGGCCAGTTTCTTTTATATTTCTGAGTATTTGAACCCTTATTTCCCTTTAAGCCAATTAAATACAGCTCTTTTACAAATTAATTTTGGCAGTACCATGCATCTACAACACACATATATAAACACATACAAACACACAAACAGACACAGACCTCATAGTTCACACTCCAAAAGTTCAGCCATGAATCAGGTACAACAATATAAAACCCATCAGTTATGAAAGAGATTGGATTCAAGTTGTGTTTCTGGTAGATGAAACAAATCAACATCACCTGTCTAGATGGCTAAACCCTTTTAAACTAATATTTATGGAAAAGACACTTAAGATTTCTATTTGTCCTTGACCAGTCAAGATCCAAATTACCTATGCCCTTTCCCAAAATTTGCATTTTAAAAAGATGGTTGAGATAAGCGTTCCTGTTGAAGATCAGGTAGAAATTTTGCATCTGAAATTCATAGGAGGAGAAAGGCAAGTTCCTTCTAGGAAGACTTTGTTCCCTTAAGGTCAGAAAAAAATTTTTTTTTCTCAATACTTACAAGCCTCTTAAGATAGGGGAGTTTGGGGGAGTGGTAAAAGGATTGGTGAGCTTTAGGATTATTCCTGGAGTTACAACTCCGGTCCTGTAAAGACTAGATTTGTGTTTTTTTTGTTAGTTTGTTTTAATTTTATTGAAGTATAATTGATTTACAATGTTGTGTTAATTTCTGCTGTTATAGCAAAGTGACTCAGTTATACATACATGTGTACATATGTATGTATGTATATGTATGTATTCTTTTTCATATTCTTTTCCATTATGGTTTACCACAGGATATTGAATATAGTTCCCTGTGCTATACAGTCAGACCTTGTTTTTACCCATCCTATAAATACTAGTTTACCTCTGCTAATCCCAAGTTTCCAGTCCTTCCCTCCCCCACCCCCCTCCCCCTTGGAAACCACAAGTCTGTTCTATATGTCTGTGAGTTTCTTTCTGTTTCATAGATATGTTCATTCATGTCATATTTTAGATTCCACATATTAGTGATATATGGTATTTGTATTTCTCTTTATGACTTACTTCGCTTACTATGATAACCTCTATGTCCATCCATATTACTGCAAATGGCATTATTTCATTCTTTTTTATGGGTCAGTAATATTCTATTGTATATATATATACCACATCTTCTTTATCCATTCATCTATTGATGGACATTTAGGTTGTTTCCATGTCTTGGCTATTGTGAATAGTGCTGCTATGAACATAAGGGTGAATGTATCTTTTCGAATTATAGTTTTGTCTGGGTATATGCCCAGGAGTTGGATTGCTGGATCATATGGCAACTCTATTTTTAGTTTTTTAAGGAACCTCTATACTGTTTTCCACAGTGGCTGCCCCAATTTACATCCCCACCAACAGTGTAGAAGGGTTCCCTTTTCTCCACACCTTCTCCAGCATTTATTGTTTGTAGAGTTTTTGATGATGGCCATCTGAGTGGTGTGAGGTGGTACCTTGTTGTAGAAATGTCTATTTAGGTCTTCTGCCCATTTTTCAAGTGGGTTTTTTGTTTTTTAGTTATTGAGTTGTATGAGCTGTTTGTAATATTTTGGAAATTAAGCCCTGTCGTTCACATCATTTGCAAATATCTTCTCCCAGTCCATAGGTTGACTTCTCATTTTGTTTAAGGTTTCCTTTGCTGTACAGAAGCTTGTACGTTTGATTAGGTGCCATTTGTTTATTTTTGCTTTTATTTCTATTGCTTTGGGAGATTGACCTAACAAATCATTGGTACTATTTATATCAGAGAATATTTGCCTATGTTCTCTTCTAGGAGTTTTATGGTGTCATGTCTTATATTTAAGTCATTGAGCCATTTTGAGTTTATTTCTGTGTATGGTGTCAGTATGTGGTCTAATTTCATTGACTTACATGTGGCTGTCCAACTTTTCCAATACCACTTGCTGAAGAGATTGTCTTTTCCACACTGTATATTCTTGCCTCCTTCATTGAAGATTAATTGTCCATAAGTGTGTGGGCTTATTTGGGGGCTCTCTCTTCTGTTCCATTGATCCATATGTCTGTTTTTGTGCAATACCATGTTGTTTTTATTATTGTAGCTTTGTAGTATTGTCTGAAGTCTGGGAGGGTTATGCCTCCTATTTTGATCTTTTTCCTCAGGATTGCTTTGGCAGTTCTGGGTCTTTTATAGTTCATATAAATTTTAGGATTATTTGTTCTAGTTCTGTGAAAAATGTCATGGGTAATTTGATAGGGATTACATAAAACCTGCAGATTGCTTTGAGTAGTATGGCCATTTTAACAATATTAATTCTTCCAATCCAAGAATATGGGATATCTTTCCATTTCTTAAAATCACCTTCAGCTTCCTTTATTAATCTCAGCATATAAGTCTTTCACCTTCTTCGTGAGGTTTTTTTCTAAGTATTAATATTTCATTGTTAGTGTAAAGAAACACAACCAATTTTTGTGTTAATCTTGTAGCCTGATACCTTGCTGAATTCGTTTATCAGTTTTAGTAGTTTTTGTGTGAAATCTTTAGAGTTTTCTCTATATTGTATCATGTCATCTGCCTATAATGACAGTTTTACCTCTTCCCTTACCAATTTGAACATCTTTTATTTCTTTTTCTTGTCTGATTGCTGTGCATGGGATTTCCAATACTATGTTGAAGAGGAATGGTGAGAGTGGACATCCTTGTCTTGTTCCAGATTTTAGTGGGAAGGCTTTCAGTTTTTCACCATTGAGTATTATACTGGTTGTGGGTTTGTCATAAATAGTTTTTATTATTTTGACATATGTTCCCTCTATACCCAATTTTGTAAGAGTTTTTATCATGATTGAATGTTGAATTTTTTTTTAAGGCATGTTTGAATATTTATTTGGTTGCACTGGGTCTTAGTTGTGGCAGGAGGGCTCCTTAGTTGTGGCACATGGACTCCTTAGTTGTGGCATGTGAACTCTTAGTTGCGGCATGCATGTGGAATCTAGTTCCCTGACTAGGGATCGAACCCAGGCCTCCTGCATTGGGAGCTTGGAGTCTTATCCACTGCACCACCAGGGAAGTCCCTGGATGTTGAATTTTTTCTAATGCTTTTCCTGCATCTGATTGAGATAATCATGTGTTTTTTTTTCTTTTGTTGATGTGGTGCATCACATTGATTGATTTATAAAACAAGAAGAGTTGGTTTTTTCCTCGAAGAATCAGGTGGCCATCTCAATGATATCAAAGGACTGACATATCCATTCACCTGTGCTGGAATGTTTTATTTTTCCTCATTTAGCTTAGGGGAGAGCCCCCACCCCCACCCACACCACAAAAGAAAAAAAATTCTTATCAGGCTGAATATCAGCTATGATCAGTTTAGTCAGATCTGTGACCACCCATTTTGGTAATGCATTTTCAAACACTTTTAAAGATTCTCCCTGGGTTTAAGACATTCTTTAACTGTGGCCCTCAGATCAGCCTTTGATCTGAAGGGGCTTCCCTTACAGCCTCATGTGGTCCCATTTCTAAAGGTAACCATTTAACAATGTCTTCAGAGTGGAAAGGCAATTGGACAGAATATTACTAGAATGAGTACTCAAAGAAGGATAGAGGGGAGCAGCAGTTAAAGTTTTAAGTACCTTTTATATCATTAATCATTCATTATAGACTTCTACAACAAATCTTTCAATGAGGCTATTTTGGAATTTTGAAGCCTTTGGGGTTTTCATATACCTGTTAGGATAGGTACCATAGTTTAAGATGAGAGTGTTATTGAACTCAGGTTGGGCTGCCCACCACTCAAAAGCCTGTACTCCAGAGAAGTGTTGATTGGAAAGGAAAGGTTGTTTTATTCAGGAGCCAGCAACCTGGGGAGAAGGCAAACCCATGTCCAAAAACAAACTCTGATTAGGCTTGACCATTAAAGTTTTTAAAGGGAGAAAGGGAAGTTAATCATTTGGGGCAGGAGTAAGAATCTTCGTTATCTTCCACTCTGTGCAGACTTTCTTCTGATTGGTTGGTGATGGGATAAGAGGGTGGTGTTCCAGGAATCCTGTGCTCAGCTTGAAGTTACCATACTCCATCTGGGTGGGGGCCTTAGTTCCTGCAGAAGAACTCAAAGATATTGTTATGTATATCTCTTGAGGAGGAACTGGAATGTTGCTTTGTCGCTGCAGTATTGTTTCTTGACTGTTCTTCCTTTGTTTCTGCATTCCCTCCCTTCCCTGATGAGCAACTTATTGAATCTGCTCTTTGGAACTCAGGGAAAGTCAGTGAGGCTGAGCGAAGCCTATTTCCTACAAACAAGAAACAGGGGATATGGAAAGGATTTGTACCTGGGAGGGCTCCACAGGGTCCTGCTCAGTTTCAAAAGCTCTCTAGAATTTTAACAATTTAGATGTTGCACCAATTCAAAGGATCCATGGAGCTAGCCATACAAATATTTCTCCCTGCTAATCTAATTTTAGAAAAAAGAGAGACATTTACCACTGTTGTTTCCAGTAGACCCTAAAGGCACAGATCCAGAAAACTGCTGGTCTTAACTGCACTCTCAAAAACTGTTTAGAGTGTCAAAAGAACCCCAAGTTGACCATTTCAGGGCCCGATTTCCTTTAGTTTCCAATTAAGTACTTGCAAACATACAGAAACCCAGCCGATATTCCCATAGGTGACTGCATGGGAGCCGTTTGGACTTGGAGGCAAAGTTTCCCAGTATTAATTTCATAGTCTAATTCAGATATGAGATATGATCTGAACAACTTTCTGAGGACAGTGTGATCAAGAGATCAAGAAGGAATGCTGTCTTGTTGATGCCAGGAGAATGTTGCTCTTTGTGGTTGAGCAGGTATTTCTCCCGATGGGGGAGGTTTGGTTGATGCATAATGCAGATGTACAATGCACAGTAGAGGGGAGGGAGGAGGCCAAAGGGCAGAGAAAATTTTTTACGTTTAAATTCTTCTTGTCTTGCCATAAAATATGAATTTTATTTCACAGCCAGCACCTGAACACTTTTCACGAGTGGAGTCTAGGGTTCTCCAGCCTTTCTATCTGTCCCAGTGGTTGTCCCAGCAGCCAAGGGCAATTGTCTCCTTTGTGTAGAGCCCCACGACTGGGATGCCCAGTCTGTGGCTCAACCTGTTTGCTCCCCGGGATGAGGGTCTGACCATGAAGACCTTTTCTTCCTTTCAGTTTCCTTTCAGGGGCAGAGGTCCCAACCCTATGCCTCTTTTCTGTCCTACCCAGTATGTGGAGATCTTTCTTACAGCTTCGGTTGTATAGGAGTTCTGCCAGTTTCCAGTTAGTTTTCCATGAGAATTGTTCTGCATGTGGATGTATTTTTGATCTGTTTGTTGGGGAATGTAAGCTGGACATTCTCCTACTCCGCCATCTTGATCTGAGCCCCCAAAATAGGTTATTTTTAAAGTTTTTTCACTCCAGTACTGAAAATATTTCAAAGTAGCCTTATTTGAGTAGAAAGTAAAAGGAGACAGTGAAATGATCTCTGATAAATTGCCAGAATATAGGGGTTATGAAAGGACAGAAAATAAGAGCATTGAATCATTGCTAAAAAAAAAAAAAAAATGCAGGTAATGATTTCAGTTAAATTGTTGGTGAGAAAAAGTGATTACTGCTTTTTTTTTTTTTTTTAAAGTATATAAAGTCAGGTCAGTATAAGCTTTTAGTGTACAACTAGTTGAACCTCTGTTAAGAATGATGTATAAGGGACTTCCCTTGCAGCCCAGTGGTTAAGACTCTGCATCTGCACTTCCAATGCCAGGGGCACGGGTTCGATACCTGGTTGGGGAACTAAGATCCCACATGCCACACAGTGCAGCCAAAAAAAAAAAAAAGAATGATATATAAGCAATCTTATCTTTTCCCACAATTCCATTCTATATTACCATGTTCATATGAAAGAGGAAGCTTGTCACTGCTGTGGTATTCTAAGAATAGGCATGTGATGCACAAAACCTCTTGTTTTTATGATCCACATATAAAATTATTTTTTAGTCATATACTTTCTCTCACAATAATCTTACCTTGAATCACCAAAAGAAAAATCTACCTGCAGATGATGTTAAATGGGTTCCCAATCTGTCTTTTGCATTCAGCTCAGGAAAGAATTCTTTCATGTTATATTGCAGTATTTGGATGTGGTTTTAAAGAAGTACTCTAATATACTATGGAATATTTCTACATTAAGCCAAGAAAATGAGATGGGGGTTAGGTGGGGATAAAGCTCTATACAACTAAGCCATTTGCACAAGAGTTGTGTAATCTTAAAATAATCTGATCTCTTTGCCATTACAATTCACATTATGAACCTGAGGGATGTCTCTTCAAGACAGTAGGTCGACTGATTGGTATGCCACATGAGCAAGGCACCTAAAATCAATGAAAAGCCCTTTACTGACATTAACAGTGTTTCAAAGAAATACTTTTAATCTCTGTTCTGATCTCAAACCTCATGTGAACACCTTTCCTCTAAAAAGGCAGTATCGAGGAAAAAGTTCTCTTTCACCTCCTGCCCAGTTTTTCATGCAGTGTTATAAAAGTAAATGGTGTAGACTTAAGAGATAAAATTTAGTATTTTCTTTCCCCTTCAGCACTGGATCAACATCTTGACAGTTTACTGTTGATAATTAACTGTTTTTTTAAGAAGGGGATGAGTTGTTTGGCTTTTTTGCATAACACTTTCATTTACCTAACCACCACCTTCATTGCTACCCAAATAGCTGGTGTTCTATCATTAAAGATCATGATACATCCTTTCTAGTCTTCACCAAAATTTATTTTCCAGTGTAATCTTGTTTTCTATATTCACAAGTTTTCAGGGGTGAATAGGACAAGTTGTTAAGGACTTCTCCCTTAATATATGTTAACACAAACACCAAATAATGATCCAGACACTGCACATCAGTGGTTCTGTCTGCAAAATAAAACATCCTCTAGAACACATATGAAAAGAATTACTCTTCCATGTCACTGAATTATGAAATTTTCTGATAGGATTTTTCCAGTAGCTTTTTTGTTCTCTGATAATATTTGTTATTAATGGTGAGACTTTTTTATAACCTCTCAGTTTTTTATCCTTATTACCTTCTGTTATAGATTTGATATTTGAATTGAGTCTGCAAGTTCAGACCCACACGTAATGGATTGCTTCATGGTTGTTAGAGGCTAATGTTATTATTATATTATATATATAAAAATCTATGTAATTTCTGAGGATTACATCTGATGGCAGGAAACAAAGGACAGAGGGACATAATCATTAAGGGATGCTAAAATGTGCCTTACCGTCCAAGTGATTGAGCTAAGATGGGAGAAAGGCAGGGACTCCAGTCATTAAAGTGAGGTGGCTTCACACCACCGGGAGCTGAGTGAGCCCTGTGAGCCAGGTGCCTGGGACAGAAACTGGCAACAGTATCTTACACTTGGCTTTAAGGAATGCAACTCAGGATGATGCCTCGATAATTTTGGACTCTTCTCCCATCTTGCATAAAAAATTTTAAACTGAGATGTATTATTTTATAATTATCCAGAAAATATAAAATCACCTAAGTTCATTTATGAGAGAAATCAATGTGCTTTAAAAAGGATGTGAAAACTTTGGCGACATGAAAATAGTTGATAGGCTGTGTGCTATTGACCACAAATATTTGATAGGCTGTGTGCTATTGACCAGTGGTAAATGGATTGCAGTCCAAAAAAAATTTTGGATGTTTATCATTGTCCTTCCTTATATGGTTCAGTTGATGTTTTGAAGCCATCACACTCACAGAATCTCCTGCACAGAATATACAGATTTTTAACTCTGCCTTCACACTGAAGTTCCTTCCACTATTTACATTATGGAATTTTTATGAATGGTGGTATTTGTACTATTTTATCATTTTTCAGTAAGTCGTTTATGTGAATTGGGAATAAAGGAGTATCAATTGTAAAATGCAAGTTTAATAAACATGAAAATTAATAGGAAAGTACATTAGTGAAGATGAACACCTTGTTGACTTCATGTTGGCTAGAGTAAATTGACCAATACAGTCCTTGTTGTATACATATGTACCTAATGAATGTACATTAAGAACAGAACACCGTTTTAAAAAATGAGACTTTATGAAAATCATCTTACATTTAAAATTTGCAAAATATGTGAATTATGTGCAAAAAATACATGTAAAAAAATGTTTCAGTACATTTTTTTCCTTCTGAACTGTGAAACTGTTTACTAGGGTCTCCATTCTTTTAGCAGCATTGCTCTGATCTGAAGGTTAGGATTTTACCTACAATTTAGATTAAGCACCAAAAGATGACAACAGTTAAAGTAGTAAGAGAGAGATCTCAATGAGAGATCACAGAGAAGCACTTTCTAATAAAATAAATTCTTTATTAAACAGTAAAATTACTTTATATAAGTTAAAGTGAGGAAAAACATAAACTAGGAAACAATAAGCTACTTTATGTACCGACTGTCTTCTGTTAAAATACCTGGTACATAGTAAGTGCTCAATAAATGTTTGCCAAATTCAAAGAACATTTAAGAGAAAACACTGATATGTTATTTAAAATCAACTTGTTTCCTCAGTCTAAAATTCTTGCTCTAGTATAGGCTGCTCTTAGAATTAAAATAATGGCTTATTCTACATTTCTCTTAACTTCTAGGAGTCTACTGTTCAATGATTTTGATTGTTCTATTACTAGTTCCAGCATTAAAGGACCTGACATGCTAAATTTTTCTATCGTTATCTAGTTTCTGCATTCTAAACTCATTTTATCATAAAGCTGTACTTCTCTAATCAATGCAGTCAGTACAGCAAAACCTCCTATCTGCTCAACAAACGTTTTTCCATTACACTTCCTAGAATAACTTTCAGTGATTTTTTTTTTTTTTTTTGCGGTACGTGGGCCTCTCACTGTTGTGGCCTCTCCCGTTGTGGAGCACAGGCTCCGGACACGCAGGCTCAGCGGCCATGGCTCACGGGCCTAGCCGCTCCGCGGCATGTGGGATCTTCCCGGACCGGGGCGCGAACCCGTGTCCCCCGTATCGGCAGGCGGACTCTCAACCACTGCGCCACCAGGGAAGCCCCACTTTCAGTCATCTTAAGAGCAGTATCCATCCAGGGCCATGATTCCTACAGAAAAATCCTACCCCAAATCTGCCACTTGTCTCCAATGTCACTCTTAAATATTTGCCAACTCCTACTACTCAATCTCTTGGAGTCATCTATATTTGATTATTTTATTAACATCTTTATTTTTACTAGGGATTGCTGGCAGTCTATAATTTGGCCTTCTGTCAACCACTTTACACTCTTCTTGACTAAAACATGGACATATACTTTAACCATATGCAACAAAGCAAAAAAGTTGTACAGAACATCAATTTTTCAAACAACTTAAGCATGTCTAGTGATTAGAAAGTAGGACAGTATCTTAAAGGCTTCATACTTTTCCCTTTTCTATTCTAGATATGATCTGTAATTTTTGAATCTTTTTATTTCCTCTGTAAATAGAAACATACTATACACATATCCTTAAAAATGATTGAAAAAACACATTTTTCATTCTTTGTTTTTTCAATGAGCATGATTTATGAGGAAGCAAAATAATAAAAGAATTTCCTTAATAATGAACTACAAATTCATTTAAAAGTAATATTCTTAAGTTGCTGAGAAGGCATACAATCACAAAATCGTGTAACCTGTAACAAAATTGTTCCAGACCTTAGAAATCATCTAACTGGTTCATTTTTACATGTGAGGAAATGAGGAATCGAGTTTAAATTCTTTCAAAATAAGGGAGTAGCAAGTCAGACTGAAAATAAAGTGCAAGAAAAAATAGGCTTTTATAACTCACAGTAAACATCATACTCAATTTTAATATTACTTTACTGAAAGACTACAGGAAAGGTTCAAACTAGAAAAAGTAAAGCTGAAAGGATTTAGTGCACTCTGACACAGTCCTGAAATTATTTTCCTTCCAACTCTAGCAAAGGGCCTAATGTAGCTCTCACTTTAAGATATCTAAACCCAGAGACTGAGATTTGAATTCAACATGAGAAGTTGAGGTAAATCAACTTATTGATGTATTATTTTATCTTATGCTTGATTCAGTGACTTACAAATTGTAGATGCTCAAGAAATATATGCATATAAACGTGAAGAGAACCCAGATCCATAAGTCTTATTTCCCAGCATTACAGCTGGGCTGTGTACCTTCAAACTGGCTATATACAAAGGTTATAAATAGGGTTGGGGAGGAGACGGGGAGGGAGCTGATCACAAATATAGACACTTCAGAAGAAATGTTCATATTTTTAAAATCTTTCATTAGAATTAGCAATATGCAAACATTACCAAATAAACATCTCCTTAGGATAAAGTTTTGTAAAGATTTTAAGAACATTAATTTTTTTTTCACATTTTTATCACTTTCTCCAAAGCATGTTCACTGAACTTGTCCAAATAAAATGAATTCTGCATTAATGTTTCACTTGACAGTACTGCAGTAGGTTTTGCCTTAATATCTAACATCTATTGAAATACAAACAACTATCATAAACTGACAGACTTTCTATAGATTATTCTTTCATTCGTAAGATTCAGTCCTCTAGCTTAAGGACTCTGGCAAGGGCACAAAAGTTTCTAAACATAATTTTAATTTTTAACACAGTAGAGTAGTATTCTGGGGGAAATAAAATTATTACGGCAGGATTTGAATATGGAGCAGAAGGATCCCTGTTAGGACTCACAGATGTGCTTCAGGGAAGTCCAAGAACTCAATGAAATATGCAAAAATTGTAATACTATATGCAAACATATTTTTTCTAGAAAGAATATAGCTCTCTTTTTCAAAAGGTCAATGACCATCCCCTGCAACCCAAAAAAACAGTGAAAAGGGCATCTAAATTTGTGAAAATAGATGCTGAGAAAAACATCAAGGTACGGTTCACTCATTTTTATGACCTTTTAAGCCACAAGAGCCATTTTGTTAAAACACAATGTTTCTGCTTATCTCATTTAGTTAAACCATTATTCTTTAAATCCTTTTCTGGGGTGCTATTACAATTTCTTACTGGGACTAAGTAACTAGCCTTCCTCTAGCATAAAAATGTTGCCTTTCTGAAAACCCAAGAATGTTTTCCTGTTTGCCATTTTCAAGTTGATTTAATAAATTAGATATGGCTTTTTTTCTATTATTTAGTATTTTAGTAAGACACATGAAATACGTTTTTTGGTATTCTGGATATTAGTAAAACATCCTAATACAACTATTACTTTTAAGTTTTTAACAAAAAAGGATATTGATGTATACTGTTGGCTATAGCAAATCAGTCTCCAGTAAATAAAGATCGGGTGTCCCCTGGTTTGACCACCCAATTACTATGAATTATGTGTGGAGTTAGTTGTATTCTTTACTACTTTACTCCACAAACTTCACAAATACCAGCTGAGTATAATGAAGTAAGAGACAAAGCTGTAGTCTCTACTATTCCCTAACATAAACAGAGTAGTGAGTGGTAGTAAAAGTAGCGTTCAATCTGCACTGTGCTTTTGGACCTTCTCAAAGGCCTCACCAAGCTTTAAGCTTCATGAGCAAATTTCAGTTCTTCTAGGTCTTCTTTCTCTGAACAGGAAGTATACACTTCCCTTATAATGGTTTCTAGGTATCTTAGGGCCCTCCAGTATATCCTTCTCTGACCTTGGGCTTTTGAAAGTCAGTAAATTTTAATGGAAAGTTAAAATTATCCTAAATCTTAGTTTGGGGTCTAAAAGTTTGTGTATTCATGTATTAAAGTCAAACATGATATAACCCCAAAACCACCACTAATGACTAGAGCCAAAGACAAAATCTACATGCAAAAAAGTCTTTTATACAGTATATAAGCTTCTTTTGCTCATTCACTCACCCATTCACTTAGACATTAGGTCCTACTGTGTGCCCAGCTGTGGGGATTCAAAGGAAATAAAATATAGCTCTAATTCTCATTTGGTCTACCTGAAAGATTTCACATTTTTAAGGGTGATTAAAAGAACATGCAGATTACAGCCTTCCTTGAGCATTACACATTCAAAAATTCAATACTGAACATATCCACAGGTAATTTCTGCCCATCCTGAGCATCTTTGGTATTATTTCTTGATAATAATACTTGACATCAATAGCACAAAGAAAACAGATGGGAATAATTTCAAATTTTATCCTTTACTTTGTATATTTATCGATAACATGCTATAATGATACTTCAAACTTAAAAAGATAACAGGTTTAAATCGAAACAAAAAACTATTCTTACAGCAGAAAAAGGGATTTCCCTTCTTTATTAAGCTCTTATTTTAGGACATATCAATTTGTACTCCTCGTAAGAGGCATAGGACTAAAAAAAAAAAAAAAAGATCAATATTTTCCTCCTGCTTCCAAAATTTTATCAGTTACCCTAGATGGTCATGAGCAGAGTTAAAGTTAAAAAAATTAATATGAACAATACCTCATCACATTTCCCAGTTGAATTTTTTCCAAATGGGATTTTTGTAAATTAAAATTACTAATTAAATTCAGATTCAGCAAGTAGCTGCTGGGTGATGAGGAATTTAAACTTGAAACCAACTGTGTAACCTGGCAACTTAACCTGGTAACTCAAATCTAGTAAAACAAATTAAGAGGTTAAAAAAATCCTAATAATTTTAATTCATGATGTGGGAGTATATCTCAATATATGTTTTTTTTTTTTTTTTTGGTCACCTCTTCTAAAATCATTCAAGAGAAAACACAGTAACTCATTTAAATTAGGAACTGGGCAAACCTTTAAAAAACTTTTCAATAGTATGTTTCTTTTATATGCTATTACAATAAATGCTCTATAAAACTGTTAGCTGAAACTTTAGATAAAGAAAAAAGTCTGTTTTGAGAACAGCACTTATCATTGCCCAAAATTGTTCAGAAAGTGTTGCAGATTTTAAGATACTTAGCTTGGACAACAGCAGATAACTCTGAAAAATGTTCCTCAAATATTTTGAAAGGCAAATTAAATTTTTTTCTACCAGCTAAATTACTGGACTTTTTGTATAAGAATGTCATTCAAGTTTTCTAAAATGAGAGTTTACTCATTTTAGAAAGTGAGCTTACTCATTTACTGAGTTTACAGTAAACATCTCTAAAACTTGTATTTTTTAAGCAATACTGTCATGAGATACATTTGTAAAATTACCCAGATTTAGACAAAAGTAAATGAGAAAATTAAAAGGGGAAGCCTTGAACACTATTAATTTTTTCCCACATGACAAGTACAGATATTAGCAGAATATCCACCAAGTAAAATGAAAATATTAACTGGTTTCTAAGGCACACAGTTAGTTACAACATCTAAAGTGGGATTTATTTGATGAATTGCATGAAGCCTTCAGAACATTTGCTGCAACTCAAGGAGAAAGAGGCAAGTGTTCACGTAACATGTTAGTCTGTAGTCAAGAAAGACATTTCAACTAAAATATGTCAATCCCCAAATCTGAAATCACTTAGACATTACTGATGTAGTATTTGGAAGAATTTCTGTATAGAAGATTTTTCAGACTGAAATATAGTACTCAATGCTTCAAGGGCTAGGTAAAATTAGTTCTCTTTTGTTCAACAGTGCCTCACTTCCACTAGATAAAGTTTGGTCTCCAGTCTCACTATCCAATGCCTGCCTTACACTGAGTCATCCTTCACTGGACCACACGAAGTGTTTACATTATAAAAGGCTTCTAGATCACTTGGTTCAAGTGTAATAGCTGGTTTCATTAATGTTCCAGGAGCAAGGGAACTCTCTCCAATAATTCTCAGGTTGATAAATTTGATTTTCCAAGTATTCTCCACAAAAGGGCAGCGGATGAGTCCAAAAATTTGTTCAAAAATGCCCAAACAAGTGTTCTCTCGGTGGACAGTCCCAGCAACTCCAACCATAACTAGACCATGGGGAGAAGAAGCACATTTCAGTCCATGGGAATCTAGGTTGGGACTGAGAAAAAGATATTCTTCTTTCACTAGTGACAGCAGACGAAGGCTCACAATTTCTGCTCCATGGTAGTCTATCACATTTTGTTCAGATGTGTTGTAATAAAACCTAAGCTTGACATCATGCCAGAAGTGCTGTGGCCCCCATTCATCTTGAGGTGGTCCCAGAAGAGGATTCTGAGAATTAAGAAGTTCAAAGAACCAGTGACAGAATTCTTCACCTAATCGACGAAAATCAACCTTTTCAGCTTTTTTATCTTCTTTCTCCTGTTGATTAATAAAACCAACGTTAATTCTTGTATCTATTTACTATCTTGCCTGTTTCATAGCTAACTTTTAAGGTACTAATTATAGCAGAAAGGAAATGAACTACCTGTGAGCTCACTGAACCCATCTTGCACAGTAAATTAATTCTCAAAAAGGGGAGGTCATTTTAGAATTTCTCAGCTTAAACTTCTGAAAATTCCTCTAAGAAATTAAGGTTCAAAGTCTCTTAAAATATCAGCATGAATTAAGAGCCAATAATAAGGATTTACATAAGCATTTTCTCTTGATTGTGGCAGTGATTTCACAGGTGTGTTATTTGTCAAAACTTTCAAACTGTATGCTGTAAATGAATACACTTCACTGTGGTATATTTTATATGCAGCAAAGTTTATAATAAACATGTCTTTAAACAGACACTTCTAATATGATTGAAATTGCTTATTTTCTATGATTGGGATTATTTTATATTATTTCTTTCCAAAATGAATATTGCAAAAATACACCTGATAGGCTAGATTTTATTCAACAATGTATTCCAGAGCACAGTACCTCATCTAGGTGGTGAAAGATCTTGTATTTACCGGGCACATGCTATTACTGAATGTACTGGGCACTGTGTTTGGCACTTAAGTGCTATTTCCGTCTTTCTCCACAAGCTTTATGACACAGATATTATCGTTATGCCCGTTTTATAAACAAGGCTCACAAAGGTCCTTACTTGCTCATTTACAGCTAGTATACAGCAGACCCTAATATGAAGTCATATCTATATGATTTTAAAGTCAACATTCTTTTCAGTACATTAAGGAAGGCTTAGAAGTTCCTTTCCTAATGTGAAGGCAAACCTCTCTCACTGTAAAATACCATTAATTCAATGTGGGTATGTAGTTTAAAAACTGCAAGTTACCTAAAGGTTCAATCGATATTTAAATATTCACACAATATTTAAAATGTACAGTGAAGATAAAAAGAAATACGAACAGCCAATGTCAGCTGGAGGAAATTACTAAAACAGGATATTTCCTAGCTAACAAATAAAAAAAAAAAATTTAAGTTTCTTTCATGAAATGTTTGCAATTTAATACCAAAGAAAGTCTTCAAAATGAGAAAGGGCTTACAACAGCATTCTTCTAAAGTGGAAAAAAGAAATTGGAGAACCAGAGGCTAAATTAAAATTAAATTGGTCCTGTAGTCTATCCATTCTCTTTAAAAATCAATAGTCCCCATTTGATAAAGGGATACAAAACATTTTTTGTCACAAATCAATAGAATATTACATATACATTACTAAATATCAAAAACACTTTGTCTCAGGTGCTTTACTGCTCTTTCTTTAGGATGCAAAAAAAAGAAAGTAAAGCTAAAATTATAAAAAAAAAATCAGAACATTAACCACATCATTCCGGATCTAGGATTATCTAAAGATTTTTACACAGAACTACAGTTCAGGATATGACTATAAGGTCTGTTTTACCTGTTCAAAGAGTCTAATGTCCTCTGTCTTAACTGGCTCTGGCGTTTCCTTCAATTTCAATTGTGACTGCTTTTTCCAGTAATCCTTTGCATGCTGAATAAGATTGTGTTTTTCAGTAGCTGGAGGTATAATAACCCCCTGTGTTGCCAAGTACTTAAATATGATTTCTCGGTGGACTTTTTTACGCCTCAAAAGTTCTTCAACACTTTGACTGTACACTAATATTGCATGAATGGCATCTAAAAGAAAATTATGAAGATTAATAGAAAATCATGAGTCACTTGTAAATTTGTCCAGGGTCAGCAGAAACGCTGTTGAATAATATTTATAAACTCTTGTCATGGCATTATTGCTTTTGTATAAGACGGTTATCATTTCTAAAAACCAGGAAGTGGGGGCTTCCCTGGTGGCGCAGTGGTTGAGAATCTGCCTGCCTGCCAATGCAGGGGACACGGGTTCGAGCCCTGGTCTGGGAAGATCCCACATGCCGCGGAGCAACTGGGCCCCTGAGCCATAACTACTGAGCCTGCGCGTCTGGAGCCTGTGCTCTGCAACAAGAGAGGCCGCGATAGTGAGAGGCCCAGCACCGTGATGAAGAGTGGCCCCTGCTCGCCACAACTAAAGAAGGCCCTCGCACAGAAATGAAGACCCAACACAGCCAAAAATAAATAAATTTATTAAAAAAAAAAAAAAAAGGAAGTAGGTTGTCAAGTTTTGGATTTTAAAAAAATTTCTTTAAACTATAAAGTTCCCCACCTAAAATTCCTTCTTCCTTTTACTTCTCATACAAGATTGTTAATTTAAGCATTTTCTTTTAAAGAATGGTTGTATTTTAAGAAAAAAATTGAATAAGAGAAGAAAAAATTTTAATAAGGTCAATGGAACTAAATTCATTTACAATCCCTAAAATATAGGTAAAATTACAATACTTTTCAATCTCCTCACTCTACAGATAACAAAAGTCAGGGATACATGAAGTATCAACAATCATACTTCTAAGAAGTGGCAGAACCAAGACTCTTAATTTTAAAGAACTTCTATTAAACAACAGACTAAAGATTATTTTTACATATGTGAGGTATACAGAATGGTAATAAAACGAACTCCTATATACACACGACACAGCTTAAGACACAGGAATTGCTGGTATCTTTGAGGCCTCATTTTACCTCTCCCTACTTAATGCTATTCCCTCTCTCTCCTCGCTCACCTCACATGTAGCTACTCTCCAAAATTTTATCATTCTCTCAATTTTCTTTCCTTTTTTCTTTTCTTTTTGGCCACTCTGCCGGGCTTGCGGGATCTTAGTTCCCTGACCAGGGATCGAACCAGGGCCCCCCAGTAGTGGAAGCTCAGAGTCCTAACCACTGGACCACCAGAGAATTCCCTCGATTTTCTTTAGAGTTGTACAGCATAACTATGTATCCCTACAAAATATAGTTTGATATTTCTTTGAATGTTCTATAAATCTAATCCATCAATATATATAGTCTTCTATAATTAACTTTTAATGTTTCTGAGATTAATCTATGTGGCTAGACACAGCTGTAGTTAATTCATTTTCAGAGCTGTACCATAGGTAATTATAGACTATACCACAAGGTATCTATCCTTTTGTTTATAGACTTTTATTATGTGTATCCAATTACAAATACTATTACTTTGGACATTTCCACACTTGTCTCCCAGCCTAGAGGGGCAAGCAGCGTGAGCATCACCTGGAGCTTGTTAGAAATGTGGAATTTCTGGGCCCACTCCAAAACTACTGAATCAGAATCTGCATTTTAACAAGATCACTGAGGGACACATAGGCACATTCAAGTTTGAGAAGCTCAGGTAAGTAACCTTCCATTTAAGGAGATAATATCGAACTTGTTTTCTTTCCAAAGTACTAGTTCTAATTTACACTCCCCCAGTAGTTATCAACGACATACTTCACAAGATCAACAACACTTGACCTTTTTACATTTAGTTTTTGCCAACTTGGTACATATGAAAGGCACCATGTAGTTTTGGTTTTCATTTCATTGCTTTCTAAAGATGTTGAGTATCTTTCAATATGCTTATTATTTTTTCCTCTCTGAGAAATGACTTCAAATCATTTAACATTTTTGTACTGGGTAGTTTCGTTTCTTGTTTGCTTTTGGATCCACCATCAATTAAATTCAGCAATTTTATCTATTACAATTTTAAATTCACATTCACCAAGACTGTTAGAAGGCGATTAGCATGTAAAATATATAAATGCCAAAGAACTACATTAAGTCTAAAATTATTTTCAGTCTAAATTCTTAGAAATTTAGCGTTCCTGGTTCACTTTCAAATGAATGACCTTAAATGGCGGAGATGTTAAAAGCAGAGAAAGACAGTTTTAAAAGGCAGACTCTTTTGTAGATACTTAAATCATATGCTAATACAGGAGGCGGACATTTTCTCATTTTAAACTAAAATTCAGCAAATTTAAAATATAACTAGCCAGGTAATATACAAAATCATAAATGCTTAAGCTACTCATTACATTACAACCAGACTGAATATTTATAATCCATGAAATCTACTCTACCAAAATGTTTATTTGGCTCTGAAAGTAATGTAGTCCTAGTACACAGAATCATCTCTGAAAAACTTTGGATCCAAAGAGACATGGATTGATCCTATCTGCTCTTTTATCACAGTAGTTGTTTTACGCAGCACACTGATTAAAAGTGTTTATGATAGATATCCTCCCCCAAGCTTGAAGAAAATGAGCCGCGGCTGACACTCCTCAGCTGATCGAAACTGAAAATGGAAAACACCCTGACTCCCCGGAAATCTTCAAAAAACAAACAAAATCACTATTCACGTACTCCGCATCTTCGAAACAAGCAGCATTTGCCCACAACGTATAATGAATAAAACCTGGAAGCAGCGCCATTTTCAGCGTGCATCTGAAGCAACAGAGCAGCTATAGGAGCCGAGATTCCCGAGGGTTCCGCACAAGCGCAATCCCGGACGGGCTGGGAAGGAGGCCTACCACGGCCTCCACTCACACGCTCCCGCCAGCTGGGGGCCGGGTGAGGTCTGGGGAGGGACGGCCGCCCTTGGGGAGAAGGGTCTACCTTTACCTTGGCGGTCCTCAGGCTGCACCAGGCGGTTGGTGGTGGTGTCGCATAGGGCCATGATCTCGTCGTTGTCCAACAGACCGAGCAGGTTACGACAGCCCTCCATCTCTGAGTAGCTGAGCCCCGACATCTCTACCCCCAGAAAGCGGGGAGAGGACGCCAATAACTTCGCCCCCTTAGGCCCACTGGGCCGGCGCCGTGGCAACAGGTACCGGAAATGCTCTTCCCGTTGTTCGCAGCCAAAAGGCCTCGGGTATTCCAGAGCCGTGGGCGCGTAAGTGGTCGTTAATGAGGGCACTAAGGGAACGCGGTGCTCCGACCGGTGGTTCCGGGCTCTCGGGGACTGAGTGGAGTCCCACGGATCTCACTTTAGGGAAACTCCGCATTTACACCGGGAACATCGACCTTCCACAAGGGAAAACGAAACCAAAAAACTCCTCAGGAGTCCCTCCTCCAAAAGAACGCCTGGGAGGCTGCGCAGGGCAGGTGCGCGGAAAGCCGGCAGCGGCCCCAGCGCAAGACAAGCTCCCGTGATGCCGCGGGGCCGGCCAATGGAGGCGTCTCCTCTCCGGCTTTGGGCCGTGGCCCCGGGAGCGCTCGAAAGTTCTCTGCGGCCACTTCTGCGTTGGGAGCACCTGTAGTTTGATATTCTTAAATTACATAGTTCTGTGTTAAAACAATTTGGTTTTGTTTAACATTACACTTGGAAAAGTTAAGGGGAAAAAGTCACCTATCCTGCCACGCCTGCCCGCCTTGCAGCTGACTTAAACTCCCCAACAAGCTGCGGTCCGCTGTTGCTTCCCTTCTTATCCTCGCCGGCTTGGCTTTAGGCGAGGCAGTATCACGAATAGTTTAAGGTTGGGGTCTTTGAAAGCCAGATTACCAGGGTTTTATCCCGTCATTTACTAACTGTGACCGAGAGCAAGCTCTTTGGTCTTCCAGTTTTCTGTATCGAAATGAATCTAGTAGAGATACCTACCTCATAGGGTTGTTGAAGCGCAGGGAGGGGGTGAAGAAATGTGCCTGGAGCCTAGAAAGAGCCCAGCATGTATCAGCTATTGTTACCACTGTTGGTGTCGACATTCACGAGAGGGAAACTTCAGACTTCAACGCATTGTCACTGGCTTCTGTCTCCTTCCATTGTTTTAGCCATATTTTAGATTTTTAACATTTAATTAGATTATTGCCAGTTAGTAGCTGAAATGTACACACCTGCAGATACAGGTGAGCAGATTTAACTTTTTTAAAAAAAATATCACAGCTAAATAGTCAAAATGAGCTGTAAATACAGTCTTTAAAATAAGGCATTCAAACCATGGTTAAACTGATTTGCCAGTGGATGTTATTGGGGGTACCATTTACTCATCAGATACCAATTCTTCATTTGTCATTAAGCGTTGAGTGCCTACTATGGTAGATATTGAAGATTCCGAGAAATGACACAGACCCTCCTTCAAGGAGCTTTTGGGAGTGTTGCAAATAAAGAGATAAGTGCTCACAATACTGGTGTGGAACCAAATGGAAGAAGACATGCCCAACTTTTTCATTCGTTCATTTTTTAAAAATGTGTTTACTGAGCATGATTTGCCAGACACTGGTCTTTATGCTGGGAACAAATGCAAGTCCTTTGGAGCTTGTATTCTAGTGAAAGGAAAAGACAATAAACATAAAAGAAACTATACTATGGCAGGGAATTCTGTGGAGAGAAATCAAAAAGAGAGGGATGGAGGAGAGGATGTTGCTATTTTATACAGGCTGTGAAGAAAGGCTTCTCTAAGTGACATTGAAGGAAAGACCTGAAAAAAGTGAGAAACTGAACCACAGAAGAGTATTCTAGGACGAAGCAAAAGTAGAGGTTCTGAGGAAAGAACAGAGTGCTTGGCATGTAGGAAGGAGGCCGGGAGGCTGCAGCAGCTTGTGCGAAGAGGAAGCAGTGACTGGTGAGGTTGGAGTTGTCAAGATTGATCTAGAGCAGGGTTTCTCAACCGTGGCACTACTGACATTTTGGGCAGGATAATTCTTTGTTGTGGGTCTGTCCCACAACATTGTAGGATGCTTCAGCATCCCTGACCTCGCCCCACTAGATGCCACTAGCACCTCCTCCCCCCTACCAAAAATACCTTGTTCCTCAAATGTTTCCTGGGGTGGGGGGGCAAAATTCCCCAAGTTGAGAACCACTGATATAGAACCACTTGTCCAAAAGTGCTTTCTGAGATGAAAATATTCTGCATCTGAGCTAATACAGTAACCATCAGGCACATATGGTTATTGAGCTCTTGTAATGTGGCTAGTGCAGCTCAGCCGGTGAATTTTAAATTTTATTTGAATTTTAATTAAATTTTAATAGCCACTTGTGGCTAGTGGCTCCTGTATCAGTACAGTCTAGAGTTTTGCAGCCCGTTGTAAAAACTTTGGCTTTTATCTTTTACCTCTCTCTGCATTTCCTTTTATTCTCTCAGTCTCTCACTCCAGACCAGTCAGTGGTTCCCTTGCTATTTTGTTCCTTAAACTTGCCATGCAGGTCCTTGCCTCAGAGCCTTTGCTCTTGCTATTCAGCCTAGCACATTTTCCCCTCAGATATGAGCGGCTCTCGTTCCCTTAACTTCATTCATTACTATCCCTGCTCAACAGTTATCAAAGAGGTGGTATCATCATATTTTATCATCATCCTGTTTAAACACCACCTACAATGCCATGCTTACTTATACTTTCCCTACGCACTTAATTTTTCTCTATAGCACTTATATTGTATTTTTGTCCCCCCTCCCTACCACCCCCCCGGTAGAATGTGAGTTCTGAGATTCAGGGATTTTTATGTTTCTTTTTTATTATTTTTTTTCAATTGTCTGTTACAGAGGCTGGCACATAGTAGGTATGCAATAAATATTTGTTGAATGAATGAATTGTAAAGCCAGTGGAGGATTTTAAACTGAGGAATGGCATGATCTGACTTGTTTCAAACAGTATCATTTTGGCTGCTGGTGTCTAGAACAGACTGCCAGAAGGGCAACGGTAGAGGCAGGGAACCCAACTAGAAGATTAATACAGTAGTCCAGGTGAGAGTGAAGGACACGATAATGAGTCAGGGATGATGGCAAGGATTTGGTTTGGGCAACTGGAGTTGCCATTTACTGAGAGGAGGAAGACTGGGAGAAACAGGTTTCAATAGAGAAATCCAGAATTGTCAAGAGATTAGACATTCTGGAGAGTGTGGTGATGCCCAAGAAGATAAAGCAAAGAATGAGGAGTGGGGCGGAAAAAGAATTACAGGTAGAGGGAGCAGTAGTGAAAAATGCATGGAATAAAACAGCATGGCTGTTTTTGGCTGGAACCAAGAGAAAGTTAGTAAAATCATTAACAGGAAGGCCTCAGCTCCCTTCAGGAGCTTAATTCTTAACCTTGCAAGAACGGCTCTCCCCTTTTAACAGATGTGGAAGTCTGAGCTCAGTGGGATACACTTAATTGCCTTAAAACTATCATGCTGGAATTTGAATATAGCTGATCACACATCTTTGAGCTGTTTTCATTAAATTACATTGTGGTAGTTTCAATCACTGAATACTTTGAAAAAAGTTCTCTAGATTAGAATGGTTTTGGGGTATTAGATCTGTTAGAATATCCATTCATTCAACAGTATTTAAGTACCTATTAATAGGGGACTTCTTTAAATGTCCTGGAAATTGAGTTTCTAAGGCTCTATAAATTTAATACTTTATGAAGAAACTGGTTGCTTTATATCTGTGGTTTTCAATCCTTACCTGGAGGACTTGTTAAATGACAGATTGGTCCCTCACCTGATCAAAAATTTAGCATTTCTTTCTTTTTTGAGGGGGGGCGGCGGGCACGCCTCACGGCTTATGGGATCTTAGTTCCCCGATCCCTGGGGACATGGCAGTGAAAGCACAGAGTCCTAACCACTGGACCGCCAGGGAACTCCCCAAAATTTAGCATTTCTAACAAGTTCTCAGGTGATAGCGATTCTGCTCTTCTAGGGACCACACTCTTAAGAATCACTGCTAGTAGAAGAGAATGGAACATCAAACAGCCATGTCTGTACCAGACTTCATCCTTTGTGAAATCACTGATCCTTAGGCAAGACTAACCCTCTCCATCTGGATATATTAGATCCACTCATGCTGTACAATTTGTAGGGAAAACTGCATGGCAGGATTTTAGGAGGAAACAGCCGACTTTTCAGTTCCACCTCTCCATTTACTAGCTGTGTGACTAGTCAAGTTATTTAATCTTTCTGAGCCTTGGTGTCTAAAAAGCATTGTCCGTATCTACCTTTGGGTTGTTTTAACAGTAAGAGGTAACACATATAAAGTAACCTGGTACACAGTAATTTCTTCTCCAGTTGCAGCACCCATAAATAAGGCATGAACCTCTCTCCCTTTAGTTTTTATTCCATGTAATATTGGATCGCCTCCATTTTAAATATTGATATACAACCCAAACTTCTGGCCTTATATCAGTTGATTCTTGAATTAGTATGGACCTTATGCTATGAAAGCAATCTAACTTATCTTGGAAGTGTATTTAATATTTGATTGCTTCCCAGCATTTCTCAAATTTCAGAAAAGAAAAAAATGGAAAGTCTAGATAACCCCAATAACTTTATCTAAATACCTCAATACATTTATTTAATAGTCTAAGATCATATGACCATAAATCATAGATGGAGAATTCTAGATCTCAGCTCTAGAATGTTTCAGTAATTTTCTCATAGTTTTTCAAAGCATAACATTTGTAATATGTGCAAATCACCGTAATAACACAATATCTGTTCTTTCATTTGCAGTGCTCTCATCGTATCAGAGTTTCTCTCTACTTCAGCCCCAAGCTACAAGTTATAGCAAAAAGTGTAGGAGGTTTTCCTCTGTTAGTGAGCCAAAAGAGTACAGCCCTCATGCCCAAGGACCCCACTTTTAGATACAGATTACTAATTGGTTTGAACGTTTTCCCATTGAAATACTTTTGTAGGAAGTAATTTTCATAATTTACATCTTATTTCAAAGCGACTTCACAGTCTTTAAGTTCCACCAGAGGCTCTTCATCTCTGAAGAATTACCAGTGCAGATCAGTCCATCCACTGTCTTGGAGAGTTCTGATATTTGTTTTCCACCTACTAAGTTTCCAGAGGGTACTATTTCACACTGAAACCACTTACCTGAAATGACTTTAGTAACCAGTGTTCTATCAACTTGTAATTCCTGCATATGGACATTAGTTTAAATAATGTCAAAAATATCTATTTTGTGTAGACTCTTAGAGTTTTCTATGTTCTCTAAAATCACTCAATAACCTGAATATGGTAATATTAACTGAAATACCTCATTCTCTTATGAAACATAATAGAAATTTCTTATTTAACATATACCTTAAGCCTAATTCCTTTTGAAGTAATGTGCTACATAAAACTGAACAACTTCATTACCAACAAGGACAATGTTTTATTGAACAAATCTATGTACAGTACAAAAAATTTCTTGAAATGAGACACTGTTGATTTATTGCAGTTCAATGGCTCAGTTTTAATTTGTACTCTTATAAAATGCAAAGTAAAATAATTTAATGTTCAACAAGGAAGCACAAATTTCCTTTCTTGCTGAATCTGTAATATCTTTCACATATTAACAATTCCAAAATGCATATGCAGCATTTAGTCATTCTGAAATGGTGTTTTACAGTACCAAATAAATTAAAAAATAAACACTACCATCCCTTTTAGGTTTTTCACCCATACTACAGTTTGAACCAAACATGAAAGGAGTACAGCTGAACCTTCAAGTGTGATTTGAAAAGAATCACAAGTTCAATGTTATGTTATGTTTTCATTATATAATTGGTGGTTTATTAAAAAAAAAAAAAAAAAAAGAATATGACTGAAGCCCAAAGTACCAGTGCCCCTGTCCACGAAGGTTCTCCTTTTCTATCTTCTCCATAATATCTGAGCAGCAAAAATTCAGATTTGCTATTTTTTTTGACCTTACTGAAACATAGCAGAAAGTTAATATTTAATGTTTCAAAGGAAATTTTTATTTGAAAATGAAGGATGGAAACTTGGTCCACGTAAGATAAACACATCCTTAAAATAGGAGTAGAAAAGAAAAAGAGAAGAATTTGAGGAATAAGAAGAAAGCTTCCTTGTCTTCTGAATTCCACATTGGAACTGTTGGAAGTTTATGCACCCCGTAAAAGCAAAATGATGTGAGTTTATGTTTTATAAGGCATACATAAGAAAATGTACACATTCTTTCAATAGCAATTATTTGATAAGTATATAAAGAGGTTAGAACAATGTGGTCAAATAGAATTTTATAAAACATTCCTTGATCTAGTTATGTATAAACCAATTTGATCTCAGTCTTTCAGAAAGTTTTCCGTTACCAACACAAAAGTAGAAATAAAACCTCAAAGACAAAAAAATAACAAGTGGAATATGTTTAAAACATCTTGGTATGAGCTGCAAAATGAATGAAAGTAAGTTGCAGACATGGATTTATGTCAATAGTTACAACTTATAAAAAATAAAAAGTTAAAAATGTGATAAAATGTCAAGCTGTAATTTTAAACATCTGGAAAATGTACAAAGCAGAAATATTTTAAAATAACTTCATTGTCCATATGAACTAGTTTCCAAATACTTTTTATTATATGATGTATTTTAGACTGAACTGAAAAAGAACTCAAGTATTATATTTTTAGTATCAGGAAGTATGGAAAACATTTTTTTCTTTAGTTGACCTTAAAGGATTTAAAAACCTTATCGAGTTGTTTACTTATGTTTTTAAATGTAAATTCCACAGCCTAATGTAGGCTACATAACAAAACAAAAACCTGATTTGACTGATATGGACTTATGACTATCAATTGCATAGTAGTGAATGCCTATGATAAATAAACTAATAAAATTGGGTAGTTTTTTAGATATCTGATTTATCATGACCTGGAAATCCTAATTTAATAAAGCCTGGATGCTACCCTGGAAGAAAAGTCACACTTCCTTAGTGACTTCATTCAAGAAGCTTTAATATCCAGAAATTTATAATAGTAGGGTCTGATGAGATTATATACTTTGAACAAGAATGTATCAGTTGGAATAACTGGAATATCTGGTTGACATTGGTACATTAATAGCTCTGTTTTTGAAGAATTTGCCTTTGCATTTTTGTTCATTTTAGCCCTGCTATAGATTAACACACTGTTAGGTAAAAGGAAGTCTTTAAGCTTCCTCTTTTAAAGACGTGGAACACATCTGAGAGAGTATTTTTAAAAACCTTTTTGTTTTAACGATTTATTGACTATTAAGTTAAAATCTTCCTTAGGAAAATTACTGGTCATCAAAGAAAATAAATGCATCACTATATCTTACTGTGTTCTTGCTGTGCAAATTTTTGTGTAAATATTTCTTTTTATATATAAAAATTACTATTCAGACCAAATTCATCAGAAATAAATAAGAAAGCATAAGTAATATGGCTTATTTTAGAATTAACTCTCCTAATTGAATAAAACCAATGAATTCTTGACCGGATTCTTAGCTGCATATTTTTTTTTTTATAGTCAGTTATTTTTATAGGACTGTACTTAGATAACTCACATTAATGTCTAAAGGACCTTACTATGAATCATCAAGCAATGTCCTAACACTACTCTATATACAAACAGAAATATCCCAGTGTGCTTATACCATTATTCACATTGAAGAATTTGCAATTCAGTGTTTTCTTTCAACTAAGATAGCCTTTAATGGTCTTAGATCCTCCCATCTCTTCCCAGAGTTACTGATAATATGTTTTCTATTGACGCTGCTGCCTTTTAAATATAACTCATTGGCATTATAAAAATGGAAAGTGGAAGGTTCTGTCAAGAGCTTATTAGCAAAGCACTGTTGTTTTGTCTTCTTTTGTTTGTTAATTTTAAATGCTGGAATGTCATTCATTGAACTTTGACCTAATCAATCATCTGGAAACAAGGTACAATCTTTTATAGCTAGTATGGTGATAAATCGTTTTACTTTCATCTTATCAATCAGTTTCTAAGTAATAATAAATCAAACAGAAATGGTTCCTTAAAGCATGTTTGACCAGAAAGGAGGACATAATCTGATTAGGCATGACAAGAAAACAAACCCTATTTGTGGAATACTTTTAAGTTGTTTATTGTAAACCACCCCCCCCTTTTTTATAATGGGTTTTTTCCCTTTCTGTAAGGCCATAGCTGGTTATTCTTTTTGACTAGTTGCCTGCATATGTTTCTCACATAAGCGAAACTGAACATGCTGCTATTAATCATCATCGACTTCTTAAACAAAATGTGGTTTTTCTGGATAACTGGTACTTTGGGAGTTTTGTAATGACCCTTTTGGAGTCTAAACCAGCACATCTCCTCTGTGGGTTCATTCTAGAAAATGTGCTTTGTCTTTATCTTTAGTAATCCAAGACCGCTCTAAAATTAAGGCCATCAGGGAAATAGCAAACTGATGATGCATTTTCTTGTAGTGCTTTTTGCACACTACTGCTTGATCGACAGATCGTTCTGAAACATTTTTATCAGGCACCTGTAAAACAGAACACGTCTGTTAATTCATATTTATAGATGTTCATCTAGTATTCTAAGTTAGATTTCCTGTTTATTTATACCCTTACTCATTTAAAGAATATTAATATTAGTAGAAAGGCAAGCTCTTCTTTTGCTCAGTTTTATTTTTCAATTATTTTCTGGTTCTTTCTTATTTTTGTTTTTGTAATAGAGGCTCAACTTGGTTTACATTTCTGGCATGCAGATGAAAAACATTTCCATCATAATTACTTTGTTTTTAGATCTCTTATTACATAAAACCTGGAATGAAGAAAAGCCTCAGATACAGTTAAAGAGTATGATCCAAAAGTATGAAAAAACTGTGTTCAAGTTCTGGCTTCCACAAGTTCACAGGTGTATGCCTATGCAAATTACTTGTGAATGTCAGTTGCTTGATCTATAAAACAGGAATAGTGATAGCACCTCATGGTGGTTGTATGGATTAAAGGAAATAATGTATGGGGTAGTGCTTTATTATCTGTGTTATATAAATGTTAATTTTTTTAACCTTACAAAGATCTATGGCATTTTCTATTTCTACAGATATACCTGCTGAGAAGACAGAAGACTTACTTTCATCATCTGAATCAAATCCAAAGAGTGTCTGACATTTCTTTTGTGCAAGGTGAGCCTCAAGTGCTTCTGCATTACAGTAGGTGGTCAGGCATTTGCCACATCTTAATCTTTTCACTGATTTTTTACAAACGTTATCTTGATCAGAACAGGCATCTACCCTATCAGTCAGAAATTTTCTGCGTTTTGGCATACTAAGGTACCGTTCATCAAGGTAACTGGGAGGCAATGGTCTGACATATGGCTTTGTTAAAATTAAGCCATATGAAGTATGTTCACTCGTCTGATTTGGTTTGGAAGGTGCCTGAGGTACTGGCAGGGTACTGTGTTCTTGTGGTACAACACTAGGTAAAATGGAACCGTTTTCTGTCCTGATTCTATTTGTATCAATTTTCAAAGCAGGATCTGAGGAAACTAAAGGTGTTTGCTCTATTCCACTGTGTCCATTGACTAAATCACTAATACAATTATTTTCAGAATTTGGCTCTATGTCAGGCATCTTTTGGTCTGTCAAGCTTATATCAGAAACAGTGTGATCAGAATGTTCATTTCCATTCTGAACTAAACGGTCTTTCTTTTCCATACTTTCTATACATGTCTTTGGTTCTGTAGGATCTTTCCTTGATTTGCTAGTAGAAACTGGTAGACTAACAGTTTGTTTCTCATTACTAGATGAGTCTTTTTCCTGATGATTAGATTTTGAGTCTGTAAGAACATCCCAAAGAATTGCTTCACTTGGTTGTGCAGATGATTCTGGTGTTTTACTTAAATAGTGCTGAGCTTCATGTTCATATAGCAGAGGAAGATCTTCAAAAAGCTCATGGCATTCTGGAAAACTACACTGAGCTTGAAATATCCTGTGACTTTTTGTGTGCTGAGCAAGTTGGATTGGCAGCTTAAATGACTCATTGCAATTAAAATGCAAACAAAAGTACACATTTGGATAGCTGTGTCTATTAAGGTGATCTATAAAATGTTGAGAATCTTCAAACTGCCTTTGACAAAATTTGCATTTTCCTTTGCTCCACTTCATTACTGTTTGCCGCACATTTAAATCAGTTGGATGTACAGTCCTTGCATGCTTATTTAGAAATCCAATTCTTTTAAATATTCTGACACAGCCAAGAGCGGGGCACTTAAAGTTTCCTTCTTGATCTGTCGCATATATGTCTTTTGGATGGCACACGGTTCCATTGATTTTATGAAGTACTGAAGTTTCCTGATTCAGGTCGTAATCATCTTCTTCATAATCACCTTCTTCGTCTTCTTCCTCCTCATAGTCATCCACACATACAGGTAATGGCTCTGAGACATTATTTAAAGAAGTATCAGGATTGCCATTTTCAGTAATATTTTCAATAACATCTTCCGATACACTTCCTGGAATTTCAATGAATTCACCCACATGTGAAGGGATGACATCTTTGTTTCCATCACTGGAACGGGTAATAGTCTCTACTTCCAAATCCTTATTATCAGACTTCCCATTTTCAAATGAAATGAAAGTATCAGAACAATTTATTTCTTCCAAAGCAGGATTTTCCTGATCCTCCTGTTGAGCTGCAGCAAGTTGCTGTCTCTGTATTTTCTTAACATGATTCTTTAAATGCTTCTGCATAAGTCCTCTGTTTCTAAATTTTCTACCACATATCACACATGAAAAACTGCCCTTTTTCTGATGAGCCTGCGCATGCCGTACAATGTGACCACCTAGAAATTCCTTGTTACATAACATACACCGATGCCTTGGGACATTGTGATCTACTCTGGAAGCATTAAGAGCTGTGAGGTTTTTCTTTGCATTAATATGACCTTTTGGTTGCACTCCAGATATATCATCAGGATCAAGCTCTCCAATGCTCTGATCTGTAAGAGAGTCAAGTCCTTCATCTAAACCTTGCTGTTCCACTGCCTTTTTTACATTACCTGTAGAATTTTCCAGTGTACTTTCATTTAGAAATCTAATTGCTGATTTATCACTCAGTAACGCTACACAGTTTTTCTTAATCATTATGAAGTTCCAGAATTCAGGATCAAAAAACAATCCCTTTTTCAAAATTGGAAGTAATTCAAAACGAACACGATTTTGAACACTACTTGTGCCTTCATTATATTCTTCATCTGGACGTTTGTAAAGCTCTTCAACAGTATGATAAGCTTCCAAGGAGCGCTCAAGAAAAAATATTGAGAGTGCACAAATCCTGAGGATCTCCAAATCATTTGGCAAAAAATGTGCAATTGTTTTATAAATTAGACATTTAGTTTTGGGATCATCATGAAGGTCTAGCTGTAGAGCACAACCACATATTTCAACACAAATTTGTAAGCCTTCTTCTTCAACCTGTAAAAAGAAAAATATTACTGCTACTTCTTTAAAAAAATTATTAACACTTACTAGATTATCCTTTTAAAATACCGGGTTGGCCAAAATGTTCCATAGCATCGTACGGAAAAACTCGAACAAACTTTCTGGCCAAACCAATACAACTCTGAAATGAAAGCTAAATAAACAGAGTATTCTAAATGTGCAATTTTCTTCAATGGGTAGCCATGTTTAACTACTTTTTAATATATAAATAAATCTGTTTTAACTTGAGAATAACCTGGAAAAGATAGTATTTTAGCTTCCAATTTATTTAATTTTCAAGTCTGACAAGCCCTACTGACCATAATACAAAATGCTTCATAACCTTATGGTTATTAAAATATAAAATGCTTCATGAACTTATGGTGATTCAAGTTTCTTACATATCTAGGCCCCTGTTTTAAGGTACCAATCTTACATTCTGTGGCAGAAGGGTTAAATTATATGTATTTAAAAACACAGTTATCAATTTTGTTTTGTTTTGTTTTTGTTTTTGTTTTTGCGGTACGCGGGCCTCTCACTGTTGTGGCCTCTCCCGTTGCGGAGCACAGGCTCTGGATGCGCAGGCTCAGCAGCCATGGCTCATGGGCCCAGCCGCTCTGCGGCATGTGGGATCTTCCCGAACCGGGGCACGAACCTGTGTCCCCTGCATCGGCAGGCGGACTCTCAACCACTGAGCCACCAGGGAAGCCCAGTTATCAATTTTTGATGTTAAAAAAATACTAAAGTAAAAACAAAAAGAACTGCTTATGGAAACTCTTTCATAAAGCTGCACTAAATAATATTACTTATTGTACTTATTAAGTAACATTATTAATCCAAATAAGGGGAGAAGTGTAATCCACATGAAGAAGGCAATTATAAACTTTCCAAATCTAATAAGGTATCAGAATAATGAACCTACTGGAAGTTATCTGAAAAGTATTCAAGCTTTGAAACTTTGACTGATGACTCAAAGATAACTGCATCAGCTTTTAGTTGGGAATTTGTTGTCTATCCACCTTAATTCAAGTTATAAATAATGCCTCTAGAATGACCTAAATGCTTGTTTGAATAGAAAGAGATAAAATAATAATATGTCTTTAACAGTTGTGTCTGTGTATCATATTGCCTGCATATGGTATATTACAGATGACAGGGAGGAACACTACCTTGCCAGCCTCATGTCCTCTGAGTTCCTTATGTGCTATGCAACCCTCACTTACAGTTCCACAAGCAGAACTTAACTCTGCATATCACTTTACCTCGCTGGTAAATTCCAACCCATCTCCTATTCATTCTTTGAGAATCAATTCTGCCTTGAAAGTTTTTCTGATTCATTCTGGCCCCTACCTTGGGGTATAGTTAAAAACATTCTCTATTCTTTCCACTGAGAATAATTTATACTTATTTCTAAAAAGCATGTAATATTGTTTTTTAACTGTCTACGCCCCTACTTCTTGACTTGGAATTCCTAAATCACAGGGACAGTATCTCATTTTTCGTATCCTTCTGTGGTTAACATAGGAGTTGACATACAGTGACCTTTGAATAAATGTTTGCAGAATGAATGAGATAGATAATATTCCACTGATTTAGTCTCCTATAAATCCACCATTTCCAGCTTGGAATCCTTTTTCTGAATTCAAATTTCTTATTTCTATAATTGTCAGTTATAAAACCTACCTAGATTTTCCAGATATAGCAAATTCAAATCCACTGCTTCAAAACAATTCATTCTCTTTGTCCAATGTTCTATCTACATCCTCTCTTTTCTCATGAAATTATAATGTACTCACAGTTGCTGAGGTTTAAAAATTTCAGGATCATCACAAAAGGGAACAGGCTACTTTCTTACCTGAAAGCCTTTAACAATTCCAGTATATTTATGGACTGACATTTCAATTTTTAGAGTAGCATTCAGTCCCTTTAGGGTCTATAGCAACCCCACCCGCAACCCCATAGAAACTAAACTCTTCGATTAGTTTCGTCATCCACACACTTCCCCGTTTCTGTGCCACCCTATTAATGCCACTGGACAGCTGTGAGAACCAAATAATAAAATGAGGAGAAGGGACTCTGTAAACTACAAAATCCTCTACAAATATTAGTATTATCCTCCTCTATCATTTAAAACCCAACTGAAAGCATCTTCCTCTGTGAAGGCTTTTCAGATATGCTATCTGTAATGTCTCCTTCTGAACTCACACAGCATTGCCTGTGCCTCTTAGCACTGAGGCGTGTGAATGATCTATTCCATCAGATAAAAATGTTTTTAATAGACTGTATAAGAAATTAAGCACATTTTAAATATTTATTTCATCTTTGAATTTTTCCTCTTATCATGTATTCTTAGGTTGACCACACATGTGAAAACGAGAAAGCTCTATGATAATTGGCTGAACTTCACCTATATTGTAAATTTTCTATAACAAAGTCTCTCGATTTTTGGTACAAATGAGAATCATATGTTAAAAAAACAGAGATAGATAAATATTTTTTAAAAAGTTTTACAGGTAATTCTGATGTACTTCAAATATTAAGAAGTATTCTATAGCATAGTTTGTTTTTTCTTTGTTTTTTTGGTGGGGAGAGAGGTTAACTTTGACAATGCATTTAAATGACATTTCACTCTTTAATAATGAAGCTATTAATGCAGTTAGCAAATAAATAGGAAATAAAACAAAACCAAACCCTCTGATATAATGCTTTTTATCACGGGAATATGATCACTACATGGTCATACATCTAATGAGTGATATGATAATGAATGTAATAAATGCATAAGTATGTAAAAAAATTAAAATATATTATTTAATGGATGTCTCCTTATATATTTAAAAGTAACCCACATAAAGATTCAGTTAAATGGAGCTACCTAAAATGTAAGGTAGCTTTATCTTTCCTATCTTTGTACTCAAAGTTCTGTTAATACTTGAGGAGAAAAAGTAAAAGGATCTGTAGGATCTACTTTCATGTCTATGTAAGAATCATATGTAGAATTGTACTCACTTGCCAGTGGCCCATGAAAAACTTGCCTCAGAACTATTTTTAAAAACAGGTAATGGGTTTTTACTATTATTTTAAATAAACACTTTAAAAATTTGTCCTTAGGTTCCAAAAATGTCTCAGAATTCATTATTCCTTTTTACCTAAACACCAAACGTAAAACTATGAACTATTTCTCTATGATGGTGAACAGGTATTAGCTATAGTTACAGAAAGTTCATTTGCAAATTAGTTAAGATTCTACATACAGGACTTAGAATAATGTTAAAAGTGCCAGGCTTATTTAGTTATAAGAAAAGAGATAATAGCTTCTTATGGAAGCAGTTCCCATACTAAACTTTATGTAACACTAAATTTTTTTTCTCTTTTTTCAGTTATTTTCATTTATGCATACTATTTGTACCATGTTGGGAGTTTGAGGTGGGGGGGGAGGGGAGGATATAATATATGGAGAATGCCTTAAAATCCTCCTTTTCTTCAATTACATGATCAAATACATTTTACCACAAGAGATTCAAGTTTCAGTGAACTGTCATTTAAATTTAATTTAAAATGAAGGGATAAATATATACTATTTACCTCATCTTTAATGATTTTCATGAAAGGAAATATGACTCTCACATTAGTTGCTGTTCTTAAAAGCTGGTAGCATTGATCTACAAAAACTTGTTTTGAAGGATTAGACTTTAGCTGAAGTTTACTCCATATGAAAATCAACTCCCTGTAAATGAGAAAAAAAGAGAAATATCAAAGATACAGTTTATTCAAATACAGACATTAGCTGTCTTTCCCTGATTCTGTAGTGCCCTGGCTGGGATGTATACAAAGTGGGTGTAAATGGATATTAAGTTAACTTCCAGGCTACTTCCACTACCTATTTGGGATTAATAGAAGCTAGGAGAAAAGGTGAGATTAGAAATTGCAATTTGCTGTATGGAATGCATTCTAATTATATGCCAACAAACCTAAGGCATCTCTAGTACTTGACCAAAACAAATTCTAATCTCAGTATACTAATATTAATGATATTGCTTAAAAATTTTAACGTTGACCTTTAATTAATACCCACTTGCAAATTTATAAATCAATGTTGTAGAATTTCTGCAAAGAATGGTTCATACTTTTCAATCTATTAAGATACCAAAAGTACTACAGATTAAAAGTGTAAGTATATTATAGTACTGATTCTGAAATTTTGTTTTATATCATCTACTCTTCCATTAAGATGTAGTATTTTAAACAGACAAGCTATGGACCATTTAAAGTATTTCACAGGTAGATTCTTTTCTAAAATATGGCCAAGGTTATTAGATGAACAAGGTAGGAGCAGTGGGTTTTGAGGCAAAGGAAATCATAAGATATAATTGTTACATTTGGATATCACATTTTAGCAAATTAGAATTCCTTGAAAAGTGTCATAAAAGTTACATAAAACATCATAATCTAAAACGTATTAAAAGAATTGATGAAAATGTTTAAAAAAAAAAGTGATATACTGAGAATGTACTTTGAAACCAGCACATACAGCTATTAAATCTAAGGACAGCTTGACTACTATCATGAAGGTATGCATACTCTATTTACAGAGACAACACAGAACACAAAACAAAAAATGATGGCAAGCAACACAAAAAGTAAAACCAAAATTCCTCTTCTATTTCACACAAGCTGTGTGGGTGTTCCTAAGCTTTCGTCCACCACTCACTTTTTTTTGGCACACATATTCCTTTGGAAAGCTCACCAGGTTTCACACCATGTTCCCAAATCTCTAGCTCTGACTTCTTTCCCACTTTCTGTAACTGGATATTTCAACTTAGATTGGTTTCTATCACTTTAATCCATTTAGAACAAATCAAATTCCTGCAAAATTGATTACCTTTTCCTAGACCAATGACACTAAACATTTCTCTAACCTGTCTGGTTCTAACCTGCTTGTTTTTCATAGTCTTTATATTTTTATTATATTTTTGCCCACAGTTATATCATTCTTTCTCAATGCTACCACGTTAGGCCCTTTAATTTTCCATACGTACTTCTATAGGAGTTGCTAAACTGATCTGCTTCCAGCCTCCCAGATTATTTCATTTAGTGCTTGTTCAATATGCCTTGTGGTGTTAAAAGCAACAGAAACATGGGCTTTGGTGTCAGAAGGATCAGGATTTGAATCCTGGGCATTCTCCTAAGTTGGTTTCCTCAGTGTCAGTTAATGTGCTTCATTTATTCTCACTTTTTGTTGTGCTGATTGCTCTACTTGGAAAATATTTATTTCTAAGATAAGCTTATCTTTCAGAGTCCATATCAAGTGCCTCTTCTTCATGAAAATTTTCATGAATACCCCAAACTTAAAGTGATAACTACTTCAGAACAGATCTTATCTCTCTTACTGGTTTAATGCCTTTCATATACTTCCTTGTTTATAAGTCCTGTTTCCCCAACTATTAATACATTGTAAATCTTCTCAATGACACATTATATAGTGGAGGTAGTGAAGAAGAACAGGAGATTGGGAATAAGAGACCTACATTTCAATAGGGCATTACATGCCAACTGAGATGGTACTCCCCAGTTCACAGTGAACCACCATTTTCTAAGAATAGCCCGAATACACAGGGCTGGAACCTCAGTGGCCATGCCTAAGTGACCCTCCTCACTCTCCTTAAAATATTAATTCAGGAATGGGAAACTGACCCCAATTAAGTCGGTCAGAATCCCTGGAATGTTCTCAGCTCTAAACTATGAAGCCTGGGGACTGTTGGCATTCTTCTGGTCTGCAACAGGAAAGACTGAAGCCAAATGGCAGAACAGAGATACTTTTAAAAAACCCCAGCAGGGGCTTCCCTGGTGGCGCAGTGGTTGGGAGTCCGCCTGCCGATGCAGGGGACGCGGGTTCGTGCCCCGGTCCGGGAAGATCCCACATGCCGCAGAGCGGCTGGGCCCGTGAGCCATGGCCGCTGAGCCTGCGCGTCCGGAGCCTGTGCTCCGCAACGGGAGAGGCCACAACAGTGAGAGGTCCGCGTACCGCAAAAAAAAAAAAAAAAAAAAAATCCCCAGCAATCTCAACGTCCCTGTTAGCAATTATCTTTGAGGACCACCTATAACCCTGCCCTTTTTGTCGCTCACGTCATACCCCAGTATACATTCAATAAATACTACCTTCTCCCTGAACTAGTTAGACATAGGATGTTATCACTTGGAAACTGACTAGTATAAATTCCAACTCCATTTTGTTACTAGCTGTGTGGCTTTTATCTCTTTTATCCACAGTTTTCTTCTACATAAAAAGAATTAAGAGAGA
Organism: Phocoena phocoena; assembly: GCF_963924675.1. Classification (NCBI taxonomy): domain Eukaryota; kingdom Metazoa; phylum Chordata; class Mammalia; order Artiodactyla; family Phocoenidae; genus Phocoena; species Phocoena phocoena. The sequence goes on from NC_089222.1 coordinate 105,684,172, forward strand.
GAAGTGAAAACACCTAGGTGAAATGTCTGGTATATACTGATGTTTAATAAATTGCTCAGATAGTCTTCTTTGTGAAGATGAAAGGGAAAGTTTAATGAAGCTTATGTTTTCCTTTCCAAAAAAGGGTCCTTAAAAAAGAAACAACACAGCACTGATTTGGTGTACAAACACATTTCCCAGGTAGCTAACTGCTAATATAACCGCCAAGTTATCTAGTTGCAGAGAGACTATAACAAGGTCTATAGCCACCCTTACCACATAGATTTTTTTTCATACTATACCCATTTTATAGTAAGTAATGTTTAGTAGCAGAGACTGCCTGGGTTTGAATCATTATTTACTAGTTGAATGGTTTGGGCATATTCTCTACCCCATAAGATTGCTGGAGTAAATGAGATAATGCATATATAAAGCATAGACTAATGGAAGCACTCAGCAAATATAAGCAGCTGCTATTATTATAATATTCTTATTATCGATGGTGAGAGAACTGGATTAGTAGCTTGCTTCATTGGCTTGAGACAGAGCAAAACTGGACTGTGATCAGGTTTTGTCCTCAGAGAGGGGAGATGAAGAGTAAGCTGAAGACCAAGATGAAACAGACAACACGGACCTTATAAGCTGGAAAGAATCCTGCTCTTGAAGTTACAGTGAAAATCAACTTTTTCGGACCCCAGCACTCAGAAATATAAAGGAGAGAGGTAGAAGAAATAAGAGGGCAGGCAATCAGAACTCAGCCTACTCAGAAGGAAGGACAAAGAAGCAGGCTAAAGATTCCTTTTCAGTTAGGCAGCTGGGAGTCACACACCCAGCTTCTATTCTTAGAAGGTGACTGTGGCCAGGAGCAGGAAAGATAGGCACTGTTCTATTTTTAAAGTTCTTCCCTAAAGAGTAGAAATTGGTCAGCCAAGAGAAGAAGAAAATAAAATGTTTTCCTGGTCCTTTTTGGTTTGTTTATACTTGATTCCAGTTTACTTATGAGTGTGTTAAAATGAAAACAATGGATATTCTGTTTAAATAGTTTAATAGAGCCAAGGATAGAGAACATTCCTATCACCATAGGAAAAGATATACTATAACAGTAATGACTATATCCTGTTTCAAAATAACTACATATCAAGAAATGATACTTTGAAAACTATTTAGAAGTGTATGTCTTACCATTGTCTCCTGATCCTCCTCTCTATTTGTAATTTCAATTTACATGGTAAACTTCTGAATAAAAATTTGTATATTCTAAGAGTACAGTCCAGTCCCATAGAAGACAAAATCCACTAGTTTCTAGACCCAGTTCTATTAATTAGCTACTTGACTCTATCTCTGAATCTGAAGATTTTAATCTATAAAATCTATAATATATTAAATAAGTTTATCTTTAAACCCCCTTCAAGCTATTGTTTTAAGTATCTAAGAACTTAAAATTTGAAAGCATTTATTAAAAAATGTTTATAGCCCATATCATTTCATATTATGACGTTAGGCACATGAAACCTAGTTTTCTCTTAAGAATTAATGACATGTTAAAGTGGTAGGGTTTTTTTTCTTTTGTGTGTGTGTGTGTGTGTGTGTGTGTGTGTGTGTGTGTGTGTGTACTGGGGTAGGGGAGGCAGAAGTTATTAGAATCTTTTCTAATTATTATTCATGATTTCATCTAATAGCACTTAAGGGTTGGTACTAAAAATACTCTCAAACCACGTTCTAAATTACATGATTGCTAGATAAATTTGATGCTTCATAATATTCTAATAATTTTTTTTCTGCTAATAATTTTTTTTAAACATTTTGCTATTATTTGAGGATATTTCAAGAAGAACTCTTTTATTTATTTATTTATTTTTGGGCTGTGTTGTGTCTTCGTTGCTGCGTGTGGACTTTCTCTAGTTGTGGCGAGTGGGGGCTACTCTTTACTGTGGTGCGTGGACTTCTCATTGCGGTGGCTTCTCTTGTTGCAGAGCATGGGCTCTAGGTGTGCGGGCTTCAGTAGTTGTGGCTTGCAGGCTCTAGAGTGCAGGCTCAGTAGTTGTGGCGCACCAGCTTAGTTGCTCTGCATCATGTGGGATCTTCCCGGACCAGGGCTTGAACCCATGTCCCCTGCATTGGCAGGTGGATTCTTAACCACTGCGCCACCAGGGAAGCCCTCTGCTAATAATTTTTAACTGGTTTTAAAAATGCTTAGAAAAACTAATAGTCACATAATACCATTTATATTAGTGTCCCCAAAATGAGTTACTTAGGTATAAGTCTAGCAAAATATGTATAAGATCTACATGAGGAAAAAATCTAGCAAAATATGTATAAGATCTACATGAGGAAAACTACAAAACTCTGATGAATGAAATCAAAGGACTAAATAAATGGATATATATTCCATGTTCATGGACAGGAGGGCTCAATATTTTCAAGTTATTAGTTTTTCTCAACTTAATCTACAGATTCAATCCCAATTTAAATCCCAGCAGGTTATTTTATGGATATGGACAAACTGTTTATGTGGAGAGACAAAAGACCCAGAATAGCTAATACAATACTGAAGAAGAACAAATTTGGAGGAATGATACTACCCGACTTCAGGACTTAATATAAACTAACATAATGAAGACAGAGTTGTACTGGTGAAAGAAGAGACATATAGATCAATGGAAGAGAACAGAGAGCTAGAAACAGACCCACATAAATATAGTCAACTGTTCTTTGACAAAGGAGCAAAGGCAATACAATGGAGCAAAGATAGTCTTTTCAAGAAATGGTGCTAGAACAACTAGACATCCACATAAAAAAAAAAAAGAGTCTAAACACAGACCTTACACCCTTCACAAAAATTAACTAAAAATGGATCATGGTCTATACAGAAAACACAGAACTACAAAACTCCTAGAAGATAACATAGGAGAATACCTAGATGACCTTGCGTATGTTGATGCCTTTTTAGATATAACACCAAAGACATGATCCATGAAAGAAATAATTGATAAGCTGGACTTCATTAAGATTGAAAACTTCTCTGTGAAAGACAATATCAAGAGAATTAAAAGACAAGCCGCAGACTGGGAGAAAATATTTGTAAAAGACTCATCCAATAAAGGACTGTTATCCATAATATACAAAGAACTCTTAAAACTCGACAATAAGAAAACAAACAACCCAATTAAAAAATGGGCCAAAGACCTTAACAGACACCTCACCAAAGAAGATATACAGATAGCAAATAAGCATATGAAAAGATGCTCCACATCATATGTCATCAGGGAAATGCAAATTAAAATGAGATACCACTACACACCTATTAGAATGGCCAAAATCTGGGACACGAAAAACAAATGCTGGTGAGGATGTGGAGCAACAGGAAATCTCAAACACTGCTGGTGGAAATGAAAAATGGTACAGCCACTCTGGAAGACAGTTTGGCAGGTTCTTACAAAACTAAACATACTCTTACCATACGTTCCAGCAATCGTGCTCCTTGGTATTTACCCAAAGGAGGTGAAAATTTATGTCCACACATAAACCTGCACACAGATGTTTATAGCAGCTTTATTCATAACTGCCAAATCTTGGAGGCAACCAAGATGTCCTTTAGTAGATGATGGATAAATAAACTGTGGTACATCCAGGCAATGGAATATTATTCAGCACTAAAAAGAAATGAGCTATCAAGCTATGAAAAGATGCAGAGGAACCTTAAATGCATATTACTAAGTGAAAAAGGCCAATCTGAAAAGGCTACATACTGTATGATTCCAACTATATGATATTTTGGAAAAGGCAGAACTATGGAGATAGTAAAAAAAAAAAAAAAAAAAAAATCAGTTGTTTCCAGAGGTGGTGGCAGGGGTGGGAGGGAGAGATGAATAGGCAGAGCACAGAGGATTTTTAGGGCATACTCTGTATGATATTATAGTGATGGATATATGTCATTATATATTTGTCCAAACCCATAGAAAATTAACACCAAGAGTGAACCCTAAAGGTAAACTGTGGACTCTGGGTAATTGTGTCAATGTAGGTTCATTCTTAGTAAAAAATGTACCATTTGGTGAGTGATCTTGATAATGGGGGAGGAAATGCCTTTGTGGGGGCAGGGAATATATAGGGAATGCCTGTACCTCCCTCTCAATTTTGTTGTAAAACTTAAAACTGCTCCGAAAAATGAACTCTTAAAAAATTTTAAAAATAACACTCTAAATTTAATTTAAAACATAACTATTTTATTGTAACACATTCCTTAAATATCAACACTATCAATTACTGGTACATGATCATTTTCTTTTTTAATCCTTACGATAGGTCTTACAACCTATCGTTTTTTGCACAATAAATGTGGGGGAAAAAGTGGCTTAACATTTTCACATAACTTTAAAAAAATATATAAGGTGCAAATTCTGCTAACCAATTCTCCTTCTGTACCCCATCTCACCGTTTCAATTTCTATATTAGGAACACTTACCAGATACAGTACATATCCCCATTCTGGAGCTGTGGAATAAGAAAGGATTCACAGAGTTGCAAGGCTAACATAGTCTTGCCTTCTTTTTCAGTGTTACAGATGATATCAATTCCACTCTTACAATCAGTTTTCAGTAAATGCTATAAGAGAAAAAGAAAAACCAGTTTGTATCATTAAAAATATCTAGAAAGATAGGTGTAATAAATGTTTAAATTAAGCATTCAGAAGAAATTAGATTTCTAGTTTTCTTCTACAAAGACAATGATGAATTGTACAGAGATATTTTCATGTTTTCATAGTTTCACTATATAGAACCTACAGTTTACAATGACTACTTTTAATCTCAATGTCCACAGCTTGTTGGTATGTAGGGTCCATATTCGAAAAAGGTTCTTTCATCTTAAAAAAAACCAAAATAACAAACATATGCATTTAATTTCTTACAATTTTATTTAAAATGCAAAATCATAATGCTTCTCGGTTTTTATTTAACCTCTGTCACACCAGAAGCTCACTCAACATGAATAATGCTTATCAACAAAAATTTTAATTTCATCATTTGTTAATATCAGACTCTAATTCAATATGAGCTTAAAGAATGGTGCCAAAGGGAACATCTAGATAATGTAATTTTAAAACCTTTGATATTACTGTAAAAGGAATTTAACAAGAATGGGCTACTTTTTTTTTTTTTTTGGTAATGTTAAAATGGTAATAGGCAAACATAATCTCAAACAATACCTCCCGGAATAGGTGATCTTCTACAGGTGACATAAACAGACATGTGAAGAGTGCTTGATGGAAGTACAAGTCTTTACTGATTTCTGGGTGATTTATACAACATTTAATGAGAGCCATTGCTTCAGGTATGCGTTCACAAGCAATTAGATATCTGGCACGTAGTTCAAAGAATAGTGGATTTTCAGAACTTAAATATTTGTTCACTATATTAAAAAGAAAACAGACTCTTATTACTCTCATGAAAAGACTGTCTCAAACTTTGTTCTTTGACACCTTAGCGCTAACATGTGGTATCTAATTAAATCAACTATTTAATTAAATAGTATTTTTCTTATTAGGAGTTTATTTGTGAAAGGAATGTTCAGTTAAATGATTGGAAAAATGGAAGTAAGAGACACCAAAACTGTGCCCAAGAAATAGTTGCTGATTCTTTCTCAGTCTAAAAAGTAAGCAAAATTTAAAAAACAAAAAAAAACCATGAAATATTCTTTTTTTGTGTTCACTAATGTTAAAATATGTTTCAAATTTCTTTCTAGTCTAAGATTACGTACTTTATCTTCTTACTGACCAGTATTTTCATTCCTATAAGATTAAAAGGCTAAATTGTAATTTGTCATTAAACCATACTAATTCAGATTAATTATAGAGAAATGTAATCTGAATTAATGAAAAAGTTCAATCATAAAAGAAATATATTTTATTACTTTCAAACAAAAAAATTAAGTTACAAGTAGTGCCAAACAGGACTGCTTATTAATATAGGCCCATGTGTCACTAAGGATAATTACTAATTAATACTTGCTTTTATACAATTTTAAAATATATAAAAATCTTTATCTATATAAGTTCATTTAGACCTAACAACAACCTCATGACAGGTATAATATTAATACTTGTTTTACAGATCACAAAACTGAGTCTCAGAGAGGTCAAATGACTTGCCCAAGGACAAAGAATTAATTAAATAAGTGGCAGAGCAGGAACTGGAACCCATATTTCATGATTTCAAATCCAAAAATCTTTTAATTAGTTATAGATGTTTAATCAGTAGTTTCTGAAATGCCTATGAATAATGTTTTATTTGGGCTTCAACATTTGCCTTGCAATTCTGTTTACACTATAAGCTAAGCAGACAATGATTTTGTATAGTTGATGCAAAGATAAACTTCAGACTGATCTTTACTCTGATGATCACCAACTAGAGTACAGTCATCTACATTAATGAGGTTCTAGAGCAGCTTTTCCCAAAGTGAGGTATGCTAGTGTAAGTATAAAAGGAATATATATGACAGGACTATATACATATTATAAACGGTATATATTGAGGCCATCAGCCCTCACACCAACAAGCAACAGGTTTGTTCTAGCTCCTACTGAAAGGAGCCCAAAAGCTACCCTAAAACCCCAAACTCTCCTCCCCTGTTCTCATTCCCTATGATTCTGTCTTTGCCTAGCTCCTGTCCCCTCTGGCCACATTCTCCAGTTTCCTCAGAGATTCCTTCAAGGCTGTCACCCTTGCCTTCCCTATATTTGATGGTTCATACTTTTCCTCAATGAGCCGACTCTTCCTCCTCTGATCTAACTACTGCCTCCCTCTTCAGTTTTTTTCTTTTCTTTTTATTCCTTTCCAAGACCCTCACATCAAGTGCTACTCTCCTTTGTATCCTTTATACCACACCGTTGTCACATGTACCTTAGCTCTTTCCTTCTAGTCTTGTCCTACCTCCCATCTCATTCCACCACTGCTTCTCCTGGTCTTATCTCTTTTTTCATCTTCTCTAACATCTCTTCTAGTCCTCTACACTTGTATCTGGGGTCAGCTTGCTCTTAAGCCCTAGAATCATAGCCCCTTCTCCATTCAGTTCTACTCACAACCCACCCCACTCCTTTACCTGGGACAAATGGAAAGATCCTAACCTGCACAGGCAATTGGTGGTGTGAAACGTCTTCTCACCAGACCAATATCTGAATGGTTCCAGCTGGCAGGTCTTGTCTTTCCCTTTGGCCATGTTATAATTGCACTCCATAGGCTCTCTCCATGCTCTCAAATGTGTCCACACTTGTGCTTATTCACTACTGCTGAGCTTACATTCTATGTTTTGGTGACCCAAATGTTCTGGGGTTCAGGAATAATATGGCAAATGTTTTTTTTAAAAAGAATTAACTAGAAATAGTTGACAGAGCTTCCTGCCTTCAAAAGCAGATTTTGGCTCACAGGCACCACTGTGTACCTAGGTTGGAGAGGAAGTGATGTCCAAAAGGTATGCAGGTGGTAAGGGGATGAAACAAAACTTAACTTCTATTAATCAATGAAGTTCGGGAAATACTGCTCTAGAGTATTTGGAATCGAAATTTACTCATTAGTCACTCATTCAGTTATGCATTCATCATGTGGTCATTCATTCAGTAAACAAATATTTATACTGAGCACTGGCTAGGTGTAGGATATATGGTAGTGTATATCAAAACAAAAGCTGAAGGAGTTCCATCCTTCAGAGTTTCCTGTAAAAGGGAGATTCCATGTGCTTAAGGAGGGTGTTTTTTTGTTTGTTTGTTTGTTTTAAAGGGTGTTCCTACTTAAATAGATTTTAAAAAACATAACTGAAGTGAAAACAAACTCTGTAAAAAGCATGGGGATACTAAATATGTTAACACTCTGAATTCCCATTTTAATAGGAAATTACTAGAAATAATTGTACCTAATCTATGTCAAGTCACTCTTGGGCTGGGTTAATGTAACAAATTAGACACACTTCATGTGAAAATACATTACTTTTATTCAGTATTATAAAATAAAGAAAAATCACTATTACTGCTCTAGTTAGAAAATGAAATTGTATTTGCTTCTCACAAATGTTGGTTTAGAGTTTGAGTCTCCTGAAGTACCTATCTCCTGAGATGCTGGCTGGGCTTTTAGAACAGCTTGCAACACTGGATCTTCCCATGGGCCACCATCTCTAATGATTCGAGTCACCAGTTCCAGATTCACATTTCCATATCTGCGGAGGTGATTCTGGCATTCCTAGGAGAGAAAAATCATTTTGGCTTTGTGAATTTAAAGGGGTTAAAAACTAAACTTGATCATCATTGTCAATAAAATGACTGATGGTCAGTGAGGCAGCTGTTAAACTACAGAAGAGAAAGGGTTGCTTTAGTAACCTAATTAGGGTGTCAAAACCCCATTAGTACACAAATAGGCTTTAATGCCAAAGGTTACACAGTTTGTACATAATTGGACTTAGAAAATCCCAATGTAACAGGGATGAAGTGTAACCTAAGGGAAAAACATATGGGATGCATCATTCCTAGGAAAAGAACCAGGTTGCAAAAATGTAAAACGTGTACGTTCAGTCATGTGAGAGTTCATAAAGTCTCTGTTAACAATGGCAGGCCTAACAATAAGAAGGTAATAGAGAGGTCCCTGTCCAATGCAGATTCTGGTTGGCAGGTAGGTACAGGTCTCTGTCACTGATCCCAAATGTAGAATCTTAGGTGTAGCAGAAGGCTGGAAGATGGAAATTCTATTCCACTTTGTTGTGTAAGTAGATGTATAGTCTTGGGATGAGAAATGACAGGCTGAAGGAATGAATCCAGGCTATAATATGAAGACTTTGCATTAGGTTTAAGATAAAGATACTATTGATAAGTTGGGCATTAACTGATAATTTGTCTATGCATTTTGGAGGACTTTTTTAAAAAAGATATTTGAAATGTTTTTAGAGAATCTGGTGTCTCAGACTTGTGATTAAAATACGAAATAGGTAACAAGTTTGTGAACAATGTTTAATATTTAGGAGAACTTGGTTTACTGAATTTATAAATTTATTAGATTTACAAGATTTAATCATTTGATTATGATGCTTTGATTCATTATATACTTTGCTAGGTATTTTTTTTAATGTTTCATGGAATTTAATTTGATAATTTAAAAAGATTAACTGAAGGCCTAGTGAAGGTATGGATAGATTTATTTTTTAATGCATAAATTGAGCTTAAGGCCTTAAGAAAAAGCTAGATATTGAAATTGGCAATGCTAAAAACTGGAATAAACTGAACATCAATCAAAATACAAGCAACTGTCAGAATTTCTTTCTGTGCTAAAAAAATCCCTCAGACATGAAAAACCTAGTAACAGTTATAAAGCGAAGCTTCAGGATAAAACCATATATATTTACAAATTTTATTTATCAGATGGATCATTAGGCTACATATTCAAAGTGGCAGTGAACACTTTGCTTTTATTAAATTGTCATGCTCTTTCATCGTTTCAACTTTCCAAAGTGATATCTATATGCCACTTTTCATTCATTGTTACAATACATGAAAGAGGTTTTGTTTTATAAGAGAACAAGGCAGTAGAAGGAATCAAGTTTCAAGATGAAGAATCATTCAAAGAAGCCAAAGGACCATTAAGTCAAAACATGAAAGTAAGTATCTTCTAAAAGTTACTTAGGGAATTCCCAAATTAAAATGAGCAAGCAAGCAAACAAAAACCCTATAACCAAATGGGCAAGTTACTTAACCTCTCTGCTCCTTCAGTTAACTCCTCTATAAAACGGATACTAAAAACACCCACTTCATAGGATTGTTGTGAGGATTAAATAATACACAGTACTGAAAAGTGCTTAGGACAATGCATAAGTACTTAATGTTAGCTATTTTTTTTCTATTTTTTAAGATTCTGAATAAATATTTTATTTTAGGACACCCAACTTCCTTAGCATAAAATTAATTTCTACATTTCCATGTGTCAGCATATTATAGCACTCATAAAAATATGGTCTAAAGTTATTGATCAGCCATGATTTTTTAACACATGGAACATAGTAATGATCTGTGGCAATGACTTCATGGTTAAAAATAATCATCGATTTCAAACCTCAAGGTAAACAAACTCCTAAATTACTCTAGACATACATATTGCTGCCCATACAAATTGAACTACCGTAAGCTGGCTTTTGGTCCAGTCAAAGCATAAGAAATAAGGTGAGCTGGATGCCAGCCCATGAATCACTGATTAGGCTTTAGCTCTGCTGCTGAGCTCTTGGACAATCTTTCTTTCTAGCTGTGTTAGGATAGGTGAGGCACCAATCATACAGCCATTAGTGCTGTGGGACCCAGAACTGGACTTGGGCCTAAAGTCAAGATATGGTGAAATAGGTCTATTGCTAATTTCTTAAACTTGGCTGAAAATAAGAAACACTTGGAGGTCCTGTTAAAAAATGATTCCCAGACCCCAATTCAAACCTACTGAATCAAGGTTTCTAGGAGAAAACCCTGATAATCTGTATATTTAACAATCCCTACCCCACAGTCAACTCTGGCATACTTTTTGATTGTATTGGGTTGGCCAAAAAGTTCCTTCGGTTTTAAAGTAAAAATAAGACAATTTTTTTATTTTCGCCAAGAACTTTATTTACCATTTTGTTCCACTACCTTCTGCCATTTTTCAGGCAACTTCATAATTCCATCTTGCCAAAACTTTTTATCTTTTTGAGCAAAGAACTGTTCCAGGTGCCTTTTATAGTCTTCCATGGAATTGAAATTTTTTCCATTAAGAGAATTTTGTAAAGACCGAAATAAATAGAAATCCGAAGGTGCAATGCCTGGTGAATACATCGGATGAATCAGAACTTCCCAGCCACTGTAACAGTTTTTGCCTGGTCATCAAAGAAACATGCAGTCTTGCATTAACCTGATGGAAGATTACGTGTTTCTGTTGACTTTCTGGATGCTTTCTGTCGAGTGCTGCTTTCAGTTGGTCTAACTGGTAGCAGTACTTGTTGGAATTAATCGTTTGGTTTTCCAGAAGGAGCTCATGATAGAAGACTCCCTTCCAATCCCACCATATACACAACATCACCTTCTTTGGGTGAAGACCGGCCTTTGGTTTGGTTGGTGCTGGTTCATTTCACTTGCCCCACAATCTCTTCCGTTCCACATTATTGTATAGTATCCACTTTTCATCACCCGTCACAATTTGTTTTAAAAACAGAACATTTTAATTACGTTTAAGTAGAGAATCGTATGTTGAAATACGGTCAAGAAGGGTTCTTTTGCTTAACTTATGTGGAACCCAAACATCAAAGCGATGAACATAACCAAGCTGGTGCAAATGATCTTCAACACTTGATTTGGATATTTTGAGTATGTCGGCTATCTCCCGCGTGGTATAACGTTGACTGTTTTCAATTAATGTCTCAATTTGATCGCTATCAACTTCAACTGGCCTACCTGACCACGGAGCATCATCCAGCGAGAAATTGCCAGCACAAAACTTCACAAACCACTTTTGACACATTTGATCAGTCACAGCACCTTCTCCATACACTGCACAATTTTTTTTTTCAAGTTTCAGTTGCATTTTTACCTCTCTTGAAATAATAAAGCATAATATGCCAAAAATGTTGCTTTTTTCTTCCATCTTCAATATTAAAATGGCTATACAGAAATTCACCAATTTTGATAAGTTTTTTTTTTTAACACACGATGATATGACAGCTGTCAGAATACAATCTAACAAAATTGTTCCAAATGAAGTTAAAGACAACTAAGCACTACTAGCTACTAGAGCTATCTTACAGAAAAAACTGAATGAACTTTTTGGCAAACCCAATCCCTCCTACATTTGGAGTGTACTTTCATAAATGTTTATACTGTAAATTATATACCTGTACTCCTACCAATCCTTCTATTAAAGATTAGTAAATTAGCTTAAATTCATCTTTCTAATATAAAAATTATAAATGAAAGTTTTGTTTTTTGTGTGCGTGCACTCGTTGAGTCAAGTGCATCATATTTTGGAGGCCACTTCTATGGGGAAATAACTCTGGATAGGAAATAGAGATGAAAGATTTCACTTTTGTCTACTTAAAAAGACACAGGATGAAAAAAAGTTTCTAAGTATCTTCTGGCTTATTTTTCCTTAAATAGTATCGTGGCTTTTTTGGATGATATTCAATTTAAAAGCCTCCCAAGCAAAAAGGGAACACTTAAATCACTACAGAATTTACAACTTATCTTTTCTAGAGTATATTCATATTGTGTTTTTTTAGAATGTTTACTTAATTAAATTTGGACCTGAGTATTAACCTCATCCTTTATTTACCCACTGCACTGTGCTAAATACAATTTCCTCCGAAACTTACATTCAATCTTGTGTTTTTGCCAAAGGCAGAGAGAAAACATAACTACCTCACTCTTCTTTTAGAATCCATTTAGTTCCAGAAGATGTTTCTTCCCTGCACCTGCTGCCTCTTTAGAGTTGGCCACCACAACATGTCTGTGAAGCTGCAGGCCAGTGTTCTGGCCATCGCACAAACTTGATCTGAACCCTTTCGCTTATCATAGGATAAAGGTTCTTAATGCCCCGACTTCATATTTGAGGACCTCTGGATTTACGTACCTACTCACTCACCTATTATTGCACATCATGACTCCTTTTCTCCAGCCTGGTCTCTTCCATGTCTCCCAAACTTATCTTGTCCTTTCTTGCCTATGCCTTTTCTCATATCATTCTCTTTCTCTTACAACTTTTGGTAAACCTATCTAAATCCTTTCTTAACTATTTTTCCACAGAGAAGCCTCCACTAGCCACCTCAATCCATAATAATTCTTTCTCCTGCAGTACTGAAAATCTGTACCACTCCACTCTTCTGGTACTCATAATATAGGAGGAAGGCCTTGCATTACTAATTAGGTGTTGCCATCTTACTTCCTAGGTAGTTAAAAGCTTCTTCAAACAGTCAGAAAAGGAAAGGTATATCAGAGAAGACCTATTTGCAGTAATAAATAACTTTTTAAATCAAAATAGGAATTTATAGAAATCTGTGTAAGTAGAAGCACTATGGAATATCTGTCTTATTTTGAATGAAATGCAGATTCCAGAAGAAAAGTATAAAATACCACATGTCAAATTCATTCATAAGCAAGCTACTGCAGCAAATCAAAGCAAAAATACAAAAGGTATTCAATGTGGTTAATTTATAAAAACAAAGCCTTAAAATACAGTAAAATCTTTATAATACTTTGAAATGAGAATGATCATGATATCTTTTATTATTATATTTTCATCGGTTATCTTATGGCAAAGCACTTTAAAAGTGGTAAAATTCAAAGATGTTATGCAGTTTTCATTTACAAAAAGACAGTTCTCACAAATTTGCTGTTCATTTCTGTGATAAGTTCCTAAGAAGTATTTACCTATGTTTTTGAAAACATAAACATTCTGAGTTTGCTCATATAAAGAGAATAGTATACAGTGAAAAAGTTACTGCTTTGTAAAAGAAAGTTCTTAAGGAGAAAATCATTTAAAATGGATGTTTGGATGTATTTACAGCATTACGTGATTGTTGTTGCCCAAAATCGGTATCACCTATAATGCTTGTATCTATGCCATTAAAAAACTTAAACTAGAATTTTCTGTTTAAAACAATCCTTCAATAAGAACCTTCTGTATAAAAATAAATAAATAAAATTCTAAAAAAAAAATTCTTCATTTGGAGCATTTAAATGAGTTATTTTGTTTAAAAAATGGTTGCTATTCAAGAAAACAATGATTGATTTCAAAAACAATAGAAATTCAGTAGTCAAATTGCAACAAAAAATTGCAAATTTGCAGAAAGTTGCAAAATTGCAAATTTTTTATTAAAAAAATTATAAATTTGGTGGAAGGCATTTAAAACTGAGTATATCAACATTTAGAAAAAAAAATTTTTTTCCATTTGGATCTACCAAAGGTATCTTTTTCACCTATGACAACTATTAAAACCAAGTATCAAAGCAAACTGAACTTAAAAAATCAGACTTTGAAGTACTATGTGAACTGTTAAAAATTTTTCAAAAATAAAAGCACATTCAGTCATACTGATGTCATTAAAGTCTCACACTGTTAAAATATTTTACTATGTATTTTTGTGTTTTATAATGTATTACAGTATTAGTGCACATACATAAATAACAAATATACATATATTGGGGATATGTGCTCAAACTTAAAAAAAAAATCTCCATGAGTATTATATCAGAAGTCTGGGGATTCTTGGTTTTAGGTGTTATTTGTTTTTATGTTTGTGTTTGGGATCAAATATAAAACTCATCTGCTTCTATTGATCCTAATGTCATGGCAGTTTTCTTCAACATCTCCTGATCTGCTTCTTCCTTGCCATTTCTATAATTTGAACTCTAGTTGATGCCTTCATCTGCTATCATTCAGGTAACCAAACTAAAGTTTCCTCTTCTTCCCTCTCCCGGATAAGGTGGTCTTGAAAAGGCTTTAAAATGTTAAGACCATGAAGCATTTAAGATGGTAGTATAAATAAAAACGTTTCTTTAAACCTATTCTTTTGACATATACATTATTGCAAACACATGGTTACATCATTTCATATAATAGATTAGGGAATACTGGAAAGAATGCTGGGTTGAGAACAGGATTTAGGCCCTTTTCCTGCTTCTATAAACCTCAACTCCACTGGAGCTTTATTTTCTGATCTATAAAATAAGGGATTATTGGATTAAATAATTTCTAAAGTGACTCTCAGTCTTAAAATTATAAAAATGCATTAATGCATATAAATTACACATATTTGATTTTTAAAAATAACTAGAATCACGTACTTAGTGAACTATTTAAGATACCTCTTTTGGGGCTTTTAAAAAAAACAAATATTTAAATATGAGTAACTGTCTCCTGTAATAAACCTGATTGCATTTTTATATTTAAAAAATTTTAGGTAGCAATGTAAATGTTACTTAAATTAGCAATCAGTTTTTTTCTGAAGCGGAAGCCAATCATAAATACAGTAAAACTATCAACTGAGAGTATAATCAAATTTCAAAATTAATTGGTGCTTGCCATGCTAATAAAAGCACAACCGTGCCCTACTATCAATATTTTTAAATAAGTAATGAGATATTATGGCCAACAGAGAAGTGCTATTGTTACATTCTAGCCTCTAAGATGGACCCTGAAGCAGAATTAAAGTATATGCAAGATTTATTTGAGCACAGTTTCCTACACAGAGAGCTAAATGTAAAATATGACTCAGCAGAAAGAGTACTGGAGTCAGTCAAGAGAACAGGTCACAATACGGGCTATGCTACAAATTGAACAAGTTACTTAAGCGTCAGTAAACATTGTTGAATGAATGAATTAATGAATCTCTCTGGTCTTTGGTTTCATCATTTATTAAAAAATTAGATTGGACTTAATATCCTCTACAGTTCTTTACAGCTAAATTTTCTATGAGCTAATATTTTATCTGGGAAAATATAAACTACTTCAAGCACTAATATGTTGATAATTCTAATTATTATGTATTAAAGACACTCTACAGAATCAGCTTTCAGTGAATAATGAGTGCCTCAGTGATCCCGATATGCTTTTAGAACTAATTTCAAAGTTAAGTCCTATCACTGACTTTAAAGGCAAGTATATGTCTGCTCCTGACAACACAGATTGCAAGATACTCAGGATATTAAGATCTTCATTTATGTTGGATACTATGGTGTGAATAACTATCAATGTTCATCTCTTTGAGATGACTGCTCTTCCATATGCCCAGGTATACCCGCCTTTCCTGAGATATGCAACGTACTGATGTTGACAGCCCTATCTTTTGGAGGCTTGCTCTTGGTCCCTTGAGCTTAACTATCTCAAGTTTATTTATTATATATTTTATGCTTGAAATAATTCTGGGTCTTTTATCTCTTCAAAGTGACTGTAGAACTTCAACAGTTGAACCAAAGTAAAGTGTTTCCTACTCAAACAGATTATTAAAAAAAAACACAGAGAAAGTGAAAACATTTCTGAGGCAGTGATATATAAGAATTATTAACCATGAGTACTAATTTCAAGATAAATGCCAGAGGAAAAATATCAAAGCTTTTACCCATTTCAACACAAGATTTATCTAAGGAATACAATCTTTGCAAAATGATTTCAGAATCTGAAACTTTAATTTTAACATCAATCCCTCTTACTCCCAGTGCTAAATATGTGGCACACTTGTCAAACATGTTTCTTTCATAGATAGTGAAATCTTTTCCCTTATACTTTTCTCACAATTAAACATACTTTAGTTTCTCTTTTTTCCTACACATCGTCAAAGTATAATCTACAAGTAAACATTTGATGGTTTCATCCCATGAATACATTTATTGATGTCTCCCCCATCTTATTGTACACAGTGGTAACCAATGGACCATGAAGTAAACAGCTTCAGACAATACACCTCATTGTTTCTTATTTTTTAAGAGTTCAGCAAGGATAATACATCTCTAAATAGAATTTTTTTTTAAGTAAGAAATGGCTAGACATCAGATGGAAATGTCTATGGACTTATTTATCCTTCCTTTGTACTGGCAAACATACCAGTCCCCCTTAGGGGACTTAGACTACTAAGTGTTGGAAACAAAGGGATGAAAGTTAGTCTTTGCCCACCAAATCTAATTATGTTGTAGTTGGAGAGACTATCAAACCACAGACAGAATATAGATTAGTGCTTTGTAACAGTGGAAAAACTTAGGTGGGGCAAGTCATATGCAATCAAGATGGAGTTGTGCAGAGACAGGAGAGCTTCTATTCAAGCAGAAAATATGGGAACACAATTTTGAAACTGCTTCTCACTTATGTCTTGTTCTTAAGCTGATATGGTTCTATTTAAAAACCTTTTAACCAGCAATACAAAGGTGGTTTTGAATACCAAGATGAGGAATTTTGGTATTCAAAAACGCCAAATTAAGTATTTGGGAAATTTCTTCCAAGTAGCCTAGGGAGGAGGGGACATGATCCCAGTTTTGAGAAGGTTTTAGTGGAATGTTAATAGTTCTAAACTTATTCCTATTAGCTACAAATAATAAAATCTGGGAGATGTGCTGGTCTTATGACCACGATGAATATATACTCTAACTTCTCAGGGGAGATCAACACTTGCCCCAGTGAAACAGGGTGGGCATAACGATCTATTGTGGCTGGTTCTTTTACTGCTAATTATTTTTTGCTCCTTTTTTTTTTTTTTTTGCTGTACGCGTCCCTCTCACCGTTGTGGCCTCTCCCGTTGCGGAGCACAGGCTCCGGACGTGCAGGCTCAGCGGCCATGGCTCACGGGCCCAGCCACTCCGCAGCATGTGGGATCTTCCCAGACCAGGGCATGAACCCATGCCCCCTGCATCGGCAGGCAGACTCTCAACCACTGCGCCACCAGGGAAGCCCCTATTTTTTGCTCCTTTAAAGATGCTATTGCAGTAAGATAGCCTTGGGCCTCTTCCTGTTTGGAAGTTTATGTCCTCTACCTCACCTCCTCCCACCTCCTTCCTCTACTCCCCCAAGGAAGGTCAAGCAGATTTAAAAATAGGGTGAAGTCCCAGGAAAAAAAGCTTAAGGAAGGCCAACTTCTAGTATAAACAAAAAAGATCTTTGTGATTTATACACTGACCCCAAAGGATGGGGATAGAGTTTTCTCTGAGATAAAGGTAGGCTCATTAAAACATTTGTAGAGCTCTAGCACTAACGCTTTTAATTACTGGTTGGCATTTTGTTGACTACTCCAGGGTCTCTGTTTTTTTTCCCCTAAATTAAAAAAGTGAACAAAAATCTTTATAACATCTATTTTTCTCTTGATTAATAAAAATTATACATGTTCTTGGATTAAAAAGAAACAAATTAGGAAGATACATATATAGACCCATGAAACTAAACATTATTGTGCATCATCAGTACTTGGATATTCCAAAGATATTTAAAACTCTTGCATCTAGAATGGAACTTATCTTCTTTCTATATCCTCCTCTTCCCGCTATGATCACTGCTCACTTAGTGAATAGCACTACCCTACGTGGTTACTTCAGCTTAGATGCCCAAGAATATACTTGATTCCTCCCTATCTTCCTTACCTCCATCCAATCAATAACATAATCTGAGATTTTAGTTCCTGATTACTGTGTGTGTGCTTTTATTTAAAACTTGTATTTTCTTTTGGGGGAATCATTTCTGATATTAATAGGATTTTCATAATAACGATATTAACAATAGTGTGCTAATTTTTACTTGTTTCTTCAGGTCAGTCCTATTTTTTTTCTGTAACAACTCTGTGTAAATTCTTTGTTTTGATCACTTCTAAATCAGCTGGCATACTTCTTTTATTTGTTTTCCTGATAAAAGATGTAGCTGGTTTGTTTTCCAAGTATTTGGACTATTTATTTCTGTTGCCCTCTCTCATAGACTATAGGGCCTGGCAGTTGTATTATTAAATAATATTTTTCCCTTTAAAAACTCCAGACATTATTTATTTATTCTGGCATTTGTTACAATGAAGAAGTTCACTGCAGACCTGATTTTATTCTTTCCTTTGTGAGAATCCTGTTTGTTTTATAGGAGTCCTGCATCTTTCTTTATCTTGAAAACTGAAATAAGATACAGCTGTATGTAATTATGGATTGAAAATTAATTTTTAAAAATTATTTCCTTCACTGATTTGGATTTTCCTGGAGCTAATCTGCTGTTGATCGCCTTCACTACACTTTTAGTTTAGTAGTTTCATCTCCATACAATATTTTACTTCCATACATTCCTGAGGTTGTCCCTTCTTTACAATTTCACTTCCAGTTTCATGGAAGATACCATAGACTCAACCACAGCAAGAACATAACTGATCCTTGTTTTAAAAACTGTCTTATCTTACCATGTAACTGATGGTAACTGGTGTTAGTCTCTTTATTCATCTTTACCTAGAGTATTTAGAACAGAGAGATCTTTTACTAATGGGTAAACAAGTTTCTGTCAAATCCTTCAAGCCCAAACAGAGAAGGTAAAAGTTTATAAGTTTGATTTGTTAGATGAATGGCCCATGAGGCAGTAAATTATGAGGAAGCTACAGTGGGAAACAAAACTTTACAAAACTTTCTGACCTCTGGGTATTGGGGCAGGCTGCATTTAGTTTGGGTCATACAGTCATTCTCTCAGTGGAAGGAACGCTCTCATGCAGAGCCATACATCCCATTTTTAATGTAGGTATAACACGATTCCTGTTCTGTTGGTTCTGTTGCACACCTAGTGCATTTTGAAGAAGCACCAACAAGAATGAGATTGGTCACATACCAAATGCCCCACCACCTGCTACTTCCTCCAGCCCCTATTGTTACAAGCTTGTAGGGGGAGTGGCGTATTACTGGATAGCACTGGAAGGTCTCTCTTTTATCTCTCTCTCTCATTTCCCTATTTAATCACATTCAGTTAATTGACTGTTAATAAGTCCTCATCCTAATTAACAGAATTTACAAGGAAGTTTTTCCAAATTTTATATTATTTTTGTCATTTCATTAAGAATCTAAAATATTTAATTAAATTAATGGATTTTGGAGTGTATGAATTCAATCACAAGCCTATGGAAAGCTCACCAATGAACAGATTAAAAATAATAATGAGGTAGGGGCATCATATAAGAAATGTGTCATCTTCTTGTGTTGAGGTAAAGAAAACTTACTGGAAGCCAAGTGCCAAGTAAGCAAGGGTCTTAGAAGCCAGCATAGATCTTGCTCAACTTACAATGGGGTTAAGTCCCAATAAACCACCGTAAGTTGAAAATATAAGTCAAAAATGCATTTAATACACCTAACCTCCCAAACATCATAGCTTAGCCACGCCTACCTTAAAAATGCTCAGAACACTTACATTACAGTTGGGCAACGTCATCTACCACAAAGCCTATTTTATAATAAAATGTTGAACATCTCATGTAATTTATTGATTATACTGAAAACGAAACAGAATGGTTGTCTGGGTACAGAATGGTTGTAAGTGTATTGGTTGTTTACTCTTGTGATGGCATGGCTAACTGGGAGCTACGGGGAGCTGCTGCTTGCTGCAGCTGCCCAGCATATGAGACAGTATCATATAGCATATCACTAGCCTGGGAAAAGATCAGAATTTGAAGTACAGTTTCTACTGAATGGTATGCTTTCACACCATTGTAGAGTTGAAAAATTGTAAGTTGAACCATCGTTAAGTTGGGGACTATCTGTATATGGAACATCTGGTTCTAAGAATGAAGTTTCCTCTTGGAATAAAGCAGAGGAAAAATATAGTCAGTGGATAAGAAAAATTAATAATTTCTACTTGAACAACTCAAGGTTTAGGAAATCTGAAATTCATGGAGAACAGAATAAGCTTAAGAGGTAGGTTTTGGTCTCACTGTGAAAAACAGAAATCCGAACAGTATGACTTCAGAGTTCACACATTTCACCAGACAGGTTACAGGCCTGCCTTAGGCCTTAAGCCTGATCATTTTTCTAAGAACCACGCCAAACCGATGAATCTATATACAGCAAGTACGATCATTATCCCCATTTTACAAATGATAAAACTGACACAGAAATTATGTAACTTGCCCAAGATGACAGAGTGGCAAGCTGGGATACTCACAGTTGGAAAATGGGAGGGGAGTAGGTGGGGGAACAGATGAGCGATTAACTCAAACCCAGCAAAGAATGTTAAACCCTTGCTAACCCAAAGCGTGATCAGGGAACGGCACCATCAGCATCACCTCAGAGCGGGTTAGAGATGCAGACTCTCAGGCCTCACCCCAGAACTACTGAGCCATAACTTGGACTTTAACAAGATCCCCAGGTGATCTTTATGTACATTAAAGTATGAGCAGCGCTGTGTTTGTCCTACTTCTTGTAGAGGAGAAAGAGCATGATCTTAAGCTGTATGAAAGATGGATAGAAATGTACCACTTGGGAACTAGGGCTTGCACTAGTAGAAAGTATTAAAAAATTCAAAAGGTGACATTGGGATTGTCACTGGGTTATCAAAGGTCAGTCAAAAGCCTGGAGAATTCACAAAACTTAGCAAATGTGAGGTTTTAGAAGAGTATACATGATGGACTACGTGTTGGCCTTTCCTGGGTCGCTTAGGGCACATGTCTGGCAAGCACCAGCAGCAAAGCACCAGCAGCAGCAGTTCAGTTAGAAAATGGAAGACTATTCTCCAGATAAAGCTAAGATGGGAAGAGAAGGTGAAATCTCTCCAAGGAGGCAGGAGTTAGAGGCCCAAGAAAATTCAGAGTAGGAAGAAGCAACAGCAACAAAAGTAGTGGAAATGCAGAGATTAAAAACAAACAGGAGAAGGGGCGGGCTTTAGAATTTGAGTAGGAGATAGAAAACAATACAAAACCATGAACTTTCCCTTGAGGGATTAATTATTTTGATAACTGAATGGAAACCCCGTTCACAAGAAAAAAAGAAAACGGATATATCCCTTCACAAATGCTATGATTTCACACATTTAAAACAGAAGTCAAGTATTGTCTCTCTACTCTAAAAACACTTCAGTAGTTCCCACTAAAGTCATGTCACTTTCTGAAATACTCTTACTTTACAAAGGTTTGACTTCTTGTCTTTGTGTCTCTACACCAGAATTCAACTGCACAATAGCAGGGGTTCTTTTGCTTTTGCTTATTTTGGTTTTTCCAGAGCTTAGCGCCTAGCACACGACGGGGACTAAATAAATATTTGCTGAAGTAAAAGTTCAAGAATAGATTGCCAAGAACACAAGTGTCAAAGGAAAAATGGAATGGAAAATTAAGAAGTTTTAAATACTTGAATATAGACTCTAATTAGAATGCAGGCTCCATGAGAACAGGTATTTTTACCACTTGAGGAATGTAAGGATGGATAAAGTAGAAAGTTCAATATAATGTACCTAATTTCACTGATTCTAAGATACATTTTTTCATATTTTTATAACTCTGAAATCAGATTATGTTTTACATTCAATGCTATCTTTGAATCCACGTCAGCCTGGTAATGGTCATGATGTAGTTGTCATTCCGCATGCACGGACATTCAGAGACAACATGAAAACTTGCAAAAGGGTATATTGGTGACGCAGAATAAAATCCAGGAGACTAGCAGAGCACTCTCTTAACTCTTGGATATCAGATGGTATAGGAAGGGTATAGGGTAATTAATCTAATTTAACACTACCCCTGAAGCAGGAGTCAAAAGTTGATTAAACAGAACTTATTATAAAGCCAGCTTAAGCTTTTAAAAGCCCAGTACCAATGACTTTGAGTTCTTTTATTAATTATTTTAGGAAATGCTGCATCACCAACACTTTTGATGCCACTGAAGACAAAATGGTGTAGAAAAATAGACACTGATGACTGGAAAGGAAAAGCAATTCTAGAGTAAGCTTCTGAATGTGAAGAAGTTTTAGATATACCTTAGCCAATTAAGTCTGCTTATAGTTTTCCTATTTTATGTATGTACCAGAGTGATCATTCATAAAAATCTGTTTTAATTCAGTCTAAAAGTTCTTTAAATAAACATGAAATAAAAATTCTAGGTGAGAGAAAGCACTGCATGACTTTTCTGTTACTCTGATGACTTCCTTCCTCAAGGTAGATTGCAATACGTTGTCTGAACAACTATACCTCTAGGGGGAGCTCAAAGTACATCTTTCTTTATTCCACCCCAAAAAAGGGCAATGAGACTGCCAAGAACCCATCAGTGAGCCACGGTACTATGTATTGCTTCCCAACAAAATGGTAAAAACATCAAATGTTCTTTTATCTACAGGTGAGGTCTTAGATCTTTTGTCATTCTCTTCTGGATTTACTCTTCACTCATGGAGCATGTGCAAAAAAAAAAAAAAAAAAAAAAAAATCTGTCTCCTATTTTGGGAAGGCTATTAAGAAAACAGATGACAAAATCAGGAGACAACCAAAGGAAAAAGTGGCATGGGACAAACAGCCTGCTTCTAGTCTAGGCAAAAAGAGTCCTTTTTCCAGGCTGAGTTCTACATGGGGCTTTGGAACAAAAGCCTTTAGCAATAAAAAGCAAGTATATGTCCAAGATGCGCTTGGGAATCTATAAGGGTGGTGGCAGCACGCTCTAGTCTAGCAAATGTAGAATTAGAATCCTCTGTATGAATTGCTTAGAAGTACAGCTAAAGATTAATTTTAAGAACTTTCTTTTTTGCCAACATAACAGAATCTTAAGCATTGCCACCTTAGTAAATATAAAAGCTTATAATCAATATACTATTTTTAGGTGGGGAATAAAGGCCTGTTTTAAATGTAGACAAAATGTAAGTAGTAAACTGTTTTACCTGGAATGATCCAAGAATATCCTTTAAGGGCTCTTCATAAAACTCATCTCTTCCAAAGAACAGCAGCAACTCAAAGAAACTCCTAGAAAGAATAAGTGAATGATAACTTTCATTGCTTCTCTGAATTTTTGCCCCAATTTAAAAGTCTCAAGAGATACCAGTTACATAATATCAGATATTTAGTTTTAAAATAGTTGGCTTTGAAAAATTATATTGATCATTTAGGATTCATGTTATGTTTTCAGTAAAATTATAATAAAAAGAAATACACTGAAATTCTATACCTATAGAATGAACAATTACATTACTTATGTCTACCAGTGTTCACAGTGGGGAAAAAAAATGCAATGGTATACCAGGTGGCAAAAATGTGGCTATACATATAACAATGATTCAAAATGGGCACATAGTCCAGCTTCACCCCAATACAATGGACCCCAGAGAAAACTCAAAATCTGATTGTTTTTCAAAGAAATACAAAGGGTGGTAAAATTGACCCAAAAATATAAGAGGCACAATGAAAAGTCTCAGCCAACATGTATATTACAGCAATATCACCAATTTTATACCTAATACATGACACATGGTCCTCAAATCCTAGGCTTACCTTGATTATCCCATTTATGATAAGTTGTCCAAACTCTGTGGTTCCTCCTTTTTAAATAAATTATTTGGAAAATACTGTTACTAAGTACTTTATGTGCCTTTAACAATTCATGAGTTCACACAGGCAGAAATATAACTTATTTCCTAATCATGAGCATGGAAAACTATTAAAAATTATTTGATATTATTTAGTAATCCTAAAGTATCACAATGACGAATCCCTGAAAAATTTTAAATTTTATTAACCTAGAAGACTCAACTAGGAATACCTGAAGTTGTATTTTTTTAAACACTTTTGGCGCCTTTTTTTGAGGCATAATTGACACACAACAATATATTGGTGTCAGCTGTACAACATAATGATTCAACATTTGTATATATTGTGAAATGATCACAGTAAGTCTAGTTAACATCCATCACCATACATAGTTGCAATTTTTTTCTTGTGATGAGAACTTTTAAGATTTATTCTCTTAGCAATTTTCAAATACGCAACATAGTATTATTAACTATAGTCACCATGCTGTGTATTATTAATACATCTCCATGATTTATTTATTTTATAACTGGAAGTCTGTACCTTTTGTCTCGCTTCGTGCATTCTGCCTACTCCCCACCCCCCACCTCTGGCAACCACTAATCTGCTCTCTGTATCTATGAGCTTGGTATTTTGGGGGTTCTTGGGGTTTTTTTGTTTTAAAATTCAACATATAGGTGAGCTCATACAGTATTTGTCTTTATATGACTTATTTCACTTAGCATAATGCCCTTAAGGTTCATCCACGCTGTCACAAATGGCAATACTGCATTTTTTAATGGCTAAATAATGTTTGATTGTGTATATATACCACATCTTCTTTATCCACTAATCCACTGATGGACACACTTAGGTTGTTTCCACATCTCAGCTCTTGTAAATAATGCTGCAATAAACATGGGGTGCATATGTCTTTTTGAGTTAGTGTTTTCATTTTCTTTGGATAAATACTGAAGTGGAATTGCTGGATCATATGATAGCTCCAATTTTAATTTTTTGAGGAACCTCCAGACTGTCTGCACCAATTTACATTCCCACTAACAGTGTACAAAGGTTCCCTTTTCTCTGCATCCGTGCCAACATGTGTTATTTCTTGTCTTTTTACTTTTTGCCTTTAATAAAGCAAATCACTAATAAAGACAACTTTTTAAATACAAATGCAAATGTAGAATATAACTGAGAATTTTAAAATTATATAAAAGACCTAGGTATTACACAATAATTACAAAGACCCTTCTAAATACAGTATAGTAACCATACTCCATAAACTGATATATTTATAAATTTGACTACTTAAAATTTTTAAATGTCAACAGAACAAAACCACATAAAAGCAGTCAAAAGCAAAATAATACACTGAGAATCTTTGCTGATTTCCTTAATTAAAAAGCTTATATAAGTAATTTTTGTTTTAAAAAAAACCAGTTAACAACCTAGTAGAAAACTGGGAGAGAAGACCACAGAAAAGAAACGCAAGTGGATTTTTTTTCAAATATAAAAAGATTCTCTACTATAATTAAATAAGTGAAATTATAAAGATGAAATGTCATCTCTCCTATCTTATTTACAAAAATAAAAATGTTGATATATCCCATGATGGCTCTGAAGTACAGAAATAGGCTCTGCTATCTAGTTGGAGGGATGATAAGTGGTACTACTTTTTTTTTTTTTTTTTTTTTTTTTTTGCGGTACGCGGGCCTCTCACTGTTGCGGCCTCTCCCGTTGCGGAGCACAGGCTCTGGACGCGCAGGCTCAGCGGCCATGGCTCACGGGCCCAGCCGCTCCGCGGCATGTGGGATCTTCCCTGACCGGGGCACGAACCCGTGTCCCCTGCATCGGCAGGCGGACTCTCAACCACTGCGCCACCAGGGAAGCCCAAGTGGTACTACTTTTAAAGGCAACATAGTAATAGTCAACAAAATCTTAAACGCACACATACCATTAGACTTACCATTTCCATTTATAAGAATTTAATCCTCCAAATAATACACACATAAGTTCAAAGACACACATATATATAGATATACATCCACAGATGGTTTGTAGCAGTAAAACAATGGAAACATACTAAATGTCTACCACAAGGGACTGGTTAAATTATAATATACCCATGAAGTGAAATATAATACAAATATTAATGAGAATATTATTGAGAATATATTTACATCTATATGAATAGATAAGGGGAAAATTCCAGCATATATTGTTAAACAAAGATGGAGAAATCTATTCATTACATTATCACTGGTGTAAAGGAAGGGAGAGAGTAGAAGGCACATGTACACCAATGCATATTGCCAGACTACTAGAGGGATATGCAACAAACTGGTAAAAACAGTTGCCTTTACATAGGGGAAAAAGAAACTAGGGGTCAGGGATGAAAAGGAGAATTATTTTTCATTATCAACCATTATGTATTTATTTTACCATCAATAAGTAAGTATAAAAGAGCACCATCAATGTACTTCTGGAATCTTCTCTATCCCTATTAATAAAGCATTAATTCACATCTATCTCATCTTTAAACTTCTAATAGACCCTATCTCCTGTCTTGCTATTCCACACTTACCTAAAATCCATGTTCAACATGGCTGCCATTGTTATCTTCCTAAAACACAGAATGATCTACTTACAGACTTAACACTTGGCTGTGTAGATTTTACCATCTAAAGCAAAGACCTTCAGCTGACACATTTGTTTATATACATCAAATATTTTTAAAAAATATTTTAGTTTCCAATATTTAAAAACTGTGGTATTTCAGATTAAATGTAGATTTCTCTGAGCTCTTGATAAAGAGGAATCCCTGTAACACAGGGCTTGCATCTCTCCATAGCAAAATAAGCTGAGCAGCTACTGCCTTTAGTCAGGGCATGGACCTCTCTTCCAATTTGCCAGTCTCCATCCATCTCCCACTTCCCCAGCACACTGCCTACTTGACTTATTTATTACTTATATTCCCATTCTATTTTATTTAGGTATTTGAGATCACTGATGAAGAGGAGGAAATTCAGATTCCTTATTTTGACATAAGAACCTTTATGTCTGATCCAAAACTACTTTTACACACAGATATTACCAAATTCCATGCTCAAATTGCATCAAACTTTCCTACATAGCCTAAAACTCCTGTGTGCTTAAAGGTGTTTAGATCTGTTGCTTCCTCAAGACCTATTTATACGATTCCACCTAGGAACTTAGCCTAAAAACTCCCTTGCTTCTCTCCAGACTAATACATAGGTGATTCTTCTGTACTATCATAGTACTGTACTTTGCATGTATCACTATTATAACATGTTGAAACAAGGAAGTGTTAACTTTGTACTAGGTAGAATGGGGTAGAAATTGCATCATTACATTGAGTAGATAGTACTGACTGGTAGACCACTTAATTCTATTGAAGGAGGAAGAGATACAAAGGTTTTTAGTAGAAATAAAATATGCTATGGCAGTAAATTTAGAGATGAATGTGCAGATTAATATGACCTTGTAGATAATCTAAATATGCAGAATTATGTCTGTATTATGTGAACATGAAAGGGGAGCCAACATTACAAGAGATCTGTATATGCCTCACTATCAGCTACCTCAATAACAAGGCCCAAGTCCATTATAATGACATTAAAATGAGAAAAACTATATGCAAAATAAGTAGAGTAAATAATGATAAAACAATATGGTCTAGCTAACTCTGCCTGAGGGTAAGATTCAGGAAAGTCAACAAGTATTTACATAGTAGTGAAATCACTAAGGGAAAAACCTAGAGTATATGTAGAAGTAGAAACTTCCTGTCTCAGACCTGTTGAATTTCCTATTGCCTAGTGTAAAGGATCAACTAAATGTTTACAGATCAAATTGTCTAGCCCTCAAGGAGGCAAACTCTACAAGATGCAGGGTAAATGAGTCCACAATAGAACAAGGTAGGACTCCAAAATATATATAGCAGTCTAGAGCAGGAAGGCCTGTTGTTGTATAATACATGAGATAAGAATAGTTAGCCATATTTAAACTGTTAAAAAACAAAGACGGGCTTTCCTGGTGGCGCAGTGGTTGAGAGTCCGTCTGCTGATGCAGGGGACACGGGTTCGTGCCCCGGTCCAGGAAGATCCCACATGCCGTGGAGCGGCTAGGCCCGTGAGCCATGGCCGCTGAGCCTGTGCATCCGGAGCCTGTGCTCCACAACGGGACAGGCCACAACAGTGAGAGGCCCACGTACGACAAAAAAAAAAAAAAAAAAGACAAAAACAAACAACCCCCCCCCAAAACAAAACAAAAAACCCAAGAGAATAATATTTCCTAACAGGTAAAAATTACATGAAATTTAAATATTACTGTCAATAAGTACATTATTATTCAAACAGAACCACACCCATATATTTACATATTGACTATGGTTGCTTTCATACTAGATAATGGAACTGAGTAGTGGCCACAGAGACCTTATGAGTTAAGCCTAAAAATACTTGCTATCTGGCCCTTTACTCACCCATGGTCTACAGCCACACTGGGTTTCAATCTCAGCACCACCATTTCCTTGATATGTGACCCTGGGCAAGTCACTTAATATCTCTGTGCCTCGGTTTCTTTATTTATAAAACAGGAACAATAACTGTAGCTACCTCTTGTAAAGCACTTAAAACAATCCCTGGGGGTGCTATAGGTGCATGCTAATAATAATATAGTATTACTACTTCTATTATTAACATTGCCATCAAAGTTTCCTTCAACAATCTAAGAAGAAACCTGAGGTCTTCACAGATTTGTTCTTCTCAGCTCTGCACATGTCAATTTTGTTGATATGTAAGACACCAATTTTTCCTCACTTAAATTATGAAGATTTTTTTAAGATATCTAACTAAATTCATCAAAATGTTTCTTTCCAAAAATTTATTATTGTATAATGTTATATTGGTTTTTAATGTTGAATGTTTCAATAGTGTTTAATGTTTGTGTAATAAAATATTTAGTATAATGCTTAATATGTCATAGTCTGTACATTAACCAATTATAATTAATATTAGTCCAAATTATGGGTTACCTACAGTTCATTCACCTAAATTGAAATAATTACTCAAAATAGAAATACCTAGGTAAAATGATTTATATAAAAACATAAATTATTTGCAGTGGGACAAGTATATTATAGATGGCATGCCCTTTGAATTTAAAAAAGTATACCTTTTACCATCATTTTTATTTGACTTTCATCAATCAGTATATTCCTATTAGCTATGTAAGTTTAAATAACTAGAATATCACTAAAGTCTCCATTTATGAAACAAACTATATTCTATCCTTGGGTTGCTTGGAATTCAGACAATATATTACAAGTGTTTACCAGACTTCACATATATTACAAGTGGTAATAAGGCGCCAGACTTCTTAAAGTACAAAGGCACACATAAATAGATTGGTAATTATGACCAGAATTACTTTTCTTTTTTGGGTCTCTGAAGCAGATAAGTAATTTTCACACTAAAATATAAGAATGTGGATTTGTGCATTTATCTGCCATAGGAAAATTCCACTAAATTATGATGCTTAACTATCCAAATACAAGAAATCCACTTACTAATTTAAGCCAAAGAAAATTAGGTCTGTTCTACATGAATTAAATAAGAATAGAATAAAATGTTATTGCCCACACTTTAAACACTCATTTTTAACAATTTCTTCTACACTTACTAACTCTAAATCTTTGATCATATAGATGTTTCAACTCAGCAGTACTTAATCTTTTTTTTTTTTTTCCTTTGGCCACGCCCGTGCAGCATGTGGGACCTTAGTTCCCTGACTAGAGAACGAACCTGCACCTGCTGTAGTGGAAGTGTGGAGTCTTAACCACTGGACCACCAGGCAAGTCCCAGCATTACTTAATATTAACAAAGAGCATTTACTTTGTCATACTCAAGCATTCCAATGCATTTATCTTCAAAATACTTTCTTCAGTAATGTCTTTAGTGAGGAAAGAAGAGGTTCATAGTTTTTTTTTTCAACTATATACTGATAAACTGTATCAGTATAAAACATTATTTTCTCTAAAGTATGACAGACTAGTACCCTTAGCGATTCACCATCAGAAAACAAGTAAAATGCTGGATAAAACAGCTGGCTTTTGCCTTGACTAAAACTTCAAACAGCTATGCCAATATGCTCCTCCCACCAACTTCACCACATTTCTAAGACTGTTAAGGAAAACTGTCTGGTTGCACTTTGAACTACCCTGGAAAAGAAAAAAAAAAAAAAATCTAGTTTTAAAATCCTCTCATATAGGTTGTCACCTGAATTCATATTGCGTACATGGTCCAAAAATTCTCAAGCCAAGAATTTAGCTAAGATTGGTCCTGGACTAGTAATATCTCCAGGTCCCTGCCAGAAACAAATGTAGATCCTTTCTGAATATCCACTTCAAATTCAGGCCTCAATTTCTGCAAATAAATTTATTCCAAGAAAATACAAATTCACAATGTAAATAATAATGATGATGACAATAAAAAACACAGTATATAAGGAAACACAACACCATGAGCAAGAAGCAACAGAAAGTCCATGAAGATTTTATATATTTAAACCAGACCCAGAATATAAAATGAGGATAATATTAAGGAATAAAGAAATATTAAAATGATAAAAAACAACAGCAGTCAAAAAATTATAGAAATAAAAAGTAAAGTCAATGAAATTAAAAGCCAATGAACATATTTAACTGCAGGTTAGACACAGCTGAAGAAAGAACTGGTAAACAGAAAGATCTGTAAAAAAATAAAGTGCAATACAGAGAGACAAAGAAATGGAAAATACAAGCAAGAGTTAAAGACATGAGGAATGGAGTGTACAAGTCTAACATGCCTAATCATACTTCAAAAAAAAAAAAAAAAAAGAATGAGAGAATGAAGCTAAGACAAAAACTGGGTAAGAATTTTTCATAACTGATGAAAGATACCAATCCTCAGGTACAGGAAGCCCAGAAAATCTCAATAATGATTAATAAAAATAAATCTATACCTAGCTAATCACAGGAAGCTATAAAATGCCAAATACAAAGAACAATATATAAACAACCAGAGAATAATAAAGACAGTTTACAAAGACACAGGTAATTAAATTAGCAAGAAGAGTCTAAGATGCAAATTAGTAAGCATATAGGCTAAAACATTTGACAGCATGAAGCAATAATAATAATTTCATCTGGGCTTTTAAAAGTCATAGCAAAAATACATGGCATCAATAAACATTAAAGTTGGAAGGAGAAGTTTCAGCCTTAGTGTTCCAGTGTTTTTGAAGTGGAGGAAGATAAAGAGCATATAAAATATATACTTCAGTAAGTTAAATATTAAATTCTCCTAATTTATAAATTTACATAACTTCAAGTTTTTCTGAAAGTAGAAAGTTGGTTACAAAGTTAATATCTAGGAAAACCATGAAATAGCATGAGCAATGAAAAGGAACTTGCCAATATTAAAACATTTTGTAAAGCCTTTATGATTCAACTAGTATTATACTGACACATCAACAAATAGCCTAATGAAATCAAATAGAAAATCCAAAAATAGGACAACTGCATGTGAAAAATGAGTATATGACAAAAACAGCATCTCAAATCAGGGAAAATGTTTACTCCATATCAGATAGCCCAATACTAAAAGACAAAATTGATTCACTCCAATTTCCAAACATAAGAAAAAATTCAAAATGGATAAAAAAACCTAAATATAAAAAATTAAACACTACAAATATCAGAAGTAATCACATATAACTTGGTTATAGAGAACTTTTTCTTAACTATGACTCAAAAGTCAGAAGCAACAGAACACTGATAAATTTTAATTACATTTTAAAATGTCTAAAAGTATAATTGCCATAAGGAAAGCAAAACATAAATGAAAACATATACATTTGTAACTAATATCAGAGGAAGGGGTTAATATCCCTAATACATAAAGAGTTTATGAAAACTGAGAAGAAAAAGTCCAACTAACTTATAGAAAATGGGCTTGAGATAATATAAACAGGTAGCTCATGGAAAATGAAACAAAATAGTCTTTAAGGATATGCAAAAGGGTGTTCACCTTCACTCACAATAAGAAAAATACAAATTAAAACCACGTTGACGTGCCATTTCTCTCCTGTTAGCTTAGCAAAAAATCAAAGGTTTGACAACAAAAAACTGTGGTGAGGTCGGAGGTAAAGCTTTATTTTATGGGTGAGAATGCAAAATGGTACAAGCTGTATAAAGGGAACTTTGAGACTACTTAGGAAAATTACATATCTATTCATCCTTTGACACAGATTCTAGGAGCCTACCCCAAAAATCTACTGGCAAACATACAAAAAGATGTATGCCAATGGATATTACTAATAGTACTACTTGTAATAGGAAAACAAGGGAAGCAATCCAAATACTTATCAATAGAAGGCATGCTGAATGAACTATGGTACATCTACACAATATTGTAAGATGTAAAAAGGAATTTGGACTATCTCTGTATCACTATGGAGTGATCTCCAAGATATAATATTAAGTGAAAAAAGCAGAGTGTAGAAAAGTGTGTACCTGTTTATCTAAAAAAGGGCATAGGGGTATGGATATATATCTGTTGGAACTTGCTTTTCTATCCAACTAATTTGTCTTTTTTAATAGGTTTAGGCAATTTACATATATTGCTTGGATTAAAACCTACCATGGATTTGTTCTCTGTTCATTGCTCCATTTGATGCTTCTTCCACCTTCTTTTGGATTGAGTGATTTTATGATTCCATTTTATCTCTATTTTCGCTTAATATATCCATCTCTGTATTCAATGTTTTTAGTGATTACTCTAGGGTTTACCTTATATATAAGTCCTAGCCTACCTTCAAATGATATTATGCTGCTTTAAGTATAAGATAATAATCCTTGTGCTCTTTTTGTCATTCATTTAAATTTTACATGCTACAAACAATACTTCACTACAATTTTTGCTTTAATCTCAGCACTTAGAAAATATAACCCATAGGCTGGCTGCCAGTTTCTGTAAAAGTTTTACTGGAACACAGTCATATGCATTCACTTATGTTGTCTATGGCTACCTTGGTGCTACAAGAGCAGAGTTGAGTAGTTACTCTATGATCTGCAAGGCTAGAGTATATGGCCTTTAAAAAAAAAAGTTTGCCAACCCCTGCATTAAACAGTTACGTTTCACAGTGACTAAAAATTTTTTAAATTCAATTTTATATTTACAGTTGGCCCTTAAACAACATAGATTTGAACTGTGAAGGTCCACTTATATGCAGATTTCTTTCAATAAATATGTACTGAAGTACTATGCAATCTGTGATTGGCTGAATCCATGGATGCAGAATTGCAGAAATGGAAGCCTGACTGTAAAGTTCTACATGAACTTTCGACTGTGTGGGAGGTTGGTGCCCCTAACCCCTCCACCGTTCAAGGGTCAATTGCATCTTCAAGCTTGTACCATTTTCAGATCTCATTTCTTTAGGTAGATTTTCTGTCTGGCATCATACTTGTACTACTTTTTTTTGTAGTTCAGGTCTTCTGGGAATAAGTCTTTCAGTTTTTGCTTCCCCAAAAACACCTTTATTTCTCCCTCTCGAATTGATAGTTGAAAGAATTGTTCTTTCAGCACTTTAAAGATGTCACTTGACTGTGTTCTGGCTTGCATAGTTTCTGAGATGCCTGCTGTAGCTTTCTAAATTAGGTAATGTCTTTGTTCTCTGGTGGCCTTCAAGATTTTCTCTGTGATTTTTTGAGTTTGAATGTGATGCACCTAGGGGACCTAGGTGGTAGTCTGAGAGAGTTTGAAATTATCCTGTTTGTTGTTCTGAGTTTCTTAGACCTGTGGTTTAACATCTTTCATTATATTTGAAAACTTCATGGCTACTATTTTATACTCTTCTGCCTCATTTTTCTTCTCTTTCTGGGATTCTAACAGACATATGTTATACAATTTCATATTTTCCCAACACTCTTAGATGCTCTGTTGTTTTCTTCTCTTTTTCTTTTTGTCATTTAGTTTGGGTAATTTCTTCTGACCTATATTTGAGTTCATTCATTCTTTCCACAATTGTGTTGTGTTGACTCTACTGATGAGCACATCAGAGGCATACTTAATCTGTTACTATATCGTTTACTTCCAGCATTTCCATATGAATCTTTCTTAAAAAGTGTCCCAGCTCTCTGCTGGAATTCTCAATATGTCCGACCATGTTATCCATTTTTCCCACTAGATCTTTATATCTAAATTTGATTCTACAAACTGCTTTGTCTCTTGATAGTGCATTTTTTTCTTTCTCTTTTTTATGTGTCTATAATTTTTGACTGAAAGCTGGACTTTATGATATATGAAAGTATAAACAGATGTTAATAAAATTGGTGCCTGGAAACAGACAAGCCTTTTCTTCTGCTAGGCTTTACTGTTGGGCATTTAAATAAATCTACTCATGAGTTAAGTGAGTTTGTGTTATTGCTATCATGTGGGTTGTTGCTATCATGACCTTCAGTGCACCACTGTCTTCAAATTCCTCCACTGTTATATTATGTTGAGGGTGGAGCCTGGGTTGCCAGATAATATTTTAGGCTTTCTGGGCCACATTAAGTCTCTCTCACATTTTTTTTTTTACACACCATTGCTTAAAAATATAAAGACCAGTCTTAGCTTGGGAGCCATATTAAAAAAAAAACAAAAAAACAAAAAAAACAGAAACAGCCATGGGCAGCATTTGACCCCATGGGCCATAGTCTGCCAACTCCTAAGGTAAAGAATAATCAGGTTAAGCAGAGAAATGGAAGACATAAAAGACCCAATTAAAACTTTCATAAATAAAAAAAATCCAATGTCTGAAATGAAAAATACATTGTATGGGATTAATGTCAGATTAGACTCTGCAGAAGATAAAATCAGTGAAAACAAGGTATAGCATTACTAAAACAAAACACACACACAAAAAGACAGAAAAAAATGAATAGAACAATCAGTCAGGTGTGGGTCAACTGTGGATTCCCTTCAAGTGGTGTCCTTTAAGAAAACATAATGGGGCTTCCCTGGTGGCGCAGTGGTTGGGAGTCCGCCTGCCGATGCAGGGGACACGGGTTCGTGCCCCGGTCCGGAAAGATCCCACATGCCGCGGAGCGGCTGGGCCCGTGAGCCATGGCCGCTGAGCCTGCGCGTCCGGAGCCTGTGCTCTGCAGCGGGAGAGGCCACAACAGTGAGAGGCCTGTGTACCGCCAAAAAAAAAAAAAAAAGAAAACATAATGGTGATTTCTAAAAAAATTCTTTTTTTTTTTTACAACTGAAAATAAAATTTATTTGTAATATTTATTTAATTCATTTTAAGAAAGGAAATACATTTCTACATATTCTTGTGAAGTATCTATAGATACATGCTTTTTCTTAGCTTTCTTATCAGTTGTCTAAATAGTGAATTCTGAAAATTCTGACAAATAAGCAATGTAGGGTATAATTTATGATAATCCTGTGAAATACCTCCATAAGTTTCCACCTTACTTTTTTTTTCCTAAAAAATTCTTGAGAGAATTTCCCAAATTTGGTAAAAAAGTACAAAACCAAAATTCCAAGAAATTTAAGAGTAAGAAATGTGAGAGATATTACACAAGGAAAATTATAATCAAATTTCTTAAAACCAGCAATAGATTCCAAAAGACACCAATAAGAAAATGAAAAGACAAGCCACAGAATAGGTAAAAGTATTTACGAATCATAGATCTGACAAAGAATGTGCAACCAGAATATATAAAGAACTCTTACGACTTAATAAGGCAAACAATCCAATTTAAAAATGGGCAAAGATTTGAACAGACATTTTACCAAAGAAGATATGCAATAGCATATAGGTACATGAAAGGATATTTGCCATCAACAGCGCTGAGGAAGTGCAAATTAAAACCAAAATAAGATACCATTACACAACTACTGGAATAGCTACCATGAAAAAGACAAATAATCACAAGTGTTAGTGAACATATGGAGACACTGAAACCTTTCTAGATAGCTGGTTAGAATTTTAAATGGTGTAGTCACTTTGGAAACAGTGTGGCAGTTCTATGTTAAACCAAAGTTAAACATAAACTTATCATAGCATCTAGCAATTCCATCCCTAGGTATCTACTCAAGAGAAATAAAAACATTTGTCCACTTGTACACAAATGTTCATAGAGAAAAAACTGCAAACAATCCATATATCCATCAATTGCTGATCGTAAAAACAAAATGTACTATATCCATACAATGGATTACTATCCAGCACAAAAATGAATGAGCTACTGATAAGTGCTAAAACATGAATGAACCTCAAAAACATTACTCTAAATGAAAGTACTCATATGTAAAAGCCTACATGTTGTGACATATTGTTTACACGAAATGTCTAGGTATAGCAGCTCTATTAAGATAGAAAACAGATCAGTAGTTGCCTTGGGCTGGGAATTGTCTGGAAGTAAGTATGAGGGATATTTTAGAGGTGGAGAAAATGTAGTAACACTGGATTGTGGTGACGGCTACACAACTTTATAAATTTACTATAAATCATTTAATTAGACTTAAACTGCATGAACTTTGACAAGGAAATTATGCTTCAATAAAGCTATAAAAATAGATAACTAGCAATGTGTAAAGTGTGGAGGTATAGATGAAAGAAGACTAACGATATATTGATAATTACTGAAGCTGGTGATGGGTAAGGGCAGTTCATTATACTATTCCTTCTACTTCTGTGTAGGTTTGAAAATTATAATAATTTTAAAAATTTATAAAACAATGCATTGACAAAGGTGTAGGGAAACAGGTCCTCTCTTATATGGCTGGCAATATTGTAAATTGCCTCAACTCTACAAAGAAAATTTGGCACTATCAAAATGACAAACCTAAGACTCTTTGATCTAGCAATTCTACTCCCAGGATACCTGTACAATATACAAAACTCCTTGCACAGGTATACCTCAGATATTGCAGATTCAGGTCCAGATCACCACAATAAAGCAAATATTGCAATAAAGACACATGATTATTTTGGTTTCCCAGTGCATATAAAAGTTATGTTTACACTATACTATAATCTATTAAGTGTGCAATAATGTCATGTATAAAAAAGTATATACCTTAATTTAAAAATGTTTTCTTGCTAAAAAGTGCTAACCATCATTTGAGCCTTCAGTGAGTTGTAGCAGTAACATCACAGATCACTGATCACAGATAATAACAAATGTATAATAATGAAAAAGTGTGAAACATTATGAGAATTACCAAAACATGACAAAGA
This sequence comes from Phocoena phocoena, assembly GCF_963924675.1. Classification (NCBI taxonomy): domain Eukaryota; kingdom Metazoa; phylum Chordata; class Mammalia; order Artiodactyla; family Phocoenidae; genus Phocoena; species Phocoena phocoena. The sequence goes on from NC_089222.1 coordinate 105,721,387, forward strand.
GACATGAAATGAGCAAATTCTGTTGAGCACCAACAGACATGCTCAACGCAGGGTTGCCACAAACCTTCAACTTGCAAAAAACACAGTTATCTGCAAATCAAATTAAGCAGAGTGCAACAAAACAAGGTATGCCTGTATATATTCCAAGTGTCACTCATACGTGGCAATTCATTAAAATTCAAGATTCATTATTGTTGACAACAGCAATAGATTGGAACATAATCTAAACACCCATTGAGTACCAGTTAGTTAAAATTTTTATATATCCATAACAGTTAAATACTCTACAACCATTATAATGACTGATGATAGTTTTTCTATGATGGGGAAAAATATCTGAATGAAGATATCTGAATTAAGAAAGGGTACAAGACAGTGCGCACACTACACTAGCATTTTTGTAAAATGGAGGAAAAGGAAACATGATTTTTTTTCTTGTACATGCATAAAATATGTCTGGAAGGAAACCCAAGAGAACAATTACATTGTTTGCCTATGGAAATGGAAACTAAATGGAACTAAGTGCATTTCCACTGTAAACAAAATTGAAGGATGTAAATTGAACAATATCTACTTGTATGCTCCTTGTATGCTCCGCATAATTTTTGTATTTTGAAACACGAACATGTGTTACCTACTCAAAAAAAAAAGAAAAAGCGATAGAGAAAATCTTAAAAGCAGCTTCCCAAAAGGGCACATTATATACAGGGAAACAAAAATAAGGACAGCAGACTTTTCATCAGGAAAAAAAAAAATTGTGCAAGCCAGAAAAGAATGGATGGACACCTTTTAAAGTACTGAGGATAAAAATCCTGTCAACCAAAAATTCAATAATCAGTGAAAATATCTTTCAAAAACAGAGGTCACTGACCTCCAAAACAATCAGCACACTGCCGAATCATATCCATCTCACTGCTGACAACCCTGTGATGAACCTATAGGATGAAAGTTTCACCCAAGGAAGTGACAGCTTTATAAAGGGTAAGAATTGAGCCTAGTGACCAAGAACTCCTCCCCCAGAGAAGAAGTGAATCTCTTTCTCCCTTGGTGTTTGAGGAGCCAGCTTGGGGTCCAGCAAACCCCACCCTGACCCCAGTATCGTGTGATGGTCCCCTCTGCTCCAGTCCTCCCAACCCTTCTTGGATGAATGAAAACTGACCCATTTTCAGGGGAATGACTTTCCTCCTCACTGTGTTGGCCTGAGGCGTTGGAACAGTGTGTGATTTTTCAGTGGTTTCCTACACTGTTGGTTCTTCCCTCGAGGCTGGGAGGCAATAACTACCATCCCAGGACTTCTCAATACATTTTTATTACCTAAACTGATGGGGGAAAATACCCCAGAGATCTCTGTCAGTTATGCAGAAGCCAACTGGTTAATGGTTAAGTTTAATCAAGGGAGGCAATGGTAGAAAACTGCAAGTTAGGAAGAAGGGAGGAATAAGTGGTCTTTTCCCCCTGCCCTTCTTCTTCTGGGACCTCTTTAGCAGTAATTATATTTCTTCTGAGGCCTCCTCTCACACAAGTCAATGCTTCTTCCCCTCATCAACCATTTCCAGTCTCCGAGTTCTAGTATTCCATCCTTGTGCCTTTGTCCTTTTATTTCCAGGACTAACAGCAACTTAACTACTAGTTGCTAAGTCTAGGTTCATCATCCTCTCCTTGGTCTATTCTCTCAGATCTTCAAACTATGAAACTGGTTCTATAAATTAAATTAAATTCTCTCTACTGAATTACCTAGCATGACTTACATTTTCCTAATGAGATCTTGATTTAAATAACCTATAAAACTCACCCATAACTTATAAACTTATCTCCACCTATAAACCTATCTTAATCAAAAAGAAAGTAAAAAAGGAAACAAAAATAAACTTACTTGTGATTATTCCCTATAAGACCAGCAGGAAATTATACTCCATCCCCCCAGTTCCAAAATTAGAATGGAAAACTTTTTCTAAAGTCCATGGCTTAAGAAAAATATAACCAATAAGCTACAGCCAAGATGAGTCACATATTTGTTTTTATTAAATATTTAAAAAATATAAGTTTGCCTTGGTACCTTCATCCTAGGAAAAATTTTTAATTGCAATATAATTTACATATAACATTATATTAGTTTCAGGTGTACAATGTAATAATTTGATACTTGCATATATTACAAAATGATCACCACAACAAGTCTAGTTAACATCCGTCATCATATAGCCATAATGTTTTTTCCTATGATAAGAGCTTACAAGATCTACTCTCTTAGCATCTTACAAATTACTAACTATGTAGTCACCAAGCTATACATACATTCAATGACCTATTTATTGTATAACTGGAAAGTCTGTACCTTTTAACCACCTTCACCCATTTGGCCTACCCCCAACCCCCACCTATGGCAACCACCAATCTGTTTTCTATAGCTATGAGTTCAGTTTTGTTTTGTTTTCTTTTAGATTCCATATATAACTGAAATCATTAGGGTATTTGACTTTCTCTGTCTGACTTATTTCACTTAGCATAATAACCTCAAGGTCCATCCATGTTGTCACAGATGGCAAAACTGCATTCTTTTTTATGGCTGATAATAGTCATATATATATATATATATATATATATATATATATATATATATATACACACACACACATACATATCACATCTCTTTATCCTTTCATCTATCAATGGACACTTAAGTTGCTTCCGTATCTTGGCTACTGTAAATAGCAATGAACATAGGGTTGGCAATATCTTTTTGAGTTAATGTTTTTACTTCTTTCATATTAATACCCAGAAGTGAAACTGCTGTATCATATGGTAGTTCTATTTTTAACTTTTTGAGGAACTTCCATAGTAGCACTTTCCACAGTGGCTGCACCAATTTACATTCCCAGAAACAGTGCACAAGGATTCCTTTTCTCCACATCCTTGCAACGCTTACTACTTCTTGTCTTTTTGATAATAGCCATTCTAACAGGTGTGAGATGATAGCTTATTGTGGTTTTGATTTGCATTTCCCTGATGATTAGTGATGCTGAACATATTTACACATACCTGTTGGTCATCTGTATGTCTTCTCTGCAAAACTATCTATTCAGACCTACCATTTTTTTTAATCTGATTGTTTTTTGCTATTGAGTTGTATGAGTCTTTATACTTTCTGTATTTTGGGTATTAACCCCTTGTCAGATATATAATTTGCAAATATTTTCTCTCATTCAGTAAAGTTGCTTTTCATTTTGATGGTTACCTTTGCTGTGCAGAAACTGTTTACTTTGATGTAGTCCCACATGTTGATTTTTCTTTTTTGTTTCATTTGCTTTTGGTGTCAAATCCAAATAAATTCACCAAGAACAATGTCAAGGAGCTTGCCACCTATGTTTTCTTCTAGGAGTTTGATAGTTTCAGGTCTTACATTTGATTCTTACATCCATTGTTAGTTGATTTTTGTGTATGGTTTGAGATAGTGGTCCAGTTTCATTCTTTTGCATTTGGCTGTCCAGTTTTCCCAACACCATTTATTAAAGAGGCTGTCCAATCCCCACTGTATATTCTTGGCTCCTATGTTATAAATTAACTGACCATGTATATGTTGGTTTACTTCTGGGCTCCCTATTCTTTTTGAAGACCTATGTGTCTGTTTTTATGTCAGTACCATACTGTTTTGATTACTATAGTTTTGTAATATACAGTTGACCCTTGAATAACTTGGGTTTGAACTGCACAGGTACACTTATACCTGGATTTTTCCCCCTAAATATGTACTACAGTACTACACAATCTTCAGTTGGTTGAATCTGTGGATGTGGAACCTTGGATACAAGGGCTGAATGTAAAGTTATACACAGATTTTCAACTGCACAGGGGATGGGAAAGTTGGTGTCCCTAGCCCCCCATTGTTCAAGGGTCAACTTAGTTTGAAATCAGGAAATATGATGCCTTCAGCTTTGTCTTTCTTTCTCAAGACTGCCTTGCCTATTTGGGGTCTTTTATGGTTCCATACAAATTTTAGGAGTTGTTAGTTCTATTTCTGTCAAAATTTTAATGTACTGTGTTGCATTCAGTTTGTTAATATTTGATTGAGGATTTTTGCATCTATGTTCACCAGGGACATTGACCTGTAATTTTCTTTCATGATACCCTTGTCTGGTTTTGATATTAAGGTAATGTTGGTCTCGTAAAATGAGTTTGGAAGTGTTCCCTTCTCTTCTATTTTCTGGATGAGTCTGAGAAGGACTGGTATTTAACTGTTTTAATGTTTGGTAGAATTTGCCAGTAAAGCTGTCTGGTCCTGGATTTTTGTTTTTTGAGAGGTTTTGGATTACTGATTCAATATCCTTACTAATAATTGCACTGTTCAGATTTTCTATTTCTTCATGATTCACTCCTGGTAGGCAGTATATGTATGTAGGAATTTATCCACTTCTTCTCAATTGTTAAATTTACTGGGGTATAATTATCCATGGTATAGTCAACTCTCTATATCTGTAGGTTCTGCATCCATGGATTCAATCCACCATAGATCAAAAATATTGGGGGTAGGGGCAATTCCAGAAGGTTCCTTGAATGTGCTGAGCACTAGCAATGATTTACATAGCATTTACTTTGTATTTACATTTACACAGCAATTACATTGTATTAGATATTACAAGTAATCTAGAGATGATTTACAGTATATGAGAGAATGTGCTTGGGTTATATGCAAATACTAGGCCATTTAATATAAGAGATTTGAGCATCCATGGATTTTGGTATCTGTGGGGAAATCCTGGAACTAAGCCCCCATGGATAACAAGGGACAAATGTAACCTCTTATGATCCTTTGTATTTCTGTGGAATTGGCTATAGCATCTCCTCTTTTGTTTCTTACTTTTAGTCCTCTCTCTTTTTTTCTTGGTGAGTCTAGCTAAAGGTTTGTCAATTTTATTTATCTTCTCAAAGAACCAGCTCTTAGTTTCATCAATCTTTCTTATCATCCTTTTAGTTTCTATTTCATTTAGTTCCACCCTGATCTTTTGTTATTTCCTTCCTTCTACTAACTTTGGGCTTCATTTGTTCTGATTCCTTAGAGTGCAAAGTTAGGCTGTTTATTTGAGATCATTTTTTTTCTTGATGTAAGTATTTATTGCTATGAACTTTCCTCTTACAACTGCTTTGAGACTTTCAAGATGGCGGAGGAGTAAGAGGTGGAGATAATCTTCCTCCCCACAAATACATCAGAAATACATCTACATGTGGAACAACTCCTACAGAACACCTACTGAACCCTGGCAAAAGACCTCAGACTTCCCAAAAGGCAAGAAACTCCCCACGTACCTAGGTAGGGCTAAAGAAAAAAGAAAAAAACAGAAACAATGGAATAGGAATGGGACTTGCACCTCTGGGAGGGAGCTGTGAAGGAGGAAAAGTTACCACACACTAGGAAGCCCCTTCACTGGCAGAGACGAAGGGGTTGCGGGGGGGAAGCTTCGGCGCTATGGAGGAGAGCACAGCAACAGGGGTGCAGAGGGCAAAGCAGAGATTCCCGCACAGAGGATCAGTGACGACCAGCACTCACCAGCCTGAGAGGCTTGTCTGCTCACCTGCCAGGGTGGGTGGGGGCTGGGAGCTGAGGCCCCGGCTTCAGAGGTCAGATCACAGGGAGAAGACTGGGGTTAGCTGCGTGAACACAGCCTGAAGGGGGCTAGTGCGACACAGCTACTTCTCCCGGAGGGAGTCCAGGAAAAAGTCTGGACCTGCGTAAGAGTCAAGAGACCACTGTTTTGGGGTGCACGAGGAGAGGGGATTCAGAGAACTGCCTAAACGAGCTCCAGAGATGGGCGCAAGCCGCGGGTCTCAGCACGGACACCACAAACGGTTATGAAACACTAAGGCTTCTGCTGCGGCCACCAAGAAGCCTGTATGCAAGCACAGGTCACTATCCACACCTCCCCGCACACCCCGGGAGCCTGTGCAGCCCGCCACTGCCAGAGTCCCGTGATCCAGGGACAACTTCCCCTGGAGAAAACACGGCGCACCTCAGGCTGTTGCAATGTCAACTGGCCTCTGCTGCCGCAGGCTCGCCCCACATTCTGTACCCCTCCCTCTCCCAGGCCTGAGTGAGCCAGAGCCCCCTAATCAGCTGCTACTTTAACCCCATCCTGTCTGAGCAATGAACAGATGCCCTCAGGCGACCTACATGCAGAGGCAGGGCCAAATCCAAAGCTGAACCCCAGGAGCTGTGAGAACAAAGAAGAGAAAGGGTAATCTTCCCAGCAGACTCAGGAGCAGTGTATTAAATCTCCACAATCAACTTGATGTACCCTGCATCTACAGAATACCTGAATAGACAATGAATTATCCCAAAATTGAGGTGGTGGACTTTGGGAGCAATGACATATATATTTTTTTTCCTTTTTCTCTTTTTGTGAGTGTGTATGTTTCTTTGTGTGATTTTGTCTGTATAGCTTTGTTTTTACCATTTGTCCTAGGGTTCTGTCTCTCCATTTTTTTTTACAGTATAGTTTTTAGCACTTGTTATCATTGGTGGATTTATTTTTTGGTTTGGTTGCTCTCTTCTTTTTTTTCTTTTTCTTGTTACTTACTTTTTTTATTTTCTCATAATTATGTATTATTCTTCATTTTAATAACTTTATTTTATTTCCCCTCCCTCCCTCTCTCTCTCTCTCTTTCCTTCTTTCTTTCTTTTTTTCTCCCTTTTATTCTGAGCCCTGTGGCTAACAGGGTCTTGATACTCCAGCTGGGTGTCAGGCCTATGCCTCTGAGGTGGGAGAGTGAAGTTCAAGACATTGGTACACCAGAGACCTCCAAGCGCCACGTAATATGAAATAGTGAAAGCTCTCCCAGAGATCTCCTTCTCAATGCTAAGACCCAGCTCCACTCAATGACCAGCAACCTTCAGTGCTGGACACCCTATGACAAACAACTAGCAAGACAGGAACACGATGCAACCCATTAGCAGGGAGGCTGCCTAAAATCATAATAGGGTCACAGACACCCCAAAACACACCACTGAACATGGACATGCCCACCAGAAAGACAAGACCCAGCCTCATCCACCAGAACACAGGCACTAGTCCCATCCACCAGGAAGCCTACACAACCCACTGAAACAACCCTAGCCACTGAGGGCAGACACCAAAAGCAACGGTAACTATGAACGTGCAGCCTGTGAAAAGGAGACTCCAAACACAGTAAAGCAAAAGGGGAAGACAGAGAAACACACAGCAGATGAAGGAGCAAGGTAAAAACCCACCACACCAAACAAATGAAGAGGAAAGAGGCAGTCTACCTGAAAAAGAATTCAGAGTAATGATAGCAAAGATGATCCAAAATCTTGGAAACAGAATGGAGAAAACAAAAGAAACGTTTAACAAGGACCTAGAAGAACTAAAGAGCAAACAAACAATGATGAACACCATAAACGAAATTAAAAATTCTCTAGAAGGAATCAATAGCCGAATAACTGAGGCAGAAGAATGGATAAGTAACCTGGAAGATAAAATAGTGGAAATAACTACTGCAGAGTAGAATAAAGGAAAAAGAATGAAAATAATTGAGGAAAGTCTCAGAGAACTCTGGGAAAACATTAAATGCACCAACATTCGAAATACAGGGGTGGCAGAAGAAAAGAAAAAGAAAGGGACTGAGAAAATATTTGAAGAGATTATAGTTGCAAATTTCCCTAATATGGGAAAGGAAATAGTTAATCAAATCCAGGAAGCACAGAGAGTCCCATACAGGATAAATCCAAGGAGAAACAGGCCAAGACACATACTAATCAAACTCTCAAAAATTAAATACAAAGAAAAAATATTAAAAGCAGCAAGGTAAAAACAACAAATAATACACAAGGGAATCCCCATAAGGTTAACAGCTGATCTTTCAGCACAAACTCTGCAAGCCAGAAGGGAGTAACAGGACATATTTAAAGTGATTAAAGGGAAAAAACCTATAACCAAGATTACTCTACCCAGCAAGGATCTCATTCAAATTTGACAAAGAAATTAAAACCATTTCAGACAAGCAAAAGCTAAGAGTATTCAGCACCACCAAACCAGCTTTACAGCAAATGTGAAAGGAACTTCTCTACGGAGGAAACACAAGAGAAAGAAAAAAACTACAATAACAAACCCCAAACAATTAAGAAAATGGTAATAGGAACACACATATCAATAATTACCTTAAATGTAAATGGATTAAATGTGCCAACCAAAAGACATAGACTGGCTAAATGGATACCAAAAAGAGACCTATATATATGCTGTCAACAAGAGACCCACTTCAGACCTAGGGACACATACAGACTGAAACTGAAGGGATAGAAAAAGATATTCCATGCTAATGGAAATCAAAAGAAAGCTGGAATAGCAACACTCACATCAGGCAAAATAGACTTTAAAATTAAGACTATTAAAAGAGGCAAAGATGGACACTACATAATGATCAAGGGATCAATCCCAGAACAAGACGTAACATTTGTACATATTTATGCACCCAAACAGAAGCACCTCAATACATAAGGCAAATGCTAAGAGCCAGAAAAGGGGAAATCGACAGTAACACAATCAGAGTAGGGGACTTTAACACCCCACTTTCACCAGTGGACAGATCATCCAAAATGAAAATAAATAAGGAAACACAAGCTTTAAATGAAAACATTAAACAAGGTGGACTTAATTGATATTCATAGGATATTCCATCCAAAAACAACAGAATACACTTCTCAAGTGCTCATGGAACATTCTCCAGGATAGATCATATCTTGGGTCACAAATCAAGCCTTGGTAAATTTCAGAAAACTGAAATCGTATCAAGTATCTTTTCCGACCACAACGCTATGGGACTAGATATCAATTACACGAAAAAATCTGTAAAAAATACAAACACAGGGAGACTAAACAATACACTACTTAATAACCAAGAGATCACTGAAGAAATCTAAGAGGAAATAAAAAAATACCTAGAAACAAATGACAATGGAGACACAATGACCCAAAACCTATGGGATGCAGCAAAAGCAGTTCTAAGGGGGAAGTTTATAGCAATACAAGCCCACCCTAAGAAGCAGGAAACATCTCGAATAAACAACCTAACCTTGCACCTCAAGCAATTAGAGAAAGAACAAAAAACCCTCAAAGTTAGCAGAAGGAAAGAAATCATAAAGACCAGATCAGAAATAAATGAAAAAGAAATAAAGGAAACAATACCAAAGATCAATAAAACTAAAAGCTGGTTCTTTGAGAAGATAAACGAAATTGATAAACCATTAGTCAGACTCATCAAGAAAAAAAGGGAGAATAAGCAAATCAATAGAATCAGAAATGAAAAATGAGAAGTAACAACTGACACTGCAGAAATACAAAGGATCATGAAAGATTAGTACAGGCAACTATATGCCAATAAAATGGACAATGTGGAAGAAATGGACAATTTTTTAGAAACGCACAACCTTCCGAGACTGAACCAGGAAGAAAAAAGAAAATATAAACAGACCAATCACAGGCACTGAAATTGAGACTGTGATTAAAAATCTTCCAACAAACAAAAGCCCAGGACCAGATGGCTTCACAGGCAAATTCTATGTAACATTTAGAGAAGAGCTAACACCCTTCTCAAACTCTTCCAAAAAACTGCAGAGGAAGGAACACTCCCAAACTCATTCTATGAGGCCACCATCACCCTGATACCAAAACCAGACAAAGATACTACAAACAAAGAAAATTACAGACCAATATCACTGATGAATATAGATGCAAAAATCCTCAACAAAATACTAGCAAACAGAATCCAACAGCACATTAAAAAGATCATACACTGTGATCAAGTGGGGTTTATCCCAGGAATGCAAGGATTCTTCAATATACGCAAACCAATCAATGTGATACACCATATTAACAAACTGAAGGAGAAAAACCATATGATCATCTCAATAGATGCAGAAAAAGCTTTCAACAAAATTCAACACCCAGTTATGAAAAAAACCCTCCAGAAAGTAGGCATATAGGGAACTTTCCTCAATATAACAAAGGCCATATATGACAAACCCACAGCCAACATCATTCTCAATGGTGAAAAACTGAAACCATTTCCACTAAGATCAGGAACAAGACAAGGTTGCCCACTTTCACCACTAGTATTCAACATAGTTTTGGAAGTTTTAGCCACAGGAATCAGAGAAAAAAAGAAATAAAAGGAAACCAAATCAGAAAAGAAGTAAAGCTGTCGCTGTTTGCAGATGACATGATACTATACATACAGAATCCTAAAGAGGCTACCAGAAAACTACTAGAGCTAATCAATAAATTTGGTAAAGTAGCAAGATACAAAATTAATGCACAGAAAACTTGCATTCCTACACACTAATGATGAAAAATCTGAAAGAGAAATTAAGGGAACACTCTCATTTACCACTGCAACAAAAAGAATAAAATACCTAGGAATAAACCTACCTAAGGAGACAAAAGACATGTATGCAGAAAACTATAAGACAATGATGAAAGTAATTAAAGATGATACAAACAAATGGAGAGATATACCATGTTCTTGGATCGGAAGAATCAACATTGTGAAAATGACTCTACTACCCAAAGCAATCTACAGATTCAATGCAATCCCTATCAAACTACCACTGGCATTTTTCACAGAACTAGAACCAAAAATTCACGATTTATATGGAAACACAAAAGACCCCGAATAGCTAAAGCAATCTTGAGAAAGAAAAACGGAGCTGGAGGAATCAGGCTCCCAGACTTCAGACTATACTACAAAGCTACAGTAATCAAGACAGTATGGTACTGGCACAAAAACAGAAATGTAGATCAATGGAACAGGATAGAAAGCCCAGAGATAAACCCACACACATATGGCCACCTTATTTTTGATAAAGGAGGCAAGAATATACAATGGAGAAAAGACAGCCTCTTCAGTAAGTGGTGCTGGGAAAACTGGACAGCTACATGTAAAAGAATGAAACTAGAACACTCACTAATACCATACACAAAAATAAACTCAAAATGGATTAAAGACCTAAATGTAAGGCCAGACACTAGAAAACTCTAAGAGGAAAACATAGGCAGAACACTCTATGACATAAATCACAGCAAGATCCTTTTTGACCCACCTCCTAAGGAAATAGAAATAAAGCCAAAAATAAACAAATGGGACCTAATGAAACTTAAGAGCTTTTGCACAGCAAAGGAAACCACAAGCAAGACGAAAAGATAACCCTCTGAATGGGAGAAAATATTTGCCAATGAAGAAACTGACCAAGGATTAGTCTCCAAAATTTACAAGCAGCTCATGAAACTCAATATCAAAAAAACAAACATGGGGCTTCCCTGGTCGCACAGTGGTTGAGAGTCCCCCTGCCGATTCACGGGACACGGGTCCATACCCCGGTCCGGGAAGATCCCACATGCCGCGGAGCAGTTAGGCCCGTGAGCCATGGCTGCTGAGCCTGTGCGTCCAGAGCCTGTGCTCCGCAACAGGAGAGGCCACAACAGTGAGAGGCCCGCGTACCGCAAAAAAAAACAAAAGCAACCGAATTCAAAAATGGGCAGACCTAAATATACATTTCTCCAAAAAAGATATACAGACTGCCAACAAACACATGAAAGCATCCTCAACATCACTAATCATTAGAGAAATGCAAATCAAAATTACAATGAGGTATCACCTCACACCGGTCAAAATGGTCATCATCAAAAAATCTACAAACAATAAATGCCGGAGATGGTGTGGAGAAAAGGGAACCCTCTTGCTCTGTTGGTGGTAATGTAAATTGATACAGCCACTATGGAGAACAGTGTGGAGGTTCCTTAAAATACTAAAAATAGAACTACCATACGACCCAGGAATCCCACTACTGCACGTATACCCTGAGAAAACCATAATTCAAAAAGAGTCATGTACCACAATGTTCATTGCAGCTCTATTTACAATAGCCAGGACATGGAAGCAACCTATGTGCCCACTGCCAGATGAATGGATAAAGAAGATGTGGCAAATATACACAATGAAATATTACTCAGCCACAAAAGAAACGAAATTGAGTTATTTATAGTGAGGTGGATGGACCTAGAGTCTGTCATACGAGTGAAGTAAGTCAGAAAGAGAAAAACAATACTGTATGCTAACACATATATATGGAATCTAAAAAGAAAACTTGGTTTTGAAGAACCTAGGGGCAGGACAGGAATAAAGATGCACACAGAGAATGGACTTGAGGACAAGGGGACGGGGAAGCGTAAGCTGGGACGAAGTGACAGAGTGGCATGGACTTGAATATACTACCAAATGTAAAATAGATATAGCTAGTGGGAAGCAGCTGCACGGCACAGGGAGAGCAGCTCAGTGCTTTGTGACCACCTAGAGGGGTGGGATAGGGTGGGTGGGAGGGAGACACAAGAGGGATGAGATATGGGGACATATGTAAATCCATAGCTAATTCACTATGTTATACAGCAGAAACTAACACACCATTGTAAAGCAATTATACTCCAATAAAGATGTTAAAAATAAAAAAAAAGACACTTTAAAAAAAACTGCTTTTGCTGTATCCCATAAGCTTTGATATGTTGTATTTCCATTTTCATTTTTCTTAAGGTATTTTAAAATTTTTCTTTGACTTGTTCTTTGACCCACTGATTGTCAGTAAGAATGTTGTTTAATCTCCACATATTTGAGAATTTTCCAGTTTTCTTCTTGTAATTGATTTCTAGTTCCACACCATCGTGGTCAGAAAAGATGCTTGATATGATTTCAGTTTTCTAAATGTACTAAGATTTGTTTTATGGACTAACATATGATCTATCCTATTCATTTGAGAAGAGTGTGTATTCTGTTGCTTTTGGATGGAATATTCTGTAGGTCTGTTAAGTACAACTGGTTTAAAGTGTCGTTCAAAGCCAATGGTTCCTAAGTGATTTTGTCTGGAAGATCGATCTGTTGATGAAAAGTGGGGTATTAAAGTCCCTTACTATTATTATATTGCTTGTCTATTTCTCCCTTTAGGTCTCTTAATATTTGCTTTATGTATTTAGGTGTGTCTGGGGGAATTTCTTTTAAGATTTCTGCATAAGGAGCAATGAGCAAAATTTTGTCAAATTTTCAGCAACTACAGATGTATTTCGTATATGTTTTGTTTTTGTTTTCTTTTCCTTCTTACTTCAGTCCACAGTGAAAGCTGACAGTATAATGCTGTAGTCTAGCTCTATGAACCAAAGCTAGCGGGGGAAGGAAGGAAAAGTTAAAATGTTCAGATCTGTAGTTTTTCAGGGATCTGACTGAGCATAAAATTAAGACATTCAAATATTAGAAAAATTCAAACATGTATTTACATCCTTCATAATGACTATATACATGTTCTTCTAAAGAATATCACCGATCTTCCTGATAGCAGCAGAAATAGTAACACCTTTCAGTCTACTGCTTTTTCACTCTAGTTTTAGTGTATCCACAATGATCAAGGCAATTATCAAGCTGTCCTTCCTTTAGTTAGATCAGAAAAAAATAAATACCAGTTTTAAAACTACACACATACATCCTTCTAGATTTTGATACATAGTATGGGTGAGAAGTATGTCATTATCCGATCACTTTTCACTTCTGCCAATACAAATATACCACTTAACAATCCCTGTATCTCTTTGCCATTAAAATGACTATAGTCTCAACTACTTCACTCCAAAATTAACAAAAGGAGTAATAAAAACCAAAATTACAAGGAAAAAAGATGCCAGTCCACAACTAGCACCAAATGAAATGTTGAGCACCTAAACATGGCCAATATAAATAAATGCACATAGGTTTGTCTAATTTGACTTTAAATACAACAAATCCTGAAAACAAAATATTCTAATGAAATAGTAACAAGAAACAAAACAATGTTGAGAGAAGTTAGTGAGGGAATTTAATTAAGACCCCAAATGGACTCAAAAAGGAAGACATCTCTTCCTTAGAAAGAAAACAAAGCAATAGGCTAGACAGTCTTGATTTCTCTATAAAATAAACAAGGTTCGCCTGTCACAAATGATTAGTAAAGATGATGGATACAAAATTGGAGACGGTTTTGAATAAGTGTTGGTCAAAATAATTGAAGAGTCTAAACTTATACCTAAAGGAACTAGAGACAGAAGAACAAACAAAACCAAAAGTTAGCAGAAGGAAAGAAATAATAAAGATCAGAGCAGAAATAAATGAAATAGAAACAAAGAAAACAATAGCAAAGATCAATAAAACTAAAAGCTGGTTCTCTGAGAAGATAAACAATATTGATAAACCATTTGCCAGACTCATCAAGAAAAAGAGGGAGAGGACTCAACTCAATAGAATTAGAAATGAAAAAGGAGAAGTTACAACAGACACCACAGAAATACAAAGCATCCTAAGAGACTACTACAAGCAACTCTATGCCAATAAAATGGACAACTTGGAAGAAATGGACAAGTTCTTAGAAAGTTATAACCTTCCAAGACTGAACCAGGAATAGAAAATATGAGCAGACCAATCACAAGTAGTGAAATTGAAACTGTGATTAAAAATCTTCCAACAAACATAAGTCCAGGACCAGATGGCTTCACAGGTGAATTCTATCAAACATTTAGAGAAGAGCTAACACCCTTCTCAAACTCTTCCAAAAAACTGCAGAGGAAGGAACACTCCCAAACTCGTTCTATGAAGCCACCATCACCCTGATACCAAAACCAGACAAAGATACTACAAACAAAGAAAATTACAGACCAATATCACTGATGAATATAGATGCAAAAATCCTCAACAAAATACTAGCAAACAGAATCCAACAACACATTAAAAGGTTCATACACCACGATCAAATGGGATTTATCCCAGGGACGCAAGGATTCTTCAATATACGCAAATCAATGTGATACACCATATTAACAAACTGAAGAAGAAAAACCATATGATCATCTCAATAGATGCAGAAAAAGCTTTTGACAAAATTCAACACCCATTTATGATAAAAACTCTCCAGAAAGTGGGCATAGAGGGAACCTACCTCAATATAATAAAGGCCATATACAACAAACCCACAGCCAACATCATTCTCAATGGTGAAAAACTGAAAGCATTTCCTCTAAGATCAGGAACAAGACAAGGATGTCCAATCTCACCACTATTATTCAACATAGTTTTGGAAGTCCTACCCATGGCAATCAGAGAAGAAAAAGAAATAAGAGGAATACAAATTAGAAAAGAAGTAGTCAAACTGTCACTGTTTGAAGATGACATGATACCATACATAGGGAATCTTAAAGATGCCACCAGAAAACTACTAGAGCTAATCAATGAATTTGGTAAAGTTTCAGGATACAAAATTAATGCACAGAAATCTCTTGCTTTCCTATACACTAATGATGAAAAATCTGAAAGTGAAATTAAGGTAACACTCCCATTTACCACTGCAACAAAAATAATAAAATACCTAGGAGTAAACCTACTTAGGGAGACAAAAGACCTGTATGCAGAAAACTATATATAAGACACTGATGAAAGAAATTAAAGATGATACAAACAGATGGACAGATATACCATGTTCTTGGATTGGAAGAATCAATATTGTGAAAATGACTATACTACCCAAAGCAATCTACAGATTCAATGCAATCCCTATCAAATTGCTAATGGCGAATGGGTTGGAAGATGGCGGAAGAGTAAGACGTGGAGATCGCCTTCCTCCTCACGGATACACCAGAAATACATCTACACGTGGAACAACTCCTACAGAACACCTACTGAAGGCTGGCAGAAGACCTCAGAGCTCCCAAAAGGCAAGAAACTCCCCACGTACCTGGGTAGGGCAAAAGAAAAAAAGAAAAAACAGAGACAAAAGAATAAGGACGGCACCTGCACCAGTGGGAGGGAGCTGTGAAGGAGGAAAAGTTTCCACACACTAGGTAGCCCCTCCGCGGGCGGAGACTGCGGGAGGCGGAGGGGGGAGCTTCGGGACCGCGGAGTAGTGCACAGCGACGGGTGCGGAGGGCAAAGCGGGGAGATTCCTGCACAGACGATCGGTGCTGACCGGCATTCACCAACCCGAGAGGCTTGTCTGCTCACCCGCCGGGGCGGGCGGGGCTGCGAGCTGAGGCTCGGGTTTCGGTTTTGGACGGAGCTCAGGGAGAGGACTGGGGTTGGCGGCTTGAACATAGCCTGAAGGGGTTGGTGCGCCACGACTAGCCGGGAGGGAGTTCGGGGAAAAGCCTGCACCTGCCGAAGAGGCAAGAGACTTTTTCTTCCCTCTTTGTTTCCTGGTGCGCGAGGAGAGGGGTTTAAGAGCGCTGCTTAAAGGAACCCCAGAGACGGGCGCAAGCCGCGGCTAAAAGCGCGAACCCCCGAGACGGGCGCGAGCCGCGGCTGAGGGCGCGAGCCCCCTAGACGGGCGCGAGCCACGGCTGGAAGCGCGGACCCCAGAGACGGGCGGGAGACGCTAGGGCTGCTGCTGCCGCCACCAGGGGGGCTGTGTGCGAGCACAGGTCACTCTCCGCGCCCCTCTTCCGCGGAGCCTGTGTAGGCCGCCACTGCCAGGTTCCCGGGATCCAGGGACAACTTCCCCGGGAGTACGCACGGCGGGTCTCAGGCTGGTGCAACGTCACGCCGGCCTCTGCCGCAGCATCATGCCGCCTCTGCCGCCGCAGGCCCGCCCCGCACGCAGTGCCCCTCCTTCCCCCATCCCCCATCCCCCAGCCTGAGTGAGCCGGAGCCCCCGAATCAGCGGCTCCTTTAACCCCGTCCTGTCTGAACAAAAAACAGACGCCCTCCAGCGACCTGCGTGCAGGGGCAGGGCCGGGTACAAAGCTGAGCTCCTGTGAGCTGTGAGAGCAGGGAGGAGAAGGGGAGGTCTCTCCCGGCAGCCGCGGAGGCGGCGGATTGAAGCTCCACAATCAACTTGATGTGCCCTGCATCTGTGGAATACCTGAATAGACAGGGAGTGATCCCAAATTGAAGAGGTGGAATTTAGGAGCGAGATCTGTGATTTTTTTCCCTTTTCCTCTTTTTGTGAATGTGTGCGTGTATGCTTCTGTGTGAGATCTTGTCTGTATACTCTTGCTTCCACCATTTATCCTAGGGCTCTATCCGTCCATGGATTTAAAAAAAAAAAGTTTTTTTCTTAATAATTAATTTTAATTGTAATAACTTTATTGTACTTTACCTTCGTTCTTTCTTTCCTTCCTTCCCTCCTTTAGACAGCAAATCACCCCAGGTTGAGGAGGTGGTTTCTGGGAGCAGGATTTATGATTTTTCCCCCTTTGCCTCTTTTTTTTTTTTTTTTTTTTTTTCAGTACACGGGCCTCGGGCCTCTCACTGCTGTGGCCTCTCCCGTTGCAGAGCACAGGCTCTGGACACGCAGGCTCAGCGGCCATGGCTCACGAGCCCAGCCACTCCACGGCATGTGGGATCTTCCCAGACCGGGGCATGAACCTACATCCCCTGCATCGGCAGGCGGACTCTCAACCACTGCGCCACCAGGGAAGCCCCCCTTTGCCTCTTTTTGTGAACGTGTATGTGTATGCTTCTGTGTAAGATTTTCTCTGTATAGCTTTGCTTCCAACATTTATCCTAGGGTTCTATCCGTCCCTTTTTTTTTTTCTAAATATTTTTTAGTTCAATAACTATATTATACTTTATTTTATTTTTACTGTATCTTCTTTCTTTCTTTTTTCCTTCTTTCCCTCCTTCCTTCCTTCCTCCCTCCCTCCCTCCCTCCTTTCTTTCCTTCTTTGCTTCTTTCTTCCTTCCTTCCTTTCCTCCTTTCCTTCTTTCTTTCCTCATACTTCTACTAATTCTCTCTACATTTTCTCCTTCTTTCCCTCCTTCCTTCCTTCCTTCCTCCCTCCCTCCCTCCTTTCTTTCCTTCTTTGCTTCTTTCTTCCTTCCTTCCTTTCCTCCTTTCCTTCTTTCTTTCCTCATACTTCTACTAATTCTCTCTACATTTTCTCCTTCTTTCCCTCCTTCCTTCCTTCCTTCCTCCCTCCTGCCTTTCTTTCCTTCTTTGCTTTTCTTCCTTCCTTCCTTTCCTCCTTTCCTTCTTTCTTTCCTCATACTTCTACTAATTCTCTCTACTTTTTCTCCCTTTTATTCTGAGCCGTGTGGATGAAAGGCTCTTGGTGCTCCAGCCCAGGAGTCAGGGCTCTGCCTCTGAGGTAGGAGAGCCAACTTCAGGACACTGGTCAACAAGAGACCTCCCAGCTCCACATAATATTAAATGGTGGAAATCTTCCAGAGACCTCCATCTTAACACCAGCACCCAGCTTCACTCAACGACCAGCAAGCCACAGTGCTGGACAACCTATGCCAAACAACTAGCAAAACAGGAACACAACCCCACCCATTAGCAGAGAGGCTGCCTAAAATCATAATAAGGCCACAGACACCCCAAAACACACCACCAGACGTGAACCTGCCCACTAGAGAGACAAGATCCAGCCTCATCCAGCACAACACAGGCACTAGTCCCCTCCACCAGGAAGCCTACACAACCCACTGAAACAACCTTAGCCACTGGAGACAGACATCAAAAACAACGGGAACTACGAACGTGCAGCCTGCAAAAAGGAGACCCCAAACACAGTAAGATAAGCAAAATGAGAAGACAGAAAAACACACAGCAGATGAAGGAGCAAGGTAAAACCCACCAGACCTAACAAATGAAGAGGAAATAGGCAATCTACCTGAAAAAGAATTCAGAATAATGATAGTAAGGATGATCCGAAATCTTGGAAGTAGAATGGACAAAATGCAAGAAACAGTTAACAAGGACCTACAAGAACTAAAGATGAAACAAGCAACGATGAACAACGCAATAAATGAAATTAAAACCACTCTAGATAGGATCAATAGCAGAATAACTGAGGCAGAAGAACGGATAAGTGACCTGGAAGATAAAGTAGTGGAAATAACTACTGCAGAGCAGAATAAAGAAAAAAGAATGAAAAGAACTGAGGACAGTCTCAGAGACCTCTGGGACAACATGAAACGCACCAACATTCGAATGATAGGGGTTCCAGAAGAAGAAGAAAAAAAGAAAGGGACTGAGAAAATATTTGAAGAGATTATAGTTGAAAACTTCCCTAATATGGGAAAGGAAATAGTTAATCAAGTCCAGGAAGCACAGAGAGTCCCATACAGGATAAATACAAGGAGAAATATGCCAAGACACATATTAATCAAACTATCAAAAATTAAATACAAAGAAAGCATATTAAAAGCAGCATGGGAAAAACAACAAATAACACACAAGGGAATACCCATAAGGTTAACAGCTGATCTCTCAGGAGAAACCCTACAAGCCAGAAGGGAGTGGCAGGACATACTGAAAGTGATGAAGGAGAAAAACCTGCAACCAAGACTACTCTACCCAGCAAGGATCTCATTCAGATTTTTTTTTTTTCCTTTTTTTTTTTTTTTTTTTTTTTTTTGGTGGTACGCGGGCCTCTCAATGTTGTGGCCTCTCCCGTTGTGGAGCACAGGCTCCGGACGCGCAGGCTCAGCAGCCATGGCTCACGGGCCCAGCCGCTCCACAGCACGTGGGATCCTCCCAGACCGGGGCACGAACCCGTGTCCACTGCATCAGCAGGCAGACTCTCAACCATTGCGCCACCAGGGAAGCCCCTCATTCAGATTTGATGGAGAAATTAAAACCTTTACAGACAAGCAAAAGCTGAGAGAGTTCAGCACCACCAAACCAGCTTTACAACAAATGCTAAAGGAACTTCTCTAGACAAGAAACGCAAGAGAAGGAAACAACCTATAATAACGAACCCAAAACAATATAGAAAATGGGAATAGGAACATACATATCGATAATTACCTTAAATGTAAATGGACTAAATGCTCCCACCAAAAGACACAGATTGGCTGAATGGATACAAAAACAAGACCCTTATATATGCTGTCTACAAGAGACCCACTTCAGACCTAGAGACACATACAGACTGAAAGTAAGGGGATGGAAAAAGATATTCCATGCAAATGGAAACCAAAAGAAAGCTGGAGTAGCAATTCTCATATCAGACAAAATAGACTTTAAAATAAGGACTATTAAAAGGGATAAAGAAGGACACTACATAATGATCAAGGGATCAATCCCAGAACAAGATATAACAATTGTAAATATTTATGCACCCAACATAGGAGCACCTCAATACATAAGGCAAATACTAACAGCCATAAAAGGGGAGATCGACAGTAACACATTCATAGTAGGGGACTTTAACACCCCACTTTCACCCATGGACAGATCATCCAAAATGAAAATAAATAAGGAAACACAAGCTTTAAATGATACATTAAACAAGATGGACTTAATTGATATTTATAGGACACTCCATCCAAAAACAACAGAATACACATTTTTCTCAAGTGCTCATGGAACATTCTCCAGGATAGATCATATCTTGGGTCACAAATTCAAGCCTTGGTAAATTTAAGAAAACTGAAATTGTATCAAGTATCTTTTCTGACCACAACGCCATGAGACTAGATATCAATTACAGGAAAAGATCTGTAAAAAATACAAACACATGGAAGCTAAACAATACACTACTTAATAATGAAGTGATCACTGAAGAAATCAAAGAGGAAATAAAAAAATACCTAGAAACAAATCACAATGGAGACACAACGACACAAAACCTATGGGATGCAGCAAAAGCAGTTCTAAGGGGGAAGTTTATAGCAATACAAGCCCACCTTAAGAAGCAGGAAACATCTCGAATAAACAACCTAACCTTGCACTTCAAGCAATTAGAGAAAGAAGAACAAAAAAACCCCAAAGTTAGCAGAAGGAAAGAAATCATAAAAATCAGATCAGAAATAAATGAAAAAGAAATGAAGGAAACAATAGCAAAGATCAATAAAACTAAAGGCTGGTTCTTTGAGAAGATAAACAAAATAGATAAACCACTAGCCAGACTCATCAAGAAAAAAAAGGAGAAGACTCAAATCAATAGAATTAGAAATGAAAAAGGAGAAGTAACAACTGACACTGTAGAAATAAAAAAAACATGAGAGATTACTACAAGCAACTCTATGCCAATAAAATGGACAATCTGGAAGAAATGGACAAATTCTTAGAAATGCACAACCTGCCAAGACTGAATCAGGAAGAAATAGAAAATATGAACAGACCAATCACAAGCACTGAAATTGAAACTGTGATTAAAAATCTTCCAACAAACAAAAGCCCAGGACCAGATGGCTTCACAGGTGAATTCTATCAAACGTTTAGAGAAGAGCTAACACCTATCCTTCTCGAACTCTTCCAAAATATAGCAGAGGGAGGAACACTCCCAAATTCCTTCTACGAGGCCACCATCACCTTGATACCAAAACCAGACAAGGATGTCACAAAGAAAGAAAACTACAGGCCAATATCACTGATGAACATAGATGCAAAAATCCTCAACAAATACTAGCAAACAGAATCCAACAGCACATTAAAAGGATCATACACCATGATCAAGTGGGGTTTATTCCAGGAATGCAAGGATTCTTCAATATACGCAAATCTATCAATGTGATAAACCATATTAACAAATTGAAGGAGAAAAACCATATGATCATCTCAATAGATGCAGAGAAAGCTTTCGACAAAATTCAACACCCATTTATGATAAAAACCCTCCAGAAAGTAGGCATAGAGGGAACTTTCCTCAACATAATAAAGGCCATATATGACAAGCCCACAGCAAACATCATCCTCAATGGTGAAAAACTGAAAGCATTTCCACTAAGATCAGGAACAAGACAAGGTTGCCCACTCTCACCACTCTTATTCAACATAGTTTTGGAAGTTTTAGCCACAGCAATCAGAGAAGAAAAGGAAATAAAAGGAATCCAAATCGGAAAAGAAGAAGTAAAGCTGTCACTGTTTGCAGATGACATGATACTATACATAGGGAATCCTAAAGATGCTACCAGAAAACTACTAGAGCTAATCAATGAATTTGGTAAAGTAGCAGGATACAAAATTAATGCACAGAAATCTCTGGCATTCCTATATATTAATGATGAAAAATCTGAAAGTGAAATCAAGAAAACACTCCCATTTACCACTGCAACAAAAAGAATAAAATACCTAGGAATAAACCTACCTAAGGAGACGAAAGACCTGTATGCAGAAAATTATAAGACACTGATGAAAGAAATTAAAGATGATACAAATAGATGGAGAGATATACCATGTTCTTGGATGGGAAGAATCCACATTGTGAAAATGACTCTACTACCCAAAGCAATCTACAGATTCAATGCAATCCCTATCAAACTACCACTGGCATTTTTCACAGAACTAGAACAAAATATTTCACAATTTGTATGGAAACACAAAAGACCCCGAATAGCCAAAGCAATCTTGAGAACGAAAAAAGGAGCTGGAGGAATCAGGCTCCCTGACTTCAGACTATATTACAAAGCAACAGTAATCAAGACAGTATGGTACTGGCACAAAAATAGAAAGATAGATCAGTGGAAAAGGATAGAAAGCCCAGAGATAAACCCACGCACATATGGACACCTTATCTTTGATAAAGGAGGCAGGAATGTACAGTGGAGAAAGGACAGCCTCTTCAATAAATGGTGCTGGGAAAACTGGACAGGTACATGTAAAAGTATGAGATTACATCACTCCCTAACACCATACATAAAAATAAGCTCAAAATGGATTAAAGACCTAAATGTAAGGCCAGAAACTATCAAACTCTTAGAGGAAAACATAGGAAGAACACTCTATGACATAAATCACAGCAAGATCCTTTCTGACCCACCTCCTAGAGTAATGGAAATAAAAACAAAAATAAACAAATGGGACCTAATGAAACTTAAGAGCTTTTGCACAGCAAAGGAAACCATAATCAAGACCAAAAGACAACCCACAGAATGGGAGAAAACATTTGCAAATGAAGCAACTGACAAAGGATTAATCTCCAAAATTTACAAGCAGCTCATGCAGCTCAATAACAAAGAAACAAACAACCCCATCCAAAAATGGGCAGAAGACCTAAACAGACATTTCTCCAAAGAAGATATACAGAATGCCTACAAACACATGAAAGAATGCTCAACATCATTAATCATTAGAGAAATGCAAATCAAAACTACAATGAGATATCATCTCACACAAGTCAGAATGGCCATCATCAAAAAATCTAGAAACAATAAATGCTGGAGAGGGTGTGGAGAAAAGGGGACACTCTTGCACTGCTGGTGGGAATGTGAATTGGTTCAGCCACTATGGAGAACAGTATGGAGGTTCCTTAAAAAACTACAAATAGAATTACCATATGACCCAGCAATCCCACTACTGGGCATATACCCTGAGAAAACCAAAATTCAAAAAGAGTCATGTACCAAAATGTTCATTGCAGCTCTATTTACAATAGCCCGGAGATGGAAACAACCTAAGCGCCCATCATCGGATGAATGGATAAAGAAGATGTGGCACATATACACAATGGAATATTACTCAGCCTTAAAAAGAAATGAAATTGAGCTATTTGTAATGAGATGGATAGACCTAGAGTCTGTCATACAGAGTGAAGTAAGTCAGAAAGAAAAAGACAAATACCATATGCTAACACATATATATGGAATTTAAGGAAAAAAAATGTCATGAAGAACCTAGGGGTGAGACAGGAATAAAGACGCAGACCTACTGGAGAACGGACTTGAGGATATGGGGAGGGGGAAGGGTGAGTTTTGACAGGGCGAGAGAGAGTCATGGACATATACACACTAACAAACGTAGTAAGGTAGATAGCTAGGGGGAAGCAGCCGCAAGGCACAGGGATATTAGCTCGGGGCTTTGTGACAGCCTGGAGGGGTGGGATGGGGAGAGTGGGAGGGAGGGAGACGCAAGAGGGAAGACATATGGGAACATATGTATATGTATAGCTGATTCACTTTGTTATAAAGCAGAAACTAACACACCATTGTAAAGCAATTATACCCCAATAAAGATGTTAAAAAAAAATTGCTAATGGCATTTTTTATAGAACTAGAACAAAAAAATCTTAAAATTTGTGTGGAGATACAAAAAACCCCGAATAGCCAAAGCAGTTTTGAGGGAAAAAAACAGAGCTGGAGGAATCAGACTCCCTGACTTCAGACTATACTACAAAGCTACAGTGATCAAGACAATATGGTACTGGCACAAAAACAGAGATATAGCGCAATGGGACAGGATAGAAAGCCCAGAGATAAACCCACATACCTATGGTCAACTAATCTATGACAAAGGAGTCAAGGATATACAATGGAGAAAAGACAGTCTCTTCAATAAGTGGTGCTGGGAAAACTGGACAGCTACATGTAAAAGAATGAAATCAGAACACTCCCCAACACCATACACAAAAATAAACTCAAAATGGATTAGAGACCTAAATGTAAGATTGGGCACTATAAAACTCTTAGAGGAAAACATAGGAAGAACACTCTTTGACATAAATCACAGCAAGATCTTTTTTGATCCACCTCCTAGAGTAATGGAAATAAAAACAAAAATAAACAAATGGGACCTAGTGAAACTTAAAAGCTTTTGAAAAGCAAAGGAAACTATAAGCAAGATGAAATACGTCCCTCAGAATGGGAGAAAATATTTGCAAATGAATCAACGGACAGAGGATTAATCTCCAAAATATATAAACAGCTCATGCAGCTCAATATTAAAAAAACAAACAACCCAATCCATAAATGGGCAGAAGACCTAAATAGATATTTCTCCAAAGAAGACATACAGATGGCCAAGAAGCACATGAAAAGCTGCTCAACATCACTAATTACTAGAGAAATGCAACTCAAAACTACAATGAGGTGTCACCTCACACCAGTTAGAATGGGCATCATCAGAAAATCTACGAACAACAAATGCTGGAGAGGGTGTGGACAAAAGGGAACCCTCTTGCAGTGTTGGTGGGAATGTAAACTGATATAGCCACTATGGAGAACAGTATGGAGGTTCCTTAAAAAACTAAAAATTGAATTACCCTATGAGCCAGCAATCCCACTACTGGGCATATACTCAGAGAAAACTATAACTCAAAAGGATACATGCACCCCGATGTTCACTGCAGCACTATTTACAACAGCCAGGTCATGGAAGCAACCTAAATGCCCACTGACAGACAAATAGATAAAGAAGATGTGGTACATATATACAATGGAATATTACTCAGCCATAAAAAGGAACGAAATTGGGTCATTTGTAGAGACACGGATGAATCTAGAAACTGTCATACAGAGTGAAGTAAGTTAGAACGAGAAAAACAAATATATATTAACGCATATATGTGGAACCTAGAAAAATGGTACAGGTGAACCGGTGTGCAGGGCAGAAATTAAGATACAGTTATAGAGAACAAACGTATGGACACCAAGCAGGGAAAGCGGCAGGGCTGGTGGTGGTGGTGGTGTGATGAATTGGGAGATTGGGATTGGCATGTATACACTGATGTGTATAAAATGGATGACTAATAAGAACCTGCTGTATAAAAAAATAAATAAAATAAAATTCAAAAAGAATAATTGAAGAGTCAGGAAGTAATAAGAGTTGTTACATCTTGTAGAGAAAGGATATACGTACTGATTGGGGCCTACAAGACTAACACCTTTTGTGGGGCCTGGCACCACTGAAAAAAAATGGTACTTTAGAATTAGTCTTTCTTCCTCTGATTTCTAGGCTGTCTCCTAAATTAGTTGAAGCCTGGACTTAAGTTATAAATGTAATCAAATAAAACATGGTTTAATATAGTAGAGACTGAAATTAGGCACAAATTCTATGAAATATGGTAAAATTCAGCAACAAAATCAGAAAGAGTCACTGATCTCTCATGTAATATGTGTGGCCCATGATTGTCTAGTCACTCTAAACAAGAGGCTGAGTATACCCACTTAGCTCCATGAAAAAGAAGGCCCTTTGGTCTTCTCTCCCTATGCAACTTGACATATATACTTTTAGTGTTTGCCACTGCATATACTAAATGCTACTAGCTGAACTAGTTTCCTCCTCCAGTGGACTATGTGGGTCCTTGTGGACCTAATGGCTGCCAGGCAAATTACTACTTCCATTACTGAACCCTGCCTGGACTGCTGAAATCTATGAACATTTACTTTCCGCCTGGCTAAGAGGCTAGAAAGGCAGCATTAAAACTTGCTTTTATGTAAAACTTACGAAGTCTATATTCTCTGCCTGAAGGTCTGCTTAGTTTCAGGGTGTTTGGCTTCGCTCTACCTGGAAAACTTAGAAATCAGTATTTAACCGATCTAAAACAAGAAAACAACAGGAAAAATAAACACTCAGAACTAAATAACTTGAATTTGCAAAAGCCCCCTAACTTCTCAGGCCTCAGTTTTCTTATCTATAAAAAAGGAATTAATTTGAGGTCCTTTTTAGTGCCAACACATACATACATACACAGCAAAATCTTCATTTCTTTAGAAAATACAGCTTACAAGGAGAGTCAACCCAGGTAAAATTATAATTAATCAATTTAAGACAATTCTCTACATAACTATTCATTTCCATAAACTTTAAAAAAACACTCAGGTATGAATAAAAACAGAATCCAGTTTCCTTCTCTGTAAAGAACATCTTGGAAAAAGTGTAGTTTTTAGAATCTCCCAGTCTACAGAAGGCAGATCTTCACATACATATTAATTTACAAGGTGGGTATAGGATTTTATGAAGGTAGATATACAGACCAGACAAAACTACCAGAGAATATATTATTTTTATGTTTAACATATTTTATATGCATATATTATACATATATATATAAGCATGAGACAGAATGTTATAAACATTACTTCTTTAGCTCACCTATATATTTTTTAAGTGAATAAAACTTTTAAAATACACTATATATATCATAAACAATTCTACAAATAGATATGAGTTATAATGAAATCCATTAATAACCTGATATCCTGTCCAGGCACCTTGAACATTCTGTTTGCCATTCCTGGGAGTCTCTTTTGCTCCTTCATCTAATTTACTCCCATCATCCCCTCAGAGCTCAGCTCAAGTTTTAGTTCACCGAGCAAATTTTCCCTGACAGGGAAAGGTCCCCTGTTAAACTCTCTCACTGTACCCTATAATTCTTTCATACTTAACAATACGTACTAGTGGAGCCTCTTGTGTAATATCTTTTAGCTCTGTAAGGTCTTTAAAACAAGGACTCACCAATCTTATTTTCTATTTTACCTCTAGAACCAAGCACAGAGATTTACAGAATGAATGAATGAATGATTATGGAATAATTGTTAGAAGAATTTTCTAGCTTAAATATTTCAATAAACTAGAACACTGTTCCAGACTCACTAACGCTTTCAATGGCACCACCATATGGCCATTTCCCCATTTTTCTTCTGGTATTAAAAGTACAATTATCTTTTCCACTAAAGTAAATTCAAATAATGCAGAAAGTTTTCTTTATAAGAAACATTACCATTTAACAAACCACTAAGATAATTTACTTTCTTTTGCCCAGTGCTGTCCATCTTAGATAAGATTTACCTTTGCTTAATACATTCTTTTCATGAGCAGTAGTTAAAAAAAAAAAAAAGCTAGCAAGCAGTGAAACATAAGTCAACAAATGACTTAATTTACTTTTGAAAGCCTTAAAAACATTTTCACATTACAACACAAAAGTTAACAAGATTATACAGATGAAAAGGGGGAAATATCCAAATGGGCACTGAATCAAGAACAATGCTTCTTGCTTACAAATAATGTATTTCTTTCAATACTTATTTATTTTCCTCAGAAATCAGCAGAGAATAATTGAAGCTGCTTCAGTAGCTTTCAAAATATCATATAAAAATATTCTTTGTAGTGACATCCATTACTTTTGTCTACTTAGCCAGCTCTCCTTCACACTACCACATTCACTTCTTGAGGAAACTGCTTATCCCTCCAACATTTCTATGGTCCTCACAGGGCTGCCAAAGTAGCATCCTCCTTTCCCCTAGCCATGAGGTGGGCTTGCTATCAGATAGCCAAAAATCTTACCATACTCTTCTCAACAGAGTGATTAGTTTAAGCAATGGGCACATAACCTCAGACAGGCCTGAGTTCCCAAAATATTTTGGGGAATAGAGTGGGAGCAGAGGGTTTCTTCTCCCTTGGTTAATAAAGTAAACTTAATCCAAGAATTGTCAACAGCCCTGAGAGAATGAAGCCAAAAAAGGAATGATGGAAAGGAAGAGAACAATTCTAGATATTTTATTCTCTAGATTCGGAAAATCCTGAAACTAGCTCTAGTCCTTGCTTCTCCATGATTTAGTTATCTAATAAATCCCTCCAAGCCCTTCTTTTTTTGTTTAAACTAGGCTGGGTAGGATTTGTCAATTATAATCAAGTCCTAATACTTCCCATATTCATTTAGGCATTGCAAAAATAAATCTATTTTTTAAAAATAATACATATATTTTTAAAACTTCTGTGCTCTTACAAGTCTAAATAACGTTACATTCTAAACTCTTCCCCTCCCACAATTTTTTTTCAGCTTTACTAGGGTATAATTAACAAATAGAAACTGTATATATTTAAGGTATACAAATTGATACATAGTGAAATGATCACCACAATTAAGCTGGTTAACATATCCATCACTTCACATAGCTTCTATAACTTTAAATATATATAAACTTTTAAAGAAGCACAATGTACATGCACTCTTTAGAATTTTTATGCATGTATGTAAATCAAAAAAACATAAAAGTTCACATATATTAAATTTACACATCTTCAATATTTAAAAATGCTAAGTGTATAGAAAGGTTTCAACACTCTCTCACTGCCAATTACCCAGAATTAACAACTTTCAGTATTTTTAATAGCTGGTGATAATAAGCTCTGCTAGTATTTCTTGATTTACCAATTTTAAATATTATCTCTTAACTTCCCGCTGTGATAGAAGAGAATTAAACTCCTCACACAAGTACATCCTCCCAACAGTCATTCACTATTATTTCCTCTATTATTTATCTTTGTAACTTTAGTTACACCTTTATTTACGGTTTCATGTACTGACACTCCATTTTGTAAAATAAGAATTTTAAGGAAGGATATTAGTGCCCTTGTCCTTCACTTTCAACTTGCAATTTCCATCAAATAGTCTTATATTGAAAGGTTAATAATTCTCCTCTGTTCTGTAATTATAATTATTTTTGTGCTTTAAAAGTTTGAAGTCAATAAGCATCATTTACATGAAGAAAACTATATATAAGTAACATTCAGTGCATATCTAAGTAGTTTGTTATGACTCTGTGTCATTTCCTGTTCAGATTATTTTTTCTAATTGCTTTTTTATTTCCTTTGCCTTGTCTACTTTTATCACTACCTTAAATGGTTCCAAATTCTCAAGGTTAGTTTCAAGTCTCCATTTTTACTGGATATTCCCCTCTTGGAGGTGACATATCTGTAAGACCTATTTGGCAGCGACCCTGGAACTTCTCTTCTGTCTATCTTAAGTAAAAGCTACTGTTTTCTAGATCCATTGTCATCTGGTCTTTTTATATTATACCCCATTTTTCTGGAGTACATTCTCTAATAACTTCCCAAGAAAGAGAATGTGGACAAATCAATCTCCTAGGTCCTTACATGCCTGGAAATATTGTTTCTACTCTCATACTTCACTGACAGTTTGAATGAGTATAAAATTCTACACTGAAAATAATTTCTCTTCAAAACTTCAGAGACATTGATTCATTATATTCTACCACCCACTGTTGGGTGGTAGAATATATCAACAAACATCAATCTGATGTTTGTTCCTTTGTAGGTGACCTAGTTTTTTCTCTCTAGACGGTGTTCAAATCTGCTTTTTCATTCTTGTTATTTTCAAATTGCAAAATGATGTATTTAGCTGAGTATTTTTTGTATTCATTGTGCTGAGCACTTCTTGGGCTCTTTCAGTCTGGAAGTTTATGACTTTTATTTCTGGGAAATTCTTTTATTATATATTTATTTGATAATTTCCTCCAACATATATTCTCTAAATTCTTTTTTTGGAACTTCAGCTAGTTAAATAATGAACCTCCTACATGAAGTCACTGTAACAGTGTTCTTCTGAGCATTCCTTCACTTTGGTTTTGTTTTACATTCTGGATTATTTTTTCAACTTTACGTTGCAACTTTCCTACAGAATTTTAAATTTTAACCATCACGTATTTTTAATTTCCACAAACTCATTTTTGGTATCTCTTTATTCCTTTCACACAGCATGATATGTTGATGTTTTAATGTCCTACAAATCTTCTCAACTCTCTCTGAAAATGCTAATTATAGATTTTACATTTCTCTTTTAAATTTTTTGTTTTCAACATTAACTGTATTTCTTCCAGAATTTTTTTTTAGTTTGTTTTCATTGTATTTTTTTCATGTTGAAGGCATTCCCCAAATGTCTGATGATTCTTGAATATCCATTAATATCTAAGAATAAAGCCACAAGCAGTTTAATTGGGAGCCCTGTGAGCATGTCTAGAGTTTGGTGACTGGTAAGTTTTTCTTTAGGGTAATTAAGTGATTAGGTAGCTGTCTCAAGAAGAACCCTTAATTGCCAGAATACAAAGGTCACTGCTCCAAAGTCATTTAATTTCATTAGAGAAAAAAAGAAAGTATCAATGCTGTTTCCCCACCCTACCCAGGCCCTAGGGTCTAGTGAATGGCCTGAATGGAAAAACTGCAATTAACTCCTTTATCTGTATTCTCCCAAAGTATCTCATTCCCTACTCTCTATTTCATACCTATAATGTTCAAATTCTACACCTCCCTAGGATTCCAAGGGGAAGGAGGCAGGACAGATGGTCTTCCTCCTATCTTATAAGGCAGAGGATAATTTTGTTTTATGTGCTACCCACAGTTTCAAAAAATGTTTTACAAATAATAAAGTATACACATACATAAAAATAAATATATAAAACAAGAGTTTTACAAAATAATACTTATCCCATGAGACACACTCTGATATTTTCTATTGTATTTTGTAATGTTGATAAATGAATTCAAACCCACTAATGTGAGTGTAATGTGAGGAACAACAGAAAACAAGAAAATTAAGTTGTGACTTGCTCTGACATGTTTCAAAGACACTCCTCTATCTGTTTTCTTTCCCAAAGAAAATTGTTGAAATCTTTTCATTCACTGATGACTCTTCTCTATTTTCTTTTCACTGTATTTCCCTCTTTTACTTCTTTACTATTTTAGTAGGATCTAGGAGGGCAAAAACGATAAATATAAGTGCTCAGTTTGTGATCTTTAACTCAAAGTCCTTTACAAGTATTTTTAAAAACCAAAGTTTCCTAACCTCTTTCTGGCCCGATTTAAGATCCCTCTGCTAACTATGATGGCCTCAACTGCTGCTGGGATTTACCATTAAAGTTTGCCAAGGGAATCTGGGGAATTAAAAAGGAAAGGAAAGTGCTAGTAGTAAACCTAAGAATCTATATAACAATTCCACTTAACTCTAAAGCTAAAAGTAAAATTGTGGTTAAATGTTCAAAATTAAACCTAAACACTTAAATGAAGAAATAGAAATCTTTTTGAGGGAAGACTTTAGGAAAGGTTTCTTCTGCAGAGAAAATAATCAAAAACCAGTTCTCAAATATACCAAGAAAATACTTTCGTAAGAAGTAAAGAGTACTTACAAAGCAAGGCTACTCAAAACATATTGTACGTGCTCACATTCATCTGGGAATGATGCACTGGCTGATGTAAAACAGCAAAGTGCAGTCTGAAGAACCTGAAGCTGTGGCAAAGGGACCTGCCATCTTCCAGCATAATCTTCAACCACCTGATAGGGAAGCAATCCAAAAAGTACATTATTAGAGAAAATGTTAAATTTGGATAAATTAAATTATACCAGATAAATTATTAGTTCAGCATGAACACATGATTTAGGAAGGGGAAAAAGTTCTTTATTGTTTAGTTTCATGGTATACATCTGAAAATAAAATGAACTATTATTTGAAAATGTGGAAAAGAAATATAGTATATAAATGACCACACAGTTCAGCTGCCAAATGTTGTAACAAATGCCTTTACATCCCATACCTAGTTTTTGTCGAAATGCCAATTATCAAATATTAAAATAGCTAGACAGTAGACTATAGTAATAAAGAAAATTAGAAATGAGCATGCATTATTATTACCATAAATATTTACAAGACTGAACTCTAAACATTCTGGCAACAAATGAGTATTATAGTGGTGTGATACTCTGATTAGGAAAGTTTAAACTGTACCATACTGAGGAGAAAAGAATACAGAATATAATCAGTCTTGGCTCTGTCACTTAACTAGTTTTATGAATTGGGTATGTCATCTTCCTTCTCTATGCAGTAGTTGCCTCACCATAAAATGGAGATAATAATGCTTATCTTGCAGATTTACTCTGAAGCTAAATTGGGAATAATTTATGAGAAAACATTTTAGAACTATCAATTGCTATAAAATGTTAATTATGATATCTCATATGCAAGACTGCTGTATTAAAACTATTATATTCTAGAAATTCATCTTATAAAACAGGTTGGCAAACTATGGCATATAGGCCAAATTCAGCCCGCTACACATTTTTGCATGACTTACAAGCTAAGAAATGGATGTTACATTTTCAAATGGTTGAAAAAAACGTTTTGTGATGTATGAAAATCACATGAAATTCAAATTTCAATGTCCATAAAGTCTTAGTCTTATTGGAACATAACCAGGTTCATCCATTTACATATTATCTATGGCTGCTTTCCTGCTACAACAGGTTGAGTAGTTGTGACAGAAATCATATGGCTCACAAAGTCTAGAATATTTAATATCTGACCCTTTACAGAAAACGTCTGCCAACTCCTGATTTAAAAGCTGGTAAAACTAGAGCAGAATAGAAAAGCCAAGAACATTCAGAGCTCAAGGACTTTTCATACTAATCACTTCCTGTTGGAGATAATTTTCCATGAGTCTCTTGTATTTCCACAGTTTTTTAAAAGACGCCCTGACTGCCTTCATCCTTTCAAAGATGTTTACAGGGAACAGCCTTGAAAAATAGAGATGATATCCATGATGCCCCTGCCCAAAGCAATGGTGTCTCTCTGGAGCAAAGGTCAGGCAGATATGCTTGCAGACCATTATAAAAGATTAGGACTCCCTAAGCTTGGGGTTCGTAAGCTGTGATATAAACTTACTATGAGTTCAGGATCCACCTGGGCCATTCACATCACCTTTGTGACACTTGAGGGGCAAAGGGAACCATCATGAACTTGAAGCACATGCTGCTTGCTGTGCCATGAGTAACAGAGTCTGCTATCTCTGATCCAGGAGTTTCATGTCTTGGGCCATTTGTGAAACTGTGGCAATCTACCTTAGACAAAATCCCAGACACTTCACACTTGTTTGACAATTCCAAATTGCATTACCAGGTGTCTAGCATGTCTCCAATGTTTCTAGGAACATGTATGGATAAAGAAGAAAGCTAGAGAGTATTAGCTCTGTGAACTTGTATCCCCCTTCTATATCTAGTAGTCCTTACTAGCTGGGAAGTAAAAACTACTAGTAACTATGATGACTCCAAGTAGGACAAATTTTTCCAAACCACCACAGGCAGAAAAAAAGAAAAAGGAGAAGAAGGTTAGATAAATGGTAGTTACCTGGCTTTAAATTTTCTCTTCACTAAAGTGTTTGACCACCTTTATTGCCTCTTTTTGGCCCCCACACCACGATTCTGGTGCCATATAAAAAACAGGTACTAACAGACTCACATTTTTTCTACCTTTAATCCGAAATAGTTTGCCCTAATACATTTCTACTTACAACCTTATGCACTTCCTATTTATGGGCTGGGTTTATCTCCTTAGAAGAGAAGCTTTCTACTTTCTCAGGTTCTGTTCTCATTGTAGCTTCCCTCATTCACCAAGATTCGGCTATTAATACTCTGCCTGATCCAGCTGAGCCCAAACCTAACACGATAAAAGTACCTGTGCACGACACCTCCAGTAGGTTTCCCACAATACCCTTTAAGGGACATAAACAAAACTGGCTGAAATTTACACACAGTTGGCCCTCAGTATCTGTGGAGGATTGGTTCCAGGATCCCCCACCCCATACCAAAATCTGCAGATGTTCAAGTCCTTTATATAAATAATGTATTTGCATATAACCTACACACATCCTCTCGTATACTTTAAATCATCTCTAGATTACTTATAATACCTAATACAATGTAAATACTATGTAAATAGTTGCTAGCGCATAGCAAATTCAAGTTTTGTGTTTTGGAACTTTCTGGAATTTTTTTTCAAAATATTTTTGATCCACAGTTGGTTGAATCCACAGATGTGGAACCTACAGATACAGAGGGCTGACTGTATCTTATACTGTTTAATGTCATGCCAGACACTAATAATTCACTATAACATTCACTATAACACCACTTTTTAAATATTTTCCTTAAAATATGTAAAACTATACATTACACTATCTTTTTACTTTGAAAGTTTTCTCCTGCATTATAACTGTTATCATAAGCACTCAGGTAATGAGAGCTGATAACCATGACATCATAATCTGAATGTGCTCTACCAGGTCACTGTGCGGTGAACAACACATCTTACATTTGTCATTTTCTTTGGTATTCTAATAAGTAACAGTTTTTACTGTTACTATGTAAAGAACTGCTGTATAATTACATTCTTTACTTACGAACATCATCCAAATTACTACAGACTAAAATGTGTCCCCCTAAAGTTCATGTATTGAAGTCTTAACCCCAGTGTGACAGTATCTGGAAATAGGACTCTTAGGAAGTAATTTAGGTTAAATGATGTGATAAGGAAGGGGTCCTAATCAGATAGTATTGGTGGCCTTATAACAAGAGGAAGAGAGAAGAGATCTTTCTGTCCCTCTACATGCATGCACTGAGGAAAGGCGATGGTGAGGCCACAGAGAGAAGGCAGCAGCCTGCAAGCCAGGAAGAGTGTCTTTGCCTGAACTCAACCATGCTGGCACCCTGATCTCAGACTTCTAGCCTCAAGAACTGAGAAAATAAATTTCTATTGTTTAAGCTGCCAAGTCTGTGATATTTTGTTATGGCAGCCAGAGCTACCTAATACACAAATGTATAAAAATAATACAAACGTAGCAGTCTAGGAACCCCTAAAATGTCATATAAAGTGATTGACTAAAATATGATTATCTGTTTCTTAACTGAATTCTCCTTTTTTCTAATGTAACAATGAAGACTACCAAACACTAGTTTGTCACTGAGCAAACAATCCTCTTGATTTCTAAATCCAGGTAATAACAGACTAGATCACTAACATAGTTATCACACATGACTTTACTTCTGTTAGCTGGCCATTCACATCCCTGTCATTTTCCTACCTGAAACCTCCCACTGGCATCAACTTTCATTATTTATATCAAACACTTCACAGGTGTCAGTGGAGCTGTTCACTAATGTTAATTTCGTTACTTGTTTACAGTGAATCCACCCACTTTTAAAATCTGATTTACAAACCAAGGCCATTATCGTATGTGATTAGCCACATCACAACTACCTTCCATTATAAGAGCTTCAAAAAATGCCTACAATACATGCCAATCTATGCACTGAATAAATTTGTTAATCTTCTAAATACCTAAAATAAACATTGTAAGAAACATTAAGTTAGCCTTTTCCCCACCCCCTTTCACTATGATTAGGTTATTCATTTGTAATATACCTACTATATATATATATATAATTTCCTAGCTCTGTCCATTGAGAGGGCCACAGAGCAATGACACCTCAGTAGCAACATACACACTTAGGGCCCAAATCTTGGTTTCTAAACACTATTCTCCCAATATGAGGAACTTGGGGCTCCTCAATCCCTCCTCCGGCAGGGATGGAACAGGGAAAATAACTAGATAGGACTAAGTAATGAAATGCTGAAACAGTGATGGAATATAAGAACATGGGAGCCAACCTGAAGGTGCTCCGAGCAGTTAAAGCTAGAACAATTTGAGCAACAAAATAAATGATGGTAGTATTGGACTTTAATCCATAAAACCAGATAAATATCCATGAGTCCCTACAAATAATCAAATTAATCAGTAAGTGTAAGAGACAGCTCTTCCTCACAGAAGAAGACTAATTAATAAACATAGAACAAAAGAGAGAAATAGAGAATCACCATTAGGCAAATACTGTACACAGCAATGAATGTTGCAGACAAGATCCATGGAACAATGCTAATATTAGTGGGTGAAAAGTTTGAGGAGATGCAGGATTTGCAGTTTCAAAGCATCTCCCGCAAGACGGTTATCAACTACAAACAGACAGCAACTTTAGAGTGGAGAAACCCCACGGACACAAACTTAACAAAGCCATCAAGGTAATATCACTAATAAGTAATAAAGCATATTATTATCATAAATCTCTTGATATGAAGCCCCAAGAAATACAAAAGCATTTTTGTGGTACTTTTGCCAAAAATGCATAAACTCATTCCAATCATGAGAAATCATCAAACAAACCCAAACTGTAGGATATTCTACCAAAAAAATTGATCAGTACTCTTCAAACATGTTAAGGTCATGAAAGGAAAAACAGAAGAACTGTTACAGAATAGAACAGACTAAGGAGAAATAACAACTAAATACAATGTGAGATCAGAAATAACACCCTGGAACAGAAAAAGAGCATTGGTGGAAAACCAGTGAAAAGTATCACTCCCAGAAGACTCTCATCTCCCTTCTTGAGTATATTGCATCCATATGGTATGAGGCTGGCCAGAGTGCTCCCTGTGGCTGCCTGAGTATCAACTTAAAGACCCAACTTTTCTCTTAAGTAGGTCCAAAGGTAAGTAGTAGGCTCATTTTAAAGGCTTTAGATCAGTTTTGGTACCCGTCAATTTTTTCTTTGATTTCAAACTCACTAGAGAGAATAATATACTAAATGCTCCCTGTATAAACATTAAAATTGGCACACAGACAAGGGAACCCCAAATATAAGGAAATGTATATGAATATCAAATGAACATGTTGGGTGAACAAATATCTTCATTTGCCTGCAGCTGGTGATATCCACAGATGTGTGTGCACATGATAATGTCTTAACTAGCATGGGCTAAGCAAAAATCTAAATCTGACTTCAATTTAGCATGGCCACTAAGGCAAAAGAAATAAAAGCAAAAATAAACAAATGGGACCTAAACTTAAAAGCTTTTGCACAGCAAAGGAAACCATCGACAAAAGGAAAAAAAACTACGGAATGGGAGAAAATATATGCAAATGATGCGACCAAGGGGTTAATATCCAAAATATACAAACAGCTCATACAACTCAATTAGAAAAAGAAATCCAATCAAAAAATGAGCAGAACACCTGAAAAGACATTTTCCCAAAGAAGACATACAGATGGCTAACAGGCACATGAAAAGATGCTCAATATCGCTAATTATAAGAGAAATGCAAATCAAAACCACAATTAGGTATCACCTCACACCTGTCAGAATGGCTATCATCAAAAAGTCTACAGATAACAAATGTTGGAGAGGATATGGAGAAAGGGGAAGCCTTCTACACTATTGGTGGGAATGTAAATCGGCGTAGCCACTGTGGAAAACAGTATGGAGGTTCCTTAAAAAACTAAAAATAGAAATACCATATGACCTAGCAATTCCACTTCTGGGTATATATATGGAAAAAAGCCCACAAAAACATTAATTCGAAGATACATGTGCCCTGATGTTCACAGCAGCACTATTTACAATAGCCAAGACATGGAAGCAACCCAAGTGCCCATCAAGAGATAACTGAATTAAGATGTGGCATATATATACAATGCAATATCAGCCACAAAAAAATTTAAAAATACTGCCATTTGCAGCAACATGGATGGACCTAGAGAATATTATGCTTGGTGAAATATGTGAAAGACAAATACTATATGAAATATGTGGAATCTAAAAAATAATTCAAATGAATGTATATGCAAAACAGAAACAGACTCACAAATATAGAAAACAAACTCGTAGTTACCAAAGGGGAATGGGAAGGGGGGAGGGACAAATTAGGGGTGTGTGATTAACAGATACAAGCTGCTATATATAAAAGAGATAAGCAACAGAATATACCATAAAGCACAAGGAATTATACCCATTATCTTGTAATGACCTATAATGGAATATAATCTGCAAAAATAATGAATCATTATGCTGCATATCTGCAATTAACACAATATTGTAAATCAACTATACTTCAATTAAAAAAAAAATTAGCATAGCCTGGCCACAGATGGTATTACAGGTGTGGCTGAGGCAATAATTATATTATTGAATTTTTTAAATGTCCATTAGCCATATAGGTTTTTTAGATATTAGTAGGTGGAAATCCTTTTTGTTCCTTCTGTCTGGTTTCTCAACAAAGACTACAAGCCAGAGGATTAAACTGAAAAGCTGGTTAAGTTCCATATGGGTCTTAGCACACTAGTGTGTTAATGTCTAGACTTTAAATTGTTAATATTAGTCTTAGATCAGCTGACTTAATTCTGTCCCTCTTTATTTTGTTCTTAGAGAACAGCTCTTATATTCATGTCACTTGTCCAAAGGCTTCTAGAGTCACTGTCATAATATAATCTCTAGTAACTTCTGAGATTGATATGTACACAAATTTAATCAAAGCTATAGATGTGAAGATTTTATCTGAGTTCAGTGAAGATGTCCAGTGGATTTTATTAAGTGCAGAGATAAAGAAGGGTCAAGGTTCTTTATTGTTTAGGGCATAAATCACTTTCCTAGGATGAGGAAGAAGAAAAGCTCAATGGAATTATTACAAAGTCAAAGCCAAAAGGGAAACTTTTAAAAGGCCTATGCCTCAAAAACTAACTTTAGGTACCAGGTTTGCTTAGTCTCAAGAAGAATTAAATTTGTTTTAAAAAGATGATAAACTTTCAATTAAAGTAACAGTGGAAGAGTTAAAGTAAATAAATAAAAGGAGGTCATGTTAAGATGGAAGAAGAGAGGGACTTCCTTAAAAGTAAGTTCAATCTCAGAAGCTAGACTAGTCAGTTATGAAAAAAGACAAAGGAAATATATATACCAGAACTATGTGTTCCTAAAGATGGAATGGGGGCAAAAAGTATTTTAGTTGCTACTCATCAGAAAGGAAGGGTGACTAAATCCAAAGGTATCTAACAGAGGGATAGCAGGTAACTGTAGGATGGAAATCTCGGTGAACTGAACTGGAAATTCAAGTATGGTAAGATGGTATTTTAAAGAAATAGAAAGTACATAATAAAAGTGAAAAAAAAACACACCATGAAGACTGCGACTGCTATACAGTAACATAAAATACGTACAGATTTGAAAGGTTAAAAAAAGCTGAGAGATTACCTTTAAATACCTGAAGAATTTCAGGTGCATTTCAAATTACTAGTTATTACAGAGGGCAATGTATGGTATGGCATGGTGTCACAAAGAAAAGTGCCCCAGGAACTCAAAGTTAGGCCTCAGGGAGTGGACAAGGAAAAGCAAAACTGAAGAAAAACAAAATAAGAGGTCAGACCTAGGTTTTATGTTGAGCTGGTAAGACTTCCTTAAACCTGGGAGAAGAGAGTGGGAAAAATCTGTTTGATAATAAATGCTTTTTGATAAGCTCAGAATTCCTTGACTTTCATCTCTGACATTATGGCAGATCTTAGAAGACATAATTGAAGAATAATAAAACCTAAGCCCAAAAGCAAAGAGAAAGGGAAAGGAAGACAAGAGGGGCCAACTTAAGAATAGGCTAAAATATAAACAAAAACAGAAACCAACTATGCTTATCTGAAATGGCACATCCTATTATTGCTGAAAGGAACGTGACAAAAAGGAATGTTTACACTGCCAATGAGGTAGAACAAATTATGCAAGGCCTATAACAGTTAAAAGCAGAATAAAGAAAAGGTCTAGAGAAGCAAGTAGCTGAAGAGGCACTGTCTTTACTGGGTTCCTATGAGTGCAGACATCAGAAACATTAAAAGTAGCTTCATTTCAGGTACCCATTTATGGTTATTATCCAAATAATACAAATATGGGGCACAAAAGGAGTGCTTTTATGATTTTAGCTCAATAGGCCTAAGAATTTCAGGGGAAGTGGCAAAAGCCAAGGTAGCACAGGGCTAAAAATGTCTTGGCACAGGTTGGGGACAGAGGAGTCCAGAGACAAGAGCAGAACACTAGAGCTATGGAAATTGCAAGGCTGGAGCCTTGTGGGGCCTTGTAGAGATTATACTTTGAGCTTTACACACTGCAAGTAAGTGATACACTCTTTACAAGAGGCAGTATAGAAATTGGTGCCACTAAACAGAATCTATACTCACTGTAGCATAGGAGTACCAGGACAACACAGAAAATATGGAAAGTAAAAGCTTTTTAAGCTTTTTTTTTTTTTTTTTTTTGCGGTACGCGGGCCTCTCCCGTTGCAGAGCACGGGCTCCGGACGCACAGGCTCAGCGAACATGGCTCACGGGCCCAGCTGCTCCACGGCATGTGGGATCCTCCCAGGCCGGGGCACGAACCTGTGTCCCCTGCATCGGCAGGCGGACTCTCAACCACTGTGCCACCAGGGAAGCCCATAAAAGCTTTTAATATAAAGGAAATCTAAAGGAAGAAACATCAAGTATGACCTTGGTGCCTGTGGCTATAATCCATGGAAATTTATAAACTCTGCAAGACAGAAATTCAGACACAGCTTTCAAGGAAGTAGAAACGTTCAGGTAAAGTGCTTCCACCCCTCAGAAAAATACCATAAGCACACAGTGGCACAACTACTTGATGAATTTTCCCAGTACAACTTTACAAGTTATAGACACTGGCAGTTGCCGTAACTGACTGGCACCCTGGTAAAGTTGAAACCAAAACTGACTTGTTACCCTGATTTTTGTGCACCCATCTTTCCTCTAATATCCATCTTTAGTGATATCACTAAATCCTACTGGCGAAAGTGATGTGAGTCAACTGTATTATGTACTAAATTCAAGGAATTACTAGTGTTTCTAAATTTAATGGGTGTTGGCTGGTTAAAATATTAAGTGTTTGCCCACTGACCTACCGGATTCTTTAAAAAGTAAGATTGGAGGCTAAATAATTTTCCTTTTGAGGTGTGAAAGAAGCCACTCCCAGTCAGAGGAACACGACCAAGCTATAGCTCCTGAAAACTCCCCAACCCTAACCAGACAGGCACACTCTGTCTCTGATTACGCAATATTCCAGGAAGGCAAGAATTTCATATCTTAACCTCTATGGGACTCTAGTTTTTAATTTCTCTTTGTGAAGTTGATAATGGGAAACAATTCATTTGACCCAAATGAAGTGTTTCTGACAGACAAAACAAAGGCCAAGTGGCAGGAGAATAGTTATTCAAGTCGAAGGAGGGGGCAAAACCACTAGGGTAGCTGAAGGTAAGTAGTAGACACAAAGAGTAATAGGGGACAAGTCAAAGAGCTCGACAGGGGCTGGATCACAAAGCCCTGCAGTCCATGCTAAGAATTCTGGCTTTGACCCTGAGATAGAAAAGCATGGAAGGTTTAGAAGAGACCTCACTCATGTCTTTAAAAGGATCACTTTGGCTGTGTGGAGAAAAAACTGAGAAAAACTAAAAGCTGGGAGATAAAATTGTCCAGGAAAAAGACAACTGTAGCTTGGACCAAGGTCGTAACAGCAGTTACAGTAGTCAGATATGCTTTTTCTCCCTTATTAGATGATTCAGTTCCTTGAGGGAAGGGGTTGTGACCTTTTCCTCCCTAA
The DNA here is from genome assembly GCF_963924675.1 of Phocoena phocoena. Lineage (NCBI taxonomy): Eukaryota > Metazoa > Chordata > Mammalia > Artiodactyla > Phocoenidae > Phocoena > Phocoena phocoena. The sequence goes on from NC_089222.1 coordinate 105,763,150, forward strand.
ATCCCCTGTAATCATTAGGATGAAGCTTTCCACATAGTACACAGCCAATGTTTTCTTTCAGGAATATCTTCTACAACACTTTTATGTATCTAGATCTATGCCTAAGATAATTAAGGATAATTCAATTGACTGACATTAAGAAAAAGTAAGTTACGTATACATTGTCAGATAGGCACATATGCAGCATTTTATGACCACCTATTAAGTTATGAGCAATTAATAGTTGTTGAAGTTAAATTCAAAATATAAAAGAGAGGATAAAGAATCTCAAGAGTTAAAGGGCGACTTCCCTGGTGATGCAGTGGTTAAGAATCCGCCGGCCAATGTCAGGCACACGGGTTCAAGCCCTGGTCCGGGAAGATCCCACATGCCGCAGAGCAACTAAGCCAGTGCACCACAACTACTGAGCCTGCTTTCTAGAGCCCGCGAGCCACAACTACTGAGCCCACGTGCCACAACTACTGAAGCCCCCACGCCTAGAGCCCGTGTTCCGCTACAAGAGAAGCCACCGCAATGAGAAGCCCGTGTACCACAACGAAGAGTAGCCCCCACTCGCCACAACTAGAGAAAGCCCACGCACAGCAACGAAGACCCAATGCAGCCAAAAATTTAAAAATTAATTCATTTAAAAAAAAGAGTTAAAGGGCAATATATGTGGAATCTAAAATATGGCACAAATGAAACTATTTACAAAACAAAAACAGACTCACAGACATAGAGATCAGACTTGTAACTGCCAAGGGGAAGGGGGAAGGGAGAGGGATGGACTGGGAATTTGGGGTTGGTAGATGCCAACTATTACATTTAGAATGGACAAACAACAAGGTCCTACTGTATAGCACAGAGAACCATATCCAATCTCCTGGGATAAACCATAATGCAAAGCAATATTTTAAAAAGAATATTTAAAAAATGTGTATATGGTAAAACTAAGTCACTTTGCTGTAAGCAGAGATTGGCACAACACTGTAAACCAACTATACTTCAATTAAAAAAGGCTAACTAGTAATTCAAAATAATAAAATTTGAACAATAATAAAAAAAAAGTTAAAGGACAAAATGGCTTCAGTTAATAAAGAGTTTTTAAGAAACTATCAACAGAATAACAGAAGAATTAATTTTTTTCAAAAACATCAAGAAAGGACTGCATAAGAGTTAAGTCCCATAAAGAGAAGCAGAAATAGCATATCTGCTCTTTACAAACACAGGATGAAATGTAGCAAATCAAAATAATAAAAAAGGATGAATGACTTTTAAGATTCTCATAACTCAGTTCTATCTAATTTTTTTTCACAACTTTCTCCCCTCTTGATTATGTTATGTACACTCACTATAGTGAATCTGGATACTTAAAAAAATCATCCATCATTTTCTGCCCATATATCACCACTATTAACATCTTGGTAATTTCTCTTTTCTAGCTGTGTGACTTGCGGTTAGCTGTTTAACCTCTCTGCATCTCATCTAAAATGAAGATAAAAATAGTATCTATCTCACAGGGTTGTTGAAAAGAATAAATAAGAAAGTAGGACATGAGCTGGCACACTTTTTTTTGAAAGGGCCAGAAAGCAGCTTATGGGCCATACATTCTCCATCTCAACTACTTAACCCTGCTATATCATGAAAGCAGCCATAGAAAATACAGAAGTGAAAGGGCAAACCCCAATAAAGTTTTATTTGCAAAAGTAGGCAGTGCTGCTTGTATCACAATGGCTTACAGCAAAGGTTCATAACCTGTTGGGTGTGTTTGGATGATTGTGGTCTGTGTTTGTTTAGCAAGTTTTGAAATTCTTAAGAGAATGTGATAAAAACAAACAAAAAACCTTAGACCGGCTCACCAAGGAAACGTAAATACAACTTTTTTTTGCAAATAATTTCAGCGTTCACAGACTTCCTGAAGTACACGAATGGCCCCTACGGATTATCATCAAGAAATCCTGTTTCTAGTGAAATAGCTCATTTGATTTTTCTTTACAGCACTTTCCCCCTCTAAAATACGGTGAGAATGGACCAGCCTATATTCAAACTGTATAATCCTGCTACAAATTTTTCCACCTAATATTTTTGTCATTGTAATTTATTTTCCTAGATCATTTATAGTCATTGAGGACATAATTTTTTAAGGTTGAATAATATTTTAGTTTATGAGGGTTGAAAAATGTTCAACTGTTTTAGATGTTCTGGTTGCTTTCCATTTTCGACTCATTCCTTTCATTAATGACAATTAATGCTATGATGAAGCACTTTAATCCAAATTTACATTTCCTCAGAAATTAATGCTATAAGTCAAAAAGTACAAATTATTTTTAAAGTTTCTAATATATTTTGATGAATTATGGTTCAGAAAGGTTGTGGTGATTTCTGCTCCCACCATTTGAAAATGAGATATCCATTTCACCATACCCTCATGAGCATGGAATATAAATCTTAAACTTTACTAACAAGTTCTATAATCTGAAAGATCTTTCGCAAAAGCTTTCAAAACATGGTAAAGGATAGATAATAAAGTCTAAAAATGTACATCCACTGTGCTCTGGGTTAGTAAGATTTCAAGATATTCAAGGTTGAATCTTAAATAATATGGAGAAACAAACTTTAAAATTTTAATCATTAAGAAAAACATCTAAAATATATTCCATACCCTCCAGCCTTCAAAACACAAGGTAATAACATAAAGTAACAGGTCTGTAATCATCATAACTCTTGCATTTAAAAAATAACCATTATAGTGAACCACTGCTTCAGAGCGAAGCATATCCCACTCAGGTAAGTTGGGGGAAAAAAAAAAAAGGTTGAGAATCACTTCTTACAGGGAACCTCTGATAGCTTAAGTTCGATTTTTTTCTCTCTTTTACATTCATGAACATCTTTAGTTTCTGCTGCCTTGAGTCTTTTTAAATCACTACTTTTACTCAGTCAATAATTGCTTAAGTATGCTGTAGTACATACCAATACATATGCAGATGCTATAACAGATACCAAGTGCATATTCCTAGATACAATATATGTGTATGTTGGAATGGTTAAGTACACGGGCTCTTGACAGATGGGCCAGGATTCCAACCTGACTTAATCAAACCATTTAACCTCTCTTGGCCTTAAGTTTCCTGATCTGTAAAATGAGAATAATGGCACATACCCTGTGGGATAGTGGATTAAATGAGACAGAACAGGTAAAAGACTTATCACAGTACCTGACACATGGAAAACACTCAAAATATTATAAGTTATATACATATATATAGCACTCCAATAAAATAAATAAATCTTCCAGATACTAAAAATATAACACACACATATCAAGTCATTGGCAACAGTGATCAGCGAATATTTAGAACATTTCAACTTTAGGGTAACCAAAACAGATATGGGTTAATTTTAGTAAACTCTAGTTATAGAACTATATATTAATAAATTGTGTACATGTTTTATTGGGGTATCATATGTGTATACATATTTTCAAGGTACATAGAACAATGTTGTACACTTATCTATTAATATCTACTGATACAACTACTTTTCTAATTTCTCCTTCTCCTTTCACTTCTCTCTTTTACCACAAATGTAGCCAGAAAATGAGGATATCCCCTCCTTTCTCAAAGTTAATTAACTGATCAATTACAGTGTATCACTCAACTCTGAATAACTACTCCAGTCTGACTCCTGCTCCCATCGTTACATCAAAACAGCTCTGCTTAAAGTCATCAAAGACCTGCACGTTAATTCAATGGTTGGATCTCATTAGCTTTTGATGCCAGTTACTATTCACTCCATCCTGAAATATTCTCTTTTCTTGTCTTCTGTGACACCATAGTTCCCTGGTTTTCTCCAAGCTCTTTAATCCTTCTCAGACTTCATTTGAAGACTCAACCTCTTCTACCAGGCCATTTAACTATGGAGTTTCTGAAGCTTCACTTCTAAGTCCTCTTCTTTACTCACTCTATATTATCTCCTTATGTGAGCTCATTCACACACACGGCTTCAAATACCATCCACACAACTATGATTGACCAGATCTCACTTCTGAGCTCTGGATTATGTAAATCTAGCCATCTTTAAGATCTCTTCTTCAGTGAGGATACGCACCTTAAATTCAACAAGTTCAAACTAAACCAAAGAATCTCAGCCAAGTTCAACTTGCCCAAGAATACCTTTTATTAGCCTGCATTTTATAGTATTATACCTTTTCTTCATAGAACTTATCAAAGTTATACCTACATACAAAAACAGAGATAATGCCTCTTTATCACTATATGCCCAGTGCCTTATACAGTCATTCGTCAGGATCTGGGAGACTGGCTCCAGAACCACCCCGCAACCCCTACCCCCACCCACAGATATCAAAATCTACAGGTGCTCAAGTCTCTCATATAAAATGATGTGGTATTTGAATCTACACATATCCTCCCATATGCTTTAAATCATCTCTAGACTACTTAAATACCTAATACTATGTAAATGCTACATGAATAGTTGCCGGTGTGCAGCAAATTCAAGGTTTTTTTTTTGGAACTTTCTGGAACTTTTTCCCCCAATATTTTTTCATGTCCCGTTGGTTGAACTCAGGGCTGCAGAATCTGCAAATATGGAGGGCCAACACTATAAACAAGCGTCAACCCTAACATCAAGGACTCTTTTTTCTACTGTTTAAATGGAAAGCCTTTCAGCTATTTTCACATTCATGGCTGCTTTGGAGAACTTAGGGTATTAAAAGGTTGGTATAAGAGTGTCAATGTACTGAACTTTAGGATCTTATGTAGCACTTTATACAGATTGACCTCCTCTCATGTTTAGTTGCCACCAAGTGTTCCACCATAGCTCTAACCAGGTGATGTTGACTGGGTCTCATCCTAGAGAGCAGACCCAAACTGAATAGAGTGTACTGCTGAAATGATGAACTGACCTGTCAGAGAAATAAGGAGCTAAAAAATAAATGTGATATATATTACATGAAAGCTGAAGATTACCTTGTATTAGATTCATTCGAAATTACAAACCTTAAAAATGCTCTCCAAAACAGACTAGGTACTGCTGTATTTACAGCATAACTAGAATTAATATTTAGTTAAATAAATTACATTAGATCTTAAATGGCCTAATAGCCTTTCCATTACATTTTTTAATATAAATTTATTTTTTTATTTTTTTATTTTTGGCTGTGTTGGGTTTTCGTTGCTGTGTGCAGGCTTTCTCTAGTTGTGGTGAGTGGGGGCTACTCTTCGTGTGGTGCGCAGGCTTCTCCTTGTGGTGGCTTCTCTTGTTGTGGAGCATGGGCTCTAGGGGTGCATCCTTCAGTAGTTGTGGCACACGGGCCCAGTAGTTGTAGCACACGGGCTCTAGAGCGCAGGCTCAGTAGCTGTGGCATGCGGGCTCAGTAACACAGGCTCCAGAGCACAGGCTCAGTAGTTGTGGCGCACAGGCTTAGTTGCTCCGCAGCATGTGGGATCTTCCCAGACCAGGGGGTGAACCCATATCCCCTGCATTGGCAGGCGGATTCTTAACCACTGCACCACGAAGGAAGTCCGTCCATTATATGTTAATATACATTTTAAATGGCATATTAATTGACCATATTTTATTGATCATGTTTTATTTTTTCAAATACCTCACCAGACACACATTTTACCATAGCTTTCTTAAATTTAATTTAAAGTTTTCTTTTTTGCTTTTGTTTGTAAATGCTAAGGTATAGTTAACCACATTTTGGCAAGAAAATCAAAAAGATTCTGTGCCAACAATAACAGTACAATTGGTGCCTTCTCTTTGGCAGAACTGCAAAATAATGGTATCACTAAAAATTTTAAAGCAATGAACTTCATTTAAAAATATTTTCTTCTACCATCTTATCTATAAAAATTGAGATAAATTTCTTTAAGCCAATGTCATGAGTGCTTATTAGAAAGCAGTAATGAACATATATTTTAATGCAAGGCTGTGTATAAAGAAGTTACATAAGTTTAGGATCTCATTGGTTAACCTAAAATGACCTTCATAAATTCACTTAACCAACTCATTAAAAAAAAAAAAAGCATTTCACTTATTTTTGAGAAACAAGGAGTTAAAATTTCATCATGCTCAAAATATTCTTGCATTTATTCACAGAAAATAAGCAATCTGTGAAATAGGGAGAGAAAAAAATAAAATGTGTTTTTTATATTTTTCCTATGATTATAAAGATAGTAGGTTTAATCAAGAAAATATAAAACATAAATGCAAAGAAAAAAATTTAGCTATAAACATATCACTAATAAATTATCCACTGTTAACGATTTGGTATATTTGTTTTCAGTCTTTTTTATTTACAAAAGTGAAATCACCTGTCATCTGTGTCTTTTCAGTCATTATTATACCACTAACAGTTTCCCATATGAATAAATATTCTTTAAATACACGACTGTCAGGAGAACATAGGGTTCCATTATATGTAACAATTCCCCTAACTTTGGCCTAAAGGTTTTCAATAATTTGGTATAACAAATAATGTCATTATGAACAATTAGCATTATTCAATTCTGAAAGTCAACATAAAAAAAGCATAAATAACAACAAAGCATTAGCTCTCCAAACACAGCCAACAAGATCTAGGTTCATTTTGTTTTGTTTTTCCTTATTATAATAATTATAATAAGGAATATTATATAAGGAATATAATATAATAATTATAATAAATAACATGGAGATAAATATCATACTTGCTAAAAGAGCTGCAAGTAATTGCCTCTGGGGAAGATGCAGGGAAGAAAAGGGACAAGGAATGACTGCTATTTAAAAAATACTATATTATATAATAAAATTATAACCAGTGGCAAAATAGAAAATCAAAAACAAAATAAAAACACAAACAAACAAACAACAATTGCCTCTAAAATATCTTCTTGTTTTCTTCCTTCCTTATTAATAGAATCATAGACATGTGTCTATCAGGGAAAAAAATATAAAAACAAAAAAAAAACCAAAAAAAACCCCAAATCCTAACATTCTTTTCAGATGAAAATAGCTAAAAGATGGAAATGGAAGTTACTGAGTAGAACTTAGGGCAAGATGTTTTTGGCTTACCCCAGAGACACCCTGTTCCTGCTACATGGAACTCAGATGTGATGGCTGGAACTTCAGCAATTATTTTGGGTCATGAGGCCAACTTGAGATAGGAAGATAAGGATGACTGATAAGAAAGAGTGAACGATGGAAAAATGATGATAAAGCTACCATATCATCTCTAAACTATCCATTCAAGACTTTTCATGTGAGAAATAAATGTGTACTATTGTTTGAGCTGTTAAGTCAGGTCTCTACTAGCAGCAAAATGCAATTCCTCATATTTAAGTTTTATATGACTCATTAAACCAAGTACATGTAAAACACATATAAAAAGTAATAGCAAATCAAAAAATAATTCCAATTAATTCCAAGACTAGTAAAAACATATTATTATACCCTAAGAAACTGCTCAAGAAACTATAAATATTATGTAAATTTTATACCAAGACTAAGAGATAAAACTTGTATTTTCCTAAAATAATTATATTTTAATTTCTCTAAAGTAAGAGGCATTAGCATGTATTCTATAAAACTATGAAGCAAACCCTTTTTCTGTTAGATTACCTCTTTATCTATTAAAGTGCCGGGTAATGAGTAGCTGCTTAAAATTATTTGAGGATCATTAAAGACTTTTTTTAAGACATAAAGTATCCACTAAGGGTTCCAAAGTAAGATTATAGCAGGGTTTCTCAACTTTGGCACTATTGATATTTTGGACCAGACAATTCTTTGTTGTTAGGGCTGCCCTGTGCATTGCAGGGTGTTCAACAACATCTCTGGCCTCTACGCACTAGATGCCAGCAGCAACGCCCCAATTAAGACAATCAAAAATATCTCCCGACACTGCCCAATGTCCCCTACAGGAAATAAAATCTGAAAAAAAAATGTAGTTGTTTTTGCAAATCATTTAGTGCTTCATCGGGAACCTTTGGCTTTTCTAGTAAATAAAAGAATTTTAGAATTGTAACACTTCTAAATTCTCTCTAAAGTTGATTGTGGTATACAAACTCAAAGTGACCTACAGATTAGGTTATCTCTAATGTCCCTCTTAAACCTTCAGAGGATTTCACATGAAAGAAATATTAATAGCTTCTATCTATTTAAGCCTATCTATGTGCTAGGTATAGTACTGAGCACTTCATGTTCATTCTCTCTATACTCCTGACATCCTCGTGGGATGGCTACTTAACCCCACTGTAATAAAAAATAATTTTAAAATCTATTTTAGTCAACAAATCAAAGTGCTTCCAGAAATAATTATTTATCATTCATTACATTCACTCTGGCACTGAACTAAGAAGGTACCTTTACTTGCTTAATTTACAATTTATGATAAAAAATATTTCAATATATCTAGCAACAAAATTAAGTTGAATTACCACAAACTTCAGGAATTGGGGAAATGTTCACAGCCCCTAACAAGTCAGAGAAATAATAATTAACTGTTTCTTGGAATATTTTTTATACTGTGGCATAATGAAAGAACACTTTTTAAATTTTTCTTCCATGATTCCCTGAGTTCTTTCAGTAACCTTTTTTTTCTCCTTTGTACAACTTGACAAAGAAAAAAAAAATCACTTTATAATTATTTGAGGATTCATCTGTAATTTCAATCTGTTGTTCAGGAGAAATTGAAGGCTGGGTCCAAAATCCCAGCTTCTTCACCTGACAAATTAACTTCTTCAGGCCTCAATTTCAACTATGTAACTTGCATAACAAGACCTATCTGAAGGCCTTAAGAGTTAGTAGGTCCTCAATAAAAATTACATTCCTCTTCCTTTCATCCCGAAATTAAATATCAGCTAAGTGCCAATTCTATTTAAGTAATTGTTGAGAGTCCACTAATAAGAGCAAAGGGAGGATATGATGGGGCAGTTAGTCTAACATTATTCAATGTAACTGGAAATGAACACATTCAATCTCCCAAATCCATCATCTCAAAAATGCTGTAGCCTAAGCCCTTAGTTTGAGATTTTTAATTACTATGCTTGTATTGTTTCTCAAATAGAAAAGTATATCATCAAATACACTGAGTACATGCATAATTTTTCACTTATATTATCTATAAGTGAAATAGATAGCAGCAAAATGCAATTCCTTTTTACTTTTCCCTGTGGTAAAAGACACAGAACCATTTTTGAAACGAAGTGTTCCTTCCTCTCCCTTCACCCACACAGCTAACTGCCAAGAAATTTTGATTCATATTTCTCTCTAAAAGGAGGAAGATAAATTGGAGGCTTTCTTCTCAACTTCACAAGGCTCTGTGTATAATTCATATATTTAGTTAACTGTCACCAACCCAAGTGCATATTATCCATTTTATGAATTACTCACAATTAAGTCATTTACTAATGAAGGCAAGTTACCCTCAGCGAACATTAGGAAACCAAACGTTTAAAAAGAAACAATCTTTAGGAATTAGATTATATAATCTACTGCTTCCCTCACTGGCAAATAAAACAGAATTACTATACTAGAATTTTGTTAATCAGTCAGTAAAATTCAACTTAATACAGGTAATCTTTTATTCCATCTAAGTTTTAATACAAAAAAGGACTTCACAAAGCTCACCTACAAGGTGGAACCAGACAAGAACTCTAAGAAGAGATCGTTTGGTAATCTAGAGTATTATAAAATATGTTATAAGGGTTCAGGTAAAAGTTGGTAACATGAAAGTATATCAATGTAACACTCATAATTTAGCAATATAAAATAAAAGTTCATTAAGTTCTTCCTGTTTAGTTTTGCTTCCTTGGATATTTTACGAGGTAGTGGAGTTTTATAAAACAGTCAACTTCATTTGTTCTTAAAATAATTTACTGTCACTATTCGGACACTGCATTTCACAAACTAAATTTATTCATTTGCTCTTAAAGTTGATTTCAAGAAACAGAATAAGAGTAATTAAGAGTTCTCCAAAAATGTTCTGGCCCTCAAATTAAATTTCCCATTCTACAGAAAGTAAGGGTTATCTGTTCAGGTAAATTTACAAAGCTAAATGTAAACAAAGCCAAATTGCTCATTAATGATATACAAGCAAAATACAGAAAAAGATAAAAAGACTTTCTGCCTATGACTATATTAAAAAGAGCAACTGTAACCTAATTTTTCAGAAGTTTAAAACTCCTGTAGATACAAAGTCTACTGATAACATGGTTTCTAGATATAAAACATAGAAGACAAGCTCTGTAAAGACACTGAACCTCTAAATCCTGAATGCCAATACCAACAAAAAAATTTTTAATAAAGTCACTAAATAGAGAGCAATGTCAAAGAAAATTGACATACCCTTTACACCAAGACAATTTCCACTGTCAAACCAACTTATTTATTGGGGGAAGGGGGGATGAAATCAAAAAACAGTTTAAAGTACTAAAAACTTACCTGAATATGTCAACCCCAGCCTTTTTCTTTCAATACTTGGAAATACATAAAATCAAATTTCAGCAAACATTATGCCCACTTCTGCTTAATTTTATTTCCTATTTGTTAACCGGAATGAAATTAATGGCTTACTTTAATTAATATGTAAAGGATCCAAACCCTTAAGGATCCAAACCCTTTACATATTCATTCCTTTAATTACTATCCCTATTTGACAGAAGAGGAAAGAAACTAAGGCACAAAGAGGTGAAGTAATTTGTTCAAGGTAACACAGCTAGAAGTAGTAGAGCCATGACTTGAACGCTATATAGCCAAGATAATAAACAAATAAAGGAATGGGGTGGAAAAGGAGCAGTTAAATTTTTTTTCCAAAAGAGTTTTCAAAGTAAGAGTGTTGTGAAAGAGAACAAAATGTTTAAACTATAAATATATGTAGATGTGAATGTAGATAACACAAATTTTACCCCTACACAAGTACTTTGGTGCTTTAATATTTGATTATGATCAAACATTCTGAACTACATCAAATTTTAGTGGCAGTCAACGAAGTAAATAATTTACTGTCACTTTTCAGACACTTTCCTTTTTTTTTAACAAGCTAAATAAAATACACTATAATTTAAAGGTAGGGGGTTGGTGGTGATGTAACTGGAGCAATAGTTTCAGGAAAGCTACTTTCTCTATTAGCAGTTAATTAGAAAAGAGCTTGCGTGTATCGGGGAAAAGGGTAAGAAAAGGAAAGATGACAATCCCACTGCCTTAACCCCACCTCCCAAAAAAGTAACTAAGTCACTGTGGGTCAGCGCCTAAACCAACTGGAGAACCGGCCCCGCGGGGTCTCGCGAAGAGATGACAGGAGACCCTAGCAGAGGGGGAGGGGTGGCGATGACAGAAGAGGGGGCGGTAAAGAGATGGCAAGCCTCCCATCTCCGGAAAAGGGGAGAATACGGGGGCAAGGGGCGGAGAAGGGAAGGCAGGAAATGTTGCCAGAGATTCCAAATGAGGTGACAAGAAACCGGGTAGGAAACACAAGAAAGGCGGGACCCTCGGGCAGAAAGGGGTCTGTTTGGGGCAGGGGAGGCTTGTCAGTACAGAGCTTTCCTGCCAGCTGGCCCTCCTCTCCAGCCCCTCCACCCCCGACAAACTCTCACTTTCTCAGCAACCCTAAACCTGCGCAGGTCATCCCCGTCCCGCTCCCCACCCCCCACCCCAAGCCGGATAGGTGGAGGGGGGAGCTTCACCCTCACGCTCCTTGTTGGGCTGGTGGCGCGAGCGCTGGACACAGCCCAAATTCGGGGACTGGAAGACCAGGAAAAGCAGGGAGGCCCAGGACCTGGCTGACAAGTCCCGGCGGCCGACGGGCGCCTCACCTGACAGAAGCGTCGGCAGTAATCCCGACTGCTGATCCCGACGCCGCCGCCACGGCAGCTGCCGCCGCCAGCGCCGCCTCTGCCTTCGCCCGCAGCTCTAAGCCCGGGAGGGCCTGGCGGGGACTCCACAATGGCCACGAGCTCTTCTCCAAGGCGTTCGGCCTCTTGATCGCTCTCTTCCTCCGCCATGAGGCTCTCGCCGCCCAGCGCGTACCAGCCCCTGCACCCCCGCCGCTGTAGCTGCCTCGGCTAACCTCCTCCTCCTCCTCTAGTTCCCTCCCCCTTCCCTCCTCCCCAGCCGGACAGGGGCCTCTCGGCTGGCTCTACTTCCGGCTCCGCCCACCCACGCCCCCAGTTTTCATTGGAGAATTCTAGCTGCCAATCATGCACATATCCGCCCTTCCACTACTATTGGCCAAATCGGCCGTCTGTTTGATAGGTCCGCGGTCCGTTGGTCAATGTTGCTCGGCGGTTACTGGGTACCGCCTACGAGCTCTCCCATAGGCGGCGCAGGAGGACTGGGCTCGGCGGGGGACACGGCGGCCGCTGCGGGGCTCGATCGGGCAACGGCGACGGCGGTGGCGGCGGTGGCGACTGGTCCTCCTCCTTCACCCCATTGCACCTCCTTTTCTTCCTCTTCCTTTTCTTTCCGGCCGCGTATCGTCCATTTCCCCTCAAGGCGGCCCCGATCCTACGGTACCAAGGAGCTAGGGAGGCCGAGGGTGGGCCCGACCGTTGGTGCGGGCTTTGGGCCCGGGGCCTTCCGGCCCGAAGCGGGAGCCGGGGGCGGGGCCGGGGCGCTGTTGTCGGCGGTAGGACGAGGGAGGGGACGGGAAGCCTGACAGCGGTCGCCTCCGCCAGGCGCCTGCCGCCTCCTCCCTTGAGACTGCCGCCAACTCGGCTGTCGAGTTCCCGGGCCCACGGCCGGCAGCTGGGACTCGGCCCTGCCCAGCTAGCGGGCAGGGGCGGTGGGGCGCCGGCGTGCTGGGCTCCGCGCGGGAGGAGGGAGTCTAGACGCCGGGCGCGTCGCGAGCCCCGCCTTTCCCTCCTCCCGAACCTTGGGGCTTGGGCGCCCGGGGAGGTGCAGATCCGGGCGCACCACTGTGGAGGGACTGAGATGAGGAGAGTTGGAGTAGACGTTGGGATCCGAATTTGTGGTGTGGACTTAGGGTGATTTTAAGCACACCTGCGTGGTGGTTGTGGTGGACGTTCTTGTTCGTTTTTTCATCCACCCTTTTTCCTTCCCCCTCCCCCATTTTTTCTTTCCATTTGTTTTTCGTGTTTTACAGTAAAGGCATGACTTCCCAGCACCTCAGGGAAAATAGGGTGCAAGCCCAGAAACTATTTCCACACCACCACTTGTTGAAAAACTGAAGGCATCTCCGGGTTTGAACAAACTGAAAGTGCCAGGATTTCATGCGTCTTTGGTTTTGCTCTGGAGACCCTTCGCTTCTAGGTATCAAGACGAAAAAAACTGGAAACTAACCTGGTAAACATTTAAACTTGAAAACTTCTGTTGAGTTTTTTTTTTTATCTAGTAAATGATTTGCTTCTTTTGTTGGCCAGTTCCAGCTCTTAACTTTGTAACTTCCTCGTTTAAAATATCTTTACTTCTATGGAAAACACTTTCGTTCTTCGGTTCTGTAAACTGGAGCATCCTCTACTGGGTGGATATTTACCTCTGCAGTAACACAAATATACTTTAAAACTTAAAAGATTTTGGAATGTATAGGCCTTTCATATTAGCACAAGTGCGCGTTTTATGCTTCAAAGAATAAGGAACATGTTAATTGTTTTAGAGTATGAAATCCAAAGACAGAAGACTTTTCACATAGAATGATTTAAGCATTACTGGGCACAAATATGTAATGTATTTCATAAATAGCTTAGAACCATTAATTATAATTGGGACTGACTTGCTATATGATTATAAAACATACCATTAACTTAAAGTACAAATATGTGTAATGGTAATTCACTGTTTAGTAAGCAGGAATTGTCTTACCTGCCATTGAAAACCTATAACCTAAATAGTATTTGACACGAGAGCCTTGCGTTAAACACATTTTTAATGGGGAAAAAAAAGAATTAAACCTATTAAAACTTAAACTTGATCATACTTCCCAAAATTTCTTTGGAATGTTGACTTCTTCTCTGAGGTTATGTCCACAGGTGTCTAATACATAAATTCTTTTGAGAGAGATTTCATGGTAACCAGCTATGAATTCTGTAGCATAGATTAACAGAATACTCCATTGTTTCTGATTACACTTATAAAGTACAGTTCTTCAGAGCATACCTGGGAATTTTTCTCTAATGTATTTATACAGAACAGAATTCCATCTTGAATTCTATCAAATTCATTTCAATTTCTTATATCTAGGTTAATGTAAGAGCTTAATCCAATGGCATGGCCTCAGGGAACAAATGGTTATCACTTACAACTTCTCTTATCTCAAGTTTTCAGTGCCCATAACCTTACAATTTTGGCAATGATCACAAAAATTTGTTTTGGGGTTCAACTGAGAAATTATTAAGCTGCTTCTGAGTTAAATATTTGGAAAAATAGTGAAGATAATCACTTATTCCATATCAACAAATTGTGATTGAGCATCTGTCATGTACAAGATACTGTGTTCTTAGTTTTGGTCTAACTTAATAGTTAAATAAGTGAAATAAATATTAGCAAATGTAAATATTATTCTTTAATGAAAAAAAGTGTTAGATAAGGCACTTTGCATAGCTTGTCTATCACCTTTTGGAAAGGTATCTTAGTAGAGGTATATATGCATTAAAAAAAATGACTTACTTTGAGCTCTGTATTTTGACTTTAAAATTTAACATCATTGTTGCTACTTTTAATTGCATTTGGCCTGTGTTCTTTCTTGGTTTTTACTTTCTTTCTTCTCAGAACAATTTTGGAAATTATATTCAACTTCATATAGAATTATGCCAGTTTAGTGGCCCACCTGTTTGAACAAACTTTGTACACAGTTCCTTGCAGTTGTTTTCCTAAAATATGTTGCCCCAGAGCTGTGAAGGGAAAGAAGTTCTTTTAAACTTGAACACATATCTAAATTGGATGAGATTAATACCATAAATGTTGACCTGTAGTTAGGTTTTTCTAAAGGATAGTGACATCTGGGATAGTTTTTTCATACTTTGAATTTATTTGAATTTCATCAAAATCAAGGAATGGACCTAGTTTTTACTAGTAACTTGCTCTGGTTTTGCCTTCCCTTAACATATCACAGGTAAGTTAAGACTTACTAGACATACAGTCTATTAATTGGAATTAAGTTTTCTGAAGGCTTTAATCTTAAAATGTTTATACTTACCTTTTTATTATTCCTTCCCTCATGAAGTGTTGTTATAACACTCTGTTTCTCTTGTCTTGAAAGAACCCTATTCAAAGTCAGAATGGAAAGATTTGTAGTGACAGCACCACCTGCTCGAAACCGTTCTAAGACTGCTTTGTATGTGACTCCCCTGGATCGAGTCACTGAGTTTGGAGGTGAGCTGCACGAAGATGGAGGAAAACTCTTCTGCACTTCTTGCAATGTGGTTCTGAATCACGTTCGCAAGTCTGCCATTAGTGACCACCTCAAGTCAAAGACTCATACCAAGAGGAAGGCAGAATTTGAAGAGCAGAATGTGAGAAAGAAGCAGAGGCCTCTAACTGCATCGCTTCAGTGCAACAGTACTGCGCAAACAGAGAAAGTCAGTGTTATCCAGGACTTTGTGAAAATGTGCCTGGAAGCCAACATCCCACTTGAGAAGGCTGATCACCCAGCAGTCCGTGCTTTCCTGTCTCGCCATGTGAAGAATGGAGGCTCCATACCCAAGTCAGACCAACTGAGGAGAGCATATCTGCCTGATGGATATGAGAATGAGAATCAACTCCTTAACTCACAAGATTGTTGACAAGGAGGTTACCACCGTTGTGATCAAGATAAATAATGTGGAGTATTAAAGTTATGTGTTGATTGTGTGGTTCATTTTTATATTTATTTCATTTTAAATCATGTGATGCAGAATAGTTTTGCAATGTATATATAGTTGCAGGCAAAAAAAAAAGAAAACATAAAAAAAAACCTCACTGCAAAACATATTGTTAATTTTAGTCACCAATGGTGTAAAGCAAAACTTAGGGTTTAGAGTGTGCTAGGATACCTGAAACCTGATGGTTATCTTTAAAATTGATGGTTTTTCTCCTGAAATGTTTGTGCATGGAAGAACTGCCCTGCTTTTTTACCCCATTGCCATGTATGATTATTCCTTGTGAGATTACCTAATTACTTGGATTGAAGACTAGCCTAGGAAATTGAAGCTGCTGCCAGGCAATACCACTCACAGTAAATTAAAGGAATTATTTCTGATTAGAGGATCCTCAAAAAGGAAGTTTCCCATCCTCAAAATGGTGGGAAACTATTCTTACATCTTCAGATTCCTAGCAGAAAATGATTGTTTATTTCAGACTATGCTTTACTTGTATATGAGGTAGTTAACTATCTTTCAGTTCCTCACTGTCTTTTTTCCTTTTTTTTTAAAGGCTTATTGTTGTATTTAGTAGCAGCTTCAAGTGACCAAAAGACTAAAATCTTTTAATGTCGGTGCCAAAAGCCACCGGGAATTTTGCAGTGACACGATTTTAGTCTCGTACTATAAACACAAATGTTCGAACCATAGCTTTCATTTCAAGCATCATCTTGAATTTGCAAACTTTTTTTTTATGTCATGGTGTTAAAAGACTTCAAGATTGGCATTTTAATTTATACAGGTAGACATTTTATGATTGAGTTTCCTGTTTTTACAGAGAATTAGTAATTACTTTTTGGCTGACAGATCAGATGATAAGGAAATTACTTTTTATGCATTAATTTTTCCACAGGATTTTATAAGAGTTTATTTAGATAGACTAGAAACAAGTTTACTTACTTTCAGTTTTATGTGCTTTGCCTCTGGTGGTATAAGGTTTTTAAACAGATGGTAAACCATTGTCTAAAAATACTGGCAAGGTTTTTGTAATGGAGATCTGGCAGTATCCTGCATAACTGTTTGGGTGAGGAAATAATCAATTCTGTTAAAGGTCAACCATGTTCAGGAAATGATCTCTATCTATCTGAATTCAACTATCCTGTAAGGTTATTAAAGTGGCTTAGCCCAGGTATGTCCTCTTTGTTGGATATCCAAATTATATTTTAAAAAAAATTAAAGAGCTGAAAACTTGGAGTAGAGCTTTAAAAGTCTTAAAGTCTTTGAAAACATTCAAGTTAAAAATCTTTATAAAGTATATTTCTATTACAAAGCACTGACAAAAGATGCCCTATGTGACTTAGAGGGAGTTATCTTTGAGGTCATTTTACCACAAGTCTTCATTAAAAAACAGCTAAAGGGAATAAGAAAAAGATTAGATATTAGGTTTTTCAGAATCGGCTTTCCATGTCTAAGTTTTTTTGGTGGACTTAAGTTCCTAGTATGAGGTGTCAAAGTGCCCATCTTATTTTAGATTTTATGTGGGCTTTTTGTTGTTGTTTTCATTTTTAAATAAGTCTACCACCAAAAAAAAAAAATCACTTGTCAAAATTTGAGCTACCAGTTTTTCTCATGTTCAGTTATGTTAAAGTAGCACAATTAATGCCCAGAATAGTGCTCTCATTTGTTAAGCACATGCAAGAGGAAACCAGTGGCAAAACCAAAATGTACTTTGCTTTTACTTCCTCTAGTAAAGGATTTGCAGGCAACCATGTTTAACTTGAATTATCTAAGATGGTACAAGATCTAAGAAACTCGGAAAATAATTGATTTTTATAGCAGTATTTTCAGAATACAAAGATAAGGTTAGATATACAATCATTCTAATTTTTTCAAGACTTTCATGTGATTCAGACTGCTCCCTATTGTTTTGACATTAATTTGCACTAACAGCAAACACATAGTGGCAGAACGGCTTTAAGTAGTCCTAAACAGTAAACTGGATGACGTTGTACTAGAAAAATACCAATAATTCACATTTGAGTTTCTAGCAGTTATTACTAATTTGATGATCATTTAGGTCCCTTATAGCTTAATGTATTTCTCCAGGCTCCTAACTTTTCGTATATCCAGTATATCTAGGGGCATAATCCGTCCTCCTGTTAGGATTATATCATGTCCTTAGAAGCGTTCTCCATCCTGTTGTAGAGGTTTAATGTGTTTCTTTACTGATTATGAAACTTTTCGTTCCCTGAAACTGGTTAACTTTACTTCATAGTTAAGGCAGAATGATTGTCTTAGCCGTCTCAAACTGGTACAAATCTGTGAAACCATGGTTAGCATACGTTGGGTAACAAATGGAGAATGTCTAAGAGGCATATGCTGCTGTGGAGGTGTGGACATGTGTACAGAGCTCTCAACTATATAGTGTTAGTGTGATGCTATACTATTGGGAAAAATAGCACATTTTTTCTATTTTATAAGTTGTATGCATAAACATAAGATTTGTAATGTTTCATTTATAAACTGCCTTCAACACATGCTTACCTGTTAATAGTGTTTTCTCAAAGTATGATAGTATGTCTTCCAGAATTTCACTATATGCTTACAGTAAATAGTTCCTAGCTTGTTGAAATGTTAAATTCCTTGTTGGTTTCTTTTGATTCTCTGGGGCATATAGCAAGCCTGAAAGACATTATAATCATTTCTTACAGGGTGGAAATTTAGAAAGATTGTGTATTGGAGCCTAAATAGTTATTTTATTCATTATCATCTTTGAGTAAGACTTTTTTTCTTTTTTTTTTTTTTTTTTAAACAAATGTTACTTCCAGTTAATGCATTTGGCCCTACTGAATTTCAGGGACCAAAATACCTATACTTAAAAAGTTCTGCATCTTACAGTTGTAACCAATTAAGTATCAGCTTGGGATTGTTCTGAAGTCTTCATTGCTTAAAAACTATTGTAAGTAACAGTTGGCAAGATCTCTAAGCAGAAAGTTCCATGTTAAAATCTTTTGCCTGAAAGAATTTGTATGTAAATGTTAATGGAAAACACATTTAAACAAAATAAAACGTAAGGTGGCCCCAAACAAAAGCCACAAACAATTTGTCATTTGGTGCTTAGTCTTTGTAAGGGCTCTCTGTGGTTTGACTTGCCCCAGCTGCCTTTAAATGAGTACAGATCACCTTAAAACATGTTTATTAAATAGAAGATTCATTCTATAATTTAATTGAAAATCTTAGCCTAAAATAAGTTGCTTTGGCTTCTAGTCAGCACTGATTAAAATGTGAATAGTGAAGTGACTATCCTAAACCTGGTTTATCTCAATCCATACTACCATAGACTTTTGAGGTAAATACAGTTCTTATGTAGTGGTATTCTACTTGTATCCAGAATACTGTATTCATTAAAATTTTACTATGTTCATTTTTGTATTCCCTTCTTATTTTTTTTGCTCACGCATGTATCCTTAGTATAAATGTGTCGCTTTTAAAGTTTTGTCTCTGTGACTTTTAGAAATAAATTTCAAAAATTGTTTCAGAAGTTTTTGAAAGCATGTTTTGTTTTGTGGGTCAATAGCATATATTTCATAATTCCAACAGATTAATAAAACTTTACTTAGATTTATTTTTCTACTAGTTATATCTCTTTGTAAGATTATTAGTCCTTATGTCCAATGTAAAAGCATATATATTCTGTCAAACCAAATTTACATCATAGCTACAGATAGCCCCTTTCCCCTAAAATTATATAGGTAATATTTAAATAGGCTTAATCAGTGCTTTTAATTGGAAACATACTCTAACTTTCTACCTTTAGAAAGACTAATTATGGAAGACAAGGACCTAATTTGCATCTCGTAAGTTTTATCGGGTTTTCGAAATATTTGCTGTGCTCTTACCAGCACTGGGGATAAAATTCATAGAAGTGGAAAATAGTCTTTTATTAGTTTTACATAGTTTTGAGGACAGCTATTCCTCCTATTTACTTCTATTTGGAAAAAAATAATGAATTTATAAAGTAATTGACTTGTTTTTTCTGAAATCAAAATGGTAGAAAGGACCTTAAGAAATTAGTCAATATTTCTGTTTCCAGCTTAATATCTCCAAATCAACAGAGGCTTGTCTTCATTTTTCCTAAAGAATCTCATCATAACCTTTATTAAATGTAAACCAATTGAATGTGTGTGCCTTTGGGTCTCATAATAGTTCCTTTTTTTCTTTCTGTGTGTATACTGAGCTGTATTATGCACCTGTAATATGGTATCTCATGATGCAAAGATGTTCCTGGGATCAGACTAGCTAACCTAGCCCAGTAAAGACTAAAACTAGGAAGCAGAGTAGGACTTAAACTTGTGATGTGATGCATTTGATACGTATGGCATGACTTCCATCTGATTACCCCTCTAATATGTTACTTGATTTCATTTGTTTTATATGCATACTATTTAGAATGAATGCTTAGATCTCTCTTGTTTAAATGTTGGAATCAAATAATTTAAAAGTCCATGGCCTCAAGTTCTTGGTTAAATTTGAATAATATGCAATCAACTAGTACTTACTGAGTTCTTATCATGTGCTTGACGCTACTCCAGCCATGCTACTCTAGTGGCTACTCTAGCCACTCCATCACATCTACTCTACATCAGAGAAAATAAAGATGATTTATTGTCACTAACACAGTGATGGGGGCAGAAGAGCATGTATTGTTGTCTTATCTAGCCAACTTCTTTAAGCATTCCTTGTAAGACTAGTAAATTACCAACAAACTAGTTATCATTGGTTTCATCTTCACTCTCCAAGTCTTATTCTGTACAGGAAGAGCAATAAAATTTGAAAATTTCCAAATTAAATGGTGTGCATATCCTTTGAAAATCTGGTAGTATATGTTATACAGAAACTATCAATTTCCAGATTAAATTCTATTAAACAATGGGATTGACCAATGTAAATAAGAACCTGCCACACATTTTACTGCAATGCCCATGATACATCAAGAGCTTCATTGAATACTGAATATCAAGATAGTCACTGGTGTACCTAATCAATTAGACATTAATTAACGATGGTCATAATCCAAACCCCTGAGCTGGTATGTATATTAAATGACAGATTCTACAACCTTTTCTGTTTAAGCATACAAGGAATCAGTATGTAATAGAACACATTGATTTTTAAAATTTTTTTCTTAGAATGCTCATGTAGTACATATTCAATAGTAATAGTAATAATTTATGTATTCCTTTTAACCTAACAAATTCTACTTTTATGAATATATCAGAAACAAAATGGCCAATATATAAAGATATATGTAAAAAGAAGTTCATTTTAATATTATAATCGTAAAAAAATGCAAATACTGTGAATGTCCAGCAAAAGTGCAATGGTCCAAAAATTATGACACATCAATATTATGGAGTTATTCAAGTGCCCAAAAGTGTGGATTATAAGAGACACCTACAAGATTGTTAAGTTTCTCTATATATACATTTATAAATATATATAGTATATTTTGAGGAAAAATAAAAGAACAGTGCTATGCAAAGTACAATACATTTGTATGTGGTAAAAAACACACTAAATGGTTAAGATTACTGACAAATGGTGATACTGAATGGGGTGGGGGGGCAATATTTGCCTTGTTTTATATACTCCCATATGTTGACTTACAACAAGCACGTTATCTGTGCCACACACACAAAATATGAATTAGACTTTTATTGAAACTTGCTCCCACAGTAGTTATATCCTAACTGTAAAGAACAGCAATATCACACAATTCATCGACCTTATTAATGAGAATATTAAAGAATTTTAATTGCTGTACAAATATTTTAAAACATCTTTTTGAATTCTTTAAAACTTATCTTTATAAAATTTAGTTGCATATTTACAAAGTGAAGTCATTATTCTTCTCCCCAAGTTATTCATTACTAAGTATGTAATGGGGAGTCAATTTCAAAGCTGTGACTTTAGTATCCCTGTACTCTATAAATAGCCTAAACTTTTTCTAGTTTTTTACAGTAGTTGTAAGTACTAGTCCACAATGCTTCAATAATACCTATAACAAATATAAATCTAATAACTGCTAAAACCTTGTGGGTGTTTCCTAATCTGTCAGTTAATGAGAATAAAACAAATGTCATAAAATATCAGGTAGTTTTTCTATCTAATACCTTAATTTCCTATTTCAGAAAACCAGCATTAGATCAGGATTGGAACTCCATGTCTGGTAATCATTTGTCATTTAATTCTGTTCCTCTCCATGAAGGTTGCTATTGTGGAATGTACACTCTTCTGAATACTCTTTTCCTACTGGGGGATCACCTAACATCACTTTGCTTGCTGACGCAACAGCAGTTTCTTTACTACTTAGTATAGTAGTGACACAAAACAATTAAGGTGAAATCCTTCCCTGTTACCAAGGGCCATCTGTCCTTAATCTTTCTTTCCTGATTTCCTTCTTTCTCCTCTAATGCTTCTTCGTCATCTCCCCTTGTGGATTCTTAATGCTATTACCTTCCTTTGACTAACACAAAATATTATCAACTCACTGTGAGATCACAAGAGTTATAAGTAGCAAATTCATGTCTAGAATCTGTGTAGTCATTAATCCACATTTTTAAGTGTACCACTGTATTGAATCTACAGAAAAACAGGTTCATATTGGAGCAAAAGGAAAAAAAGGGCTGGGAAGGAAGGTCTCCAGGGAAACAAATGGAATATATATTATTTTGTATTATATTTATATTATTTCTTTGATCATCTACTCTCCTTCATTTATTCCATCCTGCTTTTGATTTCTAAGACCTCTTTCTTGTTTTCTGAACACTTCCTTTCATAGCATCCCATTTTAGGTTTATGATTGCAGAATTTTCTTTTATCTCTGTGACAACTGTAATTTTTTAAAAGCTTTCTTCTGCTCCTGCACTGTCTCTATTTCCTCCAGGCTCCTCTATTTCTGACTGTTTAATTTTAATCTGTCTCTTCCTTATTGGAAGCATTATTTAAGTATCTAGTGATTCATAGATGCTGATTCATATTTAAGAACTAAATAGCTGATTGGAATCCCTATGTGCATGAATGGGACCAGGCAACAGGTAATCAGAAATAAAACACAATTTTTGAAGAACTCCAGAAGTAAGTTGCTGAAAATCTTTTATCTAAGTGCATTCAGTTTCTTCAAACTCACAGGGACAAATGTAAAAAAGTAACAGAAACCTCAATCAAATAGAGTCTGGAGACCAGAAGGGGGAGCTCTCATGCCCCGTGATGATGGCAGAACCCAACAGGAGGAAGAAAGACTCCTATTCTTTCCTGGCAAGGACTCAGCCAATGAAAAGCCATGGGTCTGTTTATGATAGCCCTCTCAACTTCCTTTTCCCCTTTATAAAAGCTTTCCCCCTTGTGGGGACTTGCCCATGGCTTGCCTACATATGGCTTGCCATGGTTGCAGACCGCAAGTTGCAATTCTCTACTGATCCTGAATAAACCCATCTTTGCTGGAGAAATATCTGGCAGTCTATTTGTTTGGTCAACACAAGAATGTGAATAATATGCCCAATTACTGGAATTCTGAGAACAGGATGAATAAGAGAGCTATTATGAGTTGAATTGTGTCCTCCCCCACCAAATTTGTAACTTGAAGTCCTAACCCACCAATACCTCAGAATATGACCTTATTTGGAAAAAGGATTATTGCAGGTGTAATTAGTTATATTGGAATAGGATGGGCCCCTAATCCAATAGGACTAGTGCCTGTGAGAGGGGAAATTTGGACACAGACACACACACACACACACACACATAAAACAGGGAGCATTCCATGCTAAAGGTAGAGCTCTAGGTGATGTGGCAGAAGCCAAGGAATATCAGAGATTGCCAGCAAACCATAGGAAGCTAGGAGAACAGGTCATAGAACAGGTACATAGAACAGGTGCTTCCTCACAGCCCTCAGAAGGAACCAATCCTGCCTACACCTTGATCTCAGACTTTTAGCCTGTAGAACTGTGAGACAATACATTTATGTTGTTTAAGCCACCAAATTTGTGGTTTGTGGTACTTTGTTACAGCAGTGTGAGGAAATTAATACAGGAGCTTATGGTTCAACATGTAATAATTATTTTAATCCCATGTTGTTAGCCCTGTGCCTCATTGCAACCCTTTATTCACTAGCTTTCCTGAACCTGGAGCTTCTCTGGTTCAAATTATCCAGAGAATAAGCTTCTGATCCCTTGCTTGGTTAGGGGTGTGGATGTGAATGGAGAAATAGTTGCCTACTGGTATGGTCTAGGGAAGTGGGCCTGGAGCATGCCAAGAGCTTCCTTGCAGCCTGCAAGTGCTGAGCCCCTGAGGGGTTCTGGAGAGTGAATTGACTGGCTCTGTGTACTTGTGCCACTCAGTCACTTATTACCTACCCAACTACACTTCATATTTTGAAGGTTGAGGAAATTTCTCATACATTATGTGTCCTTTTCCATTTCATTTGTCCTTAAGTTTTAAATACACACACACATACACACACATATACACACATATATTTCTAATTCATGTATTTTTATTTTAGTGAAGTTTTATGAGATAAAGGAGATAAATACATGCTAATCCACCAATTTTAACCAGAAGCCTTTTGCTTCTGATCTCAATATGCTACGTTTGAACATCAAAGCCAGAGACTGGATAGACAGGTCAAACACATGCACTTCCTTCCCTTTATGCCTCAAATCCCTTAAATTCTGAGAAGAAATTCATAGTAGCATCATAAAATAAGAAAGGGTTCATGAACGCATAAGACTTCTTGAGGAATCCCTGGATGATGGAAAAATTGATTGTATGGGACAATTAACTGTATAGATGTTGGAAAAACAGTTAACCCTTGAGCAACACAGGTTTGAACTGTGTAGGGTCACTTATACATGGATTTTTATCACTAAATACATACTACAGCACTACACAATCCAATCCTCGGTTGGTTGAATTCAAGAATGTGGAAACTCAGATATGAGAGCCAACTGTAAAGTTATACTTGGATTTTTGACTGCATGGCGGTGGGGTCTGTGTCCCTAATTCCTGAGTTGTTCAAGGGTCAACTGTAGACTGATTGAGAAGTGACACAGCTAGAAAAACCAAAGCTCAAATGCTTTGAAGAAAACCACATCCTGAAGAAAACCACTGCTGAATTCACAGCAGAACCAGAAAAACAGCAAGCTCAAGAACAAATATGAAGAATAGGAGATGTTGTTTCTGAGTAATTATCAGGGTAAATGGCTAATAAGGCCAGCTATACCTTGCAGGGTGGGGGCAAGATTCTCCAGAAGGCTGTATATAGTCTGAATAAACATCCGATATACGGTGCTACTTCTCTCATAGCTGGTGTCCAGGAATCATGAGGTGAAAATGGGCGTGGCACCAGTCTCTATTACCCCTAGTGATCACTAGCAAAATGTGTGCTTCCTGTTCTCATGACTTTATGTTCTGCTGGCCTAGAGGTCTTAGTTCCAAAGGGAGGAATGCTTCCACACTGAGACACAGCAATGATTTTCGATTGAACTGCAAGTTAAGACTGCCACCCCACCACTTTGGACTCCTCATGCCTCTGAATCAATAGGCCTAGAAGGTAGTTACTGTGCTGACTGGAGAGACCAATCCTGACTACCCAGGGGAAATTGGACTGCTGCTCCACAATGGAGGTAATGAAGAATATGTGTGGAATACACAGATCTCTTAGTGTCTCTTAGTATTACCACCCTTGTGATTAAAATCAATGGAAAACTACCACAACTCAATCCAGGAAGGACTACCAATGGCTCAGAGCCTTCAGGAATCAAGGTTTGGATCACCCCCCCCCCCCCAGGTAAAGATACATGACAAGGCAAGGTGCTTGCTAAAGGCAAAAGGAATATAGAATGGGTAGTGAAAGAAAAGTAAAACTACCAGCTACAACCATGTGACCAATTATAGATATAAGGACTGTAACTATCATTGAGCATTTCCTCCTTATTCTGCTATGAATACATTTGTGTATCTATATATCTCTATCTGTATCTATATGTCTTTGTCTTCTTTCCTCTCCTATTACCTTATAACATAGGCGTATTGAATTTATATTGCAGTATTTAAGTACTGTTAATTTTACATCATAGTATTGAAATTATAGGATATCAAGAAGAAGAGTAAACATCACTGAAGGATTTTATCTCCTCTTCTCGGGAAGGGGTTGGTACATTTTCAGTTGTACACAGGATAGTTGTATCATGTTAGATGGAACTTTGGTCTTAATATTGTTTTCATTTGAGTATTGTTTAATGAGATGAATATGGGTGCCACGTTGACAAGGGGTGGGCTTGTGATGATCAGTTTTATGTGCCAACTTGACTGCGCCATGGGGTGCCCAGATATTTAGTTAAACATTATTCTGGATTTGTCTGTGAGAATGTTTTTTGGAGGAGATTAACATTTGAATCAGTAGAATGAGTAAAACATATTGTCCTCCTATCCCATCGGTCAAAGGCATGAATAGAACAAGAGGCTAATACTCCTTTAACTGACAAGGAATCTCCTCTTGCTTGACTGCCTTGGGCTGAGGCATGGGTTTTTCCTGGGTCTCAAGCCTGCAAATATTTGGTCTGGAACTACAACATTGGCTGTCTAGGGTGTCTCTTAGGTCTCCAGCTTGCTGACTACAGTTCTTGGAACTTGTCAGCCTCCATAGTGGCATGAGAAAATTCCTTACAATAAATCTCTTCAGGGACTTCCCTGGTGGTGCAGTGGTTAAGACTCCACACTCCCAGCGCAGGGAACCCGGGTTCAATCCCTGGTCAGGGAACTAGATCCCACATGCATGCCACAACTAAGAGTTCACATGCCACAACTAAGGAGCCCATGTGCCACAACTAAGGAGCCGGCGAGCTGCAACTAAGACCCAGCACAACCAAATAAATAAATATTAAAAGAAATAATAATAAATAAATCTCTTCATATATAATATACATATAATATGTATTGGTAAGATATATAGTTATAGATAAACATCTATATTTATTTACCTGTATCTATATCTATATCTATCTACCTATCTATCTGTCTATCTATCCATCCTACTGGTTCTGTTTCTTTGGAGAACTCTAATACATCACCCAAGTAAAGTCTTCCTTCTTTTGGGAAATAGGGAGGAGTTGACGGAAAACAAATAGGCTGCCAGATATTTCTCCAGGAAAGAAGAGTTCATTCAGGATCAGCAGAGAATTGCAGTTTGGGGTCTGCAACCATGGCAAGTCACATACAAGTCCCCACAGGGCAAGGGAAGGAGAATGCTTCTATAGAGGGGGAAAGGAAGTTGTAAGGGCCATAGTAAACAAAGCATCTATGTCTTTTCATTGGCTGAGCCCTTGCCAGGAGAGAAGAGCAGACTTTCTTCCCCCCGTTGGGCTCTTCTATTGTCACGGGGTGTGAGAGCTCCCCCCTTCTATTCTCCAGACTCTATTTAATTGAGGTTTCTATTTATTAATTTTCAACATTTCCCCCTTTTGATCAAGATCTTGCTCTGAAAGCACTGATGATCAAGCATCAGGTTTTTATAGTTTTAGTGGGTTTCTCTTCCTTAGTGCCAGGAAGGACCTTTCCTGGGTGTAGTGTCCCAAATATGAGGGAAAGTGCACAGGTTGAAAACCAATTAAAGTCACATTTGAGTAACAAGGAGGGGTAGGAGGGAGATCTCTCAGGCACTTTTTATCTAAAATCCATATGTTATCAAGATCATAGACATTGGTGTGGTCTGATCCGGATAACTTTGGAAAGCTGTCGAATCAGATTTCCTCTGCTTCTATTCTAGAAAATCTACTTTAAGTCACCAGATTATGTGCACGTTCAGTCAGAGTTCAGTGCTTTCTTTAGGTGCATTACATAAATGCAAGAGTCTATTCCTTGGAGTCTGGCAGTATCTGATGGAAGCCTTTATAGTGAGGTTGAAGAGAGTTCTTCTGGAGGTGCCTTTTCCAATAGATGAAATCTCCATGTTACGAGGTGTGATGCTTAATGTCTTCATCTCCTGAGAGCACACCGTGAAAAGACTGCTCTATCAAAACATGTTATTTTTAACAGAAGCAATCAGGCCTTTGTAATATTGGAGTATCTCTCCTTTTATCTCCTTCTATGAATTGTAGGTCAAAAGAAGCAGGAGCCAAGTGCAGTGGGAATCCCGTGACTATCTCAAAGGGTGAGAGTTAATGTGTTCCAAAAGAGGTGAATCTGAGATTTAGAAGGACTGCAGCAACAATTTTGGTCAAGGTTTTTGGAGGGCCTCTACAAATTTTATCACTGGGTCTTAATAATGCCATTAGTGTGTTCAACATAGGATTGGGGGTGGTAAGCATAGTGAGAGTATTGTAAAACTGACCAAACGGCATAGACTTTTTGAAGTACCTGTCCAGCAAGATAGGTTGAGTTTCCGAGGTAAGGATAATCTTTTCCAAAAGGGCTTTAGAAGAAACAGTAGCCTGTCTGCAAAAGAAGGCTTCAGTCCAATGTGAAAACATACAGACCAAGCCTAAAACAGATTTATATCCATGAGGCAGAGGAAGTTGTATGAAATCCATTTGCCAGACTTCAAATGGTCTGTTAGGCACTTTAAAACGTCCAGGAGCAGTATGAACAGGCTTCCCTGGGTTGTATTTTGGACAAGTGGGATAAGAAAGGTAGGCATTTTTGTGGCCTTGTTAATGTTTCACCACCAACATTATTCATGAAGGCTATCATTTTGTCAATAGATCAATGATTTAATGCATGTACAGTGGTTAGGACTGGGAATTTGAGTCTCCAGTGAGACTGGGTTGTTATTTGGTCCAAACCAGAGCTTTCTCTTTTTATCAAACTAACAGTTGTTGATTTCCAATCTTGTTTTTCTTTTTCTGAGGCCAACTATTGGACTTTTCTGGCCAGTTTTTCTAAGTTATCATTTGGGGAAATATGCCTTTGAACCATGACAGAGATTTGGCTGTTTCTGGTCTCTTTAACAGCAGCATTCCTTGCAAAAATGCCAGCAAGGTGGGTGATTTCCCTTAGCTTCCAGTGAGTCAAGTTTATAATGCCCCAGAATCTTAATAATAGACAAAGCAGTAGGTAAAAGTATTACAACCAATAATTCCTGAACATAGGGGCCATTTTAAACTTTATTTCTACTGGAAGTAAAGGAAGCCATGTTGCTTCCTTGACATTCCAAAATCTTGAGCTACTCTGAAAGTGTACCTTCTATCAGTATAAATATTGGCAGTTTTGTCCTTGGCTAAAGTACAAGCTTATCTAAGAGCTTATAATTCAGCCTGTTGGACTGAAATAGCCATAGGTAAAGATACTACCTCAACAGCATCATAAGGAGTTGCAACAAACGAACCTAGCTACAAAACAGAAACAGACTCACAGACATAGAGGTCAGACTTGTAGTTGCCAGTGGGGAGAGGAGGAGGGAGAGGGATGGACTGGGAGTTTGGGGTTGGTAGATGCCAACTACTACATCTAGAATTAATAACCAACAAGGTCCTACTGTATAACACAGGGAACTATATCCAATCTCCTGGGATAAACCATAATGGAAAAGAATATTAAAAAAAAGAATGTCTCTATGTGTATAACTGAATCACTTTGCTGTACAGCAGAGATTGACACAACATTGTAAATCAATTATACTTCAATATTAAAAAAATGAAAAAAAACAGAGGAGTTGTAATAGCATACCCAGCACTACATTTGCCATTGTCAGTTTTTAAATAAGAACCATCAGTGAACCATGATGAAATCAGTGTTACCCAAAGGAATTCCCTATAGATCACCATAAGGGGTCAGAAAGTGGTCTATCAGCATTAAGCAGTCATGAGGGACCTTGCCTATGTACCTCTTTATCCGGCTATTCATCTATATTCTTTATAGTAGCCTTTATAATTAAATGGAAAATGTAAGAAAGTGTTTCTCTGAGTTCTGTGAACTGCTCTAGCAAATTAATAGAACTGAGGAGGGGGGCATGGGAACATTTGATATACGGTTAGGTTGGTCAGTCAGAAACACAAGTGACAGACGACCTGGACTGTGATTGGCTTCTGACATGACGGCAGTCTTATGGGATGGAGCCCTTAACTGGTCAGATCTAATGCTATCTCCAAGTAGATAGTATCAGAATTGAGTTAACTTTGTAGGATACCCAGTCAGTGTGAGCACTGGAAAAATTGGTGGTGTTGGAAAACACTCCGGAAATACCTTCCAAATGCTGAGTATGAACTATTTCAAAAACACAAGTATACATTCATCCAAACTAGAATTTAAATGTGAGGTCAAAATAAATAAATGTTCTGACTTGCAAAGGTCAAAAGTTACCACCCACAGAACCTCTCTGAGATAATTACATGAGAATCATCATAGAAAAATGTTAGATATAAAAAAATGTTAAATATAAGAAAACAGAAAACGTGATATACAAGAAAGGGCAACACACAAATATACAGTTAAGTCTTAATACTATTCATATATAATGCTTTAAAAGAGTGAAGAATGTGGTCATTAAAATCCCTGATGATACTAACATTTAGACATTGGGATAAAGGGATGGGGTAAAAACCAAAGTAAATAAAACCTAAAACTAAGATTAATGCTAAGATTAATTAGTGCTAAGATTAATCCTAGATATTGCTAAAATTATAACTTTCAGATGTTGCTGTAATTAACTATAGATATTGCTAAAAATATAAATTTGTATATAAACAAGCAAACAAACAAAAAGACAGGAATTGGATGTGTAACTTCCAATCTCACTAATAAAAAAGAAATTTAGTAAAAGAAATCCAATCAAACAAAACAAGAAAGGAACAAAAAAATAAAAGGAAAAAAGCAGTGCAAAAGACAAAACATAAGATGGCAGGAGTAAGTTCAAATATATCTGTTATTATAATTTATAAAAGTCTTCTATTAAAAGAATAATTAGATTTTTTAAAAACAAGGTATGATTGAAAAAACTGTACTTACAACAAAATTGCGCTGAAAGTTTGAAAATGATATATTAATCAAATGCTCAGAAAATAAGAACAACTTTGACAATATTATAATCAAGAACAAATAGAATTTACAATTATAATAGAACAGAAAAGAATAATTTTTTATATTGGTCAAATATACACTGTGCCTCTTTCCATCCTTTTATAATCCCCATTCTCAACAAAGAAAACACCAACCTCAGCTTAGAGGCTTCTGCAAGCACTGATAATGCCTCAGCATTTATAACTTTTTGTTTTTAGTACATGTATTTTTATAGTTAAGTTCTATTTGTGGATATTTCACTTTGGCTTTCCAATTACAGTTTTGATGGTTTTCTTTTTAAATAAATTTTTTGAAGTATAAAAAGCAAGTGAATGTAAAACATACCAAGGAAATAATAGCATTTGTGAGACTTCGGTAGGGCAAAATACTCGAAGGTACCATGTAATGCTACACAAATATGACAAAAAACAAAAGATGATGTGGCACAGAATGGTTAGCTGCTCACCAAACCTGCAGATAGAGAGACTGTATTTCCCAGCCTCCTTTCCTCCTTTCCAGAGTCCTGGCCAATTGCATGTGAGTGGAAGTCAAATTTTAATCTCTATCACGCCATCTTCTATTCTCTTCCTCCTCTGATGACTGAACCCAAGGCTCTAGTGAAAGGAAGAATGATAAAACAAAAGGAGTTTGGGAGTTGAATTGTGTTCCCACAGAGGTAACAGCAAATATTGATGCATACTGCCTTGTCATCCAGGAAGATTTCCCTCTAGAAAGTCTTCAGGGCAGTGAACTTTTTCTTTCACTCAACTGGTTGGTAATATGATGGAGAGACACACACACAGAAACACACTCACTCACTCCACACACTTGTGCTTAGTATTCTACTGGTTATATTCCTTGATCCGAGGTTTTTATTATATTATGTATGATAACTAGGTTTCTTCTTTTATCAGCATTTGAATAATCAACAGAATTCATCATATTACTTAAGGGAATATACCTTTTTTTGAGGTTTTTAGCAATGAATTTAATATAGGCAAGGGAAAGCTCTAACTATAAATACATCTCATCTGTTCATTGTAGCAGGCCCATAAGTAGTCTTAGAAAGGATCTGGAAGCTCCTACTTCAAGTTGTGGGTGTATGGCCATAAATTAGTAAAATCACATAAAAAAATTCCAAGGTTAAAGATTTTCATTACTTTAGACTGATCTTTTTCCAGTTAGTACCAAAAAAGCTTCTTACATTATAACGGTGAGAGAATGAATTTCTTTCTTAATATTATTTATGTATGTGTGAATTGTTCTTTTATGTGTATGCGTGTTTAACAGATTTCTAATCATGGGTGACCCATACTCACTATCTATTAAGTTCTTGACTAATATTTTCTGATGTCACTTTCATTTATTCAACAAACATTACTGGGTACAAACCAGTCAGGTGCTGTGAGAAACACTCTTTGCTCTAGACCTGAGGGACCAGGGCTAGGCTCCTATTCTCAGGAAGCTCTA
This sequence comes from Phocoena phocoena, assembly GCF_963924675.1. Taxonomy (NCBI): domain Eukaryota; kingdom Metazoa; phylum Chordata; class Mammalia; order Artiodactyla; family Phocoenidae; genus Phocoena; species Phocoena phocoena. The sequence goes on from NC_089222.1 coordinate 105,795,444, forward strand.
ATAGGGGGGAAAATGGAGAGAGAAAAAAATTCCAGTATAGTACAATAAGTTCACTCTAGTCAAATAAATGAAAATTGAAATATTAGTGAGATAAGTTATTTTTGGCTGGTAAAGATGACTATTACTTTTTAATGTTAGTCAGTGTATGGGAAAAATGGATATCTCATACCATGCTGCGAGAATAAAAATTATAGATTCTGGATACAATTTGGGAATATGCCACAAAAGCCTTAAAATGTGCAAACCTTTGGCCCACAGATTCCATGTCTTTGATTCTGTCATGAAGAAATATTCATGAATGTATGCAACCAACATGCTTCTAGGATATTCATCCAGCATTGCTATTATTAGTAAAAAAAAATTGTAATTAATTTAAATGGCTAATAATCAGTACATTTTTATAAACCAGCCATAGGGTAGAATGCTGCACAGCTTTTAGAAAAAGATGCTGTAGAAGAGGATTTCGACATGAAAAAATTTTCACATTCTATTTTTGTGTTAAATGAAAAAATAAATTACAAATATATCCATCCTTAGGTGTTTACATTTATCTCTGGGTAATAGAGTTGCAGGGATTTTTATTTTCTGGTACATGCACATTTATACTTTCTAACCTGGAAATGTCCCTTGAACAAACAACTGACCATTGGGAAATGGGAGCCTATCAAATCCATTACAAAGAGACTCTGTTATATATGTGCTGCTTTTATGAGTATGAGAGGGGCCCAAGGTATGGTGGTCATATTAATTTAGAATTAAAATCTTGAGGATCTGTATAAAAGGTGTCAATTGTTTCACTTTATGCTTGATAATCTGAAAATCCAGGAATCACTGATACATTTTGGCAGCCTCCCTCTTTACCCAACTGCTATTATGACACACTAGCATATGTATGGTACTTAATAACCCTGGCAAAATGGAATAGTGTGTTTATTGCTTTCTTTTTAAAGAATTTTGTCTACACTTCCAGTGTTACAACAGCTAGAGCTTAATGATAGTGGTCACATAAAGTACATGTTATATCCTTAGGGATGAGAATAGGCTACAGGAAAAGTATGTAAAATTTTTTTAAACTTGCTTCTGTAGTTTGAGAGAGTTGGTTGTCACCTTGACTGAATGAGATTTATCATTTCCTTGGGGTGAGATTTCTTATAATGACTGAATTTCTCTTAGTTATTTATAAAATCAATTAAATGAATAAATGCATTAATTACAAACCTTGGTGTTATAATTTTATCTACTTAAGCGCTATTTATCACCTACATCCTCAATACCAGGCAAGCAGTCTGAGGAAGTTCAGGGAAACTATGTTTGCCAATAGGTTACGATGAAATCTAAAGTTGATTTGCCTTTCATAGGTTCTTTAAGAGAGGTAAATTTTCTACCGGATATCCGAGATGGGGACTAACAAGCTCGTACGTTTCTATGGAAGGAAAATACATTCTATTTTCCACAAGACACTATCTTGTAAACAGTTAAGAGTTAGTGGTCACATTAGGCTAAAGTGACCAGAACTATCTTAGACACAGGAAGGCTCTAACTGGGTAACCAGAGGAAATTCAATCATTTCTATGGTTTGGTATTCTGGATTTGATTAACTTAGCACTGAAAAATAGTTTTTCCTGTACAGCACCGAGAACTCTACTCAGTATTCTGTAATGATCTATATGGGAAAAGAATCTAGAAAAGAGTGGATATATGTATATGTATAACTGATTCATACCTGAAACTAACACAACATTGTAAATCAACTATACACCAATAAAAATTTTTTAAAGATAAAAAGGTTTTCCTTTTCAGTTTTCTAAAAAAATTCCATTAAAAAAAACACCAACACAAAACACATATGCCATCTGTACAACTGAAGAGGATCAATGAGCCCTCAACGTTAGTTCAGGCTCACCTATAAATTACTTGCATGATTTGGACAAGCTCGTACAGACTTCTCTGAGCCTTAGTTTGGTCTATGTGGTTCCCAAAATACTTTTTGGGTTTATAGGCTATCATTTAATGATAATGAGAAAAAGTCTGTCCATGCTGAGATGCTGGTAACGGTATCACATTCAATCTGCTTTAGAAGAACAAAGCGTCTGGAAGTATTTAAACAGTTGGAGGCCAAGAAGGAAAGAGTGGGGACAACAATAAGCATTACGAAATTTCTGCCTTAACTTTGCATTCATATTGGTATACAAACAACTTGGGCATAAATGTAAAAATATCTTAGTGTAGACTAAGATAAGTGGTGATTAAATATAGAGTAGCACAATATAAGGTACTATGTGATAGCTATAGCAGTAGTAATCTGAGAACAGAGAAGAACAAAAAGTTCCTTTCTTTTGGGTACCGAAAAAATATATTGAAGAATATAATTTATAAGCAAGAATTGCTGAATGGTAATTGGGCTGTTTGGTGGATTAAAAATGAACCCCAATTCTTTGACATTCCTCCCATCTAGAAATGAGGGTCTATGTCCCCTCACTTTAAATCATTGTGGGTTCCAGACCTGCTTTTACCATTAGATTGCGGCAGAAACAACACTGTGCCAGTTTCCAGGACCAGAACATAAGAAACTGGTAGTTTCTACTTCCTGTTTCTTGAAAAACTCTTTCTGGGAGCCCTGGGTTGTCCTGTAAGAAATCCAACCACCTTGCAACTGTCATGCTACAAAGGTCACATGTTGATACTCTGGGCAATAGTTCCAGTTGACCTCAGCCTTCTAGACCCTCCTAGAAGTAATAGTAATAGTCACATGAGTGAAAGGTCTTGGACCTTCCAGACCATCCCATTCACCAGTTTATATAACTTGATGATGCCAATCAATCCCACATGGAGAGGAGTCTCTCGGCTAAAACCTGTTCAACTTCTTTACCCACAAAATTGTGAGATACAGCAAAATTGTTTTTTGACACTCCTAAAGCTTGGGGTAAGCTGTTAGGCAGCAATGGGTAACTGAAACAAGATGATAAAAGATTCTTAGAAGTAGGTCTTTTTTCCCTGAAATTTTATTTGGTTTGTGGTATACTGGGGAGACAGTTTATGACATCAGACCTTCTAATCTTGGATCTTCTAATCTTGGATGACTCCTGGAGTGTTACATCTAGAAAGAGAATTACATTACTTCTGTACATCTTTTTGCTCCTTCTCCTTTATATTCTTGGTTGGCTGCCTGCCCATTAGAGGACCGGAATTCCTTTATGTCTGTTGAGTGGTAATCCAAGCTCCATTAGGTAAGATTCAACAACCTCTTATTCTGAACTGGGAATTCCTCCCCAAATATTTCTGCCTTTCATGGTTGATACCATATTGGGATTGGGAGAAATTCCCTATCTATTTTCTATCAACTAGATTTAGATAGAAGAGCCAAGACTTTAGATAGAGATTTTTTGCTACTTACACTAATCCTGTTCACCTCAGGCAAATTACTCAAACTCTCTGAGCACCAGATTTGCTTTTTTTTTTAATAAAATGAGGATAATAATTCCTTCTTTGTTGTGAGGTTGATAGCAAATATACACATACAAAGTATGAAATAAAATTCATATTTCATGAAAAGACAAGAAAAATATTGACAAAAAAATCTCTGCCTTTTGACCTCCTCTCTCCCCCCACTTTGCATTGTGTATCTGCATTATGCATTGACCAAATCTCCCCCACCTGCAGAAATACCTGCTCAACCATAAAGAACAACATTCCCCTAGCATCAACTAGATGACTCCTTAAAGATAACATTCCTTCTTGATCTCGTAAGGGGTCACATGGCACTTAGATCTGGATCATGTAAACTGTCAATAATATGTCATTTGAGGTACAGCCCTCTGTCTCAAACTGTGCCTTGACTGTGTGTCATATAACTGTGCCTTGACTTCTAATGGGCAGAACAGTTCTCAGAGCTTTCTGAGATGCTCTTTCTGGGTTATAATCCTCAAATTTGGCTTGAATAAAATTTTCCATTTCTTTCTTAGATCGACTGACTATTTTTTCATCGACAAAAGTATATTCCATAAAATAACCTGGCTACAAAATATGACATATAGTATAGAATAAATTTGATGATTAGAATAAGTTTTTCCCAGATTCCAGTCCCTGAAACTGCTTCTCTTTCTATTCACTACAATTACCGAATGCTTGCCGTATTTCAGGTTCTGATCTATATACTGGAGATACAAAGATAGATAAGTTACAGCTTCTGGCTTTGTGGAGCTCAGAGATCAAGAAGGAATTTGGAAATTAAATCAGGCAATTAAAATCAGACGGCTCACACCTAAGGAATTGTAAGGGCTCATTTACACATCATGGCAGCTTACAGAACACAAAAAAATGGAAGTTATTAAGATACAGAATGAAACTCAGCGAAAGAGATTATCTACAAGCACAGAGTGAAGCGGGACACAAATCATGTTCTCAGAGTCAGAGAAGAAGTTAAGAACAAGAAAAATAGTGTTAAGTAAAACCTGGGCAACAGAAACCCAAGTGAATTAAATATGCAGAATAACCCTTTAGACAGGCATTTTGTAAAAGGCTTGGTATATGATCCTCTTTTGTTAAAGAGATTTAAAGGAAGGTAAATTTGGACAGTTGGTGCCAGTAGTACAACACTCATTGTCAAACCAGACCATTATACCGTGAGAAACTGAAAGTGAAACTAATGGCAATAAACTCGTAGTAGCCCACCTACTAACATGAATGCATACATATGTATATTTAATCTGTTGGACAGCAGCTCTAAAAGTCACCTAATCTGTACCCTTAGGGACATAAAACAACCCCTGATACATATTCAGCCAGAGGCCTATTATAGGCAACATGAGGAGCATTAGTAGGGAAAACAAAAAGAATAGACAAAGCTCTCACTCAGCCCCATGTGCACCATCCTTCAGGGCCTGCCTCCTGCCTCCTGATCCTTCCTGCTACTTCTCCAGACAAAAGAGTTCAATGAAGGGTATTTAAAGGGGAATGATATGCTGTGATAACATATGTTAACATTTCATTCATTCAAAAGTATTGATTGAGTACCAGCTATATTTCCAGTATACATATTAAATTATATAAATTTTATTTTTTAACACAAATGATTCTTTTAGCAATTGGTTTTCATGAACCAACTTAAGGTCTCTTCCAGCCTTAATACCCAGGGATCCTGGAGCCAAGGAATTTCTTTGGGACAATTATTTTTGCCTAAAGGAAGGTTTTATTCTATCTCCAGTCCAAAATTGATTACCCAACTTAAATATGTCTATTTTTGTACAAAAGCGTGCTTGGCTTAGGACAAAGCTATCATCCGTATTCAAAGCAATGGAAAACACATGAATTTGGTTATTCTGTTCTGAAAGTGTCCAAAACAGAGATAAATTAATATCACTGTTAAAGATCTTTACAGTTAGAAAATGTATACTTTAAAATGTATAAAATATATAATTTATAACATAAGTAAATTAATAGTTAGATCTGACCTAAAAATGCCTTAAGGTACCTTGCCTCCAAAAATGGAATTGAAATATTAAAACTAGAGCTCTAAAGCTAGGATTTTTTTTTTTTTTTTTTTTTTTTAAAGCTAGGATTTTACGATCAGATACTGCAATTCATTATTTATAGGCTATCTTGATATTTGGTTAACTATATATTTTTCCATGGTTTCCAACTTTCCTATTTAGATATAAAAAATTTAGAAAATGTATAAAGATAAAATTGATTCTGACCCTATTTATGGAATGTTTTATTCTGCTAAGTATTTTTAGATTTTTATTTTGATGTTTACTAGAAAAATGTTTCCTCTTAAACTATATGAATAAATGTTAAGAAATCTAGGAATTTCTGCCTGTAACATTTGATACACAGAAAGAAATATATTTTGTTTAGATATCTTTAAGTAGAAGACATTTTCTGAATTTTTTATTTATGAATCATACTTCTGACCTTTTTTCACTGAATGTTATTCATTATTTTAATTAATTCATCTGGAATGACAATACTATATGAAGTTTTAAGTTGGATAAATATTTGAATTCCTTAGGGACTGAGAATATTATGCCCAAACTTTGCTCTCAGAAAAAGAATAAGAAAGCCCAAGGGAAACCAAACCAGAAATCAAATCTCAAGATCTTTCAAAGAGAGGTATGTATTTACCTGATACTAATGAAAGAAAATGATCTCTACATTACATAAAATACAACTTCCATGTCATTTAATTAGTAGTTAATAGTGACATACAAATTTTTTTTAATCTCAGGTACAAATAGTTGCCATTCTCATTTTTTGGATCATGGTACACCATCATTATTGGCACACACTTCTCTTGTTGGGTTTTGTCTTAATTTTACTATTGATATATTTCCTCTTCAGATCCTACTCCAACTTATATCTACACCCCTCCCCCATGGTATATGCCGATGTATTTTATGTCTCAGAACAATTTTGTATCCCTAAAACACGCACTGTTTCTTTTCTATACATACGCTTTTAATTTACACAAATGGTATTGCACTAGGTATTTTTCACTTAGCATGTTTACAAGATCTATCCATGTGGCTTTGATTACATCTAGTTCATTATTTCTGACTACTTCATAGCATACTATAATATGCATCATCACATTTTATCTATCCTTTGTCTCAGTGATGGACAACTAAGTTGCCTTCAAATGCCCACTTTCACAAATAATGCTGAGGTAAACCATCTTGTATCTGTTTCTTTATGGGCCTGTGCAAGATTGCCTCTGGGCATATGACCAAGAGTGGGGTTTATGAGTCATTGGCTACATGCACATTTACTTGTCTATCTTATTTGACTTTCTAAAGAACCAGCTCTTGGTTTTTTGATCTATCCTACCAAATTTTAATTTTTTGTCATTCTCTAGTTTATTGATTCTGCATCTATCTTTATTATTCCCTTCTTCTGCTTCTTCTCTTTTTTCTCTACCTGCTTTACTCTGTTGTTCCTTCTTCACCTTCTTGGGTTGAACTCCTAGGTCATTTGTTTTCAATTGTTCTAGTTTTCTAATAAATACATACAAAACTATAATGTTTCCATTAAGCATGGCTTGAGTAAAGTTCCTTAGACTTGATATACAGTACATTGTCTTTTAGTTCTAAGTATTTTGCAAGTTCCCCCCACCCCGCTATTTTTTGTTTAACAAAAGGTCATTTAGTAGTATGCTATTTAAAATATCCAAAACATGTCTGGTTTTTTTTTAAGGCATTCTTTTAAGCCTAGTTCTACAGATAAGTTGGCTTAATACGTTGGAGTGAGCTAAACATAAACCACTGCTACACTATGGACCTACTCGAGTGTGGCCCTAAGACACGGTAATGAGGGGAAATCCTCCCAGAGAGCTGAGCTTCAAGACTAACACTAGGTCACCGCTTTCAGTAGTCTGAAAGAAGACTGTACATAAGATCTTGAGAAGTGCCATGTGGCTTGGCTGGTGGGTCAGGAGCCTGGGTGAAGCACTGAAAGGTCAGATGAAGGAAGACTGAGGAAGAGACACGTGGATAAATCTTTGGAATGAGCATAGAATAAGGAGGAGAAAATGAACAACAAAGTATACAGGATAACTCATCCAGGGACCCTTACCAGTCTTTGTCCTTGGTCATGGCATTGCTCACAATGGGCCTAAAGAGAGTAGTCATGGTGGTGGAGATGGAGGCTGTATACGGACTCAATAGCTTAGCTCAATAGCGTAGCTTCCTTTTACTGATGCTAACCTAACTACTGCTGCTGCTGAATATCATATCTCCCAGCAGCACAGACTGATACTGAGCCTTAAAATGGTACTGTCTTTCAAGGAGCTCAACCAACAACTCTGCAGCAAACTGGTTGCACTGGACCTCTTTATAGCAAAGGAAGCGTGACAATATTCAGATGACCAGGAACCACCAGTCCTACCATATACTGCATTACCAGAATCTGCCAGTATGATAGAATGTTGAAATAGCCTCTTAACAGGTACAAGCCAAGGCATCAGCTTGTGGATGACCCTCTGTGGCACTGGAGTGTTGCTCTTCAGGATGCGATATATACTTTGAACCAATGGTCATTATATATGTTGCAACGGCCAGCACACATGGGTATAGGAATGAAACAATAGAAATAGAAGTTGTTCCTGGCATCACTCACAATGAACCACTTTGGATGTCTGTCCTTCTATCTGCAAAACTTGGGTTATGCTGGATAACAGGGGACCAGTAAGGTTCTACTGAATCTGAGGCTGTGGCTGCCACCTGGTCACTTTTGACTCCTCAGGTCAATAGGCCAGGAAGCAAATAAGAGTTACTATACAGGAAGGTGTAATTGAGTTACTATCATGAGAAGATAGAGTTACTGCTGCATCATGGGGGCAAAGAGAAGTATGTCTGGAACTTAGGGGATTCACTGGTTTCTTCTTGATGATCATATGTCTGATGATAACAGTGAGAAGGCAACTACAACAACCATGAATTAGTTAGAAAATGGTAAAAAAGGGATCAGACCCCTCAGGGATGAGGGTCTGAATTTTCCTAAAGTGAAGCAACCTAGACTAGTGGAAATGCTAGCCAAGGATGAGTGGACTGACTGTACAATGGCTTCTACAGAAGTAAGACGCTGCACAGCCATCATAGGCTCGCGACCAACTGCAGCAGTGGAGATTGCAGTCTGTCCTATTAGCTTCCTATTGTTAGTATTCCATTTCATTTTATTTAAAAATTGTGACTGTCCACTAAACTGAAGAATAGTGACTAGACAGTGGGGCATAAGTAGATCTGTGCAGTGCAAGGGGAAGATTACAGCAGTTGCCGTTGGTGTTCAACCCAGATCCCCTGTGTGATTATGTTGCCCATACATCCTAATAGCTTCTTACTTCAGGTACAGTGAATCTCAGCCAGAGGTTTTCTCGGATCTCGGGAGGGTGCTTGGCCATATGTGGGGCAGACTGGAATGTCCAGGGAGCTAATGACCATGGGAACAGCCCTTAACCAATGAGGGACTGGAGTTGGTGGGTGAATACCCAGTTTTTTTGCTCTTCGAATGGGGTAAATCTGAGGCCTGCTCGACATCTCCCAGAGGGCCCCCGTGGGATTTAGTTTCATTGTCCAAAGTGATAACTTGTTCCTTAAAATGTTCTGTATTGACTTTCTTCCCTTTGCTGTCTCACTTCTGCATTCCCCTATTGGTGCTTTTTTAAGTCACCATCAAAAATAAAATATTTGCACTCAGATCTTTGGCTCAGGGTCTGACTGGGGAAAATCCAGCCTAAAACAATCAATACCTTAGCCCTCTCTCAGCCCTCTTTCCAGTCTTTCTAGCAGCCTCCAACTGTGTTAACATTACTATTAGTTTATCACAGAATCCTTATTGATGGGTATTTTTCCTTTTTTCCCTCTTTTTAATGTTTTTTCTTTATTTTTTGGCAGTGGTCATATAAGAAACAGTAAATGGTATTAATTGTTCATTTCTCTTCTTTCTGGAGTGCTTCCTCCCAAAGTGTTTTTGATAATGGCTATGTGTGGTAAAACTTCTGAGACCTTGTATACTTGAGAACCTCTTCATCTTACCCTCACATTTGAATGATCACTTAGATATAAAATTCTAATTCAAAGTTCCTTCAGCACTTTCAAATGAGTGCTCTCTTGTCCCCCTGTTTCTGCTGTTGCTGTTGGGAAGCCTGATGTCAGTTTAATTCTTGTTCCATTGTAGGTGTCTTGGTGAAGCTCTCTGAAACCTTTTAGAGTATTTTTTTCTTGTACACACTTTATTTCTACAATAAATAAAAGAGCAAATCGTCCATATGATCTATTGTTAAGATACATATATTACATTTGGCATTTAAAAATGATCTCTCCTTCCATGGAAAAGAATAGTGAGCTCAGAAATAAACCCAAACACTTATGGCCAATTAATCTATGACAAAGGAGGCAAGAATACACAATGGAGAAAAAACAGTCTCTTCAATTAGTGGTTCTGGGAAAACTGGACAGCTACATGGAAAAGAATGAAATTAGAATATTCTCTAACACCATATACAAAAATAAACCAAAAATGGATTAAAGATCTAAATGTAAGACCGGATACCATAAAACTCCTAGAGGAAAACAAAGGCAGAACACTCTCTGACATAAATCACAGCCATATTTTTTTGGATCCATCCCTTAAAGTAAAGGAAATAAAAGCAAAAGCAAACAAATGGGACCTAATTAAACTTAGAAGCTTTTACACAGCAATGGAAACCATCCACAAAACGAAGAAAACTTACTGAATGGGAGAAGATATTTGCAAATGATATGACCAATAAGGGATTAATATTCAACATATATAAACAGCTCATATTATGCAACGTCAAAAACAATCTGATTAAAAACTGGGCAGAAGAACTGAATAAGTATTTTTTCAAAGAGGACACACAGATGGCCAACAGGCATATGAAAAGTTGCTCAACATCACTAATCATCAGGGAAATGCAAATCAAAACCACAATGAGATATCATTCACACCTGTCAGAATGTCTATCATCAAAAAGAACACAAATAGCAAATGTTGGCAAGGATGTGGAGAAAAGGGAACCCTCGTACACTGTTGGTGGGAATGTAAATTGGTTGCAGCCACTGTGAAAAATACTATGGAGGCGTCTCAGAAAACTAAAAATAGAACTACCATATGACCCAGCAATTCTACTCCTGGGTATATATCCAAAAATACAAAAACATTAATTCAAAAAGATACATGCACCACAATGTTCATAGCAGCATTATATACAATTACCAAGGTATGGAAGCAACCTAAGTCCATCAACAGATGAATGGATAAAGATGCGGTATATATACATACATACATATATACAATGGAATACTACTCAGCCATAAAAAAGAATGAAATCTTGCCATTGCTACAACATGGATGGACTTGCAGGGTATTATACTAAATGAAATAAGTCAGGCAGAGAAAGACAAATACTGTATTATATCGCTTATATGTGGAATCTAAAAAATACAACAAACTAGCGAATATAACAAAAAAGAAACAGACTCACAGATATAGAGAACAAACTAGTGGTTACCAGCAGGGAAGGGTGGAGGGGAATTATAGGAGTAAGGGATTAGGAGGTACAAACTATTATGTATAAAATAAGCTACAAAGATATATTGTACAATGCAGGAAATGTAGCCAATGTTTTACAATAACTATAAATGGAGTATAAGCCTTAAAAATTGTGAATCACTATATTGTACACCTGTAACATATATTGCACGTCAACTATACTTCAATAAAAACAAACAAGAAAAACACAAAAAGCAATCTATCCTACCATTAAAGAGAAAGATAGCTTTATGGATCACTATAATTTGATGGGAAATGTGGCAGCCCTGAAGGTGTGCTGTTCAGATCTCCCCTCAAGAGAGAAGCTGCCACTATGGAAAACAGTACAGAGGTTCCTCAGAAAAATAAAAATAGAATTACCTTATGATCCAGCAATCCCACCCCTGGGTATATACCCAGACAAAACTATAATTCAAAAAGATTCATGCACCCCTATGTTCATAGCAGAACTGTTCACAATAGCCAAAACATGGAAACAACCTAAATGTCCATCAGCAGATGAATGAATAAAGAAGATGTGGTACATATATATATGATGAAATTCTACTTAGCCATAAAAAAGAATGAAATAATGCCATTTGCAGCAACATGGATGCAACTAGGGATTATCATACTAAGTGAAGTAAGTCAGAAAGAGAAAGACAAATACCACATGACATCACTTATATGTGGAATCTAAAATATGGCACAAACGGACCTATCTACAAAACAGAAACTGACTCACAGACATAGAGAACAGACTTGTGGTTGCCAAGGGGGAGCGGGGGAGGGAGGAGGGGGGAGGGAGAGGGATGGACTGGGAGTTTGGGGCTGGTAGATGCAAACTATTACATTTGGAATGGACAAACAAGGTCCTACTGTATAGCACAGAGTACTCAATATCCTGTGATAAACCATAATGGAAAAGAATATATAAAAAGAATGTACATATGTGTATAACTGAGTCACTTTGCTGTACAGCAGAGGGTGGCACAACATTGTAAATCAACTATACTTCAATTAAAAAAATATTAGAAAAAAAAGGAGAGAGAAGCTGCCATGAGTACCGTGAGCTGACAGCCTCCAACTGCAGTGCCTTCAGGTTATACCCCAGGGTTCAAATCAAGGCCAAGCTGTCTTCAAGCAGCTCCCTGGAGAGACAGCACAGCACGCTCTTGGAGGATGGAAGTCTCCTCCCAATTAGAAACTATGGGCAGTCTTTGCACCAGCGTTCCCCACTGGGCTGAGACTTTCTCAGAGCTGCAGCATGGTCTGAGGCTCTTCCTCCCCAGTCTTTCGTCCTTACCCTTTCACTTTCACAAGTGTCAGACTTGTGCTGTGGATTGTAGGCTTTCTCTGACCACTTTTGCTCTCTCTGCTCTTGATCTTGCGCTGGTGCTATCTCTACTGCAACTCTTGCATTTCTAACTCCATCTTGGTGTCTGCTTCCGGGACAACACAGACAGGAGAAAATGAGTGTGTGTGTATGGTATTTAGTTAACTAGAAAGCCCAGCCCAGAAGACTTGCAATCTGATTATTTTCCATATGCTGCCGCGGGACATATACTACTGTTACCCAGCATGCTCTGCTTTCCTTATTCCTTTCCCATCAAGGCCTGCAGTGAAATGAATCTTGAGCTTTCAAAACAGATCTATTTTTATTATAGATCAATAGATTCTTTTTATTATAGCCTTCCCTCGCTTGAGATAAGGTATTTTATATTTATAGTATAAAAAGAATGCAAATGCTTACTATTATCTCTTTAACCCATTTGTAGTTTACCAAACGGACTCATTTGGTAGATCATAGTAGATCACAGCTTGGATACTGGTTTGACAGTACCAATTTGGTCATTTCTGTTTACTTTTTTGGCTTTAAGAAATCTCTGAGTGGTTTCTGACTCATTTAGAGTTATTTTTTCCATTTTTCAATGTGTTCCTACTTTACGAAACACTAAAACTGAAGAATTCAGATACGAGTAATTCACAATATCCTTATGGATTGTATAAGCAAGTTATAAAGAAGACTGAAAATATAAAGATAAGAATTGTTTTTAAAAACCTGATGAATTTTGGAAACCCTTTTTACAAATACAATTTCAACATGTTTATTTCTATATTAAAGTATATTGACTTGGTAAAACATAAAGGACCTCTCTAACTGCACTCTTAGTTCAGCTGTTAAAACACCAAATTTGTTAAAACACCAAGAAATTTATAGCTACTCCTCTATCTCAATCAATTCAAGTCACTGAAGTTTATAGTAGAAAGATTATATTTCTCTAGTCTGAAGGCTTTGTCCAATTACAGATACTTAACCTGCCAGTAAGTAAATCGGAGACATTTTATGAAAAACATGTGGTTTGTACTGGTGTGACTATGATTATTTACATTTCAGTTTTTACCATGTATTAATCTGCATACTGGCTTTTTTGCTCTGTGGTTAGCATCAAATGTTTGGCACCAGGGTACTTATATAAAATAGACTACCGCGGTGGTATTTTTCTGAGTTCACTGTTTATTTTTTGTGTCCACAAAACCCACAGGGCTACTAGGTGTCACATGACAGCTGCATTGCAGCAAATTTTTGCTTAAAGCCACGCTTACTTTTGCCCCAGTGTAGTGGATTTTTACTGTATGTATTCCAAGGCTTGTCCTTGGAAGAAAAATGCCTGGCATATCACAGGCACTTTTCTGGGATTTTTTTTTTTTGAAATTGTAAATGTGGAATTTAATTTTAGTGTAATAAAGACAAAAAAAAAAAACAGCAGCTGACTTGTCACCTTGCATAGTAATTTTGACATAAAAAGTTTAAACTTATCTTGCCAACATTTTCTTCATTACACATAGCCGTAAAAAAGATGTCAGAAATCTGTGGGATGTATTTTATAAATAAACAAGGTAAGAACACAAACTGTTAAATTTCTGGTGCAGGAGTTAATCCTGTATTAAAGGGGCTCGAGCTATTAGTAATAAAATAGAAAATGTAAGAGACCACTTGATAAGAGTAAGAAAATAAAAATTTTTAGTATCTGAAAATGTACTAGGGATACAGTGGTAAACAAAGTCCGTGCTCTCATTAGACATATTCTAGAGGAGACAGACAATAAGCAAATATATAAAAAATTGAATGTCAGATAATGAAAGGAGCTATTATTAATAAACCATGTATTCAGAGAGGAACTATTTCAAGTAACTTAAAACAAACAAACAAAAAACCAGCTGGTCTTTGAAGAAATGGCTGATTCCAGATCTTGGGCAGTAACAGTACAGGATAACCTTAGAATATCTTCTTATACCAGAAAGTAAGAGTTATTAAAGACTACACAACATCAAAAGGTCTCAGAAGCCAACTTGAAGAAACTCTTTATCAGCCCAGATTCAAATAAGAGAAGAGCCACAATAATTATTATGGGAATAAAAGGGTTTGTTGTAAGAATCTGAATTCACATCAGTGTGGAAAAGCTGAGAAAGCATCCAGAGGATCACATCACTAATGTCTTTAGCATGAAGTTTGGATCAGTTCGAAAAGCAAGAATTCTAGAAGAGTTTGGGAAGCTGTCACTCAACCTACAGTGACTTTGAAGTGGGAGCTCATGGACGGGTCTGTGAAGCCAATGAACCTGGTCACAGCAAACTCCTGAGAATAATGGCTTCTCTCTTCACTTACAACTTTCAAATTTTGCATGAGTTCCTGTCATTGACAAACTCTGACCCAAACCCACATAGGAAAGGGGAATCTGGGAAATGTAGCTTCCAGACTGAGAGGATGTAGCAGGGGTTCCAAGTAAACAGTGGCTCCTACTGCCCTAGTATGGACAATTTGAATGCTAGCAATAAGAATAACTACAATTGACTAAAATACATCAAATAGGATTAAATCCATGAGTTAATAATAATCCTAAGATTGACTGCCCAAACAGCCTCAATTATTTCCTTCCCTGTATCTCTGCCCCTTACCACATGACTGCAGTTCCTCTCATCAGAAGGTAGTGTATTTTTCCCCATCCCTTGAATCTGGACTGGCCCTCTAGCTCTCTTTGACCAATAGAATGCAGCAGAAAGGACAGTGTGCCAGTTCTGAGTCTGGTCCTCAAGAAGCCTTACATGCTTCTGCTTGCTCTCTTACACAGTTGTGCTTTCTCATTCTTGCCACCCTCCTACCACATTGTGAAAAAGTCCAAGCTAGCCTGCTGGCCAATGAGACATTACGTGAAACAGAATTAAGTCATCTCAGCTGAGGTCATTCTATACCAGCCAGCCACCTGCTGACCAACAAAGCTCAGCCTGGAGAAGCTGGACTGCCCAGATTATGTTTCATGCCTATTTTTAAAACAGTTTTATTGAACTATAACAGACATACAATAAACTGGACGTATTTAACCTGTATAACTTGATAAGTTGTGACATATGTGTGCACACATAAAACCATCACTGTGATGATTTGACAGATGTATCCCCATCATCCCCACTTAATTCTATTGTGATCAGAGAACGAATGTTGTATGACTTTAATCCTTTTGAATTACGTGAGACTTGTTTTATGGCTCAGAATATGGTCTTTCTTGGTACATGTACCAGGTGCACTTGAAAACAATGTCTTCTGCTATTGCTGAATGGAGTGGTCTATAATGTCTATTAGGTCAAAGTGGTTGTTCTCTTCTAATCTCTGTCATGCATCAGTAGACTCTTCTTTAAAGAGAAACATAGTAAACATTTTAGGCTTTGCTGGCCATAGAATCTTTGGCACCATTATGCAACTCTTAAGGTGGAAGTTAAAGTGATTTATTTCAGATCTTTTTTTTTCTTTTATTGGCACTTAGTGCTATAACTTTCCCTCTAAGTAATGCTTTAGTGGTGTTTCACAAAGTTTGATGCGTTGGTTTTTATTTTCATTCTGTACAAAATATTGGCACCTAGTGCTATAAATTTCCCCCTAAATACTACTATTCTGTTACAATGTGAAAACAGCCATAAATATCTACTGTTGTGATGTGAAAGAAGCCATGGACAATACATATAAGTGAAAAAACCTGTCTTTAACCTAATAAAAAGTTATTTACAAAAACAGGTGGAACAGGGAGAGGATGGATTTAGCTCTCAGGCCATAGATTCCTGAAATCTAAGAACAATTACTGATTTTCCATCTACTTGTTCTAACAATTATTGAGATAACGGTATTGAACTCTCTAAGTATACTTGCGGACTTGCCCATTTCTCCTTATAGTTCTATAAATTTTTGCTTCATGTATTTTGAAGCTCTGTTATTAGGTGAATAAACATTTAGGAATGCTTTGTCCTTTTGATAAATTGACAATTTTATCATTGTGAAATGACATTCTTTGCCCTGGTAAAATTCTTTGATCTGAAATCTACTTTGTATAATATTAACATAGCCATTCCAAGCTTCTTTGATTATTAATAGCAGGATGTATCTATTTCCATTCTTATACTTTTAGCCTATTTGTATCTTTATATCTGAAGTGTGTTTTTTATTGGCAGCATACCAGTTGGGTCCTGATTTTCTAAAACAATTTGACAGTTTTCTCCTTTTAATTGGGATATTTAGACAATTTGCATTTAATGTGATTAGTATGAGATTTTACAGCATCATCTTGCTTTTTTCCACTTTATTCATCTGTTTTTTCTCCTTTTTCCATCTTTTTCTTCCTTCATTTAAGTAAATATTTTATATAATTTTATTTTATTTCCATTGTTTCCTTATTATCTGTAATGTATTGTTTTGTTATATTCATGGTTGCTTTAAGTTTTATAGTATATACATTTATTTTCACAGTCTATCTTCAAATATAGCAAGAGAACTTTACAATAGTACATACTTCCTTTTCTCCTCTCCTGACCTTTTTGCTATTGTGGTCATTATGGTTTTTGTTATATAGTTTTTGTGTTATAAACTCCACACTACATTGTTACTATTTTTGTTTAAATAACCAATTATCTTTTAAAATATTTAAATAATAAAGAAACACACATTTATTTATCTATGAATTTACCATTTCTGGAATTATTCATTCCTTGGTATTGATAATATTTCCATCATTTTTCTTCTAACTGAAGGATTTCCTTGAATATCTCTTACAGTGTGGGTATATTGGACATCTTTCAGCTTTTATATGTCTGAAGAGGTCTTTATTTTACCTTCATCTTTGAAACATTTTTCACTGGGTATAGAATTGACACTTTTTCTTCAGTGCTTGCTCCATTGTTTTCTTACTTGCATTGTTTCTGACAAGAAATTTGCTGTCATCTGTATGTATTGTGTATTTGTGTAGTTTTTCATCTAGTTGCTTTTAAGATTACCCTGGTTTTGAGCAATTTCATTATGATTTGCCTTGGTATATTTTTATTCATGATTCTTGTGCTTAAGATTTGTTGAGCTTCCTGGATTTGTGCCTTTATAGCTTTCATTTAATCTGGAAAACTTTAGCTGTATTTCTTCAAGTAATTTTTCTGTCTCCTTCTCTCTGTCTCCTCTCTTTCATGGACTACAAATATGTGTAGATTAGTCTGCTTCAATTGTGCTGCAACTCACAGCTTTGTTCATTCAAAAAAAAAAATCCCCTCTTTCCTGTGTGCTTTATTTTGAATAGTTCTCTTGCTGTATCTTCAAGTTAATTAATCCTTAATCTTTTCTTTTAGAATCTCTAACCTGCCATTACTCACAGTCAACATTTTCATTTCACACATTGCAGTTTTAATCTTTAAAAGTTTGGTTTGGGTCTTTTTAACATCTTTCATGTCTCTACTTAACTTTCTGAATGTATGAAATACAGTTATAATAAATTTTTAATGTTCTTGTTCACTAATTCTAACAGGTACGTCCATTCTGGATGGGTTTTAAATAGCTTATATCCTCATAATAATGGGTCTTATTCTCCTACTTCTTTCCATGCCTAATAATACTGTACTGGATGCCAAACAATGTAAATTTTACCTTGTGGGTATTGGATATTTTCTGCATTCCTATAAGGATTCTTAAACTTTGTTCTGGGTTACAGTTATGTGACCTGAAAATGGTTTGACCTTTCAGACTCTTGAATTTAAGATTCTTAGGTGAGATCAGCTCAGTGCTTAGTCCAGAGCTACGTAATCTCTACTCTTGAGGTAAGGCCCTTCCATGTACAGTTCCTAATGTTTTATAAATCATGGGTTTTCTTAGGCTGGCTGGTGGGAACAAGCACTTTGTGGCCCTGTGTGAGTGCTGGGCACTGTTGCCTCTAATCTTTTCTTTTGGTTCTTCCTTCAACCTCAGGGAGTTTCCTCACATGCATATACTGATCAGTATTAAGCTGATACTTGAGGATGTACCTATGCTTATCTCCACAGTTCTCTTGATGAACACTTCTCTCTTCTCTGGTACTACGTCCTGAGAACTCTAGTTTCTTTGGACTCGCTAAAATCTTAGCTGCATCTCCTCATTCCAGGAGTACGCTGGGATCTGCCTCAGTTTCCCCCCCCTTTGCTGTGGCCTCTAAATTCCCCCAAGTTAGTACAGTGGGGCATTCACTGAACTTACCTTGTTTGCTTCATGTCTCTCAGAGATAATTGTCCTTTGTTGTCTAATGTCCAATGTCTTATAAATTGTTGTTTCATATATTTTGTATTTTTAAAAACTTATTTTAGGCAGAAGAATATTGTGGAGAAACAAGAAATTGTTTCTCCATCTTGCTGAGAATCAAAAGTGCTTTATTGTTTTAAGCTATTGAGTTTGTAGGGGTGGGGAATGGGGGAGTTTCTTTTAGCAAACTGAGATAAATAACAACACGAACTGGTAACTGCTGCAGGATGCTAAGGAACTCATTATTTTGAAACTTAATTTTAAACAAGAGAATCAATCAAGCATTTATCCCATCTTTGCTATATGAACTCTATTGCTGGGTAACTAAAAAACTGATGAGGGGAAGTTTTTCTTTATAGCAGTAGTCTAGTTAATAAACTAAGGTAGAACAACAGAATTGAAATTTATCATTTTGCAACTCCTAATGCATTAATGGATCAAGTCAATACCAACCAATTTCTGCCTACGTCACAAAAGCATATAGTATACTTTCTGTTGGAAGAACACCACAACCCCTATGAAGCAGTTTCACCAAGAAAACCTCATATGATCCAACCATCACTTCACAGGAAATACAGAAGGAAAATACAAGAGGAAAGTAGTAATGAAACTCATCAGCAAAATCCAGAATGGGAAACTATACAGGACAAATGATGGAGTTTTTTTTTCAATAAATAGACTGCAGAGGGAAAAATATGGACAGAGAGAGAAGGAACTTACGGATTAAAAGAGAATTAAGAAACTTATCGGGCTTCCCTGGTGGTGCAATGGTTGAGAGTCCGCCTGCTGGTGCAGGGGACACGGGTTTGTGCCCTGGTCCAGGAAGATCCCACATGCCACGGAGCGGCTGGGCCCGTGAACCGTGGCCGCTGAGCCTGTGCGTCCGGAGCCTGTGCTCCACAATGGAAGAGGCCACAACAGAGAGACGCCCGCGTACCGCAAAAAAAAAAAAAAAAAAGAAACTTATCAACAAATCAGTAATATATCTTATTTAAATACTGATTCAAACAAGGCAGAAAACGATATTAATGAGTAAACTGGTCATTTAAACACTATTTACCATATTAAAGAATTATTATATTTTTCCCAGTTCTATTGAGAAATGATTGACATACAACACTGTATAAGTTTAAGGCGTTCAACATGATGGTTAGATTTACATATATTGTGAAATGATGACCACAATAGGTTCAGCTAACATCCATCTACTCATGGATGTAATAAAAGGAAAAGATAGAAGAAAAGAAAAAAAGAAAAAAATTCTCCTTATAGAACTATCAG
This sequence comes from Phocoena phocoena, assembly GCF_963924675.1. Taxonomy (NCBI): domain Eukaryota; kingdom Metazoa; phylum Chordata; class Mammalia; order Artiodactyla; family Phocoenidae; genus Phocoena; species Phocoena phocoena. Next base: position 105,815,350 of record NC_089222.1, read on the forward strand.
GATTTACTCTTGTAATGACTTTCTTATATATCATACAGCAGTGTTAAGTATAGCCATCATGTTCATTACATTGCTAGTACTTATTTATCTTATAAATGGAAGTTTGTATTTTTGACCACCTTCCTCCAATTTACCCTCCCCCCACCCTCTGCCTTTAGTAACCACAAGTCAGATCTCTTTTTCTATGAGTTTGGTTTTCTCTCTCTTGCTCTCTCTTTTTCTTTTCTTTTTTAGATTCCACCCATAAGTGAGATAATACAGTATTTGTCTTTCACTGTATGACTTATTTCACTTAGCATAATGTCTTCACTATCCATCCATGTTGTTGCAAAAGGTATGATTTCCTCTTTGTTATGGCTGAATAATATTCCATTGTATATATACCAAGACTTATTATCTTGTTTTCAGTTATGATAATGGTATTATGATTAACAAAAAATTTCCTTATTTTATAGGGATACATATGAAGTATTTATGGATAAAAAGATATGATGTCTGGGCACTACTTCAAGATAGCATAGGAGGGGAAAGTTGGTGTGGAACTAGGTAAAACAAGTTTGCCCATGAATTAGGTAATTTTTGAATTACCTGTTTACTTTCCTATATCCGGAATTTTCTAAAATAAACATAAAAAGAGGACAACATAGGGAAAGGCGACACCATGACAGTAAGCAATGTTTTATTGGGGGGAATCAGGAAAGGCTTCTCTTTCGAGAGAAGACTTTTGATCAGGAGACTTTTGAGAAGAGGCTTGATGGAAATAAAGTAGCAAAATGAGGATTAAAATAAGTAAATCTATAGGATTTTTCAGTTAGGAAGCCACCTTTACAATGTTGAGTGGAGTGCAGGGCATGAAATTTGAGTGCAAAGGGCTGAAAATGAGTAAGAGGAGACAGTGTTATTCTTTCCAGTAGTTCACTGCAAAGGGCAGACAGGAGAGACAGCGACAGGGGAGAACATGCATATCTGAAACAATACAAGACCTGATGGGTCTCTGCTTAGAATTACCATCTGACTCTTAGCTCCCTTCCTGGGGCCACTTTTTCTGATCCTGTTTTCTTTTAGCTTCAGGTAGTTTTTTCCCCGCCTAGCTGTCCTCTTTGGCCCTGCACAATTCCTTTAGGGAACTGCCTTTAAGCCCCACGTCACAAATCAGGTACCACAAAGAGGCGACTGCCGGAATTCTTGTGCTGATGGAGGCTTTTATTTCTTCAGCTTTTGCACAAAGTGATTCTTCAATTGCTTCCTCCTTCAGTCTGTTCTCCGCTATCCTGACTTCGGCCTTCATTGTTCACTTTCCATTTTCAACCTTGCCTCATCTTTTAGACTAGATTTTCAGCATTGTCTTCTTACCCATATTCTTATCTACCTGTTTTCCAAGAATTAGGTCCTTTCTGTACACTGCTTTGGGCTGCCTATCTCAATCCAGCCCCAGGAGATGTGGTGTTTCCTGAAGATACAGCAGAGGAAACCACAGGTTAGGTTGTTAACCTACAGTTCTGGATCACCTCCATGGCCATCTTTCATGTCCAAATTAAAGTCCTCCATGGCTAGCCAACGTGGCACTAGAGGTAGAACATTACTCCAATAACTGGAATCCCTGGGCTCTTTAACCATTAACAGAGACCAGGGCAGAATTGCTGGCTCTACATTCAGAGGCCCAACCCCCAAGGCTCTGAGAGCCCTCCAAGTTCTGCTGCCAGTTTTCCCAGCGGTTCAGTCCTGCTGCTAACTTCTGTGTGATAACATGGGAAGCGTGCATAACGCACTTTTGTTGAATAATGGTGTATTATGATGGCTATCATGACAAAAGCTCTTGGGCTCTAGTGTCAACTGAAATCTAAATTAGCTGCTGCTTTTCAACGAATGCCAGTTATATGTGAAAGATTGACTGGCAGACAAACCCTGATTATCCAGACATGGGCCTCTGGCAGGTATTTTCTCATAAATGAGCTTGTCACTTCAAGTGAATCAACTGACAGTATTCGTTGCCAATGAAAACTTCCAAGTTTTCAAGCAAGCGAGAGCATCTTACACATATGAGGTTTGTTTTAGTACTTTTCCTACTTAACTTTTCTCCACAATTATCCAAACTGAAGGCCAGAAAACTGCTTTTGATTAAGTGGTCTTCCCACATGGTGTTCAGTATTTGAGACAATTCACTTGTGTAATTTTGTGTGTGTGTGTGATAAAGGAGCTATTTCCTGTAAAATCTGATTTCAGTGCTGAGAACTACACTTCTAAAATGTGATTTAGCAATTTTATTATCTTACCAGTAAGGGGCAGCAAACAACAATGTTTGTTTGAAATACTAAGCTAAATTAATCTGGAATCCGTCCTTTTATTTTTTGCTTCATGAACACATCTCTGACCCCTTTCCCACTCTTTCTAGTGATGCTAAGCTAGAGAAATTGATGATGAAAGGGTCATCTAAAAGAGAAGACAGTAAACTGTAACATTTAAAATATAATACTAAGAAAAGATAAAATCTGCCAGACTTTGTGTTGACAAATGGTGAATCTCTTATAATTTCCAAGTTGGGTCCTAGGAACTGCCACACACCCAGTTAAGTATCCACAAAACTTATTCACAGGCCATTAACGAGAAGGAAAAGGTGAAAGCAATATTTTGCCTTAATTCTGCATTTCTCACAAAAGACTGTTTCTCATCTGAGCTTTAGTCATCTAGTTAAGAAATTATTTCATTTTAATCATTATTTATTAAGCATGTACCATAAGCCAGCAACCATTCTAGGCAGTGGAGACAAATGATAAGCAAAACTGATACAACACCTGTCCTCCTGCTGCTTTCTTTTGAGCTGGGGAAAGTTATTCAGACTAAGAGAGGGGCTAAAGGTAGACAAGAAAAGGAGACACTCTGAACACCAAGTGTGAACAGAGAGTAAGATGCTAGTGAAGGATGCACAAGTGCCAAGTCCTAGTGCTGGAGTGATTTCTTCAGAACATTCTTTTGAATCTTTCACTCTGTTTCAGTGAATCTTCCACTTTTTTTTTTTTTTTTTTCGGTACGCGGGCCTCTCACTGTTGTGGCCTTTCCCATTGCGGAGCACAGGCTCCGGACGCGCAGGCTCAGCGGCCATGGCTCACAGGCCTAGCCGCTCCGCGGCATGTGGGATCCTCCCGGACCGGAGCACGAACCCATGTCCCCTGCATCGGCAGGTGGACTCTCAACCACTGTGCCACCAGGGAAGCCCTGAATCTTTCACTTTAAAAAAAAATTTTTATTGGAGGAGAGTTGCTTTACAATGTTGTGTCAATGTTGTGTTAGTTTCAGGTGAACAGCAAAGTGAATCAGTTATACATATACATATATCCACTCTTTTTTAGATTCTTTTCCCATATAAGGTCATTAAATCTTTCACTTTCTTTCAAAACCTTCACTTGAATCTTTCCAATCACAAATGCTGGTATGAAAAAAATGTAACTTTATTTTTCTTATATCTGGATGAGATCTCTATCTTAAGACCCCATTCTTCTGAAGGATAAAGCTTAATTATTTCCAATAAATTCTATTGCTCCAGGGATTTCTGAGTATTTCATGCTTTATTCAAATTCAGAATCTGCCCTCCACACCCTTCTTTCTTCCTGTGTTTGGGAAAGTACATTACTTCTCTTGTTCAGTCTGTCTCAATGCTGTGTTGCAATCTTTGAAATGTAACTCATGTTATAAGGTACTCAAGCGTTCTTTCTCCATGCTGGCATCAATATCAAGATGTGACTGCAACCGAGATGTGATCTTCCGTAATGTCTTCTTGTGCCCCTAGGGCCCTTGCAGGACAGATGCTTCTTTCTCTCTCTCCCTCACTTCTACATCTGGGGTCTTTGGGGGGAATTCTCATGCCACCACAGGCCATAAGATGCTCACTGGGCCTGTGTCAGCCTTATTTCTGCCCCCATACCCTATTAACTACGTTTGAGAGATTGCTACTGTACCCTTCTAGAGTAGCTGATTCTGTGGGAACTCTTAGATGCTCAGGGTCCTAGTGGAAAGTAGGTGCAGAAACCCGTCACTTTCAGAGTCCCCTCAATACATTCTGGATTTTCTACTATCTACCCACATACTTTGTGCCTTAATCATTGGAGAGGCTGAATGAGACAAATATTGTTTTTAATTCCTTCTATGTTTTACTTGCATCAAGGTTTCTGAATTTGAAAGCCAATATTTAGCATTTATTCCAGAGAAATTTCCTTAAATGAGGGAGGGTCAACTAATAAAAGAAGATGCAGGGAAAAAAAGTAACAAGCAATGTTTCACATGTGGACCCATAGGTTGAACTACACTGTGATTTAAGAATCAAACCCAAATCAACACTTAACTTCTACCTCAAGCATATTTCTCTTTTCCTTTTAATGCTGAACTCCTCAAAAGAGGTCTCCATTTCTCAGTCATCTAACAAGTAGTAGTTCCCAGTCACATGGCATCTATGCAGCAGAAATAGAAATACTTTTAAGATTTCATGAGCTTTCTTGCTTCAAGTTCACGAATATATATCTGTACTGAAATATAGGGGGTTTTGCGTTTTCCGCAATTTCAGTATTATCTGTAAGTTTTAAGTCAGCCTGCAGAGGGCAGCAAATAGTAGTGCAAATCCCTGTGCTTTAAACTTCCGGATTGTAGTAGCGGTTGATGAGGAATAAAGCATAAATATGAGTTCACATTATCTAAAGTCAGCACTGAAAGTTTTTATTAATGTCAGGGAGATTTTAGTGGCTTTTTTGTTTAAGTAAAAATAAGTGCTGGGCTGCTTGTTAGTGAAAAAGAAGCAGTCAAATCGGTTTTGGTAGGACTTTATTCCTCTGGTACTTCTAGATCTTTCTTCCAGACAACCAGGACCTGCTCACTGCCTCTAGATACTGAGAACGCTGGCTCTCTCAGTGGGTTATCACATATGCCAGGCACTCAGAATTATGCCCCCTCCAACAAAAATAATTATCTTGTAATTCTACCTGTGTTTTCTTCTATGGGTAGTGATAATTTATATAGAATAACTACTCTTATATGCGCACTATCCTTAACAGATATATATTTTAAAACCTAAGTATCTAAAATAAAGCTGTTCATAAAAAGAATAAATTTTATTGCAGGATGGTATTTTAAAGTAAGTTTTACTTGCCTAAGAAGACAGGTATGAAGCAAGATTCCCCAATACCTAAGTCAGTGATCAAATAAATAACTACAAAAACCTACAAAAGGGGGGAGGGTAAAACTTACCAGCAGCAACAAAATAAAGGGTCACAACATAATGCCATAAAGAAATGGGGTCAAAGAAAGACATAGAAAATACTGTCACATTGCATTACACCTAAACTTGCCTTCATCTCCCAGAAGAATTATCATGAAAAATGAGTCTAGAGTATTAGGAAAGTTCTCACTAATGTCATCTAATTTAGAAATATGTGGACTGAGGAGTTAAGTAGGTATCCCTGAGAAAAATGAAGGAAAGAGCCACAAAAATACAACCCTAGCTTCAGAATTCATCAGCGAAAAGAAGGGCCAATTGGCTTAATAGTATCTTTAATGGTACTGTGCAATGTTGGAATGACAGCCAACCCAAGAATCCACTCATGACAGAAGCTCACAGAAGAACTCAGATGCCAGATCTACAGCAAGGGTAACACTCCTCCACAGCAAGTCTCCACCCCTGCCATCTCCACACGCTCGGCCTACACCTCTGCCATCTCCACATGCTCATAAGCTTGAAAGAAAGATCAGCTGGTTATAGGTAAGATGAGAAGTGATTCAAAGAAGATCCATATTATGTTGAATTGTAGCAGTACCTGATGATAAATGTGACCAAGGTAAAACTAAATCACATGGCAATTACGGAACTATGATAGAGCAAAAATGAAGATGGAAGGAAGGGAGGGAGGGAGGGAGGGAGGGAGGGAGGGAGGGAGGGAGGGAGGGAGGGAATACAGAGGAAGGAAGAAAACAAGGAAAAAAGGAAGAGAGACTTATAGTTCATAACAGGCAAAAGTCTGGAAGTTAGCATAACTCAAACTACAGAGGCAGAGTCCCCAAGTGTTTTATGCTATACAATAACATAATGTCAAAGTAATAAGTAAGTAATAAAAGAAGAGCTAAAAACCAAGATGATTAGAATTAAAAGGGTAAAAGGAGATTCAGAGATAAGAAAACAATCTGAGCCATAATTGTAGATGTAACAAATAAACTGTAATACCAGAAACACCAAGGGAAAAAATAAATTATAATAAAACGGAATAAAGGCTTGAGATAACTGTAAAGGGTACAGAAGAAAAAGCAAGTTTAAGGCAACTTTACTTCCATTACTGGTAACATGGTTAACTAAGTACCAGGACTGACCCTAATTGCTGAAAACAACTAAAACTGCTGAGCAAAAATATTTTTAAAAATCTTAAATGCGTGCAAATGCTACCGAAAAAAGTTAATACTACTTAGACTAAAAATAAGTTAACGGCAGGAACTCCAAGAGGTAAGCAAAGCACTGAGGTTGTTTTTTGCCTTAATGGCATTTGCTGAGCTCAGATGATCTCAAGCATTAATTTTTAAGGTTTCAGGGATGGGAGACAAAGCCCACACCCCACTCAAGTAGGGATTATATTAGGAGACCCCTTTCAAATGAAACTGGACCCCAAAGTGTTATACTCCCAGTTTAAGAATGAACTAGAAATACACACTGACACCAATCTAGAACTGAAAAGAAAGAAAGAGAGAAAGAAAGAAAGAAAGAAAGAAAGAAAGAAAGAAAGAAAAAGAAAATTGCCCATCTTGAAACATGAACATTGAATCTTGATTCTGATTGGAGGTAGAAAAGGATTTCTCCTGAAAATTCATAACCACAATCTGGCTTCCATTTGTGTCCTGAACACACATCACATGATATTATGACACACACACACACACACACACACACAAAAGCAAACCTCTCAAATCAACAGTTTAGTTTAAATTAATACAACACTGATAATGACCACAGGTGTCTCACAGTAACAAATGCTAATCCTCCCATGGAGGAATCCACCTTCATCCCAGGCCTCAAAGAATTTCCACAGAGAAAGTTCAAATAAAATGAGAACTCAACGTAAAAAGAAAAACAAAGTCAATGAACACATAGGGAAACAAGGCACCATGCATGAGAGCTAGCACAAACAACATTAAACCTCAGGAGTCTTCAGATACAGGAATTGTCAGAGAGAAAAAAGAAAAAATAAAAAAATTTGTTTAAAATATCTTAAAATATAAAAAGGCATGAAAATCATGAGTAAAGAATACACAGATGTGTAAAAACCCAACACTTCTAGATATGAAAAATTAATAGAAACTTAAAACTCAATGGATGGTTTATACCAAATTGTCTGTAATTGAAGTCCAGAGATACAAAGCAGTAGAAAAATGTGAAAGAGAAATGAAGGACAGAATAAGATGGTCTAACATATATCGAATTGGAATTCCAGAAGGAGAAGAATGAGAGAGAGTGAAAGAGAGACAGAGAGAGAGAGACAGAGAGAGCAGGAGAAGGCAAGGAAGAGTGAGCATGGGGTAGGGGCTATATCTGCAGATACGGATTGAGAACTTTTCACAATTGGTGAAAGAATATAAGCATTAGAAGCAGGAACTCCAATGAACCCCAAGGAGGACAACTTAAATCCAAATTTAAGATCCACCATAGTTAAACTGCAGATCCCTTACAGAAAAAAAAAGAAAGGAAGAGGAAAAAAATTCTTTAAAGTTCTATGACAGTTTTTGCAGAAGAGGAAATTCATTCAAATCTCATTCTCTGCCTTATCACTAAGAAATACTTTGTCTTATTCTTTCCACAAATACTTGGAAAAGTATATAGAGAAACCCATGCTATAAATCCTGTTCCTGAATATGGATTTTTTTTTTTTGTCAATTGGAACAGTTCTATTTTAATTGACACCTGTGAGATCTTTTAAGACCAGTGTCAAGACGTAGTATGAGCATCTATATCTTCAAGCAGGCTAACCTGGTATTCCAATTGTGCCGTTATCGCAAAGTTAAATTCAGCTGAGTTAAGTTGACAAAGTACAAGACAAAGTTTGCTCTAAAGACTCATCACGGGGATCCACTGCCGTGGCAAAATCGTTACCAGCAAGCTGAGTAGTCTGAAGTAAAGTCGCCCGTCTCTAAACAGTCAAATTAATTCTGCACGAACCCAGCTGCTGACGCGGAGCACAGAGGTCAGCGTACTCACAGAACCCACGGGCTCCTGTGACTGCGCATGCTCCAAACTCCAAGCTCGCTATCTTCTCGGAATGAAGCCAATCCCCCAAGCGAACGCAAGGGGGCGGGTGTGGCTGCGGGCTCGGCTCTGCAGAGGCGGCTTCAGGTTGCACTTAACACCGCAGCAAGCAAGTCGCCGAGACTCTTGAAAGCTCCACTATCTAATTCTAGGGCAGGAGCAAGCGGTGGTGCTTATGGTAGCTAAATGATGGGAGGCATGGGCTTAGCAAACCAGTCCAGTTATGGCGGCCCAGCCAGCCACCCGGCAGCTGAGTGGTGGTATGGAGGCTGCTGTGGTGGCCAGGGCAGCCTGATGAGTGGATACGACCAAGTTTTACAGGAACACATCAGTGATTTTCAATCCAACATTGCATAGGCAGTCAAGGAGCAGTGAACAGCAGCTACTACAGTAGTGGAAGCCGAGCATCTATGGGAGTGAACGGAATGGGAGGGATGTCTATAGCATGTCCAGTGTGAGTGGTGGGTGGGGAATGTAATTGATCCTGATCGTTGACTCTTGGTCAACATTTTTAAAAGAAAAACAAAACTTAAGTTTTAACAGTTTTGCAATACAAGCTTGTGATTTATGCTTACTCTAAGTGGAAATCAGCAGTGTTTTAAAGACTTAAGGTTCAGTCTTTTTGAAAACAAACATTCATTTAGGATGTAACAACTAGGTTGCATAATCTAATCTATTACTGTTAAATAATTTTCAGCTGTTCTCAAGTTAGTCCTATTGTAGGATGTACTTAAGCAGTAGGTGTATTTAGGTTAAAGCAGTTGAATTATGTTAAATGTTGCCCTTACACCACATTACATTGAACACTGGGTGCATGTTGAAAGACATGCTTTTTTGTAAAACTCAATATAGGATCTGTGTGTACAATTAAAAGTGAAACATTTCGCATGTTTGTTAAGTCTAGTTTCATTTAATAACCTCAATGGCACATAAGTTTAAGCTTTTTTTTAAGTTAATGGGGAAAATTTGAGACGCAATACCAATACTTTAGGATTTTGGTCTTGGTGTTTGTATGAGATTCGGAGGCCTTGATTTAAATCTTTCATTGTATTGTGATTTTCCTTTTAGGTGTATTGTGCTAAGTGAAACTTGTTGAATAAATCTTCCTTTTAAAAAATAAATAAATCACAGCTGTGTATACTAAATTGATACTATAATCAAAAGAAGCAGAAGGACGGAGAGAGTGGAGGAGAAGGAGAAAGGAAGAATCAAGTAAAACCAAACAAACTCACATCTCTCTGGGAAGTACAATTACCTATTCATAAATATTTGGGAATAGGTGGAGATATTTATTTTTCCCCCTATTGTTTCCTTCTAACATAGTTGTTTTTTTTTTTAAATAACTGATGAATATATACCTTTCTCTATGGAATATATGCAAACATGTTTTATTTAACTGGCACTATAACCTTTTCTTCTTGTCCTCTTTTAAGTGCCAACATTTTTTCTACTTCGTCTCTATCAAGGTTTATTTTGAGAGGGAAAAGCTGAAAGAAGCTATTTCTCAAAATCTAATACATACATACAACGTGATTACACTCAAAACCATTCTTAAAAGATTGGGACTCAAAAGAGAACACAATGCAGGGATGAAGAGAACTCCCATCCTTCTTTTCCATTTGCACTTGAGTGTTACTTAGTAACAATATAACAGTACTTTTTACTGATTTTTTTTAAATTTAGGAAAATAAAAGGAACTGTCTTCGTTCTAAACAGAACTTTACAAGTGAGAATGTAAATTCTTTGAGTGAACTGAAGGACCAGAAGTGAAGTTATTGTAGGTTATATTGTCGAATAAGGGAAACTCATAGCTCAGCCTTCCACAAACACTTATGGAAAAACACTCGGACACTTAAAATCCATGTCTGCTTCATATTTTTATTCTTCTTTTGTAGTTTTTAAATAGAATGCTATAGGATGTTTTGAAATGATAAAGTGAAAGCCAACACTCATCTGAAGGATATGATTTATTTCACATTTTACTGTTTCGGGGCTAAGCAACATCAAATTTCAGCATATATTTATTTTTGTTACCCTTTTAACAGCAACAACCTGAGCAGACTTTCATATTTCATAGACTATTAAAATTCATATTTGAACATTTTCTATAGTTTGGGCAATCGCTATTAAAATTGTTAAAATAAACGTACGTGGTTTTTCATGTCTTTTTTTTTTTTACTAAAGATAATAACCACTATATATTATTTTTCATTCATTTTGACAAAGAAAATGCATTTAAAGTTTTGGCTCAGGTTTAATAGTGCACATATACAATTCTAGTTCATTGATTACTCAGTGGAAAATACAAAACATAAGAAGTCAATGATCCAACTTGAGCCTGCAGTGTTTTGCTTATGACTTTTTTTTTTTTTTTTTTTTTTTTGCGGTATGTGGGCTTCTCACTGTTGTAGCCTCTCCTGTTGTGGAGCACAGGCTCAGCGGCCATGGCTCACAGGCCCAGCCTCTCCGCGGCATGTGGGATCTTCCCGGACCGGGGCACGAACCCGTGTCCCCTGCATAGCAAGCAGACTCTCAACCACTGCACCACCAGGGAAGCCCCAGCATTACTCTTTTTAGTTAGTATAAAAACCAAACACTCATGAAGAAACTAGTGATATGAAAAACAGATAAGGAATATTGAAGACAATATTGTGTCCTCACAATATTGAAATTGAATACAAATTTAGTTTCAAGGAGGAAGTGGAATTTAATCTGTGCTTTGAAAGATAAGCTGGATCAAGTAGGTGGAGGGGCACGTCAGGTGCAAGGGAAAAAAGTGCTAAAAGAGTAATTGAGACAAGAATGAGAAAGGCACACTGTGGGGACAGTGAAGAGAGGGACGGAACTGGAGAAGACAGCACTTGTTGGGGTAGAGAGGATAGTGGGAAATAAGATTTTATAGAGGGTGGTTATCTTTTGTTATTAATATTAAGGCCCTAATATTAGGGCCAAGCCAGAGAGTCTCGATGCAATGTAATAAGCAATAGGGAACCATTACTGAATACTTTAAATTTTAATATTTTTATATGAATTAGTAGTGTTTTTTTCATACACTCAGTAGAGCCTAAAATTAAGCCTCCAGTCTTATTTTCAGCAACTTAGAGTTCTCATTTCAAATGAAGGTTTTCCCTTTAGTATTTAAAGGATTAAACTAAAGCCCTGATCCTGAAACATATGGGAAATCACCTCTGAATATATCAATAGGAGAAATCCATGCTGGAATAATCACGGTTCTGATTTTAATAGGGTGGAAGGATTGTATTGCATCCTTCAAGAAAGCTAACCAAGTTTCAACAATGCCAGGCTTTTCGTAATACAGATGGCAGGATACAGCAAGGGAAGAGACTCTTGAGTGCCCAGCAGGGCGGCATTTCTATAGCTGTAGATGCGGTTTTTGGGAGTTATTGCCCTACTAAGGACAGCTTCGAGGGAGAGTCAGAAGCAGGAGGCCATCAATCACTCACTTCTCTCCAGACTCAGAAAAGGCAGTGCACAATCAAGAACACCTGTCTCCCTGTCGTGTGCTCTGACACATTCCAGACCCGCCACAGAGAATAATAACAATGCTAATTTACATTTTGTGGTGCTTTAGTGTTTGTCAAGGGTGTTTGCTTTATCTCACTCTACTTCCTTAGTCTTTCAATTCTAATTTGAGGCATGCAGGATAGATGAAACTTGCTCAGCATGAAGTCAGTGATTAGCAGAATCAGAACTCTCTTTTAGCCTTATCTGATTTCAAATCTAGAGATTTCTTTACTCCTTTAAATTGTCGCTTCATATGTGATGAAAAGCTTTCATTCTTTGTCCTAGCAAAATTTAAATAATATACTGATTGAGAATAGACTTTAATATTTTTTCTAACTGAGGGCTTTATAATTCACTGAGCAATGTTGATGTGATTTTTACTTCTGTTCAGTGTTGTATTAGATACTTTTCATATAGTAGCAATTCTGACTGGAACTCAACTAGTGAAATGGTGGTGAAATTTCATTTTCAGTTACTATAACTATGTCCTATAAAATTCTTATCTAGCTAGCTGGGAGGTTTCAAGCAATGGTCTCTAGAAAGGCTCCAAGCTCCAGCTTCATTAGAACAGCCGGAAAATCCTGCTAAAGACTCAGATTCTGGAGTTCCGTTCAGGACTCACAGACTTAGAGTCTTTGGGATCTGCCTTTGTAACTAGCATCTCAGGTGATTCTTCTGCACACTGATTTTAAAAAGCTCAAATTTAAATGACTCCCTTCCTGCTGAAAACCCCCTCTCCTCCTCCTCTTTTGTTTTCATCTTCAAGTTCAACAGTGTGCTATGCTAAGAAGAGCATTTCTTTTTTCCAGTTCAGTCCTTCTTAACATCTGCAAGATCACACATACACATACACACACACGCTACTAGGGTCACAGATCCACTCAAATCCAAGCCAAGCCAACTAACACAAAGAGGAAATTGTCAATGTTTGTGTGTGTATGGGGGGATGTGGGAAACCCCAAGGCAGCAAGACCCAGCAATATAATGCAATTATAAAATAATCAATGATGCAATATATGAAATAAAATATAATGAGGGCTTCCCTGGTGGCGCAGTGGTTGAGGGTCCGCCTGCCGATGCAGGGGACACGGGTTCGTGCCCCAGTCCGGGAAGATCCCACATGCCGCAGAGCGGCTGGGCCTGTGAGCCGTGGCCGCTGAGCCTGCACGTCTGGAGCCTGTGCTCCACAACGGGAGAGGCCACAACAGTGGGAGGCCTGCGTACCGCAAAAAAAAAAAAAAAAAAAAAAAATACATATATATAATGATACGGTAAGTATAATTTTTAGGAATGAATGTTAATTACATATAATTTAGGAATATTAACAGGATATAGTGAAAAGTTTATTGGAGAGCATAGGAAGAAAGACATAGCAAGCAAGCTTTGCTGTGTATCTACATAAACCAATAAGTTCATCTCACTGTCCTTGCAGAGGTGGAAACTCTCCATGGTAGAAATTAGAGCTGTGACACAAACTTCACTGAAAGGCTAGTTAGACAGGATTTATTGTTGATCAAAATAATATTATACATTTTTTTCCTCAGAATTTTTATCATTTCTGGCCTAATCAGGGAATGCAAATTCTTTGAAAAAGTTTTATCTTTCTCAGGTAGGTTTCAAGTACTATCATGCTTTGTACAGAGAAGATATTCTTTATCAATAACCATACATTTATTATAATGTTGGAAAGTATTTTTCACAACAAGTGCCTCATTTAAATAATTGGGGGAAGCATATGAATTCACAAGGCCATGAAAAATGATCACAATGCCATACGAAAGTATTACTTTGCTCATGACAGAAATATTAACTTGTCTTTGGAAATATTTTCTGGCAAAATAAAGGTCTGAATATAATCATTTGAGTTTTTAGGAGAGTATTAGAGACACATTTTCTAAAACAATTTAATGTGGACACATTTTGAATTGTGCAGGATTATTATTATTATTATTTTTGCAGTACACGGGCCTCTCACTGCTGTGGCCTCTCCCGTTGTGGAGCACAGGTTCCGGACGCGCAGGCTCAGTGGTCATGGCTCACGGGCCCAGCCGCTCCGCGGCATGTGGGATCTTCCCGGACCGGGGCACGAACCCGTGCCCCCTGCATCGGCAGGCGGACTCTCAACCACTGCGCCACCAGGGAAGCCCTGTGCAGGATTATTTTTGAAGGACTTTAGAAAATATTAAGGAAAAATCCTTCAAGTTTCCTTTCCTGCAATACAGTAAACCTGATTTTCTGACTGCAAGTCAAAAAAAGTCTTGTGTAAATTCATGAGGAAGCTGTTCACTCCTTGAGGTAGAGGAAAGCATGTCAGCAGGAAGCAAATAACCACTCTCACTTTTCATGATATTTGGTGAAGCAAGTCAGCACATGTCCTGTTAACTGGCTTCCAATTTTTCTCTATTTCTTTTTGACACAAAGCTCTTGATAAAGAGGGGCAAGCTTAAGTTTGAGCCTGAGAATATGGGGATTATGCTTTGCTAAGGAATTTTAAAATTCGGAACTGTTAGAAGAATTTGGAAGTGAGTCCCAAAGAAGCTTTTCTTCACTTGGAAGCGGGGAACTTGTGTAACCTGGAGCACAGGGAGTGGGTTGAGGTGGGAGCGGGGGTGAATCAAGTTCACCAGAAGAATGAAAGGAAGTTTGGTTTTGGAGATTCAAATGGAAATTCATCCTACTTAAGGGCTGACCCATCAACTGCCATTACCTGGATAAACTGTTGATGCCATGGATTTGACCCTGGGGGCGTCTATTGTGAAACGAAACAAAACAAACAAAAAATTAGGGTGGAGAATCCATATTCCCATCCCAGCCCTATAAAAAAGACCATATTTCATAAACAGAAGTGAATTTTCAAACATGATTTGTACATAGCTATGCCAAATGATAGATGTATTGGACTGAATTTAGTATTCAGTAGTTTGACATCCTCTCTCTTCTTTGGTGTTTTGACCTTGTCATTTACACATCCTTCATTTGAAAATACTTAGAAGAAGCAGAGCAAAAACAAATCCTCCACTTACTTTTCTGGTGCTGGTCTATTTAAAATTATAGCAGGAAGTTAACCTTCATTATCTAATATTTAACCACTTTTTATGATATTTATATATTTTCTTCTACCTTATCAGTTAAATATATGCATTATTAAATTGTTACATTCGTTATGGATGTGAAAATTTATTTTCTTCAGTAGAAATCTTCAGCTTTTAGTAACTTAGAAAAATTTCACTGAGAGGAGAAATCTTAGGTATTCAGAGAAGCATATCACGTTATATGCAATCTGTTCTTCATAATTTTTTTTAAAAAGTCCAGATTACAGATTATTAGCCCCTGCATTCCTACACTTTAAAGCTATTAAAGACAAATCACTCATATCAGTTCATGAGGAATGGCATGATCTGGATCTTCAGCATATGGGGAAAACCCATAGACAAAGTGATAATTACCGTAATGTGTTGTGACCCCCCTTGGATTAAAAAAATGCTTTAAACACAAAGAAATAATAAACTTGATTCTCCAGAGAGCTCTAAAGGAGAATCTGACTTCCCTGTCACTTAGAGTATTATTTTCCTAGATTTGAGCTTCAGTCCAACTCAGAGTAGAGGGTAGTATGTATGTTTGGGTGAGCCTCACCCTGCTTGAGAATTCTTCCTTTGGGTTGATGGGCTGTGTCTCTTAGAGTTCTCCAATATAAATATATACATTCCTGAGGTGAGTGTAAATAAATTAATTCAACAGATTATTTTAACTTTAGCAAGGCCTTTGGGTAAATAAATCAAAGAATCAAATTTTGGTGAGAAGGAGAAAGAAATAAGCAGAGAATGATAGGGTCTCAAACAAACTTTGGACTGTCAACACAGCACACGGGCCCTGGGAAATAAGGAGAAGAGGCAGGAGCCTTAGATAAATCTCATCTACTTGTTAGTTTTGCTTGGACCAGACTGCTCAGGAAGTGCCTGTGAGCTCTGATATGTCTTTATGTGCTTAGCATACCCAAAAGAGAAGTCACCTTTGCACCAATAGGCCCCTTCTCTTGAGTTCCTCATTTCAGTTGAGAACTAGTTATCTTAGTGACTCATGTCTTTCTGTCTGTCTGCCTGCTTATTAACATATTTGCTATAACTTGCAGATTCTACCTCCACAATACCTCTCATCTATTTCTTCCTTTACATTCCCATTGCCAGAACCAAGTTCAGGACTTTATCACCTCTTGCCCAGATTAATAATTGCTTTCTAACAAGAGGTTATTATGTCCAATACTCTCTCTGCTCAAATCCACTCAGCTTTTTTTTTTCTAGAATTGCCCTAAACTTGTAATATTTCTGCTAAAAAGCATCAGTGACCACTCATTGACAGACAGCAACCAAACTGACTACAGACTTCCTTTGCTGACATTCAGAGTCAGCCACAATAATGGCCAGTTTCTCTTTTAAGCTCTTCTACTGTCATTCTAAATAGCTGTCAAACTAATTGCTATTTTATGATCACGTCCCATCCTGTCAAATGCTTGCAGGATGCAGTCTGTTGCCACCACCTGAGGTATGCTCTTCCAAATCTCTTGCTCAAATGCTGTTCATTAAATATCCATTTTAGATACATTCTTTACAAAAATTTCCTGATTTTTCTCAACTAGATGTGATCAGTGTTTCCTTTGAATCATCATAAAAATGTAAACAGCCTCCATGCTGATCTTTGTTTTTTCTTTTCTATTATAGTGTTCATATTTTTGTTGTTTGTTTCACCTTTTAGATTGTAAACATGTTAAAGGAAGAAACAGTATTTTATTATTTCCCGTATCTTCTATACATCTTCTATACATTGAGAGTACATCTCAATGCCTTATATAAAATTAAAGTTCTGTAAATATTTGTTAGATTGAGAGTAATGTGTCATTGATACATAAAAAATTGATGTAATGTACTCTTAAGCACCCCACTGGGAAAGAATATTTAGAATACACATGAAGGTACAGCTTAGAATAAAAGGGAATGTATTGTTTTTTCAAATGATTTTGGTTGATGGTAGGATTAAAAGGTGGTATATGACCTTGCTGGTTCAAATGAAATGAAATCTTCTCAGAAGCATGGTTCTCTTATTTTCAAATCCCTATATAAATATGGTAGATAAACTTAGGAAATTGCTTTGGCTCACTGAACTTGTGGAGTGACCAACTGGGAGATATATACATATATAATATATATAATTAGTATAATAGTCATCTTTGCTCATTCATTTCTATCAGTTGGAAAACTAGAGACTTTTTTGAAGTCAGTGAAAAGTCTAAGACTCCCTACCACATTCTCTCTAATAAAAGGGAAATAGCTGCTGAAGTACAAAGTATCACAGACATTTTAGTTAGTAACTAAGCCTATTAACATTAACAGAAATGAAACATATCTTATATTTTTTTAAAAGTCAGGCATATAATATCTATGGCAAGTAACATAGGGTACTTAGTGCCTTAAATTTGATTCCTAAACATGGCAAAATTAGAACACTACCCCCAGACCCTCCCTGAATTATTTCTACTAGGGTAAGGCTTTGATTTCAAATGTTGATAATATATGATTAAGAAAATATTCTTCTAGGAATTCATATTAAACAAAAAGAATATGGTAAATATGTACAAGTTCAGTATCCAGAATTATTTTGCAGTACCTAGCTCATTTTATGATTACTCCTTACTATCAAAATACAAAGACAGTATCAACCTCTGACTTTTATGTTTCCTCTGGTCACACTAAGTAAGAGTCTTTTTTTTTTTAGCTCCTTCCCCCTCCTATTTTGCCTAGGGTAAGATGGAGAGGGGACAAGGTAGGAGAAATGTGTGCTTTGTGGTGAATTTTATCTTGTCTATAAAATAATAGAATCATATAATAAAACAATAAGATTATGTAGAAATTATGGATGGAGGTATGTTGTTAATTGAAAATTCTTCTGTAGTTGTTATAAGATATAAACCTGAAAAATCACTATTAATAATAATGTATATATATTTCCAGTTAGTTTTTAGGGACATTGCATAGGCAAAATATTGTTTATAAACAATAAATTATTTTCTAATTTCACATGCTCTAGAATAATGGTCAAAAAAAGTCTTTAAATCAATACATTTTATATGTATTTGCTATTAAAATATGTATTAATATCATTCTAGTGGCTTTAATTTATGTCCTTCTAAAAGTTTAAATGTTTTATTCTTTATCATTCATTTAGTAACTTCACCTCGAAAGAACCCCAATCTTTCCATAATAAACTTCTTTAAACTAATATCGACATCGCACAAGTTTTTGGAATGCTTTCTTGAAGTCTTCATTAAAGATTGTATAAATCAGTGGGTTTATAAGGGAATTGAGATATCCAAGCCATGTCAAAAAATTTGACATTTCTTCAGAAATTTTACACTTTTCACAGATATTAACAACCAATTCTTTTACAAAAAAAGGAAGCCAACATACTACAAATGCACCCAAGATTAATCCCAGGGTAGTGGCTGCTTTGCGTTCTCTTGTGCCTGAGATCTTTTGCCTTCTCCAGGATCTCTCATGCTTGAATTCAGACTTGGGGTTTTTCACTGTGCTATGAATTTTATCAAAGTCCGTTGATGGATCAGATAAAGACTTTTCTAGCATGTACGGTGTGGAGACCAGTCTAATGCTTTTCTCACCACTCCCCAAAAGGTGACCATTCAGCTCCTCCTTGGCAATCCTACTTGCTTGTCTCTTGTGGTATAACGTCTTTGCTGCTTTATATATTTTGTAGTAGAGGATCAAAATCAATGTTAATGGGATGTAGAAAGCTCCAAATGTTGAGTAAATAGTGGAAACAATGTTGTCGTGTTTGATGATGCACTCATCCTCTCGGCTAGTTCCTTGATGCCTCCAGAATAGAGGAGGCATAGAGATAAAAATAGATATAATCCAAACTATGGTAATCATAGTGCCAGCATGCTTGGGAGTCCTTTTCCTGGCATACTCAACAGCATCTGTGATTGCCCGGTACCGATCCAAAGCTATAGCAGAGAGATGCAAGATGGAGCAAGTGCAGCACGTGATGTCAACGCTCAGCCAAATGTCACAGACCACTTGCCCCATAATCCAGCTCTCTCTCACAATATACACAATGCTGAAAGGCATCACCAGGACAGCTACAAGAAAATCTGTGACTGCAAGGGAGCAAATTAAGTAGTTGGCTGGGTGGTGTAGCTTTCGGGTCACAATAATTGCAGCGATCACAAGTGAGTTAATGGTCGTCGTCATCAGTGCCAGCCCAGAGAGAATGAAGGACACCAGAATTTTGGATGGCATTCTGTCGAACAGTTCTTCCGAGGTCAAGTTTTGATCAGATGAGTTTAAGAAATCCATTTTTTGTTTGATTTAAAAGATTAATATAGCTGAAAAAATGGACACCTGTAATAAAGGAGAGGAAAACAGTTCAGAGAAGGCTTCAAAGATTTTTCTCTTCCTTTCAGAATAATTTTTTTTAAAGTATACATGTATCTTTTTCCAGAATAGTCTATGGATTAAAAACATGGAGTTCAGATAGCAGATTTTCTTTTTCTTTACATTTAAGAAATACAATAAGGACAGTAAAAAACAATAGCTTTAAAAACATTTTCTTAAAATAGGCCTCAAATAAAACAATTTTTATGCATAAAATAACCTATCACTAAAAATCTCTACTATTATAAAAGTGTTTAAAACCTATATTAATATTAGCTATGTTTTTCTCTTTGTCTACAGCAGAAAAAGTTTAAAAGCACATGTCATTAGTATATATTTGTGCATTATATAATGTAATATAAGAAAATATCATTTTAAAGGCAGTATTCAAAATCATAAACAATTTTGTACTTAGAGTTACACTGAGAACATTTTCATTGGGCTTGTGGAGACTAAAGGAACTTTCAATGTATTTTATGTCAGGATATAAAGGTTATAAAAAGAAAAATCAACAAAATTAAAATATTTGTAGTGTATTTCTAGCATTCCATGATCATTTTATGAAATTAGGAAAATATCAGAGTGTTTAGTAGTCTTTGTGGATATAAGTAGTTAGTTTGGTTTAAAAAGATGAAATAAAACTAGTTGGAACCGAATAACCATACAACACTGCCCATAATTATAATGACATATATGACTGAAATAAACGACTGAACGAGGTGAACCTTGCCAGTAAGAAAAGCTCATAACGTCACACACCCTGAAATGGAAATTATTCTTTACAAGGCTCCATCGTAATGACCATGTAACCTTACTTTTGAAAGGGAACCCTCCAAACATGGCTTATAATTTTTACTTCAGTCCATGTTATTACTTAATTGCAAGTCAAATACGAGCAACTAGAGTGTAATTAAATAAGATTAATCGTTTTTATAAATAGTTTTTATTTTCCAAATCAGCACTTTTCTCTTTCTTTAATAATTCTTTAGTAGCTACCTGCATCTTTGGAAAAGACAGAGAAAAGATGGAAACCTGAAACTTTATTCTTAGCTATAGTTATAACTATTATTGTACCTCTATATTCCTTGAATTATTTTTACTTTAAAGTGGTTATGTTTTACTAATTGGAACTGATAGAACAAAATTTAAAATACTTGATATTTTTATATCAAATGCTTCTTATGAAGTGTGTGTGTATACATATAAGATTATGTATATATATATATATATTATAAAAACTTGGAGTGCAGGGGCTTCCCTGGTGGCGCAGCGGTTGAGAGTCCACCTGCCGATGCAGGGGACATGGGTTCGTGCCCCGGTCCGGGAAGATCCCACATGCCGTGGAGCGGCTGGGCCCGTGAGCCATGGCCTCTGAGCCTGCGCGTCCGGAGCCTGTGCTCCACAACAGTGAGAGGCCTGCGTACCACAAAAAAAAAAAAAAAAAAAAAAAAAAAACTTGGAGTGCAGCATATTTAACATCCTAGTGTTTGAGTTACCAGTACTAAATTTAATTTTTATTTTCTCATATTCATTGAAGGCAGGTGCTGATGGCTTTCTCCTAAGCAAATCGAGTGATAGAAGAAATCTGAATACATGAGACCCATAAAACAAATAGTCCCATATGTAATTGAAAAGGAGCTGTATATCTAAGTTATTTATATCAACACTTACCCATTTGTAAAGGGCAACTAAGACAACTTCAGATAAAGAATGGAGGCTACAATCTCCTTAGAAATTCTAAACGAGTGATTTTGGAACTCTGTTTGCCTCAGAGTCACCAGGAGGGCTTGTTAAAACACAGATTATTGGGTCCCAGTCTCTGGAGTTTGAGATTCAGTAAATCTGGGGCAGGGCCTTCAAAGCTGCATTTCTAACAAGATCCCACGTGATGCTGATGCTGTTTGTCCAAGGAGTCAGGTTTCTGGCGGGTAATCAATACGGTTCTTCCTCAGCTCTTTGTCTAATCCTTTCACCGCTATAGCCTTTATGAGTTCCTCTCATAAATGTCAGAGAGCAGCTCTGACATTTCTGCTGTACAACTTTGTCAGCATCTCTCTTTCTCACATTCTTATTTCCTGGAGTTTTTCAAATAAATGATCTTCCTCTAGCTTTTCTTCTGATGCCTCCCTGACTATTTTTTTTAAAACTTTTTATTATGAGAATTTTCAAACACAAAGTAGAATAATGCAGTACACATCCATGTGCCCATTACAGAACTTCATCAATTGTCATCATTTTGCTAATCTTGCAGAAACAAGTGTTAATTATAATCAGAGATAAAACAGGATTCAAACTTTGTGGAAAAGAGTAAAATATACTTTTTTACCAGCAGTCAAATGGTGAAAGTGGGCAGAATCATTGCATGGTGCAACATGCAGGGTTAAGTCCTTAACAGAAGGATGCATCCTGCATGAAAGGGGGTGGGACATATTTTATAGGCCCCTCTTCATACTGTAGGAAGAATCAGGACCACAGCCTATCGTTTTCATTAGATTATGAAGTTAAAGAGAACAGCAAAGTCATTTTGGTGTAGCAGCAAATCAATGGATTATGTTGCTTATAGACAATCTCTTCTAAAATATTCCTCTGAAACTGAGAAGCTGAAGAAGGCTGATGAATCACCAATGTTAAACTGTAATTTTTGCTTTTCATGTATGTTTAAACCTAAAACCTCTCTTTTAATAAGCCTCTACTGAAATAATTCATTTGTGGAATCATTCTAGCAAGTTTTTAATGTAAATATTCAATAGTTTCTATAAAGAACTCTGTTTCTTTTTCCTGCTACAGTCCCTTCTTATCAAAATTGCTAATATGCTGTGTTACTTAGGCCTGCCAGTACTGGGTAAGTTAAAAGGAAGAGGGTAGGGAGAATTCTGTTTTTGCTGCCATCTGGCTTTTCTTCCCCTTCAAAACAAGGTCTCTTTTAATCTATCTAAAATTTTCTTTAGGTTTTTTTCCACTTAAGCAGAATATCTTTGAGCCTTTTTTTTTTTTTTACATCTTTATTGGAGTATAATTGCTTTACAGTGTTGTGCTAGTTTCTGCTGTGGACCTAGAGTCTGCCAGACAGAGTGAAGTAAGTCAGAAAGAGAAAAACAAATACCGTATGCTAACACATATATATGGAATCTAAAAAAAAAAAAAAGGTTCTGATGAACCTAGGGGCAGGACAGAAATAAAGACACAGACGTAGAGAATGGACTTGAGGACATGGGGAGGGGGAAGGGTAAGCTGAGATGAAGTGAGAGAGTGGCAGGGACATATATACACTACCAAATGTAAAATAGATAGCGAGTGGGAAGCAGCTGCATAGCACAGGGAGATCAGCTTGGTGTTTTGTGACCACCTAGAAGGGTGGGAGGGAGACGCAAGAGGGAGGGTGTATGGGGATATATGTATACATATAGCTGATTCACTTTGCTATACAGCAGAAACTAACACTACATTGTAAAGCAATTATACTCCCTGATTATTATTAATCCTGACTTTGTGCAGCTCTTGGACTCCCTGCTCTGGACATGTTAACTCCCCTTCTAGAAGATGACTTATTTGATTAACTGATTTCTGTAAGTATCACACTGTAGGGTTTAAATTAGCCTCAGTAAAATGGTACTTAATCCTAAGGGAATAAACCAAAATGTGTCATATAAATTCTACTGCATTTTACAAGAAATTTTTCCATTATTAACTTTAGGAAGTTAATTAATCTTCTGAAAATTGTTTTTGTAGAAAACAAAGAAAATAGGAATACAAATGCAGCCAATCACAGTTGGGTTCCTTTTTCTTTTTGTCTTATTTTCCTTGCCACTTAATCAGAATTTCAATAAACCATCTACCTTCATTAATTCAGACATGGCCTCTAATCAGATTCTTACTCCTTTACATCTTAAGTCCCCACAATGAGTCCTCGTGGTGCTAGGGACCACTTCTGGGTTACTAGACATAGACTATGTCACACACATTGCTCCTCAAACTATATTCTGTATTTTGAATGTATTCACTGGGAAATAGGATTATTCTGTAATTAGAGCCTGTAGTCCCATCATTTATGTGTAGCCTTCTTGATAATAACAAAGAGAGAAAAACTTCCCCAGGCTTTACTCAGCATGAATATTTGCCAATGTATTGATTTACCCACATGGTGCATTTTACTTCTCCGTTTACATATAGTTTTTTAAATCTAATGTTGATTTATATTCAGATGTCTGATCTTGATGTCCAGCTGTATTGTTCTCATTCAAGTTAAACTATAAGCTCATTGGGGCATAGCTTAATTTACTTTACATTGTAAATAACCTGGGGGGGTCATACAAAAATAGCTTTAATAATAATACTGTAGAGAGGCAAGAAAGCAAAATTCAATTCTATCAAGACCTCGTAAGAACCCATAACTTGGCTGCTCCAATTAGAATGATAATAATATTTATCTTTTCTGAATGTTTAATTCTGCAGGAACTATGCTAAGTGCTTTGCATATGTTAACCCATTTAATCCTCACTGCTAACCTATGAGGTAAGTACAGTTATTATCTCCCATTTCATAGGTAAGAAAACTGAGGTATAGAGATTTAATGAAGTCCTTTGCAATGAAACATAACCAATGGTTGGTGGAACAAACCCATTCCTTTAATCACCATTTTACTGTCTATGAGGTATTTATTACTTTACTTAATAACTCTAGTCATGAGATCTATAAAGTACTTTTTATTTAAAATAAAGATTGTTATAGAGTAATAAGTATATTCAAATGGAGGCAAATATCCAATAGATTGAACTGCTTACTTCTTTTATTTAAATGGAAAAGTAATATTTATTAAACCCTTCCAAAGCTGTTAAAGAATAAAATATATACCGGATGTGAAAGTGCTTTTAAAAAACAATACAGAAAGAATACATAACGTTTGCTTCAGTTATGATTACATCTCATACAGTAATAAGCTCTTTGTTTTGTGTGGTTTCACATTCTTGTGAAGTAGGCAGGGTAGGCATTTGTGTCCCCATTTAGCAGATGTAGAAACTGAGGCTCAGGAAGCCTAAGGTCCACAATTGATAGGTGATAGAGGAGACCTTGCCTTCTGAGTCCTCGTGGCCTGATTCTCCCTCCCAACTGCTTATTTCTTGCTGGGAATGTTTAAGTTAGGGACCAGGTCTAAATGTATAAACTGTGTAAATGTGCAAAATGTGTAGGGATGTGTTCACAGCGTTTTCAAATTTTTTTTACTGCCTTTCCAACTTTGAGTCTTCCCTTCTGTTCTTATTCTATTTCTTTATCCCATTTATTCCTTTAAGAACTATTCATTGAGTGCTGTTTATGGGCCAATTAACTTGATAGGTCTAAAAGATACCAAAAAAACAAAGAAGCAAACAAACTTTCCCCATTCAAGACAAAACAGCAAAACAACACATTGTTCTTGTCTTTAAGAAACTGTCATGGTAGTGAAACAGCTAAATAATTATAATACAATGCAATAAGGGCATTATAGAGGTTTGTATAAAGTGCCCTAGGAATACTGGTGAGGGAGAACTAATCGTAGCAGAGTGAAACAGTGAAAACCTCTCTAGGCTGAAGTTGAAGTATGAGCAAATTAAGAGGCATATAAACACAGGATGCATTCAGACATGCGAATCAGTTCAGTGTGGACAGTGTAAAGGCATATTAGCACCAAGTAAGGGATGAAAGTTAACTGAGGAAGTACAATAAAGGGACTGGCATGATATGATAAAGAAACTGGATTTTATTTTACATGCAATCAGAATATTTCAAAATGTTTAAGAAGGTAAGTGAAAGGGTAAGATCTACGTTTTGGCATGGTAAGGTGCACAAGTAGGGTGATATGGCTTGAAGGGATTGGTGCCACTTCTCTAGGGAGAAGGCATAAGAAAGATTACACAGCACTCTTAAGAATGTAGCTGAAATTAGAACTTTATAAGGTCATTGGAATAAAATTGGCCTAGGTTTTTGTTTTCATCCATCAGGGATCCAAAGTTATGGATTATATATCCCAGAGAAAAAGATAATTAAATTGACTCAGGATTGGATTAGGAATGGGATGCAAAGTGGGGTCAAAGGCCAAGAGAAGATAGTGGTGATGCTGGATCAATGCTAGTTTCAGAAAAGACCAGACCAGATCAGGGAGGGCAATTACACAGCACTCTTAAGAATGTAGCTGAAATTAGAACTTTATAATTCTGTGTCTGTGAAGACACAGACCAGGGTCTTAGTAAGTTTAAGGAGCAGGTGTAATGCAGGCTCAGGTAATGTGTGAGGATGGAAAAAGGAGAGACTGCAGTTACTTTCAAAGCCTGGGATTGCAGAGTTTCAAACTTACGAAGTGATACCAGGGCTAGGGTGTGGAAATGTTAAGAACTGCTCTAACTCCTTCAGACCAGTGAAGGCTTGCTTACAGAGAGACCTGTGGGTCCTTACAAAAACTTCACAGCACTTCTAAAGTCAACAAAAAATTGCTCACATTTTCCATGTATGTGATAAATTTCCTCTTCTGTATTTCTTTATCACAGCCTGCTGGGATTTGATCCCTAAGTCTCTTGAATTCTGGTTCTTGATATACTCTGCTCAGATTTGTCAATTCAACTTTCCTTCTGACATTGAATACTCACTCCTTCCCACCACTTCTTGCTTCAACTCTGCCCATATTCAATTTAGGTGATGTGCCTGTGATTCCCAGATGTCTGGCCTAGTCTCACTCTCAGCCTGTAGATTAAGATCACCTTTTCTTTAGTTTGTCTGCTGGATCCAATAACTCCTGCTTCTCTCATACTCAAAATACATTCACCTTCTTTCCTGGCTACCCCAAACTCATCCAATCATGGCACCAGTCTTGAAGTCCATAATCTCATGTTTTGCATGAGGTCAAGAAGCAGATGAGGCTCCTTTAGGCTGCAGTGCCTCTTGATTCAGAGACCTGTGAACTAAAAAGACAAGTTATCTATTCCCCAATCCCCAATATGTAATAGTAAGTCAGGGACAGGATAATGGCAATAGACATCCCCCTTCAAAAATATGAGGAAACGCATAGTGGCCGCTGATTTGAAATCCAATGAGACAAGTCAGAGTGCTCTACTCTGAGGGTTAGAAATGCACCTTCATTAATGAAGCAGAAATCTAGTAACATAGTGTGAATGCTTAATTGCTGTCAGTCGAAACTGGGTAGTTGATTTGTCATCTTTAATGATATTATAGAATGTTCAGCACGGGAACACAAGGGAGATGTTATATAGCCATGATTTGGAGCTCTGCTCAAGTGCAGTCTGGCCTTCCAGTCTGCTGGTTAACCAAGGCTATCGACTAAAATATGAAAAAAAAACCTTAACTCTTAAACTTGTGTAAGACAGGCAGTGACTGAGACATATTTAACCTAAATATTCACTGGCTTTATATAAAGTACAAAGTAGTCATGATTTTAAATAAAATGGATATATACTTTTATTTTATTTTTTTGTTGGATTTACTTAATGCTGTAGAATATATCTTGTTTGTCACTCTTCTACACAGTAAATTATCCTAGACTGCCAAGGTACAAATTGAAGCACAAAGGAAGGTTAAGACAGTAATATCTTGAGATTCAGCCCCAAGATAATTATAAGAAATCTGTCTATATCTGAATGACAAGAAAGGAGAACTACTCATGTACTTTGGCTTAACATGTTTTTCCATCTGAGAATATTGAAATGCTACTACCAAATAATTTTTCTCTTCTTCAAGATTTTTAAGCTAGGTTTTTATAACTTAAAAAAACAAGTTCTCATTCAGTAGCTTCAATTACTTCTACTTTTTTAAACTACGGTGACTACTATCTTAGTAGCTATTATTATCTCTAGATTAAAAATATTTTAATACATGTACTTGGAACTAATAATAATAAAGTAATATGTTTTAGAGAAAATTATTAAAAAATTCTAAAGAGTGGGTTGGATATTTCAGAAATGACATGGTTAAATGATATGATTTATATATTACCTATTGTGATTTAACATAGACAAATCTGAACTGCCATCTGAATGGAATAACAAAATATCAGAGAACACAATGGTTGAACCTCCTGATTTGTCTCCTAAGTTCTGAGCATCAATCAATAAATATTTATTATTTTAATAAAACAGAATTAATTTAATCTATGTGTGTTAACATGCTCTGTGAATATAGAAAGTCACAGAAAATTGTAACCTTTTTTGACAAAATAAAAGGATATCAAAAAAAAAAAAAAAAAAAAAAAAGGATACCTACTCAAAAAATAAATAAGTAAAATAAATATTCATTAAGCAACAGTGTGTATTAGGTGTGATACATATGCATAAAAGATGCAGTTCATGCCATCCAGGAGTATATTATTCATCAGTAGTTGGGGAAAAGAGACATACACCTATTCAGCAAATATTTATTTAGTTTCAGCATTGTAGTTGGCACTCTGGATATAAAAATGAGTATGTCATGAAACATTTTTTCAAAGATCTCACTTCCAGGTTATATGAATCACTGTATTATGATAAGATGGTACGTGCATTATAGTAGTCACTAAAAAAATATTTACAAACCTTTTCTTTTTTATAATAGTAGTGATATTAACAGCCATATTTGTTGGATATTCAATATTTTAAAATATTGAAATGTTTCTCTACCAGTCAGTAAATAAAATATTAAAAGCTATAATAAGCAGTAAATCTAATAATATACATTCTAAAATAATCTCATTAACCCAAGTCAATCAAGAAAACTATTGAAAAATTGCCCTCTTATTTTACTGAGAATTGATAATAGAGATATTGAATATGGAAAAATCTCAGGCAGAGTTTTGAATATCATTGCTATCAGTTCAGCAGTAGCTGAGGGAGGTTCTGCACGATGAACAACATTGTTACTGTTAAGAAGTCTTCTTGAGACTATGAGTTCTGCAAAGATGTCCGTTGGTGCCATTGAGGTGGGTAATAGGCCTGTGTGTTGTTTCTGCATGGCAGCTGGTTTCCTTAGTTGGCTGCTGAGGAGGTGGAGGTGGTAGCAGAGGCAGAGCCATTGCTGCCCTGCTGCTCTAGAGCTGTCCAGCATGCTGAGGTAGCATAGGGTGGCATTGTTGTCATTGAGACCTGTCTCTGGGTCCAGGTCATGTGCGATTCTGACATCTAGGTTTCCATTTGGTTCCCCTACCCACACTGCGTCTTCGTAATTAGTCCCTTTGTAAATAAATTCTCTTTGAATTATCTTAATTTGAATGTGCTATCTATTTCCTGTTGGGAACCTGACTGATAATAAAAGTCATAATTCCCTGGCAATGACTGTAACTAACAATGATCAGTTTGGTAGTGGTCCTGTCTCCAAAGACAAGTGAATCCAATGACAAGGGAGTTTCCAGAAAGGGGATTTTTGTTCTTTCAATTTTATTTTTCAGCTAGCCACATGTGAGTATTTAAGCTTGGATCTCTTGAAATGCCTTTGCCACCACATAAAGTCCGAGAATGAAGCCAGTACTTATAACCTGAAATGAACTATGTGATACATGCATTTAGTATGTGTATTAAAAAGGAAGCCATGATTATTCATATTATTCATATGAGGTTGCAGCATTTCTGCCTGGGACTTAGAGGCAGAAAAACCCTTACACTGGAGTTTAAACTAAGACTTGAAGATTAAATTTATTGGGTCAACAGATGGTTGGGGGGAGTAGGCGGCAGAGAAGGTGTTTTCAGAGAAGAAATATCAGGAAGAGTATGGTAGGGAAATAATCTGAATGGGTATTATAGTTGAGGCTGAAAAATCAGAAAGGAAGTAAGAGCTTTATATATACCACAATCCGGGAGGTCATAGAGAGCCACTGGAGAATAGGAAGCAGGATAGGCAAAGATTAGAGGTCATGATAAGAGATCATTAAGTAGTTTAGGTGAGAGACAATGAGTCATCAGCTAAGGAATGAAACAGGAGGATGGGGAGAGATAAATCCCTTTTTAATATATGACAAGATTTGACAGTTTATTTGGTTTGGGAGGAGGTGAAGCTTGAAGAAGAAGAATCCTAGAGTGACTGCTATGTTCTGTGATGGGCAACCAGTTGGATGATGATGGAACGCAGGCAAAGGAAGTTTGAGAGGCATGGAAAAGGATAGGATCATGGTGAAAGTAATGGATAGTTTCAAACACATTGAGGCTAACATATGGGACAGCCTATATGGAGTTGTCTAGAAGGCAGACCTGGACTGGAAATTTAATTTATAATTCACACATTAGTTGAAACCCTGTGCGTCTATAAAATCACCAGGGATTGGTGAAGACAACACATCAAAGAATGAATGGAAGATGAAGAAAGGGAGAAAGTCAGTGTGAAGTAAAAAAACATAAAATTTAGAAATTTTATGAAAGGCAAAAAATTATGAAAACTCCAAGTTGAGAAATTTGATTTCTTTTTTTTTAACACAAAGATACTTTGGGGGCTTCCCTGGTGGCACAGTGGTTGAGAGTCCGCCTGCCGATGCAGGGGACACGGGTTCGTGCCCCCGTCCGGGAAGATCCTACATGCCGTGGAGTGGCTGGGCCCATGAGCCATGGCCACTGAGCCTGCGCATCCAGAGCATGTGCTCCGCAACGGGAGGGGCCACAACAGTGAGAGGCCCGCATACTGCAAAAAAAAAAAAAAAAAAGAAAAGATACTTTGGTATATTTATGCAACTAGGAAGCTAAAGTTCTCAGGCAAAGTAAAAAGTTTAACTGGCATTTATTTGTTTATTATGGCTTTTCTCATTAGAATATGAGCTATGTAAGAGGAGAGAGGCTTTAATCTCTGGGCCTGGAACAAAATTTGGCTCAAATGTCACTCAAAAAATATTTGATGAATGAAGAATGAATGAATGAAAAATACTCTGTTAATTGAGAGTGAAGGAAAGCATGCATTCACTCTTACATACTGCTGACATAAATTGGTCCAACCCCATGGAGACAATATGGAAATAATCTTTGACACAATCATTCTATTTCTAAGAATTTATCCTGTAAATATTTTCCACGTGTGAGAAATAAATATGAACATCAATACAGATAAATTATTTTATGTATATCCTTCAATGAACAAAGAAGCTCTTTAATATTCTGATATGAAAAGATTTCCAAAACATATTTTAAAGTTACAAACCAGAGTGTAGAAAAGTATGGATAGTATATTACTATTCCTGTAACATACAGAATATTTATAAATACACATGCTTATTTGTATATAGAATATCTCCAGAAGGATACACAGGCAACTGGTAACTGTCCGGATGAAAATAGAGGTATTTTCTCCCTTAAATACTGCTGAAGATTGAAATTGAAAATGTTTGTTGATAGTCCCAAACAGTCATCATCCACAAATTCCTTTATGATCAGTGACACTCCCACAGCTTAGAAGAAAACAACAGAGAGAAGCTACCCTTCAGCCTGTTACTTTTTTTGTTTTAAAGTACTTAGGTGAATTAACAGGCTATTGGCACTGCGTGGTGACACTCTTCAGACCACATGTGCCATCTTTCTTATTCAAATACTTGTATAATCTGTGCACTGTCGAAGATGTCTGTGCTCAAGCATTTTTGAAAGAAATACAGAAACTGATGGTGAAAACTGTGGTTGTCTCCAGGGAATAGAAATGTGTGTCTAGTGAAACAGGGTTTGGAAAGAGATTCTAAAATTTTACACTCATTATACATTTGTATAATTGTATAATGTTTTTTTAAAAGGAATAAACTAAAAAGCTAACAACGCAAACAAAGTTATTGAGCACATTAGTTTGCGTCAAACACTTTCATAAGTACTTTGTATGGTGTTATCTGAGACCAGGAGGAAGAAAATAAACGAAAGGAATAAGTCTGTAGCTAGTGAACATGTGATCTTGTACGTATCGGGGAAGCGGGCGGAAATGGCAGAAACCTGGAGGCTTTCACATGTCATAGACTCTGTTGTTTCTTTGAATAGCTGAGGGGGAGGAGGCAGGGATCATGAAAAGTATGATGAGCATTTGGCATAGTTGCTATAGAGAGTAGGAAAGGAGGTGAGCAAAGGCAAATAAAAGAATTCTGTGAATTCTTTAAAGCTGTGTAGGCATCAGTCTTTACTACAGTGCTGTTTTGCTTCAAGAATGCTCAGTAGCCCTGGTATAAGAGTGGACAATGAACATTTTTAGCGTATATATCTTGCTGTGGGAGAACAAAGTAGCGAGGAAGTTGAGGATAATAGGAGAAAAGTAGCTAAAATCAAATGGTAAGTGAAGACACCAGTTGGGAAATTAGATTCTCCCTTAGCCCATGATTTTCTGTTGCTCAGCACCCAGTCTCAGAAGGTAGGTTCCCAGAGTAAAATTCTTTCAGAAAGCCTCCAGCTAGCTCTTCCCTGAGTGGCCCTCACTCACTCAGGGAAACATCTGCAAACATCTAGCACATTCTCTAGCTTTTCCTCTAGCTCAGTGATTCTTTAGTGCCATTCCTGGTCCAGCAGCAAAAGCATTAGCTGGGAACTTTTTGAAACGCAAATTCTTCTTCCTTCCCTGACACTGAATCAGAAACTTTGGGAGTGGAGCCCAGCAACCTGTGCATCTGTGCATTAACAAACTCTTGGGAGGATCCTGAGGCTAACAAACCTCCCGAGGGTTCTGATTCAGGCTCAGGTTAGCACCAGCTGCTTTAGCCTGAACCAGCCTTACCTGAGAGAACCACTTGGTTAATTAACTCTATCACTTCCTTCAAGTCTTTGCTCAAAATTCCTATCACTCTACTTAATATTTCAACCCGCCTTTACCTCTCTTCCTCTTTATGGTACCCCTCCCTCATCTTCCTAATCTGCTTTAATTTTTCTATTTTCCTTAGCACTTATGATCTTCTATATTACTTATTTATTATGAATGTTTTTGTCTATCTCTACCAACTAGGATGTAATTGATTTGAATGTGGGGATCTTTGTTTTGTTCACTGATATATTCCAAGTTCCCAGAACAGTGCCTGATGTCTAGTAGGAGCTCAATAAATATTTGTCAAATGAATTTTTGTCCATTGTCTCAAGAAAGAGCCATTCCCAAAGCAGCCACCTTTGCTGGGTTTGTGGAGAAGTAGTTTGTGAATAGTCTCCACCCTTAGGCTGTTCCAGGTGTGGGGCTCCCACCAGTCCCTGCCGTCCAGACTCCAGGAGTCATAAATCATGCTGTCTGAGCAGTCTCACTGAAGCTCCGTTCTCTCAGTTTGAGGTGAGGGGGAAGCACAAAGCACCCTCACCTCCAGACACAAGTCATCATAGGAAAGGCGGTAACTCACAGAAATCTGTAACTTTCTCCAAAGATCACTCTCACCCTCTTTTCCGATTCCTACCCTCTTCAATTTCAACTCTGTCATAATATTGAGCTGGTGAAGGCCTAAGAGATACAAAACTTGGTTTTCCCCTGCTCCTTTCTCAGTCCTGAAAAGGGCATGGTTCCATATAGCATCTCGTATTGGAATATGGGGTAGCTGGTACTTATTTTCTTAGGGTGTCAGCCAAAATCAGAATGTTGAGTTTTTATTACATGCTACATGGTCTTCTTGCTTGGCTTTTGCAGTTCATTCTTTATATTGAGGCAAAGTGAGCCTTTAAAACCGTAACTAGATGATTTTATTCTGCTCTTTAAAATTCTTCAATGACTTTTCTTTTTTTGTGTGTGATTTATTTATTTTTTAACATCTTTATTGGAGTATCATTGCTTTACAATGGTGGGTTAGTTTCTGCTTTATAACAAAATGAATCAGCTATACATATACATGTATCCCCATATCTCCTCCCTCTTGCGTCTCCCTCCCACTCTCCCTAGGTGGTCACACCTAGGGTGGATCCCACCCCTCTAGGTGGTCACAAAGCACCGAGCTGATCTCCCTGTGCTATGCTTCAATGACTTTTCATTGTACTTAGAATAAAGTTTAGATCCTTAACCCTGCCCTTCAAGACCCTTCATGAATTGGTCCTTGTCCACCTTTTCAGTCTTCTATGGTATCACTCTCCTATGTACTCACTATTCTTGTAGCCACACAGGCCTTCTTAGTTTTGCTACTCCATAAATTCAAACTCCCTTCTAAATTAGGGCCTTTGGACTTGTTGTTCCCCCTGTTTGCAAGATTTTCCCCTAGAAAACTTGCTCTTGTCCTCATTAAAGTTTCAGGACCCTATCATATTATTTTTCTTCATAATATTTATCGCTATTGGAAATTCTTATGTTTCTTACTTGTGTGTGCTCTGCCTCCCCCACTAGAATTTAAGATTCATGAAAGCAAGGCTCTAGACTTGTTGGCTCAATGCTGTAACTTCAGTGCCAGGAACAATATCTAATATGTAAGCTTTCAATAAATACATTTTTTTTTTTTTTTTTTTTTTTTTTGCGGTGTGTGGGCCTGTCACTGTTGTGGCCTCTCCCGTTGCGGAGCACAGGCTCCAGATGCGCAGGCCCAGCGCCATGGCTCACAGGCCCAGCCGCTCCGCGGCATGTGAGATCTTCCCGGACGGGGGCACGAACCCGTGTCCCCTGCATCGGCAGGCGGACTCTCAACCACTGCGCCACCAGGGAAGCCCTTCAATAAATATTTTTGACAAACATTTTATTGCGTGCTTCCTAGGTGCCAGGCTGTGTATTAGTAGCACCATTTTGATAAAAAAATTTAGTCCCTGCCCTTAAGAAACTTTCAGAGTATGAAAAAGATAAGAAAAAGAGCCAATTTTTCATGTTGTATGATATGTGTTATATAAGAGCAAAGTGTTAGGGCTTCTATGGAGGCAGAGAACGAATCCAGTGTCACAGAGAGAGTCTGGGTAACCAGAGTGTAAGGCAGAATTTTAGAATGCAGAGGCTGTTTCCTGACTTCTAAAGTAAAGCCAAATGAAGGATGAAAAGAGTTAGGGGCAGAGGGAAGGAGGTGGTTGGGTAATAAAGACAGATGATGAACTTGTGTCTCATTTCTGGTGTCTCTACACAGTCTGAAGAGCTTGATGTTGACATGGGAGCCCACTCAGACTTGTCTTCCAGACTCTGTCCACTTCTGTCACTGCTTATTTTGTATAGACACATATTTCAACACATCTAAACTATAATAGCCTTTCTAAAACAACATTTACTTGTATCATGTGATGGTTTTCTACTGTGATAGAACACCTATAATAACACTCAAGAAACTAAATGTATCCAAAATTTCTATTTATTCTTAGATTCTTGTTTCCAGCACAGTTGATTATTAAAGTATTGATCTTTTTGCTCAAAACTGGTTTAAAAACCATAAACATCAGTACTATGAACAAAAGAGTTAAATAAATGTCATTTAAGCCATTTCTATTTAAATTTTATTACTAGTAAGATAGACTTAGCTTAATGTTTTTGTTGCCTATACTTTCTTTCTTTCCCATTTTTAAAACTGAAGTATAGTTAATTTACAATGTTGTGTTAGTTTCAAGTGTACAACAAAGTGACTCCGTTATATACACAAACACACACTATATATATGTTCTTTTTAAGTTTATTTTCCATTATAGATTATTGCAAGATATTGAGTGTAGTTCCCTGTGCTACACAGTAGGTCCTTGTTGTTTATCTATTTTATATATAGTAGTTTGTATATGTTAATCCCAAACTACGTTGCCTGTTAATAGGAGTTTTCAAGGTCAGTGAATCAAGTAGATAATTCTGGAAGCAAACTCCATTTGTAGGTTCAGCAAGCAAAACAATTAGTAAAGAGTATATGAGTTATTGTATTTGAAAGATTTTCTAAGCCCTGTCAAAGCAGAGTCATCTTTTATCTTATGAGTTTTAAAAAGTACTAACATGACCTAATAATCAATAAGTATTTATTTTATTCTTAGATCACTAATGAAATTGTTTTTTTGCCATTTGGGTTGAGTCAGTTGAGTCATCAACTTAAAATTAAGGCATTTACCATTTTCTTTCAGATGTCAATTGTCAAAAAATGATGAAATTACAGTGCAAAAGATGCCCATGTGACAGACCATTATTTTTCTATCAAAGCTAAAGTTTAATAGGCGGTAGAAATCAAACGCCATATTTAGCAATCAATTTTCTCCTTTGGAAAGAAAAAGCTCACAAAAACGGAAGAAAGATTGACTTAGGAGTTAATCATGCAACAGTTCTGATACCTCTCTTGGTGTGCTACGTAGTTTAGGAAAAGGAAAGACGTAATGTGAAGTCCCTAAAGGACATTTTAGTGAAGAGCTTGAAAGGTCATCTGAGATACAGAGGAACTAAAGAAAAGAGTGAAATATTAAGCTGATGTGGCTTTAACCTGGATAGGGAAAGACTTAGTCATTAACTGTTTGGCACTGACTTGAAGAACAACTCATGCGCACATGGATATTCCTTGCTTTGATCTCTCCTAGCTAAATTTTGTATTGCACAAGCCACCTGAAAGTAGTGCTTTGTGGGTATAGTCCTTGACATTTGTATTAATTCTGTGCATGTCGTATCCTCAAAATGTCTTCTAAAATGTATTGCTCATAGGGTATGTTGCCAGTTATTCTCCTAAAGATAGCATTATTATCTAGTATCCTTGGAATATGTCTATTAACTTTACTTTTAAGAAGGCAGTACATGGGGATTCCCTGGTGGTGCAGTGGTTGAGAGTCCGCCTGCCGATGCAGGGAACATGGGTTCGTGCCCTAGTCTGGGAAGATCCCACATGCCGCAGAGCGGCTGGGCCCGTGAGCCATGGCCGCTGAGCCTGTGAGTCCGGAGCCTGTGCAAAAGGCAGTACATGATCAAAATGCTTTTTATCGTACAGAAGGTCCAGAATGGAATGGTTGCCTCTCCCAAATCTTGCCTTGGTTTTATATGGTCCAGTTCAATCTTATCATTTCTATTCTCCTGTTTTATAATTTGACATTGCTTGCCTCCTTTAGATTGAAATTTATTTTTGTAATATATATGAACAATTAAGTGAATAGTTCAAAAAATAATAGGAAATGTCTATTAAACAGCTTTTGGAACATCTTTTTAAAGACCATGTAATGTAGCATATTATTTGCATAGAAACATGTGTCACTAATTCAGAGAGTTCCTGCAAATTCATTTTATTAATTGTATTAATCTCAGTTTATGAAGGACATGTCTAGTTATAAAAAAGAAAAAACAAATGCAATGAAGCCAGCTAAAGAAAGGAGATCACTAGAACAAATGACTTTATATCACACAAGGGCCACTCAGGGGACTGGAGAGGGATATAGAAAGGAGATCCTCTTACTTTCTTTCCAGATTCAAGTGGTCTCTCTCATCTGCATTTTTCTTTGCTGTTTTCTTTCTCTGCTTGCATGTCAACCAACATGAAATTCTGGCTCCAGTGCTGGATAACCTTTTCATTCAAGTCCTGATTCATCTAGCAGTTAATTGACTAGTATCTCCCTGTCTTATTGATAAATTCTGAGGAGAGAGTTTGAATCAATTTTAGAGTAAGATGTTGTTTGGGTGATTATGTTGCCAGAGTTGGTACCAGATCCTTGCTCAAAATCCACAAAGCCCCACATTTAACAGGAGTTAACTTAAATCTTTAAGTCCCAAGGTGCAGAGATAAGAAGGGAAGCTATAGGAAGAGAAAAACAAAAAAACAGATATAACAAGATGGAACCACGATGGCATGGAATATGACCTCCAACAGACCCTGGGTCTCATAATACACTGATTTTACTACATTAGTGTTTTAATGACACATCTACTGGCAGCCATGACTGGAAGTCAAGGACCAAAAAAGGATAAAAAGAGGGTGGCACCCACTCCTTCAGAAAGCCCTGGTCCTTCTCCAGTAGACTAATGCCTATGCCTCCCCATCATTAGCCTCAGTCCTCCTTCCTATGTCTTTACTCTTTAAAATCAAATCCTTCTTGCCATGTGGGCCAGAAGATGATCTGTGAACTAAGTTCCTGCTTCTCCATTCTTTGGCCATTGAATAAAGCTTGAACTGCATTGATCTCAGCTTTGGTTTTGTTATTTGGCTACAAGAACCCTAAAGGAAAAAACCTTTTCCCACTGAGGCAGAGGGCCTTGGCCAGGCTAGGGCCTGAGCAGGGGTCCATACAACTTAATTCGGTAACAATTACCCCGAACCATGTCAACTAAGTCTAAATATTCAATAGTATTGAAGAATTATGTATTACTCTATGTTAATGATTTTTGTTGGAATGTTTACAGTCAGGATAAAGAAATGACATCAGAGCTTGGGGAGTGACTTACTCTGACCTGATGTATACTCAGTTGAAGATGAGAGGATTCAGCATAAGGGTAAGGGGTATACTGCATTTTTATACTTTAATATTTGTGGATAATTTTATAGCATTTGAATGTGTACTTGCCATTAGAAGGGCGCTGAAGGAGACTGAATACGTAGGCATTCTTCCAAGGCAGGGGAAAAACCAGATGAGTATCTGATGACCATATTTTTGGCAACTTGTACAGATGTTGCACCAATCTCTTTGAAATGTGGTTAAGTCTTCTTTTCTAGGTCACTTTGTATTTGTAGGACTATATCAAGGCAGTTCCAGAGGAAATTACTCTAATTAAATGGCTTTTTATAGTGCCTGGCTTTTTGCCTGCCCTTCCTCCCTCTGTCTTGCTTCTCTGAGAAGAGTTAATCTAAATTTTCAAGTAGGAGAAGTGGGTAAGTTAGTAGAAAACTGTGATAATTGTGTTCTACTATGCAATCAATTTTAGGGGAAAAGAACCTCAAGGAGCTTGTGTGGGTTTTGAGGAAAAAGAAATTGGTTTAAGTTCCTGAATCCTGCTGCAAAGAGGGAAAGGAAAGCCCAGAAAACTGGCCTGGACTGGAGAAAGGTTGTGTCGCTAAACAGAAGAAAGATGGATTTGATTCCTTAGTATCAATTTCTGGATGTTTAATGAGCTTCTACCAAGTATGAAGTCCGGTGCTCTGGTCTATAAAAAACAGTTACAGACCTTGCTTTCAAGGGGTTTACAACTCAGTTGAAATGACACAAGCGCACATATTGCTAGGTAGGTTTGGATAAGATAGACCATAAATTTATAGAAAATTCATATCTCTGGCCCTGAGGTGCAAGCATAGATGCTTTCTCCCGAATCCTTTCAACACCATGGAGTTTGAGGAGTCATAAACCAGAAGTTCTTACAAAACTGAACTACAAAATCATGGATTTCCTATACAGGAACCAATGTTGTAGGTAACATTTTGAGGTTGACAGACATGTCAAGAGAGGAGGTTACAGGGGTAGCACCTTGCAGGGGAAAGGTGAGAGTGTAGTAGTGTCACGGTAGAGTACAACACACAGCCAATGGCTCATTGTTTTCTTCTCTGTGG
This sequence comes from Phocoena phocoena, assembly GCF_963924675.1. NCBI lineage: Eukaryota > Metazoa > Chordata > Mammalia > Artiodactyla > Phocoenidae > Phocoena > Phocoena phocoena. The sequence continues at coordinate 105,853,886 of NC_089222.1, forward strand.
GCTTCACTTTAACGACAGATAAGATCTAGTGAGGGTAACTCTGGGTTTCTTAAGTTCATCACATTTAGGTAATTTGGCAGATCAGGACAACTCAGCGCCTCCTTTGTACATAATATTATATTATAAGAAGCTTTCCTAGAGACAGTTGTAGCAGAAACTTTTTTCCATAATGCGATACTTTTTCATAAATAGTATAACTTTCTGATTATTGTCCAAATGCAACATCCATACACGTTTCAAATGTTTGAAGCAAATTAAAATGTTCTTACTGGGGCTTCCCTGGTGGCACGGTGGTTGAGAATCTGCCTGCTAATGCAGGAGACACGGGTTCAAGCCCTGGTCTGGGAGGATCCCACATGCTGCGGAGCAACCAGGCCCGTGAGCCACAACTACTGAGCCTGAGCGTCTAGAGCCTGTGCTCCGCAACAAGAGAGGCTACGATAGTAAGAGGCTCGCGCACCATGATGAAGACTGGTCCCCGCTTGCCACAACTAGAGAAAACCCTCGCACAGAAACAAAGACCCAACACAGCAAAAATTAATTAATTAATTAATAAACTCCTACCCCCAACATCTTAAAAAAAAAAAATCATGGTAATGATATCAACGTTGTGTATGAGCAGGAAACATATTTTAAAAAAAATGTTCGGGCTTCCCCTGTGGCTCAGTGGTTGGGAGTCCGTGGTTTGTGGTACACGGGCCTCTCACTGCTATGGCCTCTCCCGTTGCGGAGCACAGGCTCCGGACGCGCAGGCTCAGTGGCCATGGCTCACGGGCCCAGCCGCTCCGCGGCATGTGGGATCTTCCCGGACCGGGGCACGAACCCGTGTCCCCTGCATCGGCAGGCGGACTCTCAACCACTGCGCCACCAGGGAAGCCCTATGTGTGTCATTTTTGATGCAGTTCAGATATTTAACACATTTAGGCTGCCAGATTTAACAAATAAGAAAGTGGATAATAACCAGTTAAATTTGAATATTAAATAAACAATGAATAAATTTTTAGTATGTCTAGAATGCTTATACTGACAAAAATATTCATTGTTTACCTGAAATTCAAATTTAACCTTGTGTCTTGTATTTTATCTGGCAACCTTAACACATTTCATCATATTTCATAAGTTTTGTGTAAACATTCCGTTTCTTTTAGATCCTATTTCTTCTCTTTTATACTATCTTCATTTCCCATTTTTTAGATTACAAAATGAGAAAACAGTGAATTCAGTTCTATAATTTTTGCCATACAGAGAAATTGTCTTGTTGGGTAAGATACTAAATACTGTGTTTACAGGTCATACATTAAAATTATTTACAAGAAGTAGCCATAATCCTGATGACACTTTCAACTCTAAACCTCTAGTTTAACTTTTCATTTCAGAATTTACTTTAAACCTCCCCCTCTCACCCCCACCTTCCACTCCCAAACACACACACAGCTTTTAGGCTTCCTCTCTTGATCAGAGTTGGCTGGGATGGGTTCTCTTCCAATGACAAGGAGGGGAGAGTTGTTGAAATTAGTTTTCTGGCTTTTGGCTAGTCATGAACAAAATCATTCAACAGTATTTCTCAGCTATGTTCCTCAGACTTCTTCACTAAAGCTGTTAATGGGTGGCCCTAACGGGGCAGGGTGGTCAAATAAAATTGGGATATTCTGGGTTAAAGGCATATCTCTACTGTAGAACTTCTCTGAAGCTTAAGTATGCTACTTTTCACCAGGCATCTGTAAGAGGAGACTGCAGTGAGACAGGCTGGGATCTGGGACCCTTTGCTGCAGTACTTGCACCTGGACAAACATCTCCTTGAGCAACAGAATACAAATAAACTAGAAGGGACTAAAAATAACTGTGTACATGCACAGTTGGGGCAAATTAGGCACAAGATACAAAAAGACCAAAAACCCAACTGCCACTTCTGAGGTGTCTGGAGCAAAAGCAGGGTACTTGCGCATACACGCAGCACACAGCACCATCAAGGGGGTGGGCAGACCACCTAAGCCACCCTTCCACTTCCAGCCCCACCCAAGAACCCACCCCTACCCTCACCCCCTTTAAGAGACAAGCTCGCCCCACTCAGGGGGCAAGCAAAGGAACCTGTTACTTGTTTTCTCTCCCTTGTGCTCTAGCATGAGTCCCAATAAAGCCTTGCCTGAATTTCTCATCTGGTCTCTTATCAATTTCTGTTGATTAAAGAGTCCAAGAACCCTGGTCAGTAACAACAGAATACTGCTTTTCCTTAATTTTTTTGGACTGTAGACCTTTTTGTGCATGTGGAACACCAAGTACATTTTTGTGAGACACTAGAGTTCTGGGAGAAACAGTTTCGGAATTCTGAAGAAGGTTCCAGCTCATGTTTCATCTGATTTCAAGATATCAGGTGGTTTGAGGACTAGAGTAGTGTGACAATCATCAGAAACCAGTCTACCACAGTATCAGTCAGGCTGCATCAACAGGGCAGATTTCAAATGACTTACTCTGAGCATTGTTGGATTAATGTAAATCGAATAAACTCATATTAACAAATAACAGGAACTAGGAATAGGGAAGACACAGAGATAAGGAAAATTGGAAAGAACTTTTGTTGAGCACCTACATAGTCCTAGAGACTACACAAGATGCCTAACATAGCTTGTTTATATTAGGTATTGTTTGTATTGTTTATATTATTTTCATAATGCCCTCACAACAAAAGTGATATATCCTTTTATAGATGAAGAAACTCAGCCTCAGAGAAGTCTAGTGATTTGTTTATTGTCACATATATTTAAGTTGGCACAATTGGGATTTGATACAGATTTTTTTAGGCTTCAAACCCATATTTTTCCCCTACTCACAGGAATCTACCTAAAGTCAGTTTCTTTTTGGCTTCTCCTACTACTCTAGAACTACCCAGACTACTCCTTCAGTTTTGAGAACTACCACTGTAAAACAGTGATGATTCTTTTCTTTTTTAATTACCTGAACAGCTACTATTTTCTGGTAACTTACAATGACCACTTCTTTCTGTGATTCATCTAGAGTGTTTTACAAATTGCAGATCAGTAACTACTCAAAGGCTCTCAGGTAGTGAAAAGGCAGCTGTTCTCAATTTGCTGGCTGCCATTTTGGAATCACCTGGGGACTTTAAAAAAAGTTTAAAAAAAACTTTAAAACAAAATTTCTGTGTCTCAGCCCCAGAAATCCTGATTTAATTGATCTAGTGTGTGGCATGGGCATTAGGATTTTCAAACACTACCTAGGTGATTCTAATGTGCAGTCAGGCTGAGAACAACTGTTTTTAGGATCAAGATGAACATATAAGTATTTCCATAAGGAAGCAAAGGAAATGTGTTAATGTTACTTTTAATTTAATAAACTCATTAAAAAAATAGCTGCTGAGTCAAAGACCTTTTTCAGATGGAATAACAGCAAGTTGAAACTTGGTATCTTTTCCTATTTAAATGATATTTGTATTCATTTGGGGGTACTGTGGTGTAAAATATTTACTTATTTCATTAGTTAGGTTACTAAGTCATTCCTATTTAATCTTTAAAACTCATAATCTCCCCATACCATGGTGGTCTCACATCACATCTCAGTGTAGATTTAATTACCGAACTAAGAAAAGGGCATTATCAAAACAGCATGAAATATATCCATAGTAATGTCTTAAGTCCTTTTATCAATGTGCTTTTTTTTTTTTGGCATTCATTCCTTTTTTTTTTTTTTTTAACCATCTTTATTGGGGTATAATTGCTCTACAATGGTATGTTAGTTCAATGTGCTTTTTATATCTCATATTTGTTTCTCTCTTACTAACCCTGCCAGAAGTTTCATAAATAGAACTTAAGCAAACTACCACTTTCTCAATGTAACTACAACATTTTTCAAATTATTCTTTAATTTTGGATGTTAATTTGCTTTTTCTAATTATCAAAATTGAAAAAAAGAAACTTTATTAGATTTGTTCTAGAAACAGTATAGTATAACTTTTAAAAGCAAATGCTAAAATAGTGACAATAACAATGGATATTTATTGAAAATACAAAGAGCTCAAATTGCCAGGTTATGGCACTGGACGGGTGTATGAAGCAAGGGAGAATCTAGATGTAATAAGGCTGGCAAAAATTTATGGTGCGCTAATTGCATTATAGTCAAGATCTCGTTTAACCCTATTTATAATACTAGGATTTAGGCACTACTACTATCCCAACTACAGAGGTGGGCGTATTGAATCTCAGCAGGCTTTGAACTCAAAACAGTCTGGCTATAGAGGCTGTAGTCTTAACCATTATATGTTATTGCCTTCTTCAAAATTGAGTGATTGAAGGGTTCGTTATGTCAAAAACCTTACATATATAATTCAGGTAAATTAATAGTTTCAGGGTGGGTGTCAAGGTAATGAGTTTGTACTTAGACATATGTTATTTGGGGTGCTGGAATTTTACCTTGAGGTAGTATTCATCAGGCACTTAACAATATGGATCTGAAATTCAGGAGAAAGTTCAGAGCTGGAGAAGATGCAGGTACCATATATATGGAGGCAGTGGTTAAGAATGTGGTAGTGAGTAAAACAACCAAGGATACATAAAATAAGAAGAGGTTTTAACACTGGATCCCTTGGAAACACCTCTAACTGTGAAGCAGGACGCAACTGGATTGGAGAGAAAGATGGCACAATAACAGAATACACTATCACAGAAGCCAAGGGAAGGGGTTTTAAGAAAGAAATGGTGATTAGGAGTGTCAAATGCACAGAAATGTACTAGAATAAGGCATGGATTCTGTATTTGAATGTTAGCAAATTTTTAGCTATCTTCTAAGGAATGATTTTAATATTTGTGTAGGGCTGGAATAGAGATGGTGTTAGCTTATTGAGTAAATGAAGAGTCTTAATTTAGAAGTAGCTAATGTTTGTGGAGTGCTCTCTATGGACCATGCACTATTGAAGGGTTTTACATGTTTTTGAATGAGTTAACCTGAGTTGCGAATTCTGTATGCTCAAGAGCACACAGATTTAAGGAATTAAAGAGAGAAATAAACAACATACTAGAAGTTAAAAAAAAAAAAAACACCTATCTCAGCAAATGATAGAACAATTAGAACAAAAAATATTTTAAAAATAGAAAAGAGTAAGAACGCAGAGGATCTAAACAATACATTTTTTTTACATTGGTCTAATTTATATTTACAGAACACCCAACAACTGTAAAATATATGTAAGGAGCTCAGTAAAACCCTAAGTATTTGGAAATTGAACAACACACTTCTAAAAAATCCATGGTCAAATAAGGAATTGCAAGGGAAATTTAAAATATTCTTAACTGAATGATAATAAAAATGCTATATCTAAAAATTTCTGGAGACAACTAAACAGTTCTTAGAGGAAAATTTAGAACTTATTGCTTATATTAGATATCAGTGACTTAAGGTTCTATCTCAAGAAGCTAGAAAAATAGCAAACTAAATCCAAGGAAGTAGAAGGAAGGAAGTAATAAAGGTAATAGCAGAAATCAATAACATAAAAATAGACAAAAATAAAGAAAACAAAGTCAAAGATGGTACTTTTAAAAGATCATCAAATGTGATGAAATTCTAGATTGATAAGAAAAATAAAAGATTAAAACAAAATCAGCAATATAAAAAATGAAAGAGGGGTTTTCCATGCAAATGATACAGATTTTAAAAGGATAATAAGAGAATATTAGGAAAATAATGTCAACAAATTAAACAATTTAGATAAAATGGACAAATTCTTTGAAAAACACGAATTAGTAAAGCTCCCTCAAGAAAAATGTAGATAACATGAAGAGCTCTATATCAGTGAAAGAAATTGAATTAGTCACTAAATACATTCCCACAAGGAAAACTAACTCCACATGGTTTCACTGGTGAATTATACCAAATATTTAAAGAAGAAATAATATAAATTTAATAAAACTGCTCTCAGTAAATAGAAGAGGTGGGAACATTTCCAACAAATTTCTTGAACTCAATATTATCCTGATACCAAAGCCAGAGAAGGACATTAAAAACAAAAACAAAACAAAAACACCCCCAAATCCCCATTAGCCTAGATGTTAAAATCCTTAACACAATACTAGCAACTGAATTCTGAAATATTTAAAAAGGATAACACATCACGACCAAGTGTGAGTTGTCTCAGGAATGCACAGTTACACTAACATTTAAAAATGTGATTCAACATATTAACAGAATAAGAGAAAAAAACATGTTATCATTTCAATAGAAGTAGAAAAAGTCTCTGATAGAATTCAACACCCAGTCATGGGAAAAACTGTAACAATAGAAGGGAAATTTCTCCATCTGATAAAAGGTATCTATAAGAAATCTACAGATAACATCATACTTAATTGTGCAAGTCTGAATATTATTCTCCTTAAACTGGGAACAGGCAAAGAAGCTTGCTGTCGCTGCTCCTATCTAACATCGTATGTCATAGACATAAAAAAAAAGCAAGAAAAAAATGCATAAGGGCAGGAAAGGAAAGGTAAAGCTTTCTCTACTTGTAGATGACAAATCTGCCTACTTAGAAAATCTATAGGAATCTAAAAGTCAACTATTAGAATAAGTGAATTTTGCCAAGTTGAATGCTACAAGCTAATAAAATCATTTGTAATTTAATATAACAGTAGATAAAATTTTGTTAACGTCTTTATTGGAGTATAATTGCTTTACAACGTTGTGTTAGTTTCTGCTGTATAACAAGGTGAATCAGCTATATGTATACCTATATCCCCATATCCCCTCCCTCTTGCATTTCCTTCCCACCCTCCCTATCCAACCCCTCTAGGCGGTCACAAAGCACCGAGATGATCACCCTGTGCTATGCAGCTGCTTCCCACTAGCTATCTATTTTACATTTAGTAGTGTATATGTCAATGTTATTCTCTCATTTCACCCCAGCTTACCCTTCCCCCTCCCCATGTCCTCAAGTCCATTCTCTACATCTGTGTCTTTATTTCTGTCCTGCCCCTAGGTTCATCAGAACCATTTTTTTTTTTTAGATTCCATATATATGTGTTAGCATATGGTATTTGTTTTTCTCTTTCTGACTTACTTCACTCTGTAGACAGACTCTAGATCCATCCACCTCACTACAAATAACTCAATTGTGTTTCTTTTTATGGCTGAGTCATATTCCATTGTATATATGTGTCACATCTTCTTTATCCATTCGTCTGTTGATGGACACTTAGGTTGCTTCCATGTCCTGGCTCTTGTAAACAGTGCTGCAATGAATATTGTGGTACATGACTATTTTCGAATTATGGTTTTCTCAGAGTATATGCCCAGAAGTGGGATTGCTGGGTCATCTGGTAGTTCTATTTTTAGTTTTTTAAGGAACCTCCATACTGTTCTCCATAGTGTCTGTATCAATTTACATTCCCACCAACAATGCATGAGAGTTCCCTTTTCTCCACATCTAAATGTCTATTTAGGTTTCCTGCCCATTTTTTGATTGGTTTGTTTGTTTTTTTGATATTGAGCTGCATGAGCTGTTTGTATATTTTGGAGACTAATCCTTTCTCAGATGCTTCATTTGCAAATATTTTCTCCTGTTCTAAGGGTTGTCTTTTCATCTTATTTATGGTTTTCTTTGCTGTGCAAAAGCTTTTAAGTTTAGATCAGAGCAGAAATAAATGAAATAGAAACAAACATTAAAAGATTAATAGATTAATAAAAGACTAATAAAACTAAAAGCTGGTTCTTCAAGAAGATAAATAAAATTGATAAACCTTTAGCCAGACTCATCAAGAAAAAAGGGGGAGGACTCAAATCAATAAAATTAGAAATGAAAAAGGAGAAGTTACAACTGACACCACAGAAATACAAAGGATCATGAGAGATTAGTACAGGAAACTATATGCCAATAAAATGGACAACCTGGAAGAAATGGACAAATTCTTAGAAAAGTACAACTTTCCAAGACTGAACCAGGAAGAAATAGAAAATATGAACAGACCAATAACAAGTAATGAAATTGAAACTGTGATTAAAAATCTTCCAACAAACAAAAGTCCAGGACCAGATGGCTTCACAGGTGAATCCTATCAAACATTATAGAAGAGCTAACACCTGTCCTTCTCAAACTCTTCACCTTGCCTTTAAAAGTGCTTTGCTGAAACCCTTGGAGGAGTCTGGGGTTTTTGGGGCATGAGCCACCTGTTTCCTTGAATGGCCTTGCAATAAACCTTTCTCTGCTCCAAACTCTGACATTTCAGTTTGTTTGGCCTCACTGTGCATTGGGCACATGAATGAACCCGCATTTGGTAACACCACATATATGTATGGTTAATTGATTTTTGAAGAAGGTGCCAAGGTAGGTTAATTGATTTTTGAAGAAGGTGCCAAGGTAATCCATTGAGGGAAAGAAAAGTCTTTTCAATAATCATGCTGGAATGCCTGTTATTCATATGGAAAGTTGAATACTGATCCTTAACAGATATACAAAAATAATTTGAAATGGATCATAGACATAAAAGGAGAAGCACAAACTTTGAAACTTCTTCTATAAAATGTAGAAGAAAATCTTAGTCATTTTATTTTATTTATTTTTATTTTATTTCTTTCTTTATTTTTTGCAGTACGTGGGCCTCTCACTGTTGTGGCCTCTCCCATTGTGGAGCACAGGCTCCAGACGTGCAGGCTCAGTGGCCATGGCTCACGGGCCCAGCTGCTCCGCGGCATGTGGGATCTTCTCAGACCGGGGCACGAACCCGTGTCCCCTGCATCAGCAGGTGGACTCTCAACCATTGCGCCACCAGGGAAGCCCTCTTAGTCATTTTAGATTAAGCAAAGCTTTCTTAGAATAAATTAGTACAAGCCATAGTGGAAAAAAATCATTAAATTGGGCTGTGTTACTGTTTTAACATTTTGATTTCTGAAAAACACTCAAGAAATAAAAAGTCCAGCCATAGAATAGGAGACAATAGCCATTCGACATATAAATGACAAAATATTTGTATCCAGAGTATATAAAGATCTTTTGCAAGTTGATAATATGAAGACAAAGGACTCATTTTAGAAGTGGACACATGGTTTAAACAGACACTTCACAAAAGATATTTGAATAGCCCAAATCCCATGGTATATGGTCAACATCATAGTCATCATGGAAATGTTATTTAAATGATAATGATAAAAAGATCATTGGAAAATACCAGTTGTTGGTTAGAATATGGAGGAAGTGGAATACTCATGGGAGAATAGGGGTATAAAATGATACAACTACTCTGGAAAACTATTTGCATATTTCTATGAGTTAAACATAAACACGTCATATGATTCAGTAATTCCATTGCTGGGTCTTTACTCATGAGAAATGAAAATGTATGTCCACAAAAAGCCTTGTACATGAATGTTCAATCCACTTTACTCATAATCCAAATGTCTATCAATAGGTGAATGGTAAACAAGATATGCCATCCATACAACTGAATGTTACTCATTAGTAATAAGCAACAAACTACTGATAACTCTTAAAATCGTGTTGAGTTAAAGAGCCAAATAAAAAGGGCACATGTTGTAGTATGATGTTTATATAAAATGTAAACTAATAAAGATGCCAAAAAGCGGATCAGTTATGTGGGTCCAGGGACAGAAGGAGGGACAGACTGCAAAGGGCAATTTTTTGAAATTAGTGTATTTTAATTATGGTTTCAGGGTATATACAACCATTATAGCTCATAGAATTTTACATTGGTATGATTTATCTTATGCAAATTATCCCTCAATAAAGTTGATAAGGCAAAAACAAAAGAAGACAACAAACGGAGGCATAATTGAGACTATAAAGTAGTGACAACCACAGCCCAGAATATGCACCAAGCAGCATACAGCATAGAGTAGAGCCAGTTTACCTTAGAGAACCTGGAAAGACTGATAATATACAAAGATGTAGATGGGAGTAAGATGAGGGGTTGAAGACAGAACCATGTCTTTTTCCTGACAATGGTCTTATGAGGAAGATGCCCAATTTTACAGATGAGGAAACTGAGGCTCAGAGTGGTTTCCCAAAGTCTGCCTGTTTCCATATCAATATCTCCACTGAATTAGCAGATTCTGAAATGCTGGTAGCCTTGGCTGCCCTTGGAGGATGGATTCAAATACTTTTAGAGACTAAAAGACCAAGTATAACAAATGATAAATATTAAAGGTACACATTACTGTTTGTTAAAACGTGAAATAAAGTAATAAAAATTTGTTCTTACAGCTTAGTAAAATATAAATAATATGTCTTGCTCAAATCTTATCTATTAGAGTCAGCTTAGAATGTGACTTTGTCTCCTGTAAATAAATCACTGATTTTGGAACTCTGACTGGACAGGATATAAATTAATGCTACTTTGAAAAAAGAAGTTCTCAACCAAGATGTTCTTCAGTAGGTGAATGGAGCAAAGTTGGGAACAACCTATGTAACCATCTTGGTGACATCACTCTAGTAGATGATGGATAAATAAACTGTGGTACATCCAGACAATGGAATATCATTCAGCACTAAAAAGAAATGAGCTATCAAGCCATGAAAAGACATGGAGGAAGCTTAAGTGCATATTAGTAAAAGAAAGATGCTAATCTGAAAAGGTTGCATACTGTATAACTCCAATTACATGACATTCTGGAAAAGGCAAAACTATGGATACAGTAAAAAGATCAATGGTTGCCAGAGGTGAGTGGGGAGGGAGGGATGAATAGGTGGAGCACAGAAAAATTTTAAGGCAGTGACACTATTCTCTCTGATACTATAATGATGGATACATGTCATTACAAATTTGTCCAAACCCATAGAATGTACACCACCAAGAGTGGACCCTAATGTAAACTATGAACTCTAGGATATAATCGTGTGTCAATATAGGTTCCATCAATTGTAACAAATGAAGCATTCTGGTGGGGAACATTGATAATGGAGGAGGCTATGAATATGGGAGGCCAGAGGGGCATTAGGGAAATCTTTGTACTTCCACTCAATTCTGCTGTGAATCTAAAATGTCTCCAAAAAACAAAGTCTTTTCAAAAAAACAAAAAGGTCTGGGGTAATGTACCCATATACATTATTTAGTTTCTTTAGCAAGTATTTATTGAATGGTTTTGACTTCCTATGCCTACTTTGATCATTTTTACCATGTGGATACTGATAATATCTGTCTCCTAGGATTGTTGAGAGGATTAACTAAACATACATACATAAACATAAACATACATAAACATACATCTAAACTCTAAAGCAGGGGTCCCCAACCCCTGGCCCGTGGACTGGTACGGTCCTCGGACTGTTAGGATCCTCCCCCCCCCGCCCCCCCCTGCCCCTGGGGCCACACAGCAGGAGGTGAGCTGTGGGTTAGCCAGCGAAGTTTCATCAGCTGCTCCCCATCACTCCCCATTGCTCACATTACCACCTGAACCATCCCCGCCATCGATGCCATTACTGCCTGAACCACCTCCCTCCACGCCGGTCCATGGAAAAATTGTCTTCCATGAACCGGTCCCTGGTGCCAGAAAGGTTGGGGACCACTGCTCTAGAGTACCTAGCGCATAGTAAACTTTAATGTAATATTATTATTGGTGGTGTTGGTGGTGTTGGTGTAAACAGTACAGTAGTCCAAGCAATACACTGGATGTCTTTGATAAAATGTTATGTAAAAGCTTATAGTCTGAAATCACAGTGATCATTATATAACTGACTCCACTTGCACTCAGTGGTACTGAAATAGGAGAAAAAACAATTGATAGGGTTTTCCAGGTTTTAGAGGCTGGCCACTTGTCAGAGGAATTTGCAACAGCAAATTCACAGGACTTGTCAGAACATAACTGACATTGACCCTGAGGTCCAAGGTGAGCCCAGGAGAAAGTGAAACCAGGGGCATACTGATCAACTGAAAGACTAGAAGAAATTAAGAGTTGGTTATGTATGGATGAAGAATTAAAAGTAGGAAAGGAAAGATGGTTTCAGAAAACCAGATTTTGGAATTAGACGGGTGTCCAATTGGTTAGTTTGGCATTAACAGAAGTCCAAGAGGTTGCAGTACTTGTGGAAGGATAAAATAAAATCTACATGAAAATTGTTCAGACTGGGAACTGTGAGACCACAGTGTCTTATGTTTTGAATTTCCTAGTGTCCTGAAAGGGAATGGGAGAAAGAGAAGACTTACATAAACCAATTCTAAAAAATCTCTGACCTTGGACATTTAGGGTAGTAGATGGTAGTAGTGAGGTTACAGTAAGGGTGATATAAAGAAGATGGTGTATACTTCAAGAAGGAGAGGATTTTGGAGTCAGATGAGAGAGTAAGATCTGCAAGTGGCAACTCTTGGCTCCATGAGGAAGAAGAAAGATGATAGTGGCTTTCATTCAAACTTTATAACCTGCTATTAAACTGTTCACTTTTCCCAATGTCACTTATTTCCCTCAACACATACTTCAGGCTTGAAGGAATTTGGAAGTCCTTACAGTAGCTTATCTTTCTGAAGGAGTTGTCCTTCCCCAAGGACTGGGACAAAAGAGGCAGGGATTAATATCCTAAAATGACCTTTTCTTGAGATGTAGATGCATATATTCAAGCTGCTGCTATTCTTAGTAATTGACTGATCTGTCAGCAGTAGATGCTTTTAAGTAATTAATCATTTCCTGAGTATTTAGAATGGAGGTATTTGTAGGGCAGTGTTAGAAACTACTCCATAAAGGAACTTTGATCTATTAGCAATACAATTAACTTCTACTGTTGTGTGTGTGTGTGCCTGTGTGTACAGAAACTCTTTTGGCTCTGAAGAATAAATTTAGACACACATTTTATTAAATAGGGAGTCTGGTTTGAGAATTGTCTTTGCAAACTGTCATTTCCAAAACCTAAGCAGTACTAAGGTAAATGCTGATTGAATTTGGAGATACAAAATTTGGTCTAAAACAGAATAGTTTATGTAACTAATCTGAAAATAGACTTCCTCTTTTATAGACCGTAGTAAATACGTTTAGGGTAAGGTATAGTGTTTAACAACATTGAGAGTGTTATTATGGTTAATTAAGTACTTCTAAAACAAGGTCCTTTTAACACAGCTATCAGTACTGTTATCAAAATCAAACAATATTAAAAACCAAAGTCTTCACAGAATAGACCTGAAATAGTGATGTTAAAAGAACAGTATATAAAAAAGGATAACACCTGGCAGGAGAACTGAAATGTGATTTTTCTTAAGTCCTCATCTTACTTGAGACTTTCAATTATTCATACATAGATTTAATGAAGAAGTAATTTAACAGGACAAAGATATGAATTTTTAGACACAGTATATTGTCTTGGAGCCTTTTTATCCTAGTGACCTCTGCCTTTTTAAGCAAAAGTAGCTGCCTTTTGGTCTTTCAAATACATTTAGCTCACAGAAGGTATTATGATAATTAACTAGGCTGCTCCGAAAATTGGGGGCGGCCATCCAAAATGAATGAAGCAGTGAAAGTAGTCAACCTAAAATTCAGAACCTTTAAAATTGAGGTCAACTATTTTTACTTTTTATTCCCTCTAGGATGTTTGGATAACATTTTTTAGAATATTTTTCTGAATGTAATTATTTTCAGTGAATATTAGTATACTAGATAGGAATCTTCTTTTCAGTCTAACACAAAACCGTATGTATGAGTAGTTTAATAAATTTTAAAACATCCTGACAGTCTCAAATTTTGGTTTTTCAGTATTAAGCCAAATTTAAAGTCATCAACATCATTCTAGCTGGCTGTATTAAAGGAGAGACATCAGAGTGTTAAGTCCAATGGTAACTAGCCTTGTTAATAATAAACATAATAATAATTATGTTAATAAGTATAAAGATGGCTAATATTTTTGAACAGTTACTTTGTCCCAGGCATTTTAGTATTCACATACATTATCTTCATCAATCCTCACCAAAATCCTGGGTGTTAGGTGTTATTATCATATTTTACAAATGAGGTAAATAAGGCTTAGAAAGTTTAAATAATTTCCCGAAGGGCCTGCACTAGGAAGTGGCTATTGTTGGCCTTTTGGACTCCCAAATTCAAGCTTTTAAATGCTGTACTATAAAACTTCTCTAATACTTTCTGTACCTTTGACGTGTGTGGTTATGACTAACAAAAATATTTCTATCTTCCTAAATCTTATGACTTTATGTAATATCATATGTGAAAATAGTTCTTCTAAAGTTCACTGAGCAAAAAGTATCAATAATTTCCTCTTAGACTTATAATTATAAAGTAATACTCTGAGAGGATGAATTTATTTTTTATTTGTTAATTAAGAGAGAACTATTCCAGTGTTCCATGTATAATCATGTTAGCTTACCTACCGAAACCACTTTTTCCTGTACTTTATCTAACTTAAAGACGATCTGAAAGCAAAAGACATCTATTTTTGGCACAGTCCTTCCAGTAATGAAAATTTCAAATTACTCTGAATGAAAAACAAGAAGAAAATATTGTGATGGCATTCATATTTTTTTGCTAGCCAAAATAATTGTATTAAATAATACTATAAATTGCTGATTTTAAAATACAGATTTCATCTCAGTCTTAGCTGTGCAGATCATTGAATGTTTATTATGTGCTTATATCTGTGTAACCACTACCCAGGCAAGATGTAGAAGACTCCAGCACCACAGAAGTTTCCTTCTTAGTCCATAATTCCCCCAGGAGTAACTTGTGTTTTTTGACTTCTGTCACCATCATTTGGTTTTGTTCGTTCTTGAACTTCACAAAAATGGAATCAGGCAGAATTTATGTCTGGTTTCTTTCACCTAGCATAATGTCTGTGAGATCCATCCATTCATTAGTGTGTCAGTAATTCCTTTTCTGAAAATTGCTGTGTCGTTTCCATTGTATACTGCACCACTATTTAATTTACCCCAAATGTTGAAGAACATTTGGGTTATTCTAGGTTTGGCTGTTGTAAATAAAGCTGTTATGAACATTCAAAAAATAAGAATAAAAATAAAATACAGATTTCATTTTAAAAGGCGTTTAAAGGTACTATTGAAAGTAATACTTGAAAAGAAAGGCCAAATGTGTTCCTAGACTCAAAATATCCATGACCATTTTCAACACAACCATTAAATTATAAAATTAACAAATCAACTTATTTAGGGACAGAACAATATTGTTTCTTTCTTTTTCACTCCTTCCCTAGATTTATCAGTATATATGTGAATTATCTCTATTCTTTTATCCATATTTATCAGAAACATTAAACTTTTTAAATGTAAATTAATATTTGATTTTAGAAAAGTTAGAAAACTTGTATTCATTTTAGTGTTATCAATAACAATCAACTAAATACATTCAACTACTATAGTGTGCTATGTTCTTTGGGTGGCAAGATTACAGGCTCTTTGATTATAGTTCTTCAGTAGCTTTCAGAATTCTTAAGACTTTAAATTAAGAACAAAATAAATCAATGGACTATGAAAAATAAATAAAAAGTGGGCATTGCAGTTTTAGCTTTATCTCTATTTTTACTTTCTGTATCTGCAGAAAAATACAACAAGAATTGATTTTTACAATAATAGCTTTGAAACATTGCAAAGTTCTAAGTAGAATATTAGAACAGAGTATTTATTATGGAAGATCAAGTATAACCCTTTGAAGCCCACTGGTGCTAATGTTCAATATTTTCAAGTTGCATTTCTTTGCTTCTTATTCAAATACCATATAATACCAATATTTGCATAGTTTAAATGAATGAATAATGTATGCCAGTATTTCCCCAAATATGAATAAATTAAGATTCCATAAGTGTTTTTAACTTTGCAAATCAATCAATTATACTTCACATTTTCTACAAGTCTTTTTTTCTGGTTCTTAAAGACACTTTTATTACAAAAAGTATGAAAACTACAGATCAGGGGAAAGGAGAAATAAATGTCCCATAATCAATACTATGATTTTCTACTAGAGACTATAATAAAGATTTAATTTTTAAAGATAAATTAGTGAATGACTTAGAAAAAATTAGCAATTTTTCTTTTTTATAGGACTCCAGTTAGAGACTGACCATGGAATTGGAGGCAAAATCTGTGATGATTCTGACTAAATGTTGCAGCAAAATTTCTGAAAGACAGTAAGTTATAAAATATAAAACAAAGAATAGTTAGAGTGAATTTCGAAGCACAAAAATACATAATTTTTTAAATAAATAATTTATTTTTTTTGGCTGCGTTGGGTCTCTGTTGCTGAGCGCGGGCTTTCTCTAGTTGTGGCAAGCAGGGCTAATCTTCATTGCGGTGCACAGGCTTCTCATTGCGGTGGCTTCTCTTGCTGCGGAGCACAGGCTCTAGGCGCTCGGGCTTCAGTAGCTGTGGCATGCAGGCTCAGCAGTTGTGGCTCATGGCCTCTAGAGTGCAGGCTCAGTAGTTGTGGCACATGGTCTTAGTTGCTCGGTGGCATGTGGGATCTTCCCGGACCAGGGCTCGAACCCGTGTCTCCTGCATTGGCAGGTGGATTCTTAACCACTGCACTATCAGGGAAGTCCCCCAAAACACATAATTTAAAATTGATTTCATACATGAAATCATGGGACATAAACAACTAAAAATAGTTTTGTTTGGGGCTCAGAGGTGCCAATAATCTTAATAACAAGCCTGTTTTACACTAGGTTGTGTAAACACACAAATCCATTTGTTCAATTGAGATGCTAATTTTATCTTGAAAATTCTCAATTGTGTAAAACTTGTTAGAGTACTAATACATTATTTAGAGTATGTGATAGACAGGGGAGATCAGCAAACACTAACAAACCCTAAAGATGTGGGAAAATGTTATTAAGCCTAAACTTCTCAAATATATTAATTTCTTTGCCCAAATCATTTCATTTCATTTGCAGCGATTAAACCAATTTCTAACATGGAGATATTTAATGAAACTCTCACAGTTTTATGATTTTATGATATCTTTCAACAAAACAAAATTAATGAGACATGAAAATAGTTTATTTCTAGATTATTTCATAATTCTAAATTTTAACTGGAGTACTTTTGGTAGAATATTTGGAACCAAGCAGAACCCTGCAGGGCACCCTCCAAGTATAAAACCTATCAATTAATAGAGTCACAGACTCAGTGTCTGATGCACATTCCTGAGTATTGTTATTGTTTTACAAATACTATAACTGCCCAGAGGACATGACATAAGCGGCTCCATCTTGAGCAGTACTGAATCTACAGTTATCACAATTCCAAGAACTGGCCTCAAGAGAATGGGATTAACATTACTGCTCATAATGATCTGTATCTTTGTAGACATCAAAATAATTTCACCTTGCTCTGCCTGTATATTTAACTGGGAAGTAAAGTTGTCAGCAGAGAGATGCTACAGACCCATGTTGGCATATTCCACTCAGAATACAGAGCCCTATGTCAGCATATAGAAGTTACAGAAGATGAACCTTCACCCCTAAACCCATAGAAATAGGATGATCTTTGACAGTGGGGAATTGAAAGCAGCTTATTTGCCCCTTTCCTGTT
The DNA here is from genome assembly GCF_963924675.1 of Phocoena phocoena. Lineage (NCBI taxonomy): Eukaryota > Metazoa > Chordata > Mammalia > Artiodactyla > Phocoenidae > Phocoena > Phocoena phocoena. The sequence continues at coordinate 105,871,363 of NC_089222.1, forward strand.
TGCCCATTTCTGTTCCCCTCTAATTTTGAAAGAACCTAAGTAACCTGCTGACTCTTTTCCTAGATAACAAGAAGTAAGTATGAAGAAGTAAGTAAAGAATGACTAGCTCTCTACCCACAACAGTCCCCTTAGCAATCCTGCAGGCAGATCACGTAGGCAAGATAACATCTGAAGAGAAAGTCAGCCAGCCTGTGTGCAATGGAGAATGATGTAGAACATGGCCTCCTGCCTCTAAGATTCATTGAGATTCCCCCCGCTTTCCCTCTTTAAAAACTGTCATGGCTGAGCAGAATCTTTGGAGTTGGTCTCTGGACAGGAGTCTACCTTCTCCCCAGATTTCTGCTTTTCTCATTAAAGCACCTTTCTTTTCTACTGACACCTGCCTCTCAAATAATTGGCTTTTGAGTGGTGAGCAGCCGAACCTGAGTTTGGTAACATATTTAACCCAGTTTGAAATTTTTATGTTGTAAATTTCCAATTCAGGAGTAGGTCTTCTGACTAAACAAAGCAATTCGATTTAGTGGAAAATCCTTAGTGAGGACAGGCCAATTGGAGCCTCAACCATTGGGGAGAGTGGAGACGAGTTGCCTGCCCCCCATCTTCTGGGAGAGGGGAGGGAGTGAAGGTGACTCTTTTTTTTTTTTTGAATTTTATTTTATTTACTTTTTATACAGCAGGTTCTTATTAGTTATCTATTTCATACATATTAGTGTATATATGTCAATCCCAATCTCTCAATTCATCCCACCAGCACCCCCACCTCCCCCTACCACTTTCCCCCCTTGGCGTCCAAATGTTTGTTCTCTACATTTGTGTCTCTATTTCTGCCCTGCAAACCGGTTCATCTGTACCATTTTTCTAGGTTCTACAAATATGTGTTAATATACGATATTTGTTTTTCTCTTTTTGACTTACTTCACTCTGTATGACAGTCTCTAGATCCATCCACATCTCTACAAGTGGCCCAATTTCATTCCTTTTTATGGCTGAGTAATATTCCATTGTATATATGTACCACAACTTCTATATCATTCGTCTGTCAATGGGAATTTAGGTTGCTTCCATGACTTGGCTATTGTAAACAGTGTTGCAATGAATATTGGGGTGAATATGTCTTTTTGAATTATGGTTTTCTCTGAGTATATGCCCAATAGTGGGATTGCTGGGTCATATGGTAATTCTATTTTTAAGGAACCTCCTTTTTTAAGGAGGTTTTTTTAAGGAACCTCCATACTGTTCTCCATAGTGGCTGTATCAATTTACATTCTCACCAACAGTGCAAGAGGGTTCCCTTTTCTCCACACCCTCTCCAGCATTTGTTGTTTGTAGATTTTCTGATGATGCCCATTCTAACTGGTGTGAGGTGATATCTCATTGTAGTTTTGATTTGCATTTCTCTAATAATTAGTGTTATTGAGAGGCTTTTCACATGCTTCTTGCCCATCTGTATGTCTTCTTTGGAAGAAGAAGACCTTTTATTTAGGTCTTCTGTCCATTTTTTGATTTGGTCGTTTGTTTTTTTAATAGTGAGCTGCATGAGCTGTTTATATATTTTGGAGATTAATTCTCTGTCCATTGATTCATTTCCAAATATTTTCTCCCATTCTGAAAGTTGTCTTTTTGTCTTGTTTGTAGTTTCTTTTGCTTTGCAAAAGCTTTTAAGTTTCAGTAGGTCCCATTTGTTTATTTTTCTTTTTATTTCCATTACTCTATGAGGTAGATCAAAAAAGTTCTTGCTGTGATTTATGTCAAAGAGTGTTCTGCCTATGTTTTCCTCTAAGAGTTTTGTAGTGTCCTGTCTTACAGTTAGGTCTCTAATCCATTTAGAGTTTATTTTTGTGTATGGCGTTAGAGAGTGTTCTAATTTCATTTTTTTACATGTAGCTGTCCAGTTTTCTGAGCACCATTTATTGAAGAGACTGTCTTTTCTCCATTGTATATCCTTGACTCCTTTGTCATAGATTAGTTGACCATAGGTGTGTGGGTTTATCTCTGGGCTTTATATCCTGTTCTATTGATCTATATTTCTGTTTTTATGCCAGTACCATATTGTCTTGATTACTGTAGCTTTGTTGCATAGTCTGAAGTCAGGGAGTCTGATTCCTCTAGCTCCATTTTTTCCCTCAAGACTTCTCTGGCTATTCGGGGTCTTTTGTGTCTCCATACAGATTTTAAGATTTTTTGTTCTAGTTCTGTAAAAAATGCCACTGGTAATTTGACAGGGATTGCATTGAATCTGTAGATTGCTTTGGGTAGTATAGTCATCTTCACAATATTAATTCTTCCAATCCAAGAACATGGTATATCTCTCCGTCTGTTTGTGTCATCTTTGATTTCTTTCATCAGTGTCTTATAGTTTTCTGAGTACAGGTCTTTTACCTCCTTAGGTAGGTTTATGTCCTAATTTCTCTTTCTGATCTTTTGTTTTTAGTGTATAGGAATGCAAGAGATTTCTGTGCATTAATTTTGTATCCTGCAACTTTACCAGATTCACTGATTAGCTCTAGTAGTTTTCTGGTGGCATCTTTAGGATTCTCTATGTATAGTATCATGTCATTTGTAAAGAGTGACAGTTTTACTTCTTCTTTTCTAATTTGTATTCCTTTTATTTCTTTTTCTTCTCTGACTGCCGTGGCTAGAACTTCCAAAACTATGTTGAATAAGAGTGGCGAGAGTGGACATCCTTGTCTTGCTGCTGATCTTAGAGGAAATGCTTTCAGTTTTTCACCATTGAGAATGATATTTGCTGTGGGTTTGTCCTATATGGCCTTTATTATGTTGAGGTAGGTTCCCTCTATGCCCACTTTCTGGAGAGTTTTTATCATAAATCGGTGTTGAATTTTGTCAAAAGCTTTTCATGCATCTATTGAGATGATCATATGGTTTTTCTTCTTCAATGTGTTAATATGGTGTATCGCACTGATTGGTTTGCATATATTGAAGAATATTTGCATTCCTGGCATAAATCCCACTTGACCATGGTGTATGAACCTTTTAATATGTTGTTGGATTCTGTTTGCTAGTATTTTGTTGAGGATTTTTGCATGTATATTCATCAGTGATATTGGTCTTTAATTTTCTTTTTTTGTAGTATCTTTGTCTGGTTTTGGTATCAGGGTGGTGGTGGCCTCATAGAATGAGTTTGGGAGTGTTCCTTCCTCTGCAATTTTTTGGAAGAGTTTGAGAACCTGTGAAGCCACCTGGTCCTGGGCTTTTGTTTGTTGGAAGATTTTTAATCACAGTTTCAATTTCACTACTTGTGATTGGTCTGCTCATATTTTCTATTTCTTCCTGGTTCAGTCGTGGAAGGTTACACCTTTCTAAGAATTTGTCCATTTCTTCCAGGTTGTCCATTTTATTGGCATATAGTTGCATGTAGTAGTCTGTTAGTATGCTTTGTATTTCTGCGGTGTCCATTGTAACTCCTTTTTTATTTCTAATTTTATTGATTTGAGTCCTCTCCCTCTTTTTCTTGATGAGGTTGGCTAAAGGTTTATCAATTTTGTTTATCTTCTCAAAGAACCAGCTTTTAGTTTTATTGATCTTTGTTACTGTTTTCTTTGTTTCTATTTCATTTACTTCTCCTCTGATCTTTATGATCTCTTTCCTTCTACTAACTTCGGGTTTTGTTTGTTCTTCTTTCTCTAGTTCCTTTAAGTGTAAGGTTAGATTGTTCATTTGAGATTTTTCTTGTTTCTTGAGCTCGGCTTGTATTGCTATAATGATCCCTTGATCATTATGTAGTGCCCTTCCTTGTCTCTTGTAACATTCTTTATTTTAAAGTCAACTTTATCTGAGATGAGTATTGCTACTCCAGCTTTCTTTTGATTTCCATTTGCATGGAATACCTTTTTCCATCCCCTCACTTTCAGTCTGTATGTGTCCCTAGGTCTGAAGTGGGTCTCTTGTAGACAGCATCTATATGGGTCTTGTTTTTGTATCCATTCAGCAAGCCTGTGTCTTTTGGTTGGAGCATTTAATCCATTCATGTTTAAGGTAATTATCGATATGTATGTTCCTATTACCATTTTCTTAATTGTTATGGGTTTGTTTTTGCTGATCCTTTTCTTCTCTTGTGTTTCTCACTTAGAGAAGTTCCTTTAGCATTTGCTGTAGAGCTGGTTTTGTGGTGCTGAATTCTCTGAGCTTCTGCTTGTCTGTAAAGCGTTTGATTTCTCTGTGGAATCTGAATGAGATCCTTGCCAGCTAGAGTAAACTTAGTGGTAGGTTCTTCCCTTTCATCACTTTAAATATATTGTGCCTCTCCCTTCTGGCTTTTAGAGTTTCTGCTGAGAAATCAGCTGTTAATCTTATGGGAGTTCCCTTGTGTTATTTGTCATTTTTCCCTTGCTGCTTTCAATAATTTTTCTTTGTCTTTAATATTTGTCAATTTGATTACTCTGTGTCTCGGCGTGTTTCTCCTTGGGTTTATCCTGCCTGGGACTCTCTGTGCTTCCTGGACCTGGGTGGCTATTTCCTTTCCCATGTTAGTGGAGTTTTCGACTCTAATCTCTTCAAATATCTTCTCGGGTCCTTTCTCTCTCTCTTCTCCTTCTGGGACCCCTATAATGCGAATGTTGTTGCATTTAATGTTGTCCCAAAGTTCTCTTAGGCTGTCTTCATTTCTTTTCATTCTTTTTGTCTTTATTCTGTTTGGCAGTAGTGAATGCCGCCATTCTGTCTTCCAGGTCACTTATCCGTTCTTCTGCCTCAGTTATTCTGCTATTGATTCCTTCTAGTGTATTTTCATTTCAGTTATTGTATTGTTCATCTCTGTCTTTGTTCTTTAATTCTTCCAGGTCTTTGTTAAACATTTCTTGCATCTTCTCGATCTTTGCCTCCATTCTTTTTCCGAGGTCCTGGATCACCTTTACTATCATTATTTTGAATTCTTTTTCTGGAAACTTGCCTATCTCCACTTAATTTAGTTGTTTTTCTGGGGTTTTATTTTGTTCCTTCATCTGGTACAAATTCCACTGCCTTTTCATTTTGTCTATCTTTCTGTGAATGTGGTTTTCGTTCCACAGGATGCAGAATTGTAGTTCTTCTTGCTTCTTCTGTCTGCCCTCTGGTGGATGAGGCTATCTCGAAGGTGACTCTTAAGAACAGTCAGTGAGATGCCAAGCTACCTAGAGGTGGATCCTTAAGGTGAGAGGCAGTGACATGAGTATGGAGGAGGTCAGGTACTACCCACATTCCTGCTTCTTTTTCTCTGTGGTTTTTGGCTTCTTGTCAATACTCCTCACATTGTTGTTCTCTGCTTTTAAAGTCCACTTTTGTGAAGAAAGTTAAGAGCATGAACTTTAAAGCTAGACATCCTGAATTTTAATCCAACCCTGTACATAGGGCAAGTTGCTTCACTTCCCTCTTAGGGTGATGTGAAGACCAAAAGAAATAACACATAATATGTGTTAGCTCTTATTGTTACACTCCTCACATTATTTCTCCTTCTCGTTCATTCTCTGTTACTATTACTTTATTGTTTAAATATTTTGTCAATTAGCTGTCTTGTGGATTATCACACATTCTGTGGCTTGATATTTTCTTATGTAATCACAATACCATTATCACAACTAGAGAAAATTAACAATATATTTATATTCTTATCTAATATAACTAACATAGTCAAATATCCTCCATTGTCAAATAAATGCCATTTGTATTTTTTCTAGCATTATAGGATCCAATGAAATTTCATACATTGAATTTAGTTGTTATTAAAATATTTTTTTAGAAAGGAACTCTTTCTCTCTTTGAACCTAAATTCTGTTTTTTGCTTGAAAGATTTCTTGTCTAGCAATCGTTAACTATCACTTTGGATTAACTCAAGTCTGGAACACCTAGAGTTGAGAATCCAATTGTGGTAACTGCTACTAATTTTGATATTTTAATTTGTGGTAGCCCTTCTGGTGTCATTTAACGCAAGCACTGATTTTTGTGGACAGCAGAGATAATCACTCAACACACATAAAAATTAACTTACAATCTACCAGATGGTTTACCAAACAAAGTCAATCTCAGGTAGGACTGTAAAGTAAAGGAACTTTTAATAATTGAGAGTAGTATAGTGTTTTTCAGTTTACAAGGGTCTTTCATATGTTATTTCATTTGAATCTCAGATAGGGGAGTTTTAAAAATCCCTGTCATAAACAGAGGAATTAACTGAAGTTCAAGAGAGTTAATGAATTGCCTAAGGTATTAATTACAGTTAGTAAGAGTAACTACCTTGGCTTAGAATGAACATACAGTAAATAGTTGTTCACATCTTAATAAAAGTGGGAAAATATAACAAGATTTCTGATTCCAAATCTTTACTATGACATTTGTTTTCATTTTTAGAAAAAAAAAATTGACTTATTTTATTTCTAAGACCTAGCCTTACTGTTGATGTACCAATAAGACTTTATACCCCCTGTGGTAGGAGAGTCTCTAAAACTTTTATGCTCAGACACAGCCCTAATATTATCATCTGAAGATTATGCCCTCTCTGACACCATACTGTCACTGACATGTCAAAGTCAGAAACAAGAAGATGCTCTGCCCTGATGCAGAACTCTACCACTGTTCTGCTGAGGACCATTACACTTTCTCTACCGGTAGAGTGCCAGATGCCTTATGCTTCTGTTCATGGCCATTGGTTACTGTGTTACTCAGTTCATTGAAGACTTATTTGCTATGCACTGTTTCCTGTCTTATTTACTTGTGTATGCAGTATCTAGTACTATGCTTTACACAAGGTAGGCATCAATATCTGTTGCATAATAAATGAACACATGCAATAATCCAGTTGAGGTGTTTGCAAATCCTGATTTGTATGTGTACAGATAGCACAAATGGTTGGAGAGGAAAATCAGAATAAATTTGCAGCACAAAGGCTTATATTCATTTTCTTTCCTTTCTTATTTAAAGAACAATTAGTTTCTGAATTTCTATAGTGTCTACCACTAGTAGGCTTCTAAAGGGAAAGAGAAATGGGAAGTACGATCTGATGTAATGAATCTTTTAAACACATATGAATAAACTGTTCTGCTTTTAACTCAAGCAGATGAAGCATATCATGAACACCAAGCTACCTGTTTTTTTCACTGTTAGGGAATGTACGCATAGTCTTGAAGAAAGGTCTTTTATACAGAGACTGACCAGAAGTATTCTGAAGCACATGAGCTAGGTTGTACTGTGTCAATGAATAATGACAAACTTTCAATGTCTTAAAACAAAATTTCTTGCTCACTGTACATGTCCAACACAGGTTGACGAGGGGCCCTTTTCCATGTAGTCATTCCATACTGTAAGAAAAGCTTTTGTTTTTTGCACAGAAAAGAAGAATGAGTAGATAGCTGGGCACCAGTATTTACTGCTGGTGACATACATCTCCCCTTACATTTAATTTGTCAGAACTAGTTATATGGCCATGACTAACTTAAAGGGTAAGGAAGTATAGACTTCCTTGTACCCAGAATCAGAAGAGAACCAAATATTGAGAAACACAAATGGTATTTACTACCCCACTAAAATGTAAAAGAATCTATGTGAAAACTTTTAATGCACAATAATGTTTTTACCTTTTGGTCACAAAATTTCACTATAATTAATTTCTTTAGAAAAGTTTTCTATGAGAAAGAAAAAAAATAAACAATTTTTAGATGAGAATGTCTGTAAAGCTAATCTCTCTTTGGCAGGTGTAAGGCAATTTGACTGAGATATAAGTCTCTTTGCTTGAGAAGATGAGACTAAATCTTAAAGATTCACAAACACCCACATGTTCATTCATCCATTTATTTAGCAGACACCGATGGAACATCTGTTAAGCACAGTTCAGATAAGACCTACTGAAACCAGGGCATAGGGAGAAGGGTTTGAGAAGGGAAATGGGCATGACTCTAAAAATGTCTAGAATTCTCTCTCAAAATATAATTTTATTCAGAATATAGCAACTACATTGTAGCCTCCAAATACATTTAAGTTTTCAGATAGTTCTTGGAAATTAATTACATGAACATGAGTAAAATATTGCTGTGATATTTATTCCAACTGGGGAATTTAAAAAAGAATACATCTAAGTAAACAAATAATATTTCTCTACGCATAAACTCTGTAGAAGACTTTCCTGACTAGTTAATCCTAGGTAGCTGCCTAAACATTTTGTAACAATAATGTAACAATGTGGCTATTTTTCACAAGATATAAGAATCAATGGAGGACCTTCAAGATGGCAGAAGAGTAAGATGCAGATATCACCTTCCTCCCCACAAATACATCAGAAATACATCTACACATGGAACAACTCCTACAGAACACCTACTGAACGCTGGCAGAAGACCTCAGACTTCCCAAAAGGCAAGAAACTCCCCACGTACCTGGGTAGGGAAAAAGAAAAAAGAAAAAACAGAGACAAATGAATAGGGACGGGACCTGAACCTCTGGAAGGGAGCTGTGAAAGAGGAAAGGTTTCCACACACTAGGAAGCCCCTTCGTGGGCGGAGACTGTGGGTGGCAGAGGGGGGAAGCTTCGGAGCCGCAGAGGAGAGCACAGCCACAGGGGTGCGCAGGGCAAAGCGGAGAGATTCCCGCACAGAGGATCGGTGCCAACCGGCACTCAGCAGCCCAAGAGGCTTGTCTGCTCCCCCGCCAGGGTGGGCGGGGCTGGGAGCTGAGGCTCGGGCTTCGGTCAGAGCACAGGGAGAGGACTGGGGCTGGCTGCGTGAACACAGCCTGAAGGGGGTTAGTGCACCACAGCTAGCCGGGAGGGAGTCCAGGAAAAAGTCTGGATCTGCGGAAGAGGCAAGAGACTTTTTCTTGCCTCTTTGTTTCCTGGTGCGCGAGGAGAGGGGATTAAGAGCTCTGCTTAAAGGAGCTCCAGAGACGGGCGCGAGCCGCGGCTATCAGCACGGACCCCAGAAACGGGCATGAGATGCTAAGGCTGCTGCTGCTGCCACCAAGAAGCCTATGTGCAAGCACAGGTCACTATCCACACCTTCCCTCCTGGGAGCCTGTGCAGCCTGCCACAGCCAGGGTCCCGTGATCCAGGGACAACTTCCCCGGGAGAACGCACGGTGCGCCTCAGGCTGGTGCAAAGTCACACTGGCCTCTGCTGCTGCAGGCTCACCCCGCATCCGTACCCCTCCCTCCTCCCGGCCTGAGTGAGCCAGAGCCCCCGAATCAGCTGCTTTTTAACCCCGTCCTGTCTGAGTGAAGAACAGATGCCCTCAGGCGACCTACACACAGAGGCAGGTCCATATCCAAAGCTGAACCCTGGGAGCTATGCGAACAAAGAAGAAAGGGAAATTTCTCCCAGCAGCCTCAGGAGCAGAGGATTAAATCTTCACAGTCAACTTGATGTACCCTGCATCTGTGGACTACCTGAATAGACAATGAATCATCCCAAAATGAAGAGGTGGGCTTTGGGAGCAAGATATATACATATATATATATATATATATATATTTTTTTTTCCCTTTTTCTCTTTTTGTGAGTGTGTATGTGTACGCTTCTGTGTGTGATTTTGTCTGTATAGCTTTGCTTTTACCATTTGTCCTACGGTTCTGTCTGTCCTCCTTTTTTATTTTTTTATAGTTTTTAAATTTTTTTCTTAAAATTATTATTTATTTTTTTATTTTAATAACTTTATTTTTCTTCTTTGTTTCTTTCTTCGTTTCTTTGTTTCTTTCTTTCTATTTTTACTCCCTTTTATTCCGAGCTGTGTGGATGAAAGGCTCTTGGTGCTCCAGCCAAGTGTCAGGGCTGTGCCTCTGAGGTGGGAGAGCTAAGTTCAGGACACTGGTCCACAAGAGACCTCCCAACTCCATGTAATATCAAAGAGCGAAAATCTCCCAGAGATCTCCACCTCAACGCCAAGACCCAGCTTCACTCAATAACCAGGCAGCTACAGTGCTGGACACCCTATGCCAAACAACAAGTAAGACAGGAACACAACCCCATCCATTAGCAGAGAGGCTGCCTAAAATCATAATAAGGCCACAGACACCCCAAAACACACCACCAGACATGGACCTGCCCACCAGAAAGACAAGATCCAGCCTCATCCACCAGAACACAGGCATCAGTCCCTCCACCAGGAAGCCTACACAACCCACTGAACCAACCTTAGCCACTGGGGACAGACACCAAAAACAATGGGAACTATGAACCTGCAGGCTGCAAAAAGGAGACCCCAAACACAGTAAATTAACCAAAATGAGAAGACAGAAAAACACATAGCAGATGAAGAAGCAAGGCAAAACTCCCCAAGACCTAACAAATGAAGAGGAAATAGGCAGTTTACCTGAAAAAGAATTCAGAAAAATGATAGTAAAGATGATCCAAACTCTTGGAAATAGAATAGAGAAAATACAAGAAACATTTAACAAGAACCTAGAAGAATGAAAGACAAACAAACGATGATGGACAACACAATAAATGAAAGTAAAAATTCTCTAGAAGGGATCAATAGCACAATAACTGAGGCAGAAGAACAGATAAGTGACCTGGAAGATAAAATAGTGGAAATAACAATTGCAGAGAAGAATAAAGAAAAAAGAATGAAAAGAATTGAGGACAGTCTCAGAGACATCTGGGACAACATTAAACACACCAACATTCGAATTATTGGGGTCCCAGAAGAAGAAGAGAAAAAGAAGGGAACTGAGAAAATATTTGAAGAGATTACAGTTGAAAACTTCCCTAATATGGGAAAGGAAATAGTCAATCAAGTCCAGGAAGCACAGAGAGTTCCATACAGGATAAACCCAAGGAGAAACATGTCAAGACACATATTAATCAAACTATCAAAAATTAAATACAAAGAAAACATATTAAAACCAGCAAGGGAGAAACAACAAATAACACACAAGGGAATCCCCATAAGGTTAACAGCTGATCTTTCAGCAGAAACTCTGCAAGCCAGAAGGGAGTGGCAGGACATATTTAAAGTGATGAAGGAGAAAAACCTACAACCAAGATTACTCTACCCAGCAAGGATCTCATTAAGATTTGATGGAGAAATTAAAACCTTTACAGACAAGCAAAAGCTCACAGAATTCAGCATCACAAAACCAGCTCTATAGCAAATGCTAAAGGAACTGCTGTAAGTGGGAAACACAAGAGAAGAAAAGGACCTACAAAATCAAACCCAAAACAATTAAGAAAATGGTCATAGGAACATACATATCAATAATTACCTGAAACATGAATGGATTAAATGCTCCAGCCAAAAGACACAGGCTTGCTCTATGGATACAAAAACAAGACCCATATACATGCTGTCTACAAGAGACCCACTTCAGACCTAGGGACATACACACTGTAAGTGAGGGGATGGAAAAAGATATTCCATGCAAATGGAAATCAAAAGAAAGCTGGAGTAGCAATTCTCATATCAGACAGTATAGATTTTATAATAAAGACTATTATAAGAGAAAATGAAGAACACTACATAATGATCAAGGGATCAATCCAAGAAGAAGATATAACAGTTGTAAATATTTATGCACCCAACATAGGAGCACCTCAATACATAAGGCAAATCCTAACAGCCATAAAAGGGAAATCAACAGTAACACAATCATAGTAGGGGACATTAACAGTCCACTTTCATCAATGGACAGGTCAACCTAAGTGAAAATAAATAAGGAAACACAAGCTTTAAGTGATACATTAAACAGGATGGACTTAATTGATATTTATAGAACATTCCATCCAAAAACAAGAATACTCTTTCTTCTCAAGTGCTCATGGAACATTCTCCAGGATAGATCATACCTTGGGTCACAAATCAAGCCTCAGTAAATTTAAGAAAACTGAAATAGTATCAACTATTTTTTCCAACCACAATGCTATGAGACTAGATATCAATTACAGGAAAAAAATCTGTAAAAAATACAAACACATGGAGGATAAACAATACACTACTTAATAACGAAGTGATCACTGAGGATATCAAAGAGGAAATCAAAAAATACCTAGAAACAAATGACAATGAAAACACACCGACCCAAAACCTATGGGATGCAGCAAAAGCAGTTCTAAGACTGAAGTTTATAGCAATACAGTCCTACCGTAAGAAACAAGAAACATCTCAAATAAACAACCTAACCTTACACCTAAAGCAATTAGAGAAAGAAGAACAAAGTTAGCAGAAGGAAAGAAATCATAAAGATCAGATCAGAAATAAAGGAAAAAGAAATGAAGGAAATGATAGCAAAGATAAATAAAACTAAAAGTTGGTTCTTTGAGAAGACAAAATTAATAAACCATTAGCCAGACTCATCAAGAATAAAAGGGAGAAGACTCAAATCAATAGAATTAGAAATGAAAAAGGAATGGTAACAACTGAAACTGCAGAAATACAAATGATCATGAGAGATTACTGCAGGCAACTCTATGCCAATAACATGGACAACCTGGAAGAAATGGACAAATTCTTAGAAATGCACAGCCTTCCGAGACTGAACCAGGAAGAAATAGAAAATATAAACAGACCAATCACAAGCACTGAAATTGAAACTGTGATTAAAAATCTTCCAACAAACAAAAGCCCAGGAGCAGATGGCTTCACAGGCGAATTCTATTAAACATTTAGAGAAGAACTAACACCTATCCTTCTCAAACTCTTCCAAAATATAGCAGAGGAAGGATAACTCCCAAACTCATTCTACGAGGCCACCATCACCCTGATATCAAAATCAAAGATGTCACAAAGAAAGAAAACTACAGGCCAATATCACTGATGAACATAGATGCAAAAATCCTCAAAAAAATACTAGCAAACAGAATCCAACAACACATTAAAAGGATCATGCACCATGATCAAGTGGGGTTTATCCCAGGAATGCAAAAATTCTTCAATAAACACAAATCAATCAATGTGATAAACCATATTAACAAATTGAAGGAGAAAATCTATATGATCATCTCAATAGATGCAGAGAAAGCTTTTGACAAAATTCAATACCCATTTATGACAAAAGCCCTCCAGAAAGTAGGCATAGAGGGAACTTTCCGCAACATAATAAAGGCCATATATGACAAACCCACAGCCAACATCATCCTCAATGGTGAAAAACTGAAACCATTTCCACTAAGATCAGGAACAAGACAAGGTTGCCTATTCTCACCACTATAATTCAACATAGTTTTCGAAGTTTTAGCCACAGGAATCAGAGAAGAAAAAGAAATAAAAGGAATCCAAATCAGAAAAGAAGAAGTAAAGCTGTCACTGTTTCCAGATGACATGATACTATACATAGAGAATCCTAAAGATGCTACCAGAAAACTACTAGAGCTAATCAATGAATTTGGTAAAGTAGCAGGATACAAAATTAATGCACAGAAATCTCTAGCATTCCTATACACTAATGATGAAAAATCTGAAAGTGAAATTAAGAAAACCCTACCATTTACCATTGCAACATAAACAATAAAATACCTAGGAAGAAACCTACCTAAGGAGACAAAAGACCTGTATGCAGAAAATTATAAGACACTGATGAAAGAAAGCAAAGATGATACAAATAGATGGAGAAATATACCATGTTCTTGGATTGGAAGAATCAACATTGTGAAAATGACTCTACAACCCAAAAGCAATCTACAGATTCAATGCAATTCCTATCAAACTACCACTGGCATTTTTCACAGAACTAGAACAAAAAAATTCACAATTTGTATGTAAACACAAAAGACCCCGAATAGCCAAAGCCATCTTGAGAAAGAAAAATGGAGCTGAAGAAATCAGGCTCCCTGAATTATAGTATACTACAAAGCTACAGTACTCAAGACAGTATGGTACTGGCACAAAAACAGAAATATAGATCAATGGAACAGGATAGAAATCACAGAGATAAACCCACGCACATATGGCCACCTTATTTTTGATAAAAGAGGCAAGAATATACAATGGAGAAAAGACAGCCTGTTCAGTAAGTGGTGCTGGGAAAACTGGACAGCTACATGTAAAAGAATGAAACTAGAACACTCACTAATACCATACACAAAAATAAACTCAAAATGGATTAAAGACCTAAATGTAAGGCCAGACACTATTAAACTCTTAGAGGAAAACATAGGCAGAACACTCTATGACACAAATCACAGCAAGATCCTTTCTGACCCACCTCCTAGAGAAGTGGAAATAAAAACAAAAATATAAATCACAGCAAGATCCTTTTTGACCCACCTCCTAGAGAAATGGAAATAAAAACAAAAATAAACAAATGGGACCTAATGAAACTTCAAAGCTTTTGCACAGCAAAGCAAACCATAAACAAGATGAAAAGACAACCCTCAGAATGGGAGAAAATATTTGCCAATGAAGCAACTGACAAAGAATTAATCTCCAAAATTTACAAGCAGCTCATGCAGCTCAATATCAAAAAAACAAACAACCCCATACAAAAATGGGTAGAAGACCTAAATAGACATTTCTCCAAAGAAGATATACAGATTGCCAACAAACACATGAAATAATGCTCAACATCATTAATCATTAGAGAAATGCAAGTCAAAACTACAATGAGATATCATCTCACACTAGTCAGAATGGCCATCATCAAAAAATCTACAAACAATATATGGTGTGGAGAAAAGGGAACCCTCTTGCACTGTTGGTGGGAATGTAAATTGATACAGTCACTATGGAGAACAGTATGGAGGTTACTCAAAAAACTAAAAATAGAACTACCATACGACCCAGCAATCCCACTACTGGGTATATATCCTGAGAAAACCATAATTCAAAAAGAGTCATGTATCAAAATGTTCATTGCTGCTCTATTTACAATAGCCAGGATGTAAGAGCAACCTAAGTGTCCATCGACAGATGAATGGATAAAGAAGATGTGGCACATATATACAATGGAATATTACTCAGCCATAAAAAGAAACAAAATTGAGTTATTTGTAGTGAGGTGGATAGACCTAGAGTCTGTCATAGAGAGTGAAGTAAGTCAGAAAGAGAAAAACAAATACTGTATGCTAACACATATATGTGGAATCTAAGAAAAAAAAAAAAGGTCATGAAGAACCTAGGGACAAGACAGGAATAAAGACACAGACCTACTAGAGAATGGACTTGAGGATATGGGGAGGGGGAAGGCTAAGCTTTGAGAAAGTGAGAGAGTGTCATGGACATATATACATTACCAAACGTAAAACAGATAGCTAGTGGGAAGCAGCCGCATAGCACAGGGAGATCAGCTCGGTCTTTTGTGACCACCTAGAGGGGTGGAATAGGGAGGGTGGGAGGGAGGGGGATGCAAGAGGGAAGAGATGTGGGAACATACGTATAACTGATTCACTTTGTTATAAAGCAGAAACTAACGCACCATTGTAAAGCAATTATACCCCAATAAAGATGTTAAAAAAAAAAAAAAGAAAAAAAAAGTCATGTACCAAAGTGTTCATTGCAGCTCTATTTACAATAGCCCGGAGATGGAAACAACCTAAGTGTCCATCATCGGATAAATGGATAAAGGAGATGTGGCACATATATACAATGGAATATTACTCAGCCATAAAAAGCAACGAAATTGAGTTATTTGTAGTGAGGTGGATTAGCCTAGAGTCTGTCATACAGAGTGAAGTAACTCAGAAAGAGAAAAACAAATACCGTATGCTAACACATATATATGGAATCTAAAAAACAAACAAACAAAATGACTATGAAGAACCTAGGGGCAGGACAGGAGTAAAGATGCAGACGTTGAGAATGGACTTGAGGACATGGGGAGGGTGAAGGATAAGCTGGGACGAAGTGAGAGAGTGGCATGGACATATATATACCACCAAATGTAAAATAGATAGCTAGTGGGAAGCAGCATAGCACAGGGAGATCAGCTCGGTGCTTTGTGACTCCCTAGAGGGGTGGGATAGGGAGGGTGGGAGGGATTTGCAAGAGGGAGGGGATCTGGGGATATATGTATATGTATATCTGTTTCAATTTGTTATAAAGCAGAAACTAACACAGTACTGTAAACAGTTATAGTCCAATAAAGTTGTTTACAAAAAAAAAATCATTGACCTTTTAATTCGTCATCAATATGTTTTGTTTCCTTAAAATGCTAAATACAGAGCTGCTGTAAATAAAATATCACTGTACCAGAATCTCTTATAAAAGGTTCATAGCAATGTAAGGCAACATTTTAAGTAAGAACTTGGGAAAAAAATCTATGACAGGAAATACCTCAATAAGGAAGTTGCCAATTATGCATTTATGTTCTAAATGTGTTGGCAAAACACTTTTGGATTTACTTGAAAAAGTACATTTCCCAATTCTGATTATTTCTTTAGGATAGATGACTTGAAATGAAAATATTAATTCAAAAAGTATAAACACAAATTTAAAAGAGTAAATTCAACATACTTTCAAATTGCTTCTAGAAACATACTAATTTACACTCCAATACACAATCAGTATAGTGATAGCTCTTCATATTAGTTTAAAAATCTTATCAAAAATTATTGTTTCTTTGCTATTTCTTCCACTGATTTTATGCTAAAAAGTCCTTCCCTCTTCAGAAACCATATCTACTTATATTAAATTCTGTTTTACTCTATTATTTTTGATCTAATTAACTAATATTTACTTTATTCATTCCTTCTTTCCTACACTGCTTTTAACCTAGAACAGTGCTTTTCTCATGGTAGATATGGTATAAATGTTTCTAGTATAAATGATCACTACAGTTGTTTTTACCTTTAAAACATGAACGTGGTATGGCTTAACAAGATCTTCCAAATCAATTTTGCTTTAGACAACTGATTTTTATTATAACGCATAGTTACTTTAATTTAATAAATTTTTTTCTGTTACGTTCAAACCACTTGATTAAAAATGTCATTAACTCTTCATTCCTATTAATTAAAACTAATTGACTTCCACAGATACCCAATGCCTGTGTTTGTGGTTTATAACCCAAATGAGCATCCCGAGGCACCAGAGTTTGGACTCTAATCACTTTTTTTATGCTTTAAAAAATGCTATCTTTGAGCCATTTTTTCAGAGAGAAGAGTGGAGTGACAGTTTCCATTTTTGCTAAATATGAAGTCTTTCAAATAGAAAAGTTTATACTTCTAAGTCCTTCTTGAATGGAACTTACATTGCTCTGCTACTCACACAAAAGAGAGACAATCAGTAATAACATTTTTAGAAGAAATTAATTTAAAAAATGTTCCAGTGACAGTCAATTTTGTCATAGGAGGAATCCAAACTTTTTATCATTTATTTTGATAGCACTTTTTTGTGTGTATGGACCACACAAAATTCTTGTCACCAAGAATTCTCAACCTGTAAACCCACATGTTGGATGTTTTTGAAGCTAGCCCACTTGAGCCTAAATAAAACATATCACTAGAAAGGTCATTCCTGACTGGAACCAAATGATGAAGGAAAGAAGGCATTGTACTAGGCAACTAGTTATTCTCTTAGAATACCAAGAAGAAAACATTTTTTCTTCCATTCTTGGTGAGTATATGTAAGTGGCAAATATTTAAGGAGCAATCGTATCTAATACACATTCATTTAAGTAGCTAGCTTAATTTCATTTTTCTATCTTCTTTTTTTATTTTTTAATAAATTTATTAATTTATGGCTCCATTGGGTCTTCGTTGCTGTGTGCAGGCTTTCTCTAGCTGTGGCGAGCAGGGGCTACTCTTTGTCGCGGTGCACGGGCTTCTCATTGCAGTGGCTTCTCTTGTTGTGGAGCACGGGCTCTAGGTGCGCGGGCTTCAGTAGTTGTGGCGCGCAGGCTCAGTAGCCAAATTGGATTTGGGCCCACCCCTCATTTTACCTCATTAAAGGCCCTATTTCCAAATGCAGTCATATTCTAAGGTACTGGGGGTTAGGAAAGGTATCTTGCCATAATTTTTTTAAATGATGGTGTATGAAAACAAAGTAAAACAACAAAATACTTTTCATTTTTAAAATTGGGCCAGTGTAACTGTACTTTAGATGCACCTGTGCTATTGTAACCAAAAAAAATAAAGCTTTTATGCAAAGACACACTTAATACTGTGCTTCCCCTCTCTTTCAATGAAGTGTTGGTCCCAGACCCAGTTCTTGGATGTCTTTTCTCTCTATGTGTATTCATCCCCTTGATGATCCGTTTTATGGCTTCTCTTACCATGCATGTATATGTCCTAATGACTTGCAAATTTTTATCTCCAGATCTTTTCTCAGGATTTCATACTTATAAACACAACTATCCACTCAAAATCTTTCAATGGATGTGTGATATACATCTCAAGTTTAACATGTCCAAGTCCAAATTCCTTTTTTTTCCCTCCAAACCTGTTTCTCTTGCTGTCTTCTGTATCTCGGTTAGTAGCAACTCTATCCTTCTAGCTGCTCTAGATAAAACCCTAAGGCCCTCCTCAACTCCTTCTGCTTTGTATTTAGCACATCAGCAAATTCTATTGGTTCTAACTTTAAGAGACATTCATAATGAATCCTCACTACCTCTTCTACAATCTCTCCAGTCCATGCCTGAATTATCTCCTGTGCAGGTTATTGCTATAGTCTTCTCATTGCTTTCCTTGCTTCTGCCCTTGCCACACTCATCAATCCAGCAGTCATAGTGATCCTGCTGAAACATAAGTCAGATCATGCCCCTTCATTGCTGCAGACCTCCAATGACTATTTTAAGTAAAAACTGAAGCCAGAACAATGGTCTACAAAACTTAGTCCCAAATACCCATGTGGCCTCAATTCTGACAACTCTCTCCCATCTCACCTACTCAGCACCAGCTACATGGGCCCCTTTGCTATTTCCTGGGCAGAGACAGGGAATACTGTTTGCTTCCCCTACCTTTAAAAATCTTTTCCCATATATCTGCATAACGTAATTTCCATTGCCCCCTTCTGGTTTTGTTCAAATGGCATCCTCTCAGGGAGACTTTCCCTGACTGTGCTAAACTTATGCTACTCCCTAACTTCCTTGTTTTCTTTATACCACTTATCACCATTTAAAATACTACACAATTAAGTTTTATATATGCCTTTTTGCACACACATGTAAGACCAGTGTGTATAGGAATTTTCATTTATTTGATTCAATGGTGGATTCCACACATCTATAAATGGCATACTAATTCTTAATCCAAATATTTGTATTAGGCTATTTAAGATTAAAATGTAAACTGTTCAAAAATTATACAATGATTTACCTTTCCTCTATGAGCTTTATTTTTTATAAACATACAACTAAGTCCTCTGTAAATTAATAGTTATTCAGCTGGTTTCCATTTTATTACAAGTAAAACAAAAATTAAGAAACTGGCTACCGGGATATTAGCTCGGCGCTTTGTGACAGCCTGGAGGGGTGGGATAGGGAGAGTGGGAGGGAGGGAGACGCAAGAGGGAAGACATATGGGAACATATGTATATGTATAACTGATTCACTTTGTTATAAAGCAGAAACTAACACACCATTGTAAAGCAATTATACCCCAATAAAGATGTTAAAAAAAAAAATGGTACCTGTGAAGGACCACAAAATAAATGACCTAAAAAAAAAAAAAAAAAAGAGTTCATGGGGCGATTCCAGAGGATCCAGGAAACTATTTGCAACTCCCCTCCCCCAGCTTCTTCATTTTGGGGTTTTCAAATGGGTCCGGTATTAATAATGCATTTTAAAGGGCTCCTGATTTTAACCTGAAAGAGTTGTCCATCTAGTTTGCAAGCAGGTTGTAATAAACGGTAGTTTTTATTTGTGAGTGTTTTATTTAGGTTCTAGTAAATTTTTCTGATTTCTCAACATGAAAAAAAAAAAAAAAGAAACAGGCTACCAACAACAGATAAGTGTGAACAGCTGTATTAATGAAAGAATTCTGGTAGTATTTGTTGTGGTAAAAGAAAAATGCAACTAAAATATACCATGGTATATTAACAATATTGATGACATTTAAAAACTTAGGGCATTTCCTCCTTTGTGTCTGAGACTGAGAAAATAAATTGCTTTGGTTTTCTTAGTACATTACTTGGCTTGGCTAGCACTGTCAAATGGCAATGTTTACTTGTGTTATTTATATTAATTCTGATAAATGAAAAATTCATAAGGCTGAAGAGGACCATAGAAGATAAAAATTAACCCTGTCACAGAAAACAATGTCAGTGCTTTCTTTCTGGAACATATTAAGTATATTCCATGTCTTGTTTCTTACAGCAAAATCTTGTTACAATTTCAGAACAAGGGGAATAGTTCCCTTGTAAGAGACTGACCATATGCTTCAGTAGGTAAAACACAGAGTAAGCAAATGTTTTGTCTCGGAAATAACTGTTAAATCAAGTTTTCAAATATCCAAATTTATTTTTTTAAATATAATTTGAATTTCCCTGAGTTATTAGTAAGCAAATTACTTATAAGAATAATTTCATCAAGCAAATAATTATGACTCAGAAGAATGAATAAAAAATACTGTATTTATATAAATCAAAAGCATTAAAAAAAAAAAAAACAGGTAAAACTAAATAGTCCTCAAGAAAAAAAAGGTGATCAGCTACCATATCTCAGTAGTAATATCTGCCAGTCTAGCACATGATAGATACTGATTTCATATTTTTAAATGAAAAAATAAATTCATCTGCCATATCAAATTAATTTTTTTCAAGCAAAAACTAGAATATTAGAGAAGACCTGAATCTTGTTGCAATAACATACTACCTTAATCTTACTACTAGTTATTAGTAAGCTAGTGATTTAGTTTTACGATATGTACCAATTTATTCCTACCCATTCTCTCTGTGAGAAAAAGATCAGCATGGGCTGAAACCTACAAAGCTAAGTGGCTTACCCAAGGCCTCTCAAGTGACTTAATATTTCTGAGGCTTATTTTCTATATCTTAAAATGAGAGGCTAAGACTAGGAGACACAAGATGAATTCCAGGCTCTAACATTCCACAATTCTAAGACTGGACAATTAACCCATCTGATAAAGATCTGTATTAATCTCTCTCAGAGCTCTTATTGCACTGTATTGTAAGGTGGGCTCTTTCACTTTTATTTTTAGCTCATCTTGTTCCTTGGTAAGATTTTTTTTCTTTTTGCATTACGCAGGCCTCTCACTGTTGTGGCCTCTCCCGTTGCGGAGCACAGGCTCCGGATGCGCAGGCTCAGCGGCCATGGCTCACGGGCCCAGCCGTGGCATGTGGGATCTTCCCAGACCGGGGCACGAACCCGTGTCCCCTGCATCGGCAGGCGGACTCTCAACCACTGCGCCACCAGGGAAGCCCCCTTGGTAAGAATTTAAAGCAACTTACTTTGTCTAAATTCTCCTTGAGACTGTGAGCACCTGGAAGGTAAGAGACATGCCTGATATGTTTGTGTCCCCAGAGCTTGACACCTTACCTGGTACATGAGAGGTATTAGTTAATAACCCACACTTGTAGCAGAGTGTGTTGGTTATGCTCTTAAATTCCTTATGCTTGCTTCTCTATTTTCTCACCTTAGTATACAAAATGCCAGTAGAAAATTCGATTTCACTAGATATTTCAGGGAAGATGTCATCACTGCCCTAACACTGCAGAGTAACAATAGGAGTATGGTAAATTCAGGCTCCTGATATTTGAAGTCTCTGGATTGGCTAGAGATCGTTACTAATTCTAGAAACCCAAGTGCCTGATTAAGGAAAATGTGAGGCTAGGGTAATAGTCACAGGTGATAATAATGTAATATAAAATATAGTGATAACATAATGGAAGCTATAAGTACTGGGCACACAAGTAGGTTGTCTTTAATTCTAGTAAATATACAAAACAGTTAATCTGACACATATATAATGACGCATATAATCATTTTTTCTTGAATGATACTTAGATACAATTACAAGCAGTTCATATGAATGACTATAATTAGAATAATTTTTTCCTTTTTAAAAATTTTTTTTCCAGGGCATAAAATCAATATCAGTGTTGACCTTTTTTCTGATATTATTAAATATTTGGCCATGATGCATACTTCTCCATGCTGCTTCTCATTTAGAGAGCAGAACCTTGGGTCTTACTTCAGAATAAATGGAGTTGCTTTATCCCTGGGAGTTCCATTCTGTCTTACTTACACCCATCCAACTGTGCACCTAGTCATACACATCAATTTTTTTCCTCCTTTTTTCATTCAGCCAACCGTGCATTCATCATTCATACAGTGATCTATCCATCCATTTATTCATCAGCTAATTACTGAGCACTTAATCTGTGCCAGGCTTACAATGTTGGAGAGACATACATTTAATCTGATTACAACATACTGAGATAAGTATAATAAACAGGTTGCATAAAAGTTGTGATATGCATCACAAAGTTGATTGGGAATAGACAGCAAAAATTTCCAGTAAGAGGTACTAGTAAGAGTTCTGGCATGGTGTGGGAAGATAGATTGGAAGAGAAGAAACGACATGTGCAGGGGTTTAAAAGACTATGAAGAGTGGGTAAAGCAAGCTTGTTGTTTCCATGAGAGTCTGTAAGTGTGTACTTGGTGGTGGGGTGGTGGTGGGGGGGATGAGGAACAGGGAGGGAATAGGAATTGAAGCTGGAAAAATTGGTACCATTAGATCACAAGGGGTTCTATATGCCATATTGGGTACTACTGAGTTAAGGTACAATCGTCATCGGACAGATGAGAGTTAATAAGCTCAAAAAAACTAATATTTTCACAGGATCACTATATCCATTAAGAAATTAAAAATGGTTTTTAGTTTTTACTTTCAAACAAACCTGAATAAACCCTCCTGTCTGACAAGGTTGATATATGATCTCTTAATTGAAGAAGTTATTTAAAATGGAAGAATTATAAAAACTGATCCACAAATAGTTCACATACTAAGTTGAGGGATTTAACTAATAAAAACAAATAACCTGAGCACTAAGCCAAAGTAAGACTGATTAACATTGGTTATTTATCTGGAGGTGGATTATAGGGGACTTTTGAATTCTTATTTATACATCCCTATAGTATTCGTAATTTTATACCGACAATATTGTATTGATTTAATAATCAGAAAAAGTAAAATTATTTTCAATTTGAGAAAAAGTTTGCAGAAAAATATTAATTACCACAATGGGGTATTCCAAAGGCTGAAATTTTATCTTAGTTAAATTTTAAAGGGTTAAATTTTCTTTATTTGACAAAAGCTTGTAGCCTTCATCAATTTCAGCAGCACTGCAAACACAAGGTGTCCTCTGTGTAACAGAGCTATGCACTTAACAATTTTAATTAAAATTCACGTTAGAGAGCATTCAATATTATTTACTACAGAAATAAGAACTCAAAAATCTAAAGGCACAAAACAAATCCTTGGCTTAATTAAAATGATGATAGTAAACATCCACCTATGATATTATGAACCAGTGCAGACAAACTAATTTAGAGAAAACTCTTGTTAACTTCATGGAACAATCAAAACTACTTTCAAGATCCCCCGCAAATGAAGAAACTGTTTCTACAACAGGATATTCTAAAATAAATGTATAACAGACAGTGGAGAACAGATCAAATCTTAAAATTACAATTTCGATGCCAAAAATATTTTTAATGTCATTTACAGAGTCCAAAAATTTAAGTTAGGTAGATTCACTTTTAAGTTTAAATCACTTAGTGTTCTTTCAGCTGATTACTTTGAATAAAGATGCAAGGAATGGTCTATCTTTGGCAGTATAATATAGTGATGTCTAGCACAGTGCCTCGCACACATAAGGCAATCAGACAAAATGGTAGATGGCTTGTAAACCCCATTCCTGAAGCCTGATTAGGTTCCAGGTCTCTTCCCATGCTTCAGGAGGATGCCCAGGCTGCTGCTGTAACCATTAGTATAGATCTTGCACAGGTAAAGCACCGTTTAATTAATGGCTCTGGGGTGAAATACATTGGCAGGTAAATAGTCAAAGAGGTCCTAGCTGAGTAGCACTGGCAGAAAGCAGCACTCAGAGACCAGTAGGTCATCTGTTGTTCCCTAGCAATGTCACTGTCCCAAAGTGGAGAAAATCAATGATTCACAACAGTTTCTCTTTCCCATTTTATTTTTTTAAGTATTTATAATTTAGAAATATAGATGACATTTAAGCACTCTTCTGGTAAATACATCTTTTGGAAGGGTTTCAATTCATTACGACTATAAATCACTTTCTCATCATACCATCTGCCAGTGTTTCTCTCCCTCCACCTCTCTTTTTTGGTGTCAGTGTTATTAACCCTTATCTTACCTGTACCAAATTTTATGAACCATTAGAAAAATTTTTAAATTATCAAATTCTTAAATTCATTTTAAGAAATTTTTAAAATGATGAATGCACACTAAATACAAACCTTCTATATGCAAGTATTTACCCACTTAATCTGGCAAATAACAGTCAATACTGGAAAACTACGAGGAGCAGAAATCACTTAGTGGAACTTAATTCCTTTCCTCCTATAAGCCGAACTTGCTATTAAGTTGGTAACATTCAAAGATGTATTTTGTATGGTAGGGAAATCAGTCCCAACTGTCAAAAATTTTTTTAACAGGAAAGGGTAGGAAATAACACCGATGGAGTACCTATGCTCTGCCAATATTTCATATATATTATCTCATTTAATTTTCATAAGACTCTCACAGATGTTTTAAAACATTTAAATTTTAAACTATTTTTTAAATTGAAGTATAGTTAATTTACAACGTTGTGTTAGTTTCAGGTGTACAGCAAAGTAATTCAATTATATATATATGTATATATATTCTTTTTAGATTCTTTTCCATTTTGGTTATTACAAGATTTTGAATATAGTTCCCTGTGCTATACAGTAGGCCCTTATTGTTCTCTATTCTATATATAATAGTGTGTATATGTTAATCCCAAACTCCTTTTACTCAGTCATAAAAAAAGAATGAAATAATGCCTTTTGCAGCAACATGAATGTACCTAGAGATGATCATACTAAGTGAAGTAAGTCAGAGAAAGAGAAATATCACATGATATCACTTATAGGCTGATCTATAAAAACGATATAAATGAACTTATTTACACAACGTAAATAGATTCACAGACATAGAAAACAAACTTATGGTTACCAAAGGGGATAGCGGGGGTGGGGTGGGGTGGAGAGATAGAGAGGATAGACATTTTTAACTTCTTGTTATTTATAGAGAAATCATTGTTATCCAGCTAGTAAGGGCTAACCCCGTATCTGTTTAATATCAAGTCTGTGCCCCTTTCACCATTGCTACTTATGAGTAGACACTCTTTAAAAGTTTCTGAATTTTGAAAACTATTTAACTCTCTTTAATTCTTTAGAACAAATACCTAATTCACTATTTTAAATCTGTAGTAGTGATAGTTGTACTAGTAATACTCATTGATCCTTATTTATGAGCCATGAGCCAGGTAACATGTTAATAGGTTCTATACACACTATTCTATTCTAACCTCTCAAAAACTCTTAGATGTGATTAATAATAGCCAACATTTGTGTAGCCCTTCTAATGTGTTTGTGACTGTTCTCAGCACTTTATACATAGTCACTTACTTAATCTCAGGTGGGGGTGATTATTTTATCCCCATTTTAGGGCTGAGGAAACTGAGGCAGAGGAGATTAAATTTCTTGGTCAAGGTAACGCAGCTAGCAAATGCACAGAAGAGATTCACATCCAGAGAGTCTGACTCCAAAGTCTTTGCTCTTTATTTTCTTATTTTGAAGATGAGCAAACAACTCAGAAAAGTTAAGTAACTAGAAGAAGATGATTCAGGGTTAAGTAAGGCCTGTAACATAATGTATACAAGTGACTGTGATTGCAAGGAAATATACACACCTTTGCTTATGCAACTTTATAACGAAATTAATGACACAACTTGTAATCATTTTAGATGAATATACTTCTTGTCTTGTCAGAGAGTATGCAGAGCATAACGCTCTGAGCATAACATCCTGAAATGACTCAGGATGAATCTCATGAAAGCGCGTTGGTTGCTGTCATGTACTGCAAAGCAGTGGTCCTAAAAGGCCATCGGCATGGGTCAGTTTTTGTGTTAACATACAAATTCATGCTAATAGGCTAAATGGTTCCAGGCCACTGTGCTTGAAAAGTTCTTCTTGGTGGTCAGGCATTTTATGAGCCCTGCTACTGCTGACACTGCTTAAATCTAGCAGTCTTCTAATTTGGTACTTTGGAGTGAAGTGTCAAAAAGGTAGTCAATGGGTTTGTGTTTCTCAAATCCACAAAACTCTGGAGTCTAAGGGTGTATGAGGACTCTTTGAGGATTTTTTTCTTTAAAAGGAGTTCATGAATTGCTCAAACTTATGCATTGTGAATTAAGGATATTACTGTACATGGAATCTTTTTTTGCCTTAAAAAAGAATGTGAACAGACACATGCATGTACTAGAGTTAACGCTTGGGCTTCCTTGGTACCAACAATTTTGATTATTCAGAAGTCTTCTTATTTCTTTTAATTATGCTTTATAGGTTGTTGGTTTCAAATAAGTGACTTCCAGGTAAAAAACACTGTTAATGCTAATATATACATCACCCACTCCCTAGGTACATTGTTACTGGACTAGAAATAAAAGAGCATCTGGACCAAATCCCTTTATATTTTTAGCCAATTGTCTTTTTACCAGTGAAGGGAATTTATCAGCTGTATTACAAATGTCTTTAATACACGCCATAGAATATTCTTCTATATTTATAATCAATCATACTTAATATGGTCAAGAATTTCCAAGTTCATCAATGCTCCCGGATGTTTGGCTTTGCCTACAGAGTACTAATAATGTTTTATAAATAAACTTAGTCAACCTGCTCAATTTATTTTTATTCATTTTAATGACTTACTAGGTGTGGTACAAAAGAGATTTAGATAAATCTATTCACATACACAATTCCAGGACTGAAAATGTTTTTATTATTTAGCCCTATGCCATAAAATGTTTATATTATTGACATTGATCAACTAAATATTAGATTACTATTTAGACAATATAATTTTCGTCACAAATTTATAATGGTTTAGAAAATAGCCAGACTGCAAAAGGTATTCCTAGGCCATTAATGGCATAAGCAAGATGTCAATAAAACTATGTACCTCTATATCCAAGTGAAAAAAGTAAACCATTTTAAAAAGTTTTACAACTCTTTTATCAGAATTCTATTTACTTATACATAGTTAGTGGGCCAATAATCAATAATTAATTAAAGTAAATCAGGTCAAATTCTTTGTAAAATTATTGGTTATTATACTATGTGACTACACGTAAACTCACACACACACACGCACACACACGTTCAATACTTTGGATAATCTCCAAAACCATATTTTCAAACTTTAAGGTGTATATCAATCACCTGAAGATCTTGTTAAAATATATATCTGGATTCAGGAGGTCTGGAGTGGGGCCTGAGATTCACAAGATCCAGGTGATGTTGACTGCTGGTACCTGAACAATACTTTGGGTAGCAAGGTTTTAAAAGCAATATTTTTAATGCAGTCTTAATTCATTAAAGTCATATTTCAGTCGAGTGTATATATTATAATAATTTACTAACTTACACTGAAATCACTATAATATATTCACAGAAAACATGCTATTTTTCACTGAGGTAGTTTCAGAAATTAAGGGTGAGAGAAGATAATAACTTTTCCAAAGTGATAAATAGCAAGTTAATGCTTGTTCCAGGAATCATCTAATTTCAAAAAATAAAACCCCACTTAAGCATAAAAGAGTAAGTATAAAAGAGAATAGATTGGAACAGTAAAAGAAGTATGTTGGAAAGATCAAGAAAAATTTCATGGCATGCAGGAGAGAAATTCCAGTCAGAACTATATAGGAAAGAACC
Source organism: Phocoena phocoena (assembly GCF_963924675.1). Lineage (NCBI taxonomy): Eukaryota > Metazoa > Chordata > Mammalia > Artiodactyla > Phocoenidae > Phocoena > Phocoena phocoena. The sequence goes on from NC_089222.1 coordinate 105,899,157, forward strand.
AGCAGCTGAAGTTACAGGACACAAGCCAGCTCTTCACCCCTCTCTCAAAACAGCATGGTTTCTTTTTTTTTTTTTTGCATTACGCGGGCCTCTCCCACTGCGGAGCCCAGGCTCCGGACGCGCAGGCTCAGCGGCCATGGCTCACGGGCCCAGCCACTCCGCAGCATGTGGGATCTTCCAGGACCAGGGCACGAACCCGTGTCCCCTGCATCGGCAGGCGGACTCTCAACCACTGCGCCACCAGGGAAGCCCTAGCATGGTTTCTTGATTCTGTTTCTGTCAGCAATCTGCTTTATTTTCTCTTGACTGATTGTCTTCCTTTGCTCTATATGAATATAACTATCTCTATCTATGCTAGTCCTAATACCCTGTAACCTCTCAGGTCCAATACATTCTAACTACAATTTTGGGTTCCAAATTTAAATACAGAGAAGAAAGAATCTGACTGGTCAGTTGGACTTGGTCCTGGGTCCAGGGTCCCTCAGCTACTCAGGTGGTCTATGCGAGCAGCCGGACAAGGGAGTTCAGACAAGGCAGCAGACTGACTTATATGGTCCTTGTAGCACAGAGCTGATGCCAGAATATCCAGACCAAATGGTGCCTAAACACTGTTCATAGAAAAAGACCTTTTCTTTAAAAATTAAAATGAGAAAATAAGATACAATTTCAACTGTCAGCACTCTGTATTTATGTATTTTGTTTCATAATCTTTTTGAATAAGTCAGAGTTAAATGTTTTCACTACCAAACCGAATAAGGATAAATCTGAAATTACATTTGAGGCTTGAGCCACCAACTTGAGTAAATGGACATCAAAAGGAGAAAATTTGGATTTAATAAGAACTGGAGTTAAAACGATGACTAATCAATGTTTGGAAGAATTCTGGTTGAGGAAACTATGTATGAAATAAGCATCTTATCTAGGCTGCATGGCTTAATGTATGTAAAATCAGATTGGATTCAGTAGATCTGGGGTCAACTGCAGATTTGCCATACCAACGAAGAGTTGTGCCATGTCTCTGATTTCTGTTTCCTCTTTAGTGAAATCTGTAAATTGGAAGAGGCTTTTTCAGATGTCAAATTGCATATAATCTATATTCTGTAATAAAGGCAATGATTCTTTCTTTTCTTTAGCAATCTTCTCCTTTTTAGGGATTTATCAATTATTTATAAATCCTTTGACAAAGATGGTTCTGATAGGTGATGGTGACATGCCATTCTTTATTAAACAATTGTGATATTTGCTCTATCACAAAAATATTTGCAACTCTGCCCAAGAGATCCAGATGTGAACTAACTGCTATTCATTGTAGGACGAATGAAAACCAAATAAAGCCCCCAAAAGGTGCACAATAATATAATTTTGCTTTATTTAAAAATGTTGCATTTGAATACGTGTTGAGTTGGCAGCTCAGCAGGAACATGACCTTGATTTAAAATGTTTGTGTTTCCCCCACCCCCGACATTGTACAGTAGCCAAAGAGATTAATAACAAACAATGGCAATTGTGGTGTTGATAACTGAGTTTAAAAATTCCCTGAAATAATTATGTCTTAACGAACAGAACAAAGAATTTGAGAGACATTGCATAATGACCAATTGGAGTCTGGACCAGGTAATTTTATGGGCATTCCTCTCTGAAAAAAAGAGCTAAATGGGTGACATATATTGAGAAACAGCAATGTATTAATAAAAATGACCTTAAGTAATTATGGGTCTGACAGATAAGCAAGTAAGACATAAAGAGGGTTCAGAAATCAACCAGGTAATAAGCAGTTCAGTTTGCATAGGGATACCAAATCTCAATTCTATTTGGACAGTTAAAAGTCATGTAAGTCTTTTGCAAGAAAAGGAGAATGTCTGAAATGCTACATTTTTATAAGAAAGGACCCTTATAAAAAAAGGTGTGACTAAATCATCCTGAAAGATGAACCTAGGGGCTTCCCTGGTGGCGCAGTGGTTGAGAGTCTGCCTGCCGATGCAGGGGACACGGGTTCATGCCCCGGTCGGGGAAGATCCCACATGCCGCGGAGCGGCTAGGCCCGTGAGCCATGACCGCTAAGCCTGCGCGTCCGGAGCCTGTTGCTCTGCAATGGGAGAGGCCACAACAGTGAGGGGCCCGCATACCAGAAAAAAAAAAAAGATGCACCTGGATTCCCATATGTTGGCGTCTTTGCTTATTAATACCATAAGTTTGGCCTATTTGGTATTCTTCCCCTGTAGTCAGCAAATGACTCTCTATGTCATTCACAGTGGTAGAAATGTTAAATATTATTGGGAAAATGAGGAAGTAAGACATATATTTATGTTAAATTTAGGAATAGGTTTTATAATCCTCATGGTAACTTGTGTGTGTTTTGTTCATTAGCTTTGTAAATTTTTTTTTTAACATCTTTATTGGGGTATAACTGCTTTACAATGGTGTGTTAGTTTCTCCTTTATAACAAAGTGAGTCAGCTATACATATACATATATCCCTATATCTCCTCCTGCTTGTGTCTCCCTCCCTCCCACCCTCCCTATCCCTAACTTTGTAAATGTTGAAGATAATTTGACATTAGAGAACCTGTCATGTTGAATTTTTCATCTTAATTTAAATTTTTAAGAAAATGTGATTGACAGTAAACTTACAGGCTTTAATTTGGGTTTTTCAGGATTATTTATTTGGTGTCAGAATTTTGATTTCAAGATGAAATAATTGAGGGATGCACATTTTGTACTTGTGATTTTAAATTGATAACTAAGATAAGAGAAGCTGTTTGTATACAATATTTAGTTAAATATTTGATACTTTAATACTATAGAAATTTAGACTTCTTACGTTTGTAAGCAGTGGTTAAAGAAGTGGTTAAGAAGTTGTTGCTTATTAGATTTGTAAATCTTTCTTGTTAAGTGTTTGAAATGCTTGAGGGATTTGGATGTGTTAAAATTTGTAATTGTAATTTAAAATGTCTAAGGAAATTGAATTAATCAGGTTTATAAATGGTGCCAAATGTTTAGGGGAAATTAATCTGTCAAACTCACAAGTCAATTGAGCATTGATCAAAGAACAAGGAAGAACTGCATGTTTTTTATTTTAACAAAAATACTAGACTTATATGTGCATTTATTAGATAGAATTTCTCTTTGAAGGTTTAAGAGCTAATTTAAATTGTAATTTTAATAAATTTAATGCAAATTAAACTATGCAGCACTGGAAGCATTTTTCTGTATATATGCACAAAATTTTCTTCCTGGGCATTAAGAAATAAGTAATTTGAGGTACAACGGGCAGAACACTTTCAGTAGGAACTCAGTTTAGTCCTAGCACTGGCATCAGTATGTGAATACTTAAAAAAAAAAAAAAAAACACTTCATTTTGGAGTAATTTGGAATAATGAGAAGTGCCCTTCTATCCCATATCATGTACTTACCCTTTCAGAGGGTACATGATATGTATATGATATTTCTGGTAATGTTAATCTTGATCACTTAGGTAAAGATAGTCTTGCCAAGTTTCTCCATTGTGAAGTTATTATTTTTCTCTTTGAATATTCTATTCTAAATCCAGCCCACACTCAAAGGAAGGGGTTGGAGGCTAAGCTTCACATCCTGGAGGGGGTAGTTATCTACATATACTATTTGGAATCCTTCTGTAAAGAAGACTTGTCTCTTTTCTCCCCATTATTTATTAACCTCTGGAAAACTCCAATCTCTAAAATTATCTGTCCTTTGTTCCTTTAAAGGATTATTAAGAGGATCCATAATGGATATGAGTAGATATGAAGTTTTATGAAAATGGTAAAGTTTTAAGCAATTATAGTCCCTCGGGTATATTTTTGAGGGTGTTTTAAAGTACATACTAAAAATAGGAGTAAATTTTATTTAAGTGTGTTAATGTACTGAGTAACATTTTGAATTACTGTATTTTTGCTTCTTTGAGATGCTACAGAGAGCAAACTCTTCATCAATTAAGGCAGATTTTGGATTATCGATTGGATGATAATCGATAATCTCTTTAAAAGGAGCACACGGCATGGGTGTCATCTATGATTACATTATATTACCCCGGTCTGTGCTGGGCAGTTCAGGATATAAAGTACATAAAAGGTAAGACCCACAGATATTCTAAACTTCCCATTAAAATCATAAGATCACCTTTGTTACAGTTGTCTTTTGAAAATTTGATAAAAGGAAATATTAATGAAATTTAAAAGTATTTTTGTTATTTCAATGAAATCAAAATTCTGTTTTCAACAGAGGTCCCTGCTATAAGACTTGAGATCTAAATTCAAAGGCTATAATGTCTAAATCACAGTTAAATTATTAATCTCATTTTCATATCAAAATTTTACTTATCAGACTCAGCAGGCAGGCAATTACTCAGCACAATATGAAATAATCAGGTTATGAAATAATCAAATGGTAATTGTCAAATGATCAAACATGCGCTCGTTTAAAGGAAACAAAAAAACAACGAATTTTGCTACAGTATGGATCATCAGACAGGACAGCCTCATTTTTAAGGACTTTTTAACGGTCTAACATTTTCCTTGTAGCATCTCAAAACTAGATACATGCGGGCTTCCCTGGTGGCGCAGTGGTTGAGAGTCTGCCTGCTGATGCAGGGGACACGGGTCCGTGCCCTGGTCTGGGCAGATCCCACATGCCGGGGAGCGGCTGGGCCCGTGAGCCATGGCCGCTGAGCCTGCGCGTCCGGAGCCTGTGCTCCGCAACGGGAGAGGCCACAACAGTGAGAGGCCCGCGTACCAAAAAAAAAAAAAAAATCCCAAAAAACTAGATACATGCAATTTTTTTCATTTTCTAATCTCAATAAACAACTTGTCCTAATTTTGAGGAAAAAAGATGTTCCCTAGACTTAAACTGGTAAAATTATATCTTTTATGTTTTAGAAATGTCAGAGTCTTCTTGGAACAACCTAAAATCTAAAAATGAAATAGTCTTCCATTACAGTTGGGGAATGGCAGGTGCTAGGATGAAAAATATGAATTTTTAAAATTGTAAATTTAGTCATTCTATCTCCTTTAGTTCCTTCTAAAATAATACTAATTGTAGATGCTAACATTTCTTGAGTGCTTATTTTGTACTAAGTACGGTGTTAAACACTTTAAGCTCATTATCTCATTTAATCTTTAAAACGTACTTGAAGTAAGTACTTTTATTCTCCCATTTTACAAATGAGGACACGGAGTTTTAAGGAAGTTATGTAGTTAATAAGAGACCAAGAAGGAATAGACTGCAGAGCCTATGCTCATAGCCATTAATTATATTATACTCCTAAAATAAGTAATCAGAGTTCCTGATATGAAAATTTGTGAAATTGGATAGAATTTTTTGACAATCCATAAAGTTCACATTCTTTGTCTCACAGTGCTTTTTGCTCATCTTCAATGCATTTGGTAATTGCATGCGTCTAGTTTAATGCTTTACAAGATATGTACTCACACCACTGTGTTATCTTCTCCTGGGTTTTTAACATTTCAGCGGGAAGACTCATTAAACTACATGTGATAAGTCTCTGATTAAGTTTTACCCCAACTGTTTACTTTGAAAATGTCAAAACTAGAGGAACATTGAAAGAATAGTAAAATGAAAACCCGCATAAGCTCATGTATTTACCAACTGTTAACATGTTGATACACTTGTGCTCTCTCTATGAGTCTCTCTCTTTCTCTCTCATTCTCTCTCCTTCCCCCTACTGTCTCCATACATCTGCAGGGATGTTCTTCAATGTACGTACATATGTGTGTGTGTGTGTGTGTGTGTGTGTGTGTGTATACACACAGATATATACATGCACAAACATACACACACACTCTTTTTGGCTGAACCATTTTAAGAGTTTATTGCAAATTTTAATTTTAGGCACTAATGAATAAGTTGGAGAAATGTTTTTTGAAAAGAGTTTATTTCTGTAAACGGAACAATCCAGTTAACATTTCTAAAATCAACATTTTAATTCTAATCAGGTTTCCAATAACCACTATTTATCGGAAGAAAATGAGTTTTCCCTTACTCAACTTAAAATTTTGACATTTTTCCTTTTTTTTTTTTAACATCTTTATTGGGGTATAATTGCTTTACAATGGTGGGGATGAAGTGAGAGAGTGGCATGGACATATATATACTACCAAATGTAAAATAGATAGCTAGTGGAAAGCAGCTGCATAGCACAGGGAGATGATTCACTTTGTTGTTTGTCTTTTTGTTGCTATCTTTTAAAGAACTGACTACTTTTGGTGAAAAATGTATCTTTTAAAAAATCAATATTATTGAGGTGCAATATATGTATGATAAACGGTACCCATTTAAGGTATATAATTTGATACATTTTGACAGATATATATACCTGAAAACCACACCACAATCAAGATATGGAACTTTTCTATCACTTCCCAATATTTCCTCATGTCTCATTTTCAGTCCATTATTCCCTTTGCCCTGGGATCAGACAACCACTTATTTGTGTTTTTTGTCACTACAGATTAGTTTGCATTTCTAAGACTGTATATAAATATAATCGTACTGTAAGTACTTTTTTGTGCCTGGCATCATAGTGATTCTGAGATCCATCCATGCAATTGAGGGTATTTGTAGTCTCTCCTTTTACTGTTGAGTAATATTTCACTGTATAAAATCTACCACATTTTGTTTATCCATTCACTGATTGATGGACATTGAATTTCCAATTTTTGGTTATTGTGAATAAAGCAGCTATGAACATTCTTGTACAGGACTGTGTTTTCATTATTTTTGATTAACTTTCTAAGAGTGGAATGGTTAGGTGGTACAGTAGGTGTATTTTTAATACTTTAAGAAACCGTGAAATTTCCCAAAATTGTTGTACCAGTTTACATCCCCACCAGCAGTGTTTGAGGGTTCTAGTTGCTCCACATGCTTTCCAGGTATTGTCAGCCTGTTCACTTTAGCCATCCTAATAAGTGTGTGGTGTTATCTCCTTATGAATTTAAATTGTGTCTCATTAATGCTAATGATGTTGAGAATCTTCTCATGTGCTAATTGGTCTATCATCTCTTGCAAAGTGGCCTCTCAAATCTTTTGCCCAGTGTTTACTGGGTCATTTAATTCTGTTGTGGTCACAGCCATATTCTGTATGCATTCAATCCTTTTACGTGTAATGAGACTTGTATTTTCCATCACATGGTGTATCTTTGTGAATGAAACATGTATTCTACAGTTGTTATATATAATAATGTATAAATATCAGTGATGTCAGGGTTATTGGTAGTATTGTTCAGATCATGTATGTCTTAACTGATATTTTTGTCTAGTTCTAGTGATTGCTGAAAGAGTGTTAAAAAATCTCATAAAGATTATAGAACTATTTTTCCTTTTAATTACGTCAATATTTGCTCATGTAATCTGATGTTCTCTTATTATTGTATACTTTCATGATTGCTATGTATTTCTGATGAATAAATCTTTTTTATCACTATGAAATGTACTTTACCTCAGGTAGTAATCTTTACCTTGAAGCCTATTTTATCTGATATTAATATAGTATTTCCAACCTTCTTATACTTATGGTTGATCTTTTCCTTCTATTTACTTTCAACAATCTTCGTTTTTATATTTAAAGTGTATCTCCTGTAAAATTTAATTAAAGATAATCATTCAAGGGTGCGTGTGTGTGTGTCTGTGTGTGTGTGTGTGTTGGGGGCAATGGTTGGCTAATGAACTACCACTTTGACATTGAAATAAAGTGATTTCACTTGCAAGGCTTGTCTGTAAAGTTACAGAGAGTTATGAGTTAATAGTAAAATAACAAAACATTAATGACATTTAATGTGATAATATACATTAGTATTAAGAATTATATTGTGGGGCTTTCCTGGTGGCGCAGTGGTTGGGAGTCCGCCTGCCGATGCAGGGGACACGGGTTCGTGCCCCGGTCCAGGAGGATCCCACATGCCGCGGAGCGGCTGGGCCCATGGGCCATGGTCACTGGGCCTGCACATCCGGAGCCTGTGCTCCGCAGCGGGAGTGAGAGGCCCGTGTACCGCAAAAAAAAAAAAAAAGAAAGAATTATATTGTGTGAGTAAAAATAGGAAGTGAAAATATGATTAAATATAACCTTCAAGGTGAGTATTTTAATTGAGAATTTTCAAAAATGTGTATCTTGAGAAAAAGATTTCAACCCTGCTTAATAATAATGTATACCATATTTTCATCTAGATTGCAAATAATGTCACCATTTTGACTTTCAGCATACTTTAAAATGAAGAAAAGGAACTACATTATTGAAATCTACAGGTAGCCAAGAACAGATTCATAGCATATACAGTTTTAAAAGGTTCTATATGATTATTGCATGCATACTTACAAAGCACAAATCAAAATTCATTTTCTACCTTGTCCTTAAAAACATTTATATATATATATATACATGTAACAGTTTTTTTGTGGGTGCTAACTACATATTTCTACTGAAAGATGAAAAGATTAACAGATTTCTTACTGTGTTTCATAGTATTAACAAACTGAATTCTGCTTTTCTCAATTACAATCAGACACCTATATCATAGCTTTTAATAAGACTCAAATTTCAAGCAAAGACCCAGGGCAAGATTTAAACCAACTAGCAACTAGTAACCAATAACTTTTACTTAATGGCTGGAAACAGTCTACACGTAGATTCCTTTTTATTTTTCTCTCTACTACTGTCTATAAAAAAATAATTGTGAGTGTGTGTATGTATACAAAAAGCAAGATTAATACAAAAGAGTGGCTCTGAAAGCACAATGCCTTATTTCTGCTCAGAGACATCATGGACATGTTTAAAAAGATACTGCTTCTGCCTCACCTGATCCTTTTAGGGGAAACAACTATAAGCAAAAAAGAAGACTGATTCAGCTGAGGAGAGCAACAATTCTCTTTTGTTCTATCACTGTCCTACTGGAAATCACTATTGTTAACATTTCTGGCTCACAATGACCTTTCACATGTGTCAAATGATTTAGCAGTTAAATGGGTCTACTAGGCTCCATCTGGGAGTGTTTCCAGTCTTAAGCAATATCTTCTTTTCTCCAAGGTGATTTGGTAACCAATGATCTGGGACATAAGTGGTCTCAAGTTGTACAATGAGCTCCATATGTGTTTCAGCTTAATCTTTTCAAAGCAAAACCTCTGTTCTAGAATGTCTAATCTTATTATCGTTCACAAAAAAGTCCTAGCTCTGATCCTTCCCCTATATTCTCAGTCTATTCAAACTTAACCCACTTCTCAATGCCCAGTTCATTCTCCCTCCTCCATTAAAGTTAGTATCAATCATTCCATTATATGCAGGTGGACCACAGTTTCTTTATCCATTAATCCATGAATGGACATGTAGGTTGTTTCCAAATTTTGGCTATTATGAATAAGCTTCAATGAACACGAAAGTGCAAATATCTTATCAAGATCTTGTTTTCAATTTCTTTGGATGAATACCAAGAAGTGGGATTACTGGATCATATGGCAGTTCTATTTTTAACTTTTAGAGGCATCTTCATACTGTTTTCCATTTACACCACTTTATGCTCCCACTATCAGTGCATAAAAGCAAAAGTTTCAATTTCTTCATATCCTCACCAACACTTTTTAATTTTTTTTTTTTTGATAACAGCCATCCTAACAGGTGTGAGGTGATACCTCACTGTGGTTTTAATTTCCATTTCTCTAATGATTAGAGATACTGAACATATTTCCATAAGCTTGTTGGCCATGTGTATATCTTTTCTGGAAAAAATGCTTATTTAAATCCTTTGCCCTTTTTAAAATCAGTGCTTTTTTTTCTAGGAGTTCCTTATATTTTTAGATATTAACCCCTTATCAGCTACATAGTTTGCATAATTTTCTCCCATTCCATAGGCTTCCTTTTCACTCTGTTGGTTGTTTCTTTTGCTGCACAAAAGTTTTTAAGTTTGATGTAGTCTAGTTCCATTTGCCTATTTTTGCTTTTACCTGTGCTTCCGGTGTCATACACAATAAATCACTGCCAAATCCAATGTCATGAAGTTTTTTTTGCCTATATTTTCTTCTAGGAGATACAGTTTCAGGTCTTATACTTTGGTCTTTAATCTATTTGGAGTTAATTTTTGTATATGGTGAAAGGTAAAGGTCCAACTACGTTCTTTTGCATGTGGATGTCCAGTTTTCCTAACACATTAGTTGAAGAGATTATCCCTTCCTCAATGTGCAGTTTTGGCACCATTGTTGAAGATGGTTTGGCCATACACACAAGGGTTTATTTCTCTCTATTCTGTTCCACTGGTCTATATATCTGTCTTTATGCTAGTACTATACTGTTCTGATGACTGTAGCATTGTAATATGTTATGAAATAAGAAAGTATGAGACCTCTAGTTTTGTTTTTCTTTCCCAAGAGTTTTCTGGCCATTTGAGGTCCTTAAAATTCCACATGAATTTTAGGATTTTTTTTTCTATTTTTGAAAAAAATTGCCATTGGGATTTTGATAGGAACTGCATTAAATCTTTGCTTTGGGTAGTATGGAAATTTTAACAATATTTAGTTTTGCAACCTATGAACATAAGATGTCTTTCTATTTATTTGTGTCTTTGATTATCTTCAGGAACATTTTGTAGCTTTCGGCATTCAAGTCTTTCACCTTCTTAGTTAAGTTTATTACTAAATATTTTATCCTTTTTGATGCTATTGTAAATAAGGTTGTTTTCTTAATTTCCTTTTCAGATTGTTCACTGTAAGTATATAGGAACTCAATGATTCTTGTGTGCTTTGTATTCTGCAATTTTGCTGAATTCATTTATTAGTTCTATATTTTGGGGGAACCTTTAGTTTTCCACATATAAGATCATATCATCTGTAAAATATATCATTTTATTTCTTCCTTTCTGATTTGGATGTCTTTTATTTATCTTTATTGACTGATTGCGCTGGCTGGACTTTCAGTGTTCTGCTGAATAGAAGTGGTGAGAATGGGCATCCATGTCTTTTTCCTGATCTTAGAAGAAAAGCTTTCAGTTTTCCACAGTTAAGTATGATGAAATCTGTGGGCTTTTCATATACAGCCTTTATTACGTTGAAGCAATTTCCTTCTTTTCCTAGTTTGTTCAGTATTTTTATCATGAAGGGTGTTGAACTATGTCAAATCCTTTTTCCAAGTCAATTAGGATAGTGGGTGGTTTTTGCCCTTCATTCTGTTAATTTGGAGTATTACATTGATTGCTTTTCATATATTGAAAGATCTTTGCATTTCAAGACTAAATTCAAGTTGGTTATGGTGCATAATACTTTTAATGTGCTGTTGAATTCAATTGGCTAGTATTTTTTGAGGATTGTTGCATCAATATTCATCAGGGATATTCTTTTCTTACAGTATCTTAGTCTGGCTTTGATATCAGGGAAATGCTGGCCTCATAAAAATTAATCTGGAAGTGCTCCCTCCTCTTCATTTTGGGGAAGAATTTGAGAAGGATTAGTGTTCTTCTTTAAATGTGTGGTAGATTTCTCCAGTGAAGGCATCTGGTCCTGGACTTTTCTTTATTGGGAGGTTTTTGATTACTAACTCAATCTCCTTACCAGTTGTGGGTCTGTTCAGATTTTCTGTTTCTTCATGGTTTAGTCTTGAATGTTTCTAGAAATTATTATTTTATCTAGGTTAAAAAATTTGCTGTTGTATAATTGTTCATAGTAATCTCTTATAGTCCTTTTTATTTCTGTGGCATCAGTTGTAATGTCTTTTTTTCATTTATGATTTTTGTTGGGTCTCCTCTGCTTTTTTCTTAGTCTAGCTAAGGGTTTGTCAATTTTGCTAATCTTTTCAAAAAACCAATTCTTAGTTTTGCTGATGTTTTTCTATTGTTTCTTATTCTCTATTTCATTTATTTCTGCTCTACTCGTTATTATTTCCTTCCTTCTGCGAACTTGAGCTTAGTTTGTTTTCATTTGTCTAGTTCCTTGAGGCATAACATTGGCTTGTTTATTTGGGATTGTTCTTTTTTAATGTAGATGTTTATCACTATAAACTTGCCTCTCAGTACTGCTTTTGCTTGCAACCCATAAGTTTTGGTATGTTGTGTTTTTGTTTTAATTTGTTTCAAGATGTTTTCTAATTTTCTTTGTTATTTCTTCTTTGACCCCTCTGTTGTTCAAGAGTGTGTTATTAAATTTCCACTTATTTGTGAATTTTCCAACTTTATTTCTAGTGATTTCTAGTTTCATTCCACTGTGGTTGGAAAAGATACTTGGTATAATTTCAATCTTAAATTTGTTAAGGCTTGTTTTGTAGCCCAACATGGGCTCTATCCAGGAGAATGTTTCATGGGCCCTTGAAAAGAATGTGTATTCTGCTTTGGATGGAATGCTCTATACATGTCTGTTAGGTCTACTTGTTCTCTAGTGTTGTTCAAGCCTGCTGTTTCGTTATTGAGTTTTTAGCTGGATGATGTATCTATTGTTGAAAGTCGGGTATTGAATTCCCTTACTATTGTTGTACTGTTTTCTATTTCTTCTTTTAGTTCTGTCAATGTTTGGTTCATATATTTCAATGCGCTAATGTTAGGTGCATAGATACAATTGTTATACTTGACTGGTGAATTTATCCTATTGTCATTATATAATGTCCTTCTTTGTTTCTTATGACAGTTTTTGACTTACTGTCTACTTTGATATAATGATGGTCACCTCTCTACTCACTTTTGGTTACCATTTGCATGGAATATCTTTTTCCATTCATTTTCAATCTATATGTGTCCTTAAATCTAAAGTGAGTTTTACAGATAGCATATAGTTGGATCTTGTTCTCTTTTTTTAAAATCTATTTCATTGCTTTACATCTTTAGACTGTGGAGTTTAATCCACTTACATTTAAAGTAGTTGCTGCCAGGTGAGGGCTTACTACTGCCATTTTGTTATTTGTTTTCTGTATGTCTTGTAGCTATTTTGTCATTCTGTTCCTCTCTTACTGCCTTTATTTGTGTTTTGTTGATTTTTTCTGTAGTGGCATACTTGATTCCCTTCTTTCCCTTCTCATTTTCTTTTGTTTATCTTCCTAGGTATTTTCTGTTTGGTTACCATGGGGATTACATTAAACATCTTACAGTTATAACAATCTATTCTAAACTAATAACAACTTAACTTCTATTGCATACAAAACTCTACTACTTTACATCTTCCCTACTTCATGTTATTGATGTCACAAATTACATATTTTTATATTTTGTATCCATTAACCTAATAATATAGTTATAGTTTTTTATGCTTTTATCTTTTAAATACTATAATAGAGTTAAGCTGATTTACACAACATCACTACGGTGTTACAGGATTCTGTATTTGCGTATATATTTACCTTTGCCAGAGAGCTTTATATTTTCACATGCTATCATGTTGCTCTCTAGCATCCTTTATTTCAACCTGAAGGACTACCTTTAGCATTTCTTGTAAGACCAGTCTAGTAATAAACTTACTTAGCTTTTGTTTATCTGGTAAAGTCTTTATTTCTCCTTCATTTCTGGAGGACAATTTGTTGGATATACCTTGCATCATGATTTCTCCTGGTTTGCTAATAATTTAAAAAGGCATGAGCCTACAAGATTCAGATGGTGGACCAGAATTAGACAGGCAAAAACCAGATAAAGGTTTTGCTCTAATTCTCTGGTAAAGCTATCTAGTTTGGAGTTTCATTTTATTTACTCCTCACCTAAAATATGTGCTATAATTTTTCCTGAAGCTTTGAGAAATTTCAAACATGTTAGATATACATTTATGTATATTATATATTATATATATACCTTTAGACATATATTTCACCTAAGAAAATAAAATATAATCAGAAATATCAAATATCAGTAAGCATAAAAGAATATTTTAAGAAGACCAACTATCAAGATTTGTGTTGCACCAACTTCTTCATTTAAGTATATTCTTGTTAGCCAAGTGTTTCTTTCTCATTTTCTAAGCAGATCCTTTGACAAGTTTTACTATCTACCAACATAAAAGAAAATTACAGGCAACCAAAATCTCAAGAAGAGAAAAAGACTATAGAATTAATCTGTTTAGTAAATTTTTCATGAACTTATTAAACGTTAATCTGAGCAAAACTCATTTACTTCATTATCCAAAAAAAGAGCAAGAAGAAACAATAAGATCCAACAAATGTCAGAAATCTCCAAGCTAAAAGCCACCATGGCAACAATACCATCTTCTAAAGAAAGTGTCAGAAATTGTACATATTTTATTTGATGAATTGATGTGACTGATTAGCCTTGTAGGATGCAGGAGGGAGTAAAATTTTAGCAGTGCCATAAGAGATGCCAGAGAGAATAATACCAAAAGGAAACATAACTAATGAATCTTTTAGGGCAAACCAGATCATAAACCACGGCAAAATAATCTATACTCTGCCCTGTAGTTTATTCCATTTGTACAGCAGAACCACTATTTAAATATAAACTTTTAATTCATTTTTTAGACAAGAAAAAAATGGAAGTTATGAAATCAAATCCAGCTGTGGAAAAGTTTTCGATAAAACTATAAATCAAGGCTCCTATCATTTTGTACAAAATGGTACCATTTTAAATCTCAACCATGTTGCACTTTCTCCAGCGAGCAAAATTAGAACACCTCTAATAATAGAAATGAAATAGAATTTGATATTTTTTAAGCGAAGAAAATCCAAGTTGCATAGAAAAATTAACAGATTTTCATTGGGTAGTACACGTCTAACTTCTTACAGTAAGGAATGCATGCTCCTTGAGTCATATATACATTGGTTTGCTGGGGGTTCCTCAGAGATACAGGATATAATTCACCTTCCTGGAGTATCTCTTTTACTTTGAGATTTTTGAATATAAGTTTTCAGTGTTTGCCATCTTAAAATATTTTGTCCCATGCTAGAGCAAATATAATATGAAACCTACTTTTTTTTTCCATTTTAACTATTCTGAAGATTTCTGTGTGGGTGTGTGAAAGAGAGAACGTGAGGGAAAGGCAAGGTAAGACAGAACATTTTAATGTATAGTGAGAGATTTGAAAATTTGGTACCTCTACAAACTTGCTGTTATTACTACCACATTCTCATTAAAGGGGAAAATGTTGGAAAATATTAAACCAGCATCACTGGCACACACAAAAAAGCTAATGTGCCGCCACAGGTTGAGATGAACTCAAACAAGGCAATTTCCTATTGTATGAAAGATTCCATGGCCCTGTGCTTGAAAAAAATACTTTAACATGTTACAAGCTAGTACTGAAATTGTTTTTGTTGTATTCTATATTAAAACACTTCCCATAAATCAGTTCACCTCTTGCAACCCTCATATTGTATCAGTATTTTGTTTAAGAACTGAATTGTGTATGCTGACTTTCACTTCAAGTTCAGCCAATGTTCTTTACAGAAATATTGCTCAGGGTGAGGATAAAGAAATGTAGAAAAGTGGTACTATGTTCCCATCATTTCACCTCAGTAACGCTGTCCCCTGAAAACACACACACACACACACACACACACACACACACACACACTATACACACCTCTCCTAACCCAAACAACTTTCCCTCCCTTTGGAAATCACTGGCCTAAGAGAAACTTTAGTGAACAACTGTAAGAAATCAAACATCCATATTTTACAGGAAAACCACTAAAAGTTTTTTTTACAAGTTCAGAAAAAGAAAGCTTGGTTACAAGAAACAAGATATAGGAAGCATACTGAAACTAACAAACACCTTGTTTTCTGAAGTGCCTCTCTAGGTCAATTTCTGAATGCCCTCATAATGTGAAGATCATAGAGTATTGGGTCAAATCTGATGATGCCCTGTATACAGATAAGAATATGTTTTAATTGGTTCAAAAGATATTTTAAAGTAGCTGATTGTTTTTTGTTCAAAGTATTTACGGTTTTCTTAAGGATGCAAAGTAACTAAAATTAATCGCCTTGACTAGTCTCTCTCTAGCAAGGCTCTGAATCCCAAATCATATTCTGATAGCAGCTTTAAATCTTCCCCCAACAGAATACACACCCAGAACGTGCATCAGATGGGACACATGTTCATAACACACCTCAGTACAAAATATCTACTTCGCATTTGAGGTTCTTATTTTGAATATTCTAGTTAGAAACAGTGAACAATTATTTGATACTCCTTCAAGACACTGGATTACTGATTTATTAGAGTTATTTTAAAAATAGCTCTTAGTTCTTATTTTAGTGAGAAATTGCATAAATTAAGCAAACTAGGACAAGAAAACTTAATTAGAAAAATGTTGTGGTTTACATGATAAAAGTATATAACTAAGTATTGGCAAGGATGTGGGGCAAATGAAACTCTTATTCACTGCTGGTGATTGATAACAACTTTTTGGTATGCCGTTTGTCAGTATCAACTAAATCTGAACATATGTAAATACCGTGTTCTAGTAATTCCACCCCTAGATATATATGCAACAGGAATTTGTACACATCGGCACTAAAAGTCACGTACTAAAATACTTACAGTAGTTTATTTGTAATAGCCTCAAGCTGGAAATAATACAAATATCCACCCAAAGTAGAACAAATAAATTATTTTTTCAGACCATAGAATATCATACACAATGAAAATTAATGAGCTACTGCTGCATGCAAATAATATGGATGATTCTTACAAATATAATGTTGGGTGAAAATGCAGCCAGAGCATAAGCTGCCCCATTTTGAGCAGCACAAAATTTTAAACATGTATTTTCCATTCCTACTGACCCAAGCATGTCTTAGAGCTATTTTAGACAACAACTAATTGACTAGGAGAGAATAATCTTGCTTGCTTAATTCCAGGTACCAACTCAAGTACATGGGCCAGGAAGCTGGCAACAATTTAGACTACAAATGCATCAACATAGCAAAGTCACGAAACTCCCAGTTCCCTGAAAGATATAGATAAAGGTCTGACACACACCCCTAAGTTGTTTTTACAGAGGCAGCCTCCCCCCACCCCAGCTGAAAACGGCTGACCACAAGCACCTAGACCCCAGACTGGTTGAAACCAGAAGATTGGTGATGCTCGAAACTTCACCTTAATGCCAACCAATCCGAGAATTGTGCACAAGCTGAACATGCACCCTGCAGCCCCCTCCCTCCCACTGCCTTTAAAACCTTTGACTCCTAACCAGCAACTTGGAGATGGTCTTAGGACATTAGTCCTCCATCGTCCCCAGCTGCTGGCCTCCTGAATAAAACAACTTTTCATTTTCCACCAACATTTGTCTCTTCAGTATTGGCCTTTTGGGTTTGGTACCAGCCTCGTCTGGTTACAAAAGAAACCATACACACCAAAAAAATCAATGTGTTGACAAAGCGAGAGACAGGCATGGACATATATACACTACCAAACGTAAGGTAGATAGCTAGTGGGCAGCAGCCGCATAGCAAAGGGAGATCAGCTCAGTGCTTTGTGATCCTCTGGAGGGGTGGGATAGGGAGGGTGGGAGGGAGGGAGACGCGAGAGGGAAGAGATATGGGAACATATGTATATATATAACTGATTCATTTTGTTGTAAAGCAGAAACTAACACACCATTGTAAAGCAATTATACTCCAAGACAGATGTAAAAAATCAATGTGTTTTGTGAGTCTATTTACATAAGTTCCAGAACAAGCATAACTAATTGGTAGAAGTCAAGATAATTATTAGCTTTAAGGAAGAGAGTTTGTAGTGAGTGGAAGATGGCATAGGGTGATTGTCTGAGTAACGGATAATATTCCATTTCCTGATCTGGATACTGGCTATGATGGTGTGTTTACTTTGAGAAAAATTCATCAAACAGTATACATGTGATTTGTACATTTTTTCATTATATATGTTGAATTTCACTGAACATGATTTCCTAAAAACATTTGATAGCAGTATCTTGCCCCTCCTCATGTTGTACACCTGAAACTAATATAATATTGTAAATCAACTATACTTCAATTTTAAAAAATCTGATAGTAGGAGAGGATGCATTAGGTATGAAGAAATAGAGTTAATATTATTCAAAGTGAGTGATCCAAGTGATAATGGAAGGTAAAAAGGAAACATTGTTCTAGTGGAATTTAATATATTGAAGCAAGTAAACAAGGCCATCAACAATTTAAAAAATGAATATAAAGCCTTCTCATATGGCTAGAGAGCTCACACCAGCCTTCAGACCAACCTTCATACCAATACTCACACAGATAACAACTGTATTTTTTCTGTGAAGGAAAAAGAAAACCTACCTAAAGGCACTAAAGAGTGTCCAAAAGTAGACAGTCACTAGAAGGAAATGGACAGTTGGTAGAAGGGAATCACACTAAGTGAGTTTGCCATATACATGACTTTTCAACCAATGACAGTTACCAGTCTTCATCATGTAGAGCAACTAAATCTTCAATATAAAATCCACAGCCTTACTGGCTGGAAGAACTGAGGACAGAGTTTGGATCAACCATAATCACTGGCTGATGTCACTGAGATTTCAGAAAAGATAAAGCCTAAGAGGGAGGGAGCCCTGAATTCTATGTATAAACCCTAACCAGTTCTTTGGCTAATCTGAAAGGCATATCTGTGAGGTAAATTCCTAACAACACAGCCAAAGTTAAAAGGAATGAACTGAGATTTCGGGTGTTGCCATTACAAGGGAGATAGCTGGCATTTTAAGCTTGCGATTGTAGAATGGATAATGGCCGCCCAAGGATGTCCATACCCCAATCCTTGGAAATTGAATATGTTAAGTTACATGCCAAAAGGGAATTAAGGTAGCATACGGAAGTAAAGTTGCTAGTCATCTGACCTTAAAAAAGGAGATTTTTCTGGATTATATGGGTGGGTCCAGTGTAATCACAAGGGTCCTAAAATATGGAAGGGGGAAGCAGTAGAGTCAGTTTCAGATGATGCAATGTGAGAAAGACTAGACTAGCCATTGCTGGCCTTGAACATGGAAAAGGGCCATGAGCCAAGGAATTCAGGTAGTTTCAAGACACTGAAGAAAGCAAAAAAAGAAAGTGTGTGGGATCTCCAGAAAGGAATGCAGTCTTGCTGACACCTTTGTTTTAGCTCAGCAAGAACCATTTCAGACTTCTGCTGTCCAGAACTGTAAGACAAATTTGCATTGTTTAACCCACTAGGCTTGTAGTAATTTGTTATGAAAGCCATAGAAATCTGGTACGGATTTTGGTATCGGAAGCACGGTGGTGCTGTAATAAATCCCTACAATGTGGAAGTGACTTTGGATTTGGGCAATGGATTGAGCCTTGAAAATTTTTCGGGAGCATTATAGGAAAAGCCTAGATTAGCTTGAAAAGCCTATTAGTAAAAACATGGATGTTAATCACCTTGCTAAGAGGACTTGGAAGAAATAAGAAACATGTTATTGGAAACTGGCAAAAAGGAGATATATAATGGCAGAAAACTTAGTAGAACTGTGTTCTGCAGTTACATGGAAAATAGAACTTATAAGTAATAAACTCAAATATTTAGTTGAGAAGATTTCCAAGCAAAGTGTTGAAGCTGTGGCCTGGTTTCTTCTTGCTTCTTGGAGTAAAATGTGAGAGAACAGATATACAATGATGAAAAACTATTATTCAAAAAGGATCAGGATTTGATGATTTGGGACATAATCTGCCTATCCAGACTGCAACAGACACTAAAATTAAGAAATTCACTGTCAGGAAAATGTGCTCTAGCAATAAAAACCCAAAACAACTGAGGGTGTAGCTGGACAATCTTTTGCTAATTCTTCTAAAAGATTTAAGGATCATGGAATTCATTCACATAAAAGCCTTTTTGAAATGACTAAGTGTGTGATTCAGATCCCTTCAGCCATCTCAGCAGAAGATAAAAATAAAGAAGTTAGAAGAAAATCACACATGTAGAGAAGTCAGAGAAAAATGACAAATTATGTATAAAAGAATAACAATTTCAATGATGCATACTTTTCATCACGGATAATGAACGCAAAAAGAGAGTAGATCATTTCTGAAGTGATGGTTTCTAGGAAAGATATGTGGAAGATCCTCCTGTCTTATGGAGTGAATTTGTGTGACATACATGGGAGACTCATAAGGTCCTTGAAAATTTTATATTAGTGGTAATACTGCCAGTTTGAATTTTAAAATGACAGAGAGAGTACAAAATGTAAAAAATGAAGGAAGGCTATTGGACTTCCGAAACTCTATAGGCAAGATACAGGATGATAAAGCTACTTAGCTGCAGATACATAATATCTTTCATAAAAAGGAAGGATTACTCGGAGGGTGGCACCCTGATTACAAAGGGTGCTGCACTGAATCACAAAGGACTATTCCCAGGCAGTGAAAACAAATGGAGCTTGTTTGTTTGGATTTCAAAATTGCCTGTGACTGGTGATGAGCTAACCAAGAATTTTTTATCCAATGAAAATATTCTTAAAGAATAAAGTCAAATTAAAGACATTTTCAGATAAAAGAAAACCAAGAAAATTCATAAGTAAACCTGTACTATAGAAAAATGCTAAACGTTGTTCTGGCAAATGGCAAATGATGCCTTTAACCTCTAGGAATAAATAAGGCACCATTTACCATTACCTAAATTTACCAGTTAGGAATGGTAAGTATGTTGATAAATATAAGACGCTAGCCTTTCCCTTCTTAATTTATTTAAAACATAAATAATTCGTTAAAGAAAAATTACAGCAATGAATTGTGGGGTTTATAACATATATAAATGTAATACGTATGAAGAACATAAAGGATGGGGGAACTAAATGAACCTATGTGGTACATGGTTTGATATTTTTATCTGCAGAGGTACTACATTAACTCCAACTAGAAGGCGAAAAGTTAAGCATGTAATTCCTAGAGCACTCATCTAAAAATAATTCAAAGTAAAATAAAATCAAAGTACACCTAAAAATACAGCAGATATAAATGAATATCAACAAAGGTTTAGGAAAACACAAATTTATGTAACTAGAAGAGCTATAGAAAGGGATTCGCCATCTAATTTTTGCAGTGCAATAGGAAAGAGTTATTTTTGTGTTTTCTAAAATATTTACGAGCTCTATGGCCTTAAATTTTAGCAAGAGAAATTTAAATCTCGTATAATAAAGACTGTAAGACATGTTGAATATTGTTACCCTATATAAGGGCAGAAAATGGTTTGTGTGCCTATATAGGTTAAAGTCAATAATGATTGTTGCTATGTTAATGGAAAGGTAGCCCTTTATAAAGGCATTCATTTTAATTTTTCCTTCTAACTGGAGATTAAAGAAATGTCATTCCTAAGAGGTAAAATTCTTCATCCTAACTTTTGGAGCTCTTCTTTAAAGTGTAATTATTCGGGCTTCATTCAAAATAGATATAGTATTCACAGTGATAAGAGTGAAAAAATGTTCTTCTTAATAGGTGAACCAAATTGCTAGTAAAATAAGTGGAGCCATGTTCTCAATGTTTTGCCTACAAGCAAAAGCCAAAATTTCATACTTTCTTAGGTACAATGGGTTCTGAACTGATGATAGTATTTTATATGTAAGTCAAAGTAAGTCACTCTGGCATTCTCTTCTGCAGTTATTTATTCAACTTCTCACATTTTTATGAGTTCAGAGGTTTCTGAGCACAACATTGAAATATTCCAATTATTATGTCATGTCCTTATGCACACAAACTACTGCTGAACTGTGACTGAGATAAACTCCACATTCTGTACGATTCTAAGCCTGGATCTTAACAAAACTGAAAAAAAAATGGACATCTCACTATGTGTATTTATTACATCAGTGATGCTTAGAAGGGAAAGTTTAATATAAAATTCAATTACAGTAACCAAGAATGACTCTGAATTTAGGAAATAATTATTGATAAAGAGGGGAAAAAAAGGTGAATGCCAAAGAAGGAGGTATGTCTGAGTACAGATGTGGCCTGATGTCAGAGTTCCACAGAGAAAGGACAGTGAAAGAATTCCTAATTCAACCTAATGTTCTCTAAAAATTAAAACCCAATGTATGTTAAGCCTCAATTAAATAACAAACACTGTCACCCAGTGTTTCAATGGCGCTCATGTATTTACATACTATGGAAGTACCCTGGTACTTATCAATTGGTATAGTTAAGTTAAAGGGTACAGTTATTGGTTTCAATCTAGACAAGAAAGTTGATTTCACAGCTACCTATATTTCATAAAAATTTTTTCACTTTAAAAATGCATGTTACCTAAAATGTTATTAATGCAAAATTATATATTCAGATTAATTATGATACAGATTTCTCAGCAAAATTCTATATCTACACAGTGCATTTTGAAATATTCTAAGTTGTCTTCAATGTCAAATGCAACTTTGTATAAGTGGTCACATCTGAAAGATTGCATCCTTAAGAACTACATATTTAGGGAAAATTAAATGTTCATATCTTTCTGTTTTTGTTGTGTTCATGTTTGGTTTGGAGTCTATTGGCTTTCTAATGAGTTATCAATTTGGGCCAAGGAATTAAAAATATTCTTGATTTTTGTCTCTAGATGATAAAACACAGAGCAAGATAACTATTTTTATTTTCTCAGTTATATTGAGGACCAGAGCTGAAATCAAAAAAATAATTTAAAAAAAGAATGGAAATTGAGCATATCTTAATCATAATTCAGCATTTGTTGCTTTCATCAGAATAAGGCCAATGCTGAATGGAATAAGTTAAAGCTTGGTGGTGCATGCCTATATAAATACAACAAAAGAGAGGTAGAGCCGTGGCAGGTATTAAACATACTGTAGTATCTAGAGACCCTGTGCTTCTTGTATGCTTGTCATGCTGGATGTCACATCTTCAGCAGCTTTTTTAGTTCATTGAGCACTGCTGAACCACAAGCAGTATGCTAGGTTGCTCCAAGGACACAAAAGTAATATAAGTGCATTTCCCGAGATGGTTATAGTTTAGTTAATATGCTTTCATTGTGCGGTTCTTTGTCTAAAATTTGATTTGGTAAACATTAAGTGCCTTATTATAGGCAAAGCATGCAGGGGTATTCAAAGATAAGGTGATATAATCTATCTCCTAGTAGCTTCCAAAACCAATGAGAACTGTTATACAAGGTAGTATTAAGCCACTAGTTATAACAGAATTTAAAAATCAGGATAAATTTAACTATATATAAGGCAACCATGTCAACTGCATGTATTATTCAACCTAATCAAAGGTAAATAAGATGCGACTTTGTATACTACCAGCACATACAAATGAAATCAGTAGAAACAATAGAACAGCGTGTAATTTACTTGCAAACTTAATTGTGCAGAAAATAATTACAGGAGTTTAGAGAAAGAGGGGAATCCTTCATGTTAAAGCACTCATTGATTTGGGAAGCAGTAAAACAAATGCAAAGTGAAGAAAGGCCTGGTTTCTCTGATAGAACTACATACATGGTAGAACTACTTTCTAGAGTACTGCTTGTCAAATTTTAATGTGTTGACCCACATTGCAATTGCTCTTGTCCAAGTGTGAGATAGAAGTATGAAATCAGGCAAGTTTCCTACCCTCTCCACACTTTGGTTTCCATACCTATAAAACATAGCAGTACCAACCTAATATTGTTGTGAAGACTAAATGAGATTTTTCCATGTGCTGAGCACACAGTAAGCACTCAGTGAATGTTCACTACTATTAGTGTTACTATAATGTATAATTCTTTTATTAGTATAACCTCTATCACTATACTCAAAGGAATTTGTGACCCCATAAAGCTAAAGACTACCATCTATAAAATATAGTCGGGGCTTCCCTGGTGGCACAGTGGTTGAGAGTCTGCCTGCCGATGCAGGGGACACGGGTTCGTGCCCCGGTCCGGGAAGATCCCACATGCCGCGGAGCGGCTGGGCCCGTGAGCAATGGCTGCTGAGCCTGCGCGTCCGGAGCCTGTGCTCTGCAACGGGAGAGGCCCCAGCAGTGAGAGGCCCGCATACCGCAAAAAAAAAGGCACCAAGATAAGATGGATTCACAGCTAAATTTTACTAGCTTTTAAAAGTAGGCATTAAAATATTAAACTATGTCAGATTATGGATAAACTATAAAACTTTATTGAAGGACATAAAAATATTAACAATGAAATACCATGCTTAGTGGGAAAAGAATTGCAATTAGAATCACAATGGGGATTAGTTTAAAGCACCTAGGACAAACATAAATTTCTCAAGGAAGAATAAATGTCTAACAACAGCTAAGTGAATATAAAAAAAGATTACTAAGGAGGAATTTGCTTTAGCAAATAGTCCATATTAAAAATAGATCAGCAGACGTAGAGGATGGACTTGAGGACAAGGGGAGGGGGAAGGGTAAACTGGGACAAAGTGAGAGAGTGGCATGGATTTATACACACTACCAAATGTAAAATAGATAGCTAGTGGGAAGCAGCTACATAGCACAGGAAGATCAGCTGGGTGCTTTGTGACCACCTAGTGGGGTGGGATAGGAGGGTGGGAGGGAGACGCAAGAGAGAGGGGATGTGGGGATATACGTACGCATATGGCTGATGCATTTTGTTATAAAGCAGAAACTAACACACCATTGTAAAGCAATTATACTCCAATAAAGATGTGATCATATGGCTGTCTTATAAGAATGAGAACAGATCAATGTAGTAGAATAAAGATTCTACAAATTTTTTGCAGAACATATGAAAATGTAATGTATGACATAGGCAGTATCAGTTCAGTGGGGGAGAATGTGGTTTATTCAATAAACATAACTGGGTATTATTATTAACTTTTTGCTGATATTTATTTATTTTTATTGAAGTATAGTTGACTTACAATATTATACTAATTTCAGGTATACAACATAGTGATTCAATATTTTTATAGATTACATACCATACAAAGTTATTATAAAATATTGACTATAGTCCCTGTGCTATATGTTACATTCCTGTGACTTATTTATTTTAAAACTGTAGTTTGTACCTCTTAATCCCCTTCACCTATTTAGCCCCTCCCCTGACCCCCTCTCCTCTGGTAATCAGTAGTTTGTTCTCTGTATCTGTGAGTCTGTTTCTGCTGTTATATTTATTAATTTGTTTTGTCTTTTAGATTTCACATGTAAGTGAAAGCATACAATATTCGTCTTTCTCTGTCTGACTTATTTTACCTAATACCCTCCAGGTCCAACCATGTTGTCACAAATGGCAAGATTTCATTCATATATAAATATATTTCACATCTTCTTTATCCATTCATCTGCCAGTGAGTACTTAGTTGATTCCATATCTCAGCTCTTATAAATAGTGCTGCTATGAACATGGGGGTGCATATATTTTTTTCAAATTAGTGTTTACATTTTCTTCATATAAATACCCAGGAGTGGAATTGTAGGAACATCTGTGTATTATTTCAGGATGAAACCAGGTTGGACTCCTACTGCATATCATGGGCAAAACAAATTCCAGATAGATTAAGGAATAGTAATTTTAGAAGTAAACTTGGGAGGCCACATGTAAAAATCAAGAGGGAGACCTTTTTTTTTTTTTTTTTTTTTAAACATCTTTATTGGGGTATAATTGCTTTACAATGGTGTGTTAGTTTCTGCTTTACAACAAAGTGAATCAGCTATACATATACATATGTTCCCATATGTCTTCCCTCTTGCGAGGGAGACCTTTTAAACAAGAACAGAAATGCATAAACTGTAAAGAAATATAGATAAACTTTCTCTACAAAATTTGTAATGAGAACGGTAGATTAAAAGCTAAAATCCCACAAAAAATTGTTAAACTGACAAGAAGACAAAATGCAATAGAAACTTGAACTGCAAAAGAAATTATGGATAATCAGTTCACACTAGGGAAAATTCAAAGGCTAATAAACATAAAAATATGGTGAAATAGGATTAGGGGAATACATGTGAAACAAACAATAAAATACCATTCATACCTATCAGATTGGAAATAATATTTATTGCTAGTGGAAATCTTGGGAAAAACATATTCTCATCTATTGCTTGTAGAAATGTATATTGTTATAGTTTTTTTGGGTATGGGAGAGGAATCTATCACTATCTACTTCAATTTAAAAGATACCTATCCTTAGACCTGGCAATCCCACTCCTGAATATCTATCCCATAGCAATTAAAGCACCAATTCATTAGGTTAGATGATCAGGGATGTTGACTGTATCGTTGTAAAAAAAATGCTATAGATGAATAATTGGATTAATTATGTCACATCAACAGCATGGAATATTAGGCTGTCACTTAAAAGACTGAATTAGCATGGTTGACTTTAAGATTCTACTAAAATTGTATTAAGCAATAATAGTAAGATGCAAATAAGTGTATACAATATTATATTTTTAAAAAGCAAATAAAACTATGTATATGTGGGTAATTACATAAGTAAATTTTGACAGATTACTATCTGGGAGTGAAAATGAATGCATGGAAAGTTACAGAATTAAGAGAAAGTTAAAAAGGGTCGTAATAAAAAAATCCACATGAAATCTTTCATTTCAGTAAATCATACTTATGTAAATGATACATGCATAAAGAAATCTGAACAGCAGATCTGCTCGTCAGACGATCATGATATACTAAGTGAAAAAGAGCTGCAAAATAGTGAGCATAACAGTTTTGTTTTGGTAAAACAGAAATTAAAAACAAACATTAAAAAATGTATAGGTTGGGCTTCCCTGGTGGCGCAGTGGTTGAGAGTCCACCTGCTGATGCAGGGGACAGGGGTTCGTGCCCCGGTCCCGGAAGATCGCACATGCCGCGGAGCGGTTAGGCCCGTGAGCCATGGCCACTGAGCCTGCGCGACCAGAGCCTGTGCTCCGCAGCGCGAGAGGCCACAACAGTGAGAGGCCCGCATACCACAAAAAAAAAAAAAAAAAAAAATGTATAGGTTTGTATCAACTATGAGAAATATGTGGAAAGATACACCCCAGGCTTCTTAATATTTTCACTTCAGTGGGATAAGAGCGGAGTCGGGACATTGGCAGGCAGGTAGAAATGGTTAACTTTGCATTCAAACGTAACTATTTTGTTTCACTTCTTACAAAACAATCCAACAAAGACAAATGTTACAAAGTTTAGAAGGGTAGAGCATACATATTACAGGCAACTACAGAAAATCTAGGTAAATAGAAAATTATGATGAAGAGAACAAAAATCACTTAATTCCAGAATACAGAAATACCTACTGTTAGCATCATTTTTGGTTAACTTTTTCTAGGCTTTTTTTCCTGTTCCTGTATAGAATTAAATGTGTATAAAAAATTTATATATCCCATTTTGCATTTTTTTGGTGTATATATTTTTCTTTATGATTTTTTGATTGAAAAAATACTGGGAGATTTTCTATATCATAAAGTAATCTTTGAAAATATTTCTCATATTGACATAATATAAAATTTTAAAAATATATCATAATTTATTGATTTGTTACAGTATTTTCTCATTTCAAAACATTTAGAATATTTTTTTGTTATTCTAAACATCTTGTACCTAATATCTGCTCTTTAAAAAATGCATTCTCAGTATATTACTTGAAATTCCAGACTTTTATGATGCTCAATACCTTACAAAAACTAATAAAATAAATTTTATCCTTTGAAGATTTCCCAAGAACTGCTGCTCATGCCTCATTCATGGTCACTTTTTTCCCTCTTCTCTTAAAATTAGAAGTTGACTAGATTGGGGAATAATCTATTCCCATTTAGGACTCTCTCTTCTGGAAAATGAGGAATCTTTGCATACTAACTATTAAAAAGCCTAAAACAAAAAAAAAGGACTCAACATATTGCAGTGAATCACAAAATTTTTTTTCATGATTTTTTTCTAAGAATAAATTTCTGAAAGTTAAATTCTTCTGTCTAAACTACAGAATTTTTAAAGTACTTGGTATTTATTGTTAAATAGAACTCTAGTAAATTTGTGTCATTAACCCTCCTGCCAGAAGTATAAGATGAAAGTGTCTCCCTCAAATCATTATTATTAGTTACAAATCTTTGTTAATTTGAAAAGCTAAACCAAAAAAAACGAAAGAAAAGTGTTTCATTAATTTTTAAAATTGCATGTCTTTGATTTTGAGTGAAGTTGTACATTTTTCTTTTTTTTATTACTTTTTATAGGAGTACAGGTGCTTTACAATGTTGTGTTACTTTCTGCTGTACAGCAAAGTTAATCAGTTATATGTATAAACATATCCCCTCTTTTCTGGATACATTAAATGATCATTTGTATATTTAATTTTATAAATTTTATATCCATGTTTCTTCCCATTTTGTATTTGGAGTGTGTGTGTGTGTGTGTGTGTGTGTGTGTGTGTGTGTGTACAACATACCTTAAAAAAGAACAATACACTTACTTGGAAAAAATAACATTTCTGAATAAACTTATCATAAGATTATTTTCATTTTAATTAAAGCAAATTAATAGGGTAATTAGCCAAAAAATGACATTTCACTGTTTCCTAGAAAATTCCACTCCAGTGTGAAAAACTTGGAATTTCTGTTTCAAAAGCAATAAATTGTCTTATGTAATTAAGATACAATTATTATCCTTGAAGAATTTGTATTTAAACAGGAAGATGTTCATTCAAACTTCATGCTCAAGAGAAGGAGCTGTAATATTATAGAATAGTGTCTTCTCCCATTTACAACATTAAAAGCCAGTACTCAATCGTGGAAATAACATTGGATTTGGAGTTCAAGAAAACAAGTGCTGACTATGTTGCTATCTAGCTGAGTGATTTGGAAACGTCATTTGACCTTTTATAAGCCTTATTTTTCTCGTTCATTAAATTACAAAGTTGTATAAAGTTGGCATTCTCTCTCATTTATCCTACTTTGTCTTCATATCACCTTTATTAAGTTATTTACATGCTTATTTATGTGTTTACTGTTTGTCTCCTCCCCACTGGAATTTTAGCTCCACAAGAGAGAGGATTTTGGGTTTCTGCTTATCCCTAGCGCCCAGAAGAAAGCTAGCACATAGTGAGTGCTCCATTAAAAAATGTCAAAAGAGGGGCTTCCCTGGTGGCGCAGTGGTTGAGAGTCCGCCTGCCGATGAAGGGGACACAGGTTTGTGCCCCGGTCCGGGAGGATCCCGCATGCCGCGGAGCAGCTGGGCCCGTGAGCCATGAAAATGTCAAAAGAATTGGCTGCTTGTTGTGTGCTAAGTGCTAGGGATTTGATGATGAGTAAGACCCATGCTCGTATGGGATTTACAATCCATTGGATGAATTTCTAAGCTGCCAAATAACTCTCTTCAGAGAAGAGAATACAGTCCATCTTCAATTAAGAAATTAGGAATTAAAAGTGAAAATATAACATATAAAATGTCCAAAGTATCTGAAAAATATATTAACTCAAAAAATGAGAACTTAAGCAATGCACAGAAATAGATTAAATTTTTTTTTTTTCTAAATAGAACTTATGCCATGCCTTGCCTTGTTCGAAAAAGAAATAGTGAAGGACCAGCAATATGCAGATGTGATATCCATGGCAAGAAATTTATTGCATTTAAAGCACCAAGAACTTCAAAACAAGATATATGATATACATATAAAAACATAATTATAAAGTACCCTCAGAAAGAAAATTCACATTTAAAATCTTAAAATGAAAAATATAAAATATTAAAGAAATAATGCCATAAACAGTATCTAGACTAACATAACCTTAAGAAGTTAAAATAATTTTAGCCTATATTATTGAGACCACTAGCACAAACAGATTTTACAAATTATCTTCACTTTTGCTTTCATTAATACTTTTATTTCTGAGATTGTTCTTTAGTAAATATAAATTATAACTACTTGTAGAAACTTCTGGCATAATTTTAGATACACAGATGGAGATAAAACCTCAGGGGCTATTCAGTCACATCTTCAGGCTCCACTTCTAATTCTATTTCTCTTGCTATTTCCAGCATATCTGCAGTTACTAAATCCACTGGTAACTTTGAACTCCTCAAAGTTACCATGAGGGTTGGAATTAACTCTCTCCAAATTTCCATTAATGTTGATATTTTCACTTGTTCCCATGAATCATGAATGTTCTCAATGGCATCTAATAGAGTGACTCCTCTCCAGAAGGTTCAATTTACTTTGCCCAGATCCATCAGATTAATCACTATCTATGACTGAATTGCTACAATCTCATGATAAAACTTAAATGGATGAGAAATTGCTTCTGATAGAAAAGAAAAGAGAGTGGTTTCTTCAGATGTAATCTACTCCTGGTGAAATGCTGTGAAGACTGTTGAAATGACAATAAAGGATTTAAATATTATACAAACTTAGTTGATAAAAGAGTGGCAGGGTTTGAGAAGATTGATTACAGTTTTTGAAAGATGTTCTCTTGTGGGTAAAATGCTATCAAACAGCATGGCATGCTACAAAGAATGTATTTGTGAAAGGAAGAGTCAATCAACGTGGCAAACTTTGTCTTATTTTAATAAATTTCCACTGTCACCGCAACTTCAGGAACAATCAGTAATAGCCATCAACATTGAGGCAAAAGCCTCCATCAGCAAAGATTATGACTCACTGAAGGCTCAGGTGATGGTTAGCATTTTTTAGCAATAAAGTATCTTGTACATAAAGTGTGCATTTTTTAGACATAATGCTATTGTACACTTAATAGGTTACAGTATATGCAAACATAACTTTTATATGCACTGGGAAATGAAAAAACTTGTGTGACTCGTTTATTGCAGTATCAGCTTTACTGAGGTGGTCTGGAATCAAACCTGCAATATTACCCAGGTATACCTGTACTGTTCTGCATATTTGAAAGTTGCTAACAGCGTAAATCTTAAAGTTCTCCTCACCAGAAAAAACATTCTGTAACTATGTGTGGTGACGGATGTTAACTAGACTTATTGTGGTGATCGTTTCACAGTATATACAAATATTGAATCATTATGTTGTGTACCTGAAACTAATATAATGTTGTATGTTATTATACCTCAATAAAAAAAGAAAAAGAAAA
The DNA here is from genome assembly GCF_963924675.1 of Phocoena phocoena. Taxonomy (NCBI): domain Eukaryota; kingdom Metazoa; phylum Chordata; class Mammalia; order Artiodactyla; family Phocoenidae; genus Phocoena; species Phocoena phocoena. Next base: position 105,930,076 of record NC_089222.1, read on the forward strand.
AAAAACAAAAAAAAAAACTCAAGGGCTTAAATTATACAGATCCACCTGAATAATGGAGTCTGTCAGTCATGCTTTGGAGGTAAAGGCTCATAAAACCTTGTCTGAATTTGGAAACCTTGATCATGACATTCAGCTTTACTAAGATACAACTACAGCAGCCACAGAGCATGTCTTTTCATTCCTATAGTTGAATGTGTGGCTGTTGTTTTGTGGTTCTTAGAGGAATTTTTCAGCTTTTAAAAATTACTTGACTATAGAGGAAAATCTATTTCTTCCTGGGGCAGACATCCTGGTACACCAGAGACTAAGTGTGAAGGGTTTGTTTTGTAAGAAGTCTAAGTGGTACAGCGTTTCCTGATTTGTAATCTGTAGAGATTTCCAGCCTCTTGTTCTTCCTCCAGAAAGATGTAGGTACCATTTTACTATAAGGATTTTAGAACAATCACATGATTTCTCTGACTTTAATAACTTAGTGGTTGCCATTATTTTAGAGTCTGTTTTCCAGGAAACCACTTTACTGAAACAAAATCCTAGATATTTAAAATTATTTTATATATCAAGTGATGTTTTATAACCTATTTCAAAATGTTGAGTCTCTTACAAAAGCTATTGTGTTGGGTTGTTGAATTGTTAATATTAAAATATTCTTTAATTTCCAGGAGAGTGAGTATATAATGTAACCTTATGTGAATGAAGAGAATCTTTCCCAATCTAATCTATTTCTAATTTTAGGAGGAGAGGGGAAAAAATGACCATAAGGGAGGCACAAACAGTAGTTCTTGGGAAATTTTCAAAAGTATGAGATTTATTTAATTTAATTTTTTTTAGGTTATTAAGTTTCACAGAAGTCCAGAATTTCAAATAATATATATCAACTCCCCTTTCACCCTCATATATTTGCTATTACAATGAGTGGGATAGTAGATTAATACTTTATTTCTTCCATGCTTTTTCAAACATATAATGCAACTTTAAGTAAAGAAGAGTTTTCATTGACAGTTATATTGATTAATGGTGGGAATTTCCAGGACTAAGGCAAACCTAGAGCAGTATTTTTTTAGAAAGGGAGCTTTTAGACCCACTCAGATTATAGCAGGCAGAAAGCCACCCATTATATATATATTTTTTTAACTTTTTGTAATGATTTAATAAAACACACAGAGAAGGAAATTACTACATAGAAATAAACATTTAAAGAAGTAAATGCTTAATAAATTTTAGTGATTATTTGTTTTCATTTTGAAATAATATATATTCCTTCCTAATAAAACAATTTCCTATAAAATAATTTTAAAGTGAAAATGTCCATTTGATGGTTTTGATCATTATAGTGTTCATTTCATTGATTAGAAGACGATAATAAGGGCTACCCCAATTAATGGTTTGATTGCATGGGAGAAAAATATGCATAAACATCTGTACATACAGGCAGAAGAGTAAATGCAAAAGAAAAATTTTAAACCACTTAAATTTAACTTATCACAGCCCTTGAAATTACACTGCATACAGATGACAACGATTAAGTATGAATCTCACCAAAGGTCTAACTTTATTTTATTATTATTTTTTTTTTATTTTATTTTTTTTATTTTTTATTTTTTTAAACATCTTTATTGGGGTATAATTGCTTTACAATGGTGTGTTAGTTTCTGCTTTATAACAAAGTGAATCAGCTATACATATACATATGATCCCATATGTCTTCCCTCTTGCGTCTCCCTCCCTCCCACTCTCCCCATCCCACCCTTCCAGGCTGTCACAAAGCCCCGAGCTAATATCCCTGTGCCTTGCGGCTGCTTCCCCCCAGCTATCTACCTTACTACGTTTGTTAGTGTGTATATGTCCATGACTCTCTCTCGCCCTGTCAAAACTCACCCTTCCCCCTCCCCATATCCTCAAGTCCGTTCTCCAGTAGGTCTGTGTCTTTATTCCTATCTTACCCCTAGGTTCTTCATGACATTTTTTTCCCTTAAATTCCATATATATGTGTTAGCATACGGTATTTGTCTTTTTCTTTCTGACTTACTTCACTCTGTATGACAGACTCTAGTTCTATCCATCTCATTACAAATAGCTCAATTTCATTTCTTTTTAAGGCTGAGTAATATTCCATTGTGTATATGTGCCACATCTTCTTTATCCATTCATCCGATGATGGGCGCTTAGGTTGTTTCCATGTCCTGGCTATTGTAAATAGAGCTGCAATGAACATTTTGGTACATGACTCTTTTTGAATTTTGGTTTTCTCAGGGTATATGCCAAGTAGTGGGATTGCTGGGTCATATGGTAATTCTATTTGTAGTTTTTTAAGGAACCTCCATACTGTTCTCCACAGTGGCTGAACCAATTCACATTCCCACCAGCAGTGCAAGAGTGTCCCCTTTTCTCCACACCCTCTCCAGCATTTATTGTTTCTAGATTTTTTGATGATGGCCATTCTGACTGGTGTGAGATGATATCTCATTGTAGTTTTGATTTGCATTTCTCTAATGATTAATGATGTTGAGCATTCTTTCATGTGTTTGTTGGCATTCTGTATATCTTCTTTGGAGAAATGTCTATTTAGGTCTTCTGCCCATTTTTGGATGGGGTTGTTTGTTTTTTTGTTATTGAGCTGCATGAGCTGCTTGTAAATTTTGGAGATTAATCCTTTGTCAGTTGCTTCATTTGCAAATGTTTTCTCCCATACTGAGGGTTGTCTTTTGGTCTTGGTTATGGTTTCCTTTGCTGTGCAAAAGCTTTGAAGTTTCATTAGGTCCCATTTGTTTATTTTTGATTTTATTTCCATTACTCTAGGAGGTGGGTCAGAAAGGATCTTGCTGTGATTTATGTCATAGAGTGTTCTTCCTATGTTTTCTTCTAAGAGTTTGATAGTTTCTGGCCTTACATTTAGGTCTTTAATCCATTTTGAGCTTATTTTTGTGTATGGTGTCAGGGAGTGATCTAATCTCATACTTTTACATGTACCTGTCCAGTTTTCCCAGCACCATTTATTGAAGAGGCTGTCCTTTCTCCACTGTACATCCCTGCCTCCTTTATCAAAGATAAGGTGTCCATATGTGCGTGGGTTTATCTCTGGGCTTTCTATCCTGTTCCACTGATCTATCTTTCTGTTTTTGTGCCAGTACCATACTGTCTTGATTACTGTTGCTTTGTAATATAGTCTAAAGTCAGGGAGCCTTATTCCTCCAGCTCCTTTTTTCGTTCTCAAGATTGCTTTGGCTATTCGGGGTCTTTTGTGTTTCCATACAAATTGCGAAATTTTTTGTTCTAGTTCTGTGAAAAATGCCAGTGGTAGTTTGATAGGGATTGCATTGAATCTGTAGATTGCTTTGGGTAGTAGAGTCATTTTCACAATGTTGATTCTTCCCATCCAAGAACATGGTATATCTCTCCATCTATTTGTATCATCTTTAATTTCTTTCATCAGTGTCTTATAATTTTCTGCATACAGGTCTTTCGTATCCTTAGGTAGGTTTATTCCTAGATATTTTATTCTTTTTGTTGCAATGGTAAATGGGAGTGTTTTCTTGATTTCACTTTCAGATTTTTCATCATTAGTATATAGGAATGCCAGAGATTTCTGTGCATTAATTTTGTATCCTGCTACTTTACCAAATTCATTGATTAGCTCTAGTAGTTTTCTGGTAGCATCTTTAGGATTCTCTATGTATAGTATCATGTCATCTGCAAACAGTGACAGCTTTACTTCTTCTTTTCCGATTTGGATTCCTTTTATTTCCTTTTCTTCTCTGATTGCTGTGGCTAAAACTTCCAAAACTATGTTGAATAAGAGTGGTGAGAGTGGGCAACCTTGTCTTGTTCCTGATCTTAGTGGAAATGCTTTCAGTTTTTCACCATTGAGGATGATGTTTGCTGTGGGCTTGTCATATATGGCTTTTATTATGTTTAGGAAAGTTTCCTCTATGCCTACTTTCTGGAGGGTTTTTATCATAAATGGGTGTTGAATTTTGTCGAAAGCTTTCTCTGCATCTATTGAGATGATCATATGGTTTTTCTCCTTCAATTTGTTAATATGGTTTATCACATTGATAGATTTGCGTATATTGAAGAATCCTTGCATTCCTGGAATAAACCCCACTTGATCATGGTGTATGATCCTTTTAATGTGCTGTTGGATTCTGTTTGCTAGTATTTTGTTGAGGATTTTTGCATCTATGTTCATCAGTGATATTGGCCTGTAGTTTTCTTTCTTTGTGACATCCTTGTCTGGTTTTGGTATCAAGGTGATGGTGGCTTCGTAGAAGGAATTTGGGAGTGTTCCTCCCTCTGCTATATTTTGGAAGAGTTTGAGAAGGATAGGTGTTAGCTCTTCTCTAAACGTTTGATAGAATTCACCTGTGAAGCCATCTGGTCCTGGGCTTTTGTTTGTTGGAAGGTTTTTAATCACAGTTTCAATTTCAGTGCTTGTGATTTGTCTGTTCATATTTTCTATTTCTTCCTGATTCAGTCTTGGCAGGTTGTGCATTTCTAAGAATTTGTCCATTTCTTCCAGATTGTCCATTTTATTGGCATAGAGTTGCTTGTAGTAATCTCTCATGATTTTTTTTATTTCTGCAGTGTCAGTTGTTACTTCTCCTTTTTCATTTCTAATTCTATTGATTTGAGTCTTCTCCCTTTTTTTCTTGATGAGTCTGGCTAGTGGTTTATCTATTTTGTTTATCTTCTCAAAGAACCAGCTTTTAGTTTTATTGATCTTTGCTATTGTTTCCTTCATTTCTTTTTCATTTATTTCTGATCTGATTTTTATGATTTCTTTCCTTCTGCTAGCTTTGGGGTTTTTTTGTTCTTCTTTCTCTAATTGCTTGAGGTGCAAGGTTAGGTTGTTTATTCGAGATGTTTCCTGCTTCTTAAGGTGGGCTTGTATTGCTATAAACTTCCCCCTTAGAACTGCTTTTGCTGCATCCCATAGGTTTTGGGTCGTTGTGTCTCCATTGTCATTTGTTTCTAGGTATTTTTTTATTTCCTCTTTGATTTCTTCAGTGATCACTTCATTATTAAGTAGTGTATTGTTTAGCCTCCATGTGTTTGTATTTTTTACAGATCTTTTCCTGTAATTGATATCTAGTCTCATGGCGTTGTGGTCGGAAAAGATACTTGATACAATTTCAGTTTTCTTAAATTTACCAAGGCTTGATTTGTGACCCAAGATATGATCTATCCTGGAGAATGTTCCATGAGCACTTGAGAAAAATGTGTATTCTGTTGTTTTTGGATGGAGTGTCCTATAAATATCAATTAAGTCCATCTTGTTTAATGTATCATTTAAAGCTTGTGTTTCCTTATTTATTTTCATTTTGGATGATCTGTCCATGGGTGAAAGTGGGGTGTTAAAGTCCCCTACTATGAATGTGTTACTGTTGATTTCCCCTTTTATGGTTGTTAGTATTTGCCTTATGTATTGAGGTGCTCCTATGTTGGGTGCATAAATATTTACAATTGTTATATCTTCTTCTTGGATCGATCCCTTGATCATTATGTAGTGTCCTTCTTTGTCCCTTTTAATAGTCCTTATTTTAAAGTCTATTTTGTCTGATATGAGAATTGCTACTCCAGCTTTCTTTTGGTTTCCATTTGCATGGAATATCTTTTTCCATCCCCTTACTTTCAGTCTGTATGTGTCTCTAGTTCTGAAGTGGGTCTCTTGTAGACAGCATATATAAGGGTCTTGTTTTTGTATCCATTCAGCCAATCTGTGTCTCTTGGTGGGAGCATTTAGTCCATTTACATTTAAGGTAATTATCGATATGTATGTTCCTATTTCTATTTTATATATTGTTTTGGGTTCGCTACTATAGGTCATTTCCTTCTCTGTGTTTCGTGTCTAGAGAAGTTCCTTTAGCATTTGTTGTAAAGCTGGTTTGGTGGTGCTGAACTCTCTCAGCTTTTGCTTGTCTGTAAAGGTTTTAATTTGTCCATCAAATGTGAATGAGATCCTTGCTGGGTAGAGTAGTCTTGGTTGCAGGCTATTCTCCTTCATCACTTTCAGTATGTCCTGCCACTCCCTTCTGGCTTGTAGGGTTTCTGCTGAGAGATCAGCTGTTAACCTTATGGGGATTCCCTTGTGTGTTATTTGTTGTTTTTCCCTTGCTGCTTTTAATATGCTTTCTTTGTATTTAATTTTTGACAGTTTGATTAATATGTGTCTTGGCGTGTTTCTCCTTGTATTTATCCTGTATGGGACCCTCTGTGCTTCCTGGACTTGATTAACTATTTCCTTTCCCATATTAGGGAAGTTTTCAACTATAATCTCTTCAAATATTTTCTCAGTCCCTTTCTTTCTTTCTTCTTCTTCTGGAACCCCTATAATTCGAATGTTGGTGCGTTTCATGTTGTCCCAGAGGTCTCTGAGACTGTCCTCAGTTCTTTTCATTCTTTTTTCTTTATTCTGCTCTGCAGTAGTTATTTCCACTACTTTATCTTCCAGGTCACTTATCCGTTCTTCTGCCTCAGTTATTCTGCTATTGATCCTATCTAGAGTGATTTTAATTTCATTTATTGCATTGTTCATCGTTGCTTGTTTCATCTTTAGCTCTTGTAGGTCCTTGTTAACTGTTTCTTGCATTTTGTCCATTCTACTTCCAAGATTTTGGATCATCCTTACTATCATTATTCTGAATTCTTTTTCAGGTAGATTGCCTATTTCCTCTTCATTTGTTAGGTCTGGTGGGTTTTTATCTTGCTCCTTCATCTGCTGTGTGTTTTTCTGTCTTCTCATTTTGCTTATCTTACTGTGTTTGGGGTCTCCTTTTTGCAGGCTGCAGGTTCGTAGTTCCCGTTGTTTTTGATGTCTGTCTCCAGTGGCTAAGGTTGTTTCAGTGGGTTGTGTAGGCTTCCTGGTGGAGGGGACTAGTGCCTGTGTTGTGCTGGATGAGGCTGGATCTTGTCTCTCTAGTGGGCAGGTTCACGTCTGGTGGTGTGTTTTGGGGTGTCTGTGGCCTTATTATGATTTTAGGCAGCCTCTCTGCTAATGGGTGGGGTTGTGTTCCTGTTTTGCTAGTTGTTTGGCATAGGTTGTCCAGCACTGTGGCTTGCTGGTCGTTGAGTGAAGCTGGGTGCTGGTGTTAAGATGGAGGTCTCTGGGATATTTCCACCGTTTAATATTATGTGGAGCTGGGAGGTCTCTTGTTGATCAGTGTCCTGAAGTTGGCTCTCCTACCTCAGAGGCAGAGCCCTGACTCCTGGCTGGAGCACCAAGAGCCTTTCATCCACACAGCTCAGAATAAAAGGGAGAAAAAGTAGGGAGAATTAGTAGAAGTATGAGTAAAGAAAGAAGGAAAGGAGGAAAGGAAGGAAGGAAGAAAGAAGCAAAGAAGGAAAGAAAGGAGGGAGGGAGGGAGGGAGGGAGGAAGGAAGGAAGGAGGGAAAGAAGGAAAAAAGACAGAAAGAAAGATGATACAGTAAAAATAAAATAAAGTATAATATAGTTATTGAATTAAAAAATATTTAGAAAAAAAAGGGACGGATAGAACCTTAGGACAAATGTTGGAAGCAAAGCTATACAGAGAAAATCTTACACAGAAGCATACACATACACCTTCACAAAAAGAGGTAAAGGGGGAAAAATCATAAATCCTGCTCCCTGAGACCACCTCCTCAATTTGGGGTGATTCGTTGTCTAAAGGAGGGAAGGAAGGAAGGAAAGAAAGAAAGAACGAAGGTAAAGTATAATAAAGTTATTACAATTAAACTTAATTATTAAGAAAAAGAATTTTTTTAAAAAAAGTCATGGACGGATAGAGCCCTAGGACAAATGGTGGAAGCTAGAGTATACAGACTAGATGTCACACAGAAGCATACACGTACACATTCACAAAAAGAGGAAAAGGGAAAAAAATCATAGATCTCGCTCCTAAATTCCACCTCTTCAATTTGGGATCATTCCTTATCTATTCAGGTATTCCACAGATGCAGGGTATATCAAGTTGATTGTGGAGCTTTAATCCGCTGCTTCTGTGGCTGCTGGGAGAGATTTCCCTTTCTCTTCTTTGTTCTCACAGCTCACAGGAGCTCAGCTTTGGATTTGGCCCTGCCTCTGCGTGTAGGTCGCTGGAGGGCGTCTGTTTTTTCGCTCAGACAGGACGGGGTTAAAGGAGCCGCTGATTCGGGGCCTCCGGCTCACTCAGGCCGGGGGTTGGGGGATGGGGGAAGGAGGGGCACTGCGTGCGGGGCCGGCCTGCGGCGGCAGAGGCAGCGTGACGTTGCGGCAGAGGCCGACGTGACGTTGCACCAGCCTGAGGCCCGCCGTGCGCTGTCCCGGGGAAGTTGTCCCTGGATCCCGGGAACCTGGCAGTGGCGGGCTGCACAGGCTGTGCGGAAGAGGGGTGTGGAGAGTGACCTGTGCTCGCACACAGGCCCCCTGGTGGCGGCAGCAGCAGCCCTAGCGTCTCCCGCCCGTCTCTGGGGCTCGCGCTTCCCGCCGCGGCTCGCGCCCGTCTCGGGGGCTCGCGCCCTCAGCCGCGGCTCGCGCCCGTCTCTGGGGCTCGCGCTTCCCGCCGCGGCTCGCGCCCGTCTCGGGGGCTCGCGCCCTCAGCCGCGGCTTGCGCCCGTCTCTGGGGTTCGCGCTTTTAGCCGCGGCTCGCGCCCGTCTCTGGAGTTCCTTTAAGCAGCGCTCTTAAACCCCTCTCCTCGCGCACCAGGAGACAAAGAGGGAAGAAAAAGTCTCTTGCCTCTTCGGCCGGTGCAGGCTTGTCCCCGAACTCCCTCCCGGCTAGTCGTGGTGCACTAACCCCTTCAGGCTGTGTTCAAGCCGCCAACCCCAGTCCTCTCCCTGAGCTCCGTCCAAAACCAAAACCCGAGCCTCAGCTCGCAGCCCCGCCCGCCCCGGCGGGTGAGCAGACAAGCCTCTCGGGTTGGTGAGTGCTGCTCGGCACCGATCGTCTGTGCAGGAATCTCCCCGCTTTGCCCTCCGCACCCGTCGCTGTGCACTACTCCGCAGTCCCGAAACTCCCCCCTCTGCCTCCCGCAGTCTCCGCCCGCGGAGGGGCTTCCTAGTGTGTGGAAACTTTTCCTCCTTCACAGCTCCCTCCCACTGGTGCAGGTGCCGTCCTTATTCTTTTGTCTCTGTTTTTTCTTCTTTTGCCCTACCCAGTTACGTGGGGAGTTTCTTGCCTTTTGGGAGGTCTGAGGTCTTCTGCCAGCCTTCAGTAGGAGTTCTGTAGGAGTTGTTCCACGTGTGGATGTATTTCTGGTGTATCCGTGGGGAGGAAGGCGATCTCCGCGTCTTACTCTTCCGCCATCTTCAAGGTCCCCAGGTCTAACTTTAATTCAAATCATTAAAGGCTGTAAGCTATTATGAATTCACGAGGCTGGCAAAGGGCACAGGTTTCCAGGCATCTTCTGGGATTGGAGGTTAGGAATCACACTGGTCTCATCATGAACAATCTCTAAACTCAGTCAGCAGAAGTCTTCTGGCACCCACCCATTATATTGATTAATGATGGGAATTTCCAGGACTAAGGCAAACCTAGAGCAGTATTTTTTAAGAAAGGGAGCTTTTAGACCCACTCAGATTATAGCAGGCAGAAAGCCACCCATTCTACTAAGGAACAGGTTAAGTCCTTTCTAGAATTGCCCATGAAAGAAACTTAGATTTTAGGAAGGCAGAGTTATACCAATTCTATTTCATTTTCTTATCTATTGTTGCCATAATGCACATGTACAGTTCAACTGGTTTTCATTTGAGTCCATTACTGAGTGATATTGCAACAATTTGAATGTAAAATGCTTCACTACAAAGCAACAAAAAGCAATCATAGCAATAAAAAAGAACCAACTATTGATACATACATAACTTGGATGTATCTCAAGAGCACTATATTGAGTGAAAAAAGCCAATCTCAACATTTCCTATACTATATGATTCCATTTCTATAACCTTCTCAAAATGATAAAATTATACAGATGGAAAACAGAGTAGTGGTTATCATGGGCTCAGGGTTGTGGGAGAGAGTGTGCGGAGAGAGTGTGCATGAAAGGGATATTTGTGGTGATAGAACAATTCTGTATCTTACTTGTGGTGGTAGTCAGACAAACTTACACATTTGAGAAAATGGCATAGAAATATGCAAGCACATTTTACCAAAACTAATTTCCTGGTTTTCATAAAGTATTAAAGTTATGTAAAATGCAACTATCAGGGTAATGGGTGAAGGGTACCTGCAACCTCTATGTACTATTTGGCAAGTTCCTGTGGATCTATTAATTATTTCAAAAAATAAAAAAGGACCATTATTATTACCAAATAATCATGGTCTTTTAATCACTTGAAACTTTTGCCTGTGAATTTAATTTTTAACTTAATATACATTTTAAAAATATTCTGTCATATATTAGAGATACCAAATAAACCCAAATTTGAAGTTTTGAAGTCTGTCTTTCATAAAATATGTCTTTTGTGTTCAGTCACCTCCCCTGCATATTATATTTTAGTAACAAATTAAAAATTTCAAAATGTAAAGGTAAGAATCAGAATTCAAGAAAACTGATCCTAATAAATGCACCAGCCAAAATGATGTAGGAAGTGCCAGGGTGAGAAGGAAGAAAAGAATTGTAGCAGTTTCTTGGATTTTTACTGAGGTTTTCTGTGTAGACTTCTAAAAACTTCCTTTGTGTCTTACTCAGTTAAAAGGGTGATGGCAATATATCTTCTGTTTTAAAACCCCTAAATAAACTGAGGATTTAAAATGATGAATGCAATATTATATTTTCTACAGGGTTTATAACTGAAACAGCATGGGGCTTAGACCAGCAGAACCATGTTCAACTCTGGCTGTTGCTCCACCGGTTACAAAAAAGTGATATGCTAAAAGCTACTTGGAAGTGGACTGAGTCAAGAGAGAAAAAAAAAAAGATCGGAGTCAGAGGTATAGTAGGATCCTTGCTTATGGAAAACAAGGATGAAAAAATTGTATGAAAATCCACAGCATCTGCTGGAATTGGCAAATGCATGGCCATTTTAATTCAGATGAAAGCAACTTGAGTTTAGTGGTGGTCACAGTTGATGAATAAATGAAACATGAAAAAGTGGAAAATATCATATGACATCATTCTCAGGATTACAGATCCCAAGGAAAGGAGAGAGATGGGCAGTAGATAGAAAAAGATATACAGAGTGAGAGAGATCTTACAAATGGAAGAGAAATGATCATGGGGAGAGTCTAAAGACAGTCATGGGGGATAGTTAGTGGATCAAGGTCCCCGAAGTGTCTGGAAGGGATGGAATTCAGAGCAAAGAGAAAATGTTTACCCTGGCACTAGAGGGGTCCCTCTTCCACTGAGAGGAGAGAAAATCGTAGGGATGGTGTTTTGATTAGTAGTTGCTTCCTCCATCATTTACTCCAGCTAACTCAGCCCTTAACAGTCTTTCTCCCTAATTGTCAGTTTCTATTAGCAATTCTTGTATCATTAAGATTCTTTTTCAGTGGGTTTTTGAAACTTAAATCTGCTTTCTCTTCAGAGAACTTAAAATAAATAATCTTTTTACTTTTTGGAAGAAATTGTTAATAATCTCAGTTACTATTTCCAGATAGTATTCTCACAGATGAAATAAATTCTAAAAAAATAGTAGTAAGTAAATAGAAATGTAACACACTCATTTCAGGTAAAAGATACAGTAAAAGATTCCTCAATAGGGATAACTATGACATAGTAATAACATTTTATCTCCCTGAAGGGAGGAGCTGAACACATTCAATGTAATTTAATCTAGGGTAATCGGTTAAGTACCATTCAGTTCAAAAATATGTAATATTTACAAAAGACAGTATGAGACAAGAATTTAGAAGATTGTCAGCCAACATATAATATGCTTTCAAAACAATCTATCAATAAAACAAATTATCAAGATACATTCAGGGTCATTAAGATTCATCTATTTCCATTGTTAAACTATGGAGGACATTTCTTGCTTTTCCCTTTGGAGAATCTATTCTCTTCTCTCCCAGTAAGAACATCCTGATTTTCCTTAGAGAACTACTCCTCTTCATTCTTTTCTCCTATGACTTAGGTGAGTCTGGCCACATACTCAGCTTCTGCCAACATGCCTCAGATTGGCTAAAATAATTACAATGATGCTCAATCCCAGGATTTTTTCTGGAACTATTGGAAAAGAGATCTTCTGTTCCATTGGCATTGTAAAGCCAGTAAAATATAAGCCTGGAGGTGCTGTGACTGTCTTATTTCTATAAAGATAACAAAGGCTTGATAATAAAGCTAACAGAAGAAAACAGCTGAGAATAAGGAGAAAAACTGAGCCTTTATGACATTGTGTGAGACCCTACACCCCTGGCCTGTTCAGATATAAGTCAAACACTTTTTCTTTGTTAACAGAAGATAGTTTGCGTGGATTGCTGATATTGTAACCTAAAAAAATCCTATTTAATACTCTTGAAATTGAATATTCATGACATCTAGGGAATTAATATTGACTATGTTCAGGAATCCATATACTTCTGAATTCTCTGTAAACATGATAAATCTGTGAAAAACTGATGCTTCTTATCACCCAAAATTACCATAACATATTGATATGGATAGTACAAAATGGTCTTCTTATAATCAACCAAGTATTATTTTGTTGTAATGATACTGTATTAGTAACTCAAAGTTCAAAGTTACCATCATTAATTTATAATTATAGAACTAAGGATAAGAATGAGTAGATACTGGAGTACAAAAGTATCTGAAGGATTAGTGACTTACTTCTGTACAGTGTTATAAGCTTCTCAGAAATGGGGGCATTACAAATACAACTTGGAGTTACAATTTGATGGATGACAATACATCAATAGATATTATCCCTTAATAAGTTGCAAACTAATTAAAATATTAAGGAATTCTGTGGCTTCACCTTAATTCAACACTTACTGAATGCTTCTATTATTCAAAACAAATGACTAGCTTTTATGAAAAAGCAAACCACTTATGGATAAATTATTTTCCAAATAAAAGTTGAGTGTGACTCAATATGAAGAACAAATAAAATCTGGGAAATTATTATTTACTAGGACACACTATTATGTGACCCTGAGCACAAAAAGCAAAAGCTAAAAGAGGAAATATTCTTTCTCAAATTAAAAACAACCAGCTTCTCAATGGGTGAGATAATCTTGCTAATGATAATTTTATGAGGACATTGAGTTTATTCACAATCTTAGTTTTATGTGGTGACAGAATAGAATTATTGCATTCTTTCCTAAAGCTGTGAGTTGATTACATAGAATCACAAAGACCCCCAAAAGCAGCTGAACACCACCAGTATGGAATCCATCTGACCAAGACGGCAGTATATCCACTAACAGACAAAAAAATGTGCATGCTGACGACTCCACTGATGGTAAGGGGAATGGATGACACTTCTTTTTCTGCTGGATAGAATCCTGGAGAATAATGAGGGTAAGCAACATAGGTGTTGTTGTAGGTTTAATGTGTGTGACCATAAATTTATCAAGCCTGGAGCCTTGCCCTGGCATGCTACAACTAATGCAAAGGTCTAAAAGTGCCCTGAAGAATGTTTCTCATTTGCTTTACAAGTGCAGACCCAAAGGGTATAGACTAGCTAACAAGTACCCCGGGAAAGACTTATTCACAAGGACCAAATGGCTCTAACTCATGGCTCAATTTACTTCTAATGTGGACATCTTTTTAGGAGAATGTATGATCTAGTCATTGATGAAGTTCATGATAGGAAGGAATTTGGTTTCAACTTAAGAATAATGAAATGACATAATTTAGTCCTTTATGATGGCAATAATACTGTTTGATTCAGTCCTGGAAAGAAATACAGGAAATTAAAATATAAATAGCTAAGACCATTGCTAACTGCATTATATGCCTGGTCTATTGACTTCCAAACTTTGTGAGATCGATACCATAACCACATTGCATCACTGTATAAACTGGGGCACAGAGAGATTCTTTAACTAGCAAAGCCATCATGTCTGGTTATGTAGCAGAGTTACAGTTGGCTTTCTGGAAGTACAATCAGTGTGACTGAACTCAGAAAGAGCCCACACCAGGGTTGAATGCTCTTTGGTTGCTGTCTTGAGATGCTTAATAATTGTATCTTTGAGTTTATATTTTGTGAGTGAAGTCCAGTGGAGCTTGAGCCAGGGGCTTGGAGCCTCAGCTCCTGTGTTGTCCTGCCTTCACTCCCTGTCCCCTGGTGCTTTGGATGCCAACAAATTGTCTATTCCTCTTTGATCAATGCCATGCTCTTCCCTGAGGGTCAGGGCTGGGCATGTACCCCATGGGTCTAGAGGGATGGGGGGAAGACAGTGGCTGTCTCTGCCTGGGACTGGTAGCCCACTGCACTTTAGGCTGGGGACTGGATAGCTCACTCCTGTATTTAGCATATCCCGATGCAGAAGCTTTCCTGTCTGCCATGGGACATGGCTGCCAGTCCCTGGTGGGCACCTGGCATTTCATTTTGCACTGGACCTCGTGAATAATATATTCAGCCCTGAGTAGAGTTTAGATTCAAATCCAGTTCTGCCTAAGAACAAGAACCTCTAGAATTGGAACCAAGGGTGCATAGTTCAGAATTAATTTTCAACACTTAGCATAGTATAGAAGAAAAGGCACTGAATTTTCAATCAAAAGACCTGACTTTGATTCCAGATCTATCATTTACTTTTTTGTAGCACCCTGGGCAAGAAGCTAAATCTCTCTAGACCAGGAAATCTGTAAACATTCTGCAAAAAGTCAGAGAGTAAATATTTTTCAACTTTGCAGGCCATACAGTCTCTATTGCAACTACTCAATTCTATCATTACAGAACAAAAGTAGCCATAGACAAATGAGTATATAAAGAAAACCTTATTCATGGACACTGAAATTTGAATTTCCTGTAATTTTTATGTGTCATGAAATATACTTTTGATTTTTAAAAACAATTTAAAAATATAAAAAAAAATTTCTAGTCCCTGGGCTATCCAAAAATAGGTAGCATGATGGATTTGACCCACAGGCCATAGTTAGCAGACCCCTGGTCTAAAGCCATTATTTACTCATTCATTCATTGATCACTGTTCAGTGATATGTGCTTATCACTCTGCTAGGCATTAAGTATCAAAAGACATGTTTTCATTTCTCAAAGAACCCAGTTTCTCATGGAGGAGACACTTAAACAAATAGTTACTATTCCACATAATAAATGCACACTGTAATCTGTACAAAGTGATAGAGTAGTATGGAGGAAGGTGAGGTTGGAGGGATGCAATGATGATAACTTCGTGTTATTAGTTACTATTATTGTCACGAAAAGTAACAGAAATATCTACTAAGAAGGTTAAATATGAAAATAGAGGGACTTCCCCGGTGGTGCAGTTTTTAAGAATCCGCCTGCCAATGCAGGGGACACGGGTTTGATCCCTGGTCCGGGAAGATCCCACATGCCACAGAGCAACTAAGCCTGAGAGCCAGAGCTACTGAGCCTGCGCTCTAGAGCCCACGAGCCACAACTACTGAAGCCCACGTGCTCTAGGGCCCGCGTGCGGCAACTACTGAGCCCACGTGCTGCAACTATGAAGCCCGCGTGCCTAGAGCCCGTGCACTGCAAGAAGAGAAGCCACTGCAATGAGAAGTCAGTGCACTGTAACGAAGAGTAGCCCCCGCTCACCACAACTAGAGAAAGCCAGCGCACAGGAATGAAGGCCCAAGGAAGAAAGAGAGAGAGAAAGGAAGGAAGGAAGGCAGGAAGGAAGGAAGGAAGGAAGGAAATTAAAATAAAAAGAAAATAGAAATTACTTTGTAAAGGCTAAAGAAATATACAAATGTTAACAACTATTATTGTCTATTTTTATCTATTAATTTTCTCCAATAATTTAACATTTATTAAACATAGATTCTCTACAAATAAAAAGAGTAAAGACTCTAAGATAACATTGGCATAACACTATTCATTCTGGTATGGATTTTTTTTAATGAATTTTGAAAATCAAAGACATTTTAGCTAATGAAACATAATTCTCCCTGCCAAAACACATGTCTGTGCAAGTACGCACACACACACACACACACACACACACATTCTCAAGTTGGTTATAAAATTGTTTTACTAATACTACAGAAAACTGCTTGAGCCTCTTAAGGGCACTCTTGTAAAGCAGCTGATATGTTATTTAAATTTCCAAGAACTCTATAAGCCATTGAAAGAAATGCTTTAATTTTTTCTATTATTGTAATAAAGTCTGTGATTTACCAACATTAACAATTTCCACTTACAATCTAAAATAGAAAAAAATAGTGTGTATTAAAGACTTGCTTTCGGTCTTCACAGAATGTTAAGAATATTGTACATTTGCAAAGTTGTTCATTAAAAGTCATTTGTCCATAAGTCACCGAAATAATAAAATTCTACATATAGTTAAGTATGCTTGATGCATCTCCACTGCTTGCTAGGAACAAGGTACAATGTTAGTCCTGGTATCCCTATCTAGTAGACACTATCAGTACCATTATTTCATAGATGAGAAAACAGACCTAGAAAAAGTAATTAACTTGCTGAGAGCATCACAGCTATTAAGTAGTAGAGATGTAATACAAACCTGGATCTGTATGATTTAGACCTTGAAGTTCATAAGCACCACCTCATGTTGATTTTCCCAGGCCTGAACAAACAAATGATAACAGACTAATCAGAAATATCTCAGTTTTGGAAAAAAGGGAAATGTCTTTCCTAAAATAATATCTGATTTTAAGTCCAAGTTGTTTTAATTTTTGATATGTGTGAATATATTCATGTTTATATTAGAATTTGTATATATGTGTGTATATATATATATATATACACATACATACATATGTATTTTGCATATCTTATGTGTATGTATACATCCATCCATCCATCCATACACACACACACACATACACACACACACACACACACACACACACAACATCTTACAATTCTAATTTAGAAATGCAATCACATATCACATGTACTTTATGGATTAGAGGAATCCTAATTTGGGTTTTATATTCAAATATATCATCTCTGTCCCAGAAATACAGCCATCAAATTGAGAACATGACTATCAGATAATTTGTAACAGTTAGGATACTCATTCTACTAAGTAGTTTCTTGCTATACATAAAATATTCTCTTGAGTAGCCAGTCTATATATTTTTCAAAATAGAACAAATTAACTTTCCTTTAAAATTACTCAGAATTTAACAAGTAAGCTCTGATTCCTAAGTTACTTGTTAAAATGCAAATAGATGCTTTTTTCAGAGTAAAAAGGTAAGAATTTGTGTAAAAGTCCAAGTTGTATAAAAATAAAAAGAAGATTTTTTAAAGACAGTGCTTTATAAGGTGTAGGAGTCATCAGAGTTGCTTGTTGAAATACTGTTTCCCTGATCCCAGATCAGATTTTCTGATCTAGTAGATGAGGAATGAGGCCAAGATATATGCATTTTTTAAAAAACAGGTAGATGAGGTTATTTTCATATAGCAGGCTTAGGGACAACACTTGGGAAATGACTTTAAGAGGAAAACAGTTAAGGCTTTTATTTTTAATTTTTCCCTAGTTCCAGTTTGGGAACATTCTAGACACTTAAGAGAGGCAAAAGCCTATTTGCTCTATATACCTTTATTAAAAAACAACTCTCAAAGGAAGTAGAGACCGCCAATGGAAATAGTGGCAATTTTCCAAGCAGTTTAGGGCCAGAATAAAGAACACTGCGGACAAAGACCAAGTGACTGCTACCCTTTGCAGCTTAAAAAGTCTAAACAAGATGCAAACTCTCTCATATGTGGCCCTTCCTTGACAGCTGAAGAAAAGGTGTTGTTGATCAGGCCCTCACATACTAAATAAAAACGTTCAGGTAAGGAAATGGTAATTTTAAGACACAAACCCTGTTACAACAGTTGGAAGTTTACCAGTTTGAAGACTAAAACAAACAAAACAAGAAACAAAGAAAACAAAAGCTTGCAAATATTTTCTCTATTCATCCGCTATCCAGAAGGCTTTTCATTCCTGGGACTCTTGACAAAAGTTTCAATTATCTCAAATATAACTTTCAAACGTCATTACTTTGCTGCAATAGTAATTCTTGGTAATGTCAACTGTGAAACCCTGGGGCTGACAAAGATGTAGCTTGATTCTCTGAATGGGTCAAAGGCTTTTGCCTTTATTATGAATTCAGTTGCAAAAAATGCACTATGATGACATTTCTTACAAGAGTGTTTCTTTATATATATCTATGTATGTGTGTGCATATATATATATATCATACATATTATACATATACATAATATATATATATATATATATATATATATATATATATATATAGTTTCTATGCTCACATTCACTTCATGAAGGAAGTACTTTTATAAATTCACTTTGCCTTTCAAAATGCTTTTAAGACTCATGCAAGACAAGGCATTAAGCTTCAGTTTATTCAATGTGAGTTTTCTTCTAGCCTCCGGGCAGCTGTCACTCCAGTGGTTAAGAGCACAGGCTTGTGATATTACAGAGTCTGTAATCTTACTACCTGTGTGACCTTGGACAAGTCACTTAACCTCCCCAATTTTCAGTTTCCTTATAGGGATGACAATAGTACCCACTGTACTATTAGTAATAATAACAGTGCATGGGGATGGTTTTAGTACCTTCTTTATGTGGTTGTGAAGATAACAATAATACATTGTTTAAGTATAATTTTCAAAAAGTTAACAGTATGACTCTTACACAAATATAAAATAAACACGTGTCAAAGGTTTTAGTCAGCTCATTAATTAATGAATAAACTAATCAGATGGCAAGGCTAATTCACAGGATTTTGAGGATCTGGGTATCTATAGGTATTTTGAAACATTATTAGTACAAGATTTCTAGGTAAGATATAAAACTGATTAATGTCCTGTAGGATACCAATCCATAACAGTTGGATTTATTTTTCTCCTGGATAGAAATTATTTCGATCTGTGTTAGAAAAGAAATCTACAAGTTAACAGGTAACTTCACGAAGTCTGGACTATTCATCAGTAGCAAATAGCGAATTTAACAAAGCACATTCTCTAGATTATTAAATAATTTGGAATGGGCAGGTTAGATATTAAAAGCACTCACCCTTGCCTTGTTAACATATCTTAAATAATTTTTTAATACATTTAATGTACAAGGACTCTATGAAAATTAGTTACTAATATTTTTATCACCATTATGTATTTTGTAGGTCAAAATGTTTTGTTCACCCAATTACGTTATCACTTTTCTGTATCATAATGCTTGTCCATCATATTAGTAAATTCTGTTCATATATATAAGAACATCTAAAGAGTTTTTTAGACTATACTGAGATCACGCATTGCTCTTACTACTAGAAGGAACCAGAAGGATATCTATGGATTTATAGCAAATATTGATTAATTAATTGATCATTTTCTCATTCAGCCACTATTGATGGAATGTCAGACTCTGAGAATACTGCACTGAATAGGATACAGTCCTTTCTTTCATGGAACTGTATCTACTAGTTATTTATATGTAATATTTATTTAACACTCACTTCTATTTCAAATGTCAATATATATGCCATTAGCATTGATTCAAAAAAGAACCCACAGCAAAGCATTTTTGTTAAGTGATACTAACATTCACCCAGGAACTTCTTTACACAACTTAAATTATCTGGAGCAAGTCCATCCAGTTGCAGCTCTTCTACTTCTGCACATTCATTTTTTTAAACATCCAAAATATTTTTCTCTATTTTTAGGTAACCAAGATTCGGTGAGATGTCACTAAATACACATTAAACAGATCTTCTTGAATCTACTTTGTTGACACTAATTTCAAGACATTTATTTATTCTATCAATAAAAGAATATTTTCTATAAAGTGAAGAAGAGAAAACATGAGAAATTAATATTTTTATGATGATAAACCAGAACATAAAATGAGCTAGTGAATAATAAAATTGTATCATTGTAATACATATCATTTATGTTATGACCAAGAGTATTCCCATTCTAAAAATACACTTATGTGCATATGCTGATGGACTCATTGATATTCTTCATACTGCACTTCATTGAGTCAATACACATGGGTATTTTTCATTATCTAAAAACCCATACATATACATGAACTTACACACAATGAATGGATTTTACTTTATGCTGTGGTTCTGAGAAAAGCTGTTTTACCTTTTCCCCAAAATGATATATACAAAGATGTACATTTTTACATATAAATTCAAAGGGCTCACAAACCCTCTAGGATTGTACTCTAGAGTAACAAATATAGTACGGAAGACTTATGTCTACATTAAACATTTGAATGCCCAGCGAGAATATGGGTTTTTATGCTCTGCCAAACTATTTTCAAAATGAAAAATTCGTTTGCAAATTTAATAACGGGACTCTATTTTGTAAATAAGACTAAAGGTCAAGTTTGCTTAAATTAGGGGAATACAATTGTATATGTCAGACTAAAGACTATTTCCGGGTTAAAAATCTTAAACAAGGAATAGTGGTTAGTCATTTCATTGAGATCATATTTACACTTCTATTGCCAATATTAATTATTGGTTTTAACTGAAGATATAAGTAATCTCCTAAGTATTTATAAATTGTATACACTTTTGATTAATTAATGAAGTCTCCAGCATTATTTTTACAAACACTTTAAATAAATGATTATTTCTCCAAAGGAGGACCTGTATATTACCTCCATGAGAAAAACAGTGTGCCTTGTTTATGTGGAGCAACAATCAGTGGTAATTACACGCTTAGTCAATAGAAGGCAAGTTTGCAAACCTAGATGCAGCATTTCTCTGTCCCACTCAAGCCAGTGTGGAAGTGGGGATGTAATCAAGAGATCCCTAAGGAAACAGGAAATCCCAAGACAATAATTGTAAGGGGTACCATTGTAAGGGTACATCCTCCTCAGGAATGGAGGATTTTGCCCTGGGCCAACTTTGAAGGATTTAGATTTTAAGCTTATTAAGAAGGGTGACAATTTCTTTTGGCACATCCAACATATCATATGCTTCATTTGACAATTTCAATGCTGCATTTCAGATTCTTCATGTTATATACAAATATAGAATGTTACTTAGCCGCAAAAAAATAATGCGTGAAAAATGAATCCTTTTAGAAATAGTGAATACTTTTCATGAAGTCACCCAACCAAAATCTCAGTATTTGGAGACAAAACTGAAGGAAGAAGGAAGTGTTGATGAGGCTGTAAAGGAATCTACTTGCTGCTGCTGTTATGTATGATCTACTGTACTGGCAGGTTGCATGGTGAGCCTTTTCAAACGGAGAGGCAGAACGAAAGACAGCACCAGGACAGACCTTATTGACTTTTTATTTATTTATTTTTTGCATGCTGATTTTGACAACAAATAAAAACCATTATCTGTCCACCTTTGAAACACGACCACATCTACAAATGGTTTTCTGTTGATGAACAGCACTTGAAAAATCCAGAATGGAAACAGAGAGTTTGTTTGCTTGTTTGTTTGTTTTTGTTGCTTGGGAAGAAATGGATTTGATAAAATATGAAGTAATTATTTTCACTGTTTGATCCAGAAAGTTGAATCAAAGTATTAATCTATATTTTCAAATGAAAATCTACACACTCAAAATGTTTTGTATTTCGTTCTCAGAAAGTCTATGTCTGTTATAAAGCCAAAATGAAGATTTATTTTATTTTAAATTTTCAAGCATTAGATATGAATTTTGTGGTTGATTCAAGTCCTTTGGTCTTGATTTCACACTATTTCCCTTGCTCTCTACTTAGTGTCTAATTTACTGCTGATTGGCCCCTCCTCCATGGGGGAGGTGTCAAATAAAAAAAGGTAGAATCTACACAAATTAATTCTCAGTTCTGAGCAATATTAAGAAGCTCATTAGGGGCTTCCCTGGTGGCGCAGTGGTTGAGAGTCCGCCTGCGATGCAAGGGACACGGGTTCGTGCCCCGGTCCAGGAAGATCCCATATGCCGCAGAGTGGCTGGGCCCGTGAGCCGTGGCCGCTGAGCCTGCGCGTCCGGAGCCTGTGCTCCGCAGCGGGAGAGGCCACAACAGTGAGAGCCCCGCGTACCGCAAAAAAAAAAAAAAAAAAAGAAGCTCATCGGGAACAAAGGTTTATTGTGCTCTTTTAAAATAAAATGTTGGATTATCTGTAGATTTCAATTTTCCATTACCATTGTTACAGATAATTGAGTTATATTTATACTTAAACTGAATTTGTTATAAAATTCCTTTTAAAGTAATGAAAAGGCCTAAAAATATTCTTATCTTTCCCTAGGCATGAGACTAATATTTTTTAATGCTTAACTAATCGAACTTAAATGACACTCTCAGCTCATGTTATGTCAGAGAGTACAAGTTCCCCACTTTGTCAGTTATTTTACAAAGTAGGTTTTTAAAATTCTCATGTACAAACGAAGAATGTAGAGACATATGAAAACCATTTCTTAAGAGATGAGACAGAATTTACAGAAGGATCTGAAAATAATATAATACTATGAAACATCACAAATATGGGAAGAGACAGTACAGTTACCTTCCTATTCCCATTCCCAGATGGCATTATAGAAATCTTCATAACTTCTGGTCTAGATCTACTGCAGAGTAGGCTTAATGACTAGATGTTAAATGCTCTCCTGTCTCTGACATTTACACCTCAGTGATGAAGAGCCTGTGCAGGAAACCGCAGAAGTTCATTAAGTTACCTTAGGAGAGAGGGATATAGATCCTGGGAATGTGTGGTACCTTTTGGCATGGCTGCCCTGAGGTTAAATATGGTACAATAACTCGATGCCAGATATTCCTACATCTCCTCCTCATTCTTTCCCAAATAAGGTGTTTCTCTCAGGGCTATCATGGTAGGGATGTATTTTTTGGCACCGAAGTGCAATATGAAAGAACTTTGGGAGTAAAAGGTGAGTGTTTATTTTGAAGGTTGTTGAAATTATGCTTCATTGCTTTCCAATTTAGTTATTTAATAAACTGACTAAAATATGATTAATTTTTCTAAGTTTTTTTTACACAGGGCTTTGAAATTTCTCAGCTTTCAAATCTCAATTGCAGAATGCTATTTTCGTGCAAATGAGAAGCACACATATTGGAGTATTAGTTTAGGTTTTAAAATCTTGGTGTTCAGAGTTATATGAAAATAGTGTTTGCATAAAAATCATATTTGTTTATGATATAGAACACAAAATGTAGCATGGTTTGACAAAGAAAATCTAGGAAAAGAAAATTCTTTAAATAGGTAAGGGCAATAGAAATAATGATAGTAACACATTCTATTATCTATTAATTAGCTATGGACCTTCAAGCACATTCTTGGTGCTGTGGTACTGTCATCCATTCAAGGAATTTATATGATAGTGCGTAAGAGAAATAGTATACAGATAGTACCAATATGACAGGATATATGCTTATAGAGACTTTTCAAAGTGCAATGGGAACACTAAGCCAGGAAAAACTGACTTCCTGAGATGAGGCAAAGGTTGACAAAGCGCTAAAAAGTATAAGTGTCAGAGCGGAGTTTGTAAAAATATAGAAGGATAGAGTACAGAAGGCTAAGAAATCTATAATTTTGCTTGTAACCTAGGGACAGTCATTAATACATATTAAAATAAGAAAATAATAGGAAGAGAAATAGTTTCCAGCTATTCTAGAATGTGGATTTGCAGAAGTATAAAAACAGGTTCCCTGATACAGAACAGAGTCTCATTCAGGTTCCCTTTTTCTGGCTGAGGGAAATAAAGAAATCCTTGCTACCCAAAAGATATCAGTACAAGAGGGCCGAGAAAGCACGCAGGGTTTCTGCAGGTGTGCTCTGGATAGCATATGATGATGCCTAGAAGTGGTAGGAGAATGCAAGATAAGAACTAACATATGGTGACATTACAACACATGCCAGGAAGTGTCGTTTAGCATACATAATCTTATTTCATTTTCACAACAACCCTATGAAGTATGAATTATTTATTAACTCAAAGTTAAATATGGTTAAGCTAAGTTCCAAAGAGGTGAACTTGCCCAAGATAATAGCAGTGGTGGAAGAAGAGACAGAATCTGAAACCCTGCCTGTCTGGTGTCACAATTTATACTCTTTTTGTAGAATCTCCTACCTCAAGCAGCATGTCTGCAATTGAGTGTATAGTAACAGGATGACCAACCATTCCCAAATCCTAGTGCCTTTCAGGACATGATTCTGAGCTGACCCATCTCTTTTATGAGGAAGGGGTGGTGCAGTCAGAAGCTAGGTCAATACAACTCCGTGAGGCTCAAATGGGTTAATCTTTCAAAGAGGTCACAGTCGTAGAGAAAAGGGAATAGATGTCAGAGATATTTTATAAGCAGAACTGAGAGGATATGGTGACCCATTTTATATATGAAGTGAAGGGGATCTGAGCATTAAGCAATGACTCTTCTGGCTTGGGTGTCCGGATGAAAGAAGGTCCAATCAACCAACATATAAAATACGGGAGGAGATACAAGCTCTATGATTAGGAGATTAAATTTGGCCTGAAAACAAGAGACATACTTTAGTAATTATTCAAATAAATTCAGAAGAGAGAAATCAGGGATTTTGCAACAGCACATTTCTTATATTTCCTGGTAATTAACTTATTGCAGACCCAGGCAAATGAACACTATGGTGGACTATAAAATTCATTATCAGTCAGGTCAGGACAACTCTGAAGATTATTATTTGAGATCATTTAAATATATCAAATACAACTTTAGGATTTGAAACAGACACTCCTTTTGTGGTGAGAGATATGCAAATCACACTGGAAAGTTCATTTATTATGCTATGGTCTGAAAAGTTTTTAGGGCAAATAAGACATTATGAAGAGTAGGGAAACAGATTTATTACCATGACATATTTTTATGTGCTTTGGCTATTGCATAATTTGGAATGATTTGGCATAATAATACTCAAGATCACTACCTTCAAGTCTGAACATCATTTTTGACTATGGGAAGAAAGACAAAATATGTTCCTAAATATAAAAATTCAGGAGATAGGGAAGGATGGTTGGAGAGGCGGACAGTTCAAATAAAAACAAAAAATTTTTCCTTGCCTTGTTTTGAGAACTTTCATTCTTATAGAATTGTATTGAGTTGAAAATAGGTACAATTTATTTCTTTGAATCAATATGACATTTTTGGCTCTCTGTATTCAAAAGAAAGGCAAGAATGTGTTTCATAAGTGAAGAATATGTTTATGAAAGCACAACTAACACACTGATGGTCATGTGCAGCTGTCAATCTGATTCCCATGATTCCAAGCCTGTTTCTACTGATGGATTTATACTATGGCTATGATTTAATTCGTTCACAAGTACTATTGAGTGTCTAAAATGTATCAGGTAGCATTCTAGGTACGGAACTGGGGTTAAAACTGAAAAAAAATCCTTCTCTAATAAGGGTGAGAGACAATAAATAGATCAACAGATAAATATAATTTCCAGGAGGCGTTTGTGCTATGAAGAGTGATACATGAAAAGGCCTGTTTTACATAAATGATCTTGAAATAGTGGCCAGGAATCCAATCATGTAGCATTTTACAGGGCATGATAAGGGATATACGTTAGAGTAGAACCAATAGGACTGGCGGATGGATCGGATGGGGGTGAGAGGGAAAAAAAAGGGTCAAGAATGACACAGTTTTGGCCTTAAGCAACTAGGGGTTTATGGTACTATAAGAAAAATAGGGAAGATCTAGGGAGGAACAAGCTTAGATGGAACATATGAAGATGACAGATAGACAGGTGGATGGATGTAGATTAGACATACAAAGATGTGGCAGAGCTATTTGAGATCTAAGTCTAGGTCATGGGGAATTCAGCCCTGGGACTATAAATCTGTAAAACTGTATGTAAATTTTTTAAAGCCATGGGAATAGCTGAGACAACCTGAGAATGGATAGTAAAGCGAAAAGAGCTGAAGAGAGACTCCTAGAGCTTTCCAACATCTATAAGTCCTGAAAAGAGAATGAGCTGCAAGGTAGACTATGAATGGACCAGAGGGTCTTGAATAAGAATACCTCTGCTCTCTATGTCACTTCTCTCTAACTCAAACTGGCAACCCACTACAGTTTATAAACTCTTGATATTCTCTATCATAACTGAGAATCAATGCACTGGGAAAACAAAAATCTTCTAAAAGATATATTATGGAGAATGGGGACCACTGAGATTGCTTAAATCTAGAATTACAAATTAGCATAAACAAAAATATTTTTCACAGATGGTAACATTATGACTATCCATTTAACAAAAACAAAATAGTTCAGTTATTAAACAGATACTTCAAGTTGTGGTACTGTAGCTTACATGATATAGTATGCCATGCTGTCTCTTCAAAAATATTACAGTCCAAATATTTGGAAACACAATTATTTTATGGTTGCATTAATCTTTTAAATAATAATGTGCATTTCTAGAAAAATTGAAATTTTATGAAACATTCTTTTTTTTTTTTTTTTTTTTTTTTTTTTGCGGTACGTGGGCCTCTCACTGTTGTGGCCTCTCCCGCTGCGGAGCACAGGCTCCGGACGCGCAGGCTCAGCAGCCATGGCTCACGGGCCCAGCCGCTCCGCGGCATGTGGGATCTTCCCGGACCGGGGCACGAACCCATGTCCCCTGCATCAGCAGGCGGACTCTCAACCACTGCGCCACCAGGGAAGCCCTGAAACATTCTTTAACTCAGATAACTGTGTAAGGTTTGGAAGGTAAATATTATTATAACCATTTTGCTAATAAGCACACTGGGATTCAAAGAGGTTGATTAATTTGAATAATGCCATCCAGCTAGGAGCTAGCAGATATATGACCTGAACAAGGACATTATACCTCCTAATCCACCACTCTTCCAAGATCATTTATTAATGTAGTTTGTTTTCTTTTTTACACTTAGAGGCATGTATGTTGGTTGTGCAGGTTGTGCGCTGCATGGGTAGCTACGAACAGTTCCCTCACACTAGGCAGTAAGCAGCCTGAGCAGCACAAGTGGTGGCTGTGATTAAAATAATAGTTTACTTTGACTATTCTTCAAATAGCCTCAGAAACATTGTGAGATAAGAACTAAGACCAATTTCTCATTCCATCAGGGATAATTTTCATTTCTCCAAATAATAAAAAGAAAAACTGCATCTGCATTTGTCAAATGATGATGATGATGATGAAGATTATCTGTTAAATCTAAAATTCTGCAGGTTTTCTTCCTGATATTTTATGTCTATTTTTCATTTTCCAGAAACATTTATCTTAACTCACTTTATCCTTAATTCATGTTCACTCCCTCAAATATTCCCTTAGCAACATTTCTAAGGTTCTACCCTGTCTTCTTGCAGCAGGCTCTTGGGCCTGTCCTTCCTTTCATCTTTGCTCAGTGGCCATGGCTCACGGGCCCAGCCGCTCTGCGGCATGTGGGATCTTCCCGGACCGGGGCACGAACCCGTGTTCCCTGCATCGGCAGGAGGATTCTCAACCACTGCGCCACCAGGGAAGCCCCTTCCTTTCATCTTTAAACACTCCTGGCCATTAGTAAACCAATTAATCAATGGTGGTGGCCTTTTCCTCATACTGACTTTCATCCCCGCCCCCCCCCAACCATGTCACTACTGCTTTAGTTCCTTGATTTACCACACTATTTTTCCGTTTTCTCCCTAATGCTCAACTTCTTTTTCTTCATCATTTAAATCTGAGAAGTGTGATACATTGAATTATTGGTTTTGATCACCACTCTGCCTCTTTATGTTCCTGCTCTTGTGAGAAGTTAGTGAAAGGCTCAGAATCATTTTAATCTCACGCTCTCAGCCCCTCCTTTAAAAAAAAAGAGAGTGAAACAAATTATTTCTCTTCTATTCTTCCAAAATGTTTCCTGGCTCTGATGTATTGATACAGCCATAGTTTCTCCTTCTTCCTCTCCCTCACCAACAGCCACTTTTTAAAGTGAAACATCAGGTTTAGAAATCAAAGAAAATAAAAAGGCTTGTGTGTGTGTATAACCTATAATAGCTGCGTTATCAAATGCATACCAAATGAAGATATTTGGCAAGTTACTTCTTTTTTTGTAATTTACATTTATCAATATCTATCAGACATTTAATTAGAGAATCAATTAGAGAACTGGAAGTAAATTTAATTCCAACACTTGGGACAGTGGTTTCACTGACCTGCTCCTTATGACATTATCTACTCTACACAGGGAAGCAAGATTAGTGTCATCAATAACTGAAAGGCAATAATGAATACTTTGGGATTTGAGGTTTATGGGAAGATTATTTCTAGCAGGTGTGGGACATCAAGTTGCTAACATTTTAATACAGAATAAGCTAATGGAATTCCATGCTTTGTGGAATTAAGGGTAGAATGCCATAAGATTGCTGGCTATGTAGCCTGGGGTCAATTTCTCACGAAAAAAAGGAACCCATAACATTGGTCTTTCCTATTTCATAGAGTTGATAAGAGGATCAAAAGAGATAATATACTTGAAAGTACTTTGAGAAATATAAATAGTATATAAATGTAACTCATTATGAGTTCCTGTAATTCTTTATGACGGCTTTCAAGAAAATAACATAATGCAAAAAACCTGTGGATCTAACAATCCAAATAATGTTTCTCATAGAAGTTAATTTAAACAATATCTGTGCACCAAAAGTGTATATCATTCATTACTTAGTATCTTTAGGCAGGAATAAAATGTTGAATAAAGCACTATTGGTATAAACTGTAAATACTACCAAAGGATTGGTTTATCCATTAGCAATCCTATTATTACTTGTCTAAATCAGTTAGTTAGGAAATCAATAGACATTACCTTCAACTGAAAAATAAGTGGTTTATTTGACACGTTCAAGGATGCTTACACTGACTTATTATTTAGTCATATTTAGTATCACCTGAGAGAAAATTCAAATTTGATTTACCTGTTAATATTCAAATAGTCATGCAAAACTTTAAAAACATAATTAGGGTAATAAATACTACTACTGGGGTTAAATCTGCAAATCTTAGTCACTTAATTTTAGGCTCATTCCTTTCATTTCCTTTTAAGATAGAAAACTAGTAATATGAAAAACAAATTTATGAGACAGATTTTAACCAAGTGTACCACTATTAACTCTCAAATTTATTACTTAAAATTTACCTTTTGAATTTAAAGAATGTAAATATACAATCATTTTATGAAGTGCTATTAAGTAGTGACTCTAAAACAACATATTAGTACATTTCCAAATATCGAATTGCATCTTTGATGGTATGTGGCCATTGTATTGCATATTTCTCAACATCTTGGGGATGGCAGTATGCAACACATCCCATTCTCTGCGTATGAGCATAGATCATACTAAAATGGTTTATAATTCTAGGAAACTAGTGTTACTGAGATCTTTACTCACGTGTATTTCTTTTGCTTTTGTCTATAATATTTTAGGATTTAGACTTGCTCATTATTACTATTTTTCAAAGTTTGGGTTAAAGTATTTCTACTGCTCAAAAAGCAACTCAAACATGTACATAAAAATGTAAAAAAGCAAAATATTAGAATTAAAATTATATATCAGTGCAATATCCTTGAAAACTGGGTCAGTAAGTTTGAGTTAAACTGTTCATATTGAATATTTAATTTTTCCTCATTTTACTAAAATCTATAGTTTGTCAATAGTAAGCATAAATTTCTGTTGAAATATTAACTAATATTGAATCATTTGGGAGAATTTATAAAATAGTAAAACATTTTGCTTCATACTAGCTAATATTCTTTTCCTATGTTATATATTTGGTGGGCCAAAAGGTTTGTTTGGTTTTTTCCATAAGATGGCTCTAGTAGCACTTAGTTGTCTTTAACTTCATTCGAAACAATTTTGTTAGATTGTATGTGACAGCTGTCATAGCAGCGTGCATTAAAAAGAAGACTTATCGGGGCTTCCCTGGTGGCGCAGTGGTTGAGAGTCTGCCTGCCGATGCAGGGGACACGGGTTCGTGTCCCGGTCCGGGAAGATCCCACGTGCCGCGGAGCAGCTGGGCGCGTGAGCCATGGCCGCTGGGCCCGTGCATCCGGAGCCTGTGCTCTGCAACGGGAGAGGCCACAACAGTGAGAGGCCCGCATACAGCAAAAACAAAAAACAAAAACCCAAAAAAAACAGTATGGTATTGGCATAAAAACAGACATACAGACCAATGGAACACAACAGAAAGCCCAGAAGAAAACCCACATATATACTGTCAACTGAACTTTGAGAAAGGTGCTAAGAATACACAATGGGGAAAAGACAGTCTTTTCAATAAATGGTGATGGTAAATCCAGATATATACATGTAAAAGAATGAAATTGGACCCTTCCTTACACCATACACAAAATTAACTGAAAATGAATTAAAAACTTAAACATGAGACCTGAAACTGTAAAACTCCCAGAAGAAAATATAGGGGAAAAGCTTGATATTGATCTTGGTAATGATTTCTTGGATATGATACCAAAAGCACAGACAACAAAAGCAAAAATAGACAAGTGGGACTACGTCAAACTAAAAAGCTTCTGCATAGCAAAGGAAATAATCATCAGAATGAAAAGGCAATCTATAGATTGGGAGAAAATTTGCAAGCCATATTTCCGATAAAGTGTTAACATCCAAAATACATAAAGAACTCCTACAACTCAACAGCAAACAAACAAAATCTGATTTAAAAATGGGCAAAGGAACTAAATAGGCATTTCTCCAAAGAAGGCATCATATGTTTGCAAATATTGTCCTTTCCTCATTCACATTTTCCTGTCATGTTTCAAGTTTCCTCAAGACTTAGTTCTCTGCAAATGAAATTGAAAATTTAATCCAAATTCATGCATTGCAAAGAATAGATGGGTTAACTTAATCCTCGTGAAGACTTGGATAAAAAGCCTGAAATATTTACCTAGATAACTTTGTTTTTTATACCAGAAAGGGCAAAAGCACCTTCAATGATATGTTGCAAAGGAGGAGAGAGGTAAGTGAAATGCTAGGGAGGTCACTCTTGCTTTCATAAGGAAATCTACTAAGACATTATCATCTACTACTTGAAGAACAACAATTCTGCATCTGTAGTAATCAATAGTTGCTAATTATACATTTAGTGTACAGTAAGTTAAGAATTTTAATTAGCAAATATTAAAGAAAGGTAGGAATTTACACTTCCTACCATGTTACCTCCCCAGTCAAAAACTTTCAATGTCTCTCTGCTAATAAGTTGTATAACCTCAGATCTGCCATGTATCATTGGGCAGTAGTTTCCTCTTCTATAGCATGAGATGATGCTTTATTTATAGTACTGATTTGAGAATTAAATAGAAGCATATATAAAGTAGCTAATATAGTGTTTGCATCTTCAAATATGTTAATTATATGGGAAATAAAAGGCAAACTCATAGTACCTTTTAATATGGTACCAAGCTACTTTTGTAGTATATCTCCTGATCCTACTCTAGGTTTAAGTTGCATTTGGAATATATTCAGTTACTCATTTTTAATTAAAAAAGCTAATTTCTTAAACTTCTGTGTCAGCTCACTTTTTTTAGAGTCACCAAAAATGTCTTAAATCTGACTATCTCTATTCATCAAACTCCTGAAAAATACCATTTTTTTGAGCTTTTTAAAAACTGAAGTATAGCTGATTTACAACATTGTGTTAGTTTCTGGTGTACAGCAAAGTGATTCAGTTATACATAATTTTATGTATTCTTTTTCATTATGGTTTATGACAAGATATTGAATATAGCTCCCTGTGCTATACAGTAGGACCTTGTTGTTTATCTATTTTATATATATTAGTTTGTATCTGGTAATCCCAAACTCCTAATTCATCCCTCCCCTCTTTCCCCTTTGGTAACCACAAGTTTGTTTTCTATGTCTGAGAGTCTGTTTCCATTTTGTAAATAAGTTCATTTGTATCATATTTTAGATTCTACATGTAAGTGATATCACATAATATTTGTCTCTCTCTGTCTGACTCACTTAATTTAGTATGATAATCTCTAGGTCCATCCATGTTGCTGCAAATGGCATCATTTCATTCTTTTTTAGGGCTGAGTAGTATTCCATTATATATATGTACCACATCTATATCCATTCATTTATCAATGGACATTTAGGTTGCTTTCTTGTCTTGGCCATTGTAAGTAGTGCTGCCATGAACGATGGAGTGCATGTATCTTTTCGAATTAGAGTTTTCTCCAGATATATGCCCAGGAGTGCAATTGTTGGATTATATGGTTACTCTATTTTTGGTTTTTTAGGGAACCTCCATACTACTTTTAAATGTCAGGCTTTTAAGTCTTCCCTGTTTATTATAGCCCAAATTTATTTTCTTCCATGAATTCCCATGACATCTTATTTCTACTGTTTCTAAAATTGTATTTTTGTGGCAAATACCACAGGTTGGCCAGCTCAATGTCCCTTCCATATTCCTTGTCTTCCTTTTCTTTCACCACAGAGGCCACAAAATGACAAGCAACAACATCGAGTAATGAAGATTACCTGTGTGCCACTGCCCCATAGCTTCTTCAAAGTTTTGTGCTTATTTTGACATGTCAAAGATGGAAAGGAACACAAATATAGGTAATTCTTCCCAAATTCTGCCTCTGGTGTCTGCATTTCTCAACAACTCTCCCTCCTACAAAAGATCAATTTTCAGGTAGCTATACAGGTGTGTTAACACTAGAGGCATTGTCATGCCTTTACTAAATACACTACATCAATTCTGACCTCATTTTACTAATTTCTAATGAATAAGGACAGAAGGAAGGAAATGAGTCTTACGGAAGATGAAGAAAAATAATCATTAATATCTATTTAATATACCAACTACATTCTTGTGTCTTTTAATCATCACAAGATGTTTGTGAAATAGCTTTCATTATTCAGAATTTTACAGATGAATATATTAAGGCTTAAAGTAGGCAATTATACTAAAATCACACATTAAGTGATGGTGCTGAGAATCAAACCCACGAGTTTCCGGTCCTATGGTCTCAATCACTTTGGTTTTTTTGTTTGCTTTTTTTTTTTTGTTTGCTTTTTAAACATCTTTATTGGAGTATAATTGCTTTACAATGGTGTGTTAGTTTCTGCTTTATAACAAAGTGAATCAGCAATACATATACATATATCCCCATATCTCCTCCCTCTTGCGTCTCCCTCCCACCCTCCTTATCCCACCCCTCTAGGTGGTCACAAAGCATGGAGCTGATCTCCCTGTGCTATGCGCCTGCTTCTTACTAGCTATTTTACATTTGATAGTGTATAGGTCAATGCCACTCTCTCACTTCCTCTAGCCTTACCCTTCCCCCTCCCCGTGTCCTCAAGTCCATTCTCTACGTCTGCATCTTTATTCCTGTCCTGCCCCTAGGTTCTTCAGAACCTTTTTATTTTTTTTAAACTCCATATATATGTGTTAGCATACGGTATTTGTTTTTCTCTTTCTGACTTACTTCACTCTGTATGACAGACTCTAGGTCCATCCACCTCACTACAAATAACTCAGTTTCGTTTCTTTTTATGGTTGAGTAATATTCCATTGTATATATGTGCCACATCTTCTTTATCCATTCATCTGTTGATGGACACTTAGGTTGCTTCCATGTCCTGGCTATTGTAAATAGAGCTGCAGTGAATATTGTGGTACATGTCTGTTTTTGAATTATGGTTTTTTCAGGGTATATGTCCAGTAGTGGGATTGCTGGGTCATATGGTAGTTCTATTTTTAGTTTTATAAGGCACCTCCATACTGTTCTCCATAGTGGCTGTATCAATTTACATTCCCACCAACAGTGCAAGAGGGTTCCCTTTTCTCCACACCCTCTCCAACATTTATTGTTTGTAGATTTTTTGATGATGGCCACTGCCTCATCCACTACTTTAAGTGTGAAAGTACATACCACCAGGCACAAGGTATTCTTTATTTTTACCAATTAGTTCTTACATAGCCTGATAACAATTTTTTTAAATGTTACAGAAACCATACCAGCAGTATGTTGGAGTTGGCTCCCACTGGCTAATGAGAGTCATGGGGCACATTTCTTCCCAATTCTGTGTTCAGTGACTTCACATTGGTAGTTTGAAATTGATCATGTCAGGAGTATTTACGCTATGAAAATCGGCAAACTTTACAAATCTGGGCTCTTGCGCTCCCTCCCCCAGCTGGTTGTTAAATATTTACCAGAGCACCACTAGTCAAAACACTTTCATACAAATCTTCAAAAGCATGTTTTTATAATTATAACATTAATCTTCTCCCTTTGCTCTTATATACGTTGCAGAGTTGAGTTTTCATCTATTGACTTTTGAAATATCATTGTTGTGTGCTTTATACTTCAATGACTTCTTACTATTATGAAATAAAACTCATCAAATTCCCTTTCCCCCTTATTTACTTATAGCCTGTCCTTTTTGCCCCTTTTGAAAATTTCAGTTTCAATGAGTAGCTGTACCAAGAACTATCGCATTTATGTAGTTTGAGTGCTTGTCTATGTAAATGCTTCTTTTCATGACAGAACTTTAACTGAATGTCCTGAAAATAATTTAACTGCAAGGAAAGATATATAGGTAATCATGTAGAGAAGCCAATGAGCCAGAGTATTGGCTAATTCCCAATTTTATGACGATCGCTCATATATAATTCAAAATATTTCCTAACTGAGAGTCTAAGAAGTATGAAGTGAGTAGTCTTTCTGAACTATGAGAAGAAAGAAGTTAATGAATTACCTGAAATCAGGATTTTGTACTAATACCTAGTCTATGGTCAACGAGTACATAAAAAAGAGAGTCATATTATTTTGGGGAAAATAAGAGAAAATTTTAATATCCCAAGCAATAAGAGCTGACAGAAGATCTATCGCAGATAGAGAGTTCGTTTTATACACATCTGGCCAAGTGCTTCTTAAAATTAATAATTCCCATGCAAAGTTATTATTTATCCTTCTTCACATAGTATATAAACTGGATCAAAAGCCACAACTCAAGAAATAGCTTTACAAGATTGCATACTATTCCTCACACACTTGAGTTCATACTGAAATAATTTATAAACCAGTAAAGAGGGAAATGACTGAGCTATTGTTAGAAACTAGTGATCCCTGACATCTTCCTGGCCAAAATTTTAGGAATTTCTCTTTGAGATAGCATGACTCAATCTGATGTGAAATCTTGGAGAATGGAGATTTAACAATTTTAATTTTGCCTTATTCATAAAAGCTGTTTTTGTGGGAGTAAGTACAAATAAAGCTGGCAGATGCAACCTGCCACACCATAAATGTGGGTCAAAGAGTAGCACCAAAAGAAAGTTTGGGTGAGAATGGAAGGTATTATTCCTACGTTTTCTGCCTGCTTGGAGCCTGAGGGGCGTCCTAATATCCAGAAACGTGTGATCTGGTCAAGCATGGACTGGGCACTGCTGAAGTTTACTGTGGCAAAGAACAGTAACACCAAATGACATGAAAGACAACATTTTGATGAAAGAAGTTTCTTTGGGGACTACTTGTGCCCTTCACCTTCTATCAGAAAACACAATCTTGGAAATGATAAGGAATTTAAAGAATGACCAATACCAATTTCTAACAGAATAGATGTCGACTCTCTTTGGCTATAATTCCAAAAAGAGTAAATAAATCAAGAAATTACCAATCAATGTCAAAAGACAATGACAAAATAGAAAGGAATTGACAAAACAGAAAAGAAAAAACACTGAAAACTATTTGGTCCAGGTAAAATGAAACCTGCTATTTATAGTAGCTATCAAAAAATTAAGTAAACTCACCTATTAAAAGGGAAAAATATCCAGACTGAGTATCCAGATTAGGTAAAAATAAAAGCTAATAACATTTTGCTTATAAGAAAAATCCAAATACAAAATAACACAAGCCAACAAACATTAGGCAAACCTAAAGAAAGGAAGTACAATAAGGCTAATATAAGACAAGATGAATTCAATTTAAAAAAAGATAAAATAAATTTCACATAGGAAAACTAGATGATCACATATCTTTAAGCGACCAATAATCAAACCCTGCAATATACAAATAACCTTATGTTGGATATCTAATGGGAAATAGACAAATATGATTATAGAAGGAGACTTTAATGGATCTCTATAAATCAATAATAGATCAATCATATAAAATAGCATAAGAATATAGATTGATGAATATATTGATGAATTTTAGTGTGGAACACAGCACATAATTCACTGCTTTTCAACTGTGCAGTATATTTTACAGAAATTAAACGTATGTAGACCAAAAAGAAAACCTTACTAAAGCAACTCAAATAAAAATCATGCTGGCTATATTTTCTGGCCACAATATAATAATAAAAAATAAGCATCAACTGAAAATATTTAAATACAAAACCCCAAACCCTGTCATTTATAACAGCTTCTTCAAAATAAATATTAAATCAAAGAGGAACATTAGAATTCATTGGTACACTATTTGGTTTGTACAATTGAGAATGATATATAGTAATTCTAATGGAACAGCTCTATAAATATAATTACATACTTTTGTTTGGCTTAAAATATGAAATAGACAAAATTTTAGATTCAGAATGTGTTACTGTCCATTTTAAATGGCCAACAGAATAAACTAAAAATCTATTCATATTAACACGAATTGAGCAAACTAAAGACAAGCGAATAAAAATAAATGACTTTTCTGTGAACTAGCCATAACCACAAGGAGATGTAATAAGAAATAATTAGCACTCATATTAATATTCCATAACATGAAATACCAAGGAAAAACCCAAATAAGAATGTGTGGAACCCATAAGAAGTCAATTATAAAACTTTATTGACAAACATGAAATAAGCCCTAAATAAATTGAGAGATATCATACTCCTCCATGGGAAATCCAGTCCGGCCTTTCACATTAATTTTTACTCAAAATGTTATTCCAATAAAAATCTTAACTTTTTTGATATCTCACAAAATTACCCATGTTCACTGAGAGGGAACAAACAGGAAAGAATAAACAAAATTTTGGAGAAGAGTGATTTTAAAAACCCTTGCCCTACAGTTGTTAAAATGTTACAAAATTTATAAAAACTTAAAGTAGTACAAATATGCTGCAACTATCAAGAGAGAAAAATTAAGCAGCACTGATCACTGCAAACAGAAGCACCTAGTAGTTGATAAATTTAATATTTCATACTTGTGAGGACAGAACAACTTTTCAAGGCATGGTATTACGACAGTAGGCTAACTCTTCAGGATAAAGATCAAGACAGCAATTCAGGGCTTCCCTGGTGGCGTAGTGGTTGAGAATCTACCTGCTAATGCAGGGGACACGGGTTCGAGCCCTGGTCTGGGAGGATCCCACATGCCGCGGAGCAACTAGGCCCGTGAGCCACAACTATTGAGCCTGCGTGTCTGGAGCCTGTGCTCCTCAACAAGAGAGGCCGCGATAGTGAGAGGCCAGCGCACCGCGATGAAGAATGGCCCCCGCTTGCCACAACTAGAGAAAGCCCTCGCAGAGAAACAAAGACCCAACACAACAAAAATAAAATTAATTAATTAATAAAAACTCCTACCCCCAACATCTTCAAAAAAAAAAAAGAAAACCACAGCTTTAAAAAAAAAAAAGACAGCAATTCATCACACATGATATATAAAAATAATTACAGCTTGATCAAAAGGCTACATATAAAATGAATAAGATCATTAAAATTGGAAAATATGAACAAATATCCAACTGATCTTGGGATGGAAAGTTGTAAGCTTACCTCTGGTTTCATGAAACCAAAACCAAAGTAAAAAAAGAAATCAAAATGTTTAATCACATAAAATTTAAACTTATATGCCATCATGAGTTCTAAGACTATGCCATCACAAGTTCAAAGACATTAACAATGTGGGAAAATTTGCAACATATGACAA
Source organism: Phocoena phocoena (assembly GCF_963924675.1). Taxonomy (NCBI): domain Eukaryota; kingdom Metazoa; phylum Chordata; class Mammalia; order Artiodactyla; family Phocoenidae; genus Phocoena; species Phocoena phocoena. The sequence continues at coordinate 105,967,989 of NC_089222.1, forward strand.
AGCTTTGTAAAACATAAACATGTCTATGGTAATATGAGCAAAAGGCACTGGCAGATAATTCAAAAAGGAGAAATTCGAATGACCACAAAATTTTAAAAAATATATTCAACCTTATAGGTAATCAAATGAAAAATAATAAGAACTGAGATATATAATTTTGGCTATCAATTCCACAAAAATTTCAAAAATTTGATATAAGGCTTAATTCCTGTGAGAATGTTGTGACAGAATTATGGAGATTTTTATTCTTTAAATATTTTATACATACATGTTTTCAACAATGAGGAAAATGTTATTAGAATAAAATCACATTTTTATATTTGTAAATATCTGTAAAGTGAGTAATATGAAAGAAAATACTTTTTAGTTTTAAGTGCAAATTTTGCAATTCATTTTTGTTTTAAGCCTAACAATGAAAATGGTAAAATTCATCTTAAAACTGAATCCAGAGGAGGATGCAGTTTTTTTCTCAAATATTTTATGGTTGAAGGGCAACATTTTCTATAGTTGGAAGAAGGCTGGACTGAGTTGAAATTTGGATTTGTGCCCCTAGTTCTATCACTTATGAGCCCCTGTCTATAGGACAAACCATTGGGAATCACTTTCCTCTTCCATAAAATGGGGATAATCATTCCTGTCCAAACGTGAAGATGAAATGTAGTAATACACTGGAATGCAGCTGTGAAAACTATCAAAAAGTTTGTTCTCAAGCCATTATGACTGTACTCATGGAATTATGTATAGTTCAATTTTGTTAATCATTCTTCTATTTCCTTACTCAATTTGTATCCAGGGCAGGGTATTTCTTCTACATCTCATTTAGTAAGGTCCAATAACACTTTTGTATGCTACAGATAATCATAAATTTATTCACTCAGAAAACTCTTACCTCCCTACTGTTTCACTATGAAGCCTACATATCTGTATCTTACATCAAATCAGATGTTCTTCTGAATGAATGTTCCAACATGTGACACTGGTTTTAATATAACCTTCTTAGTCACTGCAGAATTATTGTCCATCTACAATTTTACATTGATGTGGTGTATTTATGTACTTTTTAAAAACTGCAACACTCTTTACAGCTTTTCTCCACTTCGGTCCTGAAGTAGCAATGATGTTCAATGAAAGACTGCAAATACTTTTAGTGAAAGGGCATATTTGGGAGGACATGGATAGAAAGGAAACTTACATAGATTTGAGCTAAATCTTGGTAAACTTATTAAGGACAAAAATGAAGTTTGTCAGGATTCTAACCTTTCATTTGAAAGCCCTTTCCAGGATTATGACTATGAAGGGAAGAATATTAGTTTCTCTCTTCTGATACCTTCTAGGATTGATGATGGCTGGTTGAACCTAGTCAGGGAACAGGGGAAAAGATCTACAGTTGAATTTGACAGAAAATGGTTCTTTGAGCATTTGCAATCCAAGTTCCTTTTCTCAAAACAGAAAGGCTCCAAATCATACAGTCTAGTCTTTAGTTATGAAAGGTAAGAAAAGAGAGTTCCAGTGATTTTATTTCACCTAGAAATATAAAGATTGAAGGGTCTTTGCCTTGTCAAGCACAGCTGCCAAGATTCTAAAGAAAAGCTAAAAGATGCCTTGAATTGTTAGTGCTGTGTTGCAGTGGCTGCACTGGATAATATGCAGACAGAATGTTGAAATGACCACTTTCCAAATCTGGAACTCATTGTTTCAAGCACTATTTAATAAGAAGCTATGAAAATATACAACTGACCTATACATTGTTACTTGCACCACATTACCAAGTAATCCTTGCTTGTAAGGTGAGCCAAATTAGTCTTTTCCTGAAATGATCTTAGCTATTAATGAAACAGTCAGGAACCTTGCTTGCTATGGTAATTAGAGAACAAAATCATATTTGTATACTTTTAAAAATATCACAAATGCCTCAAAAAGCAAAGTACTGTAAGGTAAAAACATAATTATAAAATTAGGGCTTTTGATGGCTAGCGATTTGCATATAACCTTGATGGATTTAACATATATACTGGTTTTTACTTATATAAAACAACTATCTCAAAAAAGATTTTAGTCCATTAATTCTCACTATGAGTATGTTAATACACTGATATATATTAATTCATAAGTGGATAAATAACACAAAAAGAGATGAAAGATTCAAGTTAAACTGGAGCCAAAACCTCTGTATCTTGGATAAGGTTGAAAGTTAAGCATTTGCAAAAGATGAATGAGTATCAATAACTCTTGATTTAATTGAGATATTTTTGTTCAATATTAGTTGACATTGTCTTAAAACAGATGAAAAGACTGATATAAGGAAAATGTAACCACATATTGTCCATTTCAAAAAAGAATAGAAATGCCTACAGCAATGTCAATTCATATTGCATAAAAATTAAGGTAGTTGAAACGCTCAAGTGGGTTATTGAGTGAGGTTATATAATATTCTTCCCTTGAGATTTTATTATACAAGAAAAATAGCCATCTGGAGATTATGGAGTACAGAAGATTATGTTAAGAACCTTCTCTGAGTTTTTTTGCATTTTAATTTTATGAGACAAGTTGAAAGAGTGAAATGCCATAAAGAAAGCCACCACTGAACAGAGAAAAAGAATTTTTTGACGTGATTTTTACAAAAACACTCCAATCCAAGGGTATTTGTGAAGAGTTCGGTGTCACAGCTTGTTTACAGGTGCTCTTACCCCAGGAAACACGAGTCAGAGAAGTTTCCCTTTGGTGCCTCTTGTACCAAGTACTATGATTCATTCAGTCGGGAGAAACAGACTAAAAAGACTCAACTCTTGCTTCCAAGGACTCACTGGTCTAATGGTGAGAAGATATATGCAAATAAATAAAATACAAACAGCATGGTGACTGTAGCATGGAAGCTAGCAAAAGGGCCATAACTAGTGTACAAGAGTGGGTTATTTTTTGGCTAGGAAAGGGGTCTGGAAAGGAAAACAAATAAACCTGCATTTGGTCAAACGACTAAGAATTTGGCAGGTGGAAGGAAGAATATTCAGAGCTAAGTGGCGAACAGAGAAGAAAACCACATGTATCAGATTAAGTGTGAGTCGTACCCTATTGCCGAAGCACAGCTGCAGGTGGGCAACTTGGAGTGGCAGGAAGTAAACAGGAGCAGAAATACAGAAAGGAGACTGGGAGAGTAAGGTACGTGGCTTGGCTTCTTCCCAGAAGGAAAAGGGGAGTCACTAAAGCATGGGACAGAACTAATCTCTAAAATTAATTTGGTGAGAGTGTGGGACAAATGATTCATGGAGGCAAGGCTAGGTCCAGGGAGAACGAGGTTGAAGGTTTTAAAAGAATACAGGCCAGGGCTTCCCTGGTGGCGCAGTGGTTAAGAATCTGCCTGCCAATGCAGGGGACATGGGTTAGAGGCCCTGGTCCGGGAAGATCCCACATGCCGCGGACAACTAAGCCCGTGCGCCACAACTACTGAGCCTGCGCTCTAGAGCCCGTGAGCCACAACTACTTAGCCCACGTGCCATAACTATTGAAGCCCGCGTGCCTAGAGCCCGTGCTCCGCAGCAAGAGAAGCCGCCGCAATGAGAAGCTCCCGCTCGTCACAACTAGAGAAAGCTGCACACAGCGAGGAAGAACCAAAGCAGCTGAAAATAAATAAATTTATTTAAAAAAAAAAGAGAGAATCCAGGCCAGGCATACTGAGTTAAAGTAAGTTAATGGATGATCAGGAAAGTAGATTCAAGAGACCCATCAGACTGACTGAATTCGGCTGGGTATGGAGAAAAACTTTTTAAAATAAAGAACCTGGGAGGTACTCTGACAGGATGTAGACTATAACAGGCTTAAACAGGGGAGAAAGAAGATGAATTTAATTATGAACCTGTTGACTGTGCCTGGGGGTCATTCATCTGTCCATATGGTGATCTCCAGGGTCTGTAGCTTAATGAGGAGGTTTGGGCTCGATATGCAGAAGACAGGGGAATTTTCCCAAGTGCAAGTCCCACTGGTGATACTCGACATGGCTTTACTTGTTCTAAGTCATGGCGTTAAATAACACTGTGTCACATAGAGAGGAATCGATTCCCTTTTCAATTTTCTTTCCCTTTGGATTAACCCTTTGAGAAAGTTTCAGTTTAGTGAAAATTTGTTTTTAACTTTTGCTATCTCCCTTATACGCCTCAGGCTCAAGGCTCTTAGCTGGCAATAAATATCTGATTAAAATTTAATAACACATTTTTTGCTATACTCCTTTCTAATATCATTGTCTCTTACATGTAGCAGTAATATTGATTTTTCCACTAAAAACAGTGATAAGAATTTTATTTTTATTTATTTGTTTTAAAATGTGATTCAGGGCTTCCCTGGTGGCGCAGTGGTTGAGAGTCCGCCTGCCGATGCAGGGGACACGGGTTCGTTCCCCGGTCCGGGAAGATCCCACATGCCGCAGAGAGGCTAGGCCCGTGAGCCATGGCCACTGAGCCTGCGCGTCCGGAGCCTTGTGCTCCGCAACAGGAGAGGCCACAGCAGTGAGAGACCCGCGTACCCCCCCAAAATAAATAAATAATAAAATGTGATTCAATTTAAAGAGAAATTATGTAAAGAAGAAATAACGTGATGTGAAGGTATAGAAAAAATCATGAAGGTAGTATGTATTGTTGGGACTTGGATACAGCAAAAGAGGACTGTTAATGGGCAATACTAGAACTGAGATTCATCTTCACATTTGGGAAAACTAGGAACCATCATACCATTTGGAGGTAGCTGAAACCATAGTAGCTAAGGAAATTATTTTTTAAGAAGGTCCAGGAAGGATTCCTTATTCCCATGGATGGGCTTCAGTGAGTCTCTTAATTGACAAAAGTTATCTGCAAACATTTGTACTTATGTTCATTTTTTTTCTAGAAGCTGGCTGAGTAAAGCAGGAGTGAATAGGAGACTAGATGTAGGGGGTACTCAGGATCATGAGACGCCTTTCTGTTTGCTTGTTTTAAGTATGGGAATGATATGATCCCAATAATATACTCAAATGATGAAGTCATTAAAGAAGAGGTTAAAGTTGCACGTGATATAAAGAATGGTTTATGAAGCCAGGTTCAGAATGGAGTGGGACAGTTGTGGGATCCAGAACAGAGAGGGAGGTCAGCTGGACTACAGAACTGGAAGGAAGGGGAGCAAGTGAGCAGATACATGCACAGGAGTTAGAAGTGGTGAGGGAGCTTCATTCCTGGGAGTCTCTGTATTCCCAGGAAAGAATTATCCTAAGAGTGAAGGGGGCAGAGACAGAGTTAATTTTGAGAAGGGTGGCAAGCTGTGCTCCAGCTACTGGAGAGAACTACAGAGGATGCCCACCCCCCAAAAAAGGTTAAAAAAAAGATATGATGAGAGGTTGAGTGTCCAAATGACATTAGAACTAAGACTACAGCAGTATCAATTAGAATAGTTTATATCAATGTCCCAGGCAGCGCTTTAGGAATGTAGGAGGCTGATCAGAGGACTGATCCAGATCTGGGGGTCTGTGGGAAAAGGTCCTTTTCCCGGTCATGTTCGTACCATCGTTGACTAGTTTCTGGAATTCCATCTCTACCAGTTATTAAGGGATTTTGCTCCCATAGTTGTCCTCTTTTTTAAAAACCAATGTTTTCTTCTGTCTAGTTCATTCTCATTTGTCTAATTCCAACATTAAAGCTTCCATATTAAGAACAAATCTCCATGTCCCGCTCCAGCTACTTTTAATCCTCTTCTTGAAGGACTTATTTTATACAGAGCATTCACTTCCTCACTTCCCATTACTTCTTTTATCATTATTATTTTAAATTACAAATTTTTTTTCAGATTTATGTATAGATTTTATTTGATATTTTAAATAGCTAATCTATGTGTGCATAACAAAGTATTAAAGTCTATATAAGACTTAAAGTCTATATAAGACAATCTCCCTCCCAATATTGTACCCTACCATTCACTTTCCCTCCCTGTAGGTAACCACTGTAATCCATTTTTATGGTATATACTTTCATAAATAGGCTCATTTTTTGTTCCTTAATAAATGATAACTCATGCACACTGCATTGCAATTTTTTCTCCTTAATCTACTTTGAAGATCTTTTCATATTAGTATACAGAATGCTGCCTTAATAATTTTAGCAGCTAGATAATATTCCATTGAATGGATGTACATGGTTTATTTTACTTGTTTTCTATTTACAAGTATTTATTGTTTTCAACTGTTTACTAATATAAAAAGTTTCAGGGAATGGGTGTGAACATATATTATTTTTCCAATGTAAAAATATATCTGTAAGATAAACTCCTAGGATTGGAATCACTAGGTCACCAATCTTTAGTCAGTCCTTATTGGTCAATCTTTTGTTACCACCATTTCAACTGAAATAACTCTTATCAAGGTCAGATAAAATTCCAAGGTAATTCTTTGTCCTCACATAATTTAATTCTTCCATAGCATTGGATGTAGCTAATCATCACTTCCTCCTTCTTAAATACTTTCTTCTCGCGGCTTCCATGATCTTATATCCTTCTGGATTTCCCCCTATTTCACTGATTGCTCCTTCTGAGTTTCCTTTTCTGGCTCCTGTTCTCTTCAGTGTCCATATTTTGAGCTCTCTGATCCTTCTCAGTCTGATCCTTTAAATACATTCTCTCCTTAAATCATTTTGTAAAGTCCTATCGTTTTAAATACCATTTATGCACTGATGCCTGCACCTGAATATCTAATAGGCTGCTCAAAACTTAACTGCTTCTCCTTAGTTTTCCCGTATCAGTTGGTGACAACTGCTTTCTTCCAGTTACCCTGGTCATAAATCTAGACGTGAGCCTTGATTTCTTTCCTTCTGTCAGCAACCACATCTAATCCATCACCAAGTCTTGGCACCTTTACCTCCAAATATATCCAGAATCCTGCCACTTCTCATCATTTCCACGGCTATTACTCTGGTTAAAGACTAGGCTAAGAAATTCTAGTAGCCTCTTAACAGCCTCCTTGTTTCCCCTCTTGTCTTTCAGGAGATGATCTTGACACAATAGCAAAAGGATTCTGGTAAAAGTTTCTCACCAGAAATTCTTTAATGGCTTCCCATTGTACAGAGAAGAAAATAGATACTCCACACCATGGGCTAACAGGCCACATATTACTTCTGAGAGAAGGAAACACCACCGGGGAACTGAAGAAATTATCAGGTCAGTACAGTCATTCCTCTTTAATACTGGTGTGTACTCATTAATATGATCTTTGCCTATTTATGTTCATTCCTAGGCTCTAAAACATTTCTCTTTATACTTTTTCAAGTGCAAGGAGTAATTTCTGTAACAGATGCCAATTCCAAGTTTCCCTACTGCACTTCATGGGTCTTCACTTTTAGCACAGAAATTAGTATTTCTTGCCTGTCTAATTTAAGGCGAGGGAGTAGAAAGCAAGGTTTCCCACTGTGGGGTACAGGACTGTGACTCTATATCAGATCACTACAGAAGCCTCCCTAGGGGTCTCAGGACTCCATCACCTAAGGATTATTAGTGTTTTTTGTTCATAGCAATCAGGAAGCAACATGCCACATCTTGTTTACATTGCCTCAAACAGCATCCTTCCCACCTCGTAAACTAATATTGAAAAAAGAGAACCCTGCCATGGCCTTTCAAATCTTACCGTGTCCATGTTGTTTTATATTAACCATTTATTACTAATATACCAGAAAGTACTCTTCAAAAATCTTTGAAATAACTTCAATATTAGTTAATCAAATTCAAAAGGACCACATTTACTAGATCAGAAAATTCAAACTATTCAAATTATCACTCCTCTCATTTGGAATTAAGAATTAAGTTATAATGTGCAAGTCTTTGAAAAGAGACATGCACCCAATTTTAAATTTAAAATTTCTTAAGAAATATGGGTATGTTGTATTATTTTTATTAGCATCTTTATGTAAGTCTTCATAAGAACAATATGCCTAAAAACTTTATCAAAGTAGCTCAGTCATATATTTATGTATTTAAAACAATGAAAAAGCTTCCTTTACAAATGTGCTACAATTGCTCAATCCCAGCCATCTATAAAACTTGCCTAACGAGGTAAAGTGGCAAAAACTGCATTATTCTTTAAATCTTCATTCCAACAGAGAACTTTATATATTGTTAAGAGAGAACAACCCCTTGATACACCTGAAGCTCATCAGCTTTGTAATAAACCTCAGTGGGTGAAGCTTGACAAATGATTCACACTGACTAAAGGAGGTGTGGGAAAATGTACTAAAATTTCTTGGACAAAATAAGTAAAATAAGTTATTTTTCATATCTGGGAACTCCTAAGCTAATACAGGTAAGTATAATATTTGTTCTACAAACATCTGAATTTAATGAACAATCTATCCAAAGCATAGAAAACCACTTTTCACAGATTAGAATGGGGTGGAGAGGCGCAAGAACTACACTTTCCTGGGAGGAGACACAAAGTGATAATACTTGAACCTGCTTATGAGTCTGAAGACGGAGAAAGGGAAAGAGAAGGAAGAGCATCTGCGAGCCCAGAGAGATGGCACAGTCTTCCTTAGGTTTGCTTTGGCTGTTAACACTCCCACTCCCTTAGTGAAAGCCAGCTGAGAGTCTAGGCCACCTCCCTCAACTAACACATAGACATTGGGGCAACTCAAACTTAAAGGTCATTAGCTTGTTGATCAACAAATCAAATTTCAAAGACTTGTATGTAAATGGAACCAGGGGAAACCCATTTTGAATGTGTTCCATTTTACTGGCTTTTGGTACAGCACACCCCCTAAAATTTAATCAAACTGCAATGATAACAAAGATATTCTAGAAAAATTGAGGGGAGGGGCCGGTGGTGCTCCCTGCTATGTCATCTTAAATGTTCACTTAACAATCAGCTTCACTATATTACAGTCGTCAAGGTGCCTGGGAAGTACTTTACATGTAGAAAAAGAAGTCTTCTCAAGGTTTCTTCCAAAGGTCGTGGCAGCGCATCTTCTGTTCCCACCCAGTGCCTTATGAGGGGCTACCTCTTTCATGCAAATGGAAATAACCCAAAACCCAAATCCAGCATTTGAGGCACCCAAAATGCTAATCTCCATATGTGTTCTTCCTTCTCATCTCCTCAATTTTATTCTTTAATTTTCTGGAAACACAGATGCAGCTCTCCCAGCTCCCTGAGGAACAGGAACCTTGAGGATGAACCCTCACTCCAATCCCCTTTCCTTCTTTGCTCAACCATGCCTCTAAATAACAGGGCGCCTTTCCTTCGACGGTCAGGACCCACAGCAGCCCAGGCACTTTGCCTACACGAGGTGGAAGCTCTCTCCTGCCCTTTTACCTCAGGGGTTCATACCCTTGGTAAATCAAGTTAGAAAACTGCTCTTTTTTTCCCGATCTACGCCTCTGCCTGGCTCCTCACATTTCTCTAATCCCTTTCCCCAGAGTCCTCCCCAGATCCCACCGAGGGTTGGAGTCAAGACTCTCCTGTGCTTCCAGGGCTGGATTCTGTCCTGAGCCCCTTCTCTCCCCACCACAGCAGCTCCTCAAGGCGTGAGCGCCGGGAGCCTACCCCCGAAGTAGGGTGTCGCCGGCTCGGACCGCCACCCCTCGCCCTAGAGACGGAGCCGGACCCCTGCCTCCCAGCCTGGACCACCTGCTCCGCCTTGGGCCACGCCTGCTTCCCACAACTTCAGCCCTGGGGAGCAGAGGTTACGGACGAAGTGCGAAAGGGCGACTCTGGAATTCCAGAGCTGCACGTTCGCCGCCAAATAAGTGAAGGAAAGGAATTCGGCCCCAGCCCCGCAAGGCTTCCCGGCCCTCCTGCCCACTGCAGGAGCTGCCCGGGGCTCCCCCGCGCCCCATCCCCACCTGTGCGCCTGCTGCGGGCACCGCGCGCTCTCCCTTGCCAGGCGCGGAGCCCCACACTCACCGCGAGCACTCCCCGCAGCAGTCCGCAGCAGGAAAGGTGGCTCCCCGGCCCGGGGGCGAACGGGAGGGCCGGCAGGCGCTGCGGTGCTGGGCGCCGGCCGCCGCCGGGCGGAGAGCAGCGCGTCCTGGCTGCTCTCGGGGCCGCGGAATTGGCTGCGCGCTGCGAGACGCGGGCGTCGCTCCCGGGCGGGTCCGGAGCGCAGGTGGGCAGACGCCCCGAGCTCCCTACCACTCCGACCACTCGTCTCTTCTTGCCCTCGTCTCTTCCTTCAACACCCCTTTCTCATCTTGCTTCTCTCACTTTTCCCCTCTTCCCTCTTCTCTCTCCCTTCTCCCTCCCCTTCCACTGATGCGTGGAGAAGGGAGTGGGAGGGAAAAAGTCCTGTGTCTTTAACTTGAGTGATACCTTGATGATCTGTTCTTGGAATCTGGAAATGACGTGAACAACCTTTCTAAAAGCATCTAAAATGTTATAAAAACGACTTTAGTCTCCTTTTCCTTTTCTTCTTTACGTCTTCTTCCCAGTGGTTGCCTGGCTAGAGGTCAGATACGGAAAGGGAAGAGGGAGTAATAGGGAACGGTCCTCGGAAGTGGGACTGAAACCCCATTTACTGAGAGGGCCCAGAGATCTCTTTATCCACAACTTCGCGAAGCAGGCATTTCCTGAAGAATAAATGAGGTTAGGGGCGAGAGGAGAAGGGAGATAGGCAGGGTAATGGGGCCAGGGTTTAGTTAAGGCTTTATTCCAAGCTATCTGTAGTGGTTTACTCCCTAGATGCATTAGAATACATCACTAGTGTGGTTTTTTTTTCTTTTTCTTTTTTTCAGTAAATTTATTTATTTATTTTTGGCTGCGTTGCGTCCTCGCTGCTGCGCGCGGGCTGTCTCTAGATGCGGCGAGTTGGAGCTACCTCTTCATTGCGGTTCGTGGGCTTCTCATTGTGGTGGCCTCTCTTGTTGCAGAGCACGGGCTCTTCATTGCGGTGCGCCAGCTTCAATAGTTGTGGCACGCGGGCTTTGTTGCTCCGCGGCACCTGGGATCTTCCCGGACGAGGGATCGAACCCGTGTCCCCTGCATTGGCAGGCGGATTCTTACCATTGCACCACCAGGGTAGCATCTCTAGTATTTTGAACCGGATTTGACCTTGGGAAAATACTTGACCTTCCTGTTCCTGGCCTTAAATCTCTTTTTTATTTTTTGCGGTACGCGGGCCTCTCACTGTTGTGGCCTCTCCCGCTGCGGAGCAAGGCTCCGGATGCTCAGGCTCAGCGGCCATGGCTCACGGGCCCAGCCACCCAGCGGCATGTGGGATCCTCCAGGACCGGGGCACGAACCCGTGTTCCCTGCATCTGCAGGCAGACTCTCAACCACTGCGCCACCAGGGAAGCCCTTAAATCTCTTTTTTAAACCAATGTTTTTGTAGCTCAGTAGACTGACCCCCTTCAGCTGCAGCCTACCAGAACTCCAAAGGCCTGCTTTGACTGACCCTAGACACTTGAGTGCTTCTTGGTAGTGTAACAGAGCAGGACACTATGGGGCCTTCCTGGGACAGACTCTCCCATGTCCTCCACCTGTCCCTTGTCTGTAGAAAAACTTTAGCCCCCTAGGCCTTCCTTGAGTTCCAAAGGCTAAATTTAATTGGAGAAGTGAGAAAATGCAGAAAGAAAGGAAACCAGTCAAGCAGAGCAGAGTAATAATAATTTAGCCATTAAACAAAGTTTCGGACCTTTAGTTCCTCCTCAAGGCTATGGACAATATTCTGAGCCATATCCTTTGAGCCGTCTGGCAGATATTGACCCCTCACAAGGTGGAGGAAGCTGGTTATATGTTGCACACAAGCAGGTAGACCCCAGACGAATTGGAACCAGAAGGCTGGTGATGTTGACTCCTGATTACCTCACCACCCGCCAATCAGAAGAAAGTCCATGAGCTGATCACAGCACCCCACAACCCCTGCCTTCACGGAAAATCATCCTGATTTCCCTGGTGATCTAGTGGTTAGGACTTGGCGCTTTCACTGCTGTGGCCCCAGGTTCAATCCCTGGTCAGGGAACTAAGATCCTGCAAGCTACAAGCTATGGCAAAAAAAAAAAAGCAAAACAAGTAAAAAACCTTCCCCTGAAAGCCATCTAGGTGTTCGTGTCTCTTGAGCATCAGCTGGACTCCTTACTTGGTACCCTGCAAAAAATGCTGCACTTTCCCTCACCACAACCCAGTGTAGTAGACTGGCTTCACTGCACGTGTAGGCACGGACCCAAATTTGGTTCTAACAGAAGGTGGCAGTTTTCCAGCACTGGAACAGGTCTCCAATGCTGGGAGGGTGGGACAGATATTTTGTACAGAGCACACATGGACTCACCCAGAACTGAGTTTACCCTGAGTCTGACTGTCCTAGGTCCTTTTCCCAGAAAGAAACTCCTGTCATTGAAAGCTCCTTTCTGCTCTATCACCTCACAAAACTTTCTGCCATCGAAAGATGATCTTCTAGAAATCTTTCTTATAGGCTAAACTTGTATTTTCCAGCCCATCTTTCTTCTGTTGGTGAGCTCATCCTTGTTCTCTGGCATCATATATTTAAATGAGATCTTGTATATAAAATACTAAACATAATGCTTGGCATTTAGTACTCAAGAACTGTTAGCTGAACTATTATGGGTAATGACTTCAGATTATCATTAGCATTTACTTCATGTTTTTATTCTCCCACATAATTCTTAAACCTCAATTCCCTGTGCCATGATTTGCATGGTTCCAGCCCTTATCTCTTATAAATATCTGACTATGTGGTTATGGCTACACATTTAGGAAAGTATAGTGAAAATAATCCCAGAGGAAGTCAAGATTTATAACTTTCTTAATAGAACACAGTAATTTCCCTAGAAGATATGACATTGCAGGATTTTACACTTGTTCCCAGAGTAATTTGTAACAAATCTTGTAGATGACAGCCATGGAGAGAGTCCAAGTTTATACCACCTCAAACAACAGATTAGGAATGTATCTACCCTCTACACAGACGGATGTTTCCAGATGCCGTGTTTGGACTTGTGCAATTGGAGCTAATAATTCTATAGTACATCTGGGAGAGTAGAATATATTAAGTGAAGATGTGTGAAAGATCTCACTTACGATGTGAAGGGGTTGTAAGTTTTCAGATGCTTCTGCTATGGCTACTGCAGCAAACAAATTTGCTTGGGTATCAGTGCTGAAAATGCACCTTGCATGATGCAACACGACATTGTGCCCTAGAGATACTCCATTTGCTATTCAGTACACAGATACTTAACCCAGAAGTTACGACAGAGTCACAGCATTCAGCCAGGGCTACTCTGAGTAAGCAGAGGATGAGTAACTAGGCTGCTTCTTTTGAAATCTTACTACATTTTGGAAGCCTGATTCTCAGAGAGAAAGAGGCCAGATTCTCAGTCAGTTTTTAAGTTCACAGATTTTAAGTTGTTTTGAATGAATTAAGCCATCACAGACAAGTTCTTTCAAAAGCTTAGATGAAAGATCCAGAAAGTGTCAGTGCTTAAAGGTCTAGTTTATTTTTAATCTTAAATATGCAGGGATATTTATATGTATTAATAGACAAGACACTAATAGTCTATTTCTTGATCTTTTGCCAGAAAGGCATTTTCATTAAATTGAAGTATTTTGATAATAATATTGATCTTAGTGAAGACGAAGTTGAAGTTCTCTTGTTTCTTTCAATTAAACTGACTGCACTAAGATAATTGTAAAAGTCAGGTGCAAAATTAACAAAAAAGCTGGGAAGTTGTAAAAGAATGTAAGTAATGTAGAAGTACACAAGTAGTGCAGACCTAAATAATGTAACCTTTCCTTAATGGCTATGTTTTCCTTGAGTTATTTGGCTAACTACAGAAGATTAACCTGACCTCATAAACCTCACAAGTAAGATCCACTGACTCATTCCATGACATTAAAATGTCACTTTTTAAGAGTATTATTTTAAGTACCTTTTTCTTTTACTTTGGAAAAAATACTTCAGAGTAAAAACTCCTAATGCAAATTAAATCAATAAAATAAGTCACCTCTCCCTAAGTTTATGGGGAAGCACTTTTCTTTTTTGTAATCATTTGGATCGACTTTATTCATTCATTAAATTCATCAGATGATTGCTCAGTTCTTTTGGAAGAAAGTCAAATAGAAAGGTATGAAGAGGTTGAATAAATATAATTTAATAATTCCATAATATGTGGGGGAAGACTGGATTGGGAAATAATCCCTGTTATAAAGTAACGATTATTTCCTTGTAGGTAGAAGATATGCCTAGGCCAGTCTCTAGAGAATACTATCATAACTAAAATACCAACAGAAAAATTGGTTTCCTAATTTAGATATGTTCTTCTATGTAAATCATTAAAATTCCCATTCTAGCCAGCTAAATCCATGAGTTATTTCCAAACATGTGCAAAATGATGGAGTGGATAGACCACTTAACTACAATGTTCCAGGTCTGTCACTATGGGATTGTGAATTGGGACACAGTTAGTTCATCTCTAAAATTGGATTGAAGAGTAGTGAACAAAATACACACAAACACTTAAATGATTTTCTTGTCTGTTGCCATATTGTTCTTTGTTCCCACAACTGAAAGAATGGCAGCATGGTGTTTTGCACACTGTACTGTGTAATATAGCTGAGCAAAAATGTTGAAGAATATGTGATGTGTAAAACTGGTAGTTACTAAGTTTACTATGATGGTATGAAAGGAAAATATCAGTTGATCAGATTCAGTTAAAGAGATATTAACAACATTAAACTACTATATAATCAAACTCTAGCTAAAAACTTGAGTTATCTCAAGAGATAATACCGATAAGTTCATGTTTCTTAATAATTTAGATGCTATTTTGTTCATGTTTTACCTACAGCCGTTGTTTATATTAGTCTTAATATTTTCAATACAATTTCTCATTTTTTCTGTATTTGTTAAGGCAACAGGAAAATTGCAGTTATCTTTTTGCATTCATGAGAAAACTAGGCATAAAGATCATGAAGGAGCTTTGCATTAGAATTCAACTAACAACTCTTAATTTCATCTAGCCATTAACCAGTTTGGTGACCTAAAAGAAGGCATCTAATTTCTTCAAATTTCATCCTCCTAAAATTTCATATGGGAATAATGCCAAATCTTTCTCCAGCAGTTATCCTGAGTATATTGGGGTATATATTATATGAACTTCCATAGAGAGGGTAAACAAATACACAATATAAGATCAAATTTATGTGAAGAAAGTTAGGAAATCAGAACAAAACCATCAGGTTTTGACACGATAATGTATCATCAAGTTTGCTAACCATTTGATCAGAATCTTGTCAACACATACAAACTAAATTTTAAAGTAAAGATATTTCATAGAAATGTAATTTGCAACTAAACAACTTCAGAACATCCAGATAGGGTGCATTGCATGCCTTTGTACCAGTGAGTACTCAAGCAATTGTAGTATCAAATGGGAACATAAAAAAAGTCAGTATGTACTTAAGATAAACAAGTCTTTGGTTTTTGCCCCATGTCGTGTGGTTATTTCTACATAGATGTAGTTATAGAGATAATGTCAATGAAAAGAAGGATTTTTTTGAAAAATCAACTTAAGACCCTATACCTGGATCATTGCCAGTTCTTAATAATATATATAAAACAGGTTGTAGTTAATGGAAATTTACTAGGATAAAATAGTAGACTCCAAGTGTTAAAATGGAACAAAATTATCCCAAAACATTAATATTTAAAAGATTGATTAATATGTGTCCTTGACGGAGAACAAATTGTGATTATTTATAAAATGATATGTTTCTTCTTATGAATGTGAAATGAGACTATCAGCTTAGTAAAGCTTTTGATAAATTATTATTGCTTAATTAAGTGCAATTCCCACAGGAATTTTTTTTAATAAATTTATTTATTTAACTTATTTTTGGCTGTGCTGGGTCTTTGTTACTGCACGGGGGCTTTCCCTAGTTGCGGCGAGGGGGGCTACTCTTCCTCGCAGTGCACGGGCTTCTCATTGTGGTGGCTTCTCTTGTTGCAGAGCATGGGCTCTAGGCGCACAGGCTTCAGTAGTTGTGGCATGCAGGCTCAGTAGTTGTGGCTCACTGGCTCTAGAGAGCAGGCTCAGTAGTGGTGGCGCACGGGCTTAGTTGCTCCACAGCATGTGGGATCTTCCCGGACCAGGGCTCGAACCTGTGTCCCCTGCATTGGCAGGCGGATTCTTAACCACTGCACCACCAGGGAAGTCCCTCCCACAGGATTTTAATACAATTTGTCCAAAGCTCCATGCCAATTCTGTAACCATTTAAAGTGGCGTCATAGTCAGAGTCCAGAGTTGAAAATAGAGAGCACAGTGCAGTGCTTGATTAATTTGAATAGGCCCACTATTGTAAGTGGAGTCCTACTGAGCACATTGGATGAAGTTGACAGTTTCTTTGAAATATGGTTCACCCATAAAGTTTTCAGTTTTTAAAGAGAAAACAGTTTCTCAACATTTTTTAATTATAAATTTTTCCTTATATTACATAAGCACATATTTACACATGTAATAGGATTGGTGGGTTTATTTTAAAGTATAACTTAATGATACTTCCAGAAGCATACTCTCCCAAACATTTAATTATTGTTCCTATATGATACCTCACACTGTATTCATCCTATTATTTTATCATTTATCACATTTTGTTGTAATTATTTCATGTCTGTGTATTTCTCTTCTCTTTTCTTCTTTGAGCTACTTCAAGAAGAAACTGTTTTATTCATCTTTTCTTACCCTTGGTAATTTGCTTCATGCCTAGAATTGGAAGATGTTCAGTAATTTTTTAAACATATGCATGAAAAATATATTAGGTACATATCTTTAACTTCTATATTAAATAAAACCTATTAACTTCTGTCTTTCAAAAATGGTATTTATTGGGCTTCCCTGGTGGCGCAGTGGTTGAGAATCTGCCTGTTAATGCAGGGGACACGGGTTCGAGCCCTGGTCTGGGAGGATCCCACATGCCGCGGAGCAACTAGGCCCGTGAGCCACAACTACTGAGCCTGCACGCCTGGAGCCTGTGCTACGCAACAAGAGAGGCTGCGATAGTGAGAGGACCACGCACCACGACGAAGAGTGGCCCCCGCTTGCGACAACTAGAGACAGCCCTCACACAGAAATGAAGATCCCACACAGAAAAAATAAATTAATTAATTAATAAACTCCTACCCCCAACATCATCTTAAAAAAAAAGGTATTTATTAAATTATTCCATGTCTTTTACAGAGTCATCTGATGATGCTGTATAAAATACACCTCCTTTCTCTTTCCTCACTGTTACTCTCTGCTTTTCACGTTGGAGGTATCTTCAAATGTCTGGTGTTCTTTGGATGTTCATTAACATTTAAAAGTGGAGTACAGAAGCTGTGTGTGCCAAGTTGTACCTACCTAAGAGTGGGCTGCATTAAAATTGATGGGTCAGTGAACCGCAGATTCCTTGGAATGTATCTATTATCTGGGACTGTTCAATTACTACAGAGAAGAATCTTCCAGCCTCTTTTATGGAGGCATTCTGGGAGTAGTATGGGATAAGATAACAGAGGATTCCACTCTTTATTATGCAAAATTTCACTTAATCTTTCTGTGTTATGCCTCTGTGCCTGGTGTTTTCTGTGCAGAAAATCTCTGGTGCAATTTTCCTAGAGAATAAATCTCCAGTCTTTTTCATGGGGTGAGGATAAAGAAATTACTGCCTGGCTACAATGCATAGTCACAGGACCTAGGCATAGTTTTCCATTATACACACAAGACTTCTAACCCATACATCTGTTTTCAGCACTGTGCTACACTCAGCACTTAAGATGCCTTGTGCCAGTTCTGAGCCTCTCATGGGTGTAGTGGGGCCAGCTACCACTCACCTATCTGCTTTCAGTTTTCCCATGTCCTAGTAAAATATGGAAATCTCATGTCTGCTCTCCTGTTGTTTCATTCCTTGTGGCTTAATGCCATTGTATTTTTAAACTACCATTTTAGCAGGGGTGTTATGGATAAATGCACAAATACATGTTTACCTAATCTTTCAAAGTTAAAGGAGGATCTCTGTAAAATAGATAAATGTTTGGCCCTAATTATTATACATTATTATATACTATGCTATGTTACAATATAATATTACAACATACAAAATTTATATGTCGTTTTTCCTTTTCTATGTTGTTGTCAAAACTGAAACTGTCCATTTAAGTTGATAGAATAATAATAATAATAAAGAATTATTTGCCCTCAGTTGCATATGTATACTTTTCTTGCTCTTTCCCTTCTTTTTGAGACTCCAATTTCTATTAGTCTCCTATTTTCTATACATATAGCTCTGTTTTCCTTTTCCTTTAATTTTCTTTTCTAAGTGGTGATACCACAGTGAGAGGGTTATGTTATTGTGTAATAACATACTGTTGGGCTTCGGGTCAGCTATTTATGCTTATCGTTTTTTCTTATGTTTTCTTCTATATAATGAAAAATATTTACTATTCTATAGCTGTTTGATATAAATGAAATAGAAAGATTTTTTTAGCTACCTGTTGTAGAATCTAGAGTCAAAACTTTATTAAGTAACAAAATTTGGATTATTCTGTTGGCAAAACTTTCAGTAGAATATGGCAAATTGGTAGTAATCACCACTGAATGATAATGATTTTTACTATTACTTCTACTAACAGCTACCATGTTTTGAGTCCAACACCATGTCGGGCACAAGCACCTCACATGTAGTGTGAGACTAAGAGAAATATAGCAGTGTCCCTATTTCACAAATAGAGAAAGCCTCAGAGCTTAGGGAAGCTAAATAACTTTTATAGGGCTAACCAGCTAGTAAGTGGCATATATTGGATTGAATTCATGTTATGACCAAATCCAAAGTATGCTTTTCCTCCCAAAACACCATTAATAAAAAACAGTTGTGTATATTGATTTTAATTTTAAAATCAAGTGTATTATTAATAGTAGTTGTGTGGTCCTGTATAGTGTGTATTTTAAAGTTTGAGTTTGTGTTTTTATAAAATCTCTAGGATAAGCCTACCAACTCCAATTCTAGCCTGTACCTTGTTATTCAGCCCTGTCCCTAGGCCTCTTCTCTCCTTTCTACCCTTTCCCTGCTTCTTTGCTCTTTCACTGACAATCTTATACCCTAGTGATAGGCCTTTTTGTTTAACAGCTTCCTTGAGATGCAATTCATGTACCATAAAATTCACCCATTTAAAGTTTACAATATTCAGTTTTTAGTATATTTAGAGTTGTGTGTTTACTTCATTTCTCTGTACCTAGCAGTAGAATGCTAGTCATATGATAATTCTGTATTTAACTTTTTCAGGAACTGGCAGGTTGTTTTTCTAAGTGTCTGCAGCATTTACATTCAATACAGTGGTTCCAATTTCTTCATATCCTTGTCAACCCTTGTGATTATCTGTCTTTTTGATTATAGCCATTCTACTGGGTGTGACATGGGACCTCACTGGGGTTTTGATTTGCGTTTTCCTAGCAACTAATGGTGCTGAGCATATTTTCATGTGCTTATTGGCCATTTGTATATTTTTGGATAAGTATCCATTTGTATCCTTTGCCCATTTTTAATTGCATTATTTGTTCTTTTATAATTGAGTTGTAAGAGTTTTTATATATTTTAGATACAAGTCCCTTATTTGAAATATTATCTCCAATATTTTTCTCCCATTCTATTTTTTTTTAACTTTCTTGCTTGGTGTTCTGGGAAGTTTTTAATTTTGATAAAATTTAAATTATCTATTTTTTCTTTTGTCTCTTGTGCTGTTGGTGCCATATCTAAGAAGACCTTATTTAATCCATGATCATTAAGACTTACTTTTTTATCTTCTTCTAAGAGTTTTAGCTCTTAAAAAATGCCATAGTCACGTTTCAGTTAAAGTATCTTATGATTTTCGTAGGGGAGGGATTTCTTGGATCTGAAACTTGCCACCACAACTTATTACCTACTTATATTTGGGATATTTATTCAATTTCTTCAATTCTTGGTGTTTGCCTCTATACAGTGGAGACAGAATTTCCTCCCACTGTACAGATTTAATGTAATTAATTATTACATTAATTATTATATAAGGGAGAAATTAGTTAAGTCATATAAGGAGCCTAGTATATGGTATATAGAAAACATCTGGTATATAACAAAATTCCAGTTAAATATTAGGCATTATACTTGTTGCTTTAAAAAACCGGACTCCAGAGAACTCCTTGCCCAACACCATTTTGGTATTGTTTTTGCTTTTTTACATACCATACACTCTTTTATTTATTATCAGGATTATTTGTCCAATTAAAATTTCACTTCTTAGAGCCCCCTAACTTTCATTTGTTGCTTTAATCCCTCTCAGAGGTTCATGTCATAAACTTACTTCTGCTATATTGGATAAACTCTTTCAAAGATGCCTATCTAAATCTGGAGGATATGTAAAATCTATCCCAGTGTTTCTTAAACTTTAAAATGTAATTAGACTTATTATGCTGATCACTTTGTGTGTGTACAAAGATTGAATTATTATGTTGCAAACTAATATAATGTTATGTACCAATTTTTTTTGTTGTTGTTTGTTTGTTTGTTTTTGCGGTACGCGGGCCTCTCACTGTCGTGGCCTCTCCCGCCGCGGAGCACAGGCTCCGGACGCGCAGGCCCAGCGGCCATGGCTCACGGGCCCAGCCACTCCGTGGCATGCGGGATCTTCCCGGACCAGGGCACGAACCCCCGTCCCCTGCATTGGCAGGCGGACTCTCAACCATTGTGCCACCAGGGAAGCCCTCTTTCAGCATTTTAAATATATCATGCCAGTCCCATTTGGCCTGTAAAGTTTCTGCTGAAAAGTTAGCTGATAGTCTTATAGGTGCTCCCCTATCTGTAACTAGTGATTTTTGTCTTGCTGCTTTTAAGATTCTCTCTTACCTTCAACTTTTGACATTTTAATTATAATGTGTCTTGGTGTGGGTCTCTTTGGATTCATCTTGTTTGGGATTCTGAATCCTAGACTTGGATGTCTGTTTCCTTCATCAGGTTAGTGAAGTTTTCAGCCACTATTTTTTCTAGTAACTTTCCTGTGCCTTTTTCCCATTCTCCTCCCTCTGTGACCCATTAATATGAATGATAGTTTACTTGTTGTTGTCCCAGAGGTCTCTTAAACTATTCTCATTTTTTTAAATTCTTTTTTCTGTTTGATTTTCCGATTGGATGATTTCTACTACTCTGTCTTTTAGATCACTGATTCATTTTTCCACATCTTTAATCTGTTGATTCCCTCTACGGTATTTTTCATTTCAATTATCATATTCTCCATTTCTTATTGGTTCTTTTTTATTTTTTTTGACATTCTGACTGAATTCATTCATTCTTCTCCTGAGTTTGGCGAGTATCTTTATGAGTGTTATTTTAAACTGTTTACCTGGTAAATTGCTTATCTCCATTTCATTTAGTTACTTTCCTAAGTTTTGTCTTATTCTTTCATTTGGAAGGTATTCCTTTGTCTTCTCATTTTGCCTAAGCCTCTGTGTTTGTTTTTATGTCTAGGTTTATCTGTTACATCCTCTAGTCTTGAAAGAATAGCCTTATGTAAAAGTTGTCCTGTGGAGCCCAATGGCACAACGTCCCCTGGTCACCAGAACTAGATGCTCCAGTAGTATTTCCTGCATGGGCTGCATGCATCTTCCTATTGTGGTTGGGCTGTGATTGCTGCAGGCACACAGGTAAGCAGAGTTGGTTTCCAGGCTGGCTGGCTGTAAGGCTCAGCCACAACAGCTGTCAGAATCCTAGTACACTGGCTCCTGGTGCAGCTAGTACATGGCTCAGCCATGACTGCTGCAGGTGCCCTGATGGGCAGGGCTGGCCACACCATAGTGGGGGCCACCTTGGAGAGGCATTGGTGCTAGCTGGGGTGGCCTGCCAGATGGGGCAGGTAGGAACTGCTTTGGAAAGGCCAGCTGCAGTGGGCAAGTTGGGCAGGGTGGGTCCCCAGCTGGGGTGGGGTGCACTGTATTAGCTTAGTTGAGGGGGAGTGACAGGAACAGTATCAGCCGACACCAGCTAGCTAGGTGGAAGGAGAGTAACAAGGTGCCACCAGTGCTTCCATCCGCAGAGGAAGTTCCAGCAGGTCCCTGTCCCTCTGCACAAGCCCTAAAATTAGTGGGCCAGTCTTCTCCTATGATCCAGGCACTTTTCAAGCTGTTGCCTCTGAGCTGGACCATGGAGTGAGTGAGTTTGTGCATGAGTCCTTCAAGAGCCATGTCTCAGTCTCCCACAACAATCTGGCTCTCCTGGGTGTAAGCCCCACTAGTTTTCAAATTCAAACCTTATGAGGGCTTATCTTCCTGGTGCAGGTCTCCCAGTCTGGGGAACTGATGTGGGCCTCACATTCCTCGCTCCTCAGGGGAAACCTCCACCATTGTGATATCTCTCCCACTTATGGTTTGCCAGACTGGAGGTGTGGGTTCTGACTAGACCACGTCTCTGCCCCTCCCACATGTCTCAAATTGGTCTTTTCTTTATATCTTTAGTTGTAGAATATCTGTTTTACTAGTCTTCAGGTCACTCTCAGAGACAGTTGTACTATATGTAGTTGTAGTTTTGGTGTGTCTGTGGGACGAGGTGAGCTCAAGACCTTCCTACTCTGCTCCCTTGTTCTGGACACTTGTCATTCCTTGTCTTCCTGTCCTTCCCTGCACACAATGCTGAGAGCTAAAATTTGTTTTCCTTTGTCATAAAACTGACCCTCGACTTAAAAATCTAACCCTGTTTGCTACGTGTATGCCACTGTCTGCAGTTACTTTGCTTCTTTCTTTTTTTCCATCATATTCTCTCATTTTCCTCTCTTCGTATGTGGTCTCTGTTCTCCTCCCTGCTAACCATGATCTAGGTCTGCTTGATGTATCTCTAGGTTGTACCTTCCTCTACCAGATGCAACCACCATGTATTTTTCTGTTTGTACAGTGAAGGCAGCTAAGTATAGAGCATACCTTCCTATCTCCTCATTCAAAATAAATATTTAATTAATTTTTGAAGCAGAAAAGGATTTAAAATAAGTATATTTCTATTGTTTAAGAAACTAATTACTTAAGAAATTTTAGAATGGCGTATATGATAATATAAAACTATTTGATGTTAAATTTTTAGAAAACATGACAACTTCACAAAAAATAGCTGCAGTTTTGTTAGAATAAAATATATCAGTCTTGCTTTGATATTTCAATAAGATAATGTTCAGCCAATCTTCTGAATAAAATGTTCAGAAATACCCTTAAAATGAACCAAAACAACCCTAATTTCCAGTAAATTGAATATTACTAATTAAATAAAAGCATGGCCATGATATTTATTTTGTCATGCTTCATATAATAACCTGTAATTAAGAAAACGTTTGATACACAAATAGTAAAGCTGGCATGATAGGACAATATTTGTGATTAGCACGTACCATGTCAGACGGTTAACACATATTTCTAGTCTGTGGCAACAACATATGCAGTTTCCACTAATTTTAAGCGAATGTAAAACTGCAATACTTTTCTATTTCAGGTAAAATTATTTGCAATTAACTTGAAGACAGATAGGCTTATCACTGGTATTCACGAGCTGCAGCATAGCTTTGCCAGACTTCCCCCCGTTTAATGTCTGCATTATGTATATTAGAATTTAATAGGCCAGTATATACATAAACTTCCATAATTTTATATGCATAGTAAAAGCCAAGAACACCCACTTAATATGGGCAATTTAAAAATTCATAATCTTGTTAGCCACTGGGCAAATCAAGGTAGTCAATGAAAATCTGTCAGACTGGTTTTTGGATTAACTTAAACTATTTACATATTAATTCGCTTGCATATCTGATGATCATAATGATAAACTTAATCAAAAGACAGCCATATTCTTTCCAAAAGTGTACATCATGGGTTAATCACATGTCATTGGATACCTGGGTTTAGTTCAACCTCTGTCATCCAGTTATATAGCTTTAAATATTAATATGAAGAGGTTGGATTCATTGTTTTTCTAAGGTCTTATTCTGGTTTAAATTTTTATGATTTCATTGAATTTACCATTATTTGACTGGTTTGTATTTGCACAGAATTATGATATTTATGGTGCTGTTTGTTTCCTCCTACATATTTTAATTGCATTAACATAACTCTCACTGGGAGGGCACAGTCCCATCAGCTTAATGAGTCTTTTCGTGTGTAGTTAAGTGTAATAGATTATTGGATACTTTTTAATTCTATTTTTTTGTGTGTAAAAGTTAAAATCTCATAAATATAACTGCAAAAAAGGTAGCTTCTCATTTGTACCATCTACAATGTTGTGTAAGTAGTTTGTTTCCAGAAAGAAAACATGCTTATTATTACCTATTACAGGCTCATATGGAGTCCAGAAAATGGTGTGAAACTTTCTTTACCTTTCCTATTGATTTTCTTCATTTGGTACTGGGCAATCTAGGAGGCTCTTCTCTATCTAACCAATGACTCCTTTTTGCCAAAAGTAGAAAGTTGAGGAGAGGGTTGGACAATAGAGAAAGGATTTACAGGGAAAAGAAAATCCTTGCTTTCCTCATTACTATTTAATTCTGTTGAAAAAGATAGAAGCATCACTCTGAGTACAGCAAGTCCCCTACATACAAACGTTCAAGTTGCGAACTTTCAAAGACGTGAACATGCATTCGCGTGTCCAATCGCATAAGTTAGTTCATCTGTCTGGTGTACGCTGTCACGTGCATGCATCCTCTACAAGTGGTTGTGCTTTTGTGTACCTTACTGTATAGTACTCTATAGAGTATCATAGCACAGTATCTTTATTTCAAGCCCACGATGTCCAGAAGGAAGCGTAAAAGCAGCAGTATATAGCCGATTGTGTTAGGTGCGTACCTAGGCTAACTGCAGGACTTTCGAACAAATTGGACTTATGGACGTGCTCTCGGAATGGAATGGAACTTGTTCGTATGTAGGGGACTTTCATGTTATTTAAAGAGCTTCTAATGCGCCAGTATAATTAAGAGTCTTTTTCATTATTTTTTTTTATCAAAGATAATTTAATCTAATTCTGGTTTTCATTTTAGACTTGAGAAGACACAGCTACATCAACCTATACTTTTTTGCCTTTTCCAGGACTTTGGATGATGTTGCATTTTACTCTTGGACCTCTAACTGCTATCCAAACCTTCACAATCACTTGATAGCTTGAGTGTTTCTTCCATTTCCTTTCCTTTCCTTTCCTTTTTCTTTTTTTAATCTTGCCTTCCTTGCCTCCTTCCATCCCTCTCACTTCCTTCCTTCTTCCCCATTACTGTGGACATTTACTCTATTATCCTTAATACACTTAATAGCTAGATAATTTAGCATCTCCCTTTGGAGAAAGGAAACTGCCTTTAAATTTCGTACGGTTTTGCAAAACTTAAAAACATATAAGAAGAACCAACTAAGCCCAAAGTTAGCAAAAGGAAGAAATGACAAAGATCAGATTAATTTATGACAAAGGAGCCAAGGGTAAACAATGGGAGAAAAGGTAGCCTCTTCAATAAATGGTGTTGGAAAAACTGTATAGCCACATGCAAAACAATGATAACTGGACCCCTATCTTACACCATATACAAAAATCAACTCAAAATGGATTAAAGACTTGAAAGTAAGATGTGAAACCATGAAACTTCTAGAAGAAAACAGGGACTAAATTTCTTGACTTTGGTCTTGACAATGACTTTTCAGATTTGACATCAAAAGCAAAGGCAAAAAAACAAATATCAACAAGTTGGACTACAGTAACTAAAAAACTTCTGTACAGCAAAGAAAACCATCAACAAAATAAAAAGGAATTTACAGAATGGGAGAAAATATTTGTAAATTATATATCTGATAAGGGGTTAATATCCAAATTATATAAAGAACTCATAAAAATCAATAGCAAATTTGTGTATATATGTATAACAAGTGTATATATGTCCATGCCACTCTCTCACTTTGTCCCAGCTTACCCTTCCCCCTCCCCGTGTCCTCAAGTCCATTCCTGTCTTGCCCCTAGGTTCTTCAGAACATTTTTTTTTTTTTTTTTTTTTAGATAACTAGTGGGAAGCAGCCACATAGCACAGGGAGGTCAGCTTGGTGCTTTGTGACTACCTAGAGGGGCAGGATAGGGAGGGTGGGAGGGAGAGGCAAGAGGGAGGAGATATGGGGATATATGTATGTGTATAGCTGATGCATTTTGTTATAAAGCAGAAACTAACACACCATTGTAAAGCATTTATATTCCAATAAAGATGTTAACAAAAAAATCAATAGCAAAAACCCAAACAATCTGATTAAAAAATGGGCAGGGGAGCTGAAGAGACATTTTTCCAAAGAAAATATACAAATGGCTAACACGTACATGAAAAGGTGCTCAACATCACTAATCATCAGGAAACTGCTAATCAAAACCACCTCACAGCTGTTAGAATAGTTATTATCAAAAAGATGAGAAATAACAAGAGAATGTTGGTGAGAATGTGGAGAAAAGGGAATCTGCACTGTTGTTGGCAATGTAAATTGGTGCAGCCACTATGGAAAACAGTATGGAGGTTCCTCAAAAGATTAAAAATAGGGGCTTCCCTGGTGGCACAGTGGTTGAGAATCTGCCTGCCAATGCAGGGGACACAGGTTCGAGCCCTGGTCTGGGAAGATCCCACATGCCGCGGAGCAACTAGGCCCGTGAGCCACAACTACTGAGCCTGCACGTCTGGAGCCTGTGCTCCACAACAAGAGAGGCCACGATAGTGAGAGGCCCGCGCACCACGATGAAGAGTGGCCCCCGCCTGCCGCAACTAGAGAAAGCCCTCGCATAGAAACGAAGACCCAACACAGCCAAAAGTAAATACATTTTTTTTAAAAAGAAAAAATAATTAAAAATAGAACTACCATATGATCCATTCTCACATCTGGGTATATGTCTAAAGTAAATGAAAATAGGATCCCAAAGAGATATTTGCACTCCTGTGTTCACTGCAGCATCATTCACAATAGCCAAGATATGGAAACAACATAAACATTCATCAACAGATGAATGGGTAAAGAAGACATGGTATATATACACAGTGTAATTTTATTCAGCTATTAAAAAAAAAGAAATCCTGTCATTTGTGACAACATGAGTGGACCTTGAGGGCATTATGGTAAGTGAAATAAGTCAGGCAGAGATATACTGTAATATCAAAGCTGAACTCACAGAAACAGAGTCAAACGGTGGTTACCAGGGGCTGGGGTCGGGGAAATGAGGAGATGTTGGTCAAAGAGCAAAAATTCCAGTTATAAGATGAATAAGTTCTGGGGATTTAATATACAGCCTGGTTACTGTGGTTAATAATACAAATTATCGACTTGAGTGTTGCTAGGAGAGTAGATCTTTAAATATTCTCCCCACAAAAAAGAAATGGTAGTTACGTGACATGATGGACGCGTGAGCTAACACTATAGTGGTAAACATTTTGCCATATATAAGTGTATCAAATCAACACGTTGCATACCTTAAGCTTACACAATGTTTTATGTCAACTCAATAAAGCTGGAAAAAATAAAATTATAAAAGAAAAGAAGTTAAAAACATGAGAGGATCACAACTATATGATATATCATAAAACATCTATTATTCAATATAATTTTAGTACTGAATGATGTTATGGCATTCAAGTTTTTGAAAATCAGTAATTGACCTATGTATTCACTCATGCATTTATTTATTTATTTATATATCTACGCACAAATGTTTATTGGATATCTGCTATATGTCAGTTATTGTATTTGCTGTAACACAGTAATGAAAAATCATAGTCGCTGCTCTTGAGGAGTTTATAATAGAGTTATTAATACCATTTTTAAAAACTAGAATAAGTAAGAAAAAGTAAAATTGTATTCTGTGAACAATCTAGATAAGAGAGATTTTATTATGTACACTGGCAGACATTGTTAGTTGTCTACCAAAATCTATTTCCTCCCTTTTTTGCTATTATTGTTCTCTTATTTCGTTAGGAGCAACAAGTAGCACAGTCCTGGGCCATGCATACTGTTTGTTTTAATCCAATCTCTAGAATCCTGTCCTCTGCTTTTCTGATCTCTCTTGCATCTAAGAGTGGCCAGTGAGACCGAAATGATAGTATATGGAGGGGTTTCTGCAAAGGCTTTTCCTTTCTTGAAATAGGGAACAATGGTGGCCAGCAGCATTTGTTCCCATTTTTTTTTTGCATTGAAAAAAGACAGGTATCTGGACCTACAGCAGACATATTGCGAGCATAATTTGGTTTTCATGAGAAACAAATTAACACACTAAAGATGGTGCAGCAGAAAGACAGAAAGAGCTATTCCTTGACGATGTTATTGAGCAACTGAACTGACTATAGCCACCTCCTACCTTCAAACCTCTCATTATGTGAGAAAAATAAATCCCTATTAGTGCAAGTCATTATAAATTGGGTTATCTGTCACTTACAGTGGAACAAATTCCTAGTAGATACACATATACAAAAGAATCAATAGGGATGTAACAGAGTAACATAAATTAAAACCAACACTTACAGAACAAATTTTGTACTCCTAACATTCATGCGAATTAAGTGGGTCATTGGTAAGAGCTTGGAAATCATTATCACATTAATTTTTGGTTATAATTGGGTTTGAAATATGGTACAAAATGTCAAGAATTTATTTTTAATAGAGGGTATAATCTCTTCTGTAGAGATCAATCATAGTGGCTACACATTAACATTTTATTTCCTACTATCCCTTCCTCCAGAACTAAAAACAAGTTTATCAACTAGGGATAAAGAAAGTTTACTTGAACTTTGAAGGTATTGAAGGATTCTTTGAAATAGGATTTTCAAAAGTAAGGCATTTTATTCTTGTTTACTGAATCATGAACTATGATACTTTGTTTATAAGATTAGAGACATTTTGGGAAGAAAGAGATAGGCCAAGCATAGTGATTGCAATTATATGCTGTCATATAAAAGGAAAGTTCCAATTTGTGTTTTCAATTCCATTTCTTCATAGAGAACATTAGGTATGTGAGTTATTAGGGAATCCTTGCTTAACTAAAAACCTGTTTTGGTTTTATTATCAATACGAAGAACTCTATGAGATGTCTATATTTATTTATGCTTTAGAGGTACTAGTAGTATACAACATTAAGTAGTAGTGTTAATTATGAGGTCTCATAACATGAGCATTTTCCACATTTTTGAAAGAGTTACCTGCAAATAAGCTGCTATCATTTGGAGGGCTTTTATTCAGTGAAAGTAGATGACAATTGTCATGGGTGTAGGTTGAAGGCATTTGGAGATGTCTGTATATGTTATTTATAGCTATGATAGTAAGAAAATCCAATAACAGCTGTAAAGAAAACCCCACTATAACTTTGAAGTGTTTTATGTTACTGATGCCTGAGGACTCATGGAAATAAAGTGAGAGCTAATTGAAGTTACTTGGAAGTTCATTTACCTTTAGAATATAGTCCTTTAAGTCGGGAATGCTCAATTCTACTCTGGTAGCATTCTGTTATTAACACACACTTGTTAAGCATGTGATATGTTCTAGGTACTGCTGTCCTCACTGAACAAACAGATGATATACACCACTGCTGGTTGCATGGAACTCATAGTGTATTGGGGAGAAAAACACTTAAAAATAATCACACCAGGAAAATAGATGTATGTGGGTGGCTCTGCAAGATCACGGAGCAGAGTCCCTCAATCTGTCGGGGGAGTTGTGGGTGGAAGGATGGCCGATCACCTTCCTGCTTTCACATCTTCTATCTTATTCAAGGCTCACGTCTCCATTTGAGCTCTTGATTCAAACTTACCCCACCTCTTCTAGGACCTTTCGAGCAACATTTATTGTTCCCTTTCTTATCTATATATTCAAATGTTTCTTTCTATGTTCTTTCTCTCACAGTCTAAACATGCTCACCCGCATCTTAAAAATAAAAGATGGCTTGTCATGGGCCACTCCACAACTATTCCCAGTTTCACTACCATGAAGTGAACACTTATGCCTACAGTTGAGGACTTTACTTCCTTTCATTCCACTCGTTTCTCCACACTTGTAATTTGGGTTTTATTCTGAGTGCTGCACTGAAACTGCCTTGTCTACAGTGGGAAATGGCCCATGTAGATTGCAAGCTCCATGAGATATGCACTCTTTCTGCCTCCTGCATTGTCTGTCGCAACCTGCACAACCTCACCTGGCACAAAGTCAGAGCGGTGATAAATGCCTGTGAATGAAAGAGTGATATCTTTTCTTACTTCCTGTGGTATTTTCAACTTCTTCCTCATTTTCTTCAGATCATTCTTGTCCTCCTTGGTTTCTGATACTCCATTGTCTCCATTCTCATATTACTTTCCTGGGCATTTCCTGTACGTCCTTTATTGAATCACATATTAAATATTAGTCTTCTTTCTGAATTTTATCTTTTATTATTTCTTCTTCTCACTCAATGTATTCCCCTATAGCTGTTGTGGTTCTCAAATTTATATTGCTATCAAAAAAGTTACTTTGAGAATATCCAAGGCTTACTTGACACATCCGTTTATATTTCCTACATTTGCTCCAATCAACATGTTCAGATCTTCTTGAAGAATTATTCCACCTCCAGAATTTCCTGTATAATAAGAGTTGGTGTATCCAAAACCCAGAAACCTAGTAATCACTGTGAATAATGATCTTCTTTCCTGACCCCTCTCCCCAGGCCAAAAATCACTAAGTCTTATAGGTTCTATCTTCTTATTATGTCTGATATCTGACTCTTGAATCCATCATAGCTTCTCATATGGCTACCAAAGTAGATTTTTAAGAGTCCCCTGACCTCAGTCATGTGCTTCTTGAATTCTTTCTACACCTGTATCTTGAATGGACTTTCTAAAGCATAAAACTGGTAATGTTATATCTCTAACTAAAATAGTTCAATGACTCCTTTAGGATGCTGTATCAGAAAATTTAACACTATGAAAAGATGCTCAGTGTCACTAATCATCAGGGAAATGCAAATCAAAACCATAACGAGATAACACTTGACACCTGTCAGAATGGCTATCAACAAGAAGAACACAAATAACAAATGTTGGCGAGGGTTTGTAGAAAAGGGAACCCTTGGGAACTGTTGGTGGGAATGTAAATTGGTGCAGCCACTGTGGAAAACGGTATGGAGGTTTCTCAAAAAACTAAAAATAGAATTACCATATGACCCAGCAATTCCACTCCTGGGGATATATTTGAGAAAAACCAAAAACACTAATTCAAAAAGATACATGCACCCCAATGTTCATAGCAGCATAATTTACAACTGCCAAGATATGGAACAACCTAAGTTTCCATCAACAGATGAATGGATAAAGAAGTGGTATATGTATATATATACAATGGTATACTACTCAGCTGTAAAAAGAAAGAAATTTTACCATTAGCAACAACATGGATGGACTTGGGAGGCATTATGCTAAGTGAAATAAATCAGACAGAGAAGAACAAAAACTATGATATCACTTATATGTGGAATCTAAAAAATATAACAAACTAGTGAGTATAACAAAAAAGAAGCAGACTCACAGATATAGAGAACTAGTAGTTACCAGTGGGGAGAGGGGAGGTGGGGAGGGGCAATGTAGGGGTAGGGGATTAAGAGGTACAAACTATTAGGTATAAAATAAGCTACATAAAAAAAATTTAATTAAAAAAATAAAAACATGAGCTACAAGGATATATTGTACAACATGGGAAATATAGCCAATATTTTATAATAACTGTAAATGGAGTATAATCTTTAAAAATTGTGAATCTCTATATAATATACTTGTAATATATAGTATTATACATCAACTATATCAACTTCAATAAAAATAATAATGCTGCTATTTAAAAAAAAAGAAAATTTAACACTATGTCTAAATGGTAAAGTAAATTAACTGGATCATCACATTAAAATACAGGGTGAGCCTTATGCATATTTTCGTGCTTTTCTTTTAACTCTCCCTACCACTTCATTAGCTTCATTCTCTTTGTTCAGTTGCAAATGGAATAAGGATATTCCTTCCTCAGAAGGGGACCTCCAATCAGTTCTCACAACCATTTAAAAAAGGCCTGTAGCTTCATGCTAATTGGGTCTTCTTTGAACAAATACTTTTGGATAAGGAATTGCAGTGCATTGATTCATTTAGGTCTTGGTTATTGTCTCTTACTGAACCAACCACTGTGGCAAGGGGAGTGGGAGTACCTTGATGGTTGAGACCAATCATGGTCTACCCCTGAACTTGGGGTGGAGTGATCTTACTCACATAGCGGCCATATAATGGAGATAGAGTGGGTGGGTGTAGGACAAACAATCACTATGTCCCAGATATGTCACAGGTCTTCTGTAAAGTGACCTGCTGGCCTATCTGTTTTTATCTTTTGTGGAATGCTTGTCTTCACTGTGGTTTTATGCATAAGGTTTTATGCATTCTCTGAACACAGCAGTCTGTTTACTGCATCTGTGTCTATACTCATCTGCTCTCTCTGCATGAAGGGCAAACTTTTATTCCTTGTTGAAAGGTGAGTAGAGACATCCCCTTTATGAATCTATTTGTGATGCCTCGTTCCCTAGGTAGAATGTGTTAATTCCCCAGGACTTCTTCTCCCTTCCCTTTTACAATACACTGGCCATATTGTATGGCATTTATTTATTTTTTACACGCTTGAATTTTAAGCCTTTTGAATCGGGGAAGTTTCCTCAGTTGCCTTGTAATCCTTAATACTAATACGATGTCTGGCATCATAGTAGATAAGGCTCATTAGAGTCAGGGACAAGAAATGCCACTTTCTCTAAAACTTTAGGCATAAGCACATTTCAAAGGGAAATATATTTTCCAGTGAAAAGTTTTCAAGTTTCCAGTTTCAAATGTATAGTCAAGATCTGGAAGAAAAGAACTACTTTCAGGTAAGGCAGCACAGAGAGAGAAAAAATCTACACTGTTTTGGCAAATAGAGACAAGAAGCACTCTAAAATAGATGAAAACTTGGAATGGATGGTTAAGAAAGTTCTGATTTCTTACTCTCAGTTTCTTGATTGTTGGGGGAAAGTAGCATAAACCTCGGTAAATGTCCCAGAACCCAAGCTGGCAGCAAACATTTCAGTAAAGGGGTAGTATAGCTAATGATTCTCACTTGTAAGAATAAATAAATATCTTACCTCCATTTCTGCTGGTAGTCAAAGTCTTCAGATTCTCCTTATCAAAATGCCATCACCTCCCTTGTCCTCAATATCAAATAAGTCATTAGATCCTATTGATTCTTCCCTAGAAATGTCTCTCATTTTGCACTTGACAAACAAGGCTCTATGAAGGAATAGCGAAGGTAGAAAGTAGTCGTTCTGCAGAGAAAGTAAATTATGAAAGGGGAGATGATTTCAGAAATGTCTTAGGAGCCACAAGTAGAGAAAGTAGCCAGGACTGTGAGGTAGTGGATAGACTTTAAAGGAAGAAATGTAATAAATGCCTCATCAATAACTTCCTCAATTCACTGAAACCCTTCCATTATTTATATAAAGAGAATACTACTTTAGAATTTTTCCTAGAGAAAGTAATTTATCCATTTTCTAGGTATTTAAGAATTTTGGAAAGCTAGGAAGTCTAGAGTGCTTCCTTCATGTTCTTATCGATGTCCTGCTCCTTACTGAAATGCAGTTTCTATGCAAAACAAATAAAACTGCCACTACCAACACAATTGTCATAAACATAATCACTCTCCAAATGGCCTTTAGTGAGTGTTCATATATAAAACAAAGAAGGTAAAATGTTGATCAGTTCTTTTTAAAATGTTTTTGATTACATGCCTGCTTTGATATTTTAGGTGGATATCTTTCAGCAAAACAATAAAAATACCTTGAGCTTCTGGAATTAAATAAGGTATTCTTTGAAGATATAAGGAAAAAGTGGTAAAATAATTTCAATACTTTCCCTGAGACAAAGAAATAGTTCTATTTCATACAGATGGGGAACTGGGAAGACACAATTATAGTTCTCATAAAGAAGACCAAATAATCTATTCAAACAGATGATTCCTTCAGTGAATCTATCTGACTGAGGAGGTGTGAGCAACAGAATGCTTTGAGCTCTGTAAAAAAAGACATTGCATACATGAAAAAATGCTCAACATTGCTAATTATTAGAGAAATGCAAATCTAAACTACAATGAAGTACCACCTCACACCAGACAGAATGTCCATCATCAAAAGATCTACAAACAATAAATGCTAGAGAGGGTGTGGAGAAAAAGGAAACTCCTACACTGTTGGTGGAAATGTAAATTGATATAGCTACTACGGAGAGCAGTATGGAGGTTCCTTAAAAAATTAAAAATAGAGCTACCAAATGCTACAGCAATCCCACCCCTGGGCACATATCCAGAGAAAACCGTACTTTGAAAAGATACATGCACCCCCCACAATGTTCATAGCAGCACTATTTATAATAGCCAAGACATGGAAGCAACCTAAATGTCCACTGACAGATAAATGGATAAAGAAGATGTGGTATACATATACGATGGTATATTACTAAGCCATAAAAAAGAATGAAATAACACCATTTGCAGCAACATGGATGGACCTAGAGATAATCATACTAAGTGAAGTAAGCCAGACAGAGAAAGACAAATATCATATGATACAACTTATATGTGGAAGCTAAAAAAATGATACAAATGAACTTATATACAAAACAGAAATAGACCCACAGACATAGAAAACAAACTGATGGTTACCAAAGGGAAAGAGGGGGAGAGGGATAAATTAGGAGTTTGGGATTAACATATACACACTACTATGTATATAAAATAGATAACCAACAAGGACCTAATGTATAGCACAGGAAACCCTACTCAATATTTTGTAATAACTTATAAGGGAAAAGAATTTGAAAAAAGAATATGTATATATAACTGAATCGCTGTGTCGTACACCTGTAACTAACACAAAATTGTAATTCAACTATACTTCAATTTTTTTTTTTTTTTTTTTTTTGTGTTACGCAGGCCTCTCACTGCTGTGGCCTCTCCCATTGCGGAGCACAGGCTCCAGACGCGCAGGCTCAGCGGCCATGGTTCATGGGCCTAGCTGCTCTGCGGCATGGGGGATCTTCCCGGACCGGGGCACGAACCCATGTCCTCTGCATCGGCAGGCGGACTCTCAACCACTGCGCCACCAGGGAAGCCCTATACTTCAATTTTTAAAAAAGACACTGCATAGAGAATGTTAATAAGCACCTATCTTGCTTCAAACAATAATATTTAACGTATTGATTAATTTTCAACATTTAAATTTTCTATCTAAAACAAGCCCACCTTGTGCTAATAGGACAATATCCAAGCAGAGAGCACCATTCATATCATTTTGTCTCCTATTACATGCCCTTGAAATAGGAGTTAAAGCAGACTTCAGATCACTGTGATCTGCAAAATATTTTGCCATCCTGAACAGTCTCTCAAATGTCACACTCATGGCAATTAGATGTTTTAAGAAACATAATTTTCTGCTTCTGAATGACTCTGAATAATAAATAAGTAAACAATGAGATAATGGGCTCAAATGATGTAGCACACAATATTCATCTTTTTTTCCAAAGCTCCAACACAGCCCCTAGACACTAATTTCATTCCTTGGCTGTGCATCTGAAAATAACTACCAGAATACACTTCATGCTTGAAAGAATTAATTTGTGAAAATCTGTGCATGGGGCCTGAGCTGGCAGTGAGCTGGAATAGTACTTAGAGCACCTTCACTTCACTGACAGGGACCTAACGACTTTCAGAATGTCACATGGTCCGGCAACTAGAATCCCATTGTTCCCTGTATATATTTAAAAATGCTAGGTTAGTGTTTAATAAAGATGTGAAATGTGAATTGTTTCTATAAATAAATTTAATAATACAGGAAGTCTTATTAAAGATATATTTAGATAGAGCCTTTCACTTAGGATAAACAAATTCCCTGTCTTATTTAATTTGCCCTTGAAAAGAAAAGAAAATTTGACCAACTATTTTCTGATTTTTTTTTTCTTTAAAGAGTTTATGTTTCTCAGATTTTGGAAGGGCGTTGCCCACATATCTGAAGCTCTAAATCTAAAAATCATGAGGTATGAATATTTTGACTGTTCAGTATTTACAGCACATAATTATATTTAATGACCATAATAATCTTGATTTATCAATAAATGGGTAAGTGTATTCCGAGTACTTTTTTAAAGAAAGTAAGAACATATGTAATGCATTTTAAAATATGGCACTGTAAAATTCTTTAAAATAGATCTCAATGCTTTGAAAAAGATACTTTAGTAACCTTATACCATGTTCAAAAAGACATTTATTCTCTTAGAACTTTGTAGCACAGTAATGATCATTTAGTTCAAACCCCTAAATTTTTTCGAGTCCAGGAGTTTAAGTAAATTGCTTAAGATTACACTGATAAAGAGTGATGGGACCTCAATTTGTGTCTAGATTTGTAGATTTCGAAGTTCAATTATTTTTCAGCACATCACATAGTATAGGCAAGATTTTTTTTCTCTTTAAGAAAGTCAGTAGCTTAAAGTCTCAGATAATAAATGACTAAAGAAAAATAATGAAAAAATATTTCGGTTGAAGCAAGGAAAAGAAGGGAACCTTCAATTATTTGAGCCAGTAACTGTGCCAGAAAAATTCATGTAATTTGTCAATTTTGGTAATATTATCCACATTTTCAGAAGTAAAAAAAAAAATCCAAAAGACTGAAGTGGTCTGATTTTCTCAAGGTCATTTTTTCTTAAGTGGCACATCTGGAATATGAACCCATGTCTTTCAGAGAGACTATCTGATTGCCATGCCTATACTCATGAAAGGACACAGTCAGTGGTGAGTTGTATTAGACCTTGATGACTGGTTATGAGGGTATGTGAACAAGCCTACATGCAGCAGTTTAATCTTACAATTCCGTACCATCTTTCCTAAAGGAATGACTCCCATCGGAGGTAAAACTGTCAACTTAGTAGTCATGAATCATGCGTCAGTTATCTCTCTGGGAAGCTCCCCTAAGGAATTGAGGGTAGCCATTTTGGGGATATCTTCACAGTTATCCGAAGGCTACATCAATTACAGGTTGAGTTCCCTTAGACACTTGAAGGAGAGAAGAAAGTTAATGGTGGCTTCTGCATAAGAAATACCATGGGAGGATGAGGTAAAGTAAACTTCGAAAGAAAGTGTCGTTTATTTTTTTAAATTATTTTTTAATATCTTTATTGGAGTATAATTGCTTTACAATGTTATGTTAGTTTCTGCTGTACAACAAAGTGAATCAGCTATACCTGTACATATATCCCCATATCCCCTCCCTCTTGAGCCTCCCTCCCACCCTCCCTATCCCACCCCTCTAGGTCGTCAAAAAACATGGAGCTGATCTCCCTGTGCTATGCAGCAGCTTCCAACTAGCCATCCATTTTGCATTTGGTAGTGTTCATAATTATAAGAATTTCCCCAAGTAAGACCTACATTGGCCAGGGGACACAAGTTGACAGTGTCTCTCAGAGCATCGCTCAGCCATCTGGTGTAGTTCCCAGTTCATTCTGAATAAGTTGAGTCTAATTCTTATTTTTGGAGAGACTTTCTAGAGGCAGTCTGGCTGATCTGTTTGGTTCTTGCATGCCACCAGCTGGGGGATATTTGTCTGTCCTGTAGAGCAGTAGAGCAATAGCTATAAGAATAAGGGTGGGAAAGATATCCAGAAGTATTAAGTGTTTTATGAGGGAGATATCAGATCTAGGGCCTTTCCCTGCTATTTCCAACTGACTTCTTGGATGGTTAAGTGGAATGACTTAACCATCAAAGACCTCTGGTATGGATAGAAAACCCAGCAGTCAGTTAAATTCAAGGTGTTTGCTACCATTTGGGAGAGTTATGGCAGGGCATTGTCTTTTACAGAGAAGCCTTCCAGGGCAATTCTGCAATGTAAAAGATCATTAAGATCCCTCCCTCTCTCACACCTCCTGGGTCTAAGGTGTTCCCTCCTAAGGTGCCAGGTTTGTGGCACTCTCTCCACTACTATAAAATCTGTATGTCCTATCACAGTAGCTATAATGTCACCTTTTTTCAACCATCTTCTACTATTATCCAGAGGGATCTGGTACAAGAGGGATAAGACATTTTTATAAAACCTTCAGAGACCCAGTATATTCCCTATTTTGGCCATGTGGGTTTACAGTAAGGGGTTTGTTGTATAGTGTGTTCAAACAAAGAGTCATTATTATTATGTTCTAAAACCATGTACATTCAATAAGAGAATCCAGATGGCTGGGCCAGAATTAAGTCTGAATCCTCTAAGACCTTTTTTGGTTCAGTTGCTACTTGAGGAATACATTAATTCATCCAGCCTGATATTGCTGTTAAGGGAAAAAAAAGAAACATAATGATCAAGATTGGTCTGGGTGGAGTCCCAAATTTCCAAAATAGGTCTACATATTCCCCCACCACTTTCATCCTGACCATCAGATGCTCCTTTAGTGACCAAACTGCCATACTCAGGTGTGCGTGGATTAGGAGGCAGTGAGGGAAGTAGACTCAGAAATCTTTTTGACCTGGTTTTTAGAAGACATTTCCAATACTCAAAAATACTGGATGCCTGAGGATGGTAGACGTGTGGAAGATCCATCAAATACCTATCAGGGCATTGTGGACACTGTCTAATGACTTTTGTGATAAAAGGAGCATCATTGTCAGACTGCAAATGGTCCAGAAAGTCAAACACATAATTGAGATTAAATTTTGAGTCACAACGGTATGACTGGAATCAGCTGTCTGGAGTGGGACAGCAATTCCATAACCTGAAAATGTGCTGACAACACTGAGGCACCATTACTAGCCTGGGTAAGGAGATCAGGGAGCTAATATAATCAATCTTTAAGCACTAGGTGGGGGTCAAGTCCCAAGCAATTTGGTTCCTCCCCACTTGAGACAACAGGCCCACCTTTGGCAAGAGTCTGGCATGTGGTATTAGCCTCTTCAACAGAAACAGAATCCTTTCGCCTGTATCCAGGATATGATGGTGGGTGGATTGCTATATCCCATACAGTGATGAATCTATGCAGTGATTATGACAATCTGGGTAGTACAGGCTTAATCGGTGGTATGAGTCCAGTTGGCCTCATCAGAGAATGAATCCTTTTCATGGCCATCTGTACAAGTGGCCCAGATAATTTGATTTTAAGCCTCATTGTCATACTTCATGGCCCCAAAGAAAGATGTGTTTAACATGACAGTCTTTAGTTTTCCATGTGGCTGACCAAACCTCTAGGCCTCTTGCAACAGCTTAAAATCAGTGAAAATAAAGTTCATCACAGGGAGCATTCATCTGAGTTAGGAGAACAGTTTGAGATCTGCCCTAGTGTAGAATAAACATAGTCCCTTTTCAGTTTGGCTCAGCTGGTCTGAGGCTGAGCCTGCAGAAGTCCTGTGCACACCATCAGTTTTCAGTTTAACAGAGCTGTCAGTAAATTGGAGCCAGACATTTTGGGGAATCTCAGTGACAAGAGGACTCTGAGCAGGTAGCTTCTCATCAGGCAGTGGAGTGGGAAACAAAGTGCCCCTCACAGGTACAGCTGCCACTTTCTCACGTAAAGCTAAGATGCCGCTGGGGCTGGATGAATATGCCATTTCCACTTGGCAAGTAAGGCTTGTTGAGCAAGCTTTATCATGTTAGTCGTGGACTCTGAATTTTTAAAATTTTTATTTTATATTGGTGAACTCTGAGTTGACTCCAAAATAGGGATGTTATGCCAGAGACTCATGAGGCCTTTCTGGGTAAGGTGTTTGGTTTCAAACCAAGCCCAATAGTATGCTGATAGCTGTTTATCAAAAATGCTATATTTGGGCTTCCCTGGTGGCGCAGTGGTTGAGAGTCCGCCTGCCGATGCAGGGGACATGGGTTCGTGCCCCGGTCCGGGAAGGCCCCACATGCCGCGAAGCGGCTGGGCCCATGAGCCATGGCCACTGAGCCTGCGCGTCTGGAGCCTGTGCTCCGCAATGGGAGAGGCCACAACAGTGAGAGGCCCGCGTACCACAAAAAAAAAAAAAAGCTATATTTATGTCCATGATAGGAGGGTGGGAGGGAGGGAGACACAAGAGGGAAGAGATATGGGAACATATGTATGTGTATAACTGATTCACTTTGTTATAAAGCAGAAACCAACACACCATTGTAAAGCAATTATACTCCAATAAAGATGTAAAAAAAAAATAAGTGAAATAAGTCAGACAGAGAAAGACAAATACTGTATGGTCTCACTTATACGTGGAATCTAAAAAAAAAAAAAAAAAAAATGCTATATTTAGTAGCTGTGTCAGGGCAACAATGATTCCAAAGCCTTAAGAGAGACCTCCAAGGAGAGACTACTTCCCATTGCTAGGGACTTCAGTTGGCAAAATTATCAGTCATAGAAATTGTAGCTCAAAAGGGTCATTAAGGTTGTCAGACCCAAAGGTAGCCAACATGTTATAATCTGCTGGAAAGTTTCCAATGGGACTTTTAATGAGGACACAGCTCAAAACAAGCTGATTTGTATTATGGTCAGTCAGTGGAATCAAGTAGGAATTTCGAGTGGGGTACAAACTGTATCAGTACCTAGAGAGTCCAAGAATATGTTGGGGCCTCTCTTTGGAGATGAGGTGCCAGAGATAGCTGATCTGACCTGCTGAAGGAATTGATGGTTAGAAAAAAAAGTCATTGGGAATAGCTTCTGAGGAAGAAGCTAAGGAGAAAAAATAGCTCTCTCAAGCAAACCACAAATTAATTTTTTTAAGAAATATTTCAAAACTTTCTTTCATCATTTTGAACATGAACTAGTGACACTGTTCTACTCAGTGAATTTAATCTTTCCTTTAACTTCCACCTTTATTCTTCAGTGCTACACTTATATCCATAAACCTATTAACTCCATAGCTGTTCTAGATTTACTTCCTTTGTCTCCCTATCCTGAATAGGTATGCACTACTTTATTACTAGTTTACATTTGTAGATGATAATGCAGGTCCACTTTAACTTCTATTGAAGTATAATTGACTTACAATATTATATCAGTTTCAGGTGTACCATATAGTGATTTGATATTTTTATACATTACAAAATGATCACCACAATAAGTCTAGTTATCATCAGTTACCATACAAAGGTATTATAATATTATTGACTATATTCCCTGTAATATATAAACTGTAACGCTGTACATTACATCCTTGTGACATATTTATTTTATAACTGAGAATGTACCTCTTAGTCACCATCCCTATTTCACACATTCCTCCACCCCGTCTGCTCTGGCAACTGATTATTCTCTGTATCTATCAGTATTTTTCTCGTTCTGTTTTAATGTTTGTTTTGTTTTTAAATTGCACATGTAAGTAAAATCACATGGTATTTGTTTTTCTCTGTCTGATTTATTTCATTTAGCATAATACCCTCCAGGTCCACCCAGATTTTCACAAATGACCACATGGCATTCTTTTTTATGGTTGCATAATATTCCATTGTATGTGTGTATATATGTGTATGTGTGTGTGTGTGTGTGTGTGTGTGTATCACTTCTTTTTTATCAGTTCATCTGTCAATGGACACTTAAGCTGCTTCCAAATCTTAGCTATTGTAAATAATGCTGAAATGAACATAGTGCTTTCTTTTTTTTTCAGAAGTGGAATTGCTAGGTCATGTGGTAGTTCTAATTTTAATTTTCTGAGGAGCCTCCATACTGTTTTCCATAGTGGTTGTACTAATTTAAATTCCTACCAACAGTGCATGTGGATTCCCTTTTCTCCACATTGTCGACAAAACTTATTCATTGTTTTTTGATAACAGTCATTCTGACAGGTGTGAGGTGATATCTCATTGAAGTTTGATTTTCATTTCCCTGATGATTAGTGATGTTGAGCATCTTTTCATGTGCCTGTTGACCATCTCTATGTTTTCTTTGAAAAAATGTTTATTCAGACCCTCTGCCCATTTTTAAATCAGACTGTTTCCTTTTTTGATACTGAGTTGTATGAGTCAATTATATACTTGGAAAATAACCCCTTATTAGACATATCATTTGCAAATATTTCCCCCATTCAGTAGGTTGCCTTTTCATTTTGTTGATGGTTTCTTTCACTGTGCAAAAGTTTTTTAGTTTGATGTAGTCCCATATGTTTATTTTGGCCCTTGCCTGAGCAGACAGATCCAAAAAAATATAGCTAAAACCAATGTCAAAGAGAATACTACCTACATTTTCTTCTAGGAGTTTTACAGTTTCAGGTCTTATATTTAAGTGTTTAATCCATTTTGAGTTTATTTTTGTATATGGTATAAGAAAGTGGGCTAGTTTTGTTGTTTTGCATGTAACTGTTCACTTTTCCCAATACCATTAATTGAAGAGGCTGTCTTTTCCCTAGTGTAGATTCTAGCTTTCTTTGTTATAGACTAATTGACTATATTAGCATGGGTTTATTTCTGGGCTCCCTATGCTGTTCCATTGATCTGTGTCTGTTTTTGTGCCATACTGTTTTGATTACTATAGATTTGTAGTATAATTTGAAATCAGGAAACATGATACCACCAGCTTTGTTCTTCTTTCTCAGGATTCCTTTTGCTATTCAAGGTCTTTTTTTGTTCCATACAAATTTTAGGACAATTTGTTCTAGTTCTGTGAAAAATGCCACTAGATTGCTATAGGTACTGTGGACATTTTAACAATATTAATTCTTCCAATCCATGAGTACAGTGTATCTTTATTTATTTGTGTCTTTTTCAATTTCTTTCATCAATGTCTTATAGTTTTCAGAGCACAGGTCTTTCACCTCATTGGTTGAATTTATTTCTAGGTATTATATTCTTTTTGATGTAATTGTAAATGGAATTTTTCCTAATTTCTCTTTCTGATAGCTTGTTTTTAATGTATAGAAAAGCAACAGATTTCTGTATATTAATCTTGTATCTTGCAACTTTGCTGAATTCATTTAGTAGTTCTAATAGTATTTTGGTGGGGTATTTAGGGTTTTCTATGCATAGTATCATGTCATCTGCATATAGTGACACTGTATTTCCTTTTTTTTCCAATTTGGATGGCTTTAATCTCTTTTTCTTGTCTGATTGCTATGGCTAGAACTTCCAAAACTATGTTGAATAAAAGTGGAAAGAGTGGGCATCCTTGTTTTTTTCCTGATCTTAGAGGAAAAGTTTTCAGTTTTTCACCATTTAGTATGAGGTTAGTTATCGGTTTGTCATATATAGCCTTTATTATATTGAGGTGTGTTCCCTCTATACCCATTTTGTTGAGTTTTTTTTTTTTATCATGAATGGATGTAGAATTTTCTCAAATGATTTATCTGCAGCAATTGAAATGATCATATGATTTTTATTCTTCAGTTTGTTAATGTGATGTATCATGTTGATTGATTTCTAGATATCCTTGCATCCCTGGAATAAATCCCACTTGAACATGATGTATGATCCTTTTAATGTATTGTTGAATTCGGTTTCCTAATATTTTGCTGAGGATATTTGCTTCTATGTTCATCAGGGATATTGGCTTGTAATTTACTTTTTTCATAGTGTCATTGTTTGGTTTTGGTATCAGGGTAATTCTGGCTTTGTAGAATGAGTTTGGAAGTGTTCCTGCCTCTTAAGTTTTGGGGAATCATTTAAGAAGGATAGGTATTAATTTTTCTTTAAATATTTGGTAGAATTTTCCACAGAAGCAGTTGGGACCTGGACTTTGTTTGTTGGGAGATTTTTGATTACTGATTCATTGCTAGTAATCAGTCTGTTCACATTTTCTATTTATCCCTGATTCAGTCTTGGAGGATTGTATGTTTCTAAGAACTTATCTGTTTTTTCCTCGTTGTCTAATTTGTTGGCATATAATTGTTTATAGTAGTCTCTTAGGATCCTTTGTATTTCTGTGGTATTGCTTGTAACTTCTCTTTCATTTCTGATTTTATTTGGGCCCTATCTCTTTCTTTTCTTGATGAGTCTGGCTAAAGGTTTATCTATTTTGTTAATCTTTTCAAAGAACTAGCTCTTAGTTTCATTGATCTTTTCTATTTTTTTTAGTCTCTATTTCATTTATTTCACTCTGATCTTTATTATTTCTTTCTGTCTACTAAATTTGGGCTTTGTTATTCTCTTTGTAGTTCTCTTGGGTGTAGTTAATTTGGAATTTCTATTGTTTCTTGAGGTATGCCTGTTATCACTATAAACTTCACTCTTAGAACTGCTTTTGCTGCATCATATAAATTTTGGAACATTGTGTTTCCACTTTCATTCTCAGGTATTTTAAAATTTCCTCTTTGACTTCTTTATTGTCCCACTGGTTGTTTAGTAGCATGTTGTTTAGTCTCCAGTTTTGTATTTTTTCCATTTTCTTGTATTTGATTTCTAGTTTCATAGAGTCATGATGGGA
The DNA here is from genome assembly GCF_963924675.1 of Phocoena phocoena. Classification (NCBI taxonomy): domain Eukaryota; kingdom Metazoa; phylum Chordata; class Mammalia; order Artiodactyla; family Phocoenidae; genus Phocoena; species Phocoena phocoena. The sequence goes on from NC_089222.1 coordinate 106,012,376, forward strand.
AAATATGCTTGATATGGTTAAGTCTTTTAATTTATTGACTTGTTTTGTTGCCTAGCATGTATTCTCTAAGAATGTTCCATGTGTACTTTAAAAGAATGTGTACTCTGTTGCTTTTTGATGGAATGTCTGTATATATCTATTAAGTTTATCTTCTCTAATGGGTCATTTAAGGCCAGTGGGCCAGTGTTTCCTTATTGATTTTCCATCTGGATGATCTGTCTATTGATGCAAGTGGGATATTGAAGTCCCTTACTATTATTGCATTACTGTTAATTTCTCCTTTTATGCCTGTTAATATTTGCTTTATATATTTAGGTGTTCTTACGTTGTGTGCAAAAAGATTTATGAATGTTATATACTCTTTTTGGATTGACACATTTATCATTATGTAAATCTCTTCTTTGTCTTCTGTTATAGTCTCTGTTTAAAAGTCTATTTTGTCTGATATGAGTGTTGCTACCCTACTTTTTTTTTTTTTGACTTCTTTTGAATAGAATATCTTTTTTTATCCCTTCACTTTTAGTCTGTGTGTTTCTTTATATCTGAAGAGTCTCTCGTAGGCAGCATCTAAAGATGGGTTTTGTTTTTTTATCCATCTATCCACCCTCTTTTTCTTCTTCTTTTTTTTTTTTTCACACTATGTCTTTTGATTGGAGCATTTAGTCTGCTGACATTTAAAGTCATTATTGCTAGGTATGTACTAATTACCATTTTGTTACTTATTTTCTGGTTGTTTTTGTAGTTCTTTGTTTCTTCTTCTCTTGGTCTTCTCTTCCCTTGTGGATTGATGATTTTCTTTAGTGTTATGTTTGGGTTCTTTTCTCTTTATTTTTTGTGTATTTATTGTAAGTTCTTGGTTTGTGGTTATCATGAAGTCATGAATAATGACCTATATATAGAGCAGTTTATTTTAAACTGATATTTGCTTAAGTTCAAATGCATTCTAAAACCACTACCTTTTTACTCCCCATGCCACATTTAAAAACAATTTTAGAATAATTTCATTAACATTTTCCTTTGGGTTTCATTGAGATATAATTGACATACAGCACAGTATAAGGTGTACAGTATAATACATCATGAAATGATAACCACAGTATGTTTAGTGAAAATGCATCATCTCATATAGATACAAAATAAAAGAAGAAAAAAGTTTTTCCTTGTTGATGAGAACTCTTAGGATTTACTCTCTTAAAAGTTTTCATATATAATATACAGCAGTGTTAATTACATTTATCATGTTGTACATTACATCCCTAGTACTTATTTATCTTATAACTGGAAATTTGTACCTTTTGACTGACCTCTTCCATTCCCTCTCCCCTGATCCTGTGCCTCTGGTGACCACAAATGTAACCTCTTTCTCTATGAGTTTGTTTGTTTGTTTGTTTTTGAAGTTTAATTGACCGCCAACATTATGTTAGTTACTGGTGCACAACATAGTGATTTGATATTTCTATACATTTCAAAATGATCACCACGATAAGTCTAGTTACTATTTGTCACCATACAAGGATATTACATTATTATGGACTATATTGTCCACACTGCATATTTTACATTTTATGTTTTCACATCACATTTTACACCTTTTTATTTTGTGTATCTCTTAACTACTTACTGTAGTTATAGTTGATTTTTACTACTTTTGTCTTTCAACCTTCATACTAGCTTATTAAATGTCTGATCCACTGCCTTTACTATATATTTGCCCTTATCATTGAAATTTTTTCTTTCATATATTTTCTTATTTCTATGGCCTTTTCTTTTCCAATTATGTAAGATCCCTTACCATTTCTTTTAAGGCCAGTTTAGATGATGAACTCCTTTAGTTTTTGCTCTGGGAAATTCTTTATCTCTCCTTTAATTCTGAATGGTCATCTTGCTGAGTAGAGTATTCTTGGTTGTAAGATTTTTCTTTCAGTACTTTAAATATATCATGCCACTCCCTTCTATCCTCCAAAGTTTTTGCTGAAAAATCAGCTGATAATTTTATGGGAGTTCCCTTTATGTGACTACTTTTTTTCTCTTGCTACTTTTCAAGTTCTCTCTTTATGTTTTGACATTTTAATTATTCCTTGGTGTGGATCTCTTTGGGTTCATTTTTTTGGGACTATCTGTGCTTCCTGGATGTGGATATCTATTTCCTTCCCCAGGTTTGGGAACTTTTCAGCTATTATTTCCTGCAATAAGTTTTCTGCCCCTTTCTCTCTCCCTTCTTCTTCTGGGACCCCTATAATGTACATATTAGTACACTTAATGTAGTCCCAGAAGTCCCTTAAACTATCTTCATTAAAAACTTTTTTTTTTTTTTTTTTTGCTGTTCTGATTGGGTGATTGCCACTTATCTGTCTTCCAGGTCACTGATCCATTCTTCTGTATCACCTATTCTGCTATTGATTCCTTCCAGTGCCTTTTTCACTTGAATTATTGTATTCTTCAGTTTGGACTTTTTTTTCTTATATTTTCTAACTCTTTATTGAAGTTCTCACTCTGTTCCTCCATTCTTGAGTCTGTGCGCATCTTTATGAGCATTACTTTGAACTCTTTATCAAGTAAGTAACTTATCTCCATTTCATTAATGTTTTCTACTGGGGTTCTATCTTATTCTTTTGCTTGGAACATATTACTTTGTCACCTCATTTTGTTTAACTTTCTGAGTTTCTTTGTTTTCAAGTGTGTGTTTTTTTCTCTCCCAGGCTTAAATGTGTGTTTTGTGAAGGAGCATTTTCCATGTAGGCTGCATGTGCCAGGCAGCTTTGGCAGGTTGGCTGGAGTTGGACCAGGTGTAGGTCTAGGGAGTGTTGTCCCAGGGTGCTTTGCACCCAGGCCACCTTGATGGAATAGCTGGAGCTGGAGTGGGCATGGGCTGGTGGGTCCCAGGTCATGCCATGCTGGTCAGCCTTGGCAGGATGGCTGGAGCCAGGGTGGATGTGGGCTGGGGGGTCCCATGGTACTTTTCACCTGGGTCATCTTGGTGGGATGGCTGGAGCTTGGGCAGTTATACCAGGGCTGCCTTAGAAGTATGACTGTAGCTGGTAGCCCGGGGTGCACTGGGACAGCCTTAGCAGACTGGCTAGAGCACCTAGACTATTTTCCTACCATGGTAATAAGATAGAGAGGGAAGAGAAAAATGGCACTCTTCAATTCCCCTAACCCCAGAGAGTTCCAACAGTTCTCCACTCATTTGACAGATGCTCTAGGATTAATAAATGTATTTTCTTCATGTATAGACTAGGTGCTTTTTAAACTGCTGTTTCTTTCACTGTGCCCCAGGGTGGGCAAGTCTGTACATGGACCTCTCAGTATTATCTTTCCTTATTGCAGGTCACCAGGTCGGGGGTGGAGTTCTCATGGATACTGTGTCTCCCTCTTTCCTACCCGTCCCTCTGTGGTCCTCCTGTTGTTTGTTGTGCAAAAGCTGTTCAATCAGCCCTCAGTTCTTCTTCAGAAGGAATTTCTGGATATGTAGGTATAGATTCGTGTATGTGTGGGAGGAGGTAAGTTTACGGTCTTCTTATGCTGCCATCTTGGACAGCTACTTTCACTTTTAAATTAAGGTCTAATATTAAATTTCATTTCTTCAGTTCACCACTTGAATCAAAACTTGTGCTTTTAAAATTAGTGTAAGATCTTTAAAACATTTATTAATTTGATCTCCTGTTTTCTTCTCTGAGCAGTTCAACAATGTGTACAAATGTTTCTTGTTCCACATGACTCTTGTTCCAAGTACTCTAGTTGAATCAACTAATTTCTAATTATTTCTATTTTATTTTGGTTTCTTTTTTCTATTTAAAACACAATGAATCATCAGCTCGGTGCTTTGTGACCACCTAGAGGGGTGGGATAGGGAGGGTGGGAGGGAGGGAGACGCAAGAGGGAAGAAATATGGGGATATATGTATATGTATAACTGATTCACTTTGTTATAAAGCAGAAACTAACACACCATTGTAAAGCAATTATACTCCAATAAATATGTTAAAAAACACACACACACACACAATGAGTTAATCTCATTTAGAAATTTTCATTCTAGATAATGATTATTTCATTATTTATATCATATGTGCATGTTTAGTCCCTCCAGCATCACATTTTGAAATCATTTCTACTATACCTAGATATTTTCTACTGTTTTCTGTAAATATTATATATAATATCACTGTCACACTTGATAAATAATGCATAAATAATTTTATTCTTTAAATAACTTCAAGCCAGTATTCTTTATTGGCATTTTCTTGCAGTTGTTGCATACTATGAGTTGGTATTTATTTATTCAGCCTTCTTTTGGTTCTAAGAATTGCACGTGTTCTTTTTTGTATGCAAGTGATATGCTTCAAGTTATTTTAATCAAGAATGATTAAACAAAATTACATGGTTTTCATCTGACCCATTCAAGTTTTGAATTTGATGAGATAATTTTCTTATTTCCATAAGAAATTAAAACTTCATTAAATTAATCATTTGTAGGGTCTTGTGCGCTCAATTTAGGTTTGTTATACTTAAATAAAAGGTAGTCTGGGGCTTCCCTGGTGGCGCAGTGGTTGAGAGTCTGCCTGCCGATGCAGGGGACACGGGTTTGTGCCCCGGTCCCGGAAGATCCCACATGCCGCGGAGCGGCTGGGCCCGTGAGCCATGGCCGCTGAGCCTGAGCGTCCAGAGCCTGTGCTCCGCAAAGGGAGAGGCCACAACAGTGAGAGGCCCGCGTACCGCAAAAAAACAAAAAAAACAACAAAAAAAAAGGTAGTCTGTTTATATTTTTTTAGCCTTTAAAAAATATAAACAAACTACCACTACAAAGGTTTTTCACATTTTTTTCAGCTTTCTTTTTGAGCTCCACTTTTGAGTATCTTATCATGACTCCAACTTGAACTCATGTTTAATTATCTAATAAAATGCAATTGTTTTCAAAGTGTAAGAAATTAAGTATATTTTAAGCAAAATCTATTAAAGTAACAATAAAAAATAAAATTATTTTCACATTTGTTTTCAAAAACTTTTTTCTTGAAATTAAAATGTGAAATATCATTTATAAATAACTAAAAAGTTAGCTCAAAATTATTTTAATAAGACTGAAATTCTTAATTTAGTGGTTTTTATAAAATAAAACTTTTTGCAACTGTAGCATTCGATTCACACCTGATACTAAAGTGCATCAAAATCATGTTAAGTGTATACCCACATACATACAAATTTATGAGTAATAAAAATTGTTTAATAAAGTAAATTTATCTCAGCTACCTTCTGCAACTGTTGAGGTTTTATGTATCAGTGGGAAATTCTTTGCTGGGTAAGAATTTTTCCATTCATGTTGACAGGAAGGAGTTGACTAGTATTTATATTGTCTTATTTTCCTACTTAGGTACTTCTGCCACTCACATCCTCTTCTCACTATTTCCATGCCAGTGAAGCAGTCAGACACACAATCCACAAACCTTCCTAGCATTTAGATGTAATCACCTTTCCTTTTGGAGGACATGGGGCAAAAGATGGTTAGAAGCCATTTCCTGGGGCCCAAAGAGTTGTTAGTTGTGAGAACTGGTGTTTAGTGTTACAGGTCTTATCAGCAGTGAGTGTTAAATTCTGTGAGGCAGAATCCACGTTTTCTTTAATAAATGATATGTATGATATGTGGGACTCTTAAAAGCCAAAGGACCCAAGCCAAGAATCTCTCTTGCTTAATTCTAATGGCAGTACTGAGGAATATAATTGATTTTATTTTTTCTGATAGATAGATGAATAAATTGATCTTTTCATTTGTCATTCTATTTCTTTAATAGTTCAATATTAACTGTACCAAAGAGAATATCTTCATACTTTTCAAAACTTATTTTGGAGAAATATTTAAAAAGTCATTTCAAAGAGTGTGAAGTTAGGCAGCAACAGGTTGATTATCAAATGTGGTTTTTCCCTCCTCATTTCCAAGATCAATTCTTGAAAATTTTGGCAGACATAAAATATTTTAGATATATTTTACTAAGTTCAATTGAATTACTATATTCAATTCGGTTGAATAAATGTTCAATAAAAATTTAGTCAGAAATACTATTCTGGGATGTGACTGTTCTTTTCTGCTTGGTAGTGGTTGTGCAACTGCAAATCAACTTTGACATGAATGGTAATAAAGAAATTCTGTGAAAGCAAAATATTTTTAGTTTTAATTGGAAGCTCTTACTCAAATTGGTTGAATAACCTGGCAAGTTGTGTGTATGGAAATTAGACTATATGGAAATATGACTGGCCAAACTATAAAGGGAAGTTTTACTGATTACTTGAATAAAAGATAGTCATTCTTCAAGAAACAGAAGGAAAATATATAGACAAAATAATAAGGTAATACTGTAGAAATAAAGATCGCATTTAAGAAAATTGTGAGAAAAGAGACCAGGGTCAAGGCTAGTACTGCTGTCAAACTATGAGTATCAAATGATGAGACCACCATTCAATGACCAATACAAAAACACGAAGATGAATTTATTGCGTATTAAGTAAGGGTCGCTATGGGAGGTTGGCACAGTCTTCTCAAGCAGAGCAAGGAATTGATCTTACATATTGTTTTGAGGGAAGCATGGTATTCAGGAATTGGTAAACTTTAGAAGTATGGAAACTCCGAAGAGAATGTTATTAATTGACTGCTTTCAGATTCAGGTTTACTGGAGTATGCCTGCTGCTGATTTGTTAGATGGAGTTAAGATTTAAGATGTGTTCTGATGGTTATTTGTCATCCTAGAAAAAAACTGATTGTTATATACCCGTGTGAACAAATAACTATCAGAAACAGTCTTAAACCTAGTTTATTATTATTTTTTCTTAAGAAATAACTTATCAGTGGCTGGGGAAACTTCTGGGCTAAATAATCTTTTCAGGATAAAGATTTTTGCTTAGAGATGCATTCCAAATATTTTATAATAACAAACAACCAACGTTTTAAGTTTTTGATTAGAGTTGAGTAAATGCAGTAAAAATTCACAGATCTAAGGACTTGTAACATTGAGATGAGACTATGGAAGAAATTAATAAATACACCCTTTGTTGAAATGAGAGGAGAAATTGTGTTGTTTTTTTTTTAATCTGCCTCAAATGCATTTTTATCACAAAGAAGTGAGTTCATGGAGATATCATTGATTTCCCTTTCAGAACTAAAACTTTCAAGGCTGTTCTAAGAAATAAAAAACAGTTTTAAGAAGTGTAAATTGGGGACATTATTAATGCAAAAACCACAGGATGATGACCTTTATTGCTCTTATAGTATCTTAAGTTCCTTTTAAAACAAATCTTCTGATGAGATCATTTTGAGTTGAGATTTAGTATACATATAATGATGTATTCAAAACTAGAAGTTTCTCTAGCTATCTGAAAGTAGAACGTTTCTATGAAAACTTCTGTAAGCCAAAATGATTTAAAGCAAAGAAGCAATTACCTTAGGAGACATCTTGCTAACGGATGCAAGATAAAGCACAGATGCTCACAGATACAGTTTGAAGCTATGGTGGCTTGAGGCTGAGATGCTGAGTGTAGTTCCCAGAGAAGGAGCTGGCAGTGCCACTCTGGCTGCTGGGTGCACACTGCCTCTATCAGGCTACCTGCAAAACAAACGCTGAATGTATTTTCACATTTTGCCTTTTTCTGAAAAATGAAAATCCTACTCGAATTTCTTTTGGTTAGTAAAAACAGGTACTAATGTAGGTCTTTCATAAAAGCAAAGTGGTATAAAGTGAACTTTCAAAAAGCAGGGGATACCTGTATTTATGGAAAGAATATAATATGTTCCTTCTTAGTCTGTTTTCTGCTTATTCTGTTTGCAGAAATGATTTGTTCTGTTTTATTCTATCTTTATCTTGTGTCTTTTTATTAATGTGTGCCATTCTAAAGTAATTTATGTTAGTATTAATATTTAACCATTTACTACTTTATTTATAAAACCTGGTGAAGTAGGTCAGTATCATTTTTGTAAGAATTTACCTTAGAATTTACTTAAGGATTCACTTAATAATTTGTTTTGATTTGAGAAATTTGAATACATAATTCAGATAACTTCCCTAAGATGAAAACAAGACAATAAAATGCTTTGACATTTTATTCCTAAGTCCCCAAAAGGTTTTCAAATATAATATACTCTAAAATTTCCTAGTTTACATTTCTTATATAAAATGAGCTATGAAATTACTGTATATCAGAAATTGATCTCTTACAATAAAAAAATTATTAATATTGTATTTTTTAGTCATTTAACTCAAATTTCTCTTTTTCAGTCATCAAGTCTGTGTGATCCACACTTTGCACATTAAAAGTTTGGCCATTGCCCCTGGTTGCTGAAAGGTATTTTCTAAGCCCTTGGAATACCCTGCCTGATAAGAGTGTCTTTATTGAGTTGGGGCCTTGGGCCATGACAGATACTCTGTGTTTACAATGTAATTATTGGGGAGGCTTTGGACCATGCAGTGGTAGCTTGACCTCTGGAGGGGCTGAAGACTTAGGACAAACCTATGGGCAGTCATTGATGCCTATATGACAGCCCCCAATAAAATCCCTGGACACCAATGCTCAGGTGAGTTTCTCCAGCTGACAATACTCCATACGTGTTACCACACATCATTGCTGGGAGAAGTAAGCACTGTCCACATGACTCCACTGGGAAAGACAATGGGAAGCTCATGCCTGAAACCCTCTGAGACACTGCCTTATACACCTCTTCTCTTTACTGATTTTGATCTGAATTCTTTCAGTGTAACAAGCAATAACTATGTGTATAATGGCCTTTCTCAATTCTGTGAGTTTTTCTAGCAAATCAGTGAACCAATGAGGACTCCTAAACTACATGGTCTGTTCCCAGCCTGTGATATTTTTCTTAAGTGAGTTTTCTCCTAAAAGGAGTAACGGTTAAAAAAACAGTCCTAAAACTATCATTACTCATAAAAACCAGTCAGTCAACCAACCAATCAACCAACCAATCACTTCTTTCAAAGATTTTCAGGTTAAAGAGAAACTTATTATTGGAAATTTTATTCCTATTTCTTTGAAATTATAGATCACTGAAACTAGATCTTACATTTCATATGAAATTTACAAGCTACACAAAAATATTTAATACCTTTATTCCATTTCAGAATAGAATTGGAGAAAAATCATCCTAAATATTGATTCCTTGGAAATTTTGCAGCTGGAATTTATGTTTTCTTATAAATATTTTTGCCTTCTATTACATTTTATTTCTCAGGCATGTAAAGTAACTGAAATGTAATAGTTCCAGTTTTACATATATTGAAAGTAATTTTCTTTGTAAAAGATATTTCTAAGATATCTAATACTTGCAGATTTTTATTTGCTTTTTTAAAAATAGATCTTTATTGGAGTAAAATTGCTTCACAATACTGTTATTTTCTGTTGTACAACAAAGTGAATCAGCCATATGCATACATATGTCCCCATATCCCCTCCCTTTTTAGCCTCCCTCCCATCCTCCCTATCCCACCCCTCTAGGTCATTGCAAAGCACTGAGCTGATCTTCCTGTGCTATGCTGCTGCTTCCCACCAGCCAATTATTTTACATTCGGTAGTGTATATATGTCAATGCTACTCTCACTTCGCCCAAGCTTCCCCCTCCCACCCCATGTCCTCAAGTCCATTCTCTATGTCTACATCTTTATTCCTGCCCTGCAACTATGTTCATAAGTACCATTTTTTTTTTTTTTTTAGATTCCATATATATGCGTTAGCATATGGTATTCGTTTTTCTCTTTCTGACTTCACTCTGTATGACAGATTCTAGGTCCATCCACCTCACTACAAATAACTCAATTTTGTTTCTTTTTATGGCTGAGTAATATTCCATTGTATATATGTGCCACATCTTTATCCATTCATCTGTCGATGGACATTTAGGTTGGTTCCATGTCCTGGCTATTGTAAATAGTGCTCCAATTTTACATTGCGGTACCTGTCTCTTTTTGAATTATACTTTTCTCAGGGTATACGCCCAGTAGTGGGATTGCTGGGTCATATGGTAGTTCTCTTTTTAGTTTTTAAAGTAAGCTCCATACTGTTTTCCACAGTGGTTGTATCAATTTACATTCCCACCAATAGTGCAGGAGGGTACCCTTTTCACCACACCCTTTCCAGCATTTATTGTTTCTAGAATTTTTGATAATGGCCATTCTGATTGGCATGAGGTGATACCTCATTGTAGCTTTGATTTCAATTTCTCTAATAATTAGTGAGGGTGAGCAGCTTTTCATGTGCCTCTTGGCCACCTGTATGTCTTCCTTGGTGAAATGTCTATTTAGGTCTTCCACCCATTTTTTAACTGGATTGTTTGGGTTTTTTTGATATTGAGCTCCACGAGCTGTTTGTATATTTTGGATATTAACATCTTTGTTGTTTCATTTGCAAATATTTTCTCCCATTCCGAGGGTTGTCTTTTTGTCTTGTTTATGGCTTCCTTTGCTACGCAAAAGCTTTTAAGTTTACTTAAAGTCCCATTTGTTTATTTTTATTTCTGTTACTCTAGGAGGTGGGTCAAAAAAGATCTTGCTGTGGTTTATGTCAAGGAGTGTTTTTCCTATGTTTTCCTCTAATAGTTTTATAGTGTCTGGTCTTACATTTAGAGCTTTGATCCATTTGAAGTTTATTTTTGTGTTTGGTGTTAGGTAGTGTTTTAATTTCATTCTTTTACATGTAGCTGTCCAGTTTTCCCAGCACCACTTATTGAAGAGGCTGTCTTTTCTCCATTGTAGGTTCTTGCCTCCTTTGTTGTAAATTAGGTGCCCATATGTGTGTGGGTTTATCTCTGGGCATTCTCTCATGTACCATTGATCAATATTTCTGTTTTTGTGCCAGTACCATACTGTCTTGATTACTGTAGCTTTGTGGTATAGTTTGAAGTCAGGGAGCCTGATTCCTCCAACTCCGTTTTACTTTCTCAAGATTGCTTTGGCTATTCTGGGTCTTTTGTGGTTCCATAAAAATTGTAAAATTTTTTGTTCTAATTCTGTGAAGAATGTCATTGGTAGTTTCATAGGGATTACACTGAATCTGTAGATTGCTTTGGGTAGTATAGACATTTTCACAGTATTCTTCCAATCCAAGAACATATATATTGGATTCTTCCAATCTTCTTCTTGGATTGATCCTTTGATCATTATGTAGTGTCCCTCCTTATCTCTTGTAACAGTCTTTATTTGAAAGTCTGTTTTATCTGATACGAGTATTGCTACTCCAGCTTTCTTTTGATTTCCATTTGCATGGAATATCTTTTTCCATCCCTTCACTTTCAGTTTGTATGTGTCCCTAGGTCTGAAATGGGTCTCTTGTAGACAGCATATATATGGGTCTTGTTTTTGTATCCATTCAGCCAGTCTGTGTTTTGGTTGAGGCATTTAATCCATTTACATTCAAGGTTATTATCAATATATATGTTCCTATTATCATTTTCTTAATTGTTCTGGGTTTGTTTTTGTAGGTCTTTTTCTTTTCTTGTGTTTCCTGCCTAGAGAAGTTTCTTTAGCTTGTGTTGTAAAGCTGGTTTGGTGGTGCCAAATTCTCTTAGCTTTTTCTTATCTGGAAAGTTTTTGATTTCCACATTGACTCTGAATGAGCTCCTTGCTGGTAGAGTAATCTTGGTTGTAGGTTTTTCTCTTTCAATACTTTAAGTATATACTCCCACTCCCTTCTGGCCTGCAGAGTTTCTGCTGAAAAATCAGCTGATACCCTATGGGGATTCCTTTTTATGCTATTTTTTGCTTTGCCCTTGCTGCTTTTAATATTTTTTCTTTGAGTTTAATTTTTGTTAGTTTGATTAATATGTGTCTTGGTGTGTTTCTCCTAGAGTTTATCCTGTATGGGACTCTCTGCGCTTCCTGGACTTGATGACTATTATTTCCTTTCCCATGTTAGGGAAGTTTTCCACTATAATCTCTTCAAATATCTTCTCAGACACCTTCTTTTTCTCTTCTTCTTCTGAGACCCCTATAATTCGAATGTTGGTGCATTTAGTGTTGTCCCAGGGGTCTCTGAGATTGTCTTCAATTCTTTTCATTCTTTTTTCTGCTCCTCGGCAGTTATTTCCACCATTTTGTCCTCCAGCTCACTTATTCATTCTTCTGCCTCAGTTATTCTGTTATTGATTCCTTCTAGTGTATTTTTCATTTCAGTTATTGTGTTGTTCATCTCTGTTTGTTTGTTCTTTAGTTCTTCTAGATGTTTGTTAAACATTTCTTGTATTTTCTCAGTCCATGCCTCCATTCTATTTCTGAGATTCTGGATCATCTTTACTATCATTACTCTGAATGCTTTTTCAGGTAAATGGCCTATTTCCTCTTCATTTATTTGGTCTTGTAGGTTTTTACCTTGCTCCTTCATCTGTGATATATTTTTTTGCAGTCTCATTTATTTTTTCTTTTTCTTTTTTTTTTGATGAATGGGCTTGTGTCCCTGTCTTACTGGTTGTTTGGCCTGAGGTGTCCAACACTGGAGTTGTAGGCTGTTGGGTAGAGCTGGGTCTTGGTGCTGAGATGAGGACCTCCATGAGACCTCACTCCAATGAATATTCTCTGGGGTCTGAGGCTCTCTGTTAGTCCAGTGGTTCAGACTCAGAGCTCCCACAGCAGGGTCTTTGGCCGAACCCCTGGCTTGTGAACCAACATCCCATAAGCCACGTGGAGTGGCAAAAAAAAAGAAAAAAAAAGAGAACAATAACAAAGTAAAAAATAAAATTAGACTAGGAAACTAACAGACATGTAAGAAAGAATATAAAAATAAAAATATAGATGAATCAACAAACAGAAGGTACATCAGTACCACAATAGTAAAAAAGAGGAGGAGAGAAAAGAAAAAAAAATGAAAGGAAAAAAAAAAGGGTGAAAAGGCCTTAGCTGTGGTGGACAGGGCCTAAGCAAGGGTGAGGTTTGAGCAGTGGGTGGGGCCTATGCTCAGGACTCCAAGGGATGGAAAAGGCCCTGAGGGCTGTGGGGGGTGGGGTTGAGGCTCAAGGAACAGAAAGGGCTCAGGCATGCCCTCCACCCCTGGTCTCAGAGGGCAGGGGACCTCACCTGGGAGCCCAGCAGGCTTCCTAGGCTCGAGTGGGTGGGGCAAACACCCTCCTCTCCTCACCAGTCCCGGAGGCCCCTCCTGGCCCCTCTCCTGATCTTCCCGGCCTCCCTTCTATGCGACCAGGACCAATGCAGCTGTGGGGGAGAGGGGGGCCTTGGAGGGCACCTGCCTGGGAACTCAGCAGCCTCCCCAGCCTGAGAGGGCCAGCGATCGCCCTCCGCTTCTCTCCCTCTCTTCCCATCCTGTCTGGCCTCCACTTCCCCCCCACATCAGTGCCCCTATGTACTACCGGTTCACTTGGGGGTTTTTCCCATCTCCTTGGGCATCAGGGTCCCCCACCAGCAGCCAGCAGGTGCTCTAGTTGTGGGGAGATGCTAACTCGACATCTTCACACACTGCCATCTTGACTCCACACCCTCTATTTGCTTTTTAAAAGTCCTTTTCTACTATGTTTCTCTAGAAGTTAAGGGTAATATTTTTGTGGAATAAGTATAGAAAGAAACTTACTTTTTCTGATTATTTTGTTAGACTTTAAATCTGACAGAGTTTTTTTCTTAGTCCTTTGACACATACAGAGCACATGCTGGTATTGAGTTACTCATAGGTGACTGTAAATCCTTCCTGATACAAATTTTAAAACAAAAGGAAAATATGTTAATGTAGTTAAATTCATGGGTTGTGAATTTAAGACATATAAACCTATAAAGAATAACCCATGTGGGGCTTCCTTGGTGGCACAGTGGTTGAGAGTTCACCTGCCAATGCAGGGGACATGGGTTTGTGCCCTGGTCCGGGAAAATCCCACATGCTGCGGAGCAGCTGGCCCATGAGCCATGGCAGCTGAGCCTGTGCATCCGGAGCCTGTGCTCCACAACAGGAGAGTCCACAACAGTGACAGGCCCACGTACTGCAAAAACAAAAAACAAACAAAAAAACAATAACCCATGTGAAAGAAAGATAAGAACTATGTCTCATATTTCTGTTCTGTGAACATTGACATCACTGAGAATGGTTGTAGTTTTTGATGTCACCTACCTTCCTACAAATATGGCTTTCCCTGTGTTTATCAAATTTAGTAGATTAAATAATATCACAAATATCATAATATATTTTATGATTGCATTACATATTTATTTTCTCAAAGAGATAATCTAAGTGTATTTTTGTTTTTGTTTCTTTTTGCTAAATTTCTAACACCTCAAATATTTTACGAAAGAGTGAGCTAGACGGTTTCTGGCTAAGAGTACTTTTGCTGTATTTTTATGATGTAAACAATGAAATAAGGCATGTTTCATATTTTACTTTTTGCAAAATAATTTTAAGTTCAAAACAAAATTTCAGAACTCTAAGTCTTTTCACAAAGTGCAGGAAAATTTAATCTAGTCAATTTAAATTTATCAAATAACATTAGAAAACTCTCTTTGGAGGAGGAGATGAAGAACTGTAAAGAAAACTTTTGATTCGATAAAATACCATGGTAAGATTTTTATATAGGTCAATACCATCACATTATTATATACTTTCTGTGTTTTTTTCTTTTTTATAAGTAAAGAGAGAGAGAGAGAGAGAGAGAGAGAGAGAGACAAAGGGGAATTAGAAAGGTAAATAGGTCTTTTTCTCTGAGAAGTAAATAGAGAAAAGTGAATCTGAAATTAAAAGTGAAGGTCCCTGCAATTCTGTGTATCAAAACTACGTATCTATCCTATATTAATTTCCTAGGGCTGCCATAATGAAGTATCACAAACAGCTGGCTTAAAACAATAGATATTTATTCCAGTTCTCCAGGCTAGAAGTTCAAAACCACGTTTTCAGTTATTGATTCCTTCTCATGGCTCTGAGGGAGAATCTGTTCCAAGACTCTCTCCCAGTTTCGGGTGGTTGCTGGCCATCTTGGCACGTCTTCGCTGTAGATGCCTTATTCCACTCTGTGGCTCCATCTTCATATAGTGTTCTCCCTCTGTCTGTCTCTGTACCCAAATTTCCCTCTTCTTATTAGAACATAAATCATTGGGTTAGGACCTATCCTAATCCAGTATGATCTCATTTTAACTTGATTATACTATCTGCAAAGCCCCTGTTGCCAAATAAGGTCACATTTACAGGTTTCTGGTGGACATGGATTTTTGGAGGTCACTATTCACTCCAGAACCTCTCCCAAAGTCTTGTGATTTCAATAATGAGTTTAGTATGAATTATCTGTGAATAAATCAGTCCTGAAGGAAAGCCATAGTTAAAGCAGCAGTGAGTCACTGGACATTAATGACAGCTTTTAGACAGTTACTCAGGTTTATCCTTTTCTTCGTTTTCTCTTTAATTGCCTTAGAAACAGCAAAAAAGTCAATTCAATGGAAAATATGTTGCTTCTTAACACAGTTCACTACATATTTATAAAGCCCAACTTTTAAATCAGGTGCAAACCTGTTCAGTTTGGAAGAACTTATTTCAATATCAGATATGGCCTAGAAAAGGACTAAAAAAATTGTTTTCAGTGGCAAACTTACAAATCTCAGTTTCTGAAGTTATTACAAATGGTGTGCTAAAACTACATTTGGCATTTACCCCAAATTGTAGAGTGTTACCATATCTACTTCCAGGGACAATCTATAGTTTGAATAAACTTGAATAGGTGTTTACAACTATCTGAATAATGCTACAATTGTGCATTGATTACTTATTTTCACTGTACTTTTGAGAGTACTTAAAATGCATTTTTCACTGAGCTACTAGAAGATATAGTTATCACTCTAAGGATGAACCTCAGTATTGGTTGGTGGAGAGATATAAATTAAATATAAATTGCCAGTGAAAAAAGACCTTTGAAGAGTTGCCTTGGCCTTACCAAAACTGCCTTAGTAGTATTACATAATATTCCTGGTCCAGTCTCATTCTAAGAAGGAATATTGCTAAGACACATTAGCATAAAAGTATTTTGAAAGTGTAAAGCAATTAGAGAAATAATATGAGACATACATCAAAAAAGAAAGTAAAAAGTAAACCTGAATTGTGCTTTAGACACAAGCCCCTAATGGACTGAGTATTTAAAAACACTTAGAAAAGTAACAATTTTTAAGGTAACAAAATTTTTATATATATCTTTTAATAGTATGGCTTCTTTTCTGTATTTTATTATACATTCACAGACACACACCATGGCCTATCTCCTTTTCTTGAATTATGCTTGTTCATGAGTCTGAAGTCTTTTAGAAGGGACAGGTTTGATCATTCTGTATATCAACAGATAATTCCCTACATCATAACTATCACCAAGAAAAATTAAATGCAGTATCTTAGAGAGAACTGGAGTTTGCCAGTCCAAATGTCCAAAGAAATGAGTTATACTAAATCTCAACATGCTCAAAAGCAAACTTTAACTAAATTGAATAGGTTAAGATATGAATGTGGATGTGTTGATTAATATTAATAAAATAGTTATCTTACTTCACTACTTAAATTTTTGTTTGAGGTAAAATATTTAATGCTAGCATACAACCAAATTGAAAGTATGACCTATTAAAATTCCTAAATAAGAGAAATAAAGTTTTAAAAATGGTTGGTTAATTATCAAACTTTTACATAATGAATACTAAGGAAGAAGCTGTACTCCTGAGAATTACTTCTCTCATGTTCTATGTATAGTTTTAATATTTTTTTCAAACCTTCTTCTCACCACTGTTTCAAAAGATATTAGTTTCATGATGGGGTAACCAGTCCTGAATCCTGAACCCCTGGGTTGTTTCTTGATTTCCCCAGGATGGCTGCCCCAACTCCTGAACTTACCCATCCCAGGAGGTAACAGTGGGAAAAGCAGGTGATCTGAGTTCTATTCCTAGATATATCACTATTTGCTGTATGAACTTGAGAACTACCTTTGCCCTCTCTGGGCCTAAATCTCCCCAGTGACATTAAGAGGGCAATAAAGGGGCCATACAGTCTGCCTGTTCCAAGCCATGCTCACTCATGTTCTTCAGAATCCCAAGACACTAGCAGCATGTGGCTGTTGGAGGAGGTCACTGAGAGGATGTGACCTCCAGTTGACCCATGAGCTGGAACTGGGCAACTAGAAGATCCTCACCCCCCTCCCTGTCCTTGGAATATATGCTTTTCCCATAGTGGGAACTATTCCAAGGATGTAGCCTTGATAGAATAAGGTGTCGTTGAGACCAGCTGCGTGGTATATATGACTGAACCCAGTTGAGGCTTCTCTATAAACTAAGATTCTGATGGGCAAGTGCAGAGATCTACTTGTCTTGTGGCTGCCCAAGACAGGCCTTGTAAGTACTATAAGTTCTCTTACTTATTAAACCTGCCACCTACCAATCTTGAGTGTCCTGCCTCTTTTTTTGGTCTCTCCTTGCTCCCTGTCTATAGGGGGACCAGGTTGCCAACCAACAGTGGCATAGGTGAATGAACCAACATGTATCTGGTGGCCCAGGATCACATTAAAGTGTTGATTTATTTAAAAAATTACACTTGCAGGGCTTCCCTGGTGGCTCAATGGTTGAGAGTCTGCTTGCCAATGCAGGGGACACGGGTTCGTGCCCCGGTCCGGGAAGATCCCACATGCCGCGGAGCGGCTGGGCCCATGAGCCATGGCCGCTGAGCCTGCGCGTCTGGAGCCTGTGCTCCACAATGGGAGAAGCCACAACAGTGAGAGGCCCGCGTACCGCAAAAAAAAAAAAAAGAAAAATTACACTTTCAGTACAAATTATAAGCAACATTTATAACAGAATATGCTTAAAAATCCTTCTCTCATATTGACTAGCAATTTAGCTTCTAAATGTCTGAAAATCAACTATTTCTGAGCCCATGATTAATGTTTGTCCAGACAAATTAGATATACTGTTCCTTGCCACTGATTTTCACTATAAGCCTATCATAAAGGCTTATTTTTTTGATGTACTCTGAGGCTCTGGTTCTACAGGTATGATGTATTCATATTATTCTATAATGACTAAAAATTAAAATAGGACTCTTAGAATTGTTGTGTTACAATTCCACATATGGAATTTTGTAGTTAAAACAAATGATTCAGGTTCCCCACAATTGAAAATGCATATGATTCTGATATTTGATTCAGGTATTTCCAACTTCTATGAAGAGGGGACAATGCCTACTTTCTTATCATATATTGAGTTATTCTCAATACCCACTAGCTTGAAGCCTGGCTTCAGCTATTTATGGATGTCACAGCCTCCAGGAGGAAAAACAAATCTTTTAAGAGAGAGAGAGAAAAAGTTTTTTCCAGAAAGACCTCCAAAGATGATGGTAAGGGGGATCTTCTGATATTATATCCCTAAATATGTATGCTCCTTCTATTATGATACTCTTGGAGCTGTGGCACAGTTGTCGTTATATATATCTGGCACATAAATCGTAGTCATAAATTGTGCACATATGCTATATATGTATATGTGTATGCATATATGACATGTGTATATATGTGACATACATGTATATATGTCACACATATGTGATAACTAAGTCACAGCTCCATGAGTCATATATATACATAATATATACATACAGAACTTTTATTAAGATATAATTTACATAAAATAAATTGCACATATTTAAAGTGTACAAAGTAATAAGTTTTGTCATAGATATTATACCCATGAAACTCACAATCAAGGTGATGAATTCATCCCTAACTTCTAAATGTTTCCTTCTGGCCCTTGGTAATTCCTCCCTTATCCTCCTCTTCACTCCCTTCCCAGGCAACAACGGGTCTGCTTTCTATCACTATAATTCACTTCCATTTCCTAGAAATTAATAGAACGTTTTGTCTGGCTTTTTTACTCAGTGGAATTATTTTAAGATGCATCATCAACGTTTTAGTGTGTATGAATAGTTCATTCATTATATCGCTGAGTAGGATTCCCTTGTATGACTATACTACAATTTGTTATCCTTTGCTTATTCAAATGTTGACAGACATTTGGACTGTTTCCAGTTTTTGGCTATCAAAAGTAAAGCTTCCGTGAACATTCCTGTAAAAGTCTTTGAATGGCCATATGATGTTTTCATTTCTCTTCTAGGATAAATACTTGGAAGTGGAGTGGTTGAATCATAAGTTAGGTGTATTTTTTTACCTTTTAAAGAAACTGCCATATTGTTTTCAAAGTGGGTGTACCATTTTATATTCCTAACATCAGTGTATGAAAGTTCCTGTTGCTCCACATCCTCATAAACAATTAATATACCAGCCTTCCTAATAGATTTATAGTGATATTTCAATGTAGTTTAATTTTACATTTATTTAATTGATGTAAGTCTAGTCAGTTTACCTATATCTTCATTGAGTTTTGCTAATTCTTGTTTTTCAAGGAATTTTTGTTTCATCTAAGATGTCAAATTTATTGACATAAAGTTATTCATAAATTTCCTTTATCTCTTTAATCTTTGTGGATTCTGGAGTAATGACAAGTCTCCCATTTCTGGTATTGCTATTCGTGTCCTCTCTTTTTTTCCTAACAAGTCTGGTGAGCGTTTTATCCATTTTATTAAACTCCTCAAAGACCCAGAGTTTGGGATCATTTATTTCTCTATTGTTTTTCTGTTTACTATTTCATTGATTTTTGCTTTAGTCTTTATTATTTCTATTCTTCTGCTTATTTTAAGTTTTATTTGCTCTTCATTTTCTAGTTTCCTAAAGTGGTTGTTGAGGGCATTGATATGTGACCTTTCTTTTCTTCTTATATATCATTAAACTCCCCCTCCCCCAAGTATTGCTTTCATGGCATTTCACATATGTTGTTTTCATTTTCATTCAGTTCAACATACTTTCTAATTCAGCTTTTAATTTTTTATCTACTCATGGTTTATTTATAAGTGTATTATTTAGTTTTCAAATATTTGGGAATTTTCCAGAGATATTTGTGTTATCAACTTAAATTTAATGTAGGATAACATTCTTTGCATATTTTGAACCTCTTTAAATTTTTAAGACTAATTTATGGCTCAGAATATGGCCTATCTTGCTAAATGCTCCATATACACTTGAAAAAATGTATATTCTGTTATAGTTGAATGTCATATTCTTTTTTTTTTTTTTTTTTTTTTCAGTATGCGGGCCTCTCACTGCTGTGGCCTCTCCCGTTGCGGAGCACAGGCTCTGGACGCGCAGGCTCAGCGGCCATGGCTCACGGGCCCAGCCGCTCTGCGGCATGTGGGATCTTCCCAGACAGGGGCACGAACCCGTGACCCCTGCATCGGCAGGTGGACTCTCAACCACTGCGCCACCAGGGAAGTCCTGAATGTCATATTCTATAGACATCATTAGTTTATTGTGAATATTGTTCAAGTCTCCTATAATATTGATTTTCTACTTGTCATTTCAATTATTGAGAAATGGTTACTCACATCTCTGAACACAGTTATGGCTTTATCTATTTTTCCTTGAAATTTTATCAGTGTTTGCTGCATGTATTTTGAAGCATTATTATTAGGCACATAAGTATTTAGAAATATTATCTACTATTGATAAATTGGCTCCATGACATCCTTAACTCTGGTAATATTTGTTTCTCTAAATTTGCTCTGATATATAAAGCTAATTCAGCTTTTTAAAATTTGTTTTTGGTAAGGATCATATAGTTGGGTGTTATTTTTTTTTTCCAATCTGACCATCTCTGCCTGTTATTGGGATGCTTAGACCCCTGATTGTTTACATTTAATAATTATTGAAATTGTTACATTTATGTCTATCATATTGGTATTTCTCTTTCATTTCTCTGACCTGAAGTTTTGTTTCATTTTTCTGACAGTTTTATATTAATTATATATATAAATATTATTTATTTATATATATAAATATTATTTATTTATATATTATATATATATATATATAAATAATTTCATTTCATCTGCTTTGTTAAATTGTCAGCTATATATCTTTGCCCTGTTTTAGAGTTTGCTTTTAGGACTTATAGTATACATAATTAACTCATAGCCTCAAATCTCAAGTGATATAGCTATTCACATATGGTCTCTCCCAGGCTTTATGCTCTGGTTGTCATATATTTACTTATCGTGTGTTGCAATCCACATGATACAGTGTCATTATTTTTGTTTAAACAATTATAGTTTAAAAAGATTCTAATGATAAGGAAAAAAATCTTACATATTGACTCATTTAGGTACAATTTCTGTTTTTTTTTTTTTTTTTTTGTATTTTTGTGTATATAAGCATCTCCATCTTTTACCATTTTCCCATTGCCTGAAGAACTTCCTTAAATATTTCTTGTAGGGAAGGTCTGCTTTCAGATTTTGTGTATCTGGAAAGTATTTACTGAGCTTTTGTCTTAGAAAGACATTTTTATTGAAGAACTCTAGGTTGGCAATATTTTTTTCTTTCAGTACTTTAAAGATGTTACCCTAAAGACTTCTTGCTTGCATTACTTCTGGTAAGAATTCTGTTGTCAACTTTACCTTTTCTTCTCTCTATGTAGCATGTCTTTTTTTCTCTGTCTGCCTTTGTTCTTCTCTGTCATACTGGTTTTCAGCAATTTGATTATGATATGCCTTGCTTTAGTTTTCTTCCTACTTATTTTCCTTAGGAGTTTATTGAACTTCTTGGATATGAATTTTTAGTTTAAGCAAATTTGGAAAAATATTGTTCATTTCTCCCTTAAAATGTTTTTCTTATCCCAGCCCCCTCCCCAATTTTTTGGAGACTTCAATTACACTCATAGTAGGCTTCTTGAAGTTGTCCTACATATCGCTGATGCTCTCTGTTCATTTTCTTTGATTCTATTTTTTCCTCTCTAATTCTTTTTAGAAAGTTTCTATTGCTATATAATCAAATTCATTAATTTTTTTCCTTCTACAAAGTCTAATCAGCCATTAATCCCACCCAGTGTATTTTTCACCTCCAACATTATAGTTTTGAATGCTAGATTATATATATTCTAGATTATACACCTGTATATTCTATATTCTATACTTTAGATTTTATATTAATATTCTACGTTCTATCTTCCTTATCTCTATTTTTTGCGACAGATATATAGTCATTATAACTATTTTAATTTTCTTGTATGTTAATTCTAACACCTTTAATTTCTGGGTCAGTTTTGATTGGCTAGATTTCTTTTTTCTCATTATGGATCACATTTTCCTGCATACCTGGTAATTTTTAATTGGTTGCTAGACATTATAAATGTTCCCTTTTGAGTGCTAGATATTTTTGTATTTATATGAATATTCTTGAATTATGTGGGAACCCCTCCCCCCAATGGATTTTAAACTGTATCGTCCAATATGGTAGTCACAAGTCACAGATGTGTACTGAGTACTTGAAATTTGAGTAGTCTGAATTTGAAGTGGTGAGTAAAGTATACAATGTATTTCCAAAGTTTATTATAAAAAATGATGCAAAATATTTTGTTAATAATTTTTCACTGCATGTTGAAGTGATAATATTTTGGATAAATTAGGTTAATTAAAAACATGGATTAAAATTAATTTTACCTGTTTCTTTTTTACTTTTTAAAAATATGGCTACTAGAAAATTTAGAAATGCATATATGACTCATTTATGGCTCACATCCTATTTCTATTCGTGAGCACTTGTTTTTAGAACTTGAGTTGACGGATGTTTTCTGTAAAGTGTCAGACAGTAAATATATTAGGTCTGTGGGCCACATAGAGTCTCTGTCACACTTTTTTTCTTTTACTTTTTAAACAATATTTTAAATACAGTTGATCCTTGGACAACACAGGGGTTAATCTGAATAAAATTTATAGTTGACCCCCTGTATCCACGATTTCTCAACATCTGCAGATTCAACCAACCACAGATCATGTAGTACTGTAGTATTTACTGTTGAAAAATATCCATATAAGTGGACACACACAATTCAAATCTGCATTGTTCAAGGGCCACATGTACATAAAAACCATTTTAGCTGTGGGCCAGAAACAATAGGCCCCATGGTATAGATGGTTCATGGGTTATAGGTTTCTAGCCTATGGCTTAGAATATTATATCTCTTCTTTCAAAGTCAGGAAAATTGGAACATCTAATGAGACAAAAACTAATGAGGTTTCATGTTAATCAAAACTATATCATTCAGACATTTTTTTCTGATAAAACTTGAAAGGGGTATTTGCAGCCCATTTACTGAAAGTGATTTTAAATTATAATATGTAACAATTATTACCAGCTGTGCTTCTAAGCACTTCACACACACTAGTTCAATCACCATAATGTGGGGAAGTAATATGATTTTTCAGTTGAGAAAATTGAGGCAGAGAAAATCGTCACTTTCCTAATTCACATAATTAGTGAATGGTGGTCATGGAATTTGAAAACAGGTAGTTCCTCTCCAGAGTTCATGCTTCCATCTAATACCATATTCTTTCTGTGGTGGCTTTGTAATGTGGCAAAGTGGCTAAACCAAATTATATTTCTCAGCATTCCCTTTTGTATGTTTCCATTTAAGTGGGTTACAACGGAGATTCTTGGGAAATTTGGAGGACAAAAGAGAAGCAACAGTCATTTTGTAGCTCACACCCGTTACTGCTGATTTACAGATTCTCTTTGATGGCCTTAATCAGCAGCTGGGCTTGCAACTGCTCTACCGTTCCCTGCAACCTCCTTCAACTTCTCTGACAGATAATTGGCTTTGTGAGAAAGGTTCTTAGTTTCTGTAGAATGCCCATACTACCACTTTTAGGTGAAACAAGAGCTCACGTGTGTTTCTGAACTTCCTCAGGGAGTTCCACCTCGTATGTAGATTCCAGTCTATTCTTAAAACTTCCTTGCTTTACATCCACCTTTCTGACTGTCAGCTCTATGGACCAGAATCAATATTCCTCTAAATCAAAGAAAAAGTTATTTTTCCAAACTTATCTTGTTATAAGCCAGTAATATTGCATAGAATGACTGTGATACGATTTATTTAATTATTCTCTAATTGATGGGTTTTCAAG
The DNA here is from genome assembly GCF_963924675.1 of Phocoena phocoena. NCBI lineage: Eukaryota > Metazoa > Chordata > Mammalia > Artiodactyla > Phocoenidae > Phocoena > Phocoena phocoena. Next base: position 106,036,363 of record NC_089222.1, read on the forward strand.
ATGTTTCTTTTTTTTTTGGTCACTACAGAAATGTTTCTAGAAACAGCTTTGGAAATATATTCTTTTTCTTTAATTTTTATTTTTTTTAAAATTTTGGCCGTGTTGGGTCTTCATTGCCACGCGTGGGCTTTCTCTAGTTGTGGCGAGCGGGGGCTACTCCTCGTTGTGGTGCGCAGTCTTCTCATTGCGGTGGCTTCTCTTGTTGCGGAGCACGGCCTCTAGGCGCGCGGGCTTCAGTTGTTGTGGCATGCGGGCTCGGTAGTTGTAGCGAACGGGTTTAGTTGCTCTGCGGCATGTGGGATTTTCCTGGACCAGGGTTCAAACCCGTGTCCCCTGCATTGGCAGGAGGATTCTTAACTACTGCACCACCAGGGAAGTCCCTGTAAATATATTCTTAAGCATTAATTTATATTTCTGAGTTGTTGGTCTAAAGGATAATGTGTATTCTCTAAAAAGCTGTATCAATTCGGAATCCCACAAGTGAAGTATAAGAAAACAACTTTTGGCCCACTCATCTGTCAGCATTAAATGCAATTGCACTTTTATTTTTCTAAACTGATAACTGAAATATGATGCACATTTGTTTCTTTAATTTGCATTCTCTGAATAATACCTGGGTTAAGCATCTTGCCCTATGTTTATTTTTAGTTGTTTGGGTTCCTGTTTCTTGAGTAGCCCTTTCTCTTTATAGATAAATCATAATATCAGTTTAATTTTTTAAAATATGAGTTTTAAAGACAGTGTTCTTTAATACCTAAGTATTTTGTTAATATTTTTCTATTTTTTCCATCGATGAATGAATGGGAAAAAAACGTGGTCCATCTACATACAATGGAATACTGTTCTTTGGATAATAAAATATCCAGAAGTGCAATTGCCAGATCATGTGGTAATTCTATTTCTAATTTTTGAGGAACTTCCATACTATTTTCCATAATGGCTACACCATTAACATTCCCACTAATAGTATACAATGGTTCCAATTTCTCCATATTCTTACCAACACCTGTTATCTTTTTTTTTAATAATGGCCACTATTGAGAAACCTTTTTTTTTTTTTTAACATCTTTATTGGGGTATAATTGCTTTACAATGGTGTGTTAGTTTCTGCTTTATAACAAAGTGAATCAGTTATACATATACATATGTTCCCATATCTCTTCCCTCTTGCGTCTCCCTCCCTCCCACCCTCCCTATCCCACCCCTCCAGGTGGTTACAAAGCACCGAGCTGATATCCCTGTGCCATGCGGCTGCTTCCCACTAGCTATCTACCTTACGTTTGTTAGTGTATATATGTCCATGCCTCTCTCTCGCTTTGTCATAGCTCACCCTTCCCCCTCCCCATATCCTCAAGTCCGTTCTCCAGTAGGTCTGTGTCTTTATTCTTGTCTTACCCCTAGGTTCTTCATGACATTTTTTTTTTCTGAAATTCCATATATATGTGTTAGCATACGGTATTTGTCTTTCTCTTTCTGACTTACTTCACTCTGTATGACAGACTCTAGGTCTATCCACCTCATTACAAATAGCTCAATTTCGTTTCTTTTTATGGCTGAGTAATATTCCATTGTATATATGTGCCACATCTTCTTTATCCATTCATCCGATGATGAGCACTTAGGTTGGAGAAACCTTGTTTTAAGGCCATCTAGGTGAGAAACTTGGAAAGTCTCCATGTCTGTATTTTTAGGTCTTTTCTCTAAGGTTTGTCTGATTTCCCGGAGAAAAACTTTCTAATGCTCTGTGTGAAAACTAACAGTTTGGCCATCATCTTTCTGAGTGTCAAATTGTAGAAGGGATATGGGGTCCTCAGCATTTATCATTCAGAATGCATTTGTTCCCTAATCCCCCTATTTTCAGTATAGAGTCAGATCCTCAACTGTATCTAGCATATTCTGCCACAAAGACTCATATATCCTCTTTAATGAATATATTTCTAGAAAACAAGTAGTAGGGGTAAAGGAATTGGTGCGGGAGGGCTTTATCCACAACTATAAGATGGCAATCTAAATGCAACTCTGACAACTTTCACCCAATCCTCCTGACATTCCTGCTTCCTTGTCACCCTTATAGAGGTATCTGGTGCTATAGATTCATGAAACGTTTGAGCATTCTGTGGTGTTAACAGGATTACTTCTCAGCTTTGCTTGCTGAATTAAGGCCTAGTTTTCTTGATATTCTGTATCCATCACCTGTTCTTTGCTTTGTCTTCTGTCATATACTGTATACTTTGCTGTTCTCCCATGCTTATCAGGTTATGTCTTTAAAATCTCTTTACTATAGATTTATTGGATTTTCAGGAGGAAGTGACATTATATTGCCATTTAGTGCAAAAATTCAAAGTTCAGTTTAAATGCCAGAGTTTTATCTGAGGAAATCTAGAGAACATTTGTCCCCTCCAATTTACTCTGAAAAATGCCTGCTGCATGTTTCACAGAGTTGACTTTTATCTCCATTTATGTATATATAAAGAGTGCTGTCTTTTCATTTGATCTAAGCCCTGGGCCATCCCTGGTTGCTGCCTCTGCATTTTGCCCATGCTGTGGCCTTAGATAGCATTGTGTTCTACCACTTTGCAGGGAGAATATCTTCTGATTCAGCTTTGCAGAGCAGAAGAATCCCTCTTTGAGCTAACATATGGCTGATATCACTCTTCCTCTGTAAGTCTTTAAAATATTCTTCCTGGTCACAGTAGCTTAGGGTGCTCCTAATCAATCATTTCATACGCAATGCAACATGAGCTGTAAAACCTTAGGACAAATGAATCTAAATGCTCGGACTTCAGACATCAGTTTGAGGGAAATTGTGAGATGAAAGTCATATCAATATCTTTCAACTATGGAATACAACTGACAACTGAATCTCTCTTTTCATAAAAACACCTGTTTTGTATGTGTGTGTATGTGCATGTATTTAAATTTTTGCCTAAGTTGAAAACTTTTCTTTCTACTTATATGAACTTTTGGATAACAATACAAATTTGTTGTTTTTTAAAAAAATCTGCTTATGTTGGTCTCATGAGATACCTTGTCTGATACACACACACACACGCATGCACAGAGCTTGTATCATATCATACACATTTATGTAAAATCTGTCTATGCTATTGGAAAAGTATAAGGGAAATTATAGGTAATTATTAAGATCTATCTTTATCAATAATAAATTGGGAATGTTGTAGTTTCTGTTACTTAGATTTGTCTTCTGACTCAACTCCAGTTGAGTCCTATAAAGTGCAGAGGAATTGGAACTAAAGCTTTCCAAAAATTTTGATGCGTAAGCATGAGTTTTGAGATCCTCTTAGCAGAGTGGAAAACACAAGTCAGAGAGGAGTTCTCCCAAGACTGAGCACAACATCTCCCTGCACACAAAATCTTCTGTGTCTCTGGTGGTATCTGGTGAGCAGCAGCTATCCTTGCAGGATTGTGGCACAACTTGCAAGAGTAATGGAAGCACCTAGCAGGAAACAGCTGTATTGTGTATTATTTGTGAGACTTTTTGGTCACCTGTAGAATAACTGAGCTGGGGAAGGGAACGTGGCATGACCCATTTTCAAGTTGCTGAAATTCTAATAGTATTAGGCAGGGGTAAGAACTAGAGAAATTTGAATTATTATTAGAAATGTGCTGTCATTTTTATGAATAGGTTGAGGAAGTCCAGTTCTGCTAAAGGGGGATGTAGTTATTAGTTATGAGTATTTTTTCCTTGGTTGTTTAATAATTCTTTCAATAGGGAAACATTTACATGAAAAGTTATTGTTCTATAGGGCTTACAAACATTTTTTTCTTCTATTAGGAGGAGATCTGCTCTTTTACTTAAAATTCACCATTGCTTATGAATATTAGAAGATTCTTTCTAGAATTATAGCAAGAGGAATAAACTATTGGGGTATGTAATCAAATTGAAAGTCGTTTTCCCAGCAAAAAAAAAGTTTAAGCATGAAATGTTAAAAGATAGTGACATAAGAAAAATACCAACTGCTTAAGAGGAAACCTAAGGAAATATGTGCAAAAATTTTACAGAGAAAACATTGTTGGTAGAAATTAAAGTCCAACTCCTTATAGCAGAGAATAGAAAGATGTAAAATCAATGCTCTAAGCTTCTCTGTTGGCCAGAAAGAGAAGAGCCAAATAATCCCAAAGTAAGTAGAAGAAAAAAATTAGCAACTAATCCTTCAAGAATTTTCACTGAGCAGCTGCTTTGTGCTGCTATAGTATTTAAATGTTGAGCATATATTTGGATGCGCACAGTATTCATTTCCTTCCCTCTCCTTCCCAAGCAAATATAAAAGTCATGACACACTGGGGAAATCCTACTCCAAGTTTCTAAGTACTATATCAAAATCCAGGTACGTTAAGTTAGAGCAGAAACAGATAATAAAGACAAGAGAGAAGGTATTGAAGCATGACTTATCTTCTGCCCTGTATCTGTCCTTTTTAACCTGTGTCAACTGCCATGGCATTCTTGATATACTTTCTCCAGAATGTAACTCAAAAACATTATCACACTTCTTGTGTGTGTACTAACACAGCTGCTTATGCTAGATCCATATTTGCTTGTGATCTTCTTTTTGAAATGGCCAATCTTTTAACTTTTATAAAATATAGTGTAATTTAGAAATGAGCAATTTGTAATGATTTATCTACCTGGAGTTCCCTGTTATCAGAAATTATAAACTCTACATCTGACTACTAATTTGTCTGGGAAACTTTGTAGATATTGTCTAATGCTGTATGACAATGCAAATAAGAGGACTTTGCAACCTATGCATTAAAGTTTGATTTTTAATAACCAGACACATTATCTGCTGTCCAACTCAGTTTTTCAGCCTAATAAACATATCCCTTCCCAGCAGTCTCCAAGCTAATCAGCGGTGAGTGCCAGGACAGAGGTGATTAAGCAAGTGTTTTCTCTCTATAAAGGACTATGAATATTTTATTCATTTTTCATTAAAATATTAACAGTTCATTTCTATATGCTTTGCCTCTAAATTTCCAAAGAAGTATATACATTACTTTTGGGATAAGGAAAAAATTTCTAAAAAAGAAACAAAATGATTAGACTGACAAGTTCAAACTCAATTGCTTTGGATACTTAGGATTCCAGAAATTTTATTTATTTCAAGAATACTTTATCAACGATAAAGACAGTGTTATTCAAAAGGTTCTGGTTAATTGCTCAAGCTTGAAAGAGAAAGAACATTAGAGGAAGCAGGAAAAATGTTGTTCAATCATTATATCACTATAAAATTGCACTTAATTTTACTTGGTAAAGCAATACATATTCTTTTTTTTTTTTTTTTTTTTTTTTTTGTGGTATGCGGGCCTCTCACTGTTGTGGCCTCTCCCGTTGCAGAGCACAGGCTCCAGACGTGCAGGCTCAGCAGCCATGGCTCACGGGCCCAGCCGCTCCGCGGCATGTGGGATCTTCCCGGACCGGGGCACGAACCTGTGTCCCCTGCATCGGCAGGCGGACTCTCAACCACTGTGCCACCAGGGAAGCCCAAGAAATACATATTCTTGTTAGTTCATTTAAATGACTAACCATGCCATACTGTTATGTTATTAGCATCAACATCTGTGGCCATTGTAAGCCCACCAGACAAATGCAGCACTAGATCTTCCTTCTCTCTCCATCCTAGAATAGGCAAACAGAGCTACATGTTTTCATAATAGTTATGGCTTTAACGTGTGAAGAATGTCCTATAAAGGCAACAGAATATTAGCATTTAAGACCAAGTTTTAGATGCTTTTAGTTTTTTGAGAGATGAATTTGAAGGGGTAGATGCTCTTTGAAGAAAACTATTCTGGAAAGGGAATTGCATATTTTTATTATAGATAGGTGTACTGATTAAAAAAATTTAGGGAGGAACCCCATTTTGTGTGGGTGTAGGACACAGAGCATTCTAAGTACACTGCAAACCTCATGGTTGGTGACAGTGATGAACAAATATTCATTTTAAAAAGTGTGGAATGCTTATATAGAATATATTGTTTTTCAGCCTACTACATAGCTAAATGATCTATCACAGATACAACGTTGGTAGAATCATAAGGTTATAATCAATATCTATTAAACCTTCTAACAAAGGTATGCTAAAGCCAGGTTTATGTAGCAGACACCAGAGTACACAACAGTGCATCTTACATTTTTACCCCCTCTTCAGTTCAGGCCAGCATATTCTGAAGGCCTTATTGTTTTAAATTTTTTGACACATCCTGGATGACAATGGTACCATCTCTGGTGAACTCAAATCCTCTCTTGTGAGAGTCAATCCGATTATCTCCAATCAAAACATGAGGAAGTAATTCTTTCCTCAAAGACAGAGACAGGAAGCCTCAGATACTTTGGATTGCTTATTTTTTGTAAATCTGAGCTATTACAACCATAGATTTTTAGGAGCATATAATTTTGCCCATAAGCAAAGTTGACATAACAACCTAATTAAAAGTATCTAACTGTGAAACTAAATCAAACTATCTACTTGTCTCAACTATTTACACTAAATGAAGCTTTTTCTGTCAAGTTTTTGGCCAGTTATCTATGACCAGTCTGAGTCTATCTCCTTTAAGATCATTCATTAGAACTGTTACCTGTTTCTACCCCTATCTGACACTTCCAACCTCTAGTCTCATCCCCCTAGTTATCTGCCTCAGTTATGGCACCAATTTCATTTTCAATTTGCTGCTCTCTCTGGATTTCTCTGCTAAGAGAATCCATTAGGGAATGCAGTTTGACACTTGTTTATGGTTTGTCCCAATCAACCTGATGTGGCTGGCAGAGGCACTTCATCTGTGGTGGCAATGTAGATCATTTGGAAAGCTGTTAAGAATCTTAAACAGACATTTTTTTTTTTGGACAGCAAAGCCATACTTCATGGGCAGGGGAGCCTAATCAAACTTCCAATACTTGTTAGGTAAGGTCCTGGGAATGTATTTCTGATTTCCAGGTATTAGGTTGATATTTCTGTGCTCATTTAGTTCCATTTCTTCTTTTCTCATGGAACATTACAGGGTTTTTGTTCTGGTAATTTTCAAGTGAAAAAATTAGAGACACTGCACAAATTTTCCTTGAAAAGAACCAGATAATATATAGAGATAAATGATGTCTGTGACAATTTTATCTCCATGCAAGTACAGAAAAACGAGTTTAATTCAACTTCTCAGTTGTGAGTTCTTAGCTAATGGAGACAATGGCAATTTGCAGAGCAATGAATTATTTTGGAATAAAAAGAGCAGATTTGATGAAATTCCATTTTAAGGATTTATCTACAGTGGACTAAATGTAGAGTGAAAGCTTTGATAATCACTGACTTTCAAGATTGGGTCAATAACGATATGCTTTGAGCTCTACTTTATAGATGTGTGAATTCTGCCTTCAACAAAGTAAACAAATAGTCTTCTAGTTTTGTCCTGAGTACCTTCAGCAGAGGGAGAATTGTGAAATATATGCTTTGCACAGAATATTATTCCTGATCTATGTAAAACAATTTCTTTTAAGTATAATTTTATCATTAGGCACTATCCTCACAGCTAAAGCCATGGTTCTCAAACTTTACCTTGCAGCAGATCACCTGCAAGGCTTGTTAAACTATATGGACCAGCAGTCCTCAGGTGCGGCTGATAATCTGAATTTCCAACAAGTGCCCAAGTTATGTTGATCTTGCTTGCTCTGGACTACACTTTGAGAACTACTGCTCTAAAAATAACTTCCATATCTGTACTCTTCTAGCATCTCTTATCTGATTGAATCTGCCCCATAAGCAGGCAATTCTATGATATATCTCTTATATTCTAAATATCCACTTTTTTGCGTTACTTACACTCTCTACAACTCTCTAGTCCTGTGTTATCCCAACCTCCAGCTTTTGAGAATGCTTTATTTCTCAGTTATGTGGCAAATTCATAAAATAACATTTATTCATTTAACAAGTATTGTTTGTTTGGGTTCCTAGCATGTACCAAACATTGTTTTAGGCACTGAGGGTATGTGCTGGGAAAGATAGAAAAAGTATCTACATTCCTGGATTATATAAATTAGTGATGGTGGAGAGATAGGACACAAACAAGTGAATAAACAAGATACTTTTAAATACAGAGTATGATAAAACAGGATGATGGAAAGCAGGGATATGGGGTGACGGGTATGGAAATGTGGTATTTTAGAAGGTGATACTTTAATACTTGAATTATGAGAACACAATTTCTTGTTTGGAGTTAAAAAAAAACACACACACACAACTAAGTTCTGGTTGGTCTCCTCTATTGGAAAGATCTCTATTTTAAATTCTCTAAATTTCTCAATCTTTTAATCTTTACACTCTCCTCTTTATCCCTTCCAAATACCCACCTGTTGTACTTTGTTAAGAATAGGAGACCAGTTCAGATAAATAATCTTATTGCAAATCCTATGTACCTTTTTCACCTCTATCTGCTACATGGTAAAGATGACCTGTACCTTCATGCACTGATTTCTGCTTTCCTGCCATTATAGTGGGAGAATAAGCTACCTCCTTTCCACAGCTCAGACAGCCACTAGCACTGCTGACCTTCTTTCCTGCCTTTTTCAATACTACACCTCATAATGTTTCTCTCCTAGTCTTTTCCTTTTCATTCTCTCCTTCTGTTTAGAAACATACTTAATCTCCTGTATCTTCTTTATCTTTCTATCTATCTATCATTTCTATCCATCCTGCCCTTGAATTTGCTACATTTAGTTATCATTTTACCACATTTTTTGCCTTTTCCCTAAAACATCTGGAAAATGAGGGAATGGAAAGTGAAAATTTTGGGGTCAGAAAAACCAGTGTTTAGAATTCTACTTCTGGGACGTATTAGCTGTAGGAATTAAAGCAAGTTTCTAGATTAAACTTCCTAAAACACAGAAATGATTATATTTCTATTCTTTTAAAATATTAACTATCACTCCATTTATTAGAATAAATGTCCAGTGCACTTAGTTTCAACCTTCACTCTTCATAACCTATTTTCCCAATTTTATTTTCTTTTTTCCCATTCTCAAAAATGGGATGGATCAACCAACTATTGGCTGTATTATATCTTCTTATATTTCTCTATCTTAGTTTAGAATACTCAATAATTCTTTACCCCAAGAATATCTTTCCCATAACATTCTAGTAGAACAAATTCTACCAGTTTTTTTTGCAAGCACAACATCAACTTCTCCCCAAATTCCACTTCAGTCTTTCATCTGAAATAATGTATCCATCCATGGTTTGAATACTGGTAGTACTTATTTTGTAACTCCTTTTTGATTACCACTTTCTACCTTAAACATTTTTGTGTAGTCACTGTAGCTGCCCAACATGAGTGCAGATTTCTAGAGGAAAGAAATAGTATCTAATTCATTATAATCTTCCAAATACCCAGTACAATGCCTATCATCTTCAAAGTGTAGGCTCTGGACTAGCAGCATCAGCATCACCTGGGTACTTGTTAGACAGGTACTAAATCAGAAACTCTGGAGGTGGGGCCTAGCAATTTGCATTTAAACAAGCCCTCCAGGTGATTCTGATGCTAGCAAAATCTGGGACCCAGTCTTATATGCATTCAGCAAATATTTGTTGAATGGATGAATGGATAAACAAAAGATGAATAAATTTAGCTGATTTTTAAATAAAGCATATGGGGACTTCCTTGGTGGCTCAGTGGTTAAGAATCCGCCTGTCAATGCAGGAGACACGGGTTCAATCCCTGGTCCCAGAAGATCCCACATGCTGCGGAGCAACTAAGCCTGTGTGCCACAACTACTGAGCCTGCACTCTAGAGCCTGCGAGCCACAACTACTGAGCCCGCACACCACACCCACTGAAGCCCACGTGCCTAGAGCCCATGCTCCGCAACAAGAGAAGCCACTGCAGTGAGAAGACTTCGCACCACAACAAAGTGTAGCCCCTACTCACTGCAACTAGAGAAAGCCCACGCACAGCAATGAAGCTCCAACGCAGCCAAAAATAAATTAATTAATTAAAAAAAGTAAAATAAAGTATATGACTGTTATTTCTGCTGGAAAATGCATACTGTTGAGATTTGGACATTAAATTATGAAACATCTTTGAGTTTAGATTAGAACAAATCTGATGTGCTGTACTTCCTAGCAATGTTCTCTAACATGCTTCTTTCCTCAAGCACTTTCCCTTAGTTTATACATTACTTATACACCTGAAAGTATGACTGCTGAGAACTTTTGTAAATGTTTACATGTAAGTCACTGATTTTAATTCACTGGCAAGATAAATGATATCCATAAGGGTCTCTTGAATTTTTTTTCAATAAAATAGAGCATTGTGCAGTGCTTTGAGAATTGAAGGTGCATATGATTCATGTGAGGAACTTGTTAAAATGAAAGTTTGATCCAGTAGATCTAATATGGTATCCAAGATTTACAAGCTCCCTAGTCCTGCTGCTTGGTTCAGGGACCATCTTATGTGGAGAAGGATAATAGTGTAATGTGTTTTCCAATCTAACATGCCAACTAAAATCATTGTGTAGATGGGGAAGGGGCTTGAGGTTTTGGGCAGATGATTTACCTCCTGGAAGTTTCACTTTCTTCATCTGTGAACTATAAATAATGTGTAAACCTTTATTATGATGCCTGACACACAGTAAGTACTCAATAAAAGGCAACTATTATTATTCAAATAAAAATTAACAACAAAAAGTTAAAGGAGTATCAAAATGTTATGGCTCCATCTGGTAGTGGTGTCTACAGATTGGTATGCAATTGGTTAACCCTATTCCTGATGTGGTCACTCTGGAATGTGAGGGCAATAAAATTGATTTCTTCTGTCAACAGTTTTATAGCTTCTATAATTTCAGCTCGAGTATCCACCATTGACCCACAGCAGCTGAAATCACAGGTGCAACTTCCTGAAAATTGAGCCCTTCTTCTGGCATTCTCCTAATTATCAGTTATTCCTCACAGAAACAAAGAAAACTGCAGCCCATTGAAAGAAAACATTTTGATTTCTTTATTGTATATGTAAGGGCATCTTTTCATACTGGAATCTATCTTGTTGCACACAAACTGAGATTTAAACAAATCTGTTGTTAGATTTCTCACTCATATCAGGCATTAGCTGAAGAATTTGGTGTACTTATCTTCCATACTAGTTAGCATACTATTGAAAAATGATTATTTTAATTATGTAGCTTAAGACAGACTTTCTTTTCAGTTTATAAAATCAAAAGCAATGAATCCAATAGACTATTTTATTGTTCAGTGCAGGAGAGTTACCACTCATAAAGATGAATTTCTGAGTGACTGTCAAATTAGATCATATCCTAAGGAGTTCTGGGAACTTTTTTTGGGAATTATGGACACTTAAATATTACAGCTAATACTCAGTTTAAGCTACAATGATTCATCAGAAAAAATATGCTTCAGAATCAAGAAAAATAGATTTATCCCCAAAGACTACTTTGAAAGACATGGTATTAAATATTTAAGGAAAGATGCATTATCTAATGTCATTATATTCCTTTATGAAAATTGAGAAAGAACAGAAAAGCAAATATAGTTTTCTGGATTTGGGGTGGGAGAGGGGTTTAGAAACATTTTGAAAATGATTTTTCAACTTGATATTCATAGTCCAAGACCTACTGATTATTGTGGAATGCTTTCGCTGTGTGTTGAATTTTCCAGAGTTTTATTGTAAGATTTAAATTTTTTAAATTAAAATATATCAGTAATTAAACCCTGGTGTTAGGTTTAATTAAAACATGTTCTCATAAGCGTTTGGTTGAAGTTCAGCAACAATCCATAAACACTCAGTAACTACCACATCTAGATTAACAAGAGCTAATTTATCACACTGATGGCAGATTATTTATCACCTTCATATGTTAGGTCAGCAGATAATGGTTTTCTGATAGTAGGACAATTGGTGACATTTTAAAAAATAGGGCACTTTCCAACCTTTTGTATAACATATTGAAATGAAAAAAAGGAAAATCAAGTAAGATAAAGTTTTTTTTTAACTTTTAACAGTTCCACTTGACTTTAGGAACATGAGGATCAAAATGGGAATTCAAAGTTTTTCTTTCGTCATTGCCTCTCCTTTACTCCGTGTCACTCATGTTGAGAATATTTTTATTCTTTAGTTTTCCTATCTTTCCAACATGCTTTGAAATTAATTCTTTAAGCTTTTCAGGAAGGGACTACATTTTAAAAGGCAATTAAGTTTTAAATGCCAATTATGATTTCTCTAAGATAAACTTTTTTTTTTTTTTTTTTTGCGGTACGCGGGCCTCACTGTTGTGGCCTCTCCCGTTGCGGAGTACAGGCTCCGGATGCGCAGGCTCAGCGGCCATGGCTCATGGGCCCAGCCGCTCCGTGGCATGTGGGATCTTCCCAGACTGGGGCACGAACCCATGTCCCCTGCATCGGCAGATGGACTCTCAACCACTGTGCCACCAGGGAAGCCCTAAGATAAGTTTTATTTTCAGTTCATCAATTGATTTCTCCCTGTAAAAAAAGTTTTACCCCATATCATTTACTTACTTTCAAAATTCTCTCCCTCTCTTCCCCAATCTACCTCCCTATCCTCAACTGGACTTCTCTGACATATGCTTCCTTATTTAGCTGAAGTGTGACCAGTCTAATGGTAAGAGTATTTGCCCTTGTTGTGAAACAACTTTTAATGGTATCATATGGAGTCCACTGTCAATTTCTGGGGCACTGCTTGAAAAACTGGCACTTCTTTTAGCTCTCTGCCACCCATGAGTGAGCCCATCAGCATTTAATGGGGTAAATTTAGCTTAGCCCAGTTAGGAGCTGCACCTGAAGCTACAATCAGGAAATTCCAAGCCCACACTCTTGACAGGGAGTGTGAATATTGCTGTCAGAGACAGAGGTGGATTCAGAAGCTTATACAATTTTGAAGGCCTTCTTTAAGGAAAAAGAATATAATTAATTTTTCCAAAAATATTACAGAAAGCATTTGACTATGGAAACACACTCCCAGGGTTTCTTGTAAGGGAGCCAAGGATCTTTTTGCAGGATGTGGGTAGAACATATAAAAACTCCTGATTCTTAGAGAGAAAGTCCAAATATTTTCTGATGGTCATGGTTAGCTAGCCTGATTCCATAAACACATTTTATAGTTAGGCATTTACTTATTCACCCATTAGTTCAATGTTCTGTCAATGAGTAGGCAAATGCCTCTCCTAAGATTAGGCTGAATTATTATGGAAATTTTTCACAACCAGTTGCAATTGTGCCCTTTGAAAATGCTCAGCAAAAGCCAGTACAAAGGCACGTGACCAGTGGATTTTGCTTTTCCTCTTTTTCTTATTTCTTTAAACCATATTTACCAGTTAGTTCTCAAAGTACACTTTCAGTGGTATTAAAGCAAGATAGGAGGTTTAAAATGGGGGCAAAGGAATATCTACATCCCAACTCTTATGCCAGTCATTTTGGATTAGAGGACCACCCTATTCTGGTACAACATCGTAACTCATGACATCTGCAGTGACTGTATTTCCAAATAAGGTCACATTCTGAGGTACTGAGGGTTAGGACTTCAACATATGAATTAGGGAAGGGGGGCATAATTCAACCTATAAAAGTAAGGCTACATAAAATTCTTTTTGTAAGCTTTACTTATTCAATCTCTTTCATTTAAGCACAATGACTAATTTTGTGGATCTAATGAAAAGATGATATAGATGGTTTATTCATAGACTGGATGGTTTAAACAACAGAAGTTTATTGTCTCACAGTTCTGGAGGTTGGAGGTCTAGGATCAAGGTGCTGGCAGGATTGGTTTCCTCTGAGGCCTCTCTCCTTAGCTTATAGATATGCCCTCTAGCTGCTTTGGCCTCACATGGTTGTCCCTCTGTGGGCACAAACGCCTGGTATCTCCTTCACTTACAAGGACAACAGTCATATTGGATCACAGTCCACTCATATGACCTCATTTAACCTAATTACCGCTTCAAAGGCCCTTAACAACAAATAAGATTACATTCTGAGGTACGGAGGGTTAGGATTCTGGGGGGGACACAATTCAGACCATAACAGATGGTCTATTATGTTTTTTTCTTATTAAAACCTGCTCCCTGCCAGTGAAAATTTAATTTGGTTGTTATTGTTTCAGTTACTATTCCTCAATGTCAATTGTGTTAATTATACTAGGCATAAAAGTCTTATTGAGCACCTTTAGTATACAAAGTTTGCTCATTAATATAAGACATACAAAGGTGAGATATGTGATAATCCTTGACCTCAAGGAATTTTCTAATGAAGTTAGGAGAAAAAATGGAAAAGAAAACTGAATGAGACTGTTGAGTGAATAAGTTCTTATTCCAATGGGGTAGGAATGACATTGTGCTTACTGATAGTGGTTGAGATGGATGTTAGGGTTGGAAACATAGAAAACTTTATGGAAAAGGTAGCTTTTAGATGCACCTTGAAGGGTATGTGGGGTTTAAATAGGCAAAGATCATGTCTTAATGAAGCCAAATATAGAAATACCCATAACATGGCAAACAAAGCTAAAATTCTGTCTGTGATACCAACAGATCATGAAATAATTGCAAATATTTCAATAAAAATCTATGCAGTTGCTTATTTTTATATTAGCATGTGAAAGTTTGGGATCTACTGAATCAACATTTAATATGTCACTATAAATAACAGCAAACGTTTCTTGAAAAAATTACTGTTTCTGACACTGTTCTGAGCACTTTATATTTTAACATATTTAGTCTTTACAATAAACGTATCAAGTGGTAGTTATTATCCCCATTTTATGTATGCACACACATGTATAGACGCACAATTTCTTCTGGATCACAGTGAACACCTTCCTGCATATACAGTGGTGTGTGTAACTTAGCAGGTTGGATAAATAATTCTTAACTGATTTATGAAGAAAATAAATGGTTGTCTGTGGACTGGAATCCAAGATATTTACATGGCTATTTTGTTATAAATTTAAGTATGGCTCCATTAACTTTTCTTTTCTTTCTATATTTATTTATCTTTTATCAATTATACCATTTAGGAAGCATTATAACATGATGTTATTAGTTTACTAATTATGGTGGTAGTTAAAGTCTACTCAGGGGAAAATTCTAATCTATTGAATAAGTTTGTTCTATAATGTGTTCTAGTTGCAACAGAATATTCTCTGTTCCTTAACCTGAACACTTTCTTGCCTTCAAAATGTTTTCTTAGGTTTTCGCATGGATATGGAATACTCTTTCTCAAATCTGACCATTGCCTTTACCATCACCACAAACGTAATTATCCCATAGCTGCCATGAATGTGCCAGGCACTGTCTTAAAAACCAGTGGGCTAGGCAGTGAGCTAAGCATTCCACAGATATTATTTTATTTAATCCTCAGAATAAGTCTATGATGTAGATATTATCATCTCCACTTTACAAAACTAAAACTTTAAACATCAAGCATACCACTTCCATCAACCAAAAGCTCCACTGAGTGCCCACTTCCCCATGAAGCTTTCTAAATTCTTCCTTTTTTATGCTTTCATAATCTTTTGATCACACCATTTTTAAAACCAGATTCACATTTCACTTTTTATTCATGGTATACCTTGATATATGTAATTCCCCAATAACATCTGGGAATAATCAAGAAGAATATTGGATCAAAAAAATTTATGCCCTACTTTTTATTAAAATGTCTGTATTTTAACTATTTTGCCCAGATTATCTTGGTAACAAAGTAGTACCAGAGAAGGGTAGATAAAAGGAACTGGAGTGGAGAAGAGGTTGCTATATGGTTGTAGATAAATGATAAGGGCTCTTTAGGTTAGAATAAGACTAATGAAAGTTATATTAAAAACAAAGCAAAACAAAACAAAATCCTCTAAGAAGAATAAGCCTAATCTCTAAAGAGTAGAATGAATGTGACTTTCAAAGGCAAGTTGACCAACTAAAATGGGAATGCTAATCTGTGGAATGGGTTAATTAGCTTCTATTTTCCTAAAAAAATGAAATAAGGAGAAATAATAAATAGAATTTAAAAGAATATCAATCAAGAGAAATTGGGATATGCACGATCCAAAATGTTGATTTCAGAAAGGAAAACTAGCCAGTCTTCTGTTTCCAACAGTGTTCATAATAATAGCAAGAATATTTTCAATTATGCCTCAGTTATTATGAGAGGTAAAGATACAAATAATGAATAATGAAAGATCCTTGCTTTCAAGAAAATCATACTCTAGAGGTGGATATATGAGGGCACATCAGTATGACACTTTCTATGTTTTTATAGAAAAATGACATTCATTAGTTATTTTTCTAAAAAATATAGAAAAAATTATAACACAGGTTACCCTGTAATTAGTGTTATTTTAATTGCTTGTTTTTGACATCTTCTGAATGCATTCTTGCTATTCTTCAGAGTATTGATTTTCACTGTTTAGCATTATATTCTTAAATATTTTATAATCTTTTAACTGTAACCCTTAATTTACATGTTTAAACATAATAGTTTAAATTTTACTTTATGCTTTTTAATGATCACTTTAAAAATTTTTCATCTTTGTCCAGAAACAGTTAATAGTTTAGTGCTCTAACTTTTGCTCAGCAACGTAATTCTCAATTCCATGCTCATCTATTTGCTGAAATTCTAGTTGTGGCAAAATTTCATTAGAAGATTTCTGTATTTGTCATCAGGAAGACTTCTGCTAGCATTTTACCTGTCTTTTCTTTCTTTTTCTCTTTATGGTATTGAATATGTTTAGCCTCTTTCCTCCTCATTCTTTGCAGCATAGCATTAGGCTTATTTTCTGTTTTTTTTTTGTAATATTCAAATATGTTTGTGGGATCCCAGGATTCAATATTTAATAAATAAATGTTTTGTAAGTACACTTTAACTTTTGGAAATGTTAGAGTTTGTTTCATTATAGTCATGTACCAGCATATTTTAAAATATGTGATATTCATGCTCTGAGATGCAGACTAAATACGAATTTGAGAAGGTTAAATGATCATTTAGAATTAAATGAAGTATAAATGTTGTAAGCATGTTCTGGATAGAATTATTTTTATGTTCTATACTTAATATTCAATGTTTACTCACTGTGCTTATTTTCTAGGCCATTGATTAATTTAGCTTTTGTCACATGTCACCTTCTATTATTATTTGGTAGTATAAGTGTGTACCATTTCCCCCAGTAGGTGTCAATCATCTTGAGAATAAGGCGTGTTTATGTGTCTTTTTATTCTCCACAGGGCA
This sequence comes from Phocoena phocoena, assembly GCF_963924675.1. Classification (NCBI taxonomy): domain Eukaryota; kingdom Metazoa; phylum Chordata; class Mammalia; order Artiodactyla; family Phocoenidae; genus Phocoena; species Phocoena phocoena. The sequence continues at coordinate 106,053,596 of NC_089222.1, forward strand.
TAGTAGTCAGCCTTGCAAATAGTAGGTGCTAAAAGTTATCAATTATCTGATTACATTTTTGTGAAGACCATGTTCATTGTACTGATAGACATTGCTAAACAATTAGTTGTTCCCTAGCTATACACAGACAAGTAAGGCCTTCTATGTTCTTTTCTCAGATGACTGGCTTCCCTAGGTTTTTGCTTTGATGGGAGTGAATTAGAAGGCACCAAAAAGCAGTCAGTCTGACTCTGAGGTCAACCTGTAGCCACCCTGATAAGGCAGAGAGCAAAATATAACCTCTCCAGTCTCTTTCCCTCAGAGCCTGCCAACTACTCACTTCACAGTAGTGACATGATGGGAAAATTAAAAGTATTTTTTACTTGTGGACATTGAACGACAAACACCATGACCTATGTGTATGAAGAAGATGCCACCTCTGCATCAATAGTTTCGCAACTGATAACTTGTGTGCTATATCCCAAATTCATCTGGTTTTCCTGTAATAAAGAGGAGTAGGCCTTTCTAAATATATCCTGTAAAAACTCAGTAAGATTCTAGCATCCAAAACGATACCTGATTCTCCCTATACACCGCCAAGTCCTCAATGCATGACATATCTCCATCAATAAGGCAGTCTTTTGTGGACTATACAATGCCTTTAGGTAGAAGTCCTCCTTTTAATTGTGATTATTCATGGAAAGGATAGCATGGTAAACTCCTAACGTCAAACATACTGAAATGGAGGGAAAGAAAACAAAAACACATAGAGCAAATTCAAACTCCTTTTACAGAATTTTGCTTAAGGGCCAGAGCCATTCAAAATAAAATAAATTTTCTATTCACAAACAACTGAGAGTTCTTTTTCACTTCAGGCTTTTATCCATGCTGTTTGAATTGCTTGGATGCTTTTCCAGCCTTTCCAACCTCATTTATGAAGTTAATATCTACATATCCACCAGCTCTCAGCTAGAATAGTATTTGAATTGAATAGGCATTGAATTCTATTTATTCTTGTGAAACCAGGTCAATCCACTTCTATATTCACATTGCCAATCACAGTTCCAGGTTTTGGACTAACCGTCTTGAACTTATAGTCTCTCACTGCTCCCAAGAGAGATCAGGGGCATTACTTTATACATTTAGTCTCTTCAAATGATTACTTTCTTTCCTATTCTAATTTCTTGAGAGTCCAGCTTTGAAAGAATTCAATTGTTACTTCTCACAAGTTTCTAGCTTTTTTCTGTATGATGACAGCATAGGGTGTATAGGGGCTCTCTCAGAGGATGTTATAATGAATATTATAATGATGCCCAAGCAAAGTCTGATTCACTAGAGTAAAAACTTGCTAACTCCCACATCATAGGTAAACATCAAAGTAAAGTGGATTTACTAGTGTTGAGCAGGTACATAAAGACATCTCTTTGTTTATGGCACAGTTTCCAAGAAGATGCAGATGACTTGAATGTGTATCCCTGTCTTTGCTGCAGCTTTGCTGTTTGAAGAAAGAAGTGTATGGACTTTCAAGTAGCTGCAGGATACAACCCTTTGCAGTATTTCCTCTGAGATGCTTTCACCTTCCTTACCATAGCACAGAGGAAGGTATGCAGTCAGATTTTCTGTGCATTTACCGATAAGAATATGGATTCTTGAATGTATATCATTTTAGACATTTCAACCTACTTCAGGCTTTAGATCCAAAGACATATCATGAGAACACAGAGATGACAAAAAAGGAATGAATATCAACCACAATCAGCATATACAGTCTGTTGTGACCCTGTAATTATTTAAAGGAGGATTTATAATGACCTGAATAAATTATCTCATATATATGTTACTTAAACCACCATCTTCTCTTTGGTTTGTTTTTTTTATGAAGCCTCTTATGACTAGATTTATGCAGAATATGAAACAAAAGTTATAGCAAAACCTATAGTGTCAGTACAAGAAGAAAATATAATATTAAATCCCCAAAGAGGAAAATACCGCTCATTCAAGAAATCCATAATATAAATTTGAGGGCAGGTTGCTGGCACTCTACTGTCACTGTTGTCAGCTCACTAAAGCCCATGCAACCACTGCTATTAAAAATAATTATCTGTTCATGAAGGTGCAACATCCAAACAGATTATAGACAGTTCCATGCGATGTATGGACAGATTTTAGAATTACTTATTATCTTGACCCTTTTTAGCCCCCAGTAGTGCTGAGCTACTTGCACTGTGTTAGATATTATGTCTGGATATTTAAGACAGGAGTGTTCTAAACCCTTCAATATCAGACGTCTTTCACACCGTTTTTGGTAATTATCTAAAGATATTAACAATCTTCTGAAAATGCTACATACAGCTAAACCCAAACATAAAGCAACATTTTTGGGGTAGCAAAGATAGATTATTTGATTAATGTTCTGTTTTCCATGAGTATAGCAATATCTAAATATAACACAAATGGCCTGTTGTATTTTCAAATGTGTGTGTGTGTGTGTGTGTGTGTGTAGTTTTCCTGAGTTTACTTGTAGTTTTATAATGTCTGTACCTCTTCGACCATGACAGATAGGATGTCAATAAAAATTTAATTACATCATGTAAGGTGGTGCCAGTTGGCTCAAACCATCAAATGTTCAGTTTGCTTCATAATACTAGAAAAACAAAAGACACAGGGTAGTAGTAGCTCAAAAATCACATCATATACATGTTTTGTCATTTTCTTGGGGACTATAGACTGGCAAATGACTAACTACTTCCTAATATCATGTTCAATCTAGAACTTTAATTTTACTGCAGAAATCCACACTTGAGGCTCAATACCTCAGTTCTCCAATCTCCATCACATTTCACTGACAGTCAAAAAACAAATCAATCTATCAATAAATCAACACAAATTATAACTTTTGGTGTCAAGGAGCAGATAAGACAGGCCTAGGGATATGGTGGGCACAGTCTAAGGAAACAATAGACATGTGCTCAATTTCTTTCAATAGAAAGTCCAAACTATTTTTACCTACTGCTAGGAATTGAGAGGTTCCCTTTTTTACATGGGTCTTATCACTAGGAGGCAAGATCCTCTGTTAATGAAAACTGGTTTCTCTGCCATTTCAGACAACTATAGCCAATTTCATAAGAAGTGTATTTTATACCTGGGACAATCAGTCTCTAAGTGCAGAGAAAGGTTAGATCTTAGATTAATTTCAAGTACATAATTCAGATTTTTTCTAGTTAGGATAAAAAACAGAAGTGAATTTTTCATTAAGCTATTTGAAGTTTAGTTTTAAAACTCTCTCTTTGCTAATACTGCCTTATTTACTGTTTGGTGCTAAATAACCTTTTAAAAGGAATTGAAAGTGATAGTAATATTTCTCTTCTAGTAAAAGTATAGTCTAGCATCTACCACATGTGAATTGTGCCCAAGAAAGAAAGAGTACAACGGAGATATCAGACTTGATTTATTTCTTCATGGAGCTTATCGTTATCAAATAATCTCATGTACACACATAGACATACTACACTGTGCTAAATTCTGTGAAGGAAAAGTAGATGGTGCTATCAGAACATATAATAAAGGGAGCCTGTCTAATCTGGGCCGGGATGTCTAGAGTAACTGATATTTTAGCTCTATGAAGAGTGATATTTAAATTGGACTGTAGAGAATGCGGCAAAAGGAGGGAAGAATTTTCATGTGGCAGGTACAGTATGTGCACAGATCTTGAGCAGAAGTGAAGAACAAAGAAGGGTACGGATCATCGAGATGGCCTGGGAAGCCAGCGGGAGGCCAGATCCTGGAGGACCTATGAGGCCATGTTAAGTATATATTTGAGATTTTGTCTTTAGAGCAATGGATGCCAATGAACAGGAGAGTTAAATGACAGATATGCACCCTTACAAAGAAAATATTTTACTTGGAAAAAAGAATTGACAAAAATCTATGCCTGTTCTTCTTTATTTTCTCTTTTTTTAATTGTTTTCTTAAAAAAATTATGTATAGTTGATTTACAATGATTCAGGTACACAGCAAAGTGATTCAGTTTATATATATATATGTATATATATATACATACTCTTTTTCAGATTCTTTTCCATTATAGGGTATTACAAGATATTGACTATAGTTCCCTGTGCCAGTAGGTCCTTGTTGTTTATCTATTTTATATATAGTAGTGTGTATCTGTTAATCCCGAATACCTAATTTATCCCTCCTCCCCCTTCCCACTTGGTAACCATAAGTTTGTTTCCTATGTCTGTGTGACTCTTTCTAATTCAGTCTTCTACATGCTTGATTTTATGCAAAAGCTGTTAAAAACCTGATCACTGATGCCTACAGTCTCAGAGAGGCCAGGGTCCTATTGGGCTGTGGAGAGTGGTAAAACCTAACTCTGAAAGCCTGTGGGCCGTTTGTTCTAAAACCAAACAAGTCGGAAAGACTGTGGTTATTTTTACCCCTAATATGGCACTATTCTGATACTAAAATCAAAGGCTGGTTGTGAATACCTTAAAACTCCGTAAACAGAGTTAAAAGGCAAACAACAGACCAGGAGAACACATTTGCAATGTTCAGTTGTAAAGTCGACTATTTTTCCCAGCTTAAGGGAGGTTTATTCTTATATGATTACTCTTCATATTTTCTCCTCCCAGCAATCTGATTTCAAGCCTGTGCAATCCAGAAGTCTTGAACTATATTTCTAGTACTGCAGGACGTTTTCAGAAACAAAGATGCAGTCATTGAGGGTGATCTTACTTTAATGATCTACACACACATACAAGCATTCACTGATGATAGAAAGGTCCCAGTAGGAATCTAATGCTCTCAGTGGGTTGTGTAGATAAGAAAAAGCGAATAATTGTATGACATTCTCTAAAGTTCAGTTTATCAACCTGGTGGTGGCAGAAGCAGTGGAGTGGCTTACAGTGTTACAATACTCAGGGTTATAAGAAATAAAAGATGGAGAGGGTTTGTTTGGCTCCTGGGGCTAATGGACGATCATCAATGGATAGCAAATGAGCAATTTTGGCCAAATTGGCAAACAGGAAACAAGGGAGTCTCAAGAAAGATGTCTAGACTTGGAAATTGAAGGAATCTGGCCTAGAGTCAGGAGATGATGGGTGACATGAGAAGGAAACCTGGCTACTTTGATGGACCAGGGTAAGAAGACCAATAGATCCTCTTTTATCTATATACCTGCCCTGGCTTGGGTACCTGAGAGCATTATGATTTTTCTGGTGGTTGTGTTTATCTTTCTCTCCTCAAATATGGTTCTCCCTCAAAGATCCTCTACATCTACTTCTTCCCTTCCATTTCTCTCTCTTTCCCTGTCTCTTTAATCTCTCATACGTTGTTTTTAATTTAATCTCCCACTTCTCTTCCCCATTATTCCTTTCCTTATTTTTTTTGCTGTATGCGGGCCTCTCACTGTTGTGGCCTCTCCCGTTGTGCACAGGCTCCGGACGTGCAGGCTCAGTGGCCATGGCTCACGGGCCCAGCTGCTCCGTGGCATGTGGGATCTTCCCAGACCGGGGCATGAACCCGTGTCCCCTGCATCGGCAGGTGGACTCTCAACCACTGAGCCACCAGGGAAGCCCTATTCCTTTCCTTTTCTTTCTTTTTCTTAACTGACCATGATATGGAACAGACATGAATGATTTAAAATATTTGCTAAAAGAAAAAACAGAGACAAAAGAATAAGGACGGCACCTGCACCAGTGGGAGGGAGCTGTGAAGGAGGAAAAGTTTCCACACACTAGGAAGCCCCTCCGCGGGCGGAGACTGCGGGAGGCAGAGGGGGGAGTTTCGGGACTGCGGAGTAGTGCACAGCGACGGGTGCGGAGGGCAAAGCGGGGAGATTCCTGCACAGACGATCGGTGCCGACCAGCACTCACCAACCCGAGAGGCTTGCTGCTCACCCACCGGGGCGGGCGGGGCTGCGAGCTGAGGCTCGGGTTTTGGTTTTGGACGGAGCTCAGGGAGAGGACTGGGGTTGGCGGCTTGAACATAGCCTGAAGGGGTTAGTGCACCACGACTAGCCGGGAGGGAGTTCGGGGAAAAGCCTGCACCGGCCGAAGAGGCAAGAGACTTTTTCTTCCCTCTTTGTTTCCTGGTGCGCGAGGAGAGGGGTTTAAGAGCGCTGCTTAAAGGAACTCCAGAGACGGGCGCGAGCCGCGGCTAAAAGCGCGAGCCCCCGAGACGGGCGCGAGCCGCGGCTGAAAGTGCAAACCCCAGAGACGGGCGTGAGTCGCGGCTAAAAGCGCGAGCCCCCGAGACGGGCGCGAGCCGCGGCTGAAAGCGCAAACCCCAGAGACGGGCGCGAGCCGCGGCTAAAACCGCGGACCCCAGAGACGGGCGGGAGACGCTAAGGCTGCTGCTGCCGCCACCAAGGGGCCTGTGTGCGAGCACAGGTCACTCTCCACACCCCTCTTCCGCGGAGCCTGTGCAGCCCGCCACTGCCAGGTTCCCGGGATCCAGGGACAACTTCCCCGGGACAGCGCACGGCGGGCCTCAGGCTGGTGCAACGTCACGCCGGCCTCTGCCGCAACGTCACGCTGCCTCTGCCGCCGCAGGCCCGCCCCGCACGCAGTGCCCCTCCTTCCGCCATCCCCCAACCCCCGGCCTGAGTGAGCCGGAGGCCCCGAATCAGCGGCTCCTTTAACCCCGTCCTGTCTGAGCGAAAAAACAGACGCCCTCCAGCGACCTACACGCAGAGGCAGGGCCAAATCCAAAGCTGAGCTCCTGTGAGCTGTGAGAACAAAGAAGAGAAAGGGAAATCTCTCCCAGCAGCCACAGAAGCAGCGGATTAAAGCTCCACAATCAACTTGATATACCCTGCATCTGTGGAATACCTGAATAGACAAGGAATGATCCCAAATTGAAGAGGTGGAATTTAGGAGCGAGATCTATGATTTTTTTCCCTTTTCCTCTTTTTGTGAATGTGTACGTGTATGCTTCTGTGTGACATCTAGTCTGTATACTCTAGCTTCCACCATTTGTCCTAGGGCTCTATCCGTCCATGACTTTTTTTTAAAAATTCCTTTTCTTAATAATTAAGTTTAATTGTAATAACTTTATTATACTTTACCTTCGTTCTTTCTTTCTTTCCTTCCTTCCCTCCCTCCTTTAGACAACGAATCACCCCAAATTGAGGAGGTGGTCTCAGGGAGCAGGATTTATGATTTTTCCCCCTTTACCTCTTTTTGTGAAGGTGTATGTGTATGCTTCTGTGTAAGATTTTCTCTGTATAGCTTTGCTTCCAACATTTGTCCTCAGGTTCTATCCATCCCTTTTTTTTTTTCTAAATATTTTTTAATTCAATAACTATATTATACTTTATTTTATTTTTACTGTATCATCTTTCTTTCTGTCTTTTTTTTCCTTCTTTCCCTCCTTCCTTCCTTCCTCCCTCCCTCCCTCCCTCCTTTCTTTCCTTCTTTGCTTCTTTCTTCCTTCCTTCCTTTCCTCCTTTCCCTCTTTCTTTACTCATACTTCTACTAATTCTCCCTACTTTTTCTCCCTTTTATTCTGAGCTGTGTGGATGAAAGGCTCTTGGTGCTCCAGCCAGGAGTCAGGGCTCTGCCTCTGAGGTAGGAGAGCCAACTTCAGGACACTGGTCAACAAGAGACCTCCCAGCTTCACATAATATTAAACGGTGGAAATATCCCAGAGACCTCCATCTTAACACCAGCACCCAGCTTCACTCAACGACCAGCAAGCCACAGTGCTGGACAACCTATGCCAAACAACTAGCAAAACAGGAACACAACCCCACCCATTAGCAGAGAGGCTGCCTAAAATCATAATAAGGCCACAGACACCCCAAAACACACCACCAGACGTGAACCTGCCCACTAGAGAGACAAGATCCAGCCTCATCCAGCACAACACAGGCACTAGTCCCCTCCACCAGGAAGCCTACACAACCCACTGAAACAACCTTAGCCACTGGAGACAGACATCAAAAACAACGGGAACTACGAACCTGCAGCCTGCAAAAAGGAGACCCCAAACACAGTAAGATAAGCAAAATGAGAAGACAGAAAAACACACAGCAGATGAAGGAGCAAGATAAAAACCCACCAGACCTAACAAATGAAGAGGAAATAGGCAATCTACCTGAAAAAGAATTCAGAATAATGATAGTAAGGATGATCCAAAATCTTGGAAGTAGAATGGACAAAATGCAAGAAACAGTTAACAAGGACCTACAAGAACTAAAGATGAAACAAGCAACGATGAACAATGCAATAAATGAAATTAAAATCACTCTAGATAGGATCAATAGCAGAATAACTGAGGCAGAAGAACGGATAAGTGACCTGGAAGATAAAGTAGTGGAAATAACTACTGCAGAGCAGAATAAAGAAAAAAGAATGAAAAGAACTGAGGACAGTCTCAGAGACCTCTGGGACAACATGAAACGCACCAACATTCGAATTATAGGGGTTCCAGAAGAAGAAGAAAGAAAGAAAGGGACTGAGAAAATATTTGAAGAGATTATAGTTGAAAACTTCCCTAATATGGGAAAGGAAATAGTTAATCAAGTCCAGGAAGCACAGAGGGTCCCATACAGGATAAATACAAGGAGAAACACGCCAAGACACATATTAATCAAACTGTCAAAAATTAAATACAAAGAAAGCATATTAAAAGCAGCAAGGGAAAAACAACAAATAACACACAAGGGAATCCCCATAAGGTTAACAGCTGATCTCTCAGCAGAAACCCTACAAGCCAGAAGGGAGTGGCAGGACATACTGAAAGTGATGAAGGAGAATAGCCTGAAACCAAGACTACTCTACCCAGCAAGGATCTCATTCACATTTGATGGAGAAAATAAAACCTTTACAGACAAGCAAAAGCTGAGAGAGTTCAGCACCACCAAACCAGCTTTACAACAAATGCTAAAGGAACTTCTCTAGACACGAAACACAAGAGAAGGAAAGGACCTATAGTAGCGAACCCAAAACAATATATAAAATGGAAATAGGAACATACATATCGATAATTACCTTAAATGTAAATGGACTAAATGCTCCCACCAAAAGACACAGATTGGCTGAATGGATACAAAAACAAGACCCTTATATATGCTGTCTACAAGAGACCCACTTCAGAACTAGAGACACATACAGACTGAAAGTAAGGGGATGGAAAAAGATATTCCATGCAAATGGAAACCAAAAGAAAGCTGGAGTAGCAATTCTCATATCAGACAAAATAGACTTTAAAATAAGGACTATTAAAAGGGACAAAGAAGGACACTACATAATGATCAAGGGATCGATCCAAGAAGAAGATATAACAATTGTAAATATTTATGCACCCAACATAGGAGCACCTCAATACATAAGGCAAATACTAACAACCATAAAAGGGGAGATCAACAGTAACACATTCATAGTAGGGGACTTTAACACCCCACTTTCACCCATGGACAGATCATCCAAAATGAAAATAAATAAGGAAACACAAGCTTTAAATGATACATTAAACAAGATGGACTTAATTGATATTTATAGGACACTCCATCCAAAAACAACAGAATACACATTTTTCTCAAGTGCTCATGGAACATTCTCCAGGATAGATCATATCTTGGGTCACAAATCAAGCCTTGGTAAATTTAAGAAAACTGAAATTGTATCAAGTATCTTTTCCGACCACAACGCCATGAGACTAGATATCAATTACAGGAAAAGATCTGTAAAAAATACAAACACATGGAGGCTAAACAATACACTACTTAATAATGAAGTGATCACTGAAGAAATCAAAGAGGAAATAAAAAAATACCTAGAAACAAATGACAATGGAGACACAACGACCCAAAACCTATGGGATGCAGCAAAAGCAGTCCTAAGGGGGAAGTTTATAGCAATACAAGCCCACCTTAAGAAGCAGGAAACATCTCGAATAAACAACCTAACCTTGCACCTCAAGCAATTAGAGAAAGAAGAACAAAAAAACCCCAAAGCTAGCAGAAGGAAAGAAATCATAAAAATCAGATCAGAAATAAATGAAAAAGAAATGAAGGAAACAATAGCAAAGATCAATAAAACTAAAAGCTGGTTCTTTGAGAAGATAAACAAAATAGATAAACCACTAGCCAGACTCATCAAGAAAAAAAGGGAGAAGACTCAAATCAATAGAATTAGAAATGAAAAAGGAGAAGTAACAACTGACACTGCAGAAATAAAAAAAATCATGAGAGATTACTACAAGCAACTCTATGCCAATAAAATGGACAATCTGGAAGAAATGGACAAATTCTTAGAAATGCACAACCTGCCAAGACTGAATCAGGAAGAAATAGAAAATATGAACAGACCAATCACAAGCACTGAAATTGAAACTGTGATTAAAAACCTTCCAACAAACAAAAGCCCAGGACCAGATGGCTTCACAGGTGAATTCTATCAAACGTTTAGAGAAGAGCTAACACCTATCCTTCTCAAACTCTTCCAAAATATAGCAGAGGGAGGAACACTCCCAAATTCCTTCTACGAAGCCACCATCACCTTGATACCAAAACCAGACAAGGATGTCACAAAGAAAGAAAACTACAGGCCAATATCACTGATGAACATAGATGCAAAAATCCTCAACAAAATACTAGCAAACAGAATCCAACAGCACATTAAAAGGATCATACACCATGATCAAGTGGGGTTTATTCCAGGAATGCAAGGATTCTTCAATATACGCAAATCTATCAATGTGATAAACCATATTAACAAATTGAAGGAGAAAAACCATATGATCATCTCAATAGATGCAGAGAAAGCTTTCGACAAAATTCAACACCCATTTATGATAAAAACCCTCCAGAAAGTAGGCATAGAGGGAACTTTCCTAAACATAATAAAAGCCATATATGACAAGCCCACAGCAAACATCATCCTCAATGGTGAAAAACTGAAAGCATTTCCACTAAGATCAGGAACAAGACAAGGTTGCCCACTCTCACCACTCTTATTCAACATAGTTTTGGAAGTTTTAGCCACAGCAATCAGAGAAGAAAAGGAAATAAAAGGAATCCAAATCGGAAAAGAAGAAGTAAAGCTGTCACTGTTTGCAGATGACATGATACTATACATAGAGAATCCTAAAGATGCTACCAGAAAACTACTAGAGCTAATCAATGAATTTGGTAAAGTAGCAGGATACAAAATTAATGCACAGAAATCTCTGGCATTCCTATATACTAATGATGAAAAATCTGAAAGTGAAATCAAGAAAACACTCCCATTTACCATTGCAACAAAAAGAATAAAATATCTAGGAATAAACCTACCTAAGGATACGAAAGACCTGTATGCAGAAAATTATAAGACACTGATGAAAGAAATTAAAGATGATACAAATAGATGGAGAGATATACCATGTTCTTGGATGGGAAGAATCAACATTGTGAAAATGACTCTACTACCCAAAGCAATCTACAGATTCAATGCAATCCCTATCAAACTACCACTGGCATTTTTCACAGAACTAGAACAAAAAATTTCGCAATTTGTATGGAAACACAAAAGACCCCGAATAGCCAAAGCAATCTTTAGAACGAAAAAAGGAGCTGGAGGAATAAGGCTCCCTGACTTCAGACTATATTACAAAGCAACAGTAATCAAGACAGTATGGTACTGGCACAAAAACAGAAAGATAGATCAGTGGAACAGGATAGAAAGCCCAGAGATAAACCCACGCACATATGGACACCTCATCTTTGATAAAGGAGGCAGGAATGTACAGTGGAGAAAGGACAGCCTCTTCAATAAATGGTGCTGGGAAAACTGGACAGGTACATGTAAAAGTATGAGATTAGATCACTCCCTAACACCATACACAAAAATAAGCTCAAAATGGATTAAAGACCTAAATGTAAGGCCAGAAACTATCAAACTCTTAGAAGAAAACATAGGAAGAACACTCTATGACATAAATCACAGCAAGATCCTTTCTGACCCACCTCCTAGAGTAATGGAAATAAAAACAAAAATAAACAAATGGGACCTAATGAAACTTCAAAGCTTTTGCACAGCAAAGGAAACGATAACCAAGACCAAAAGACAACCCTCAGAATGGGAGAAAACATTTGCAAATGAAGCAACTGACAAAGGATTAATCTCCAAAATTTACAAGCAGCTCATGCAGCTCAATAACAAAAAAACAAACAACCCCATCCAAAAATGGGCAGAAGACCTAAATAGACATTTCTCCAAAGAAGATATACAGAATGCCAACAAACACATGAAAGAATGCTCAACATCATTAATCATTAGAGAAATGCAAATCAAAACTACAATGAGATATCATCTCACACCAGTCAGAATGGCCATCATCAAAAAATCAAGAAACAATAAATGCTGGAGAGGGTGTGGAGAAAAGGGGACACTCTTGCACTGCTGGTGGGAATGTGAATTGGTTCAGCCACTGTGGAGAACAGTATGGAGGTTCCTTAAAAAACTACAAATAGAATTACCATATGACCCAGCAATCCCACTACTTGGCATATACCCTGAGAAAACCAAAATTCAAAGAGAGTCATGTACCAAAATGTTCATTGCAGCTCTATTTACAATAGCCAGGACATGGAAACAACCTAAGCGCCCATCATCGGATGAATGGATAAAGAAGATGTGGCACATATACACAATGGAATATTACTCAGCCTTAAAAAGAAATGAAATTGAGCTATTTGTAATGAGATGGATAGACCTAGAATCTGTCATACAGAGTGAAGTAAGTCAGAAAGAAAAAGACAAATACCGTATGCTAACACATATATATGGAATTTAAGGGAAAAAAATGTCATGAAGAACCTAGGGGTAAGATAGGAATAAAGACGCAGACCTACTGGAGAACGGACTTAAGGATATGGGGAGGGGGAAGGGTGAGTTTTGACAGGGCGAGAGAGAGTCATGGACATATACACACTAACAAACGTAGTAAGGTAGATAGCTGGGGGGAAGCAGCCGCAAGGCACAGGGATATTAGCTCGGTGCTTTGGAACAGCCTGGAAGGGTGGGATGGGGAGAGTGGGAGGAAAGGAGACGCAAGAGGGAAGACATATGGGAACATATGTATATGTATAACTGATTCACTTTGTTATAAAGCAGAAACTAACACACCATTGTAAAGCAATTATACCCCAATAAAGATGTTTAAAAAAAAAAAAAATAAAAAAATAAAATATTTGCTATATTTATTTTTTAAAGTTTTATCATTTCTATACATTATAATTTATCTAAAACTACAAATCACCTAATTGAAATCAATTATAAATTGCTGTATTTGGGTAAGATTTATTTTTATTATTAGTCAGGTTCCTTGATAGGAAAAAATGAAACAGAGTGATATTCTGCTGAAATCTAAACAACAGGAGATGATCTGTGATACCATATCACAGTAATAAAAACTCAGACTAACACTGTCTCCTATTTAGAGTGGATATCTTTAATCATTATCCAGTTAGTAGGTGAATGATAATATTGATTGATGAATCTTTAAAAGAAACAACTTGACCAAGAATTGTTGGGAATTAATAGTAGTGTATACTTAAAGAAGTGCTGGGTTTAAGGTTTTGCATGGATTACCCTCATTAAATCCTCACAACAATCTTACAAGAGAAGAACTGTCACGTTACAACTTTACAAGCTGTAAAACTGAAGTTTAAAAAGATCAATTGCCTTCTAAACAGGCAGTTGGGGGGCTAGGATTCAAACCCAGGTAGCCTTACTCCAGAACTAAAACCAAACTTCTTTGCTAATCTGGCTCAACTGTCTCTTATTATTCCTATATCTGTAATGTAGCATCAACTCGGCAAAACAGTATTAGTAATTCACAGATAAAACAAATTCTCAACTTATCAATTAAATTGCACTTTCTTTGGGTAACTACAATATTTATTACTAAAGAATCTTTCCCTATTTCACTTTATTGGCAATAAATAGCATCTCTGTACATTGATATGGAAATTGTAAAATGTAAAATTCTAGCCCAAAACATATTTTTTAAAAAATTAAAGATATAACTTGAGAATAACTAAAATTGCCAAAAGCAAAGCAATGTTAAATTTGATTTTGCATCATCACATTTCCTTTGAATTTTCTAAAATATACAAAGTGGTGGTAAATCTTTCTTTTTACATATTTGTAGTAAGCATAGCACATATTTGCAGTAAGCAGAATCTGCTCTTGGTAATGTATTTGCTCATTTATTTTTTATTGTCCTGCTTTTAGCATAAAGTATACTGTTAGTTTACACGATTGGTAAGTTGTCAGGAATGAGCCAGTTCTCATTCAGAACTTGCCAAATCATCAAACTGGCAGTGGGGTTTTCAGGTTTCTAAAAGCTTCAATACATTGAGAATTGACTCCTGTCCAAAGCCCCTGAAGAGGCTGAATTAGAATAACCAATATGCCTGCAAAGAAACAAAGGCTCTCTTGTGGAGCAATCTTATGAGCCTGCAGGCTGAGAAAAGGTAGGGGGTCTTTGATATCTTACTCCTAGTCAGCAGGTACACTGGCCTGGGATGGCTCATGCTGCGAGAACAGAGTGAACACTCACTCCTCGCCATTTGGTTTTGGGTTCTTTCTCATCTCTAGATAGCATTTTTTTTTCCCTGTGGGTTTTCACATATCTACCATAATGTGGAAGAAGTATCAAGAGGTAAAGGGAAATCATTAAATTCTAGGTAAGAATATTTTGATCCTGATTCCCTTCAGCAATTTACTAACGTCAGTGAGCTAGTCCTATGGTTCCTCTGATTCTCAGTTACCACATTTATAAAATAGATATTTAAAAATATCTGAGAAATATAACATAAAATAAACATGTAATAGTTCAGGATAGCAATTGACAAATTCATCCTTCAAAAATGGAATGGTTCCTGGATGAAGACCCAATTGAAATGCGAAGTAATCTATAGGAGTAAAGCATATCAGAAAGGGGTGCATATGGCTATAGAATAAGAGAAAAGGAAAAGATCATAGAGGAATATTTTGCAAAATTGTGCATTTTTACAGGTGGGTGGAAGAAGTAATTTAAAGTAGATGAATCATTCCCTGTTTTCCTCCCCAAATATATGGTTTTAAAGAAGCAGTTTGAGCTTAAAAGAGTGTGTATGTAGCTTTGTCCCCCATTCTATAGGAGGAGTTACTCTGACAGGCAACAGCAGAAATTTTGGGGTCTACCTGATTGTAAACTTGCCCATCTAGAAAGAACAGTGCTAACGGGCCTGTATAAATGCTTGGTCTTTTACCTCATTTTAAATTACTGATTTAAATTTGGATTTATCCATTGATCTCCAGTTATTTGGGTTAGCCCCAGTCAGCAGCTTGAAGCCAAATGATATATCAGTAAAGTGTTAGAGAAAAGATAATGCCAGGCACATATTAGCAGATGATTTATAAATGTTCATTGAATGAATAAATGAGTCAATCTAGTTTATTAGATTAAATGAAGGCTACAGAATATGGCTTGCTAAAAAAACATCTTTCTAGCAGTGGCTTTTCTTAAGACAAGGTATGTTAAAGTAGGGAATTAATGTCTTATAGGTCAGAATTGTTAATATAGTATATTCTTCATTCTATGTGAATGACCATCAAACATATCCAGTACTGAAGAAATTTTTCTGATCAATTTAAAATGGCATTCCTTCTAAAATGAACTTCTAGCCCTTTCCCCCTTCTTTCTTTTTAAAAAATAAACAATTGTTTACTTGCCTATTTTTCTTCCATAGTTCTCATAGAAGAAGGAAACAAAACATGTTAGCACTGAACTTTGATGTGCTATTAAATAACTCTTCACATCTAAACGTGCCCCAAGGTTTTGCTCTCATATTATTATATTTATGCTTTCAATTTTGATGAAAACATGATTTCAGAGCACAAAGCATTTTCTTAATGAACTCAGAATGTCAATACATTAAAATAACAGAAGTAACTTCTGCCTAGATATTATGGTATTTTAGCAATGGAGAAAAAAATCACTATCTAACTAAAGTATTAAAATCATACGTTGTTTATTATGTTTCTAGGTTTATCTAAGACTCCTTGGAATTTGCACTGTTGCAGTTCATTTATGGCATGATGCAAAAGGAGATAAAAAAGACTATTTCATTATTTATTGTGTTCTAACAAAAATAAATGGGTAAATGATTACATCCTGTGTCTTATGTGGCAGGCCAGGGTTTTTATTTTGCTTTCCTGACCTGGGCACTAACCAGGATAGAAAAAAAATATTTAGCATAATAATTTATAATAATCATGCAAGGAAGAATCATCTTATACAGAGTGAAACATTCTGTAGATATTAAACTTGGAGCCAGGCTCGTGCATGTGGCCACTGTCACCTTCCCTTATCTTTTGGGCTACCAGCAAACTGCACACCATGGAATGGTGGTAGTGGGCTGGAGACAGAGGAACCCATGGGAAAGGGGTGAAGGAAGGGAATGTTCACCAGCTGGACTGAGCTCCCTGATGATGCTGGAAAGTGGGGAATCTGTTATGAGGAATAATTATGCTGCTTAAAAATGGTTTTATTTGATCAGTCTGGGGCAGACATGGAATAACACCACAGAGAGGCTACGAAAGTGAAAGAGATTTGTTATACTCACAGGTCCCAGAAGAGGGAGGTGTAGCATGTCACATAGGGTGCCATATAGGAACTCCAAGTGAACAGAGAGAGAATGAGGACCCCTGGGCAAGTGCCTTTATTGGGGGTCAGGGTGGAGTACACAAGCAAAAGGAGTGAGGGGATTTCATTGGTAAGTTTGAATGTCACTAGGTCACAATTAGGGGAGGGCAAGAAGGGGAACTTGTGGCAGGGACCAGCCTTGTCATACTGGTGTACCTGGTCAGCTGGATGGGTACTCACAACCTGTTTGTGGAGATGTTGAGCCATCAGGAAAATATGAAGTTTTAAAAATGTATGATACAGGATTATATGACTAGATTCCCTAGATTTTATTCTAAGATTTTAGAGAAAAGGCCTCTGTGCCTGTGAGAAATGGATGACAATTTCTCACCCAAAGTAGCTCTATACAGGGTGAAATAGGCGATTTGAGTTTGGAGAACAGAATGGTCTGTATATAGCTCTGATCACTAAGTGTGACTGATGGACAAACACTAGGATTTATATTCATTATGGAAAGAGCCTCCTCCATTTCTGATATTGAAGATATTGTAAAATTAAACTTTTTGAATAAAATAAGAATTTATTGATAGGTGATTTCCTGTATAGGGAAATGAAACTTTGGACCTGGGGGAGGATAATTGAGATCTAGCATAACATTACCTCTCTTCCTTTTGCAAATGAGGAAATTGAAGTTCAAAGAAAGGGCTATGACCTGTTCAGTTTCATAGTAGGTAGTTACCACGCCAGGATTAGAATGAAATTTTTCTGGGTGGCTTTTTTATACCACCTATCCATTGTGTCTCAATTTTTTTGTTTTTGTTTTTAGTTTAAGCAAAATAACAATAGTGAATTATTCTTCTATCTAAAATATTCTTCACATATTTACTCTTAACATGTGTACAAATCTCTGATTAAGTTAGACACTAAAGACAACCTTCATTTTTTTCCCCAAGAAATAATAAAACCTGAAGAGGTACTGAAGGGCTATGTTCTACTTTGGTAGAAATAGGACTGAATTGATGCCCTGCCATTAGGCCGTAGTGCTGCTAGGATTGCATCGATCTTCCTGTTTGTACTGTTTGTAACTATGGCCCCATCTTAAGTATTCCTAATTGAAAAACAAAGCCTCAGGAAACCGAAACTTAACCAGCCGCTCTTGCTTCTGTAACTATGCTTGCTGAACCCCCTTTTGCAACCATCCAACCAATCAGACGGTGACTAGTGTCTTTGTTTAAAAGTTAACCAATCAGTGACTAATGTCTTTGTTTAAAAGTTAGCCAATCAGTACCCCCCACCCCTGAAGGTCGCGAGCTTGTTTGTACCTGTCTATAAAAGAGCTGTACTAAACTCCATCGGGACCTCTTAGCGTCACCGGCAACGAGTGCGCGGAGGTCCAGGTTCGAACCTGCAATAAATGACCCTTGCCGTTTGGCTTTGACTCTTGTCTCTGGTGGTCTTGTGGAGGGGTCTCGTGACCGTGGGCATTTCAGTACTCCCTACAGACCCTGCCTACATAAAGGACCACAGCTACCGAAAGTGTCTTTAATGCCTTAGAGTCCTGAATTGGACATTATCTTATGGAATCTCAGACTTGGTAGCAATTTTTAAAAAGTTTGATTTCTTATTTGTTTTTTTTTTTTTGGTCTTTACCCCCAAAGAAGGAACTGACTTAGGGATATGTTCAGGATGATAAAAGGAGATTGGGCACTATGTGTTTATATCACTTTAATCCTCAGATATTCTTAAGTTTTAAAACTTTATTTACGTAAAAATAATAAAAGATAGGTCTATTTTTTCCCTCATAAGGAATATGCCAAAGAGGAGTTAAGTTACCCTAACTAAATAGCAGTTCTGGAATTCAAATTCAGATATGTGGGCTCCAGAGATTGCACTTTTAGGTTCTACACTAGGTGCTGCATAAGTGGCCAATCCTACAGAAAGGTCAAAGCTATGTTTTTAGTGGTATTTTTCAGTTCTCTGGATTTTATTCTAATTTTGGATTCCTCCACTGCAGACAACGCCCTTTTCTAGTTAACATGGCTGCTGCACCCCAAATCTCTTTCTTTGCCTACTCTGAAGGACTATTTTAATAACCCTTTTCTTCTAGAAATAATTCCTGGGACCTAGTATTTGTCTTGTGTAGCCCTGGTAGCTTGGCATCTGCTAAGCATATACACTATTTCCATTATTAACTTTCTATTTGGATTCCAAATATTACACTCCTAAATCCTCCATTGTTTTTCTCTACATCCTGTGCTCTTCTGCTACAGTACCTCATCCTTCTGTCTTAGATTGTTGTCACCAAACAACTACTTGCACAATTTTTGACCTTAGACTTTTTTCACATCCCTTGGACACTGGCTTATACTTATCTGGTTCTATTTCCGCTGTTAGTCCAAACCAACCCTGAGGTCTCCTATATACGTCCTCTGCCCTGTAGTATCCACTATTTAGTCCATAACTTGTCTAACTAGTGAATTTGGAAATATAACAGCATCCTCTCTTATTAGTTTTGATTTCAGAAAATACTAGAAAGTATACTTAGGAAGCTGAATGGTGAAAGCATATGTCAAAAATGGATCTATTTTATATTTTTAGAGGGATGAAATGTAAGTACTGTATAGTCAGATAAAATGTTGAAAAAAGCCAACCTCATATTAGAAGGATTAAGAGAGCCTGAAACCTGCAGCTCCAAGTCAAAGTTTCCTTTTCTAAGAAACAAACCAGTTGCAACCTAAAGAGATGAGGAGATACAATTCTTCAAATTTTCTAGTGGTAGCTATTGTTTGTTGCACTTAATCTGTCAAGAACAAGTCTCTGAGGGTAACATGACCAGAACTGAGCTCAGGGGTTCTTAAGCAGAGTTGTACTTTTGGTTCACCCAAGGAGCTTTTAAAAATACTTATGGCTGAGCCTCACTTCCAAAGATCCTGATTTAATTGATCTGAGATGGGACACAGAAACTGGTATTTTCTTCAAAAGCTACCCAGGTGATTTTATTATGCAACTAAGGATGAGAACATGTTAAGAAACCTTGGTAAAATAACTGAAAAAGTCCAGTGTGTTTTGTTCCCCCTCACCCTTCCATATGCTACTCTCTAAGCATGTGGCAATCTGCCTACTGGGGTCTCAGATTGCCAAGGGCCCCTGACTCAATCACTCCTGTGTCTGGCCACTTTTCTGTTTGATGCTCTCTCATGTCATAGACTTGCCTACCTGCTCTTGTAAATGGTAGGGACTGCTTGCTGAACCAAGTTTTCTAAGATGTGAATAGATAATTGTAATTTAACATAATTGGTAGTATTATAGAATATTTTTCTCTTCACCACAAATGAAATTGAGTAGATCTGGGGACAAAAATGATTATCTAGTGCTCCTCTATTCTTATGTCATGGCTGGCTTCTTCTCTGTTCAAAACTCTGTCTCTGAAAGCTGGGAGTGGATTGGCTTGTTTTTCCAGAGGGCTCAACTGCTTCTACTGATATTAATAACTGTGAAAAAGCAGCCATATTTCCTGTGCAGTTGGAGCTTCTGTGGTTGCATTTACTAGGAAGGAATATAAAAACAACAGCAACAAAGAAACAATTTAACTATGATTTGAAAAATACTGAATGGAAATATAATTATTCTCCTTATAAATGTTTTCCCTTTTGTCAAAGTAAGAAAATATTTACAATGTGTAGGGTATTGGATGAATTTTCAGAGTATGTGCCACCAGATAAAAGGCTTATTTTTTGGAGACCCTAAAGATTGATATTTTAGCTATTATTTTATTCTGATCACGCTTGGGTACTTAACAAAACTAATTCAATAGAGGACCTCTGTTGAAGAGATCTCTGTTAATTAGAATTCAATAGAGGATCTCTGTTAAGAATCAGTGTTATTGAAACATCTAGGCAAAAATAAAACCTGAGGAGAGGGTATTTGCTGTTTGTTTTAAAGCAAATAGAATTACTTTTGGCAAAGCCTTGGTGGTCGAAGGATGAAATTGCTATGAGTAGGTGTGTGTGTGTCTATGGTTGTGGGGAAAGATATTAATTTTTTAAAGTATCAATTATTTCAACATTGATCTCATAGGAGATAATTATAATATTGATACTGCAGGAGGTAATGTTAATAAAATAGGCACTTAACTAGGAAAATTAAAGCCTGGAAAAACATAACTACTAAGAATACATGATAAAAGAAATAAACAAATATTCTACAGTTGAATGGAAAATACAAAGACCTGGGAATGCAAAGGCTTGGCATAAGCTGGCTGTATGATCTTTAGCAAAATGACTTCTCTGTACTCTATTTCTTTAAATGTGGCATTGGAAGAAATCATGTGTTAAAAATTTAAAAGTCTCTCAGGAAATTAAAAAACATATAAAAAATACTTTGAAGAATTATAAGAAACTTTATAGCTTTTTTGTTAAACAGAAACTCAAAACTAAAATTACAACATATGTAGAAAACTTTTATTTAGTTTAAGCCATAATCAGAGATCACAGCTTTTATTTCTTTTTATAATTAAACAAAAAATAAAAAAAACAACCAAATGATTTAAACTCAAGATTAGGAAAAAACTTAGCAAATATAGTAGATGTAAGATGTAAATAATTAATCTAGAAGCAGAACTAATGAAACAGAATTGTAAATACCACACAGCTACAAAATAACTGCCCCTCTCCCTGGTGGAATTCATGAATATAAGAATGGGTTCTTTTAGGAGTATCACACAGGAAAATCTCTGAAAACTTTGATCAAAGAGTAGAGGAAAAACCCTAATATTAGGAGAAAGAAAAGAGATATGACCCTAGATATGTAATAGAGTAAAACAACAAAAAGTTAACAAATGGAATTAATAAGAAATATTGTAGAAATATAAAAAGTGGAAATGACAAGGACAATAACACATATAAAATTTTATACGACTTGGCCAAAACAATACTAAGAGGGTAACCAGTAACTTTAATACTTGTGGTAAGTTGCATCCTGAAATAAAGAAGAGAAACACAGACAAAAAACTTCAAAGATAAAGGAGGGAATATGCTCACAGAGAGCATGTTAAATTAAGCAAGAATGAATCATGTACAGCTTTTCACACACACAGCAAAATAAAAATGTAAGTGGAATGGGAGTTTTTCTAGGAACTGAGTGAGGAATATTGGGACATTGATCAAACGGAATCAAAGAAAAACTGAAGTTGGACTCTTTGTGGCTCATTTCATCTGGGGCAATGGGGCCTCTTCCCCATGTTAAGAACATTACTATCAGAAAGAGTATGTAAATGAAATTAAAATGAAATTAGAGGCTGAATTACACTTAGTTGAATTAACTCCACTTTTAGGGAAAAATTGAGGATTTTGGGAGGGGTTGATAATACTGACCAAGGAAAATAACTTTAACCACGTAGGAAAGGATTGGCTTGCATCTATCTCTAAACAGCTCCTGGGACCTACAGTTCTGTTTCTCTGACAAGTTCTCTGATTGGGTGGGTTTTGGAAATAAATTCTGTAGTTGCATAGGTTTGATGTTTCACCCACTCTTCTTATCAGAAGTGCTGCTTTGAAGAAAATCTCAGAAATCATTATCATAGAACTAGGAAATAATAAAATTTCACTCTTCTGGTATCCTTCTTACAGAAGGCTTGAACTCAGAGAAATCTAGTCTGTGTGTGGTATGGATTGCTCTCTGTGCTTTTCCATCCTTGATGGTTACACTAATTACTGAAATCCCTTAAGGAATGTAGTGTTGCTACTGGTTTAACATTTGTTAGCTAGAAGCAGTTCTAGTGGCCTACACTTGACCTTTTCTACCATAATAGCCCTTTCTTCATTGGTCAGGAAGCCCATTCTGAAACAGAGGAAATAACCACATGATGGTTTTGATGACACACTGGGTTTCCATTGATCACTTAATCTCTTTAAGTCCTTATTTTGACTGTCAAACTACAGTAGTGTTTTGAATCTCTAGGAATTAGTGTTAATTAAGAACCAGTGTCCCGCAAACTAAAAATGTTGATTATTCCTTCTTTTCAATGTGCAGTTATCCTAGTGACCATAAGACAGTCAAAAAGGAAAATTTACAGTACAAATTTCTGACATTGTAGCAGGATATTTTCAAGAGGGCCCTGCCTCCCTCTCATTTAAAGGGCCCTGGGTCTGTAAACTAGTCAAGTCTTTGAGAATTGATGAAGGGGCTTTGACTTTCTAGTGTGGTGATATAAGTCAGATTCTGTTTAAAGGACCTGGAACTTTTCTACTTATATAAATTAAATAAGGCTTTATTAGATCATTGATCAGTTTTAGAGACATTCTACTCAATTGGTCAAAACTAAAGATCCATGGCAGTTTAAATATTCTGATGTGGGCTTCACTTCTGTTGCTTATTACAGCAATCATGTTCATTTTTCTTAGGCAATTAAGTGCTACTAATTCATTCCTGCCACTATGGAATCTCATCATCCCTTTTGAATTCAGGGAGCCTATTATGGTAAGAGCAGTTCCCTTTGTCATTCCTGGTATACAGAGAATAATAGCCACCACAGAGCTTTTCAAGGATACTAAGGTCCCCTTTGTGAATGTATTTCTCATAGCTGTATGTAGTAAACAGAGTTCCTCTGGACTTTTCCAGGGCATATAGTTAGTGAATGGATTAACAGGCCTTCCATGAAAAATACATTCTAACATTCTGATCTCTATAAGCCTTTGAATAACTTCCATTTTAGCAGAGTTTCTCAACTTCAACACTATGGGCATTTTGAATCAATAATTTCTTCTTGGGGAAATTTTTATCTGCAAGAAGATTTGTAAGTTCTTCATTCCCACAGAAGCTGTGTCTATGGAAAACAACTAATTTTTAAATTTACATTTAAAAAACAATCTCCAATATCTTCAAATTATATTTTAGATCTATACTTTTTCACATGGAAGGATATGGGATTCCTTGTGGGACTTACCTCCTGCTATAAACAACAACCAAGGGACATGCAAAAATCATCTGAAATACCTGTCTTCAGACATTGGCTAACTGGCAGCACATATTTAACAATAAAATTATTAAGAAGTTCAAGACAGTGACAGGAACACTAAACCAAGCGTTGGGCCCTTCTTCATTCAGGTCCCTATGAGACTACACAGGTCGTACAACCATGAAGTTGGTCCAAGGTTAAAATGGCTCTAGAATAAAGGCTAATCTAGATTTATCTTTAAAAAACTTAGAAACGAGCCTCAAAAGAATCAAGTTAACATATAAGTGACTTAGAACAAAGTCTAACACTCATTAGAGGAAGAATACATATCCAACAGTTATAACATAAAATTCACAATACCTAACTTTCAAAAAACAAAATTTCTAGATATGGAAAGAAGAAAGAAAATGTGACCTATAATATCAGGAGGAATATCAGTTAACAGAACATACATAAAAATGACAGAGAGAATGGAATTAGCAAGCAAGGATACCAAAACAACTATTATACATATAATAAATATGTTCAAGGATTTAGAGAAGAGAAATGAAAAAAAACAGTAGAAATATAAAAGAAAAAATAACAGATAAATTTGATACAACCAATGTTGATTCTTTGAAAAGGTTAATAAAATTGATAAACTCCAAGTAAGACTAATTAAGAAAAAAAATAATTTTTAAATTTAAAAATAAATTTAAAACAGATGAAACAGACAAATATCTTAAAAAATAAAACAGAAAATATTGATAGCTTTATATTTATCAAAGAAATTTAATTAGGTACTAAACACTTTTTCATAGAGAAAACTCCAGGTACAGATGCATACACTAGCAAATTTCTTAAGCATTTAAGGAAGATATAATAATACAAGATCTCACTAAAAATAAGGAATAAGTGTTTCTCAACTCATGAGGCCAGCATTATCCTGATACCAAAAGCTGACAAAAACATTACAAGGGAAGAAAGTAATATACACAAGTTGTCATAAACACACATTCAAAATATCTAAATAAAATATTGGCAAATAATCCAGGAATATATAAAAAAGAATAATACACTGTGACCAGGTGGAGTTTAACCCAGGGTATAAGGATGGTTTATATTCCAAAATCATTCAATCAATTCATCACATCAACAAAATAAAGTAGAATAACCATATGAGTACCTCACTAAATGCAGAAAAAGCATTTGACACAATTTGACAACAATTATTCATAAAAATACTCAGTTAACCAGGAAGGAAACTTCCTACAACCAAAAGGAGTTCACTTCCAGGTAATCACATACTTAATGATGAAGACTGAATGAGGTCCACATAAGATCAGGAGTAAGTAAAGTCTGTCTGCCTTCACCACATGAGAAATGAAAACAGAGAAGTTACAACAGACACCACAGAAATACAAAGGAACATAAGAGTCTACTGGGAACAACTATATGCCAATAAAATGAACAACCTAGAAGAAATGGACAAATTCTTAGAAAGGTACAATCTCCCAAGGCTGAACCAGGAAGAAAATATGAACAGACCAATTACTAGTAATGAAGTTGAATCAGTAATTTAAAAACTCACAACATAAAAAGGTCCAGGATCAGATGGCTTCACAGGTGAATTCTACCAAACGTTTAAAGAAGAGTTAACACCTATCCTTCTATAACTATTCCAACAAAACTGCAGAGGAAGGAACACTTCTGAACTCATTTTATGAGGCCAGCATCACCTGATACCAAAATAAGACAAAGATATCACACACAAAAAAGAAAATTACAGGCCATTATTACTGATGAACATAGATGCAAAAATCCTCAACAAAATACTAGCAAACCAAATCCAAATATACATTAAAAGAATAATACACCATTGTCAAGTGGGCTTTATCCCAAGGTTGCAAGGATTTTTCAATATCCACAAATTAATCAATGTCATACACGATATTAATATGTAAATTGAAAATGAAAACCATATGATCATCTCAACAGATGCAGAAAAAGTTTTTCATAAAATTCACTATCCATTTAGGATAAAACTCTCCAGAAAGCAGACATAGAGGGAACATACCTCAAAATAATAAAGGCTATATATGACAAACCCACAGCTGACATCATACTCAATGGTAAAAAGCTGAAAGCATTTTCTCTAAGATCAGGAACAAGGCAAGGATGCCCACTCTCATAACTGTTATTCAACATAATTTTGGAAGTCCTAGCCATGACAATCAAAGAAGAAAAAGAAATAAAAGGCATCCAAACTGGAAAAGAAGTAAAAGTGTCACTGTTTTCAGATGACACGATATTATACATAGAAAATCCTAAAGGTGCTACCAGAAAACTGCTAGAGCTCATCAATGAATTCAGGAAAATTGCAGGATACAAAATTAATATACAGAAATCTGCTGCATTTCTATACGCTAACAATGAAAGATCAGAAAGAGAAATTAAGGAAACAATCCTATTTACAATCACATCAAAAAGAATAAAATATATAGGAATAAACCTACCTTACGTGGCAAAAGACCTGTACTCTGAAAACTACAAAAAGAAATGAAAGATGAAAGAAACTAAAGACAACACACAAGATTGAAAGACATACTATTGTCCTGGATTGGAAGAATCAATATTGTTAAAATGACCATACTATCCAGAGCAATCTACAGATTCAATGTAATCCCTATAAAATTACCAATGGCATTTTCCATAGAACTAGAACAAACAATTTTCAAATGTGTATGGAAACACAAAAGACCTTGAATAGCTAAAACAATCTTGAGAAAGAGGAACAGAGCTGGAGGAATCATGCTCCCTGACTTCAGACTATAGTACAAAGCTATAGGAATTGAAACAGTATGGTACTGGCAAAAAACCAGACACATAGATAAATAGAACAGGACAGGGAGCCAGGAAACACACCCACACACTTATGGTAAATTAAAGTATGACAAAGGAGGCAAGAATATACAATGGAGAAAAGACAGTCTCTTCAATAAGTTGTGCTGGGAAAACTGGATGCTACATATAAGAGAATGAAATTAGAACACTCTCTAACACCATACACAAAAATAAACTCAAAATGGATTAAGGACCTAAATGTAAAACTGAATACTATAAAACTCCTAGAGATAAACATGGGCAGAACACTCTTTGACATAAGTCACAGCAAGAGTTTTTTGGATCTGTCTCCTAAAGTAAAGGAAATAAAAGCAAAAATAAACAAATGGGACCTAATTATACTTAAAAACTTTTGCACAGCAAATGAAATCATAAACAAAATGAAAAGGCAACCTACAGACTGGGAGAAAATACTTGCAAACGATGCTACCAACAAGGGATTAATTTCCAAAATATACAAACAGCTCATACAGCTTAATATTAAAAAAAAACACAATCAAAAAATAATCAGGGGCTTCCTTGGTGGCACAGTGGTTGAGAGTCTGCCTGCCGATGCAGGGGATACGGGTTCGTGCCCTGGTCTGGGAAGATCCCACATGCCGCAGAGCGGCTGGGCCCATGAGCCATGGCCGCTAAGCCTGAGCGCCCAGAGCCTGTGCTCTGCAACGGGAGAGGCCACAACAGTGAGAGGCGCACGTACCGCAAAAAACAAAACAAAACAAAACAAAAAAATAGAAGACCTAAATAGACATTTCTCCAAGGAAGATATAGAGATGGTCAACAGGCACATGAAAAGATGCTCAATACTGTTAATTTTTAGAGGAATGAAACTCAAAACTACCATGAGGTATCACCGCACACCATTCAGAGTGACCATCAATAAAAAGTCTACAAATAATAAATGCTTGAGAGGGTGTGGAGAAAAAGGAACCCTCCTACACTGATGGTGGGAATGTAAATTGGTGCAGCCACTATGGAGAACAGTATGGAGGTTCCTTAAAATCTAAAAATACAGTTACCATATGACCCTGCAATCCACTCCTGGACATATATCTGGAGAAAACTCTAATTCAAAAAGATACATGCACCCCAATATTCATAGCAGCACTATTGACAATAGCGAGACATGGAAGCAACCTAAATGTCCATCAACATATGAACGGATAAAGACGATGTGGTATATATATAAAATGGAATATTACTCAGCCATAAAAAAGAAATAATGCCATTTATAGCAACATGGATGGACCTAGAAATTATCATATTAAATGAAGTCAGGAAGACAAATATCATATGATATAACTTACTTGTGTAATCTTAAAAAAAATGATACAAATGAACTTATATACAAAACAGAAATAGACTCACAGACATAGAAGTCAAACTTATGATTACCAAAGGGGATAGTGGAGCAGGGCTGTAGAGGGAGATAAATTAGGAGTTTGGGATTAACATATAAACACTAATATATATAAAATAGGTAAACAACAAGGACCTACTGTATTATGCAGGGAACTCTACTCAGTATCTTGTGATAACCTATAATGGAAAATAATCTGAAAAAGGATATATATATGTTTTTTTGCTGTACACTTGAAATTAACAAAACATTGTAAATTAAGTATACCTCAATAAAAAAAATCAGTAAAAAAAAAAGGCAGTCTTTTCAATAAGTGTTGTTGGGAAAACTGGACAGACAACATTAAAAAAATGAAATTAGAACATTCTCTAACACTATATACAAAAATAAACTCAAAATGGATTAAAAACCTAAATGTAAGACTGAATACTGTAAAACTCCTAGAGGAAAACATAGGCAGAATACTCTTTGACATAAATCCCACCAATATTTTTTTGGATCTGTCTCCTAAAGTAAAGGAAATAAAAACAAAAATAAACAAATAGAATCTAATTAAATTTAAAAGCTTTTGCACAGCAAAGGAAACCACTGACTAAACAAAAAGACAATGTACTGAATGGAAGAAAATATTTGCAATGATATGACTGCATGATATCTAATGTATATAAACAGCTTATACAACTCAACATCAAAAAAACAAACAACCCAATTTAAAAATGGGCAGAAGAATTGAGTAGACATTTTTCCAAAGAGGAAATGTAGATGGCCAACAGGCACTTGAAAAGATGCTCTGTATCGCTAATCATCAGTAAAATGCAAATCAAAACCACAGTGATATATCACCTCACACCTGTCAGAATGGCTATCCTTAAAAAAAACACAAACACAAGTAACAAATGTTGGCAAGGAGGTGGAGAGAAGGGAACCCTTGTACACTGTTGGTGGGAACATAAATTGGTATAGCCACTACGGAAAACGTTATGGAGGTTTCTCAAAAAATTAAAAATAGAACTACCATATGATCCAGCAATTCAACTCCTGGGTATATATCTGGAAAAAATGAACACACTAATTCAAAAGGCTCGATGCACCCCAATGTTCATAGTAGCAGTATTTACAATAGCCAAGACACAGAAGCAACCCAAGGGCCCATCAACAGACAGATGGATAAAGAAGATATGGTCCAATGGATTACTACTCAGACATAAAAAAGAAGGAAATTCTGCCATTTGCAGCAACGTGGCTGGACCTAGAGAAAATTATGCTTAGTGAAATAATTCAGACAGAGAAAGACAAAACTGTATGATATCACTTATATGTGGAATCTAAAAAATAATACAGATAAATGTATATAGCAAAACAGAAACACACTCACAGGTATAGAAAACAAACTAGTGGGAGCTAGAAGGAAGAGGGATGTGGGGAGGGGCAAATTAGGGGTATGGGATTAAGAGATAAAAACTGCTATCTATAAAATAGATAAGCAATAAGGATATACTGTATAGCACAGGGAATTATAGCTATTATCTTATAATAACTTTTAATGGAGTGTAATCTGTAAAAATACTGAATCACTATGCTGTACACCTGAAACTCATATGATATTGTAAATCAACTGTATTTAAATTAAAAAAAAAGAAAAACTTTTCTTTAACTCAAAAATGATAGTGTAATAAAAAAAATCTAAATGAAAATAGGCAAATATTTGAATTGATGGTCTAAAAGGAAGATTGGCCAAAAAATACAAGAAAAATTGCACATGATTAGTTATTTAAAAATGTAAATTAAAATCACAATGGCAGTACCACCCTACACCTATCAGAATGGCTAAAAGTAAAAAGGCTAACCACATTAAAGTTGAAGAAAATATAGAATAAACAGTAACTTTTGCATTAAAAAATAAAATGACATAATAATTTTAGAGAAAGATTGGGCATGTTCATAATATATATACCTACTTTTTGACCTAACAATTTTATTTTTAGGAATTTATTCAAAAGAAATAAAAACATATATCTATAAAAAGACTTGCTTAAGAATGTTCATAGCTGTTCTACACACAGCTCAAAACTGGAAACAACCAAAATAGGCACCAACAAAGGGAAGAATAGGTAACATTTTTGTGTATTTATAAAATGGAATGCTACTTGGCAATAACAAGAGCTACTGACACATACATCACATAGATGACTCCCACAGAAAAAAATGTTACAGAAAAAGCTATACACAAAAGAATATATACTATGTAATTCCATTTATATGAAATATCAGAATAGACAATAATAATCTGAATTGAAACATGCTTCTGATGGCTAGATTGACTGGGAAGGAAGGGAAATTTCTGGAAAGATAGAAATATGATAAGAGGTATATTCTTTATGGGGGCATCCACTTTTCAAAATTGTACATTAAGTTTTGTACATCTCAATGTATGTAAATGCCACCCCCACCAAAATCACTGTAACCATCATCATCATAAGCATCATCATCATTTCCACGGTAGGAAGTAGGGAGGGGGAAGAGTTATAAATGAAACAGGAGTGATACAGCAAAGATAATTTTTGTATTTGTGGAAAAGATACATAGGAATTTGTTATGCTATTTAATGTACTCTATGTTTAAAAATTATCTATAATAAAATGTGTAACCAAATAATATAAAATCCTTAAAAGAGGGCCAAAGAAACTTGGAATCGATGTCAATTGTGAAAGAAAATATGCCTGAAGAAATAATAAAAAAATGCCAGTGCAAAACACTGATCTAAAAAATAATTTTGATTATCTTCTTGTTTTCTCCTTTTGTCTTTAAAAGAGTCAAAGAATAATTCTTTCATATAATTAAGGACAAATCCCTGAGGCATATATTGTTTCTTAGTATAGGTATTTATTGCAAAATAAAGTTTCTTTCCCAACTACTGAGTCAAAAATCTATCATTCATTGTCTGAAATATAAAGGAAGCTCATCAGAATTTCCCAGAAACAAATATTCATGTTTCACAGAAAATATTAGTGTTTTTGTGAAAGGCAAGTTGTTAATAATTCTCTCTTAAAACATTAATAATATTGAGTAATGAGGCAAACAGACCTATCTAGTTCTATTTTACAAAGAAATTTAATGATCAATGGATCTTATATTTACCAATTTTCTACAGATTGCTATTAAATGAACAGTTGTTTTTAATTTATAAGGCAGCTGAGTATTACCTAGTGTTTCAACTTAATTAGAATAGTGAACTGATAATTTCTTCAAAAAAGATTAACACATTATTTTGCAGCCCTCACACAAGTCAAAATCAAGCTATGAAAGGCAGAAGTCTAGGGATTCAAATTTATATAAAGATTACAATTTAATGAAATATCTTGGCAATACTCTTTGCACAAATTGTCTTGAACATTATTATGACTTACCTAGATAATATTAATTGCTAAAGTAAGATGCAGAACTATGTACATTTTATGATATCAGACAGGGAAATAATCATTTCAATATAAAAAATAAATAAAATTAAATTAAAGTTAAATCAATCTCATTTCTTTTAGAAAACTTTATTTCCAAATGATGACAACAAAATCATGCTACACTGTCTACATGTTGACGTGGATATTTCATTTGTGTTTGTCTGTTTTAGACTGTTGTGCTTATATATACACTTTTGTAATTTTAAAATATTGAATTAGATTTGCCAGGAGGGCAAGATAAGATGGTGGAATGGGAAGATCCTGGACTTGCCTCCTCCCACAAACACACCAAAATGGCCCCTACAAACCATCTCTGAGAACAACCTGAAGACTAGAAGAACAGATTTTCTACAGCTAAAGATAAAAAGAAAAAGTCACATTGAGACAGGTAGAAAGGGCAGAGATGTGATCTGGCCAGGACCCACAACCCCAGCACTGTGACCAGTAGGTGGAAAGGATACCACAGCCTCAGAAGTCCTCCTTATGGAGCCGGGGCTTTGAAGTCCACATTGCGCTCCTTGGCCCAGGGTATCCACACCGGGAGAAGAGCCTCACAACATCTTTGAAAATAGGCAGGGCTTATGTCTGGGAGAGTGCTGTAGGAAACTGAGAATCCAAACTTCAAGGACACACGTGAAGATGCCCTTGATCTAAGTCCCAGCACAGAGGCAGCAGTTTGAAAAGTGCTAGGGTCATACATGAGGGTGATTCATTAACTAATTTTTGAGCACGTGCCCAAGGAACAGGGATCTGTTGTAACTTTTTCTGGGTTCAAAGGATCTGGTTGGTGTCATATTTTTTTTTTTTCTTTTGGCTCACTTTCTACCTAGCTGACTCAGTGCTGGCAGGTGCCTTTTCTGACTCTCCCTATCTAATTTACTAGCACTGCTCACCTCACTCCAGATGGACCTGCAAATCTGACCCTGCTGGTGCTCATTAAAAGCAACCTCTCCAACTCTGCCAGTCTTGCTGTATGCTCTTGGCTGTCACCAAAGCCCCTCTAAAGAGGCCCCTTGCCCTGCCTGTCCCAGCAGACATCTTCAGTTGATACTGGAGCCCTGCCAAACTGGCCCCCTTTGCCAGTCCTGGTAGGCACCTCGGCTAGTACTGGAGTTCCTCCAAAGTAGGCTCCTCACCCCGCCAGTCCCAGCAGGTGCCCTCAGCTTGCCCCACCAAGTGGCCACCTGTCCTGTCAGATTCAGTGGGTGCCTTTGTTGGCACCGGCATCTCCCCAGAGCTGCTCCCCCTCAAGAGGTTGGCCCCATATACCAGAGTGCCCACAATAGTTGTGACCAGGCATTATAGACAGCCACACTAGAGGCCAGCCCTGCACACCACCGTGCCTGTAGCAGTTGTGGCACAGCTGCAACAGGAGGACACGAGTAACTCACACAAAGGACAGTCCTGGAGCACCTGGCTCCGGTGACCAGGGGGTACCACACTACTGGGTCCTCTAGGACACCTTCTTACACAGTCACTCCTTCAAGAGCGGGAGACATAGCTGATCTACCCAATACATAGAAACAAGCACAGAGAGTTAAGCAAAATGAGGACACAAATAAGTAAGTAAATAAATAATAAATAAATTCCAAACAAAAGAACAAGATAAAACCTCTGAAAAAGAACTAGGTGAAATAGAGATAAGTCATCTTCCAGATAAAGATTTCAAAGTAATGGTCACTTGACTCAGAAGAATGGAGGAACACAATGAAAATTTCCATAAAGAGATAGACGATATAAAAGAACCGTCATAGCTGCATCATCTAATCTGCTGTATCTGTAGTGTATTTTTATTTTATTTATCATATAATCTTTTAGAACATGCTCAAATGAAGTAACTATCAACTCAAAATAGACTGCTATATACATACGTTGTTATATAAACACCTCATGGTAACCACAAATCAAAAACTGATAATAGATACACAAAAAATAACGAGAAAAGAGTACAAAAATAACACTAAAGAAAGTTATCAGATCACAAGGAATGGGACCAAGAGAAGAAGAAAGGAAGAGAAGAACAACAAAAATAACCAGAAAACAATTAATAAAATGGCAATAAGTACATAAGTATCAATAATTACTTTAAACGTAAATGTTCTAAATACTCCAATCAAAAGGCATAGGGTAGGGGGCTTCCCTGGTGATGCAGTGGTTGAGAGTCCGCCTGCCGATGCAGGGGACACGGGTTCGTGCCCCGGTCCAGGAAGATCCCACATACCGTGGAGCGGCTGGGCCCGTGAGCCATGGCCGCTGAGCCTGCGCGTCCGGAGCCTGTGCTCCGCAACGGGAGAGGCCACGACAGTGAGAGGTTCGCGTACAGCAAAAAAAAAAAAAAAAAAAAGACATAGGGTAGATTAATGGTTAAAAAAGTAAGACCCATCTATATGCTGCCTATAAGAGACTAATTTCAGATCCAAAGACACACACAGATTGAAAGTAAGGGGATGGAAAAAGGTATTCCATACAAATGGAAACAATAATAAAGCTGGGGTAGCAATACTTTTGCCAGAGAAGTTAAACTTAAAAACAAAGTCTGTAATAAGAGACGAAGAAGGGTACTACGTAATAATTATGGGATCAATCAAACAAGAAGTCATAACACTTGTAAATATCTATGCACCCAACACAGAAGCACCTAATACATAAAGCAAATATTAACAGACATTAAGGGAGAAATTGACAATAATACAATCAGAATAGGGGGTTTTAACACCACATTCACATCAACGGGTAGATCTTCCAGACAGAAAATCGAGAAGGAAAGAGTGGTCTTAAGGGACACATTAGATCAGATAGCCCTGAGTGATATGTACAGAACATTCCATACAAAAACAGCAGAATGCACTTTCTTTTTAAGTGCACATGGAACATTCTCTAGGACAGATCACATGTTAGGCCATAAAACAAGTCTCAATAAATTTTGGATCTGTATTCTCAGGAAAGGGCAACAAAAGCAAAAATAAGCAAATGGGACTACATCAAACTAAAAAACTTTTGCACAGCAAAGGAAAGCATCAACAAAATGAAAATGTAACCTATTACATGAAAGAAGACATTTACAAATGATATATCTGATAAGGAGTTAATATCTACATTATATAAAGAAATCATACAACTCAGTATCAAAAACCCAAAATAGAGCTTACCTGGTGGTTCAGTGATTAAGAATCCACCTGCCAATGCAGGGGACACGGGTTCAAGCCCTGATCTGGGAAGATCCCACATGCCGCGGAGTAACTAAGCCCATGCACCACAACTACTGAGCCTGTGCTCTAGAGTCCATGAGCCACAACTACTGAGCCCACATGCCACAACTACTGAAGGCCATGTGCCTAGAGCCCGTGCTCCGCCACAAGAGAAGCCACCGCAATGACAGGCCTGTGCACTGCAAGGAAGAGTAGCCCCTGCTCGCCGCAACTAGAAAAAAGAAAGCCCACGTGCAGCAACAAAGACCCAACGCTGCCAAAAATAACTAACTAAATTTAAAAATTTTTTTAAAAAAAACCAAAATATATTACAAATAGGCATAGGACTCGAATAGGCATTTCTCCAAAGAAGACATACAAATGAACAACAGGCACATGAGAAAGATACTCAGCATTATTAATCATCAGGGAAATGCAAATCAAAACCACAATGAAATATTACCTCACACTTCGCAGAATGGCTATCATCAAAAAGACAACAAATAACAAGTGTTGGCAGAAATGTGGAGGAAAGGAAACCCTCATGCACTGTTGGTGGAAATGTCAATTGGTATAGCCATCATGGAAAACAGTATGGTGGCTCCTCAAAAAATTAAAAATAGAATTACTATTTGATTCCATAATTCCTCTTCTGGGTAGTTACCTGAGGAAAACAAAATACTAATTTGAAAAGATTTATGCTCCCCTATGTTCACTGCCTCATTGTTTATAATAGCCAAGATATGGATGCAACAAAATATCCATAGATAGATGAATGGATAAGAAAGATATGGTGTGTGTGTCTGTGTCTGTGTGTGTCTGTGTGTGTGTGTATGGAATATTACTCAGCCATAAAAAAGTAAAAAAGAATGAAATCTCATCATTTGAGACAACATGGATGGACCTATACAGTATTATGCTAAGTGAAATAAGTCAGACAGAGAAAGACAAATACTGTATGATCTCACTTATATGTAAACTCTAAAAAAATGAATAAACAAAACAAAATAGAAACAGGCTATGGATTCAGAGAGTAAAATGGTGGATGCCAGAGGAAAAGTGAGTAGAGGGTTAGGTTAAATAGGTTTAAGGGGGTTAAGAAGTACGAACTTCCAGCTATAAAATAAATGTTACGGGGATGTATTAAGAGTAGAAGGAATATAGCTAATAATACTGTAATAATTTTGTATGGTGACAGATGGTTACTAGACTTATGGTGATCATTTCATAATGTATTTAAGTATCAAATCATTACACTGTACACCTGAAACTAACATAATATTGTATGTCAACTATATGTCAATAAAAGAAAGGGAGAAAGAAAGAAAAAAGGACAGAAAGAAAGAAAAAAGGACAGAAAGAAAAAAAGAAAAAATGAAAGAAAGAGAAAGAAAGAAAGAGAAAGAAAGAAAGGTACAAATATCAATTTGTCCTACATTTTAGAAAATAAGTTTTAAAGAATGTAAATTTTCCACAGTAAATATACTGTGGTGTATTTCTCTCTACAAATATTGGTGCATTTAAACTTTCTCTAATTTTTCTTAGAATAACTAATGCTCTTAAAGCCCTTCTTCATAAAGAAAGCATCCCTCTCTCTGTCAATCTATTTATCCAGATATATGAAACTTTTAATCTGATAGAAACACTGAAAATTAGTACTAAGAATGTGAATTCTATTGTTGCTGTTGCATGTAGGCATATATTTAGTAAGTTTTGCATTCATTCACACGTTCTTTCAAGGAGTATTCCTTGAGCATTATGTACCATGAACTATGCTGAATTATCATATACATGTGTTCCATAGGCTTATATACAAGTGTGCACATGAAAAGATACACATATGTTATTCTTAAGGCTACATGATTTATCTGAGATTTTACTGCATGTACCAGTTTTGAAACTGAAATTTTTCTCATTGATAAATAAAATACATTGGAAAATTCTCCTTGTTCTGCATTCCCTTATGACAGAGTTTAGTAGAAATCATTGCTTGATAATACTGTGATTGACATTTTTCCATTTAAATTCAAATGGCATTCAAATTCAAATGATTTGGGGACAGTTTTTATAGATAATTTCGAGACACTGTACACCTGCTATGCCTGTAAGGGTAACTAGTTTATCTGGGTATTTTGTGTGTGTGTGTGAGTTCCCAGGAGATAGACAATGAACGTACAGGTATACCTCCTTGCACTGTGCTCCACTTTATTGTGATTTACAGATATTATGTTTTTTACAAATGGAAGGTTTGTGGCACTCCTGTGTTAAGCAAGTCCATTGGTGCCATTTTTCTGACATTTGCTCACTTCATATCTCTGTGCCACATTTTTGTTAATTCTCACAATATTTCAAACTCTTTAATTATTATTACCATGATTATTATTATATTATATTATTTCATTATTTGTTATGGTGATCTATGATCAGTAATCTTTCATGTTACTATTACAAAAAGAGGTACTTTCCTGGTGGTGCAGTGGTTAAGAATCCGCCTGCCAATGCAGGGCACATGGGTTCAAGCCCTGGTCTGGGAAGAACCCACATGCCACGGAGCAACTAAGCCCGTGAGCCACAGCTACTGAGCCTGCGTGCCACAACTAGTGAAGCCCGTGTGGTTAGAGCCACAAGAGAAGCCACCACAATGAGAAGCCTGCGCACCGCAACAAAGAGTAGCCCCTGCTCGCGACACCTAGAGACAACCCGTGCACAGCCACAAAGACCCAACACAGCCAAGAAAATAAATAAATAAATAAGTAAATACTGCAAAAAGATTATGACTTGCTGAAGGCTCAGATGATGGTTAGCATTTATCGGTAATAAGTTTTTTTTTAAAAAAGTAAGGTATGCACATTACTTTGTTAGACATAATGCTATTACACACAATCAACTACAGTATAGTATAAACCTAACTTTTATATACACTGGGAAACCAAAAAATTTGTATGACTTATATCACAATATTTGCTTTACTTCAGTGGTGTGGAACTGAACCCATGCTATCTTTGAGGTGTGCCTGTAAATACAGTTAAAAAGAAGGCCCGGTTTAAGTATAAAGGTCTAACATAGTTCTCTACATAGTATAAAATAATTTTCAATCTTGCAAATCTGTCCACCAATTAAATTCCAAACTGAAGGTATTTCATAGCATCGAAGCATTAAAGAAAACCCAGATATCATGAGTCAACTTGAAAGAATTTAGTGTTTTGAGTTATATTCTGAATATTTTCTAAAAATTGTACCACATGTAGTAAAAATATATTTTAGATGTGATTTAAATTGCACATGGCTCTTAGCCTTAGCAAATAGTTACTGAATAATTTATGTTTATTACATTCTTTGAGTATACCACGAGGTAGTCTACTGGTATATAAGTACAGTGTTATTATAAGTTTAAATATCATAAGAGCAACATAGGTACTTTATGACTACTCTAAAATGATTTAAAATATAATAAGTGAGTGTTAAACAGAAAATGGCTAGACTATTAGCTATAATTCCTTCAGCAAGATTATAAACTGCAATGACAATAAAAATAGTTTCTTATCACATTCCATCTCTAGGGAAGGATTTTGTGTTCCCTTATACACCAGTCTGCATCAGAGAAAAATGCTTTTATTTATAAGTCAAGGAAAATGTTTTCTTTAGTGAATGTACTAAAATTAGAAACATTTAATTTGAAGTATATAAATATAGAGTAGATAATTTATTTTCTTAGCAACTTGATCTTGCAGAAACTTTTTCCAGGTCTTTCTAAAGTTCAAACCTCTATTTCAATTTTAGAACATAGAATCAATCAGAGAGACTAAACAATGAAAAATGTAAAAGCTGTACAAATTTCTGACGCTTTTATTTTTCTTTCAGTGAAGCAACTTTAGATCAAAGTTTCACATTAAGTGAACAGTCCGAACATCCTTTGTCTAAATTACTGAAAGCCTGTTATAGAAACAGATTTAAAAGTATTCTCCTCAGGCTTCCCTGGTGGTGCAGTGGTTGAGAGTCTGCCTGCCGATGCAGGGGACACGGGTTCGTGCCTCGGTCTGGGAAGATCCCACATGCCACGGAGCAACTGGGCCCATGAGCCATGGCTGCTGAGCCTGCGCGTCTGGAGCCTGTGCTCCGCAGCGGGAGAGGCCACAACTGTGAGAGGCCCGTGTACCACACACACACACACACACACACACACACACACACACACACACACAAGTATCCTCCTTAAAAGTGGGCTTGCAGCATTAGTAAGTTGAAAAATAATGCGAAGAAGCTGTAATGACATTTGCTGGAATGGATATCTGGTTGTGTTGGTAAATTCAGCATATGAAATACAGCATTCAGATTTCCCTCTTATCAACTTTCCTTGCTCAGTTATGTTCCTATTTCTTATTTTGTTAATCTTCATTATGCTTTTCATATTTTACTTAAATCATGGACTCATTTTCTAGAGAAATGATTCTATTCTTGGCCCTACTTTCAATTAAATGCTTTTAATTCAAACCAATGTAATTCAATTTAATAAATACATGCCATGAGGCAAACACTGCACTGTGTTTGGAAAACAATGGTGAATATTTTAGAGCCATATCTTACTTTTGGAACATACAATTTTGCAGGGAAGACAAATTTTAAAATGGTAAATAAATATTTATTACGAAAAGTGCAATACGAGTATGTTGCAAAAGAAATGGATTAACCAAATGGATTAGGGATGGTATCCCTAAAACATTATTATTCAAACTGGATTGGAATTCACTAAATTGAGAATGAAAGTAAGATCTGTTCTAACTGAAGAGAACAGTATTTTTGAAGACCCTCAGATTAGATGAGGTCCTCAATATTAAAAGAAGTGGATAGAGCAAATAGAGGATTAGTGGTGTGATTTTCTATGATTAGGTGGGGTTACAGAAGGATAAGTTAAGTTTAACACAAGCCTGCTCCTAATATTTATAACACTTGAGAAGAGTGCAAATGGAGGCGAACTTACTATATGATTAATAATTAAATATTTTAAGTAAAGCTAGTAGTATCACATCATATATGTTCTACCAACTTACTCTGTCTCATACAACTATATTACAAATACCCAAAAAATGTAAAATTATGATTTTTATATTACTGAAAGTTTATAAAATATCCAAGAGAATTTAGTTATTACACATATCTTGGTGTTCTGTGGATAAACAGCAATGTCTGAACACACAGTAAGAGAAAGATATGCAATTCCTTATCAATTACATTTTGTTATTTATAATTATTTTCTTGCCTTTATTTCAGCAAATCCACTAATTATATTGTAATAATCATGGTTTTCACACAATTCATGTTCTTTCGACATAATACCAATTGACACTAATGCTAAATAAGATCTTTTTTGAATCATAATAATTCCTAGGTAGTTTCTTAAAATTAATTTATTAGCAAAACTGCTCTTTTGAATACTTAGGAAATTGAACTGTCAAAAAATTCTTAAAATAATACTGAGACTTCAAATAAACTGAGCTCAAACATTGTAAGAGAATTTTACACAGTAAATTATTATTATTATCGCAGAAAAATATTGCAAACTATTTTAATTTCTTTACATAAGAAATTATCACTTATATCACAGTTTTAACCATCTCTTGAAGTAATATGTAGTTCCATATGGAAATATAAAAAACATGCTTCACACATATTATGACTAGACATATTTTTATAGAATTAATGTATTTTTAAAGAACAATACAAATTGTTTAACACTGTCAATTTTCTTCATCTCACATGTGCAACCCTTGTGAATACCATGCTAAACCTTGAGTTCTTCTAGAATTATAAACTGAAAGATGAAGGAAAACAAATAACAGATAGTTGACACTACTGGCAAACAGTATTTTGTTAAGAAGGAACACCCTGCAATCTTGCTGAGAGGAAGAATTTGACAAATTAGTTTATATGCTTTTTCTCTGCCACTGTTTAAAACTGGACTCACCCTTTGAAGTGGTTTCTGCTCAGATGGTGGCAGCAGCAAAATCCTCAAGCTGTCATTGCATTTGCCCACAGTCACATTTTGTTTTAAGGACAGAGGGTGAGTTATGTGAAGAACAATTTCCCTGGGGCCTAAACAGTGTTAGTTAATAAGTTAGTATGAAAATAAATGTTTAAGTGTATGGGGCATTCCGTGGAGTGCCAAATTCTGAGTTAGAGAGGCACTCGTGTTCTTCAGCAAATTTACATCTAGTATGATTTTGGTATGTGGGACCCCTAAAGTTCAGGGGCCCAGAGAAGTGACCCCTCTTACTAGTTCTAAGAGTTGTACTTTTTTAACACATGTGATTTTGATTAACTGGAAACATTCAGTTGGAATATCCAGGAAGCAGCTAGATAAACATATGGATCTGGAGCTAGAAAGAACTAGAAATTTCAACATGCAAATGGTTATTGGACAAAACCATCTTTCCAGACAGCCAGCTGTTTGAAGTTTTCATTACCAAGTTCACTGACCAGAGATTCTCACAGGGTGGGAGAAGTATAAATTGAATGACCCACCACAGCTTAATGTCAAGGTTTTATTTTGTTGTTGAATGAAGTATTTATCTCTGTCATTATGAAGATGGCAATCTAGTAGGAGAGGTAGGTATTAGGAGTTTAAAAGGGGGCAAAGAAAATAAAGGGATAACTTAGTTTGGGATATTTAAGGAAGCTCTTCCTGAAAGAGTAATGTGGAAACTGATGCTTAAAAAATGAACAGAACTTATCTAGGTAAAAAGGAGAGCAGAAGACATTTTCTGAAAATGCCATGAAACTTAAGTTATTCAAGGAATAGGAAAAGACATGGATAGAATATAAGAGTTAGAGGAGTAAGTAGATTTTAAATTAAGTATCTTGTGAGTTCCTGTAGGGATTTTTGGACAGTTGGAAGTCACCAAAGTATACTGGGTGGGAGTAAATGATCAGATTTGAATTTTAAAAATTTATACTCTGGCTCCTGTATTGGAAGGGGTAAGAGTGAAGAACTCTCCCAAACAATTAGAATGTTACCGAAGTAGAGAGATTATTGAGTTTGGTGTTGATAGTAAATACAGAAACAAGAGAGTAGAGTGAACAAATTATTTATAAAGTAGAACTTATAATACAATGACTGGTTAAGAGGAAGATGTTAATATAGTGCCTGGTTTCTGGCTCAAGCTGTTTTGTGGATGAGGTTATCATTTACTAGGTAAGAGACACTAGAGGAGAAGGATAACTGGTGTAGATGTGTTTGTGTAACCTGAGGTGCCTCTGACATCTAAGCGGAGATGCCAGCAGGCAGTTACACACGTGTGCTGGAGATCGGGAGAGAGGTCTTGACTAAAGATATAAATGTCCTGATCAAGAAAAAATCGGGTTAAGAGGAAGATGGTCAAGATGATGCCTGGTCAATTCTTGACTCAGTCTCTGTTATATTCATTGCTTGTTTTACTACTTAGTCATAAAAGTGCTGGAATATCTTTATATTTTGCCTGGTTCTCATACATCTAACTGATCCATATACTTCTGAGTTATTTAATATATTTTTGTTAATGGTACTGTAAAACATCCTTTAAATAGAGTATCACGTGCTGATGCCACTTAAAAACATACTTAACAGTTTAACCTAATAATTTCTCTTTGTTTTTACATTTTCCTCCTGATTAGCACTAGTTATTTTATATTAGAAAGGTAGGGACTTCCCTGGTGGCGCAGTGGTTGAGAATCCGCCTGCCGATGCAGGGGACACGGGTTCGAGCCCTGGTCCAGGAAGATCCCACA
The DNA here is from genome assembly GCF_963924675.1 of Phocoena phocoena. Taxonomy (NCBI): domain Eukaryota; kingdom Metazoa; phylum Chordata; class Mammalia; order Artiodactyla; family Phocoenidae; genus Phocoena; species Phocoena phocoena. Next base: position 106,095,803 of record NC_089222.1, read on the forward strand.
TGCCGCGGAGCAGCTAAGCCCGTGCGCCACAACTACTGAGCCTGCGCTCTAGAGCCCACGAGCCATAACTACTGAGCCCGCGTGCCACAACTACTGAAGCCTGCACACCTAGAGCATGAGCTCTGCAACAAGAGAAGCCACTGCAATGAGAAGCCCGCGCACCGCAACGAAGAGTAGCCCCCCCCTTGCCACAACTAGAGAAAGCTTGTGCGCAGCCATGAAGACCCAACATCGATGACCCAATGAAGCCAAAAATAAATAAACAAATAAATAAATAAATAAATTTATTAACAAAGAAAGAAGAAAGATAACCAAAATATTTAAAAGACCAGTAAGGGTTAAAATTGGTTGATTTTAATTTTATAGATAATTATCGTTATTTAAAATGTCATTTATTTGAAAAAATAGGCTAAACTGATACTCAGCTTAGAAGGAAGAAATAATAAGATATGCATTCATGAAACAATTAGATGACAGATTTAGCACTCAAAATCTAATGATTTGTTAAATGTATTTTTCTAATATGTTTAAGTCTCAGATAATTCTTTTTGCTATTTCTCTGTTTCACAAAAGGTAGTCATTTTGTATCTAATAAAGAGGAAAATCACATTGCTGTAAGACTCACTGCTGTTATTATCTATTTTAAAATTACAGCCAAACCTGCTGAGAGATATTAAAAATAAATTACCAGCATGCAATTACCATAGGTAGATATTGTGCTGTCCCCATAAAATAATGTGTGAACGGCAGATGAAATGCATGGTTGATGAGGTCCTATTTGTAACCCAGAGCATGATTCCTGATAAAATCATAAACTGTATAATTAAGACAACAGAAATACGCACATTGAGAGATAGGCTTGTCTAATATTCATCTCATGAGGATAGATATTATTTGGTTTAACATGCCTTTACTAAATAATTAAACTATTTCAGTTTTAAATAACTCTCATATCTTCTAATCAAGGCAATGGAGTATATTGTTCTGGATTCCACTTGTGAAAGCAGCTACAGAATTGTGTGCAGAAGGTACTTGTTGAGGCTTTAGGCTATACAGCCCAATTTCTATGACATCTCCACCACGGTAGTCCTCACCTTGCTAGCCATGTACATCATACTCCTTTTTTAGACATCAGTTCTGCACTCTGTGGGAGTAGACTTGGAAGTTTTTCAGCTTTTTAAAAAAGCTCAAATTCTTATTGTATAGTATCACATTTTAGAAAATGTTCCCTGTTTTTAGCAAGCATTTAAAGATTTCCAGTTTACACATCTTCCATTGTTATTAATTCAACAAACATGAATATAGCAAATGCCCAACTGTATTTCCTATTCCTAGGGATTCATTGACAAGAAAGGCAGACCAATATGTAAATAATATGAGCACTTACATATAATAGGTGTAAAAAGGCAGGTGGGCAAAATGATAGGGGAGCAGAGAAAGGAGGATATAGGAGATAATCTTCACAAAGAGGTGGGTGGTGACTGAACTAAATTTGAAGAGTAACAGTTGCTGGGGGTGTTATCAGGGAGAGATGTTTTTAGGTAGAGGAAATACAATGATAGAGAGGTGCAAAAAGGTGTTATGTGTGAGCCTTGCAAGTAGTTCAACAGGCCTGGCTGGCCAAGTTTGGGCAACTGACACAAGATGAAGTTGGAGAGGTCACATGGGATAGATCATAAAAGCATTCTTGTATGGAGAATGCAGAAAAGTCAACATTGCATATGTTCTTTGAGCATCAGATTGAGTTAATGTTTTGCAGGAAAATGTTTAAATGAGCTTTGAAGAGGCTTTGCCACATACATTTAAAATCAAAAGAAGAGCGTCTTATTTTTCCATGTTAATTAATCAAACACTGTGTGTGTGTGTGTGTGTGTGTCTTTGTGTGAGTGTGTATGTATGTGGGTAATTGCTGAGGACAGAAAACCCAGTGATATTTCTATCTACAACTTTATCTGATACTGAGTTTTCACTAAATTGTCATAAATTTAAAATTTAAGTCATGATTATATGTATCAGGCATTGTTCTAAGTCCTTTATAAGTGATAACTCATATAATCCTTCTAACAATTCTATGAAGTAAGAGCTATTATGATCTCCATTTTACTACTTATAAAACTGAGCCTCAAAGAAGTTAGTAACTTACCTATGTGTGACCACACCACTCATAAGCATACAGAAGAATCATCATGAGTGTACATTTAAATGGCAATTCCACAAGCACAGATTCTTACTCATTAGATCTGGGATAGGGGCCCAGGAAATTTCATATTTAAGAAACAAAATGATTGTGATGGAATTAGTTGAAGGATTCCACTTGAAATGGAATTTTGTGTGAGAGTTTTGATAATTAAAAAAATTAGAATGGGGCTTCCCTGGTGGCGCAGTGGTTAAGAATCGCAGTGGTGCCAATCCAGGAGACACGGGTTCAAGCCCTGGTCTGGGAAGATCCCACATGCTGCGGAGCAGCTAAGCCCGTACACAACAACTACTGAGCCTGTGCTCTAGAGCCCGTGTGCCACAGCTACTGAAGCCCATGTGCCTAGAGCCCGTGCTCTGCAACAAGAGAAGCCATCGCAATGAGAAGCCCGTGCACTGCAACGAAGAGTAGCCCCCGCTCACCGCAACTAGAGAAAGACCGTGCACAGCAACAAAAGACCCAACACAGCCTAAATAAATAAATAAATAATAAAATAAATAAATTTATAAAAAAAATAAGAATGGAAAAACTCTTGAGACTACGAAATAAAGGCAAAAAGTGGAAAATGTGACAGAAAAAAGTAAGTGCCATATATGATACTGGTTTGTCTAACCATAACTAGAAGGGTCTCTACAAAGAGAAAAGAGAGTGTAGGGAATTTGCAAGGTAATAACTCAGGACATTTTCCCATAATAAAAATGGTTTTTAATTAATAACATCCATTACGTATTTTATGGGGGTGACTGAAAAGAGACATAACACTGAATTTTTCAATTTCATTATGCTCACTGATACCAGGTCAGTTTTGGTTTCTCTCTTTCACAATTTCTATTTTCTCTTTTAGGTTGTGATTTCAATAAATAAACCAGGCAGTTATCAGTACCTGAGATCCTAAAAACTTGCAAGCAGAAAAAAACTGTCTTCAAAGAAACAAGAATTTGGCATTTCATCGCCAATTCTACATCCTAGGACACAGCAGCATGCCTTCCGAATTCTTAAGGGACATATTTTCAACTTGGAATTCTATACTCAAAACTATCAAGCAATTGTGAGGGCAGAAAAAAAACATACAAAAACTTAAAAAGTAACTTCCCAAAAACCACACTGAGAATGTTACTCAAAGCTCTGCTTCAGTCAGATGATGGTGTAAACCAAGAAAGTAGAGGGTATGAGTTCTAAGAAACACTGGTCCAATATGGTAGTGACAGGGATGAGAGTTGCACAGCTCATCTTGAGTGCAATCAGTTCAGATTGGAGTAGGAAGAAGGAAAGTTCCAGAAGGAGATGAGAGACATATCCAAGGAAAATGGGACTTGATAGTATAAATGAAATGATGAAGAACTAAAAAAAAAAAAAATTGAGGCTGTGATAAATGCAAATTATGGATGAGAAAAAGACAAGAAATAAGTAACTACAGGAAAAATGTGAGCTGATTTGCCAATTGGTAAATAATATTAAATTACTATATGATATCAAATCATATAATGCAAACACTGTTTACTGATGTTCAACTTTAAAAGTCAACCAATAGTTGATAACAGATACAGATCAGAATTAAATGGCTACACATTTTACAATGTGAAGTAAAACTTTTGGAATTGGAAGGAAGGGGAACTGAAGCGGAAAGACAGATTTCTCCATCTTACAGAGAAAGGTTTCAGAACATGCTGATTTGATGGAAAATATATAAAAGTAAAATATATAATTTTAAATAAAAATGCTAAATTGAGCAGTGTGAAATAAATACTTATCTATAATAGTACAAAAATTAAGAAAACAATAAGAATTGATAAAGCATATAATTTAGAGTTATGGGCATAATCATCAGATTTAAATCAGAAACAGTTAAAACAATTAAAATGATTCCCTTCAGATTGCAGAACTGCAGATTGAGAGTGGTGAGACCTTCTTGTTATACACTCTTCCTATTTGCTATTTTATACATGTTGGTACTGTATTAAAAGTTAAAAATCTATATTAACTAGCATAACTGGTAAAAATCATACATAGGCTACAGAAATAAAAAACAAAATCCTTTAAAAAATATTTCTAACTCTTAAAGAGTTGTGGTAAAAACATAAAATTTACCATCTTCACAATTTCTAAGTGTACAGCTCAGTAGCATTAAGTATATTCACATTGTTGTGCAACCAACTTGCAGAACTTTTTCATCTTGCAAAACTGAAATTCTGTACCCATTGAACAATAACTCTCCATCTTCCCTTCCCCCCAGTTTCTGTCAACCACCATTCTACTTTCTGTTTCTAAGAGACTGACTACTCCAAATACCTCATATGAGTGGAATCACACGGTTTTTGCCTTTTTTTGACTGACTTATTTCACTTAACATAATGTCCTCAAGGTTAATCATTGTTGAAGCATCTATATTATTCAGTCCTCAAAAGGAAGGAAAAATCCTTCTGAGGGCTGAGTAATATTCCATTGTACAGGATATCAGATTTTATTTATTCCTTTACCCATTGATGGATATGGGTTGCTTCCACCTTTTTGGCTATTCTGAATAATGCTGCTATGAACATGGCTGTACAGATAGATACCTCTTTCTCTTTTTTAAAAAAATTTAAATAAAGTTCTTAATGCCAATTTAAAGTAAAAGTAGAAGGGTTCCTGGGCATTTTGAAAATGCTTATAACTTTTTTCTGTTTTCTTACTATCAAGTCTTATTAGACAATATAGTTTCATAAAACAGTTTTTGTCTATTTTGTCAAAGCTGAATTCTTACTCAGATCAGACTAATTTTTAACTTCAGATCTCAGTATTCTTCTTGCTTTAAGTTTGCAATAAAAAATACTGTGAACCACATGAAGTATTTTTTAGTCCACTTGCCTACGTGAGACTTTTGATGCAACAGGAATGGTGATGCTATATAAGACCTTTCCTCTCCTTTTTCTCAGTGCCACTGAGAACGAAGTAACGTCAAAGGCAACCTTGGCAATGGTTATGCTCCTATGAGTATATTGTCTGCAACAGAGAAGGGTACTGAAACACACATAGGAAAGAAATCTGAGTATCCCAGCCATCTTATGTATGTAGTCTTTGGAAAGATATGGTGTGGGCAGGTATTGGTCAACTCAGGATTTTGATTTACAATTCCCCCCTCTCTGCTAGGCTGAGGTTCCAACCAAATGGAACAGGCTAAATGTCAGTCCTTAGTATTAAGTTTACTAGATACCATTTTATATTTTGTTCAAAGGTCTACATTTTTCTCTTAATTATAAAAATTTGTTTTAAACATAACAAATTAGAATAACTTAAGTTCACTCCAACTGTTACACACACTGTACACACACACACACAAACAAGTGTGTGCGCGCACACACAATGTCAAAATCTGGTAAGGCCTACGCTACATATTTAATTTTAGTGAATGTACCTGATATCTACTCTGTTCTTCATTAAAATGATGAGTATTAGTGCCCTTGTGCACAGATATTTATTTGGTTTTGATCACCTTGAAAATGACCTCAAAATTGTGTGGTAGATTGAAACCCTACCTGGAAAAATAGGGAATTTTTATCTGCTTTGTGCAATTTCCACTTCGACTCAGAAGGGCAAATCTCACCTAGGAGAGAGGATTTTTATTGTTCGCATGTAAGGCTGCCAATATATTCTACTTTTTTCTGATGACAGTGCAACTTGATTCTGACTACTGAACGGCTAAATCTTCCTCTGCCATTTTCATTTTCTCTGCAATTTAGGGATTGTGAATAATAATCAGAGCAATATGCAGCGGCCATATGCAGCGGCCCTTGAGAGAGCCCAAATGTACTACTCAGTCATTTTTTTTCTGAATTCTGGAGGTAGAGTATCTCTATTGTAGAAAAACTTACCTTAGTTACTTCTGATTTTGAACACTTTCAGAGGAAAAATAAAAACAAAGCAAAGCATTTTTTAGGCTGTTTTGTACTTAATATCTGAAGGTCTTCATGAAATAAGAAATTTTCACCTTAAAACTATTTCCTGATTATAATGTACGTGTTTAGGCGTATATTGTCTCAATATATCACTTATGAAAGCCCAAATAAACTACTTATCTATGTCTACTCATATTGCAACTTGAATGGAAGAATATTTCTTTGGATAGAAAAGCTTGGCAAAGTTCATGACCTTCAAATCCATTTTTGTTTTCTGACTTCTTTTCTCAACTTATCTCTTAAAGAGCTATTTGCTGTGGTGATTGTTTTATAATCAGTTAAGCATTGCCCGTTTACCTCCATCCAATCAATTGTTCCAGGAATACCAAGAGAAGTAAATTCCTCTTAATTTATATACAAACTACCAATATTTACTAATGTCTGATATTAGTATACAATTAATATTTTCTTTACAAAGAAGCAAACCAAATTAAAGTAAACTTCTAAAAAATGTTGCTTACCTCTTTCTTTCAAAATGGCTCTGAGGATGAAGACTTTATATCTGATCACATACTTCTATAAATATTGTACCATTTGGTCACCAGCAAAGGCCGTTAACAATTCCCAGAGGACAAAAATAGAATCTGGGAAATAAGATAAAGTCTAACCTTTTTTTTTACTTTGTGCTTAGTCTAGTTTCACTTGCTCTTAGGGAGCCATATGCAGAGACCTATGCCTGCCCTTCAGACCAGAGTTCCTCCTGCAAAACAAAAGGCTACTCCGACATCTCAGCTCAGACCGCAGGCAGAAGCTCACAACACAGCAATTCAAGATGGCGGCGGGGGGCCGTGTGCAGAGGTGCTGAACCAGGCCCTGTGATCCGGAGCGTGAGCAGCACAGCTGTGCCGGCCCCGGGAGAACCCCACGCCCCTCCCACTGACAGGATCCTTATAAAGCAGCCCCGCCCACGACCTGTCCAGAGAGCGTGTGCTGCGTGTGATGCGTGTGCTCTAGAGCGTGAGCTCGCACCTCTCCATTCTCTGATTAGCGACTAAAGCTTTCTTTTGCTTCTGAACCCAACACGGTCCTTCTTCTATAGTTATGAGTGACACCAGGCAGAATGACCCTTGCTGGGGATCGACGTGGGAGGGTTGGCAACAATGTATCATATAAAAGGAATTGATATCTTGTTCTTTTAAATGTACCACTTTATTATAACATCTATACAAGGAGAGATACATAATTAGTAATTGGTAAGAGTTTGCATTGTAGGTTACTGTGGGAATAATTTTGTAATCTAAATTTAGAAATTTGGTCTCTTTAGAACATTTTAGCTTATATAAACCCCTTAGTTTTTAAAACTCAGCAAATGGATATATGTATATCAATATATTTCATAAAAATATACATGTAAATATAATTAGATATATATCATTATTTTTAAGCCAAAGGTAAATTTTTCTTTCATTTAAAATTATATCAAGTGTTAATTCTTTTGAGTTTTTGCAAGATTATACAGAGAAAATTCAATTATAACATTAAACATAAAAACATGCTGGTTTTAGAATATATGAACACATCTTACTCGTTATTCTAATTTCATTATTTCTTACATGACCACATAAGAAAATAGAACAGGCTTTATTTCTTTTAAATCATAAAATATTAAATTTCAAATTAGGGTCTTACCAAACTTAGTTTCCTCTGGTTTCTTGTTTAAACTCAAAGTTGAAAAATGAAATATTTTCATAAAGAATGTTTTCAGTCTACTCAGTATGCTTTTGAAATACTCTCCAGGTCTGCAGACTGCTAGTTATAACTCAGCAGTTGTTTGCATTTGTCTTTAACAAGCAGCAGCAAGTTGGCAATAAAATGCACCAAGTAATTCTGTAGTGTAGATCTTGACGTCAAAAGGTAACTTTCTCTTTTTTTGGTTCCATACACATTCTGGGGGTGGGGGGGATAAAAACATATTTTAATTTTTCTTTTTTCAGCCTTTAAACTCTCCCTCAAATCTTTTTTTTTTTGTGTGACATCGTATGTTCTTTTAAATGGGTTCCATAGGTATGCATTGAAGAAACAGTCCAATTTATGGCATAAATTCCACAGAAGAATACTTTTATTTTCAATTATTTCTTACAGAGATTCCTTATTTGAGAATTAGAGGTTTACTTAACACATCCTTTGTATTCTGGTTTTGAAGAGAGCTTCCCCCAGCAAGCAAATGATTACAGAAGCAAGTAATTTTCTGTGTTTCTAGAAAAGTTTGAGAGAAGTCACTAAATCATTTTTGAGTAATCAGGAAATGTACTTTTACATCCACAAATTTGGTTTTTCTCCTCTAAAATTAATATCAGTGGGGAAAAAACTTTCTTGATTAAAAATTAAAATAAATTATACTCCAAAACAATGCTAATATTAATTAAAGAACAAACATTTCTCAAATCTTGAAACTTCTTCAATGTCTTAGGGATTAAAAAAAATTATCTGTAGAAAAGCAGGTCCTATTATATGATTTCTATGGTTAAATACCTTCAATGCCTTCTTTTGGTCTTATAAGTGTTCTTTGGGTGGAGTGAAGAATGACGCTTATTTTGATCTTTCTTTTTCAGTCTTATGAAATGTAATATTTATAAAATCCTATTATATGGTGGATACAGTTTTCTTTTTATTAGCTTCCAAAATTTCTCAGATAAGTTATGGATACTTTGCAGTAAAAAGAGAAGGTGAAAGAGAGAGAGATAGAGAGAGAAACAGAGAGAAAAAGGAAAAAGAGAAGTAGAGAGGGAGAGTGCTGACTGACTTGCTTTTATAACTTAATATGTCTTAGTGAATTTTTTCTTGTCAATACATGTGGATCTACCCCCATTTGTGTCAAAATTCCATAGCATGCTTTAACCATTGATCTATTAATGGACAATGAACTATTCTTCTTTTCCTCCATAATTTAATTTAATTTAATTTTATTTTGCGGTACGTGGGCCTCTCACTGTTGTGGCCTCTCCCGTCGCGGAGCACAGGCTCCGGACGCGCAGACTCAGCGGCCATGGCTCACGGGCCCAGCCGCTCTGCGGCATGTGGGATCTTCCCGGACCGGGGCACGAACCCATGTCCCCTGCATCTGCAGGAGGACTCTCAACCACTGTGCCACCAGGGAAGCCCTTCCCGCATAATTTTAAATAATACTGCAATAAATATTCTCCTGTTGAATAAATGCACATTTCTTGGTCTCCCACTCAAATTTTTTCATGCTTACCAGCACATCTTTACAGCTTAATTTTCCCTGTTCACTTATACACACCAAATGTTCTAGTTAAACTGATTTAATCACAATCATTGTTCACATTCTATTATTTTAGTTCATTGCTTGCACCAAATATTCAACTGATCTGGGATTGCCTCCTTATGTGCCTTTCTTCATTTACTAAATCTTGTGCATTTGTCAGGTTCTATCTATTTCTTTCAACCAGCAGTGATTGCTTCCTCTTTTATAAAACATGGTTACCATGCATGGTAACTGCAGTTATGTAAGATAACTGCAGTTATGTAAGATATCTTGTATTATTTTATGTGCATACATGTATTATTTTTCCTCCTAGCTATAGACACTTTAAAGACATCTGATTATCCCTTGAGTTTCTAGCATAATTGCATAGTTTCCTACTCATGGGAGACCATCTAAATAATAAAAACTTGAGAGAGTATCAATTCCTTGATTTCCTTCTTAGAAGCAATATTAAAAGTCTTAAAAAGTGAAACAACCCACAAGTATCAACAAATCAGAATTGACTATAGTGCTGGGGAAATTGCTGCAGCTCTCCTGCAGTTATCAGATGTTTCTCTTTTTGTTGCTTGATTATGGAGAGATCAGATGTTCCAAGGAAGGACCTTGGCAGTTGTGGTCATTGGGAAGATACTTGAGGACTCATGATACTGATTACATAATTAGCAAACCAGAATGAAACTATTTCAACATTTTAACAATAGGCCATAATGATGATGGAGGAGGTCATCTAGAGGACTTGACCGCAGGTTAACCCCAGCGCAGGAATCAGGCAATCAGAGGCTCCTCCCCGCCTCCCCTCTCCTCGGAATGCTCTTTCTGCCCGCCATTTCCACAGTGGGAGCCACTTTGAGACCACAGCCTTGAGAGAGTAGTGTGTTATTGGGACTATCTGGACTGTGCTACATATGACTGAACCCCAGCCATTAAGGCTTTTTTATAAACTCACGTTCTGGCCGGAAGATGCGGAGATCTACTGTTTTGCGGCACCCAAGACAAACCTCGTAGGCAAGTTTGCTTGTTAAAACTGTCACCTACCAATTTGGAGTGACCGGCCTCTACCTTAGGTCCCTCCTTGCCCTCTGTGTAGGGGAGCCAGTTTCGGATTTCACCCCTGGAACTCTCGAGGTTTTGAACCAGCAACAGGTGAGTAATGTGGCAATGTTAACCCTGTTAACCAAAATTTCAGAAATAGAGAGGCGTTTATTTGAGGTTTATTAGGGCTGCAGCCCGGGAGACACAGATTCAAGAAGCACTTGAATTGTCTTCTGATGGACTACAAAATGAAGGGGCTTGTAAGGGCAAAAAAGCGGCAAGGCCACGGTTAGTTGAGTAGTTTGTGAAGAATTATAATTGAAGCTGGCAAGAAGTGAGGGTGCTTGTTAAGCACGGATTGTCTGGGGTCCAAAATGGTTGCATAGTTACAAGTTACAAGTTACAAGACTTTGAGACCATAAGGCTGCATCTGGCAGGTGTTGTTCTGAATACAACTGGTGGTGTCCTTGGGTCTGGTACAGTTCAAAGAAAGTTCAAGTTCTCAGTGGTCCAGGGATGCGTCCGAGACCGAATCCTCAATGGCCGCCTGACTCCATTTTTGTGTGCCTGAACTGTGAATACTCCATTATGATTTCAAGTTGTCACCAGCTCTATTTTTGTTATGTAAAAATTCACCATTATCAATAAGAACTGATGGAGGCAGACATAATAGACATATTTGGTTTATTGAAAGATGAATAGGAGTTTACCATTAAACAAGGAGAAAGAATAGCAGATAGTGCTGTGTATTCCGAGTTGAAAACCCATGAGTAAAATAGTCTGGGATTCTCGAGAAATAGTGTAAACTTCTGTTTAGCTAGAGACAGTGGGAAGCAGGGAGTGTTGGAAGTTACTGGAAGAGATTATAGATAGATGTGTATGTCACAGAGAATAATTTGGGCTTCAGCCTATGAAAGTGGAACTCTAGGAGTTTTCGAAGTCAGGGAATGAAATGAGTCTATTTGTGTTTTGAAAAGGGGTCAGTAATGGCTATGCTCAGGAAGTCATGGGACCTTATGGGAGACAGGAATCTCGGGTTATCCTTTGCAATTGATTAAGAGGTGATCAGCATCTGAACAAAAGCAACGAGCAAAATAAGAGAGACAGGTGGAGAGAATGTAATGGATTCCAGAGGCATTTAGAAGATAAAATCCACAGGATTCTATAAACAAATTGATGTGGAGCAGGTGAAAGAATGAGAAAGGAGTGGCAGATTCCCAGTTTTTAATAGATAATGATGTCATTAACAGAGATAAGAAATATGGGAGAAGCAAATCTGAACCCAGTAGCATTTAGACTTTGAAAAAGGAGGGAAAGAAAATCGATGTGATCTAACTATAAAGTGACATAATATAAATAAAAATTGGAAAAATCATTGTTAGTAGACAGTTGACCCTTGAACAACACAGGTTTGAATTGCACAGGTCCACTTATATGCAGATTTTTTCAATAGTAAGTATTACAATACTGCACCATTTGGGGTTGGTTGTATCTGTGGATGTGGAACTGTGGATACAGAGGGTCAACGATAAGTTACATGTGGATTTTTCCACTGTGCAGAGGGTGGGCACCCCTAATCCCGGAATTGTTCAATGGTCAACTGTAATGGAGGTGTGTGTTCCTATGTAAATTTTTATAGCCTGGGAATCTCAATTGCTCATAGACTTTCTGTGTAAAATAACATTCAGATTGTAACTGCTATGAGGGAGGTATTTTATTTTGGGTGTGGTCTCAACCCTAATTAGGGTTGAAAAATAAAACAATTGCTGCTACTTGAGTATGCTTCAAATGATACAGGTGCAACCTATTTTTATTCAAGAGATAACATCTGCAAGGTGAATAAAGTATTACTAGGTGTGACTGGCAAATTAAAGAGAAATTCATGTGTAAAACTTAAAGTGTAGTGGGCTGAATTGTGGCCTTCTCAAAACCATATTCATGTCCTAATCCCTGGAACCTGTGAATGGAAAAGAGATCTTTTTACTTGTAATTAAGGATTTTGAGATGAGGATGTAAGGAGACCCTGTGTTATGCAGGTGTGCCCTAAGTCCAATGACAAGGGTCCTTACAAGAGACACACTCAGAGGAGAAGGAGCCCGTGTGATCACAGACACAGAGACAAAGATTGAAGTGATAATGGCCACAAGTCAAGGAATATGAACAGCCACTAGAAGCTGAAAGAGGCAAGGAAAGGTTTCCTCCCCCCATATCCTCCCGAGGGAGGGCAGCCCTGCCAACACCTTTATTTCAGACTTTTGGCCTCCACAACTGTGAGAGAATAAAGTTATGTTTTTTAAAATGACCAAGATTGTAATAATTTGTTACAGCAGCCATAGGAAACCAAAACACTAAGCTTTTTTGGGTAAACGTCTAAATATCGATGGCCAAGATAACACTTGAAAAATTATCCCGTGGGCTGTAGAAAAACCAGAGTTATTTGAACAAATAAGGGTCATTTACATATTATCTAAAGAATTACTATGACGAATGTATAATTGTTTTATGATCTCACTTTACTTAAGCTGGCTGTGAGTGAAAGACAATTTCTATTGGGGATACTACTGGGAATTTTTCTTTTATGTCCTAACCATGTGGTTCCTGTAATGCTGAGGGATGAGACTGAGGGGTCATGAGGGAATTTCAGGAACAGGAGTTCTCTAAAAACAAACAAACGATTATGCTGAAATATTTATGAAAGGTTGGCATGAAAAAGCACAGGAACAGTCAGATTATGAAAATAGGTCTAACATTCAAGGAAATAAAAATGCATTTTACATGTGGTTTCATTGCTGTAAAACTATCTTTGCCAAACAATAACATAGAGAATAGAGCCTAATGAGTTATACATGTTACCATTGGACCTGATCTTTCCAGTTCCAAATTCGGTACGATTTGTTTATTTTTTGGATGCTGTTCAGAGAGTATATCATAATACTTTCTTTTGAAACATTTTTTAAACTTACTGTATTAATTTCCTAGGGCCGCCGTAACAAATTACCACAAACTGGATGGCTTAAAACAACAGAAATGTATTCTTTCACATTCTGGGAGCTACAAGTCTGAAATTATGGTGTTGGCAGAGTTGTTTTTTTCTGGAAGTTCTGATGGAGAAATCATCCCATGTCTCTCTTAGCTTCTGGTGGTTGCCAGAAATCCTTCTTGTTACTTGGCATGTAGATGCATCACTGCAGTCTCTGCCTCCATTGTCACATGATGTTCTTCCTGTTGTCTCTATGTTCAAATATTCCTCTTTTTATCAAGACATCAGTTCTTAGATTAGGGTTTACCCTAATCCAGTATGACATCATATTAACTTGATTACATCTGCAAAGACTATATTTACAAATGTATTGGTCAGGGTTCTCCAGAGAAACAGAGCCAATAGGATATATGTGTGTATGTGTGTATATATATATAAAGATATATTTTAAAGAATTGGCTCATGTGATTATGCCTGGCAAGTCCAAAAGCTATGGGATGGGCCAGCAGGCTGGAGACCCAGAGAAGAGCTGATGATGCTGTGGTTCAAGTTAGAGGATTGTCTGTTGGCAGAATTTCTAATTGTTTGGGGAGAGTTCAGTCTTTTTTTTTTTAATCCAAGCTGTCAACTGATTGGATGAGGCCCACCCTAACTCTGGAGGGCAATCTACTTTACTCAGAGTCTACTAATTTAAATGATACACTCATCCAAAAACACTCTCTCAGAAACATCCAGAATAATGTTTAACCACACATCTAGACATGTGATCCAGTGAAGTTGACATATAAAATTAACTGTCAAAACAAATGAGGTCATATTCATAGGTACCAAATGTTGTGACTTGACTATATCTTTTTGGGGGCCAAAATTCAATCCACAACACTTATGTACACATATATATGTAATTTCAATACTTTTTAAAATATTTTCTTGTTGCAAAATACTGCTCCTTCTTTATAGTTGGAAATACAGGGATAAAACTATACTATTTGTGACAGTGCTGGGTTTACAAAAGACAATTAAAATGTTCTGATTATTTTAGGCTGATATGCAATCAAATTTCAGTTCTTAGTATAGGAAGAAAATATTCTCTTGCTGTGTCAGTGTCATCGTTATAACTCTATTTGGCTTATAATTCAGCCATTTTCTCCATACTGATACCTACACTGCTTTTATTCACGATCAGGGTTTTATTTTTTGTATTTTCATTCATTGAACAAATGATTATTTGTTACTGGGGATAAGGAAGGCAGATATGGGCCTTGTTCTCATGGAGCTTGTGTTCTCCTAAAGTTAGACAATAAACAGGAAATGAGCAAATTGATAGTATAGTTGGGGATAGCAATTAAGAACCAGGGAAGAATAAAAAGTGTGGGTTGCTAGAGAATGAACTGAAGTGGGAGTGCATAGGGCAATATTAGATTGTGATACCTGGGAAAGATTCTTGACTGACATTTCAGTTGAAAAATGAATGACAGGAAGGAGCCACTGATCTGAATGTATGGGGACAGAGCCTTTGGATAGAAAGACCAACAACTGCAAAAGTCCTGAAGGTAGAATAAGCTTAGTGAGCACATGAGATAGAAGGATAGCAAGTATGGCTGTGACTTATGAGTGAAGGGGAGAAGTCTGAAATGAAGGCAAATCTGAAGGCCCTTAGGACAGGGGTAAAAGTTGAGGTTTTTTTCTCTATTTTCTTAGGGAAGTTTAAAGCAGGGGAAGAAACATTACTTGTACTATGTCTTAAAAATATATTCTTTAAAAATCCTAGCCTTTTGATAGAGATAAGATTGAGTGGACAATAATGGATACAGGAAGATTAGTTCAAAGGTTTTTTGTTAATTCAGGAATGTGCTGATGGTTTGAAATATGGTGGTTACAATAGCAATGTTTGGTCATATTAAGGTAATGAAATCCCGGGGAAAAGAACTTCTCAGATCCAGGTAGGTGAAAGTAAGTCTCTTTCCCACAATGAACTCTCTATACACTTAATGACATGTCAATTGTAAATCTTTCACCAGTACCAATTACAGACTTTGTTTAACCTATTGAAAAGATAAAACTATACCAGATGTTGGGGGTGATCATTTGCATGTCACTGATGATTAACTGTCATTTACCAATATTTTAGGTTTGACTAAAAGTATACTTGGATCTGTTTTTCTAATAGAAAAAATGTAACAGAATGTGTAATTTATCCTTATTCTAAGGGCAGACTTAGAATAATGATTTTATCTTTCCAAGTGTCAATTTGAACAAGAATCATCCAATCCAAGATATGGTCTAGTGGGTTGAATGGACTGCTTGAAATGTAAAGGTCTTAATTAGTTCGGAAAACATTGACCTTTCCTAAATGTCCTTCCTGCTACTATGGGGTTCTTTTTTGTGTGTGTGTTTTTGTTTTTGTTTTAATCTGTTTTCTCTGAGAAGAACTGACAGAATTATGGGTTTCTCAGTAGAATATAAAATTGCATGTGGGGCACTTTTCATTAATATTTTTGAGTAAGTAAATATTTCTCCCATCCCTCCCACCAACCAAACCCTAGGAGAGGGCCGTGAATGCAATGGAAACATTTACGGTGGTGATGTTTACTTGAGACTATTAACTTGAATAGTTTTTAGTTTACTTGTTAATAGAGACCTTTAATAAGCATTCTTTATGCATTGATATAATAGGATTAATTATCTAAGTAAAAAAAATTGTTAGGACTGAAAAATTATCACATGTGTTTCAATTATCATTGCAACATAACAAATTACAACTTAACAGCTTAAAACAACATTGTTATGC
Source organism: Phocoena phocoena (assembly GCF_963924675.1). Classification (NCBI taxonomy): domain Eukaryota; kingdom Metazoa; phylum Chordata; class Mammalia; order Artiodactyla; family Phocoenidae; genus Phocoena; species Phocoena phocoena. Next base: position 106,111,964 of record NC_089222.1, read on the forward strand.
TCAGAGATTCAGAGGTCAGAAATTTGAAAAGAGCATTGTAGGAAAGACTTGTATTTGCTTCACAATAGCTGGGGCTAGGGAGACCCAAAGTCTGGGGATGAATCTACGACCAGGGATGGAATCATCTGAAGACGTGCTCACTCACATGTTTAGCACCTGAGTTGGGTGATTGCACACCTAGGACTATTGTCTAGACTGGAAGCCTAGGCAGTATTTGGTTAAATTAAAAATGCACATATCCCAGGCCACAGGAATCCCTTCAAACTATATCTCAAATAATTTTCTTAAAGAATGCATATATAGGGATGTTTATTACATCATTGCTTATGATAGCCTGGAGCTCATGACTTCCAAGCAAGGCAAGAGCTGATATGAGCTAGCCTTGGAAAGTTGCACAGCATCACTTCTTCCCAACTGTATTTGTCAAGACCATGATAAATCTTTCCAGATTCAAGGGGAAGGCGAGTAGACACAGTTGATAGGGGATTTACAATGTTGTACTGTAAAAGGGCATAAGGACAGATGGGAAGGGAAATAACATGGTTGTTATCAGAGGAAAAGGCAATCTGATACAACATGTAGAATATTTAGCACAGTGTTTAACATGTAAGAAGCACTTAATAAAAATTGTTAGTATTACAAAATAATAGTAGTTATAAAATGTCCTAAAAAGCTATAGTCCAGCTTGAGGTTTTTAATTATTTATGTCAATTGTTATAAAACCTTTCTAAGTAAAAAAACTCAGATTCCAGAAAAATTCATTTAATAGATTTATATTTTCAACTGGTGAAAAAAGTTAATCCATTTATTGAAATGTAATAATTAGACCTAATTATTACTTAAATATAATTTTGGATATTTTCTGTATTTCTTAAAGAAATAGTTATTGCTTTTTAAATAATTTAAAAAATCTATAAACTCCACAATTTTTAGAGCAGTTTCACTTTTTGACAAGGGAAGTTTCAAAAGCAACACATGGAATAGTTTGACCACTTGAAAAGCTTGTCATAATAAACTTCACATGAAAATTATGGATATAACATGAAAAATGAAGGGGGGGCTCTCAAAGTAATCAACAGTTATTTGTTCCTTTAATAATGATCAGGTCTTGTTCATGAGAGCATTAAAAATAAAATGGCACAATCTTTATAAAAATAATAAGTGAAATGTATGAACTGATTGAAATAACTAAGATTAATGACGTAAAACTTTATATTACTAGATTACATAAATAAAAGCTTAAATACTGTGAATTAATGAGTTGACTTTTGACTGCGACAACTTTTAAATGTAGGTTGACTCCGTAAAGCAATTTGGCAATATTTGATTTGATTAGGTTGAAAATGTACATATCTCATGCCACAGGAAATGCACTTCAAGGTATATCTTGAGTAATTCTCGCAAAGAAGACGTGTAGGGATGCTTACAGCAAACGCTTACAGCATTTGGTAATAGGAAAAAAAATGGAAACAGTTCAATGTCTGTTAGTGAGGGAGTATATTAAAAAATCAGTCTATTCATTTGATGAGATGTGATCTAGATTTTAAAATAAATACATTTGATAAATGTATGTTATCTTGAATATTCAAGACAGATTGAATATAAAAGGCTTTTTTTTTTACATCTTTATTGGAGTATAATTGCTTTACAATGGTGTGTTAGTTTCTGCTTTATAACAGAGTGAATCAGTTATACATATACATATATTCCCATATCTCTTCCCTCTTGCGTCTCCCTCCCTCCCACCCTCCCTATCCCACCCCTCCAGGCGACCACAAAGCACCGAGCTGATCTCCCTGTGCTATGCGGCTGCTTCCCACTAGCTATCTACCTTACGTTTGGTAATGTATATATGTCCATGCCTCTCTCTCGCTTTGTCACAGCTTACCCTTCCCGCTACCCATATCCACAAGTCCATTCTCTAGTAGGTCTGTGTCTTTATTCCTGTCTTACCCCTAGGTTCTTCATGACATTTTTTTTCCTTAAATTCCATATATATGTGTTAGCATACGGTATTTGTCTTTCTCTTTCTGACTTACTTCACTCTGTATGACAGACTCTAAGTCTATCCACCTCATTACAAATAGCTCAATTTCATTTCTTTTTATGGCTGAGTAATATTCCATTGTATATATGTGCCACGTCTTCTTTATCCATTCATCCGATGATGGACACTTAGGTTGTTTCCATCTCCGGGTTATTGTAAATAGAGCTGCAATGAACATTTTGGTACATGACTCTTTTTGAATTATGGTTTTCTCAGGGTATATGCCCAGTAGTGGGATTGCTGGGTCATATGGTAGTTCTATTTGTAGTTTTTCAAGGAACCTCCATACTGTTCTCCATAGTGGCTGTACCAATTCACATTCCCACCAGCAGTGCAAGAGTGTTCCCTTTTCTCTACACCCTCTCCAGCATTTATTGTTTCTAGATTTTTTGATGATGGCCATTCTGACTGGTGTGAGATGATATCTCATTGTAGTTTTGATTTGCATTTCTCTAATGATTAATGATGTTGAGCATTCTTTCATGTGTTTGTTGGCAGGCTGTATATCTTCTTTGGAGAAATGTCTATTTAGGTCTTCTGCCCATTTTTGGATTGGGTTGTTTGTTTTTTTTGTTATTGAGCTGCATGAGCTGCTTATAAATTTTGGAGATTAATCCTTTGTCAGTTGCTTCATTTGAAAATATTTTCTCCCATTCGGAGGGTTGTCTTTTGGTCTTGTTTATGGTTTCCTTTGCTGTGCAAAAGCTTTGAAGTTTCATTAGGTCCCATTTGTTTATTTTTGTTTTTATTTCCATTTATCTAGGAGGTGGGTCAGAAAGGATCTTGCTGTGATTTATGTCATAGAGTGTTCTGCCTATGTTTTCCTCTAAGAGTTTGATGGTTTCTGGCCTTACATTTAGGTCTTTAATCCATTTTGAGCTTATTTTTGTGTATGGTGTTAGGGAGTGATCTAATCTCATACTTTTACATGTACCTGTCCAGTTTTCCCAGCACCACTTATTGAAGAGGCTGTCCTTTCTCCAGTGTACATTCCTGCCTCCTTTATCAAAGATAAGGTGACCATATGTGCGTGGGTTTATCTCTGGGCTTTCTATCGTGTTCCAAAGGCTATTTGCAGAAAAATATTTACAATAAATTTAATTTATATAAATATTGCATTATGCACAACATACACTGTTTGTTACTGTGGAAGCAAACATGTAAACTAATGTACAGACCTATTGGCATGCAAATCTAAATCTTGTTAATGTTCACTGTAGAAGAAATATCAGGAATAGACTGTAGAGGGAAATTTGAGGTTACAACTGTGTCTATAGTTGTAAAAATATTTTGATTAAAGTATGACAAAGGTAATCTTTATTTTGCCAGGCTAGCACATCACTATTTGTTATATTATCTGTTATATTTTTCCATATTAAAAGTTAACATAAAAGTGGTATTGGTTCAGAGGGAAAATTGTGGTACAATCACTGATATCTTAAAAATCTGGCATCATTATGATTATAACTACAGCTGGAGAACTTTCTCTTGATATGATCAATTTCAGTCCTTTGTTTAAGGATACTGATGATTTTTAAATGATTATTTTATGATTATTTTAAAAAGAAATTGGAAAGGGGGTAAACTAGCACCACTTTGTTTTCTTAATTTGCTATCTAAAGAAGAATTTCTGTAACTGTATGTCAAAGCTGTATACTTCACAATTCTAAAAGGCATACAATAAACTTTGCCCTGGAGTGCCATGGTAAACACAGATAAGAAAAACGTATCAGGAAAATCAAGAAAGGTTACGTGGAATACTAAGCAGTAGCTATCTTATGGGACATTGTGATTCTTTAGTTATTAGAAGTGTAAAATATTATGTTAACCTCTCTGGGTTCTGTTTGAAAGTTACATACATATGCAAGTTTTCCAGTAAAGCTATTTCTGCTTTGCAAGTTTGGCTAGGTATGGCACGTTTGAGATCATCTCATCCTACTGTGTGTGTGTGTCTCAGCCTGAGTCCTCTGAAACAGTGTTTCTCAAAGGGCAACCCACAGTCTGTTAACCAGTTGACAAACTGTTTATTACTAGTCCACAGTGTGACAAGGCACTTATATCAGAATGTAAATCAATCACATCACTGAGCACATTGTTTATTTCAGTTCATTTTAAAAAATATAGTAAGAGTTTCTCAAAGAAGGAAGCAGTACATTTACTTCCATTCTGATACTGAAATAGCAGGGAAAAAAGCAGATGTTGAGGCAAGGATAAAATTCTCATACTTTATTTGGGAATAAGACATCCAGGGCAGTGAGGATAAGGGTAAAAGGGAAGTGAGGCAAAGAAAAAAGCAATGTAATGTGAGACATCATACCATTTAACACTGTTTTACAAGGAGCCCCAAAGAGGCATGGTTGCTCCATGGCACTTCCCTAGAAGAGTTACAAGGAAATACTGCCCCTTGAAGTACCCTACTGGGGCAAGAATGGAAGAATTTACCTTCCCAGGTTGTTTCCATCTTACATTAACCAAAATTTACCCCATGGAGAACTAAGTCCCCTTTCCTTCCATTGTGTTTCATCCTTTCTCTTGGTGGCCTTGCAGGAAGCTCCAAAAGGTTTGTGTCCAAACCAGCTTGTGTATATGTGTACTTGTTTGAATGTATGTATATGCATGTATTTGCATGCGTACATGTATGCATTTGGATACATGTATGTAATGTATGTATTTGAACTTATGTAAATAAACCTTTTATCTGCTAAAAATCCGAATTCAGAGAGTAGTCTACCTTGTTCTCTGACCTCTAAATTGTCATTACGAAGTTATTCATGGTTATAGTTGACATTTCTATACCTGTTATACCATAGTGGGAAAATAGATTTTATACATATTTATTGAAATGAACTTTGAATGTGGAAGAATATTAGGAGAAATTGGCCTCTAAAACCATTACTAATCTCAGAATTTCTTCAGTGTTAATAAATGACAAAGTTTGGGTCAAGTTTATTATGTCATATCCCAAAATTTTTGAGTATGGTAGGGGACACTGTTGGTGCCCCACCCAGATCCACAATATCAGATGGGAACACCCATCCACCAGCTGTTAGGAGTGATGGCTGCTAATGATTCATAGCTGCTGCCTTCTCTGGAGAATTGCTGCTGGCAGAACGCGAGCTTCCTTGCCCAGAAGGTTATGTGCCCTTTCATACAACCTGGGACTGACATGGAGATATAGAAGGCAGGTCCCTTGCCTCAAGGTGGAGCCAATTCTGTGTCATAATTCGTGCTCCAGAGGCTGCATGGGATCAGGCTGAAGCTGGACTCCAGCTGAAACTCATCCTTGCTTAACTCCTTTCCCAGCTGTGTCTGCTTCCTTTGTTCCCTTTCTCTTGAGGGCACTGACACCATAAATCACATATGCCCAAATCTCTGTCTCAGGTTCTGCTTCTAGGGAAGTCAGCCTAAGACAGGTAGTTGGAAGAACTGATTGAGAGAACTTTTGAAAGAGGAATCACCAGACATGTTTTATTGACTGGATACTGATGAGTGGATTGATTTATAAACGGCCCTAACATAACAAGAGTGTGTTTATGAGGTTTCTATGGAGAAAGACATTAGAGAAGGGAGTAGATGACAATTTTAGATATCCTGCCTTTGAGATAATGAGGAATCAAATGGAAAAGACTGAACAGAATATTTAGCATTTAGATTTCCAGAACTGAGATTTAGATCAGTAAATAGGACTGAGACTCATCAGCAAGGAATTGACTTTTGAAGAGATAAAAACATACAATCCTAAAAGGAAAAACCTTAAAGAAAGAACAGAGGGCAAATGAACGTGCCTTTACAAATAGAAAAGGGCAAACATTTTTATTAAAGGAATTCTTCAGATTGTGAGCTTTATTTGAACTTTTGAATTGAAAGTCCATGCACTTATATAAAGCCTACTTTTTCTACTTGTAAAATAAATTTGAGTTAGCTTTTAAATCCGTGTAACACCATTGAACTAAGCTCTTATTGATCATAGAGCATGGAAAACATTTTAAATGCAAGTTTTAAGTTTAAAATTCTTTATAAGTTGTTCAATTTCTGCTTTTGTTTCTCAGATACAATATTATTGCTTTTGAGATTTAGCTAAGATTGTATGAAAAACTAAGTAGATAAGAGTTGAGTCTCTCTGTCCTCAACCACTTTATTCAGTAGTGCTCACAGCACATCCCACCTCCACAAACATCAGAGAATTACCTCAAAATGCCTACACTGTGCAAAATGTTCTGATCTCTCCTCAAGGTCTGCTTGAATGTTAAGATATATATTTTTTTCTAAAATAAAAACTTAATACGCTGTCTTTTATGTCTCTTCTTCTTGGAAAAACTGCTTAATATGTGTCATTTCTTTAACTTCTTAAAAGGTTCTACTCAGATTTCACATTTCTATATCTCACGCACAGATAATAGTGGTTTTTAAATACAGCATGTTAAAATGAACAGGTATAGCTTGTTATAAGGATAAATGTGAAATTAGGGTGTAATCATTGGATTCCTCTAAGGGAATGTCTGTCAAATCTGATAAATTATTAAATTCAATGAATAATTTGACAAAAATTTGCTAGGCATTGTACTATCAAGTGGCATGCCACAGTAAATAAAAGGATCATGGTAATAAAGCACTACGGTCTTTACATGAATTTCTTATTAGATTTTAAAATAAATATGAGAGTCAGTGAGTTACTAATACTATAATTAAGAATCAAACAAGGGAAAATCTGAATTTGGGAAAGTTCAAATCCAGAACCCTCATCTTTTCCTTACATTTTGTTAAATAGTTGTACAAGGAAAGCTTCCTAACAGGATGAAGTCATTAGGTGAACAAATGAACTCCCCTCTCCTTGTAGTAAAGGAATAGAAGGAAATCAGTTACAGGTTGTTGTTCTGATATATTTATGTGTTGAAGATGTGAGAAATAGAAAGGTGTAGACTATAGTCTCTACTATAGGAAGATAGAATCAGCTTTCAAGTCCTGCTAGAGAGAGACACAAATGAGTGATTAGTTCTTTTGAATTTATTCCAGCTTAATCTCCTAAATGATTATTCCAGTATACTTGTTACTTGAAGGTGAAATTTTGCATGTCAGTATTTCCAGAGTTCAAGATACTGTTTCTCTGTGTGTTAAATGTCTATGCATGTTATAGCACACAGTTTTCAATATATGACCTTGGGGTAGGATGCTCTGATTCCAAATTCCATTTGTCTTTAATAAAAATGGTGATGCAATAAAGTGTTCTGTTTCCAAACAAATTTCTTTTCTGGAACAAATATTTCTGTACACTGTTAAGTTAAAATGGATTTACTAAGTTTAACAGTGGTTCATATGTCTGAGTGTTACAGTTTTGTCAGTTTTCACATGTAAGACAGAAAAAAGGAATGTAAAATTTGTGGAGAATGTTAGTATTTTTATTAACTTGTGCTTTTAATAATATGCTTGTCTAAGTATGAATTATCAGGTCATACAAGAAGACAATACTCATAGCAAAAAGACCTTGCTTTAACCAAAGTTAAGTCAGGGGTGACAGATATAGTCAGGAAAATCCTGACCCAGTGAGTCAGAGAGATGTATAGGAGAAATGGGAACTTGGACGTTGGTGACAATGAAGTATCCTTCCATCAATTCTAATTCCCAGCCCACTTGGTTATAAAAGTTTATCTTGTTTGGCTATAAGAGAAGCAAATACAAATCAAAGGCCAGAGCTGGTTCAAGGATCTATCTTTTGACCAGCTCATTCCTTTGCAGATTCCTTTGGCTTAACCAGAAACCCAGCTGAGAGCCTTTTCTCTGAGCTATATGGTTAGGACCAGCTATATTCTTGATATTTGAAAGAATTGCATACTTGAAGAGAAACTGTTCATCCTGTACATTTATAACTTTTGATACAAATGGAAACTCATTACTGACCATAGAATCAACATAAATTGTTTGCTTGCCTAGAAAATGTGGTTTACTAAAGGACTGAAGAAATGACTTTGCTAACTACAGATGGCTGAAAGCCGTTTTTATTGCCTTGGGTGGGATGACCTATAGTTAGGACTTCCCTGATTAGACGGTGAAGTGGAATCTGAGCAGAAAGGATTTAAATGACTCATTGAAGAATTTGTAAGACAGAAGTTAATTAAGGTCATAACATGTATGGTGTAATTTTTTTTGGTTTAGATGAAATATATAACATTCTTAAACTCACAGATTTCTTTTAAAACAATAATTATTAACATTTTTGCAATTATTAACATTTTTGCAATGTTAATAATTAACATTTTTGCAATTTTGAATTTTAGTGTAATAAAATGTGAACCCAAATTTCATACATCATGCCTTTTATATCCCCTAGGATGTCATGTAATGAATCAGTGGTTTAGTATAACATATGAGAATATGAAAGTTTTTCTACTACATGAGGGCAATATATGCACCCATAAAAGTTTTATTATGCTCACTTTCTTTAAATTAGCATAATAGACAGTACTACCAAGCACATGACTGATAAGATACTGCAGTTATTCTAGCTTCAGTTTCAAAAGTGCCAAGAGCATATAAAATATCTAGGTAAGTTGGATGAATATCTTTTACCTTAGATTCTATTTCAACATTTAATTAGAAAATATTATCTAAAAGGCAACTATCAGTTTTGTCTGATACTTTCTAAAGTGAATATTTAAGTCATGTATAAAAATGGGATAGTGAGGGAAAATGGTAGGTGAACTGATAGGTAGGCAAGAAGGAACTCTTGAAATTTCTAAACTCAAAAAGAAATAAAAATCAGTTTTTATAAGGCCATGATGACATAGGCAGAAATGGAGTCTTAAAACATATTATTTTCCACTGAAACTAAATATAAGGAAGCTATCAAGGGAAAGGCTATTTGACCATCTTGCCTTTTCTTGCTTTCCAACAATTTCATGTTTCTTTATATTTCTGCAATGCCAGCTTGATGGAAAGCTCATGTATTTCACTTAGGAAATCTTAGTAAGGACCAGGAGAGTATCCAGCAATCACTTATTCTCCTATCATTTAGTGTAAGCAGTTCTTTGCAGGAAACTGCCCTCAGCAGGAAACCCCTTTGTCTGGTCACTTTATCAGAGAGCTATATTGTAACTAACCTTAAACCAGACACCCCCATGCTGTACTCATCTCCTGCCCTAGCACACCTTTCACATCTTTTGATCACACATAATACCTTGCTTAACCTTTTGGTTCTTTCCATAGATCAAAGAAATGAAGAGTAAGTAATTCACAGATGACCAGATCTCTTCCCTAGCTTCTCCTTTAATAATCTCGTGAACAAACTGTGTGAACAAGTTAGCATGTAAAGAAAGATCACAAGAAGTCGAAAGCCTGCACACAGTGGGGGGTGGTGATGACTCTGACCCCCCCCATCTCAATGATTAACTGAGATTACTTACCTTTTTCCCTTAAACATTTTCATGGCTGAGCAGAATCTTGGGAGTTGGTATTTTGGGGACACTGAGTCCACCATCTCCCCAGGTTGCCGGCATTCTGATTAAAAGCAACTTTCCTTTCTCCCAACAACTGCCTCTCAGGCATCGATTTTTGAGCCATGAGCAGTGAGCAGCCAGACCCGAGTTCGGTAACATTAGGAGAAAAGTTCTCATAAATATTCAAAAGTATCTTTTCCATTGTAATTTATACTAACACCTAACAGAGAAACAACTGATTAAACAAATATTTTAAAACAGTAGCAAATTGAGTGGCTAATGCCTTTGTCCTTTCCTTTTCTTTGGAAAGCTCTCTGATCCTCTGTAGTTGCAACGGGAGCTCACAGTTGTTTTTGTAGTAATTCTAGTTAATCTCTTATCTATAAGCCCCAATGAACCTGTGCAGCTCTGGTTTTGTATTTATAATTTATTAGTCCATTCCTGTATGGGACTAAAATAATAATAGTTGAGAATATTTTCCTCTTGATGAGGTAAAGTTTCCAAAAGGTATTGGTTGCTTAGTTTAGTATAAATATTTATTTCCCCCATCCAAATAAACAGCTATATAGATCCCAAAGTTTATAATAAATCATATAAATGAATAACTAGTATAGTATCAATGGGAAAAGTAATTTTTTCTACCAAATATATTTTTGAGCAATGGATATATGCCAAGCACTGTTACAGGTACTGGAGATAAACTAGCTAACAAAACAGACCAAAAAAATGACCATGTACACAGGAAGCTTACAATCAAAGTTACATATAGTGTGGGGTACACATATATTACAGTGGACCTGTCCAACCCTCCCTCCCCCTAAAACATGTATATTGGATTAGGGATTTTTCTTCCTTGATCTCAAGGCATCTTGGAATCTACTCATTGCACTTACCAAATTGGAATAAATTTGTTGATGTCTTGTACACTAGACTTTGTGGATAAGAATCATTTCTTACTCATCTCTATGTCTCCACTGCTTAGTCCAGCACCTAGAATAGAGGGTTCCACGATTTTTTAATTGAATGAACAATCCCACTTGTTTAACAGCTCATAGTTATTGTTCAATTATATGACCTTCTAAAAATAACTAAAATTCTGTTGCCTCCTCAAGGAACTTTGCCATCTCCAGTCATTGCTGCCATGTGAAGCAGTCTAATATTCACTCCTTTAACTCAGGGAGAATTCCTGTTATACAATTTATATGAGATTTTCTCTTTGTGGCTTCTTAGAGAATATCAATCATATTGATGTATGTCATTACTCACAACTACATTTTTTATGAGCTATTAGTGATAACTAACCTTTAGCTAAGCTAGATATTTCTTTGAATACAATAACAATTCAAATCTACCCTCTTATTTTGTAATATTGAAAACATGGAAAATTAACTTAGTTAATAATTAAGACTATAAGCTAAGTGAAATATAAAAATCAATGGACAATTTAGACTCCATGCTTAATGAGTTGAGTGAAGTAAAATTGAAATGGCTTTTGTAATATTTACCTATTATTTTAAAACAGGAAGATCAACGTGTAGTAAGTTATAGTATTCTTTTGCAAGGGCTTGCATTTTCATGTAACAAGAACTTCAAATGCTCTTATAATTTTACATTAAGCAGAAAAGATAAAAATAAATTAGTAAAATGTCATAAAACATTAAGGTTAAAGAACGTTAAGCTAAGGAAACAGAAACAATCTTCCAGACAGTAAGCCTGAGGAAAAGAGAACTCATTTGAACTTATTTTGAAGAGACTCTGCTAACCTCAGATCCAAACACATAAAGAATTATATTCTGTACATGACTCAGGGATCAACAGATGAAAGCATAAAACTAATTTTAGGTATCATTGGCTGGACCAGCACTAAACCAATACTTAAAGTATATTTTTTGCTACTGATTTTTCTATTGGCACCCACCACTTCCCAAGGATTTATGTTAATTTATCTTAATGCCTTTGTTTCCTACTTTTAACTCATTGCCTCATTTAAAGGCATTAGCAAATAAAAGCACACCAGAAGCAGACTTCCTGAAGAGTGAGAGTGTGAGAAACACATTCCATGAAGATAATGGGTATGATTGCTCCCAAGAACAGAAGATTTGAAAGCTGCATGCAAATAAACAGGACGTTTTCACAGACAAGGCAAGTTAGTGTGCTCTAAAGTGGTCCCTGAGGATGAGCTAGAATCAGAGTAAACCGTGGAGGAGAAACCTGCAGGTGGACTACAGGTGCCTTCATAGTTGGTGAGATTTTAAAAAATATCTGGTCATTTCTTGGAATTTTATTTTTGAATATTTGAATCAAAATTACCATGCTGAAGAGACTACTGTGTCCTCAGTTTTGCCTCTTAGAGTTACTGTCTGGGTCTCTGCAATTGGGCAAGATACTTACCCTTTAAAAAGCCACATTTTCCCCATATATAAAATGTGATTTGAAGAATAAAGGAGAATTTATGGATACTTCATGGCACAGTGCGTGGTATATAGTCACTACTCCATACATATTTTATTTATAATTATAGTTACAAAGTTTCAAAGGAAAAATTCTTTTATACAACTAAACTTGACTAAGGCACCTCATTATACAGTGCCTGTTAAGCTAAGTCTTCACAGTTTACTGGACCTAGAGACCAGAACTTACAAAGATTTCCATTAAAACCTTTGTTCTTTAGATCCTAGTTTGCAAGGATCAAGGTATCTTTCTATACAACTTAAATTTTCTAACATCTGATTGTGTCTAGATCCAGAAATCTACATGCAAAAATTTTTACTATATTTTGGATCTTCTATTAAAATCAAATACTAATTTTAATATTTAAATTATTATATGGAATTTTAAAAGTTAACATATGCTATTTTTTCATTAATTATATTACGTATATATCAACATCAGCAAGGAAAAAATTGAAGTAAATTAAAATTAACTAATTATGTGGATATGCACATAAGAATGGTGAAAATATAAAAGGGGATGCTACAAAAGTATAATATGGTACAATAAAGTTGTATGTGCACAAGGAAACCAAAATCAAAGAATTAAATAATCCCAATATTATTAGTTGCTTTTTAGGGAGAATTTATGACTGACGGTCATAAATAATGGTTTATTATTGCAGGAAGACTTCCACAGAAACCCGAAGCACTGTGCACATGCTCCCAGGTGGACTTTTGTCTCCTCTGGGATGGGTCTCTATCTGCCGTAGGCAAATAGGTTAAAGGAAGATATATAATGTCCCAAGAAAATCGTATATTTGAAAAAGACTCTTTTCGTGTGCACGTCATTTGTTCTCTAATTTTATCATAACTGCTTTAAGTATTCATAACATGGGAAAGTCTCAAAATATCGGGGACAACTAAAAAAATATTGGAGACGTGTTCTGAACCATTTCTGTTAAATGTTGTATTAATCCCTCAATTCTATCTATCTATCATCTATCTATCACTGCAGGATATTTATTTATTTGTTTAATTATGGTAAGAACACTTAACATGAGATCTACCTTCTTAACATTTTTAAGTGCACAATATAGTATTGTCAAGTCTAGGCACTATGTGGACAGCAGATCTCTGGAGTTTATTCGTCTTGCATAACTGCTACTTTATACCCATTGAAGAGCAGCTTCTCCTTTCTTCCCTGCTACTACCCCAGTGCCTGGAAATCACCATTCTACTCTCTTCCTATGAGTCTGAATATTTTAGATACCTTATATAAGTGGAATCATGCAGTGTCTGAATGTCTATGACTGGCTTATTTCACTTAGCATAATGTCCCCCAGGTTCATTCATGTTTCACATTGCAGACTCTTCTTCTTTTTTAAGGCTGAATCATATTTGATTGTAAGTATATATCACATTTTCTTTATTAATTCATCTACTGATGGACATCTAGGTAGTTTCTGTACCTTGCCTATTATGCATAATGCTGCAATGAACATGGAAGCGTATACATCTCTTTGAGATACTGATTACAGTTCTTTGGGTTATATACCTAGAGGTAGGATTGCTATATCATGTGGTAATTCTATATTTAATTTTTTGAGGAACCACCATATTATTTTGCACTGTAGCTGCACTATTTTACATTCCCAACAACAGTGTACAAGGGTTCTAATTTCTACACATCTTCACCAATGTGTATCTTTAAAAAAATAATATCTATGTAACGTGTGTGAGGTGATGCCTCATTGTGGTTTTGATTTGTATTTCCCTGAGAGACTATTGAAGTTGAGCATCTTTTCTTAAATCTGTTGGCCATTTCTATATCTTCTTTGGAGAAATGTCTGTTCAGCCCTTTCCACATTTTTTAACCTGGTTATTTGTGTTTTTGCTATTGAGTTTTGGGAACTCATTATATTTTGGATTACTTATCAGATTATTATTACTTATCAGAATTACTTATCAGATATATTGTTTGCCAAATGTTTTCTCCTATTCTGTAGGTTGTCTTTTCACTCTGTTGACTGTTACCTTTGCTGTGCAAAGCTCTTTAGTTTGGTGTAGACCCATGTTTTGCTTTTGATGCTTGTGCTTTTGTTGTTATATCCAAGAAATCACTGGCAAACCCAATGTCATAAAAGTTTTCCTCTAGAAGTTTTATAGTTCCAGGTCTTATATCTAAATCTTGAGTCCATTTTGAGTTGACTTTTTTGTATGGAGTAAGATAAAAGCCTAATTTCATTATTTTGCTTGTGGATATCCAGTTTTCTCACCGTTTTTTGAAGAGACTGTCTTTTCCCCAGTGTGTATTCTTAGTAGTCTTGTCAAAGATCAGTTGACCATACATGTGTAGATTTATATCCCAGTCTCTCAATTCTATTCCATTGGACTGTATGTCTGTTTTTATGCCAGTACCATTCTATTTTAATTTATAGCTCTGTAATATAGTTTGAAATCAGGAAATGTGTTACCTCTAGCTTAGTTCTTCTTTCTCAAGATTATTTTGGCTATTTAGGGTCTTTTGTGGTTCCATATGAATTTTAGGATTGTTTTTTTCCATTTCTGTAAATAATGGCTTTGGGATTGTGGTAGATTGCATTGAATCTGTAGATTGCTTCGGTAGTATTACCATTTTAATAATATTAAGTCTTCCAACCCATGTACAGAAGATGTATTTCTAGTTATTTGTGTCTTCTCTAATTTCCTTCATCAATGACCCATAGTTTTCACTGTATAATTCTTTCGCCTCCTTGGGTAAGTTTATTCCTAAGTATTTTCTTATTTTTTGATGCTATTGTAAATGGAATTGTTTTCTTTACTTCCTTTTTGAACAGTTTGTTGTTAGTGTAAGTAGACCTGATTTAGAATGTTATAAATGAAAAGAATGTAATAAAAATTGAATTTGTACTTAATCAAAGCTTTCGTGGCATGAACGGAACTTAGAAAACTCCTCAAGCATTGATAGAATTTTTATAATTAGGTCCCCTAAATCTGTCTAGGAAATGTTAATATTATTTCCTGAATTTTTCAGATATTTAACTTTGTTATTATTAAAAAATAAAATTTACATATCAAACATTAAATTAGAATTTTTTGGTTAAATAAACACCATTCTTAACTGTTGTTTATAGAATGCAATAATTGGCACTTGCAGCTGTGACGGTTCCAAAATTGCAGTGGACTGATTACAATAAACATTTATTTATTACTTATGGTGCATGAAGGCTGTGGGCCAAGTGCAGCTCTACTCCATGTGTTTTCTTATTCCTGAGCCCAGGCTAAAGAATCATACTCTATGCTGGGCATGCTCATCTTGTGGCAGAAGATAAAATTCAAGAGGATGAGCCAAACTATTGTATTTAAACTACCTGATTGGGCATAAAATGAAGTTTTGTGCTTATACTGGCCAAATCAAGTTACCTGGTTAAACCCAAATACCAGGTAAGTGGAATGAAAGAGTAAATAAAATTTACTGTCTTATAGACACACACTTAAACATGTAGAAACACACATACAAACAAAACTCCAGGATCTTGAAGTCTACTTCAGATCTAGATATGGCTTCACAAGTCCTGAGATAAGTGATCTGGGTCCACATACCCAATAAATGCACCCAGCAAACAATGATGTATCAAGACATAACAACTGCAATAAACCTTTCTATTTCAGAAAGAGAAGAATGAGAGCTCCACTGGATAAATAATGTAAGGACTTTATACGCTGATGATGGCAGATGTTCTTTGATTAAGCCAGATTCTTCTCTCCAAGAATAACTCCCTAGTTCATTTATGTCTGTACATTTTGGATCCACTCTAAAAAGGACTCCTTTTGCATTTTCTTTCTTGGCCACAGCTGATGTGGACTTTGGGAAACAGACTTTCCTTGGAGGGAATAAGCAAATTTCTCAGCCTGCTTCCTGCCTCAGAAGACTAGTGCCCAAAGATCATTTTGCCAGTCTAGCAATGTTTTTCTCACTCAAGCTGATGACATTGGAAATCTCTTAAAAAAATTAAAAAAAAAAAAACAACTACTTGATCTGATCAAGTTCTGTGTGCCAATAGACATAATTCTTTCTTGAGCATTGCTTCACTCTAAAGATATAATTAGATGTACTTTGAACTTATCCAGCTTCTAAGTTTTGATTTCTGTGGGACTAGGCCTTCCTCTTTTTTCCCTGAGGTACTTTATCCAACTGAAAGCTTCACTGGGGCTACCTTAAAGCAATCAGATATTTTGACAAAAAGTCTTTTTCCTGAGCCTGAGGTTTACTTAGGATGAGTCTGAATCAGCTTTAATAGCCCAAAACATTTCTCTTTTTTACATTTTTCTCTGACAGAAACAATCCCACTTTCAAACTTTACTAGCCTCAGAATAACTGGGCTTGTTATTTTTTCTTTCATATCTATTTGTAAATGGGTGATTCTTTTCTGTGTTTGTCAATTGTGAAAATAGCAATCCGTGCTAGTAATATTCTATTTAAAACTTCTTTGCCCAAAGTCAAAATTTCATCAAGTGCATTTTCTGCCTTCCAAATTAGTATAAGAAAGAATCACACTGCTCTGCATGGTAATGGTTGCCATTTCTCCCCCTAGATTCCAAATACAGACTGCAGCCCATCACCAGTTGTGTTTGTGTGTGTGTATGTGTGTATTTAATAGTAAAATTCCAGCGTTAGGTACCAATTCTATGATTTTTGCTGTGGTAACAAACAACTCCTAAATCTCAATGGCTTATAAGAATGAACACTTATTTCTTGCTCTCCCTATATGAGGACTGATGTCAGCTCCACACGTCTTCTCATTCAAAAGCCCATGCTAAAGCAGCAGTCCCCTATTTTGGTTAAGCTCTTCTCGTAGAAGAGGACAGAAGCTAAAGAGACTGAACTGAACCGTGAAGTTCTATGCAAAGCCTTTGGAAGGATGTGACATATATTACTTGTTCACATTTCATTGGTCAAGGCAGTTTATGTGGCCAAGTTTGACAGTGGGTAGGGAAAGTTTATCCAAATGCAAGAGGAGATGTGAATATTTGGAAACAGTAGTGCAATCTTACTCCATAATGTTAACCTTCCTGTGTCCTGAGAAATGTTTTTGTAGATCTTCAGACAGGAATGCTGTAGAGAGATTAATACATTGAGTGGGAAGTGGAACCCTCAACTCTGTAAAATACAGGTTGGAATATTTTAGATATCTCTGTACTAAGTATTTTAGATAGATTAAGCATGACAAAGACCTGGGTACTATTTCTTAACCACCTTTTTATGACAGAGAGTAGAAAAACAAATTTCTCTATAAGCAATTTTGTTGGCTTCCAGAGCCTGGGTAGATTAAGTTTTGTCTCATGAGGGAGAATGACAAGAGAATTTCTCTTTCTCTTTTTTTATCTTTAGGAGTTGAGTGGTGTTTTAAATAAAGGAGAGAGAAACACAATTATAGTCTTTACAGAACAACAAAAAATGCGGGGTGGGGGAGGGAGAATAAAATATTCTAATAACAACTCTAAAGGACCTGTGAAATAAACCAAAATATTTACTGCTGCTGTATCAATGGTCATATGCATGTTATAAGATGTGATATTGGTTTTGTAACACAAAATACTGTTCTTCTGAATGACTGGAAGATAATTCTCTGAGACCATGCAAATATGTATGGGAAAGAGAATATACTTGTACTTGCTTCCTAGAGATTAGATACTGGGGACGCTGAACCATCTCTGCAACTCTTATTGTTCCTTTCAACTCCTAGTTAGTACTGCTTCCATTACATTCAAAGAATGACATTTTCCCAGCTTGATTTTAGGGATTGTTAATGTTTAATGCTTTGTATGGAAGCATTATCTCCACTCTGAAGTTTAATTAAGAAGATAGATAAATAAAATGCATACCTATAATAAATTCAGTGATGTTAAAAGCTTTTCCCCAGGAAAATGAATAAATATGCTGCCTGCTTAATAAGATTTTGATTGAAAAACATTCCGATCACCAATTATCTCTTGAATTAGATGAACTGACTTTTGTGTTAGTCATTAAAATGGAACTTGATGCTCACTACATTCTTACTGTTTATCTTTTCTACACTCTCTTCTTCCTGTCTGTTTTAATAATCATTTTTGGAGTGATTGCTTATTCTAATAAGCAAAAAACAAAAAACAAAAGCAAAAAAACTTTAGCAACAAATGGCAGATCTTTCACGAACTGGTTGGGAATCAGCTATTTCTTTTCTAATTTTTGCTCTTTTCTTCTTGGAGTAGGTGAAGGGATTTTATCTGTTCTTTCCTGTGAGAAAGAGTTTTAGATTTATAATGCTTTGGAGGTACACTTTAGTTTTCTATTTTTAAGCATTTTCTTTTGAAAACGTGATATGATGAGAACAGAAATGGTATAAAATTAGCCTTTTCTTAAGGCAAACGTTAGACTACGTAACACCATGATTCTCCTTGGTTCCTGGTTCAAAGTTGATTACTTTTCTGGCCCTTGGCAGTATGGATAAATGTTGCCCTGTAATTATGTTGTCATTTGTTTTGATCATAAGAAAAACCGACCTCAACACTATAAGTCAAGGGCTGATGTCAACATCTCAGTAATAATTGAACAATCTTTTAATTTTCTTAAAAATTGGTAATATATGGGTAAGGTCTGAACCTAGCTAGAATAAATTAGAAGCATCATTGTTAAAAGACATTATTTCCAATACGTGTATGATTTCTGGTTGAAGGTATTTATGTCGTAAGAGAAAATTAAAGGAAATGCCAAATATGATGCAAGTTCACTTCACAGCCAGTATGGATGGAAGATGTATTGAATGAAGATAAAATGAATTAAAACCAAATGCAGACATGACTTTAGAACTCAAATTAGATCACAGAAAATACAATTATTCCTTAATGAGCCATATTCTGTCAAACCATGGTTGTTCCCTAGTAGAAAATATGAAGTGTATTAACCAACTGCAGTGATTCTTTCAGGCTTATGAGAAGGCTTATTTTAAACTCATGACTTGGGTTCAATTCAGAAGACAACAGCATTAAGAATCAGGGACACCTTTTGTACAATATAAAAATACCTTTTCAATTTCACTTCTTACAAGGCCAGTGGGAACTCTAAATGTAATTTTATCTCCATGACTGACCAACTCCATAATTCATGTGGAACCAAGCTGGAGTTCTATATTTAACTTGCCCTGACTTTATAAAAAAAATGCTTTGAAAACACTGTCTTCAGAATGTCACAGTAATAGTCTTCTGACATCATATGCACAACTTATAATTATCCCACGCTTGTTGTATCTCCACATATATAACATTGCACAGAGATTTATGCAGAGGGAGGAAAACGTTTGGTGTTATTTGACCTTCTGTGAAAGCACTGCTTTTTACCAGCATTGGTTAAGATAACTGAAAGGCAGAAGCCCAGATGAAATGTCCTTTAGATGAGGGTAGAAAGAGAAGACCTATGCAGAAAATTGGCTATAGAGCTTTGACATAATCAGATATGATCTAGTTAAGACAACACACTCAGGGACTTCCCTGGTGGTCCAATGGTAAAGAATCTGCCTTTCAATGCAGGGGACGTGGGTTCCATCCCTGGTCTGGGAACTAAGATCCCATGTGCCACAGGGCAACTGAGCCCGCGCCACAATTAGAGAAGAGAAAAACCAGCACGCCTCAGCTAGAGGGGAGCCCAGAGCCCCAAAAAATAGACAACACACTCAGTTCCTTGAGTGTCCCTTGTCAGAGATGAAATACACTGACACCATTAACATGGGTCTAATTTGGGATTTTGTTGATTAAGTCCTGTGACTACTGATACAGTTACAAAAGAGCTCTAATTTATGGAGTACATTCAATTAATTCTTACACCCTCCTCATGAGATGTTTGAAGAAGAGAGGGCAAAGAGGTGTTCGAGATCCCGCAACTGCTTAGTGAATGAGCCAGGATTCAAGCCCAATATAGGGAGGCCGAGAATCAGCCTTTTCCCTCTACGCTTCAGTACCTGTTCTTCTTTGGTTTACTCAATTCAGAATCCTGATTTCTTACTCATGATATTCAAAATCACTACAGGATTTTTAGTACTCTGAATCTGCCCATGATCTTTTATTTACCTTGCAGCCTCAGACACTCCAATCTTCTACCTTCCTCCCTCCTACCTACCCTCCAATCCTAGGAAGAAGTCCCAGGTCTCCACCAGGAAAGCTTCATTATTTTGAATGAGCTCTGGAGTCAGATTAGTCACAAAGAATCACCTCCCTCTTACTAGCCGTGGGGTCTTGGGCGCATTGGTAAGCTACTCCAGGACTCAGCTTTTAATCTGTAAATTGTCAATAATAGTTATTCTATGCTAAGGATGATGATGATAATTAAGAAAGTTAATGTATATTAATTACATATATATGTATATAATAATATTTATAAAATTATAAAATATATATAAAATTTAATATATATAAATTACATATATTAATATATGTAATATATGCTCATAATAGAGCTTAGTGCACAGTAAGTGCTCACAGTGTTAATAAACTATTATTGCCACCAATAGCCAAATGTTCGCTTCTATGTTCCTCTGCTGGAAAGCACCTGCTAAACAGATGATAAACATTAGTCGCTCCTATTGTTATTCTGCTCATGTAGAAGTAAATGATTCCTTCTTCTGAACTCCAACAGAGTTTATTTTCCTTGTAATTTGTCTTATACTTGGTGCCTTCTTTTTTCTCGTTGTCCTATAATATTTATTTATTAATTTTTTTTTAACATCTTTATTGGGGTATAATTGTTTTACAATGGTGTGTTAGTTTCTGCTTTATAACAAAGTGAATCAGTTATACATATACATATGTTCCCATATGTCTTCCCTCTTGCGTCTCCCTCCCTCCCACTCTCCCTATCCCACCCCTCCAGGCTGTCACAAAGCACAGAGCTAATATCCCTGTGCCATGCGGCTGCTTCCCACTAGCTATCTACCTTACTACGTTTGTTAGTGTGTATATGTCCATGACTCTCTCTCGCCCTGTCAAAGCTCACCCTTCCCCCTCCCCATATCCTCAAGTCCGTTCTCTGTCCTATAATATTTAAATATTTATTACTGTCTAAATTTCAACATGTTTGTCATATAATTCTTAATTAGACTACAAATTTCGTGGTACGTCTTAATATTTCTTTTAAGATTTTTTTTGATGTGGACCATTTTTAAAGTCTTTATCGAATTTGTTACAATATTGCTTCTGTTTTATATTTTGGTTTTTTTGGCCGCAAGGCATGTGGGATCTTAACTCCCCAACCAGGGACCGAACCCTCACCCCCTGCATTGGAAGGCGAAGTCTTAACCACTGGACCAGCAGGGAAGTACCACGTATTAATATTTTTAAAAGAATTATGTATCATTATAGCCCCCAAAGCCTAGCATAATGAATTGCTAATTTCAAGTACTCAGCATCTGTTTTCTTAAGCCTGAATTATAGTTACAATTTAAAGTTTTTAATAATGATTAATATCTTCTTAGAAGATTAAAGTAAAAGTTGAAGAGAATCACTAATTAATTAATTAACTCATTCTTCCAGCAAATGATACTCATTTCCCTCTAGGTGCTAGAATCTAGGGTAAAAACAATGAAGAGCTGAGAAAATTTTTCTCATGAAATTTAGAATAAGCCGCCTTTATTGTGCTTACGAATCACCTGGGGATCTTGTTAAAATGCAGACTCTGATTTAATACTTCTGGGGTAGAGCCTGAATGTCTGTATTTCTAACAAGCACCCAGGTAGTGCAGATGCTCCTGGTCCTAGGAACATATAATGAGTAGCAAGCACTTAAACTCTCCCTAGTTAAACATGTTCCTCAACACTCAATACTGGACTACTTCTGTCTCATTCAGTCTCTCCTGAGACAGGGAGATCTTGATTTGAAACACCCTTACATCCTCCCTAGCCCAGGATAAGTGAACACATCACCGTGAAGCGTGGCCAAGTGAGGTGTGTGTGGGAAAGAGGCTGGCTTGTAGGATGACAATTCTCTGTTATAAACTAAGTGTTAACAAGTATGCTCACCCAAAGGATTTCACTGAGGAGAGCTTAGACAGTACCGCCATGTTGCCTCTGAGCCCCAAGAGTCTTCTCCATTGGTGAATTTTAATTCTAGTCCCAGAATGTACTGAATTATGATTATGTGATGAAAACCTGTTCCATAGTAGCACCAGTTTCTGATGTGTCAGGGCTTGGGTGACTGAGTAAATATATACAGATAATGATGCTCTACTGTCCTAGCTCAGCTTTTGATTTCTCTCACCTTTAAAAAAGTACAAGAATGTGAGTTATCGATAGAATTACATGAAGTGTTTTCCCAATTATGTTAAATTTTATACAGTTCTACTTATCTCTAATTTATATTGTCCATAGCAGCCCAGTAATTTTTTGTTTTTTTTTGCGGTACGCGGGCCTCTCACTGTTGTGGCCTCTCCCGTTGCGGAGCACAGGCTCCGGACGCACAGGCTCAGCAGCCATGGCTCACAGGCCCAGCCGCTCCGCGGCATGTGGGATCTTCCCTGACTGGGGCGTGAACCTGTGTCCCCTGCATCGGCAGGCGGACTCTCAACCACTGCGCCACCAGGGAAGCTCAATTTTATTAAATAATTTACATCAGGCATACATGGAATCATATTTAACATATACAGTGTTCACATCTAACCTCTTATTAGGAAGAGCCAACTCTATGCTCTGAAAGTTCACATGAAGTAACAATTCCACACTGTCTTCTTAAGCCATTTCCAATTTTTCCCATTTCCCACTTATGTTATTAGCTTTGGAATATTCCTTACATTCTATTTTTTTCAACCATTTCTCATATGGGAGCTTCTCAGTAAGACTTTCTAATAATTCCTTATTATCTTGGTTGATTTCTATTATTGCCCGTGCCCTACCATGACCTTGAGAAGTGACAGTTCTAGAACAGATTCCTCTTCTTCATCTCATCTTTTTTTTTGCCAGTTTTATAGTATCCTACAAATCAAGATTAAATGAAAAATTATACTGCTGTCATAGTCTCAAGTTACTTTTGGAAGCAAGCTCCTGGTAACTCATGCTCAGTTAGTAGCACCATGACCATGAAATATACACGGTTCCATTATTAAAATGCAGAATAAGAAACTTACAATGCCACGTAAGGACACAAAACACAGAGTAGTCATGATGTTCTGACTGGGTTTCTGAACTACGGTAGTGAGTCTCCTCATGGGCACTTGTGACTTACTAATTCAGGGGACAAAGAAGAATATTATTGGAGTTTCCTCTTGTATTATAGATCCATGAGTAAACTCTAGTTTATATGAGTAAACTAGAAAATTCATTGGTTACCTCTTCATCCGTTCTTTTCAGAGTTTCCTACAAAGTTCAGTTGCTTTTTACTTTATCTTCCATTGGTTAATTTTTCTTATGGCCCTTGAAAACTTCTCTTCCATAAGTTATTCCACAGATCTCTCCACATACTTATATATACCTAGATTTATGTGTATACACATATACGTATAGTTACATATTTAAATATATATAATACAGTGTGTTCATTGTATATGTAATGTGTTCATTATTGGACATGTTGAGTTTGAAATGCCTATGAAGCATATAGGCATAGAGACAGCAGGAATTTAACCCTTGGTTTGGACTTTATGAGATTGCCGTGTTTAGAGACAATGTATTTGGGTGTCAGTAAGTATATGGTAGGTAAGTAAATCTATGGTGTCTACTATGGTAAATTTTGAATTGGAATTTGTATATGTTTTTCTGTCTATTGTACATATGACAGATTTGTCCAATAGGCAGTCATATTAGCCCCCTCCATTCTCCTGGGAGTATGATGACTGCCTATCACTTTCATATGCCTACTATCCCCCAAACTTCATTAAGAGAACTTTGTGTATTCTACAAAACACTTATTTTTGTCAGACTAAACCAAATCAACCATTAAAATTTTGTGTCTAGCCATTTTTGTGTGTAATGTATACAAATTTTTTACACCTGTGTGCAAAAGGAAACTTGAGCTATTGCTTCTTTACTGTGTTCTCCTTTTCCAGTAACCTTGAGATCAAGGTGACAATAATGATTATTGAACCCAAAATAAAGTGATATCATATGATATTTGTCATTATATGCAGATGACATGATACTATATATACAAAACCCTAAAGACTTCATACAAAAACTATTAGAACTGATAAACATATTCAGCAAGGTAGCAGGGTACAAAATTAACATACAGAAATCTGTTGCATTTCTTAAAACTAACAATGAAGTATCAGAAAGAGAAAGTGAAAAAACCAATTCCATTTAAAATTGTGGCACAAAAAAAAAAATACCTAGGAATAAACCTGATCTAGGAGGTGAAAGGCTTATATGCTGAGAACTATAAAACATTGATAAAAGAAATTGAAGATGATCCAGAGACATGGAAAGATAGCCCATGCTCTTGGATTGGAAGAATTAATATTGTTAAAATGATACTACCCAAAGCAATCTACAGATTTAATACAATCCCTATCAAATTACCCATGACATTTTTCACAGAACTAGAACAAATAATCCTAAAATTTATATGGAACCACAAAAGACCCAGAATTGCCAGAGCAATCCTGAGAAAAAAGAACAAAGCTGGAGGCATACCATTCTGCACTTCAGACAATCCTACAAACTACATGGTATTTAAATGTCACCTCGTTTTTTATCAGACTTGGCAAAGATTGTGCATATTGTTCATCTTTTTTAAAGATCCATGTTTTATTTAATTTTTAAATTTTTTATTGAGGTATAGTTGATTTACAATATTGTGTTAGTTTCAGGTGTACAGCAAAGTGATTCAATTATACATATGTACTTACGTATATACACATACATATTATATATACATACATAGATATATACTATATATTCTTTTTTAGATTCTTTTCCATTGTAGTTTATTACAAGATATTGAATATATTTCCCTGTACCATACAGTAAATCCTTGTTGTTTATTTATTTTATATATAATAGGGTGTATCTATTAATTCTGTACTCCTAATTTATCCCTCCTTCTCTGTTTCCCCTTTGGTAACCATAATTTTGTCATCTATGTATGTGAGTCTGTTTCTGTTTTGCATATAGATTGATTTGTATTGTTTTTTAGATTCTACATATGAATGATATCATATAGCATTTTTCTTCCTCCAACTTATTTCACTAAGCATAATATTCTCTAAGTCTATCCACGTTGTTGCAAATGGCAATATTTCATTCTTTTTTATAGCTGAGTAATATTCTGTTGCATATGTATATACACCACTTCTTAAGCCAGTCATCTATTGATGAATACTTAAGTTATTTCTGTCTTGGCTATTGTAAATAGTGCTGCTGTGAGCATTGGGATGCATGTATCTTTTCAAATAAGAGTTTTTGTCTTTTCCGGATATATGCCCAGGAGTGGGATTGCTGGTAATAATCATATGGTAACTCTATTTTCAGTTTTTGAAAGAACCTCCATACTGTTTTCCATAGTGGCTGCACCAATTTACATCCCTACCAACAAACAGTGTAGGAGGGTTCCCTTTTCTCCACATCCTCTTTAGTATTTATTGTTTGTAGACTTTTTGATGATGGCTATTCTATTTTTTTAATTTTTTATTTCTTTTGTATTATTTTTGGCTGCATTGGGTCTTCATTTTTGTGTGTGGGCTTTCTCTAGTTGTGGCGAGCAGGGGCTACTCTTCGTTGTGGTGCACGGGCTTCTCATTGCAGTGGCTTCTCTTGTTGTGGAGCATGGGCTCTAGGCACGCAGGCTTCAGTAGTTGCAGCATGCAGTCTCAGTAGTTGTGACACGTGGGCCTTAGAACACACAGGCTTCAGTAGTTGCAGTGCGTGGGCTCAGTAGTTGGGCACACAGGCTTAGTTGCTCTGTGGCATGTGGGATCTTCCTGGACCAGGGATCGAACCCGTGTCCCCTGAATTGGCAGGCAGATTCTTAATCACTGCACCACCAGGGAAGTCCCTGATGATCGCCATTCTGATAGGTATGAGGTGATAACTCATTTTAGTTTTGATTCGCATTTCTCTAATAATTAGTGAAGTTGAGCATCTTTTCTTGTACCTGTTGGCCATCTGTATGTCTTCTTTGGGGAATATCTATTTAGGTCTTCTACCCATTTTTTGATTGGTTGTTTGTTTTTTTGACATTGAGTTGTATGAGCTGTTTGTATACTTTAGAAATTAATCCCTGGCGGGTCCATAGGTTGCCTTTTCATTTTGTTTAAGTTTCCTTTGCTGTGTAAAACTTATAAATTTAATTAGGTCTCATTTGTTTATTTTTGCTTTTATTTATTTTTTTGCCTTGAGATACTGATAAAGATCCAGATTTTAAAATTTAATTTTTAAATTGTTATCTTCTGTTTAAAAAATGCTTTTTTACTTAAAACAATTTTTTTTTGCGTTTTCCTCTGGATACTAAAAACTTTCTTTTTTCCCCAATCTTTCTAATAAATGCACTAATTACAAAGTCTGTATCTTTATATATATGAACTCTAGACTAAGGACTCTAAGTGTTGCTTTGGAAGTATTCTTTTAGGGTTTTATTTATAGTGTGCTCATTATCATTAATTTCTAGATAATTGTTGCATTTTTTTTTCTAGGGCTGCAGTATCAAAGTACCATAAACTGGGTGGCTTAAACAACAGAAACTTATTGTCTCACAGTTCCAGAGGCTAGAATTCCAAAATCAAGGTGTTAGCAGGATTGATTCCTTTTGATTGATCCTCTGAGTGAAAGATCATTTTTAGGCCTCTCTCACTGGCTTGTAAATGGCCATCTCCCTGTATCTCTTCACGTAATCTTCCCTCTATGGCTGTGTGTCTCCAAATTTCTCCTTTTTGTAAGGAATCTTGTTAGATTGGACTAGGTGCCTACTCTATTCCAGTATTACTTCATCTTTGCTTAACTATTTACATCTACCATGATCCTATTTCCAAATAGGGTCACATTCTGAAATACTGGGGGTTAGGACTAAAACATATGAATTTGGGGGGAACACAATTCAACCTGTAACAGTTCTTAACCCTAAATTGTTTAGAAGAATATTCTTTAATTTCCAGTGAGAAATACTTTTTGTCCTTTGTTTTGTTGCCATTGTTTCTGGAATCAACAAATCACACTGTTTCTCTGTTCAGCAAGTGTAGTATGAAAAGTGTAGTATGAATATTTATCCTTTTTGAAATTCATTGAAATTATTTATTATTTCTTCTTGAAAATTGAATTGGTATATATATATATATACTTTTAAATCACCATTATTTGATCCAGAAACGTTCATGATTATTAAATCTTTTTGATGAATTATTGTCAGGAAGTGAATATTTTCATTTTTCTAAAGAAAACTAGAACCTAGGTTAAAGGAGATGCCTTGGAAGTTAAAAGGTGATTGAATAGCCCGAAGATCTCCTGAGAGATTTGAGACTTACCTCTAATGTGTTTACCTTTCAAAGAGATGAAACCTGGGGCAATCATTTATGTTCAGAAGAATTGTAAACCATTGGGGGGAGAAGGATAGCACGTTTATAAATCCCTAGATTTATATTTCAAGTTTCCTCCTCTGTAAAACAAGAAACTGCTTTTGTGTATGTGCTTAAGTAGCATTACTCCAGAAAGGGAAATAACTGGGGCACGAGGAACGAATGTTGTTATTGCTGTAAGTAAATAATAAAAATTGCCTTGATGTAGGAAATTCATGTTTTCATTCAGATTGATATAAATAAATATCCATTTAAAAATGTATCAATTGTATGTTTTATAAATGCTATTGTGAAAAAATGAAATTCAATCAAGTACATTTAAAGATCTAATTGGTTTTATTCAGTGATTCATAAATTGAGCATTATCCCATCTAGCAAATAGAAAGGAGCTCCAAGAAGCTGTACAAATGGAAGACTTTTTTTTTTTTTTTTTTGCGATACGCGGGCCTCTCGCTGTTATGGCCTCTCCCGTCGCGGAGCACAGGCTCCGACGCGCAGGCTCAGCGGCCATGGCTCACGGGCCCAGCCACTCCGCGGCATGTGGGATCTTCCCGGACCGGGGCACAAACCTGTGTCCCCTGCATCGGCAGGCGGACTCCCAACCACTGCGCCACCAGGGAAGCCCAAATGGAAAACTTTTATAGGCAGAAATGGGTGAGGGACAAGGAAAGAGCAGATTGTTTCAGGCAAGGTCACCTTCCTTTAGGGGACAAAAGAGATCTATCAGGTGGATTACCTCACTGGTGCTGACCAGAAAATTCCAGACTGACCGGTTCCTGGGGGAGGTTGAAACGGCAATTAGGTTACATATTAAGTCTTGGTCTGGTGGTATGGGTTTAGCCCAAGTGACTCTGTTTGGAGCCTTTTTTTTTTTTTTTTAATACCATTTTGTAGGGAGATTTCTTAGAATGAATAAGAGATCAAACAGGTTTTTAATATTCAAAAATTGAAATTCCATTTTCTTGGGGAAAAATCCCTAGATGTTCTGAATATCCCTTTTCATAGTTTCATTCTCCTGTGTTGCCCTATTAAGCAGTTACCTGCTGATATATTTTATTAAATTTATTTTTTTTCCCTTTTCATACTACCCTCTGCTACCAACTCTACATATATTTTGTCATAACTCTGTTAAAAGGCAAGTATATAAATAGTTTTGGCTTTTGAATATTGAATGCCACTGCTTTAGACTCTGGTTTGACAAGGGAATCTACATCTGTTTTCTTTAATGCTGTTTTTCTCTATGCTTAAGAGGTTGCAATATTTTAGATGAAGAGCAAATCCTTAATAAATGCTTTTCTATGGCAGGTCAGGATAACACAGCCATTTCAGCATCCAAACTACTAACACAGTTTTGCCATCACTTTTAAGAGAAAGGGGAGCAAAATAAAAATCAATTACATGACTGCAACAACATGGGATAAACTTGGAGAGAATAATGAACTCCTTCCACTGAAGGGTACTTTCTTAAAAAATAAAAGTTACCTACAGAATTGGTTTGAAGACATTTAGAATGCTGCCATTTTGATTAGAAATTAGTTCCATCTGAGGCTTCTGATTCTATATTGTCTAGAATAGCAAGTGCTACTATTATACAACATTACACATAGTGAAGTCAGTCACTGAGTTACACTCCAAGTTTCAGATCCTGCAGTGCAGTTTCCAAGAGCTGCTAATAGGAGACTTTCCAAACAAGTAGGAAGTGTTTTGCTGAGAATGGCAAATGTTGGAGATTAAAAGATTGACCATGACCTATGCTTGTAGTTGATTGTAGTTTTATATTGAAATTCAACTATATCACCTAGAATAAATCAGAAATCATGAGGAATTAGTGAAATAGAAAGCCTCATATATTTCCCTAAGTATTTACTTGCTTGAAGTATTAAGCATTGAAATCATGGAGGCACATTTTATTACAAACTTGGTTATTATATATAACTAGAAATTTGACCTTAACATGCTGAAGTTAGAAATTTTAGGTTAGGTCAGTAGACTGAGGTGGAAAAGAATATAGTTCTTTGAAATGAGACATAGTCTAGTCTCAGGGATGTCTTTAGTTGAAAAAATTTTATTTATTTATTTTTGGCTGCATTGGGTCTTTGTTGCTGCGTGCGGTCTATCTCTAGTTGTGTCTAGTGGGGCCTGCTCTTCGTTGCAATGCATGGGCTCCTCATTGCGGTGGCTTCTCTTATTGAGCATGGCCTCTAGCTGTGCAAGCTTCAGTAGTTGTGACATGTGGGCTCAGTAGTTGTGGCACATGGTCTTAGTTGCTCTGTGGCATGTGGGATCTTCCTAGACCAGGGATTGAACCCGTAGCCCTTGCTTTGTCAGGTGGATTCTTAACCACTGTGCCCCACCAGGGAAGTCCCTAGTCTCAGTTTTCTGAAGTGAGATACAATCCAATCTCTGCCCCTTACTTATTCTGTGTCCTTGGACAAATCACTCAACCTTCCTAAACCTCAGTTCCTTCATCTTTAAAATGAGAATAATATCTGTATGTTCCTCAGGACATTTGTTAAGTTTAAATAAAGTAATACATGTAGTTTATGTAGCCCAGTAGCTGGCACCTACTAAGCATTCAATTAATTAGCATTATTATTACTAACGCTAAACTAGAAAATGAGTTATCCTAAAGATGTAACAGTCCTCTACAAGTTAGTCCATAAATATTTGTTATGGGCTAGGCATTGTTACAGGTGCTTGGGAGAAAGTGATAAGTAAGACAGACAGGATCCCTGTCTTCAATGAGTTTACATATTAGTGGATATAAGGAAGCTGGATATAGAAAAACAGACAGTAAACTAATATAGAACAAAGTGAAACAATTTATATTATGAAAAAAACATGGGTAAAAAAATAGAAAGGGACTGGAGTGGTGAGGACTGTCTTGAGAAGTAGCATTTCAATAGAGGACAGCAAGGAGAAGGGACAGTAGTGCAAAGTGGTATGCTAATGAGCTTGTCATCACTTTAAGACCCATAAATGCCAGTTACTTGTAGCAGAGTAATATGGAAGGTGAGGGTGTCATGAAAGGTACATAATGAGCGGTAGGTGGGGATGTATCATAGAAAATTTTGGAGACCACCATCGTTAAGGAATTTGGAACTTGTTGATTTTGTATAGGAAGTCATTGAAAGATTTTAAGCAAGAAAGTGACATGACCTGGATTACATTTTAGAAGTGTCTTCTGATTTTTCAGTTAGAGGCAACAGGATGAATTGAATGGGAGGTAGGAACAAAAGAGAGAAACGCTAATGACCTTAGGGTTCTTCTGTCTAAGCAGACAAAGAGATGGACTCATGTTTTCCTTCTTGACCAAATAGAATAGACTATTGAGACTATAAATAATGACATAATAATGTGCAGACAGAGAAAAACAAACAAAACTTCAAAACAAGAAAAGAAGGAACCAACCAAGTTATTATGAATTTTAACATTTTAATGCAGAAACACCACATTCTCAGAAACCATTGACATGTTTGCTTTGGTACTTTCTCTCTTACTATTTTGAGTGACTTTCTCAGGCAAATGCATCTCCATTTATTGGCATTCTAGACAGCCTTCCCACCTCTTTGAAAAACAAAGAGGATGAAGGATATTTTTGGTTTATCTACACTGCTCAGGAAATGTTTGCCTTAGTTATTTGTGTAACATATGTGAAAAACTAAATTTAAAGTATAGTGAAAAATGAGGAATGTGAAGTATATAGAAATATAACTTTATAGTGTTGAATTTTAGAAGATTATTATAAAATCTGTCAACCTACCATTCAATAATGTTTTATCACATTTTTATGACCTTTCTCATAATTAAAAAAAAATTAAAAATAACCTCCTTCCCCAACAAAACAAAATGAAAAACAAACTAAGATAGGTTTCCTAAATTTAAATAGAAAGCCAGTAAACAAAAAGGCAGAAACTACAAAGTGCTGTATTTCCTTTGGCTGGAGTCAGAGGGATTTGAAGTATGAGAGGGAATCATGTCACCATTGTTGGAGAGGTGGCCACATGAAAAACAGGAGAAGGACTTCAGGCAAACTCTAGGAGCAAAAACTGCCCCCCTATGTACCCCCATCTCCAGCAGACAGCCAGCCAGGAAACAGGGCCCCAGTGACATAAACACAAAGAACTGAATCTAGGGAACAACCTGAAGGAACTTGGACGTGGATATATCTCCAGAGCCTCCAGCAAGGAAGGCCACCTTGCTGACATCTTGATTTTGGCTTTGTGGGACTTTAAACAGAGGACACAGTTAAATTACATTGTACTTGGATTCCTGATGAACAGAACTGTGAGCTAATAAATAGGTGTTGATTTAAACTGCTACATTTGTGTAGATTTGTTATGGTAGCAACAGAAAATTAATACAACTTGTTAAAAAAAGACAACAGGCCCAAAATGGAGTCACTCGTGCTAAGCCCCAGGTCAGCAAACCAAGACTTAATACCTAACCTGACTGCAATTTCAACCACTCTCAGGAATGTAATCTTAAACCAGTCCATCTGGAATTTCCTGGTCAGCACCAGTGATGTAATCCACCTGATAGACCCCTTCTCTCTCCCAAAGAAAGATGAGATAATCTGCTCATTCCTTGTCCCTGCCCCCTTCTGCCTACAAAATCTCCCATTTTGTATAGCTCCTCAGAGCTCCTGTATGTTTGCTAGATGGGATGCTGCCCGATTAATGAATTATTATTATTATATTTTTTTGGTAGGAGTTTATTAATTAATTTATTTATTTTTGGTGTGTTGGGTCTTCGTTTCTGTGCGAGGGCTTTCTCTAGTTGTGGCAAGTGGGGGCCACTCTTCATCGCGGTGCGCAGGCCTCTCACTATCGCGGCCTCTTGTTGCGGAGCACAGGCTCCAGACGCGCAGGCTCAGTAGCTGTGGCTTACGGGCCTAGTTGCTCCGTGGCATGTGGGATCCTCCCAGACCAGGGATCGAACCCGTGTCCCCTGCATTAGCAGGCAGATTCTCAACCGCTGTGCCACCAGGGAAGCCCTAATGAATTATTTAATAAAGCCATTTGATCTTTAAATTTACTCGCTTGAATTTTGTTTTTTAACAAACTGATGAACAGGGAAGGTAAAGAGTAGGACACAAAAGAGGAAAGACAACCCTTAATATTTGTTTATATAAAATTACTGTCCATAATGTATACTACTGATTGTGTGAAATGATTTGCCTTCCCTTTGTTTTTAAAAAGAGAATTTTGAAGTGAAGAAAAAATTACTTTCAGGTAAGAATTATGCTTTATTTCAGGATAGGGTAATTTCACTTGGAAAGTTTTTTTAAAAAGTCTTTTTTTAGCTATATTATTTCATTAAGTAAAGCTTAAAACTAGTAAAACTAGAAGATTCTTAGATTCCAAAGGAAAATTGCACATTGTTTTCTTATCTTTGAAGATTATGTGATTTTTATCTGAGCAAATAGAAGAGATTTCTGGAATATTTCATCTACATTATTTTGTATGACCCTGGGCAAGTCACTTAACCTCCCTGTGACATATCTTCCTAGTGTGAATATTAATGGAATCTACCTCATAACGTTGTTGTAAGGGTTAAATGAGTAGGGAATCAGGGGTTAGAATTATAGACTAACAGGAACAAAGTTTTGTATTATTTTATCTAAAGGTATTTCTGTATGAAAGGTGGGCTATTAGATATATATGCAGAGCTACAGATACATATCCCTAAAACCTACTTGCATGAGAAAAACTCACTTGTTTGATTATTTGTAGCTACTATTTCAGATAAATGACCTGTCTTTTATATCCTCTCCTGCTCTATCGTTAGCCCATTGCATCTTAGACATCCTTATTTTCTCTATTTCCCATTGTTATGATAAATTATTAACCTTCACAAAGCTGCTCTGTTACAAGACAGCCAATAGAAGTCCATAAATAAAAATATTGTATCCCCTAGTTTTTTGTATTACAGGAGAAATGCCTACATTGAAATAAACTACCCTGTAAACTGGGGTGCAAGAGCTATATCGTATTCAGCTTGAAAAGATGTTGACAGCAGTTCCTGGGGCATATAACAAGTACTTAACAGATGTTCAATAAATATAAAATATTTCACCTCCTTGACATTAAAATTCATTGTTATCAAGAGAATTTAACTTTCTTGTTAGATTTTTCTGTTTCCTCTTCCTGGCTTCAACTATCTAAATCTAGGTACAATTTATTGGCTCTTGATCATGCTTCTCTGAATTCTGAGTACTTCTCCTATTAAATAACTCTATTATAAAATACTCAAGCTGTTTTCCAGCTGTATGCTTTTCTTGTGGCCTTGAAATAGCTTTCCTAACCTTGAGCATTCTCTGCTTTGCAGTTTTTTTGCTAGGCTGGGAGAGCTCTTCCTCTTTCCTAAGATAGTTCATGATCTGCTTGAATTTCTAGCCTCTGCTCTAATATCATCAGAACTGTCATTAGTCTTGTAATGATCTTTCCCCCATTAGAGAAGACAGAATTTCACTAATTCCTTCCTTTCATCTATGAGTGAATTTATCAGAGGGGAAAATAGGAAGAGAAATATAGAGATGTGATGTTATCAACATCACTCTCTATTTGAAGAGATACTACCTGAATTATCTTCTCAATATGGCTCATAGATGGACAACTACCTGAATTATCTTCTCAATATGGCTCATAGATGGACAGCTGTGTCAAGAAGTTCTTTATAACACTAAGAAGTGTCTGTCAAAGTACTTAATGCACTTCCTTCTGACAAACAGGGGAAATTGAAACAGTTGACCCTAGCACCTCCAGATAATTACCATCCACATCTCTGTGATTCAGCAACTTTGAATTGCTAACAGAGTGCTAAATTACCAGTGTTATGCAACTGCCCTCCCTACTGATTTCAGAGCAAGGTAACGTGTAACCTCAGTTATTGCAAGTAATCTTCTGCGTCTATAAAGTGAGTTAGAGTGCTGCATAGAACAGCAAGTTCAAATTACATTTATAGTTCATTAAAGTGAGCTCTGTTCCTCACTTAAATCAATCAGGCTGCACAAACAGATGCCATTTATGATGTATATGTTTTCTTTTTACTTTTCTCTGTGCATCTTTCTTGGGGAGTTAAGAAAAGGTATTCTTTAAACTTAGTATTGAGTTTCTTGGCAGTAGAAGCTGGGCCATTACTCACCAAAATAATGTCACCAGATTTTTTACATCAAATGCCTCGTTACTTTTGATAACTTTGTCCTTATAATAACAGTCCTGACCTCATTCATTATTTACCTGTGTTCCTTATTTCTTTTCTAAGACCAAGGAAAAGTAAATAACAGTGGCCCAGTGAGACAGAGATGACTAAGTGAACTGGTAGAATTACCCCTGGCCTGGCCAGAGTTTGAGCTGAGTCATCCAGCTGGAGACTATTGATATTTTCCAGGCTCTCTTGCATCCCAGTGTGCTTTATTGGGTTAAGCCAGTGGAAAGTGAGCAAAAACCAATGTGACCATTTTCAGTTCTTGGTTTTAAGATATCGGGCATGTGCTCTTCTACCTCTTTCTGCAGGCCAGAATAAAGATGTGGCAGTCTCCCATTACTCCGCACTTCAAGTAAGATCACACCTTGCTTGGCAGAGTAATAAGATGAAGGAAACTGAGTTTCTACAGGACAGAATATGGGCCTCCCCAGCAGCATGAACTCTTAACCTTGAGACTAGTTATAAGAAATAAATAAATTTCTTTTAATTGAGCCATTGTTGCTTGGGGGTATCTTTGTTATAGCAACTTACAATTTACCTTCACCTATACAGGCTGTTTTTCAGTTGCTACCTTGAATAATAACTTCAGTTTGGTTCTGTAAAAACTGTACTTGATTTAGAGGTAAGATGTAATTGTTGGTTAACACAACACTGGACTGAGTGAGACCCAGGAGAATATGCCTCAAGTTCAGGTCTGCAACCAGTGTAAACTTGAGCAAATTATTTAGCTTATCTTATTCATGACAATTATCACTATCAAATAATATCCTGAGCATTTACTTGTTTGTTTATTGTCATTTTCCCTCCCAAAATATAAGCTGCACAAATACAATTAATTTAAATACTTTTTAAAACAAATCACTTATCTCTGGCACATGGAACAGTCTTTGAATAGTACATATGCAATAAATATTTGTTGAATTAGTTAGTTGAAATTTTCTGGGCCTTTCTATAAAATATAAAAATTGGATAAAATAATCTCTCAGGACCTTTCTAATTCTAACATTTTATGACAATTAGTTTTAATAAAAATATGGAAAGTCTACTCATTATGGTTTTATTATTATCAAAATAAATTATGAATTTACATTAACATTGAGCAAATAGCTAATATGAAATAGGCACTTAACAAAGCCCTCGGAATAAAAAGGCCTGGGGGTAACACTGTTGGGTTTAAGGGGATGGGTGGAATTAGGGAAAGTTGGTGATAGATTATGAAATAATTACCCCTCACTTGGAATTAAGATGCAATGTAGTATGATAAAATATGACAAGTTATTAGAGACATGTAAAAAGTGCTGTGAGAACTCAAGGTAGAAGTGGAACTTTTTTGCCCTCAGGAAATAGAATGAGAAAGATTATAGATATTTAAGCTACCCTATGCCTTGGAAGAATTCCCTAGACAAAGACATTGAGAAAGTCATTTTGGGCAGAGAGAATAATATGAATGAAGTATACTCCAAAAATAACAAGTTAATTTGTTTGGCTAGGGTGCATGTTGAAAAGAGTAGAAATATATGTATAGAGATGAGGAACATATTTTTATGACAAAGAAATCTGACTTTATTTTGTACCAGCCTGTTTCTCCCTCACCCCTAGGGAAATGGCATGATAAATATTTTAGAAAAATGACTGTGGCCGCAGTGGTTCTGTAAGTGGGAAAAGGAAGGCAGAAGGAGTGACAGAGAGACTTGGGGGTGTGAAAAAGGGTGATGTAGAGAACTAGTTAGGCAGTGGTGGTCAATGGAAAGCAAATTATCACATACATAAAAATGGTCATAAGTTGATCATATTTTTGAAAATAGTCTACAGAACTTTTGTCACATTCTACAAGGTTAAGCCATGGAGTGTTTAACTTCCAAATATTAGACACTCAGATTCAGTCTACATCGATATTGCTGCATGACCTTAAGCAAGTACCCTTGGTATGATCAGATATACATATAAGAGAGTTTATATTAAGTAAGTCACTTACTCCTTTCTAAAATATGTAATTTTTAATATTGGATTGGTTCTCTTCTGCCTTGAGATTCCATAATATTATGTAATCCCCAAATTTAATAAAACTGTTTTCCCAACAGTTGTATTGAACTGTATATTTGAAATTTGGCATATAGGATTGGAAAATGTGCTCTATTTAGTAACATATTGATACACACTAGCATAATCTCAATTAAAATCTTTAAAAAGTAATTTAAATAAATTAACCACTGGAACATGGAAGCAACCTAAATGTCCATTGACAGATGAATGGATAATGGGTAAAGAAGATGAGGCACATATATACAATGGAATATTACTCAGCCATAAAAAGAAACAAAATTGAGTTATTTGTAGTGAGGTGGATGGACCTAGAGTCTGTCATACAGAGTGAAGTAAGTCAGAAAGAGAAAAACAAATACCGTATGCTAACACATATATATGGAATCTAAAAAAAAAAAGATTATGAAGAACCTAGGGCAGGATGGGAATAAAGACGCAGACATAGAGAATGGACTTGAGGACACAGGGAAGGGGCAAGGATAAGCTGGGATGAAGTGAGAGAGTGGCATGGACTTATATATACTACCAAATGTAAAATAGATAGCTAGTGGGAAGCAGCCGGATAGCACAGGGAGATCAGCTCAGTGCTTTGTGACCACCAAGAGGGGTGGGATAGGGAGGGTGGGAGGGAGACGCAAGAGGGAGGAGATATGGGAACATATGTATATGCATAACTGATTCACTTTGTTACAAAGCAGAAACTAACACACTATTGTAACACAATTGCACTCCAATAAAGATGTTAAAAAATAATAAAGAAATAAATATATTAACCACTGGAGTAAGTAGGAATGAGAATAGGTGACATATTATTTTATTAAAATATTTTCCTTTTGTGTTTTTTTTCTCTTTCCCTTAATCTACCTAGGTTTTACTCATAAAGGGAAATTTGTCCCAGAAACTTATTTTTCATCCAACGTGTCTAGACATGTCAAGAAACCTCAGAGAAAAATTGATTATTTGAGGAAGGCAGGATGAGAACAGGCTGTTTTAATTTCTTCTGATCTTTTTCTCTAGACACCTAGATTGGCAGAGAAAGATTGCAGGATTCTTCTGAAGAGATGACTGTGGTGAAATATCTTCCCATAGAGGGAAGAATAATAATATGAAGCAACTGCTATTGGTACACGGAAAACCAGAAACTGTTAGCAAAGTCATGATTTTTCCAAAGCAAGAGAGGAATAGAGATTAGGACTACTTCTTCCTTTAGAAATCTGTATTGTTTTAAATTTCTCTCTCCGGGTCTGGAGATTTGGAGAAAGTAGGAAGGGATTCCAATCTTCTGTATACTTGAAGGTGCTGAAATCTATCTAAGGAATTGGTATAGAAAAATTCAGTATTTCTCCATTGTCTGTTTTATAAAATGTATCACAGTAAACAATATTTTTCCACCTTATGAACATTGGTTCTCTGAAGCTTAGGAGGAGAAATCCATTGCTTTTGAAATGAGACGATTTTTTTTAAAAACTAAGGACAAGTTGTCTTAGCAACACTCTGCTGCTAATGGAAGGGTTGATATTAAAATGATGACTTCCTCAAAAAATCACTTGGTCAGTAACAATTTTCAAGGGTCTTAATGGAAAAAGTCAAGAGCAGATATTTTAATGTTATAAAGAAAAATTAAACTTTTATATTTTGAGCATTTTGAGCACTCAGAAAGAGATACTAGGGTAATAGATGATTTTTTTTTTATCCTAATAATTTTGTTTTTGTTTCTTGCGGTACGCGGGCCTCTCATTGTTGTGGCCTCTCCCGTTGCGGAGCACAGGCTCCGGACGCGCAGGCTCAGCGACCACGGCTCACGGGCCCAGCCGCTCCGCGGCATGTGGGATCTTCCCGGACCGGGGCACGAACCCGTGTCCCCTGCATCGGCAGGCAGACTCTCAACTACTGCGCCACCAGGGAAGCCCATATCCTAATAATTTTAAAACACAAGAATCACAGAAGTGTGATAATGTTTACGTACTTTGTCACTAGCCTAACCCTACGTAAATCTCTTCTATGGTTTCCCTATCAAGTGTTTTTCCGCCTGTGCATAAATAACTGGTGATCGGTGACGTGGCCACATTGAATTCTCAAATGCAGAGTCGTAGAAGCTTTTGTTTATTTTAGTCCACAGTATGCCTTCTGGTAATTACATGTAGGTCTTTTTTTGGCATTTTGATCACAGTGTAGTTCTCTTTCCACTTTTCTTTCAACTTTTCTGCATGTTGTGTGGTTGGTTACTCCCCGCTGGATTCGTTTTGTTTGGTTACTGTTATCTAACACAATGATGTGTGTTTACTAACATGTGAAGTCTTTTTTAGAACTTAACGTAATACTGTAAGTTTGATTTGTAAGTAATGTATTGAGCAGAATGATTACCTCCTCAGTTCTAGACATTTCTATTAATACAGACTAAAACCAAATTCACATTTATAGAGGTTATATATGGACATTTACGTATCTTTCATTCAATTAAAAACTAACAAGTTTTCTCATTAATATTTATAAACCGGCTCCCTTCCCTTCCTCCACCTAATTCCCTTCTAATACTTATATAGTTGTTTGGGAGACCTCACAGTAGGGCCTTATTCCAGTATTATATTTTACCCTTGTCACAGTACGTCTTCTCATCTTTCTGAAATTATGTAAACTGGAATGTAACACTTCAAAGTTCAAGATCCCTTTTCATCACATCACTAGTTGTAGTCATTTTTAAATTTAAGGTAGAAGATACTAAAGTGTCACTTGAAAATAATTCTGTCTGGGATATAAATCGAAAGAAATAGCAAAGGATTTAGAGACACTTGTAAAGAAAATCGGTAATAGTGCTTCTTGGAGCTTTGCTAAGTTGTAAAGATCATCCACTGTGCTAATAATAGTGGGAAATACAGTGTGTGGGTAGTTAATGTTAGATCACTCAAATACCCTTTAGGAAGCTTCAAATATAAGAAAAGCCTGAAAGAAATGGATGAAAGGGAAAAACTATGTAATTGTTGTTAGCCTAATGGGAGATGCTTGTTTGAATCTTTACCCTAGGAAACTAACTAAATTACTGTCATAGAAGCAATTATGTTTTGTGCTTTCATCTTTGCACATGTTCCCTCCTGAAATAACTGCATCCATTACACAGATGGGATTGGGATGGTATCCCAGTTTCCATCCCGATTTCATACAGAGCCTCTTTTCTGACATAGGCACATTAGGGAAACGCTCAAAAGGTGTTTGACTCACAGGAGAACTAAAAATTCATACGCTCTAGTTACACAATTAGTTAATGAGCCTATGAGTAAACAGCCTTGCTTAAATATAAAAAAGTGTGCTTTGAAATGTCTTATCTGTGTCATGCATCTCATCAAAAGTCAAAAAAATTGCAAAATTTAGAGCTGAAAGAAACATTATTTTGCCTTTGCATCATATGGTTGTGATTGGGGATCACCAAGGGAATTCATGTGCGTTGGAATCACCTGGTGTTTTAAAACATACCAGTTCCCAGGCTCTTCCCCAGACCAATTAAATCACACTTTCCAAGGCAGTGGATGTCATTTTTGAAGAGGGAACTTTTAAAAATCCCGATGCCAGGGACACATTTCGAACCAATTAAACAAATTAAATCAGAATCTCTGAAGGATGGGGTCTAGATATCACAATTTTTAAAGTCTGCCAGATGATTCCAATGTCCAGACAAATCTGAGAACCAGGTGTAGGTCCCAGATATTTGACTGTTTAAAAAGATCTCCAGAGCATACTAAAATTCAGGTCATTTTCTGAATCATTGATTTAAAGAATAATTACCCCGAACAATTGTACAACCTCAGGCACCTAGATAGCCTTTAGAAGGACTAGGAAGTCTCATTTCTGGGCCCAATGTTCTTCCTCCTCCACTGACTTACCTAACACAATTTCTAAATTCTACCAATATTCTTTTTTTATTTTTTTTTCCTCTCTTTTTTTTTGACCGTGCTGTGTGGCATGTGGGATCTTAGTTCCCCCACCAGGGCTGAACCTGCACCCCCTGCAGTGGAAGTGTAGATTCTTAACCACTGGACCGCCAGGGAAGTCCCTCTACCAGTGTTCTAAAATATCTGGTGCCAATATATATATATATTTTGGCGGTACGCGGGCCTCTCACTGTTGTGGCCTCTCCTGTTGCGGAGCACAGGCTCTGGACACGCAGGCTCAGCGGCCACGGCTCACGGGCCCAACAACTCCGTGGCATGTGGGATCTTCCCGGACCGGGGCACGAACCCGTGTCCCCTGCATCGGCAGGTAGACTCTCAACCACTGCGCCACCAGGGAAGCCCTGGTGCCAATATTTTTAGACCATTAAAGTAGAAGACCTGAGAGTACTTACTAAGCCTTTGACAATATTTTTAAAAAATCTGAGGAAGGCATGTGAGGGTGATTCAAATACCTGCTGAATGAGTGGAATTGTGAGTGTGCCTATAGGAAGGGGAGGTCTCTGGGGCCTTGCTGTCAGCACTGCACTGTGGAGAGTCATCTGCTGGTTCAGTCATGTATCTCACATTCCTATCACATCAGTGTGGCTCATCCCAAATTACACAATAGATGAAAAGACAGATTTACCAAAAGTGACAGAGAAAGTCATTTACTTCCAAATGTATTCTTTTGTAATGTGGTAGTATATTTGTTTTGTAGGGCTGCCATAACAAGGTACCACAAACTGGTGGCTTAAACAACAGAAATTTATTTTTCCATAGCCCTAGGGCGTCTGGAAATCTGAGGTCAACGTGTTGTCAAGGTGCTGAGGTCTCTCTCTTTGGCTTGTAGTTGGACACCTTCTCCCTGTATCTTCACATGGTCTTTCCTCTGTACATGTACATGTCTGTGTCCTGATTTCTTACAGGGACACCAATCAGATTGCGCTAAGGCTCACCCTAACAACCTCATTTTAACTACCTGTTTAAATACCCTATCTTCAAACACAGTCCCATTCTGTGTTGCAGGAGGTTTAGTATTTCAAAGTATGAATTCGGGGAGGAAGACAGTTCAGACCATAATAGGTGGAAAGAGCACTATTCAAGCACGCTTGAATGTCTGCTGTTTAAAACACAGAGAAGACACTGCAATTAGCTACATCTGAAATGTACATTTTGATCACAGAATGATCAAAAAAAAGCGACAACTTCAAGGTTAGGGGCCTTATTAACATAAGATAATTGTGTCATCTTTCTGTATGAAAAGTGGTACTCACACAAATACGTATCAAAATATAAGTCTAGATAATTGTCACTTCACATGTACCCTGACACTTGAAGGTTTTCTTTGGATTTTTTTTTTTAATAAATTTATTTTATTTATTTATTTTTGGCTGTGTCGGGTCTTTGCTGCTGTACATGGGCTTTCTCTAGTTGTGGCAAGCAGGGGCTACTCTTTGTTGCAGTGCGCGGGCTTCTCGTTGCAGTGGCTTCTCTTGTTGCGGAGCATGGGCTGTAGGCACACGGGCTTCAGTAGTTGTGGCACGTGGGCTCAGTAGTTATGGCTCGCATGCCCTAGAGCGCAGGCTCAGTAGTTTTGGCGCATGGGCCTAGTTGCTCCGCGGCATGTGGCATCCTCCCGGACCAGGGCCCGAACCTGTGTCCCCTGCATCGGCAGGCGGACTCTCAACCACTGTGCCACCGGGGAAGCCGTCTTTGGATGTTTTTGACTATAGTAGCCTCTTCATTCTATGTGAATGCTCAACAGTTCTAACTCAATAGCCCAAACTAAACAAAGCAAAAAATTTTGACTGAGAAGTTTTTTATGATTGTTTTTTATTAACATGATTCATGTATATTTGTTGCAGACACATGCATGAGCTTTCTCAGTATTCTGACATTCAGAATTCTGAGTACAGAATACAGAATTCTCAGTATTCTGCTATAGAAACTATAGAAAAACATGGATGATTCAAGGAGGTTGATGGCCAGCACCGAGATAAGTGGAAAATCTCAGTGTAATTTTTATAAACTAGAGCTGGCGAGGGCCTCACACTATTTCAAAACCATGACATATGGCATAGTGCTTTGTGTTTTTCATAACTTTTGAACTACTACACATAGCAGTATTATATATTAGAAAATAATTTAAAAATCTTTTAAAATGTATTCTTTGATAAAATTTTAAGGTATCTTTTTCTATTTTTTAAAAATTGAGGTCCAATTTATTTGCAACAAAATGTACTGGCTGTAAGAGTACAGTTGTTACAAATGTTTACACCGAAGTAACCATGGCTCTACAAAGATACAGAATATTCATCCTAGAGAGCTTTTCATGTCCTTTTCAAGTGAATTGCATTGAATCATCTTTTCTCCCATTTCCAATAAAATTTTCCTCATTCTTTCCAGCCTTTACTAACACTCTCTTCAAGACCTTTCTGCCTTCTTTTGCTGCCCAGTGTCAAAAACCTTGACACGTCTTAGTTTACTTACATATCAGAATCACACGTGTAGTAATGATTTTAACTTAACTACTATTTAGAGTTTTGCCTGTTTTTTTTTTTTTTTTAACTACCTATTAATGGAATGATGCAGTATGAATGCTATAGTGACTGGCTTCTTTTGCTCAAAGTATATGAGATTCATCCAATTTTTTCACATGTATCATTTTTGCTCTTTTATTACAGTGTAGTATTCTACTGTATAACCTCAATTATTCATTCTTATGATGAACATTTAGTGTGTTTCTAGCTTGGGGCTGTTATAGTTTCTATGAAGACTTTGTGACTTGTTTTTTGGTAAAATTGTGCCCTTATTTCTCTTGGAGATATACTTAAGAGTGCAATTGCTGGGTCATAGGTAGGCATATGTTTAATTTAGATAGCTACTAAAAGATAGTTTTCCAAAGTGGCTGAACCTATTTTCATTCCCACCAGCAATGTACAAGAGTTACAGTTGATTCACATCTAATTGCCCATATAGCCACACCAGAAGCCCAGCCATCGGGTTTTAAACTGAAAAATATGTGGTGCTTGAACAAATTCAAGATTTGATGAGGAAAGCATGAATCGAGTCCTTTTAGGTAGAAGTAACAGAAAATATTCTTCAGGTATTCTGCCATATTTAAATTGTGCTGTTTTCTCTTTTTGCATTTGTAATTATAATCACTGAATTTCTCTTATGAAAATTTTCAGTAATATGATGATACAGTAGTTTGTGACTCTTATCCCAGTACATATGCGAGACCAGACTGTTTTATTAAAATGATCTTAAGAGTCACATTCATTAACCCCCTCTTTATAGACCATATAAATATAAACTAATAATGTATATTTTAAAATAATAGGGATTTAAATGTATATATTGTTTTTCAACAAACTTTTATATACAAGCTTAATTTAAACTTAACAGTGCTCCTGAAGATGATATTATTTTCTTCTGGCATAAAAGGAAACAAAAACCCCCCAGATTTTATAGAGATTTCAGTTGCTAAAGTTCATAGCAATTTAGTAACATATATGGAACTTAAACCTAGCTTTTGTGGCTATAGATCCAAGGCTCTCTTATCTCTCGGTAAATAATAAGCG
The DNA here is from genome assembly GCF_963924675.1 of Phocoena phocoena. Classification (NCBI taxonomy): domain Eukaryota; kingdom Metazoa; phylum Chordata; class Mammalia; order Artiodactyla; family Phocoenidae; genus Phocoena; species Phocoena phocoena. The sequence continues at coordinate 106,156,155 of NC_089222.1, forward strand.
TATATTTAAAGCATGAATTCAATTATTTTCAAAGTAGAAATGGTAATTGCAGGATTTAAATAAGTCATACTTTTGACTGTACATCAAATATTTATATATATTGTAGAATATAGCTTTACTCTTAAAATAAGATCCTTGTATAAATTTAATATTATATTCTAAAACTCATTGTTTGAAATGCAATGAATTTGTTTATAGTAACCCTAGCATCTTATTATGAGAATAATTTTTTAAAAAATGGATATTTTTAAACCAAAGGGATATTTCACATATATTTTTATTCCACTTTGGTTGTCAGTAACCTGTATGGCAGACATCAGGATAACTCCTCAATCTAGTGCTCTATGGTTTTAGGCATGGTCTTTAGCACCTTTGAAAGAATAATGAAGCATTTAGAGGAAATTTCTTCCTGTTATTATACTAACTTGCTTTGTCTTGCTAGAATGCTCACTTGGTCTGTAGAAAGAATTCTACACTAGAAAATTTACTGTTTTTCTTTTTTAAGCTTAGATACACCAAACCAGTGTTATTTGAATTTTTTTGTTTCATAATCATCTACGAAAATATATAAGCCTAACATCATTGAGGCAAGAAAAATGATTTATTTAACTTACTTGATGTATTTTAAGTTTCACAAGGCATCCTGTCAAAGTAGACTGTCAGTCAGAAACTTTAGATTCCAGGCTTATATCTGAAGCTGAAAAATCATCCCAAATCTCATTTTTTCAACTGCAAAATAAGAGATTTACACTAAATGAAGCTCAAAGACCCTTAAGCTCTAAAAATGTATGTACTCATTTTATGTATAGTTTTCTTTGGTTTTTTAAATCATCGTGACTCTGCGTACTATTGCAGCTCTTGTTTTGAAACAAAGGTTTTATTTTTTTTCCTTTTCTAAATGAGAGGAAGATACCTCTTGCCAGATTATATAATGCTCATTTGATTAAAAGCTGATGCTGGGGCTATATATTATGATATTAATATGAGAGTCTTTGTTTCAGGTTCTTCTGGGCAGAGACATTATGTTGCTTTTGGATAGAAAGCTATTCTTGCAGAAAGCTTGCTAGAACCCTCCCCTTTTGAAGAACCGGCCTTTATAGCTCTCCAGTCTTTTCAATTCTTCTAATTACATTCAGTGAGATTTTCATTTCATATCTCAATTGACTTGTATATTTGAATAGTATACCTTGATAAGATAATTTCACAAAAATAGGCTTTATTGAGAGTTTATTCATTTAGTATCTTTTAGAATCCATGAAAATTTTCCATCATAGTTGAACCTCATAAGCAATCACTGGCATGTAGTGAGGATTCAAAATTGTTTTTTTAGTTGAATTGACCTCAGGTGAATTACCAAGAAATAAGGTGTTCCAAGTAAATGGAACCTAACCACTTTATCAAAATTTAAAATTTTTCATTATTATACAAATAATACAATTCCTTCTGATATATAATTGCTTTGTTTCTGAATTCTTTAAGATTGTATTGGAAAGAGTTGACTGCCTCACTCTCCATACCCAGAAGAGTATCAACATTTTGATCACAAAGTATTGCCTTGTGCTTAGTAAGGCTTTCTAAATGATATATTCTATCATAAAATGTAGAGATGAGTCTACATTTTATAATGCCCCAGCCTTTATTCTGTGTCCATTTTTCATATTTGATCCTTTGAATCTTAGATAGCTAGGAGAGCTAAGAAGTAGCTAAACTCAGTAGGATAATGTGTTAAGGAAGTGGTTTTTTGACCATGTAAACCTGTACTTTCTATTTCACAAAATCTCTAAAACTAAATTTATTTGCTTCAGTGGTCTTTGTTTGTTGGTTCCTGACTGTGTTCCGTGTAGTTTATGTCATATATTTTCTTCAGATTAGTGGCATATTGCTACATTTTTAATAGTTATTTAATGTTCATTGAGAGAGGAAGGGATAAAGAAGGTGTGGTACATACATACAATAGAATATTAGCCATAAAAAAAGAACAAAATAATGCCATTTACATCAATGATGGACCTAGAGATTATCATACTAAGTGAAGTTTGTCAGAGAAAGACAAATATGATATCGCTATGCAGAATCTAACTTAAAAATGTTATAAATGAACTTATTTACAAAACAGATACAGACTCACAGATTTTGAAAACAAACTTATGAAAACAAACAAACAAACTTACCAAAGGGGAAACTTGGGGGGGAGGGATAAATTAGGAGCTTGGGATTAACATACACAAACTACTATATATAAAATAGGTAACCAACAAGTACCTCCTGTGTAGCACAGGGAACACTACTCAATATTCTGTAATAACGTATATGGGAAAAGAATCTGAAGAAGAATGAATATATGTATAACTGAATTACTATGCTGTATACTTGAAACTAACACAACATTGTAAATCAACTATACTTCTATAAACTTTTAAAAAGTAGTTATTTAAGACAAGTAACATAAAAAAAGGCTAGGTTATGTGTTACTGTGTGTATGGTAAAGTATTAGTACTGTTTTTGTCCCACAGAAGTTTAGGTTGTGAAATATTTTAAATATTCAGAGAAGTGGAGAGTACAACATTATCAACGATTTTATCTACCACCCAGCTCTATCAGATCAATTTTTCATTCTGTCTATGTAGTTTTTTTTTTTAAGAAATAACACTTTACAGATATAATGGAAGTTGTTTCCCATTTCTAGTCAAATTATTTTTAAAAGATGTGTTACTCTTGGGGTTGATTTCTACCCTTTGCCTTGTTTTATTTTGTTTAAACTAGAATTTTTTTTGTTCATTCCTCTGTTTAAGCAAGAAATATTTAAGTACCCAATAGGTACCCTGCAGCACTGTGAAAGATATGAGGAAGAATAATAATGCTTCCTGTCCTTAAGAATTAAACTTGAGAACTAGGGATGGGGTGAGGTCAGAAAAGAAAAATCACAAATCACCATCATACAATGATGATAACAAGTGGCATAAATAGAGTCAAATGAGCTATGGGTTTGAGACAAGAGATAGAATATCTGACTAGAAAGATCAGCTGATGCTTTGAGAAAGAGATGCCATTTAAATTGAAACAAAGTTTGAATTTTGTTTTCTTGAGATAGTTTTATGGTTTTCACCTATCACTTGGTGAATGATGAATTCAATCAAATGGTGGTTCTTGTGTTTTTCAGCTGGAGTTTATCTCATTGAAAGTATTATAAAGTAGGGCCATTTGTTATCAGTAAATGGTAGCCTTCAAGTGGCCTTTTAATGACCTAATCAGGGATGTTACTGCCATGGTTGGAGCTGACATTTCTGAAAGGAAAGACTTGGAAGAACTTTTTTTGGGGGTGAATTAGGCAATGTCATATAGTGGGGACTGCAGGAGTTTCAGGTTACTAGTCTTCTCATCTTGCCTATGTGACTAACTAGCTATCAGGAAATGGCTCTTTTCTTCCTTTTGCCTCACTCATCTCATCTGAGAAAGTTGGACACAATTTAAGTTCTCCCCTGTCTTAAATTCCATAGCTATTATGTTCTGACCAGTTGGTGCCATCTACTATTTTTCTTTGGCACACATTTTTCTTAATGCTTATTCTATAGACATAATTCAAATAATATAATCTTTGTACTGCACTGGAGTGAAACTGAAAGAATTGCCTAATTTTTATTTGAAAATATTGAATTGGGCTTTGAATTTTCAGAATGGATGTTTAGGTGTACGACTACAGTTTAGAAATAGGCTCATTTCTAAAGTAACAAGTTATATTTCAGATTCAAAATTTATAAATATAAACAGTTTTATTGTCTGGCAGGATGCCTATCTTGGGGATGGGGCATCCTCCCACCCTCCCCACCTCGTATTATTATATAAATAGATGGTAAATAAACAAGGTACAGAATTTTAAAGTATATATACTGAATAGTACAGCCTCTCTCTTTTCCCTGTTCCTTGCCACTCAAATTGAAGCACATACAACCATTATTTTCTATACGTTCTAAAGATATTTTAAGCATTTGTACAAAAATAGATTGATGCATATTAGATGGATATAGATATCTTTTTTCACCAGTGATTGAATAGTACACATGCTGCTCTACACCTTGACTTATTTAATGATGTATCTTGGATTATTTTTCATACTTATCCCTATAGAGTTTCTTTAGTATTTTCGATGATGGCATAGTGTTCCCTTGTATGAGAATACTTTAAGTATTTTTACCCAGTTATTGAACCAGTTGGACATTAAGGTGGTTTCCAATATTTTATATAACAAATCATGTTGCAATGAAAATACTTCTACATTAGTTTACTTTACACATACCAGTTCCAATTACCCACCCACCATTAATATGTAACTATACCTCTTTTCACACATCCTCTCCAGCATAGTGTCATAAACATTTTGGTTTTGCTAACTTAATAAGCAAAAATAAAGTCTTAACACTGGTCTTAATTTGCATGTGTATTAATCTGAATTAGGTTAAATTTGTTTTCCTACATTTGAGTCATTCATATTTCCTTTCCTTAAGCTGTATGCAAGTATAGAGTCTAATAACCAACTCCAAATATCATTCAATTTAAAACTGTCCTTCCTATAGGTAGGATCTGCTCCAGTCTAGAAAACTTCCTACTTTATTTTTTACTCCTTTTTCTCGTACCCTAAATTGCATTTGGTTATTCCAGGACTGGAATGGAGAAAGGCAGGCAAGACAAAGACCAGGATAATCTTACCTCCATTGTGCCACTTGAATCTTTCATTGGTGTCTCTAGGTGTGACAGTGCCAATAGCTGACTCTTTCACTTGTAGGGTATTTTTGTGGGTTTCCCTGGAGATTTGCCTGCTGGGACTCTCTGGGTGCAGCCCTCTTGATGAGTGCCATGCTTTCTTTGCTTTGCTACTTTTTACTCCAACCTAGTCTCTGAGATTCCTCCAATCAACCCTCTTTTGGGGGCCCTTTGCCTCTCCAAGCAGTTATCTTGGGTAGTCTACTTTTTTTTTTTTTGCGGTACGCGGGCTTCTCACTGTTGTGGCCTCTCCCGTTGTGGAGCACAGGCTCCGGATGCGCAGGCTCAGCGGCCATGGCTCACGGGCCCAGCCGCTCTGCAGCACGTGGGATCTTCCCGGACCGGGGCACGAACCCGTGTCCCCTGCATCAGCAGGTGGACTCTCAACCATTGCGCCACCAGGGAAGCCCAGGGTAGTCTACTTTTTAAGATGACCCAAAGCTGGCTCTCTTGATGAGTTCATGCCTAGTCTCATGGCACATTTCTTTGATGCTGATGAACGTGTAGGCAATTCCCAAAGCAGCCCTCTCTTTGTGTCCAGACCTTAGTCAGTTTCTTTCCTTTAGATTTATCCTGGCAACCATTTTACTTCAGTTATTGGCTGGTTCCTCTCACTTGACCTGGAGTGAAGAGAAACCAAAATTCCACTCCAATAACTTTACCCAAAGGAAATTATCAGATTCTTTAGCCTCAGACTTCCAGTGAATATACTTCTTTCACTTAATGTAACGTAGAGATGAGTAATGGGCTGGCAGAATTGGCTTCATAATCTCTGTAATGTCCTAGATTTTAGGATATTTGGGGTTTTGTATATGTGCTTTCAGTCTTTTGGGATCAGCACAATCTTGCAGAAAGCAGTAAGAGTCACGTTCAGTTTCATGTTACACATGTATGATACAACGAAACCAAAAAATCCCAGCAACACATGGTCCTCTCTTTTTCCTGACTTCCCCAAAGTACAATAATTCATTCTAAGAAGGGAAATAACAATAAAAACTTACATAATTCATATTCTATAACAGGAACCAACCTAAGCATTTTAAATACAAATAACCTCATTTAATTCTCACAGATACTATATCAAGTAGGTAGTATTATCTTCATTTTGTAGATGGGGAAACTGAGGCTGAAAGATATTAAGTAATTTGTTCAAACTTACACGTCTAGTTATTATTGAGCCCAGATTTTGAAATAAGTATGTTTCCAGAGTCTGTGATCTTAATTATTACATTATGTTGGTTCCCATTACAGTATATTGACTCTTTATTTGTTTTCCAGGAAACAAAATGAAATATAAAGACAAATTACCTTCATTTCTGGTTGCCTTCACATCTTTTGTTGGCAATTGAACTGTTCTCGATGTGTAGACTCAAATTTGTTAATAAGTCAGTTCTTTTCAAATTATACTAGAAATTGAAAGAAGCCTAAAAGGAAATTTTATTTAAAACTTGAGAATTCCACTTAAAGATTATTTAGAAGAAAATAGCAGCTCAATTTATGAAACAAAGTGGGATTTGCAATTCTTGATTGAAAATGTATCACAGACCAACAGAAAGTGCATATTATAAACACTGATATATAAATATTTGAAGCCAATGAAAATGACTGTAGAGAAGAGAAACAAACATGAGGGAAAATGTATTATATGAGTATTCATAATTTGAGACCCCGTTTAGTAGACTGAAACTCATCATCACTGATCACTTGTATTTCTCCTCACATAACAATGATGTCCACTCCTGCTCTTAATATAAACTTCTGGATCACTGACCATTTCAAAATTATGGGTTCTTGCAGGCATAATCATAAAATGCAAATGCAATGCAAAATGATTGCAATGTGAAATTGAAAATCTTGAATAAAGAATTTCATGAGGTCAAGTACAATGACGTTTTAGAGTTCTTTGAATTGCATTCACATGTCATGAATAAATGAGTGGGAGAAATTCTCTTTATCAGTTGTTTTTTTCCCAAAGAAATTAAGCTTTACCTTGTGTTTGGGTCTGATTTGCTGGAGGTAACATTAATCTCTACAGCTAAAGGAAAAAGCTTGCTGCAGTTCTCTTAAAAATATTAAACAATATTGGTAGGTTAAGAATATTGAAAAGTTGGCAAATTTCTGCTCCTTATAACTTAAAATACAATTTTCTGTAATATGTTTTACAATCCATGTGATTAAGCTATCAAAAGTTTGTCATTAAAAACAAAATTTATAAGACTTGGTAGGGGACTTCCCTGGCAGTCCAGTGGTTAAGACTTTGCCTTCCAATGCAGGGAGGTGCAAGTTTGATCCCTGGTCAGGGAGCTAAGATCCCACATGCCTTAGGGCCAAAAAACCAAAACATAAAACAGAAACAATATTGTAACAAATTCAATAAACACTTTAAAAATGGCCTACATCAAAAAAAAAAATCTTAAAAAAAGAAACACTTGGTAGGCAAACATTTATATTTTTGATTCTTTTCATTAACCATGAGTCAACACAGGGAGAAGATATGTAAAGCTTGATAACTAGCAGTGGAGGAGTATATGTTTCTCTAAACTTTACTAAGACCTTTAACTCAACTGGCTAAACTCCAACAGCACCACTGGCTTCTCATCCCTTTATCAACACAAGAATGTAAATATTTCAAAAACATTTATTCTTTCACAAGGTGATTCCATATAGCATTTAAATTCTCCATTTAGTCCTGTCCACCAGGCTTCTTAATAATTACAGTTGAAATTTACATTTTATAACACAGCTCAATCATGTTAAAGTCTATAATGATTCCATGAATTGAAGAAAAGAATATTGGCAAGAATTATGACATGATATGTCCTTTAAAAGAGACTTATTTGAATTTCAGATGATTCAAAGAGGAGAAAATAGATGAAGCAATTGAAATTGTTTGTGAAAAAGTTTTCTCTTTAAGCTTGTGTTATATAAGTCAAATGTAAATTGAAAGCTGTTGAATCACAGTATCACACAATTTTCCATAATTATGCTAAAAAGTCAACACTTGATTTATCCTTTGTTCTTTCTAAGGATTAGCATAGTTGAAATTCTAACCTATTTTAATTAAATGCTGTAAACTTACTTGGATGAAATACTAAAGTACACTACATGTATATATGTATATAAATGCAAAATCATAACTGAGTTATTTATTTAAAAGAGAGAAGGATTGTAAAAAATATACGTAGGTGATTGGGTAGGTAAGTTGTTACAGCTATTAAGAAATACCATTCTTAGTAAAAAATTGAGACATAGTTATTGAGAAAGAATTTTACCATTGCATATTGTTGAGTGCAAATAAGCTTTTTTCTGGTGTTATGATCCTGGTAATACAACATGTTAGAGTATTCATACTTGTGTACCTTTTGAAGACAACTGAAAATTCTGGCTAAAAATTTGAAAAATAGGTTCATAAAAGCATCAGGCACTGACAAGATAGTGAAAAATTACCAGGCTAAAAGTAAGTGGAAACATGAGTATGAACATTTAGAGAGAGTGCAAAAGCCATTTAACAAACGGGGTATATACAAACTTGCTGTGGAGACCTGGGTGGGACTAAAGGAAAAATATACAAAGGGCAAAATTTGCCCCAAATGGAAATCTAATAGTTAATCGTCTGCCGATGAACTGGGATCACAAAGAGCTGCACAGCTATGGTAATGGTGAACCAAAAATACATTGAACCACCTGTTAGGCCAAGGAGCCTATGAATAAAGTTGCTTTGTTACTGAGTAGAGCATGAGAGCAAAACAAAACAAAACAAACTGACAAAACCCAAAATTACTGCGGTCTCTTTTTTACCAAGCAAAGGGTCTATCTTGATGATTGTTCCATGGGCATTTGAAGACCTGGTATGGTATTCTATATGTCAGGTTAGCCCGACTGGTTGACAGTGTTGCTCAATAATTCTATATCCTTACTAATTTACTGTCTGATTGTTCTAAAGATTACTGACTTTCTTATAGACAACAAATATTTGGATCATCTTTTTTTTTAACCTAACTCAACAATATTTTAAATCGAGTGTATAGATGATATACATTTAATCTAATAATCAGTGTGTTTTGGTTCCAGCTACAATCTTCCTGTTTGTACTGTACTTTTTGAAAAGACTAATAAAATCGATAATTATGTAATAAGACAAATCCAGACAGAAAAGTCAACAATAAACAATATCATTAATGATAAAGGGCTATAACTAAAGATAATACAGACTTTTAAAATGATAATAAAATAAATTATAAACAACTTTAAACCAGCACTTGATCTGCAACCATTTTTGTACAGCCAAGAATGGCTTTTACATTATTAAACAGTTGTGAAAACAAAGACAAAAATGACAAAAAAAAAAAAAAATTATTCAGTAGAGACCATTTGTGTCCCACAAAGCCTGACATATTTACTATCTAGCCTTTTTCAAAAAAAGTTAACTGACCCCTGTAAATTAATTCTTAAAAAGACATAATGGATAAAATTGTAGGAAAACATAACTTATCAAGCTAAGAGGAAAGAGAATACTTAACATGTTCTAAAACCATTAACAAAATTGAGTTAGAGGCAAAAAAATCTTTCCCAAAAGAAAACTAGCCCAGATGGCCTCACCAATGAGTTCTATCAAACATATTATTGAAAGACTCTTCCTGAAGATAGAAACAACATAATACTCTCCATGTCATTTCATGAATCTAGCGTAAGTTTGATACCCAAAATGATAAGCACAATACCAATCTCACGTGTGAATGTAGAAATAAAAGTCAGAAACAAAATAATAAAAGACTAAATTTACCAATATATTAAGAAATACATCCTAACCAAGTTAGATCTGTCCCAGGAAAACAAGGAAGGTTATCACCACAAACTATAAATGTAACCACAATAACATGTTAAAGGAGAAAAATCACATGATTTCAGTAAACGCACTAAAAGCATTATATTAAATTCTCCAACATGCATGATAAAAAATTATAAAGAGAAAGAATATCTTTAAGTAATACCTAGAGCAAAACTTACACTTAAAAGTCAATGATCAAAAAAAAAAAAAGTCAATGATCTTTCATTTAAAATCAGGAATGAGACAATCAGTTTTAATGATACTTCTATTCAGTACTTTGAAAGTCTAGCCAGCACAGTAAGACCAAAATAAATAAAAGAATTGCAAACAATGACACAAATGGTCATTCTCAACTGTTCATGAGATTATCTGCTCAAAATCTAATAGGATTGAAATTCATATATTCAGGGACTTCTGCTTCAAGTAATCACAGGATAATTTATTTGGACCAACCCCACAACTTAGAAAAAGACTCTGGATGAAATTAAAAAGAAAATCTTCCTAAAAGCATTGATAAAGTGACCATATTGGGGGGGGGGCAGGAATTATCAGGCCAAAATCTGAATAGAAAGGGAAACTCAGTGAACAGATAATTCAAAACAAATCCCAATAAAACTAATATGGGAAACTGAGCTATGAGTTTAATGGCTGCTCTTTCAGAGCAAGGCTTTTAAAATAATAGTCTGCACTCTTATTTTTACTTCCTAAACTTCCTATTACTCCCAGGTGATTGCAGTCTGATTCCCACTCAAACAATGTCACAGAAATTACTCTGGAGCAATCCAGTCTGTATGTCTAATTGTCTGTTAGAATATGCCCATATATGCCCGTATCTTTTTTCCTTTTCATTTTGTCTTTTCTTCTTCTCTTCTTTTCCTTTCTTCCCTTTCCTCCTTTTCTTTTCCTCTTTTTTCTGTCCTTTATTCTGTGTGTAAAAACAACCAATAATAACTTTGTATTCAAATGTAGAAAGAGAAAAATCATCATGGACTATATCTTCTTTCTTGAAACAATAATTTGAAGGGTCTATGTAGACAAATCAGGACAAAGTATCTTTAGATAATCTCATCTTGAATTTAACTTTTTTTTCTGAAATAAAGTTGTCTGTATATATTTAGTATTGATACACTTTTTTTGTCATCTCATTTATTTTTATTTTTTTATACAGCATGTTTTAGTTATCTATTTTATACATATTAGTGTATATACGTCAATCCCAGTCGCCCAGTTCATCACACCACCACCCCCACAACCCCGATCGCTTCCCCCCTTGGTGTCCATACATTTGTTCTCTACATCTGTGTGTGTATTTCTGCCTTGCAAACCGGTTCATCTGTACCATTTTTCTAGATTCCACATATATGCGTTAATATACGATATTTGTTTTTCTCTTTCTGACTTGCTTCATTCTGTATGACAGTCTCTAGGTCCATCCATGTCTCTACAAATGACCCAGTTTCATTCCTTTTTATGGCTGAATAATATTCCATTGTATATATGTACCACATCTTCTTTATCCATTTGTCTGTCGATGGGCAATTAGGTTGCTTCCATGACCTGGCTATTGTAAATAGTGCTGCAGTGTACATTGGGGTGCATATGTCTTTTTGAATTATGGTTTTCTCTGTGTATATGACCAGTAGTGAGATTGCTGGGTCATATGGTAATTCTATTTTTAGATTTTTAAGGGACCTCCATACTGTTCATCATAGTGGCTTTATCAATTTACATCCCCACCAACAGTGCAAGAGGGTTCCCTTTTCTCCACACCCTCTCCAGCATTTATTGTTTGTAGATTTTCTGATGATGCCCATTCTAACTGATATGAGGTGATACCTCATGGCAGTTTTGATTTGCATTTCTCTAATAATTACTGATGTTGAGCAGCTTTTCATGTGCCTCTTGGTCATCTGTATGTCTTCTTTCGAGAAATGTCTATTTAGGTCTTCTGCCCATTTATTTTTTTTGAATTTTATTTATTTTTTTATACAGCAGGTTCTTATTAGTTATCCATTTTATACATATTAGTGTATGTATGTCAATCCCAATCTCCCAATTCATCCCACCACTACCACCCTCTGCCACTTTCCCCCCTTGAATTTAACTTTGAGCCTAATGATATTTTTATTGAGTTAATAAAGTAACATTTTAATGTCAGAATTACACAAATATTAATACTTTTTCATCAGGAAAATATTTTCTAAAATAGGCTATATTTAGCAAATTTAATTGCTTGCTTCATTTCCTATATGGTAAATTTAAACTACTCTCCATTTTTCCCATTTTAATTTTATTGCAATTATTTTTATTAAATAAGTTATTTTTGTGTAGCTGTTTCAAGGAATACTTGACATCTATCAACTCTTGTCTTGATCAAATTTTATTGCTCAGGTTTGTTATTGGAAACTTTCTTTTTGCTCATTATTTCCACCAAATCCAAAATTCTTGGATCAGTCTGGCAAATGTAATATACTCCAAAAGATGAGATTTTTCTTCAATTTTTAGGCAGTTGCAAATTTGCCATGTGCAACTTTAGATGTTGTCAACTTCATATGTCATTGACTATTTCTATAAAATACAAGTTGTAAAAATCTCCATTAACAGACTTATGTAAACAGTACTTTCTTTTCCATTAACCCAATGACTTTCTAACTCCAATACCCATTCCTAGGCCAGGAGAAAACTTCCCCTCAATTCTTTCTGAGATTCTGGTCTCCTCTGTAAAATTGTATGTCCTCTGTATAAAACATGCCATTGCACCAAGGTTTATCTTACTCTCAGTATCCGGTTCACTCACGTTGATAAAATGCCTGATTCCTGTCCTCATGCCCCTTCAGCACATTTCTTTTGATTTTTCAGTAACAGAAATGATCAGTGGCTTCCTACCTCTGTTTCCATCTGTCTGTATACAATGCAAACATGACTCTTCGGTGTTTATCTACTCCTCTTCATTGAGATGCGGATGGCAAACAGAGCGCAGGCTCCCACATTCTCATGGTATAGGGACATCTCGTGGCTCCACTGCTTGAAGTTTTCTTTTAATCTTTGGGGCAAGAATCCCACTTTCTTTCCTGCTTCGCCAGAACAAAATCTTTACCCAGAGATCACTTTCTTTCCTTTATTATTATTTTTTTACCTCTAAATTCTTCTTAAGCTTTAGGATGTGTGAAAACAAGAACTTTAGGCTACTTCTGTATTCTATGCTCCTACAAATTTCCCTGAGGCACTAAAATAAGGGCTGGACTGCTTGCTTGAGTGAGACACAAACAACAACAACAACACCTGTCCCTCAAAAGAAGCCCAGAAGAAAATAGAAGGAGAAAAACTATTTCAAAATATTATAAAGCTATGTTAGTATACTCTTTATGTGATTGGTTGACACATTTCCAAATGCTATCAATAAAATGTGATTCTTCAGTCAGGTTGCTTTTTAAATATGTAATGAATTTTTCCTTGGGATGTTTTAGCTGCTGTGAGCTTTAGTTTGTGTTCATTTTTCTAGCAGTAGTATTAATTACTGTGAAAGGTTCAAAGTGTGTTTTTCTTTTAGCAAGAAGCTGAGGGCATTCATAGGACAGTTTGTTAGATAAGTTTTAGGCAAGGTGAAAACTGGTGGTTTCTGGCAAGTGTGTATTCATTGTAATGGGAAAAAGTTATATATAACAGGACAGCTGTTGGCTTCTCCCCATTTTTCTCCTTGTTTTGTGTTTTAATTTTAGCTGGGGAGAAAAAAAAACAAATTTACAGATGTGTGAGGACATCTTCTAGGAGGGAGGAGGTGCAAATTTAAAGCCTTATTCATTTTCCTCTGAAATGCACTGAAACAGCTACAATTATGATGATCTGATGTAGCCCTGACTGATTCAACACAACCAACCCCCATCCACCCAGCTCCACGAGAGGAGAAATTCACCAGGCACAGGAGCTCAATACAAGGGTCTAGGTGACCTAAAAGAGAGCTTGCTCACAGTTTGCATGTACCAGATCTCAGGAGCTTCTCCTGGCTCAATCTGTGTGTGTGTTTTGGAGTGAAAGTTTAGCAGGAAGTGTTACATAGATTCCTATGTGTATAAAAAATAATCTGTATCATCTGGGGCTCAAGGCCAAGATATCAAGACTTGGCAATGCTTGAGTATAGCCTGAGAGATGTAATTCCTCTTTTCCTACCCTCTGATGAAATCAGTGCTAGACTAGTGTGGAGCATGTCACAACAGTAGACAGTGGAGACTGTGGAACTGCAGTAACATGTGGCAACAAAAACCACAACAGAGCAGCCAGTTGGCCTGCTGAAATTACCCAGACTTTTCAGTTTTCTTTCCAAGAGGTGATTGGAACTGGCTGTGATTTCTTGTTTTGGACAGTTGAAGCCTTATAAAGTTCTTGGATTTTTCCCACCAGTAGAACATTCTGCCATAGAAATAAGGAAATAGGGAAATGGGTCTTATGGTATTTGATTTGTTGACCTTAAAATTAAACATTATTTTACCAGCATAAGGTGTTTATTTGGAAATGGCAGAGGAATTACAATTTGGGATATGCAAGCTATGACAAACCATCGGCAAGTCTGCAAAACAAAGGAGAGGAACATTACTTTATTAGAGAAAAAGGAGGAAGTTGGGAGGGGCTGCTTTGAATGAAAGTCCATTGTGGGAAAGTGAGAGTTCAGTATAGTGGTGGTTTCTTATTGGCTGAGTTGTGACAGTTTCTAATTGGCTGGACTGTTGATGGGCAAAGGGAAAAATCTTCCTCCTGCTGGGGTAGTGTAGTAAACGTCTTCCTGCCCAGAATTGTAAAAGAAGCTGCAATGCATGGTGTGTGTGTGAGAGAGCTCCCTCTTCAGGGCTTCCTGACTTCATTTTAAATGAGGTTTTCCTTTATTGATTTTCACAAATTAAAATAAATTTTAGCCAACACGATATTGACTCAGGACTGACATCACTACTTGACATCATGACTTACTACAAACTACAGTAATCGAGACTGTGGTATTGGTGAAAGAATAGACAAACAGATCAGTAGAACAAAACAAAGCACCCAGATACAGGCCCATAAAAATATAGTCAACTGATCTTTGACAAAGAAGCAAAGACAATGTACTGGAGAAAGGATAGTCTTTTCAACATATGGTATTAGAACAAGTAGATGTCCTTATGTAAAAACATAAATCTAAACACAGACTTTTAACCTTTCACAAAAATTGACTCAAAATGGATCATAGACTTAAGTGTAAAACACAAATCTATAAAAGTTATAGAAAATAACATAGAAAATCTAGGTGGCTTTGGTTTTGGCAGTGAGTTTTTAGATACACTTAAAGCACAATCCATGAAAGAAAAAGCTGAAGGTTGAACTTCATCAAAATTAAAACCTTCTGATCTGTAAAAGATATTGCTCAGAGAATAAAAAGAGAAGCCACAGACTGAGAGAAAATATTTGCAAAAGACATATCTGATGAAGGACCAAAATAGACAAAGAACTCTTAAAACTGACCAATAACAAAATAAACAACACAATTTAAAAATGGGCAAAAGATCTGAATCTTTGCCAGAAAAGATATACAGATGGAAGATAAGGGAATGAAAAGATGTTCCACATCATATGTCATGAGGGGATTGCAAATTAAACAAAAATGAGATACTGCTGCATATCTATTAGAATGGCTAAAATCCCGAACAGCAACACCAGCAAATTCTGACAAGGATCTAGAGCAACCAGAACTCTCATTTATTGCTGCTGGTGGGAATGCCAAATTGTTTAGCTACTTTGGAGTTCTCTGTACTTTCTGATAAATTTTTCCATAAATGTAAAACTGCTCTAGAAAATAAAGTTTATTAATTAAAAGATTTAAATCTACCCTGTAAAACAAAGTGGTAAAATTGGATATGTAACTTATGTGCAGGTAAGAAACTGAATGCACAGAAAGATTTAGGAACTTGCCAGTGGTCACTTCTTTGAGACTAGGCTGGCCCTGGATACTTTGTTCTGGTTCAGATAATTAGATATCAATCTTATTCTATCACCTGTCTCCACACACGTAACCTCTGCTGTATACTATTGATGTATCAGTCTGTTTTGTCATACTACCACTTTCTCATTTAAAAAATACTCAAATATTTATAAGCATAATAATCTTTAGTAAAGAGTTAAAAATCATAAGAGAGAGGCAAAATAACAAATGTAAACATAAAGTAGCGTATCTAATTTCCATACTTCTAAAAGTCTCAAAATACTTGCTGCTGGGATTTCTTATCTGCCCATTACCCTTGGAAGAATCCAACTTTCTATCATTTTTCTGGCTATTCACTTGTTCTTCAATCATTTCTCTCTTTTTCTTTTGCCTCAACAATTCCTTCTAAGGAAAAAAAATGAGAGCATGAAAAATATTACCCAACATTATTTCTCTCATGTTATCAATGAAAAGATCCCAAGTATTTCTTTTCTATTCTTTTAGCTTTCCCTACTGAGTAACCTCAGAACGCCACCCACTAGCCAAGTCTCTCATCAGTTTAACACCACCCCACCAAAGAACAATTACTTTCCAAAGAGGAATACTAATGGTTCTCCTGAGCCACACTGTATAGATAAATATGTTTTGCATTTCCATAATACTCTCGAAATGAATGTCCACATTCATAACATATAAGTTCTGTTTAGATATGTTGAATACAAAAACTTCTTCTTACCAGCTATGTAACTTTGGGCACATTACATGAGTTTTAGTACTTTCCTTTTTTTATCTGTAAAATGTGTGTGGTAATGGTCTTTAATAAGGTGACTGTGAAAAATAAATGAGTTAATATGTGAAATAAACTCGGAACAAGGTATCAATTTATTTTAATACATTGTAACTATTATTATTTTCATTTATTAGCAGAGACCTAGAAGTTTCTAATTTAAAATGCTTAATGTTGCAATTATTTCATGGGAATTCACTCATTTTGAACCTATTCCCTCAAATATCCAAATTATCCATATATCAGCAAATTACAGCTTTGTATTTGCAATGCTAATACATTTACCCATCACAGAAGACTACTACAAATGATCCCGATGATCAAAACTAGTGAGTGCTGTCTTAAGAGTACAAAAATAATAACAGAATCCATAGTAAGTCCTACTCCATCCAAACCAGGTAAAATAAAGACACAAAGATGGTCACCACATTTTGGAGGAAAAGTGTGCTAACAGCTGAGAAATGAAGTGGAATAAGAATTTGATTCTGTCTTTTAAGAATACCCAGGCCATTCTAAATCATGTATACATAGTGTATATATATATATATATATATATATATATATACATACATATATATAGTATATATATATCCATATCTTTATATCTATATCTCTCTCTTCCTCTCTCTCTCTCTCTCTCTATATATATATATATATATGTATGTGTATATATAAATATATATATATATATATACACATACACACATACATATATATGTATATGCCCTGTGATTCTTAATCCTAGCAATAACGGACTCTGGGAGTACTGGCAAAACAGGAAACAAACATAAATCTTGTTCAGAGGAATGTTTTCATGAGGGCAAGTACTTGCATAGGAGAGAGGAGTTTAAAGGTTCCAAAGTCATTGTAAATGTACATTTAGAACTATATTTAAATAGCCCACAAAGGCCCTTTCTTATTAGTGCTCAACAAGATGGGAGGATTTCGGCATCTTATATTTTTGTGACACCTATAGTAAAGAACACCTCTGGATATTTTCTCATTGTTTAATACTTTAGGATCTAAGACAGTTGTTTTTGAAGATCCTAAATTATCCGATGTTATATATACAACAATCTAGCTTCCGCCCAAAAGCCATAACATATAAGTAATACAGGAGAAAGGGAAAAAGGCAGGAAAATTGAAGAAGTGCCCTAAAAAAATTAGGTAGATCAGCATCAGACCTGGGATGCATCTGAGTCACTTGGGAAAACTTGTTAAAATACAGATGACAGGACTCCATCTGTCGAGATTCAATTTTAGTAAGTCTGTGATGGGCCAAATATTCATGTTTAACAAGCTCTTCTGATGATCTTAAAGCACACTGAAATTTGAGCTCCCCTGAATAATACCAGTGGAAGGAACAAAAGGAAGGTCTAGATACAGGCCTGTGGGCAGTCAGGCCTTAAACTCAAACCCTAAGTGTGAATGGCAGGAAGGGAGAAGCTGTTCTTTCTTCTTTGTTTAGTTTACTTGATTTTAATGTTAGTTTCTAAAATCTTATATGTATTAACATCTTGGTTAATTAAAGGCTATTAAGCTTGGTTATCTCAAAGTGATTAAGGATCTATTTATCTATCTCAATACTTATCTGTGTATTATCTACCTATAAATATGCAGTGATACTCTCAACACAAATGTTTTGTGTTTGCCTAAAAAATAGTTAGGAAATTAAAAAAAGAAAATATCAACAATTACCCAAGCTAAATATTTATCTTATTTCCAAAGACACTGTTTTTTTTTTTTTATTGTTTGTGCTGATTCTTATCATACTATGCAACGATAAAAACAAACAAGTAAAGAACAAA
Source organism: Phocoena phocoena (assembly GCF_963924675.1). Lineage (NCBI taxonomy): Eukaryota > Metazoa > Chordata > Mammalia > Artiodactyla > Phocoenidae > Phocoena > Phocoena phocoena. The sequence continues at coordinate 106,174,283 of NC_089222.1, forward strand.
TAGAATAAACAAAGAAAAAGCAAAGCAAGAAGTACTGACTTCTACAGAAACTAACCTAAAACATCATAAAACAAGCTCTTCAAAACAGGGTAACAGTAAAGGATCATGAAAAACTATTTAACAATTATAGAAGTGTTTATCATAAATCATTTCACTGCATCTCTTACGTCATATACTGAAATAAATTCCAGATATATTAAACAAATATAACTTTTTTAAACTATAAAAAATCTAACAGAATATTTTATTTTACCAGCTGATGAATATCTTTATTTGAAGAAAGTAGAATAAATGGCAAGGAAAAGAATGGATAGATATGAATATATACAGTAAAATATCTGTACAATAATATATAACATGAAAAATTGAAGTACTCTAACAGCTTAGATGAAGTTGTCTTTCCGTTTCCACATAATAGCTAAATGGCTCCAATAAAGAGCTAAATCAGATTTATAAGAAAAAAGTCAAGATTCCAATAGATGAGTGAGCCAAGGGTATGAAAAGAAATTTACACAAAAGAAGGCACAAATCAATTTTGTTCATGTATGTACTTTTATTTTTATCCTACCCTAGTTTTAAAGTACATATCCAGTTTGCAGTTAATGGATATAATTTATAGTGCTAACGGTATTATAGTTGACAATTGTTGGAAAGCAATATGACAATAGATAGCATGAACCATAAACATAGGCATACTACTGAAAGAGCAGTAATTCTAACCATTAGTTAGTAATATAATTTTAAAAAAGCAAAATAATATTTGATGGAGGATTTTCATTATAGTACAATCTTTAATTCTAACTAAGAGAACACCTCTTAATTTCTTATTTCTATTTAATTTCTTTAATCCAAAACAGTAGAAATGGGTTGGTAAATTTGAATAAATAAAATAATATTCCGAAGCTCCTCATAAAATCATTATTGAAACTATAGAAAAACATAAAAAATTATGAAACAATGTCAAATATAACAGTATAAATTAGGATGTCTACCTATTGCATTTCTTGAAAAATTATTCATTGTAAACAGGTTGGGCAATGCATTTGAGATTCATCCATGTTGTTATGTGTATCAGGAGCTCATTCCTTCTTATACTGAGTAGAATTCAGTTGTGTAGATATACCAGAGATTGTTTATATATTCACCAATTGAGGGACATTTGGGTACAGTTTTTTGTGTAGTGAAAGCAGCCAGACTCAAAAGGCTACATGCTGTAGGATTCTTTGTGTGACATTTGGGAAGGAGACAAAACTATAGTTACAGAATACAGATTTGTGGTTGGCAAGGGCTGGAGGTAGGGAGAAGAATGGATTTCAAAGGGGGTTTGTATTCATTTCCTAGGGTAACGACTTACCACAAACCAGGTTACTTAAAGCCTATGAGTATTATAAGTGCTTTTGGTGAGTTTCTCAGATGAAAATGAGAAAAGTGTTATTGGACATTGGAAAAAAAAAGATGATCCTTGTTATAAAGCAGTGGTCCCCAACTTTTTGGCACCAGGGACAGGTTTCATGGAAGACAATTTTTCCATGGACCGGGGGTGGGGGGGATGCTTCAGGCGGTAATGCGAGCCATGGGGAGTGGCAGATGAAGCTTCTCTCGTTTGTCACCGCTCATCTCCTTTCTGTTATAAAGTGACAGAAAACTTGGCTGAATTGCATTCTAACTTTGGGTGGAAAGTAGAACTTTTAAAGTGCTGAATTTGGATATTTAGGTAAGAAGGTATCTAAGCAACGGGTTGAAGGCATGGCCTAGTTTCTCCTTGCTGCTTATGATAGAATGAAAGAGAAATGAGATAAAGTGAGGAGGGAACTGTTAAACTAAAAGGAACCAGAAATTGATGGTTTGGAAAATCCTCAGCCTATCCATATTGTTAAAGATGAGAAGTTTGCCCTGGGGAGAAATTTGCCCCATATTGGGCCATACCCAGAATCTCACCTATACCTGATTTAGATGAATTAGAAGATGAGACTTGGGACTTCTTGAGTTTATCATATGTAGATGAGATTTTGGATTTATTGTTGATGTTGGAACGAGATAAGACTTTTGGGAATATTAGGAGTGGGTGAATGCATTTGGCAGGTGAGAAAGACATGAATTTTGGGGGACCAGAGAGCAGACCACTGTTGGTTGAACTGTGCCCTCCAACAAGATATGTTCAAGTTTTAACCCCTGGTATCTATGAATGTGACCTTATTTGGAAATACAGTCTTTGCAGATGTAATCTACTTCAGATTAGATCATTCTGGGTTTCAGTAGGTCCTAAATCCAATGACTGGTGTCTTTATGAGAGAGAGGGAGATTTTTATATACACAGACAGACAGACACATAAGGAGAACCGCATGTGAAGATAGAGGCAAAGATTATAGTGATGTGTCCACGAGCTAAAGAGTGCCAAGAACTGCTAGCAACTACCAGAAGCTAGAAGAAAAGCTGAAACAGTTTCTTTAGAAGGAACCAATTTTACAGACACCTTCATTTTGGACTTCTAGCCTCTAGAACTGTGGGAGAATAAATTTCTGTTGTTTTAAGCTACCAAATTTATGGTAATTTTCTATAATTTATGGTTATTTGAAATCCCTAGGAAGGTAATACAGAGCATGAGAAAAAAACTGGGAGTGATAGGCCTATTCTAGATCTTGAGTGCAATGAGCATCACACAATTGTATCCATGTGTCAAAACTCATAGAATTGGGCACAAAAAAAGTGAATATTCCTGACATAAATTTTTAAAAATGAATTTATAAAATATATTAGAAAATAAAATACAATAAAATAGTGATGTGTGAATATAGAAGATTATTTGCAATTTTTGGCTAACTTGAGAAGAATGAAAGGACCATGCAAAGCTACCAGGTGAATTGGGAAATTAAATATGTAATGTGGAGCAGTCTTGCTGTCAGGAAGTAGGAATAAAAAAGCTGAAGTAAAGAAAGTTGTGAACAGTCTTCAGGGGTCCTTCCATATGGCTCTGTAAAGCAGGGTTATGAGTTGGTGGATATAACAGAAACTGACATAGAAGAGGTTAATTGGAAAATGTGCTAGAAGGTCTGAGATTGGCAACTTTATACTTACAGTGTGGGAAACAAGGGGAACACTCTGGAGAAGACTCCAAAGAAAACAATTTTCCAGTTGAAAAAGTAGGATAGGCTGTCAGGAAGCAATGGGGAAAGCATGAGGAAAGGAAATTAAACATGAGATTGCACATTGAACTTCAGGTAACTTGAGTAGTGTGTGTCTAGTTATGGGCAAGGTATGTCTATGGCTTGTTTTATGGCATATTAGTAATTATTATGGTCAACTGTTTTAGCTCTGTTCTAATGGGAAAATGCAGATGCAAGTCGTATGCTTGTGTCAGCCTCAAAGTAATTTGAGAAAAGCATAAAATTAAAGTGAACTACTTTTTAAATTTAATATAAATTTCTTTACAGTTTTAAAAAAATCCAAGGGAATGAATAAATCTATATCAATTGAAGCTAGTACTACAGTTTTTAAAATTACTTTTTTTCATTTTTTGGAGAAAATTCCTGTGTTATAGGACATTAGCAGGAAGATATAAAGTATAGAGTAAGTCATACCTGTGGCTGTATTGGTAAGACTCTGGGTTAATACTGTTTTGCCTTTCCATTTAAATGGCTCCTAGTTCCAAATAATCAATTTTTTCACTTAAAGCACAATGCCAATGAAGGCACCCATCTATAAGGAATCTTTTAAAGAATTCTATCTTATTGAGATTCAGGAAAAATATTTCAAGCCATGTTCACACTCTTTTGAGCTAGAATAGCATGATAGACAGTTGGAATCTTTGAGGTTTAAATGTACTTTATCACAAATATCTCCTGGCTGTGTTGGCCCGGCCTCATCTCCTTTAAACAGATGCCTGATGCAGTAACAAGAAATTGTGGAAATAGTGGACATGTGTGCATATTGCAGTGATACTGGAAAAGTTGCTATACAGTCTAGATATACTATGTGACTAATGTGCATTCTGCTGGTAAAAGCATTCGCTCCGTGCTCTTCTCTGTGTATGCTCTTTCACAAATAACTCACTGGCTCTTAGGTAGATGATCAACTTTATGATGATAATTGGTGAGACTACTTTTAGCCCATACCTCTTCTGAGTTAAAATGTCTTATCTCAGTTGTATTTCAAGTAAATGGCTATTCAAAGAAGTCCTGCTGTCATTTCAATTCAACATGTCTAAACTAGAGACATCAGTTTATGATTTCATATGCTCCTTCTTCTACAAATGAATGTTTTGACTCCTTCCTTTTCTTCTTTCATATCCCACCACAGAGAATCCATAGCATAATTTTATCAGTTGTATCATCACATTTCTACCATTCATTCCTTTCTTTCTCTCCCTACTGCAACCAGACTAATTCTATTCCTTATAATATTGTTATACAATAACAAAGAAATATCTTTGCTCCTTTTTACCCCTATTCCTACTTATTGATTTTTTTCAATCCATTATATACATTGGAAATTTTATTTAAATTGTATATTCATAGAAATGTAATTACTAGCCATGCTGATTTGAAAGTATAATTAATAAAATATGTTTGATTTATAATAATAGATCAAGGTTAATAAAAGTTAAATAGATGTGTATTTTAAAATAATAACATATTTAAAAACCCTTCAAACATGATTCTGTTACTCTTTGGGGCTAAATTTTGTTATGAGGCAAAACATGAAAAAATTCTTATCATGATGGTGGATTTGTTTTTGCTTTTAATAAGTGAATGGGAAATTTCCATGACAACATTTAACACTAGATAGAGAAGCGAGATTGCACTGGAAGAGCTGGAGGGAAGTGGGAACATGAGTGATGTCTATTTTTCCAGTCTCCATAATTTTTTTCTACCATAAATGTGTGGCTATCCCAGAGGGTTTTCCACAGTGTGTATGCTGTGAGTTTTTGCTAAATAAAAGCTTTTCACAATAAGAAAGTGATCTATTGTGATTTTGGAGAGGGCTTACTTTTTTTTTTTTTTTTAATTTATTTATTTATTTACTTTTGGCTGTGTTGGGTCTTCGTTTCTGTGCAAGGGCTTTCTCTAGTTGCGGCGAGCGGGGGCCACTCTTCATGGCGGTGCGCGGGCCTCTCACTGTCGTGGCCTCTCCTGTTGCGGGGCACAGGCTCCAGACGCGCAGGCTCAGTAGTTGTGCCTCACGGGCCCAGTTGCTCTGCAGCATGTGGGATCCTCCCAGACCAGGGCTCGAACCCGTGTCCCCTGCATCGGCAGGCAGATTCTCAACCACTGCACCACCAGGGAAGCCGTCTCTAATCTTCTTAAATCCTCGCTCAATATTTCTGCTTTTATTTTTATTATTTCCTTCTCTCTACTTCATTTGAATTTATTCCATTATTGCTTTACACTCTGATTTAAATGTTTGTGCTTTTATTTCCAACATTTCTTGCATTTTTAATACCTTGAATAACCACTTATTTTTAAGTACAACTTTAGATTCATCTCACAAGTTTTGTTGTTACTTTCATTGTCATTTAATTCCAAACATTTTGTAATTTCCTTTTTGGGTTTTCTTTTTACCAGTGAAATACTTAAAACTGAAGGTGCCATGGTGTAGGGGCACAGAGGCTGGGCTCTGGCACCACACTGCTGTGTTCAGTCCAGCCTCTGTACTTACTAAATCTGAGAACATAGGCAAGTAATTATCAGCTCTGTGTCCAGTTCTCTCATCTATAAAAAGTGGATAAAAAGTAATTGCCTCGGGCTTCCCTGGTGGCGCAGTGGTTGAGAGTCTGCCTGCCGATGCAGGGGACACGGGTTCGTGCCCCAGTCCGGGAAGATCCCACATGCCGCGGAGCGGCTGGGCCCGTGAGCCATGGCTGCTGAGCCTGCGCGTCCAGAGCCTGTGCTCCGCAACGGGAAAGTAATTGCCTCACATAGTCGTTATAAGGACTAAGCGAAGGGATATCTGACCAGCACTTTGAACAGGGCCACTGAGAAGAGAACTCAAAGCTGTCTCCTCCTGCTTCCAGACCACTTACCACTTCAATATGCTTTGTCTTTTTCTCTTTCATGGTGGCATACTTTGTTCTAAAAGACGTGCATGCGTGTTTGTGTGCACACACACACTTTAAAAATATTTTATCTATAGCTTCTGTTTTTGGAACAGAGAAGGTCCTCAAAGCAAAACTTAAAAAAAAATTCTTATCAGAAGTCCACAAAAAGGACTCTGAGAATGTCAACCTTAGCTTCCTGAGAATTTTCTGACGCCCCAGGGAGATGGCAACTGATGACCAGGGAAAGGTTGGTAAATGCTTTTGGAGAAATTATGAATGCTTCTATAGAAAAAAATACTCAAGTGTAACTTTACCTATTTCTCAAATGAAGAGTTATCAATATACTTTAAGAATGGTTGCATTAAAAGATAGACACAGGTTAGATTTGATTTTCTATTTCATAAGAGAGAAGAATCTGACTTTCAACTAAACAATTGTATTTCTTACATTTTATTTTCAAATGATAAAAACCATGGTTGCTATTTACAGTCATACAGATATCTAAAAATATTTTAAACAAAAATGTTCATGGCACTTAGGTTGAAGTGAAAATATGCCCATGTGACAGGCAGAAAAAACCTCAATACAGAAACATCTAAAAATGATACTTGGCAGGTTTATCATCAGTTATAACAACAAGGTTGGTTTTCTTTTCTCTCACATCAAAACTGGGGTGATGGCATTGTGTATTTTTAAAATGAAAGGTTGAAAGCTTATGAAAGCAAAAAACCATTACACCAAAAAACAAAAATGAATGCTGTCTATCTTAATGCTGTCTATATATTCTATTTTGTGAAAGATGGAACTAAATCTAGAATCAGCACTCTTTGTTAGAAACATTAAAATTGCAAACGGATGATAGATTTGTGGTTCATTTTTTTAAATTCAGAAAAATTAATTTTTATACATTTTAAAAACATTTCTCTCCAAACAAGTACTCTCCAAAATGCTACCTATGAATAAATAAAAAGGTTAGAAAACAGCTGGTTCCATTCTGAGACGAATTGAGGGTGCTAGAGTTTATGAAGCAGGGTACAGAGCCTGAGCAGATGGGCTAGTTCTCTTTCGCTTCTCTCTTCCCAACACTGGAAAATTGAGGATGGCCCCCTCGAACATGTTCTTCACACATGGTTCCTTTAAAAAGTGTTTAGAAGTTATATATTGATAAGAGTTAAGCCTATGATTAAAAAATCTTTCAAGGAAGCAGTGTGAATATTCACTTAAAACAGAAAAGATCAGATGGTAAAACATTATGAAAGTAGTAAAGATGTGATGCTATTTTATCTGCTCATTCTCCTGTAAACAGAAATGCAGGTCCATCCCACAGCAGGTGCACTCTCCAGCCCCTGTTAGAATCTGTCTAGGCCACTCATTGCTACATTGATTGCCACCAAGATACTGAGCTAATGTATTTCCTTGTTATCTTCCTCCCACCCCTTTCTGAATTTGTTTCTCATTTCTAGTTTTCTTTTCCTTTTCACTGACCCACCTCCAATCCCAAGCAGCATCTCAACACACATTTAGCTTTTGGCTAAATTCCTCCAACCCTGCCCAGATCTACCGTCTCACTCTGAATTTTCTTTTGTCTCCTCAAACCTTAATTGGCATCATTAGCTTCTGTGGTTATAGTGGAACTAAATCCTAATTTACTTCTCTAAAGCAATCCACAGCAAGGTGAATTCATTCATTTAAAGCTTTACCTTTAAGAGGGAGTATTATCACATCAAATAATGAATGGACATTGGGAGGTTCTTATGAAGTATGTATGATGAATTTATGAAATCACCATGTAAGTCCACACCCCTCTCCCCACTCTTCATCTGCAAAAGTGGAACTCGTAGGTCACGGTAAAACAAAGGTTTGCAAAGTAGAAATTAAGTTGAGCATCACAATTTCATAAATGTTGATGAACTATAATTCAAAATTTATTCCAGCTCATCAAATCAACTATCAATTTAAAAATTCTTTACTAAAATAATACATTTCAAACTAAGATAGGTTATTCTCTTTTTGTTTTTAAATAAATTCTCATTTATAAAAGAATCTGTAGAGGACAAGCATTCACCAAGTTTTTAAAAAAACAAAATGTTCTTTTTTTTAAATGGGTTCAACATATACTATGATCATGCCTAACTGCCTTTGAAACATAACTACAAAATCTCAAGGGAACCAAATACTAACTGGACTCAAAAAACCCAAACTCCAACATTATATCATAGTGCTGCCTAATTACATGATATTAAAGAGAAGGAAAGAATCTGATCTGAAGTAGAGCAGGACAAAGAGAATTTGTTTTCCTCCTAAGTTTGAGAAAAGTTTGAAGAAATATTTAAGAAGTGTTATGAAGCTTGCAAAGGCAAGGATATCTTCATTTGTTAATTGCATTTCAGAAAACAAGCAATACCTTCCATATGTATAATAATAATTTGTGGGTCATGGAACAAAAACCTCATGGGAATAAAATAAAGGAAAAGACATTATTATGGAAAAGAAATTATTCACGATAATACCATTAAGAAATTTTACTGCTATTATGCTATTGAAGTTAACAAAACCAGACAATGTAGCCAGCTGACTACATTAATCTCTTCCAACTATTACCCCTGGTTTTTTTTTTTTTTTTTTTTTTTTTTTTTTTTTTTTTAATCATTTGGAGACATCTTACATTGTTTAGAGTGACAAGTTTAAGAGATATCTGTTTAAATTCTTTAGAATCTTAAGATAGACATAGAATGGTGGAAGTGAAAAAGCATTTAATTAGGAATCAGAATTCCTGGCTTCTCATCAAGAAACTTAATGTCCCATAAACTTTAAACCATCAGAATAGCTTGGTATTTCTTTAATTACAATAATACTTCTCAAACAGTGAGTTTCCCTTAAGTATTCATGTTTCCCTTAGTGTATTCTGTTTCCTTCTGTATATCTTTTACTCAACTACAAAAATATTTATTGGAGCACAGACAAAGTGTACAGGCATGACTCATTAGTTGCAGTCACAAAGAGAAAAACAGAAGTAGAATAAAAAAAATCCCAGCAAAGCTGAAGAATGAATAAAATCAGAGGATTTTGTGGTGAAACAATTTTGAAAGTAAAAGATGCTGAAAACCATATGAATGTGGGACTTAGAACTGCACTCATATAGCTATTAGGAGAGAAGCAAGACAGATATGTAAGAGAGAGTGGCAGAGTCAGGCCACAGTCCTCAAGTGTTTGGTGTATATTGGTATGAAGTCTTTGTGGGTGATGCATTGAATGGAACTGTAGTTTTGAAAGTCCACATGTAATCATGCCTGTCTGATTGGCTTCATCGAAGATTGCTCAGTGCTTTTGTCCTTTTGAAGCACCCCAGTTATTGTTTGCCTCTAGAGATAATGGCCAAATGCTGGAGTCAGATAAGAATCTCAAGTCATTCTACCAGGAAGGCACTGAGATTGTGGGCAGATTTCTCTCTCTCTCTCTCTCTCTCTCTCTCTCTTTTTTCTCCCAACTTCACTCTCTGACTTTCTCTCATGCACATAAGTAATAACTCACATACTTCTTAATATTTCTACTGTCAGCAACAAAGCAAGAAATATTATAAAAATCTCATGGAAAATGGAAAACTTTGTTTCCAGTAAATCCATTTTTATATAATAAGTAAAGCTTTTATTAATTTGCTTATTTATTTATAATATCTATTCCTCAAAGGAATGGAAGTAGCTAATTTAGGATATGTTGATTATTCCTTTATTTAGTGTGCTATAGTCATTGTTTTATTTTGTTAAAGTTTTTAAAAGCACAATTTTCTAATAGCTTCACTCGCTTGTCAGATTCCCAGTCTTTTTTTTTTTTTAACAAGATCTGAAGTATTTTAATTGCATGAGGATTTTAGAAATGTATCCCAAGTTAGCAATAGAATACTGTATGTGGCAATGTCTCTCCCACAGGAGCTGGCACATCAACTGTGAAGTAGGGTCATTTATTAGAACTGAAAATAGAAATTCCAACATAAAAGCTGTATTTCTTGAGAAGAAGAAGGATTTTCTACTATGCGATTTAGACTTCTCACCCCAGTGTGAAGAGTATTTGGAGTAGATCTCCTTTGCCATCAGTGGGCAGCACAGCACTGGGACAAAAGCACTGGAGTAGGAGACAGAAAGCCAGTAAAGCACTATGTAGATATAGCAGATAATAGTACCTGGAAAATAATACCTGTTTTTACATAAATTTAGAAGCTGAATATAAAATATGAAGGAAAAAATACTGTGGGAGTTGGTCACTTTCTTGGCTGACAATGCTTTTAAGATTTTTATTGTATTCCTTACCTAGTCTTGTATTGTCTAAGCAACTAACAAGGAAATAATTTGAAAATAGCTTTGGTTGATGATCCAAGAGTTTTGATGACGAGCAAGAATGTTCCACTTTCTCAAATTCCTGATCAGAGAAGCTTTGACTATTTTGTAATTTATAAAAAGCAGTGCTATCAAGTGCCCATGCTAAGCCTAAATACAATTTCTCAAAGCAGGGTTCCTTTGGAGAAAGTGCTGATTTCAGGGCTGGGCAGGACAAGTGCAAGATGAGACAGTAACACGTCTCACCAAACAGCAAGGGATTGTGCTCAAAACGCTCACATGAAGAGGCTCTCATTGACAATTATATCATCAAAAAAGACAATAACCACAAAAGATTGCATCACTTCAAATGTATTTAGATCTGTGGGTTTATAATGGTACTGAAATATTAACTAGTAACTCACTATTAAATCATGTCAGTGAACTAAGCCATTACCTTGAAAACTGGCACAAAGAGAGGAGGAATCAAGTATCTATGGATGGCTGCTAACATCACAAAAAGAGAAAACCAGATATTATGTGTCTCAGGGTGGAAGACGATAACACTACCTTTAGTAGTCTTGTAAAATGAAGAAAATAAAAACTGTATGCAAATTTGGTGCAGTCAACAAAATCCAGACTATGGGCAATTTCAAAAGGCATACTACTGTTTCTTGAACAAATAAATTTCATGGGGGAGAAAGGAGATGGAGAATATGACACTAGATTAAAAGAGAATTAATCAATTGCAATACTTGGATCTTTCAGGCTTATGCCGATTACATGAGATAGCACAGATAAAGACATCTCTCATGGTTTCTGGCTCACAGAGAACACTCACAATTATTATTTCTTCATAGAGAAGAAGGAAAACTCTTCTCTGTTTTTACCTTTTGGAGGTATTAAAAGGTAACTGAACAATGTAAAATATTTTAAACTAACTGGGTAGAAAATATGAATTTGAAGGGTGTACTTTTTGACTTTTCTCTAAAATCTGTTTTTTTTAGTTCTTAACAGTTTTGGAGCATCAGTAATATTACAGATAGATACCTTTCTGAATTTAGCAATAGAGAAGGTCACTTTTCTCTCAGCAATCTGAAAGGAGTGTGAGAACGGAAAACATCTGACTTTCCCTGACTTGTTTATTATGACATTCACTGAAGAAACTCTATTTTAACTCATGGAATTTTGCCAGTATCACTTCCATTTTGTCATAATATTCAACTTCCTATAGACATCTTTCAATATTATCCACTGATGACACTGATTATTTTTGCTATACCTTTGGTTATTTGCTTTTCTCTTTTAAACTTGTTCCTAATTGATTCCTCTTGAGTATTGGAAGACTTTTTCAAGGTTAAGTGTTAACATCTATGAAACTGTTTTCCAAAAGAATAGGGAGAAGAGCTTATGCTAGAGTCACAATATAGTTCAATTAATAGAAAATAAAACTCATGATGACATCCTTAGAATATATATGGTCTTCCAGGTAGAATATAATTAGTCAAAATAGACAAGGAAAGCAGAGGCAGACAAATTTTAATTCTTACAATGGTATTTTTAGCAAGGCCAGTGTGAGAATTCTTTCAGATGCTATTTGGTGACCTAGATATTTTAAACATATATTGGAAACATAATGTAAGTATGTGTGGCATATGTATATATATATATATACACACACACACACATATACATATATATATATACACACACACATACATATATATATATATATATAGCAGGTATGAAAAGACTTACCAGGTGCTCTGAGTGCCATAATAGTTGACATTGGCATTTATTTTGTTATTTGAATTCCCTTCATAATTTGAGGGAATTTCCTCTGTGCAGTCTTTGGGGGGATGCTGAGCCTGTCTTTCTTCTATAAAAAGCAAAGGGGACTGGACATTTCCTCTCCCTACCCTCTGGCACTGGTTAACTGGATGCTTCCACATGAGACTTTGCATTTGGAGTCAATAAAATCAAGATGTTCGGACAGCTAAGGATTATTCACTGTGGCCACAGCAGAGTCACAAGTACAGGGATGATTGTAGCAAATGTCCATGCTGTTATGGAGTCAGCAGTGGGCAAAGAGGCATGTGTCCAGGGGTCAGGATACTTGCAGTAGCACCTTAACCACACTGTTCTTGTGGTACAACCTTGGCTGACTTCTCTACTGCCCAGCCTTCTGTGTTAGTCTGGGTTTTCTAGGGGAATAGAACCAATAGGACTTCTAACCTACAAAAGTGTGAGAATAAATTTCTTTTGTCTAAGTACCAGTTTGTGGTACTTTTTTACAGCAGCCCTAGAAAACTAATACGAAGCCTTTATTACTTTTACAGTCAGAAAGTTTGTTAGCATTGACTATATCTGGTTTGCTTTGGAAAAGTAGTTCTCAGCCCTATCAGATTCTATTTTAATAACAAATATTTTATAACTCCCTTTTTACTATCCCGAAATAAAATTTGTAGATAACACAATCCACCTACATAATTTCATAAAACACCAATTATTTTATACCAATATTTTGTGTACCAAAATTACATAAAATGCCAATATTGTGTCAATAATAATCTAATCAATCAATCGATTAATTCGATTAATTGATTAATTTTATTATTAATTTATAATAGAATAATAAATATTTCAATGTCTAAATGTCTTAGCAAGACTTCAGTAGACGATATAGAGAAGTAGTCAAATGTTTACACCATGAGTGAAATATGCAGATTCGCACAGGTTTCTGTTGTTGTGTTATTAATAATTCAAATACCCTGGACAGTATTACAGTTTATGTTATGGTTTTCTGAAATAGTTAACAACTTTCATTGCTTTCCAACAAACAAAATACAACCACCCCTTAATTTCATGATAATTTCATCATTTACTTGATGAAACCATGCTAAGTTATCAAAACTCAGATTAATGATCACATTCTCCTTGGAATCAATAACAACATTCAGTCATAATTATTCCTTACATGTATTTCCCTACATCTGAACCTGTCCAGTTTTATTCATGATTATGAATGTCTATGGGCAGCCTGATGCTGGAAGTGCTTTAGTAAAAAGGTGCCAAGTGCTTTTTGTTCGGTAAGAGTGAGAAGATCCCATTGTAGCAAATGTGGTAGGCACTTCTTAGATATGGGAGATGTGCAGGAGGCAAGTCTCTGTCATGGGGACCCTTCATTCACCTAAATGGGATTTGGCTAGGACCATTCAACTCTAGGTTCCCAGTCAAAGCCCATTGGTAGGAAAAGGCTGTTGAGCATTAAAACTTCTGTAACTGCAGAAGTAAAGCAAAACAAAATCAGTGAGCTAACCATGGTGTTGAACTAGAGAGAAAATGAGCTGTGACTGGTGGCTTAGGGTTTGTGAGGGAACAGTTACCTCACATTATTCTCCTTCAGCCCTCCTGAGTTTATTTTATGCCCTGGAAAATAGCAGTGTTTGTGAATTGTACAGCGATTTAGTCATCTCTAGAAGTTGTGGTACCTGAGGCCCCTTCATGTAGGAGGATTGCTTTGGTATCTAGCAGGTTGTGTCTATCACACCTGGATCTGGATAAAGGAACTGAGGAAACCTTGACTTTAAGAGGTCAGGCCCTGGTCCTCTTTTCAGGATCCCTTTTCATCAAAATGAGCCATCCCCCCTTGCAGAATTGTCAGCACCGTTGTATAACGCTACCCTTAGACCAGGGTCACCATTTGAGCAATGGCCTATTCTTGGTACCCAGCTTGATATTATTAGAAAACTGAGCAGTAGTGAGTAAGAATAATATTGTTTATTTTATTCATGCATTTTTCATTTTAGTATACTTTGTCCTGAAAATTTTTGAATTGTATCATCAGATTTATTTCACTGCTTTTAAAAATCATAATATAGTTCATTACTCTAATATCACCATAATCTCTTATCAGTATTTTTGGTTTTAACCAGTAGTAGGAATTATCACTGGAATTGGAAATAACTAAAGTTCCTTGGTATGAAACTTAGAGATCTCAGTTTTCAATCAAAAATATGGCATGTGCAAATTTGGTGTAAAACGTAAGCTCCAAAAAGTATATAATTTATCATTAGTGTTAATAGAATGATTAAGGAAAAAAACAAAAAATAAAATGGTAGTATTAGCTACATTTTGAGCTATAACTTTTTTATTCTTTATTTTTTGCTACTTAACTTGAAATGTTTCAGCAATTCTGAAATATTTATTCATTTAAAAAATATTTACTGAGTATCTGCTGTGAGAGAGGTACTCTTCTAGTCATACTTAAGAAAACTATAATTTATTTTAAATTCATCTACATTAAGTAAAATTTCATGCTACTTAACTTCTTTTGAGCAATATCACTTAAATGATGCCAAATAGAGTTACTATATCCATTTTGCTTAATATCTTATATATAATTGTTCATAGAAGAGCTGAGTTTGGAGTAATTTTAAATTTAAATATGGTTAAATTTATCAGTCTATATTCCTCCCCCAAATGCTTTACAACCCTCTCTTGTGATGCTTTCGTATTTCATGATTATGTCATCTTCCTTATCATTTTTAGTATTTTTTTTCACCTTGGTTTTCAATCAACTGCCTAATTTCGTCATTAGTATTGTTATCACTTAATATTATTACTTTTATTGTCAATGTTTATTTAGGTGTACATTATATTTATTCATTTCTTTACTCATCATCGTTTCTTAAGTATCACTCTTCCCTTCTGGGCATTTATTCCATGCTGAAATAGATACCTTCATAGTTCCTCTAGTAGAGATCAATACATTTAAACTTTGTTAAAAATTACCTTCTTTCCATTATTCTTTAATCATGTTTGAGCTGAGTATAGACTATTTTGCAGAATTATTTTTTCTGTACACTTTGAAAGTGTCATTTCATTATATTCTACTAGTTATCAATGTTGTCAGTCTGCTATTTCTGTTTTGGCGATCTCTCTTTTCTCTGCAATAGATTGTAAGGTTTTTCTTTGTCTGCAGCTGATCCTGTAGTTCAGCTACATTCATCTAGTATGGATTTGTTTTTATTTTTCTGTTTAGGACTTGTTCCTTTTCTTTTTTTTTTTTTTTTTTTTTTTTTTTTTGCGGTACGCGGGCCTCTCACTGTTGTGGCCTCTCCCCAACAGGCTCCGGACGCGCAGGCTCAGCGGCCATGGCCCACGGGCCCAGCCGCTCCGCGGCATGTGGGATCCTCCCGGACCGGGGCACGAACCCGCATCCCCTGCACCGGCAGGCGGACTCCCAACCACTGCGCCACCAGGGAAGCCCAGGACTTGTTCCTTTTCAATCTAAATATTTATTTTTTTCAATTCTAGAAATTCTCTAAATATTTTTTCTACACCCTTTTCCTTGTCCTTCTTCTAGAACATCAATAAAATGTACTTTGGAATTCTCCTATTGTCCAAGTGTCTGACTAGCTCTTTCACATGTTCTTTCTCTTTTTGCTATGTTCTTCATATTTTTCTCAGCTTTATCTCCCAGTTCACTAATTCTCTCTCTAGTGATATAAAATCACTGTTCCTCATAGATATATGACAGGAACCTACTTAATAAGCAGACTTTTTATATATTAATACAAGTTATTTTAAAAGACATTAATCATGTGGAGGCCTAGAACAAATCACATTTTAATTTTATGCTTCTTGAAATTTATCTGTAGTTTATTATGATTTAATTTAAATTTGGCTTTTTCTGTACTGTCATTCAACTTGTTTTTTTAATCTACATAAGTGTGACACTTATCCAGTCCTTATTCTTCTGTCAACCAAAATAAACCATAAGAAATGGTATAATTGATGAAGAAATGATGTCACATGTCTTTAAAGTCAGATAACCTATATCTTCTACATCTCTTTGATCAACAACAGAACTGATCAAAAGAGAAAACAGAATCTGATTTATTTGGTTCAGGGGATATATGTTAATTTCTACTAATTGAAAACAGTTTTGCAAATTTTAATTAACTACTGTGTTTCTTGTCCATTTTGAGTTTCTAAAGAAGATTTTTTACACTAATTTACAAAATATATTTTTAAAATAAAAACTATATTTATTTGTCTTAAATTTCTGAGCATCTTCTTTCATTACCATTCTAAATGATTATGAGATCCAATTTGGTTATCTAATTTCAAGATTTCTTATTGTATGTGTGGTAGTATGCCCAGGACTCAGTAAGACATTTAAGAGATCAAGAGAAATATATTTAATTTTCATTTGCAACTTTCTACCTCTTTGAGTATTTTGATGAAAAGAGAAGAACTGTGTCAGTATGAGTATGAGATGTGTAAAGAAATTGAAATGCTAGGCCTGGTGACTTACATTAAGGTTTGATTACTTGATTCAGAGAACCACATGGAGCCACTTAAGTTAAGCAGAGAAGTTGCATAATTATATTTGGTTTTGGAAACATCATTTAGAATTCATTGTGGAAAATAGATGATAAAGTTTGATGACTAGAGGGAGGAAAAGTGGTTTGATCTTACAGGAAGTTTTACATGAGAAGTAGTTAAATGGACTTCATGATCCAATAGTTGTGGGGATGGTGAAGGAGTCAAGGTTCATGGCATAGGTAATGCAAGGCAAGGGTCAAGTCTGGACAAGAAACATCCAGTCTTGAGCAAGATAACATGGGCTGTCAGTGGGCTAGCTGAGTGGAGACATCTAGTTACAGGTTTGAATTTCAGGAGAAAGCCTTGGCCTACTTGTAATGGAAGTCAGGAAAGTACATGCAGTCATCCAAAGGGAGGATAAAAATGAGAAGACAAAAGGAGCGAGGACTGGTAAAATCCAGAAGCTAGTGGTATCAAGAAAATGAAGAGAAAATTGTGTTTCAAGAAAAAGAGATTGATTAACACTATCTCAAGATGCTGAAAGTAAAGCAAATAAGATTGAGGAATGTAAAAGGGGCTAGCAATAAGGTCATGCTGTGAGAACATTTTCAGGAAATAATAAATAAATAAACAAACAAACAATGGCATATACATTAAGCAGAACATAATGAAACTTTTGAAATGTATGACCTTCAAGTGTGCAGTTGGAAACACAATATTGAAAGCAAAAAAGTGGCATGTACAGTAAGATGTTATTTATATGAATTGTTAAAATACAAAATATATTATTAATATCTCATGCTGTTATACACACAGACACAGATACACACATATATATGAAGTTTAAAAAAAGATTGGTAGGTTACATATAACTTTAAGATGTTAGGTCTTTCTACAAAGAAGTTGACAATAATGGGTGCATTAGATGTGACTTTTAACTACATTGGTAAAATATTACTTCTTTTAACAACAAAAAAAGTGATCTAAAGCAAAGAATGACAAAATAGAAGCATACATTAAATCTTGGTAATAAGGGAGCCTTATTCTCTAAACTCGTTGTATGTTTGCAGTATTTCATAGTTTTCTAAAATAATTAGACTTGTATTTACGCAAGATGTACTGATAGGAAGTATGGTCATATTTTACTAGGGGTCAAGTGTTTTGGATATTTAAGAAACCCACAATTGACTGAGGGATGAGGAATAGAATCAGCTAATATTTGCAATTGTTTCAAAAATGGTTATAACCTAGAGGAGTGGGATAGGGAGGGTGGGAGGGAGATGCAAGAGGGAGGGGATATGGGGATATATGTATACATATAGCTGATTCACTTTCTTATACAGCAGAGACTAACACACCTTTGTAAAGCAATCATACTCCAATAAAGATGTTAAAAAATAATAAAAGAAAAAAGAAAGAAATGGTTATATTAGCCAAATGTTCAGTTAATACTTATTCTCAAATATAAGGAGAATACAATTATACAACTTTCATTCAGCCACAATGTGTTACTCTTATCAAACAAGCTGGCATGTGTTGTTACAGTCATAATTAATCTCAGCCTATTAAAAATACCTCAAATAGGAAAGTAAGATACTGTGTATTAATTTAAATCCTCTGCTTAATCTTTTTCTTTAACATTGGTATTTAATTACAGACGCAGGCATTCCCTTACCTTTAACAAGTGCATAATATTGCTAGATATGTCATTACTTTTTTGTAAAGAGGTTTAATCATTTAAATTGATAGAATATTCAAATAAAGCCTGAGTTTAAAAATAAATAAATATTGACTTAGTGGAGAAATGTAAACTCTGTTACCATTTCTAATTTTACTTTAAATAGCTGAAGAAAAGAGTTATGCATTTTTCCAAATATTTTTTTCTTTAATTATCTGTGGTGCATATCTTAGACCTTCCTTCATTTCCTATTAGCTGTTTTGAAACCATCCCTAGTTGCCATAATCCAGTTTATTAAAAGTTAAAAATATTTTTCAAAAATGAAAAAAAAATTCTAAATATTTCCCAGATATGGAAATCATAGTCCTTGAGTACACTGTCTCAAAAGAAAAACAATAAAATGCTACCATCATAAATAAAAAGAACTGCCCTCAGAGATCTTAGCCCTAGGTTCTCTAAGAAGTATTTGTATTAGCATCCATTGACCACTTTTAACAGCCAAGTTATGCCAGTATAAAGGCTGCAAATGATCTAAGCTGATTTACATCAAGATTTGACTGCAGTTATAATATTGATAGTTATATAGTTATAACTTAATAGCAGAACTGAAAATCTCACAGGGAGAACACACGTCTCTTGCATGAGACTGTCAGAGTAATTTTAGATATTTTTTGATTTTGAATTCTGATCTCCCAGTGTTCGATCCTTGTCTGTTTTGAATCCTGGTGGACTATGAAATTTGATATGTTGCAAGGTGAACATAAATCAAGTTAAAGGTAACCAATAGGCATTGTTACTTACAGAAAACAGTAACAGCTTGTTCTGACCAAGGAATAGTCAAACGAGACAAAACATTATTCTCGTAACTTTTCTGTAAGTTAGAGCACAGCTTTATTAAGAATATCTATATTCATCTCAGGGAGGCCCCTCAAACTTGAAACCGTTGTGTTTTTAATCAACTGTTCCCCATGTGATATTAATCCTTCAAAATCTTAAAACTGAGAAGGTCATGTTTTTCCCATCTGCTGTGAATCACCAGAGATCAGTTTCGTCTTAGAAATTTCACTCTCCAAAATGAACCCTCTTTCTGTGACACACAGTCTCTATTTGGAAAACAAAATGAATTGCAAAGCACCAATTTGTCTTTGATATTCATTATCTGTGAGTGTTTATTAAGGTCCTAGAAAATTGTATTACAATTTCCTTTTAATTATCTTCCTGAGGATACACCTCATTTCCTGATGACAACTGAAAGACATCCAAATTACCAGCAGCCATAATTATGATATGTTACTTATTCAGAAGCTTTAGTAACTATTCATAGTCACTGAATGTTTATTAACTTCCATTACAAATTGTGACATTTACCTAAACTGGTCCATAAAATATTAGAGTATATCATATATATGTGAAATTTGATGAACTGATTTTGGTGGCTTCATGAGATTATTTTGTTTTGGAAAAATTGTCTTTCAGTTGGCTTCTAGTCTGTGTGAATAACTAATCTATGCATAAAACATATATACATAGAGATATTGAAAGAGTCAGGCTATGGCATTTCAATTATTATAGGAGGTATTATAGGGAAACAATCATATAATTGGTTAAGAAAGAGGCCTCCACCGGACCCTGAAGCCTGTTCTGTGTGGAAGAAAAGAATTATTAAAAATTGTATAAGAAGAAGAAAGATGATATGATATTTAGAAAAAGAATATAAGAATTTCTCCCTTTGAGAAAGTAGAGATTCTGCTTGTGATTGCAGGTTTTGAGAGAAATTAGAACGTGTGGGCACATATTTGAGATAGGCCAGAGGATAGTAGAGTATTTTTTGAATATTAGAATATCCAACCATATTATTTCATGGGCTTGAGTGTTATTACATGTGCTGTGGTCAAAGAAAAGCCCAGACAGAATCATAGCCACATATGCAGGAGTCATAAGCAAGATTTAGTCATGCACATGAGAAGAGTGACATTTTATTATCATTTTCATATACCAAATCCATTTATTGGGCAAGCACACAATAAATGTTACCTGTTACTATCATTGGTGATGATGTGATAGAAAAGAAATTTCTGGAGTAAGCGCAGCTGTTGGATGCTTCCAGCAGGGGGAAGCAGACCTCTTCACAGTGAGGGTGGCTGATCTCAAAGTTGTCCATGTGCAAGTAGCAAGTACGAGGGAGTTGGTTTGGTGGCATTCCAGTGTTGTCTTTACCCATCATCTTAATCTTCCCTCTTCTGTAGTCATTTATTCCTTCAACCTGCATTTCTTTATTTAAATCTGATGGAGGCAGTAGATATTTTATGAGCAGCACGTGAAGGTACACAACATATTTTATACATTGATAAATTACTCTAGTGCAGTCTATATCAAACCTCAATTAAGGATATCTACTCCTACTGAGTTTGGAGTCTACAACCAGAGACTACTTGGCAGGCATCCCCCAAATCTGCGCTTAGCCACAGACAAGTTGGAGGTGCAAACATAATATTGAGACCCTCACAACTGTGCTACTCCAGCTAGTCTGTGGCTGTCCTTGACTTCCATGTTCCACTTTTGTCTTGTTCAGTTCGAGAAGGAGAGCTGGCAAAGGTTACCTAATAATATTTATTTATTTGGAATTCTAAGCTCATTGTTAAGCACACCCAGACAAATGGAGCTGCTGGTATCCACATGCCCTTGTCTTGCTTCACTTGTCAGAGTTGTCTCCAAGATCAATTGAGATCAGCCAGTACTGCTGGGTTTCTCCCGGAAACTCAATCTCATCATCCCAGGTCTGACACATCAACTTGGACTTGACAATATGCTTAGGATTCAGGATAGATAAATATTATTAGCACCTTTTAGAATCATGATGGACTCATTAACACACAGCCTTAACCCTTGAATTTATAGCTTTGGAGTTTCCCAGGTACTTTTCTGGGAACAATGCCTACCATAAATTATTTATTACATTATGGATAATGTTGTAATTGTTTTATTTCCTTACTTGTAATTTTTTGTTTACTTATTTGAAAAGTTAGTCTCATAATCTTATTTGGAAAGCAAACAAAAAATCAACAACTATTTAGGAACATTGGATATTGGACATGCTATTAACATGGAGTTTTAAGTTTTGTGTGTTGGTGTGTGTGTGTGTGTGTGTGAGAGAGAGAGAGAGAGAGAGAGATGCCTTTTGATACTATCAAGTCCAAGATTTTTAAAGACTGCAGCCATTGGTTTGTGGCACCCAGAAGACTGAATGGAGGTAGCATGTTCGCATTTGGGTAGGAAGTGGGCCAGACAGACCTGAAGTTGCAGGGATGCTGCATGACAATACAGACAGAGGGTATCACAGTGAAGCTGGCAGAGGAAGTTCCAGATGGGTGAAGCAGGGCCACTGTGTACCCTTATTCACAGTATTGCCCATCATGGGGTCTTTGTGAGTACTGCCCTTAGACTTGTGCAGTACAGGATCCTCTGGGCTACATATGGTAATACTGGACATGACAAGTGACAAAAAGCAATTCAAGAAAATCCTAAAAATATTTATGAGGTAACTGGATTACATAACTTTATGTATGATAAGGGTCTGAAGTTCTCAGTTCAGATAATAACAGAAAGGTCCATCCAGTCGGGGGACTTTTTGCCCTCTGCTCTGAGGTTCCTCAGGCAACCACCCCCGTGGGCACACGCCCAGGAGCTTCTCCTGCCCTGTGCTCCCTCCCTCTGCTTTTCCCTTCCCAGATGCCAAGATCTTGGAAGCTTTGAAGCTCAGCAAAGATGGGAAATCCATTGAGAACAGTCTGTAAAGGCCTTTTATTTGAAGATCTAAAAGTGTTCATAGAGCTTGCCAGCACCCTCTGATGTAGCCGTGTGGCTGACAGGGTCTTGGTGCTCTGGCTTGGTGTCAGGCCTGAGCCTCTGAGGTGTGAGAGCCAAGTTGAGGATATTGGACCACCAGACACCTCCTGGCCCCATGTCATATCGAAAGGCGACAGCTCTCCTAGAGATCTCCTTCTCAACGCTAAGACCCAGCTCCTCTCAATGACCAGCAAGCTCCAGTGCTGAACACGCTATGCCAAACAACTAGCAAGACAGGAACACAACCCCACCCATTAGCAGAGAGGCTGCCTAAAGTCATACTAAGTTCACAGACACCCCAAAACACACCACCAGATGCGGTCCTGCCCACCAAAAAGACAAGATCCAGCCCCACCTACCAGAACACAGGCACCAGTCCCCTCTACCAGGAAGCCTACACAAGCCCCTGAACCAACCTTACCCACTGGGGGCCAGCACCAAAAACAACGGGAACTACGAACCTGTAGCCTGCAAAAAGGAGACCCCAAACACAGTAAGTTAAACAAAATGAGAAGATAGAGAAGTATGCAGCAGATGAAGGAGCAAAGTAAAAACCCACCAGATGAAACAAATGAAGAGGAAATAGGCAGTCTACCTGAAAACAGAATTCAGAGTAATGATAGTAAAGGTGATCCAAAATCTTGGAAATAGAATGGAAAAAATACAAGAAATGTTTAACAAGACCTAGAAGAACTAAAGAGCAAACAAAAAATGATGAACAACACAATAAGTGAAATTAAAAATTCTCTAGAAGGAATCAATAGCAGAATAAATGAGACAGAAGAATGGATAAGTGACCTGGAAGATAAAACAGTGAAAATTACTGCAGAGCAGAATAAGGAAAAAAGAATGAAAAGAATTGAGGACAGTCTCAGAGACCTCTGGGACAACATTAAACGTACCAACATTCGAATTATAGGGGTCCCAGAAGAAGAAGAGAAAAATAAAGGGTCTGAGAAAATATTTGAAGAGATTACAGTTGAAAACTTCCCTAACATGGGAAAGGAAATAGTCAATCAAATCTAGGAAGCACAGAGAGTCCCATACAGGATAAATCCAAGGAGAAACATGCCAGGACACCTATTAATCAAACTATCAAAAATTAAATACAAAGAAAAAATATTAAAAGCAGCAAGGGAAAAGCAACAAATAACATACAGTGGAATCCCCATAAGGTTAACAGCTGATCTTTCAGCAGAAAGTCTACAAGCCAGAGGGGAGTAGCAGGACATATTTAAAGTGATGAAAGGGAAGAAACTACAACAAAGGTTATTCGGCAAGGATCTCATTAGATTTGATGGAGAAATTAAAACCTTTACAGACAAGCAAAATCTAAGAGAATTCAGCACCATAAAACCAGCTTTACAACAAAAGCTGAGGGAAATTCTCTAGGCAGGAAACACAAGAGAAGGAAAAGACCTACAATAACAAACACAAAGCAATTAAGAAAATGGTAATAGGAACATATATATCAATAATTACCTTAAATGTAAATGGATTAAATGCCCCAACCAAAAGACATACACTGGCTGAATGGATACAGAAACAAGACCTATATATATGCTGTCTACAAGAGACCCACTTCAGACCTAGGAACACATGCAGGCTGAAAGTGAGGGGACGGAAAAAGATATTCCATGCAAATGGAAATCAGAAGAAAGCTGGAGGGGGAAGTGTAAGATGGGGCGAAATGAGAGAGTTGCATTGGCATATATACACTACCAAATGTAAAATAGATAGCTAGTGGGAAGCAGCCGCATAGCACAGGGAGATCAGCTCAGTGCCTTGTGACCACCTAGAGGGGTGGGATAGGGAGGGTGGGAGGGAGATGCAAGAGGGAGGGGATATTGGGATATAAGTATATGTATAGCTGATTCACTTTGTTCTTCCCATTGACTTAAGAGTATTATGCTTCTGCTTCTCAAAGAATATCTCATTCTTGGGGCTTCCCTGGTGACACAGTGGTTGAGAGTCCGCCTGCCGATGCAGGGGACACGGATTTGTGCCCCTGTCTGGGAGGATCCCACATGCCGCCGAGCGGCTGGGCCCGTGAGCCATGGCCGCTGAGCCTGCACGTCCGGAGCCTGTGCTGCGCAACGGGAGAGGCCACAACAGTGAGAGGCCCGCGTACCGCAAAAAAAAAAAAAAAAAGAGTATCTCATTCTATGTGATATAATTGGAAAGAAGCTGGAAGTACCCAGACCTTTGTATTGTAAAATGATTTGCATGTTTATAGTTGACAGGCTGTCTGTTTTACCAAGTCTACTACATTTTGTTACCTAGAAGGGACAGTACATTAGCAGATTACATTTTTCTGATATGGCATATATTCCATAATTGTTGAACTTTTACATAACTTTTGAGTCATGCTGGAGCACCCTCTTCTCCATGAAGGCAAAAGATTATTTCCTTCTTTGGTAAGTGAACTTCTGTGCTTATATATCCTCTCATGGATCCTAGCACCTGTTTTATAAATAAATGTTTACTCTACCTCTGTAAATGGCTTGCCGGCAGTGACCTGACCTCACCACAATGCCCACCAAACACCTGGCAAGTAGAAGGGAGGCAATAACTGTTTTCTGAATTGGACTGAGTAGGGGAAAAGTTAAGGAAGAAGCAATTATGGAGCATTTCCTGTGCGCCAGTCCTCTGCTTCCGCATGTAGTTATCTTTTAAACTTTCCCACAATTCTCTAACAATTCTGCTAAGAAAATACCAGCCAGAATGACTTCGAGGAAGAACAATTGAAATGTGTTTTTCATTACCCATCACATCTTGTTTTCTAGTATATTCAAAATGATTCCTCTGCTAAAATAAATTAATATTTGTATCTCAGCAGACTGAGAACAAATATCATTACAAGTAGACAAGAGAAATGAGTGGGAAAGGCATTTTAGAGTTAATCAGAAAAATTATGGCCACTTCATTCACAAGAAAAGCAAACACTGGCAATATTTACATAGAAATTTTCTTGCTGGACTGGAAATTATAAAGCGATTACTTTAAAAAATACTCAGTAACATTCTTTTATTTGGCTTAAGCTGTTTGGAAGCAACATTAACACTGGTTGGTGAGAGAAAGATTGTAAAATATATTGTAGTTAAAGATAATACTACTCAAGAGTTAACAATACAAAAATTATTTTATGACCTCCCCTAGAGGACGGTGTCTACTGCCATTTCCAAGTACCCCATAGTTTCTTAAAACCCGAGTGGATAATTATTATAGAATTTTACGTAGGTACGTGTGTGTGTGTGTATATGTATGTATGTATATGTAAAACTATAGTGAAAGTACTTAGAAAAATAGAATCTGGCAATGCTAATGAAAAATGGAAGTTGGCTGTGTATAGAAGTAGACACTTGCCATTTATGGCTACCCAAAAGTTTTTAAATACTTTTTAAAATATATTTTGATTGTTCCTCACATTCTCACATTGTTGTTAATTGTTAATTACCTTTCCCAACATAATAAAATATAATGAAAGATATGTAACTTAGGTCTCACAAAATTGACACACGCATGCAAGAGTTTAAATTGAAGTTGAGCTTCATGGGGCATCAATAGGACTTGCTTCTTGCTGCTGGCATAGGTGAAGGCAGAGGCTGGGTACCTCTGCATTAGCATTATCTCCCTTAGCAGACCTGTTGTGTTTGGGAAGTTATTTCTGGAAGTTCACCCATTAGTCTTCCTACAATACTGTGAGATTTCAAACAGCCTTTAATAAATTAATTGGAGCTCAAACTAGGTAGTATAAATTATTCTCTTGTCTGCAAACAGGGAACATGTGCCTTATTTTATTATTTAGTTTTTTTCTTTTCTTTTTTGACCACACCGTATGGCTTGCGGGATCTTAATTCCCTAGCCATGGATTGAACCTGCTCCCTGGGCCATGAAAACGCAGAGTCCTAACCGCTGGTCAGCCAGGGAATTCCCCCATATGTCTTAATTTAAATTATTATATATGATGCCCAAAATATTATATCATATACCCAGAAACTCATACTTAGCTTCACTTATGGTGAGTCTTTGAAAAACATTTGTTGGTGATGATGATATGATAACAGCATTTGCCAAAACATAATGTCGGGCTTCATTGCCCATATTTAATGGGCTTTATTGCTCAAAATTTGTGTTCCCCTTTGATTTTTCTCAATAAGAATGTAAATACCCCATACTTAAATATAGTAGATATCCATATTGTTAAAAAAGAAGTTGCATGCATCATGAGGGATATTTTTTTTAAAAATTTGAACTTGAAAACCTAACTTAACTATGCCAAGAAATGTGTTTTCTGAAACCACTGTAAAGATTAATATATGTATAAGCCAAACCTTTCTTTTTCTATATCTCTTTTGGAACTAGTTCAGAAACATTTCTGCAGCCAAATACATCTATCAGATTTTTCACTATAAAAGGCAAAATTTATGGATTTCACCAAATCATTGCATAGTAAAATGAAAGAAAATTGAATAATATGAAGTATAAAAATGTTCTTTTATCAATTCAGTGCTCCAAGTATTCTTCGTCTTCACTTTTGTATATCTACATTTAAAAGAAAGATTTACTGTTAAAACTTTTCTTTATTCTATAACATCTAAGAGTGGGAGATGATATGACAAAATCGATATTTAATATAACATCATACATCTTTCTATCCAACAGCTTAAAATATTTCCTTTGCTGTTTTATTAGAATCATAAGGAGTTTAAGTTTTATTGGCTTATAAGTAAGCTTGAAGTATCTCCCTGACATTTTTTTCCCCCTTTACACCTCAAAGGCACATAATTGAATTGATCATAACCCTTGCTTATGACACATTCTCATCACTGATCCACGTTCGACTTTCTTTTAATTATTCCTTATTCATTTACCTTTATAATAATATGACGAACATCTCTGACACTTTCTGGCTATAGTATATATTTTCCATATTTATACAATATGCACTCCTTGCAGAATACCAAACTACTATGGGAGATGAAACAGAAATAGGAGATCTAGCTTTAGTAAGTGTCTTGGAGTCTTTTATAAGGAAAGAACACATGCACCATTAAAGAAAAATTTCTAATAAAAAATACCAGTTAGTATAGCACTTCTGGTATAGTTATTGCTTCTACAAATTAGAACTACGAGCAAGTTAGAAGAATATTAAATTAGCAGGTAAATTATTGGAAACCAAGACTAAACTAAATTGTATAAGTCATGGATTCTCTACTATCTGTATTTTAGCATTATGTGCTTTTAATAGATGGCACATAAATCCAAACCAACAGAAGAATGGGAGATGAATTCCCTTATGCTCACTTATCCCCAAGTATGGTGGAGATACAGATCACTCTTTAGAAACCTTAATTTGGTATAGCAGGTAGGAGAGCTTGAACAAGAACAAAACTAATCTCCTTCAAACAAATACATTATAAAGAATTCTTATAACTTCATACTTTCCTTCTGGAATTAAGCATTGTGTTATAATTCTGTAAACATATTGTCAATATTCTTATCTTCATATATGTCATATTAAGTCATCCTTATTATATAGATAGATATTTGTGAGCTTTTCTTGAGCTAGAATATTTTTATGGGCGATCTGATGAGGTTGGAGTGAAGCTAGATTTAGATGGTTTTAATATTTGTAGTATGTTATGGGTGAAAATGGGGTGGCAGAATAACAGATAGAACAAAGACCAAGTGTTGGGGGTTTTCATGGTAATAACCAGCTGAGACGTACAGCAATGGTAAATGCTTTAAAAGGGAGTGTATACATGTGTGATGGCTTTCAAAGGCTAATCAAAGGTAAACAGGCATCATTCTTTATTTTTCTGTTACCTTCCTGTATTAGTCTTCTAGGGCATCCATAATGAAATACCCACAGAGTATGTGGCTTAAACAACAGAAATTTATTTTCTTTCAGTTTTGGAGGCTGGAAGTCCAAGATAAGGTGTCCGCAGGTTTGGATCTTCCTTGGCTTGCAGATGGCCACCTTCTTCATGCTTCCTCACTTGGTCTTTTCTCTGTGCTCATGCACCTCTTTCTTCTCTGTGCTTTAATCTCCTCTTCTTATAAAGACACCAGTGAGGTTGAATTAGGTCTTAGAATCAAGTCTAAATGGCCTGATTTTAACTTATCATTTTAAGGCCCTATCTCCAAAAATACAGTCACACTCTGAGGTACTGGGGTATGGACTTCAGCAAATCATCACCCAGATTATGAATAACATAATCCAACCAAATTAGAAAACTTCTCTTTTCCTGAACAAGCCAATATTTTATTGCCTTGTCACTCTTGTAAAATATACTCTCTCTATTTTTCTCTGTCACAATTTTACTCATCCTTCAAGACTTCATCACTTTTTCCAGGGGCATTTTAAATCAATCTGCCTAGAAGTGATCTCTGCCCTTGCTCTCCATTAATCTTTTGTTTGTTGCACTCTATTAGAACTTTTATCAAATGACATCTTCTGTCAGAATTGATGTGTGCCTTATTTCCTCTTTCATACTATATTTTATAGAACTCTTATTTATTTTCAAATCCCTGCATTACATGGTGTAATGCCTGGTGTACAGTGGATGCTAAATATGCTTTGTTGACTGTTTAAGGCAATGATGTAAAAAGGTAAGTTATATTTTTTACTCTAGTCTGTTAACAGTTTTCCCAATGTTTTCAACTGTATTCAAATGGGATTTACCACAAAAATCCCCCAACACTCACACTGCACTTTTAAACACTGCACTTTTAATGCCTTTGGCATATTTCATGCATCTTTGAATGTAATTCTCTCAGTATTTGATAGGTAGGCAGACAAAAAAAGAGAGCAGCAAGGATAGAGTAGATTAACAAGCTTAATCTAATTAGTTTATAGAGAACACAAATCATTACTAATTGGAAATAATATAAAGATAATTTTCCTGTTTTGATGGCATTCTTAGAATGGGAAGAGAGTACCATGGAGTAAACACATAAAGAAAAGGAATATTTTTTTTTTTTTTTTTTTTTTTTTTTTTTTTTTTTTTTTTTTTTTTTTTCCTGTACGCGGGCCTCTCACTGTTGTGGCCTCTCCCGTTGTGGAGCACAGGCTCCGGACGCACAAGCTCAGCAGCCATGGCTCACGGGCCCAACCGCTCCGCGGCATGTGGGATCTTCCCGGATCGGGGCACGAACCCGCGTCCCCTGCATCGGCAGGCGGACTCTCAACCACTGCGCCACCAGGGAAGCCCAGAAAAGGAATATTTATTAAGAATCTACTTCAGGAGAATAAAAGTGGTGGATGAAATTCTGCAGGGCTTCGTTTTCTGTTTTGGAGAGACTAAGAAGCTATAGACCAGGAGCCACATATAATGTGTAGCATTCTTATAATATAATTTGGAATTTCCTATTTCCCTATAGAGACTTATAGCAAAGTCATTAAAGTGAAGAATACCTGCATCATTGGGAACAGCAATCAACGGAGTTGGAGTGTGATGGTGACTGTGCTTTACAAAGTGCAGCCATTTCCCCAGGCAGGTTTTAGGGAAAATGGGTGCTCTCACCTCTTGAGAAGAAGTAAAATAAGAAGTAAAATTTGGGCGCTCACTCTACAATACAAAGAAGATAAGAAGAGGGGCTCCTGGGGTGGTATTATCCTTTGTAACGTCACATACAGGGTTCTCACAGATGTGAGTTTTGATTCCGCTTTGTTTTCCCTTATGGTATGTAAAAGAAGGAGCTTTTCTATATTTCTTCGTTTTTGACAACCCATCCAGGAGGCTGGTCTTTGAACTCCTACACCTCCATTCCCAAAGGCACTACATTTATCTAGAGGACACTTTGGCTCTAAACTCAGAACAGATGGAGAAGGATGCTGTCTAAGAAAAGCAGAAATTACAGAATTACATCCTGGTTTGAATGTTCTTCATTAAGATAATTTATTGTGTTAATGCTGTGACTGCATCCTCGTCCTCCAAGGATAAGTGACTTCTGGCCTAACTGTGGCCAGAAGAGATGAGCGATATTATTCCATTTTTTTTTTCTGTCCAGCAATAAAGTAAAAGATAAACATGAAAAGAGGATAAAGAGTAAGGGAATGAAAGAAAGGTCTTTCCCTGAAAAGTCATATTCAGTAGTTTAGGTGGGGCAGTCAGTGTTCTGGGGAAGTACATATAGGAATCTATATATTTAAACTCATGGCCTTATAAGCAGACAAGTTGCAAGAACATTGCCAAAATTTTCTTTTCTTCTCTTTGAGTTCATGGTGATTAAAAAGGAAAATTATACCAAAAACATAGGAGTAAGTGTAGGTATGATACATTGACTGGTATTGAATTAAAGAAAATAATGGTAAGGAATATTGTAAGGAAATTCTGAGGAATGTATCTAGGCTAGATCAGGGTTTACTTCTGAAGTTGAAACCTACCAGTGGTAAATTTAATTGGTGGGTCAGTTCTGATGAATTCAAGGATGGATGTGGAAACCCATGAATGTGTTAAGTCCCTGGATGGCTGTCATGGATTCCAAATTCCCAGAATATCCTTTATGTCCCCTGAAATTCCTTTTTTGTATTTGTGGACATGCTATACTGAATTAGTAAAAACTGAGGGCACATTTTTAAATTAACATTATGGTAAAATAAAGTGTAATTCTGATATTCTGTGTTTCGCACCATGCATGGAAAATTTTACACCATGGGCTGAAACTAGTCCTGGCCTCTCCAGATTTTATCTTAGATCAATGAGTGCTTCTGAAACTTGAATGTGATACTAGTCACCTGGGGAATATTGATAAAAATCCTGATTCTGATTCACTAAGTCTGGGGTGGAATTCTGAATTTCTAGCAAGCTCCCAGATAATGTTGTTACTGGTTGAAAAACCACACTTTAAGGAGCAAGGCCTTAATTGACTAAAGATTCCCCACCCACACACTTGTATCAAATACTTTCCTAATGAGTTTCAACATAGAAAAATTTTTAAAAATTTATTTATTTATGGCTGTGTTGGGTTCGTGTCTGTGCGAGGGCTGTCTATAGTTGTGGCAAGCAGGGGCCACTCTTCATCGTGGTGCGCGGGCCTCTCACTCTCGTAGCCTCTCTTGTTGCGGAGCACAGGCTCAGTAGTTGTGGCGCACGGGCTTAGTTGCTCCGCGGCATGTGGGATCTTCCCAGACCAGGGCTCGAACCCGTGTCCCCTGCATCGGCAGGCGGACTCTCAACCACAACGCCACCAGGGAAGCCCCAACATAGAAATTTTAATCAATTAGTTTTGGAGAACATTTGAAAAATTAGAAGTCCTTAAGTTGGGGGAGAGACAATAGGTAAAGTATGGCATTTTCATTTTCGTTTCTATAAATATGACCATAGGACATCAGAGAAGATAAATCATGTAGACACCAAGTACATATATGAATAAAATTTAATTTTGTGTTTAAAATATATAATACTCTTCATTTAATGTTAATCATTTAAGTCAGCCTGTCCGTCTTCTTCTCAGACATCCATTTGTTTGCGTATGTAGCAGAGTTCCTGCCATTTTTTGGTACTCAATAAATATGTTCTAAATGAATGAATGAGAAAGTGAGGAATATGCTTAGAAGTTTTATTCTTCATGGCAATCATACATTATAAATAATTCTTGTAAATATTTGTAACTGATATGATTATCCTTGGGAAGAGGAATTATCAACTCTTCATATCTTTTTGTTTGCCTAGAATCCATTTTATGCACATTTACATATATTTACACACCAGGTATTAGGATGTGAGTAAAGGAATTCTGTCCTATTCTTTGTCTCCAGTACTGATTTAGAAACCAGCATATAGAGACTCAGTGGGACAAAAAAGTCCCAAATGATTTAGGAGAAGCTGATATCACTATGGCTAAGATGAGCTATGTTGATTTTTTTTATGAAAAAAGAAAATCCCACCCTGAAAAATGGGAGGTTTAACAAGGAAGAGCAAGGAGACATTAAAAGAAGATGCTAGCAAAAGTACTGAGAAAAGGGATCATGGAATATGAGAACAAACTATGTGAGGCAAGAAATGATCTTAAGAGATGAATTGTACTTTAAAACATTGCCTAGAGCCAGCTCTAATTCTTTCCCTTCTTAAAAAGCAAACATTTGAGCATGAATCTCCTCTGCCTTTTCTCAAAGTTTAATCTCTCCTGCCTTCTGGGTTCCAGAGTACACTCAGATTTTCTCCACCTCCTAAAACCCTTCACCACACTGTGCTGATTAATTTCAGTTCTAATGCTATGATCTGTACTACATTTATACCACATTGCTTATTAGTTGTCTCATCAGGAAAATGTGTGGGTTAATAAGATAGTTTATGTGTTAAGAAAGGACAGCTGATTGTAAGCCAGAAAACTCAGTTTCTGTTCTCAGCATTTCCATTCTTTCTGTGTGACCTTGAGAAAGTTATTTAATGTTTCTTGGTTTCAGAATGACAGTGGGTGGACTCCATCAGCCTCTCTGATCCTGAGCTTCTAAGTTTCAATCTCATGAAGCATTTTTTGATAAAGTAAGCTCATTTAAAGTAACTAAAATGAACATAATGCAAATCACAGACATTTGGCGTTGTCAATTTCTGTTAAAAGATAGCTTTCATTTGATGTGAATATATACTTGATATACTCAACCTTATGTTTCAAGGTAATGTCCCTGGAAACAATGAGAATTTCTAGTGAAATGGAAACTGACTCTGTATCATGTTTTAGCATAAGTGTGTTTTTTAAGGAACCATGAAATTTATATGCATGATGTATTTTTATTAAATTCTTGAGCTTCTGAAATAAATATTAAGTCAGAGTTTAATTTTGTATAATTTATGTAATTTTATATAGCTGTCAACATTTTCTGCAATGGAAGTATCTTGGACATAATTTTAAAAGTCTATGAAAAATTAGTTCTCTATATATGTATGCATATCTCTCTATATATATGTATACAAGATGTTATATGTAAGATGTTACAGAAAAACCCAAACAAACTTTTTGGCCAACCCAATGTATATATACTTTGTTTCAGTACAGATACTTAAGCCATTAAGAGAAAACTCAAACTCAAATCATCTACTTATATGATTTTTCAACATTTGGCTGCCAATTGATTGAGGCTAAATTCTAGTTCACATGTATACTATAGAGTAGCTTTCTGAGTATAAAAGCCAAAACAAAGCCAATGCAATTTTCAAATAGTGCTATGAAGACTATATTTTTTCCCACTTAGAAAAGGAAACCCTATACACTCTAAAAAAAAAATCCAAGAGTATCAAGTACTATAAGGTAAGAAAGACAAAAATTCACCCTTATTAGGACTGCTTTGAATTATCTCTGATTCTTCATTGATCTGAAGAAGACACTAAGAAGGACTTACTTACTCCTGTAACTGTCTTTTGGGGATCATTATTACAATTTGTTCAATGTAAAACTGTCTCAAATGTTAGAAATAGGTATTACAAAAGATACTCATAGCACAGTGTCATTTGAAGGAGTCATCATACTTAATAAAACTGAATGGCAAGATGCTTTAATGCACAATTATAATCTAAATTCTAGATATATCTTATAATAAAAAAATCCCAGGTAATATTAACTAATTAAATATATAACATGAATGATCACAACATATGTCTTTATATACTAATTCAGCAATCATAAGTGTACATAAATGATAAGGTTGTTTCAAGAGTCTCAACAAAAATTAACAAAGGAATTTGGTGCGGTGATAGTGTACATTATTTTGTCAAGGGCTATCTTAAAGATGTAACGCAGTATGTAATTCCTGATGATTAATAGGTATCTCCCAAAACTGCTGTCTCCCAAAACTGCTGAGGAATAACTGCTGTTAAAGTTACTAATATAAAATATTAGAACATTTATAATATATTATCAGTATAATTAGGGATTTTTTAACATTTCACGTTACATTACTATTATTATTATTATTTTTACACAGTTCTCTCTAGTTCTCAGTGATCTCAAAACTCCATCAGGGCTTTCATTTGGTTCACCAGTCTTTGGCCTAGTTCCACTTTGGATTTTTTTCTCAAGAAGCTCCACAGAGTTTTAGAAATTTAATGATTTGCCATTTTATTTAGTTGACTGTTTCTGATGTCTGGTTTTTAGCAAAAATTTAATAACAATTTCCGTCCTCACAAAATTAGGTATACAAGTGAGCCTAGGTGTTCTCATAATGGAGACAATTAAAGATCTTCTGAAAATCAAGATTAAGGTTTGCAAGAACCTAAGATGAATTATCTAAATGATTTACTTGAATGTTTCAAGAATAAATAAGCACTTTAAGTGGTGTTTGTAAATACTTTTGCCATCTGTTTAACTAAAAGTCATTCTGTTCCTAATTTCATTTTTGCTGTGTTTTTCACCTTGAGTATGATATGATTTTAGTAATAGTATCTTCCTTTATCAAAATACTTAAAAGTTTCTTTTGGATTTAATTAATCTACAGATATAAATTGGAAGAATTCTTTATGGTGCTCTGATGGTTAAATTTCCATTTTCTTGGGCATACTGATAGAGTGAACATTTGGATTATGAAAATTAAATATACTTTTTATCTTCTGTTTTTCTATTTCAAAGTCAGGGAGAAAAATAATGCAAACTTAAGGTTTTTTTACAATGAACTTTTAATGATTCGTTTGTGAAATAGTCATCTATATCTAAGAGAATTGTTAGTTGTTTTTTCTTATTTCTGAAAGGGAAGAATTTCCCAAGGGGAGATAAGACAAGAAACTAAACTTCCCTTTCAAAACAGGATCACATAGACTAGAGCCATTGAGAAACGTGACTGAGTGTGAGATGGGGGTTTGAATTTCAAAATTCCAACATAACTCGCTTTGGTGGGAAGGGCACTTTATGTGTTTTTAGTATATTAGAAGGTGACAGGATGATTGGTGTTTCTACTGAAGAAAATCTACCCCCACTCTGTGGGGATGGCCTCTTGGTGGTGGGTTCTGGTAAATCTCACAACGAGTTCTCAGATCCAGGAACGCTCTGGAAGTCCAAACCCTGCTCTCCAAACAGTGTCAACTTTTCAACCCTTCATCATCAAGTTATTGATAGATTGAGTTAGTATAAGCTTAATAAAAAGCTGTCAGAAATAATTTTCTAATAAATAGATAAGGTTTACTGATTTCTGATCCTAAATAGGTGATTCTGTCCAAAGGGCTGCCTCTCTCACTGAGTCCTGGAATCATGTCAGCTGGGTGGGAGTACCTTTTATTTCACGACTCAGGTAACATTTTAAGTGACACTACCTCAGAGAGAACACACTATGTTTAATATATAATCTGTTGTAGCTAATCAATATCAGGTGTATTCTTTAGAGCAGCTTTGACAGGAAGAGGAGGAAGAGAGAAAGACCACTCTGTGTAGTGAAGAGGAGGAACAGGGAAGCGTCACCTAGATGTTTGTGTAGCAAACATGGGGCAGCATTCTCGCTGCTGCTCTCCTCAAACCACAAGATATTCTACTCAGCACCCTAATAGCAGATTTAACACTATGATGCATTAGCACATGATGATATTTTAATGAGATTTCATGAAGAAACAATAGTAAGAGTCCACCACGTACCCAAGAGTAAAACTTAATAGGCTCTGTCAGGATCATGGATCCTTGTCCCAAGTTCACCAGCCACCTCATGTCTCCTTTCTTTCTCTCACTTCCAGTCTAAAATCATTTCTCTGGTCCTGAGTCATTCTGCTTTGCCCTCCCTTTACATTGTCCACTCAGTAAGTCATATGCTATTAGCATCCTTGCCCCACTCAGGAATCATCAATTATCACTTCTCCAGGGAACATCATCATTTAAAACTTTTTGGATCTCTGATATCCTACTCTATGTTTTATCAAAATTTCTGTTTAACAGAAATGAACTCTTTCTATGTGGAAGGTGGAGGTTGGATAAGGTGAGAAAGGCTATTGCTAAAAAAATAGTTTTATGTGTATGTATTTATTTATCCTTACTGTTAAACCTTCATCACTTTCTTTCCCAGTCTGGTGACCAGGATTGGACAAAGAATATCCAAAAGGCTCCTTTATCCCATTCCTTTGGGCATAGGATACATAGTAGCCAACCTCCTGCTTCTTCAAATTGCATCCCCTCTCATGCCAAGTAAAGGAACTGACTAAATTCAAAGTCCCATCACAAAATATTCCCTATATCATGTCCTTTGGATCACTGTGATTTTTACTTCCTTTTTCTCTTCACTCAGGGTTTCATTCCTAGTCTAACGATGACTGCTTCTAAAAGGGAGGAGCAGAAAGAAGGAAAGGGATCTGCACTTGTACATCACCAGAGTGGAATGGAATTCCACATTCGTGAAATCTTTGCCCATTAGTGTTTAAATACACAATATTTTGAGGCTCAGAGCTATTGAAGTTTGTTGTGATCATAGTAGTTCTCTTCATGGCATGGAATGTACAGAGATTTTGATTTTGTTTTGTTTTTATTTTTACTTGTGAAAAAATGTGATGTTACACTGTTTCTTAAAAAAAGATAGATCCAAAAAGATTTCAGAATTTTGGAAGCTGGTTTAATGTATCTTTAATTTTAATGTTCTATCACATTTCCAATAGTTATATTTTCTTTTCTTTCTGTAGGGTCTTTGGAATGTGAAGGTGGGGACACACTGTAATAGGTATATGGCAGATTTTCACCCACAGTCCTTCTTTCTCGTGTAACCCTTAAACCATCATCAAATGAAAGAAAATGCTATTTAACACCTAATTGACTACAGCCAATTTTGCCTCTAAGGTAATGGCATAATTTCACGGTCTACTACATTTGTTAGAGTTATAAAACTGTCTTTTTCTCTGAGATGTTTTAATGTTATATTAGGTTGTTGAGCATTATAATGCAGGAAGACATAGGACAAGACCCCAAGTCAAGGCTACATTTACCTATACAAAACATTCATGATTGCTGACTTGTTCTTCTGAGTGAATCTTTCGATTTCTAAAACTCAAGTAGTGCGTATCAATGATAGACGTGCCTCCATGTGCCACTTCACTTAGAAATTCTGACACTAACCCAAAAAGCTACTTGAATAAGTTATACCGATAGGTGAAGTACCATTTCAGCTGCATCTACTTCACCACTGAGGAGATCCTTCAAAATTTGCTCATCACACTGTCCAGCTAATAATTCTAATGTAACACAAAATTTATCCTTTGCCTTCTTATATTCATTTTTCTTTTTATTGAAATTGGTAATTTTGGAATAATATATATTTTAAAATAATACAAAAGCTTTTAACATGTAAATGATTAATTTTCCAGTTCCCCTCAACCAAGTTTTACTACCAAAAATAAATACCCTTAATTTACTTAACAAATGATTCTTATAAAGCTGAAAACAAGCAAAGAATTCTCAAGTCAATGATCAGATCCAGTTGAATATAATGTCCCCCATCATCCTGCCCTGTAATTTTCTTTCCCAAGATTTATATAGAATTTTAGGTAGGAAAGGACATGTCCCAGAATGCTCTGCAGTAAGCATGAACACTCTGAAAAAGTCCTGAGAGGGCCAGTAACATCCTTTTAGAGTATTTTAAGGTACATCTGAGGCAAGCTTTTAGGTTTTTAGTGCACATTAAACAAGACTTAACCTATGTGAGTAACTTTGCTTTGAGGGGCACCATACACTTACATTAATTGAAAATGATTAAAGGAATTACATGATAAAATAAAACTGACTAGGAAAGTAGCTAAAATTTCCATCATAATTCTTCTAATTTAGCAGCTTTTAAATCAACCCCAGCAACTGCCCTGTTTTTGTAGTTCACAATCCTATGTTGTAAGCTTTTGGTGTTTGCTTTTATAAGCTTTCAGAGTGATTTACTAAAGTTTAATTATTCCTCACTACAGGAGATCAGTGTTACCACCAATCTGTAGCAGGCTTAAGTGTTCCACGCAGTGTTATATGAGTTGGGAGAGAGGATTATGCATTCTTTCATTTAAGGTGAACACAGCACAAGTGATTTAATTATTGTGACCATTACTTTATAGTGTTGCATCACCTGTAGTATCTTTTTGTTTGTCCCCAAATTATAAGGTTTCTTTGAGTCATTCAATTACCTGATTTACTTAGTTTGTAAATATGCATGTCATTCTTTTGGCGCTGAAATATTAAGAAAACATCATTGTCATTTGGCTATACCATAGATTTTTATATTGGAGAAGATAAAAGCTCACCGGAATCCAACTGAGAGAGGTTGCTTTTTTCCACTTTGAGGAGAAAGAGTGTCAGAGCACCTCTGTAAAACTCTCTACCCTATAGAGATCAAACAAGGATTTTTTTCTTCCCACAAAATATACTTTTGGTCCTGGAGTCTTCCACCAAAATTTGTCATTACTTAATAGTGCTTTTCACTTTATCAGCCACAATAAATTTTTCCTAAATATTATAATATTAAAGTTCTTAGATAATAAAAATTTTTTAAAAGTTATATCTATATATCTATATCTATGTAGCATTCAGTTCTTGTCATAAAATAGTGTATGGTAATAAAATAAGAATTTAGAGACTTTTACCTTAAGTAAAAACATGTAATCATTTCTTGAGACTTAATCAAAAGACATCTCTTATTTTACTTGTAAGGTTTTAGGGTAACTTTTCAAAACTTCTTTTCTTCCTTATCTGCTACTTGAGAATGATGTTAACTCAACTATGTTAAGATTTTAGGTCACATTTTATTCCTTCAAGTTATTTTGATCACTTCTGTTATCTACATATCTTACTTTAGCCTAGTAGACCTATTTGAACTCCAAAGTGAGGAAGAAAAGCCTAGAGAATTGAAATTCTTTCAATAGAGGAAGAAATAAAGGGCAGATTTTAGTCCTAAGTATCTCTGTAACTTCATGCCAAAGTACAGGAGGTATATACTTGACAGAATTGTAGTGAAGAATCTATGGGGTTACACTTTAGAAATCATTTAGTGCCAAGTGCATAATAAATGAAGAGAAATTCTTATTATTCTTCTGCCTGGTATATAATAAATGTTTACAAACTATTGTTACATGGCTGTTGGTGGTAGTATTTTTCTTGTACACAACTTGTGGAAATATAGTCTCCATTTCCCTAGGATAGCGTCCTTACCAGAATTCTCCTTTATAAATGCAAATAGATCACCAGATATCTCACACACTGGACAATAGAACCTTGGCATGGAGTCAATTTACATCCTCAAACTAAAACACATGTTAGGTCAGTCAACTTCTCAATACCTCCATTTCTTTTCTGTAAAATAGGAATTAAAAATAGTTGCCTTCTCACAGATACTGTGCCAGAAAATCACTTGTTGTTTTTACATTTATTCTTTTATGTGAATTCAATAAATATATTCTGAATAATTTGCCAGATTATGAACTGGGCAATAGAAATAACAAGAAGGAATAGACTTGTGCTTATCTTCAAATGGGCAATAGGTATGAAAGCTACCTGGGAGTTATAATGCTATGTTAATGTGAGGTAAAGTAATATTGCAGTAAAAGGAGTATTTTAGTGATTATGACCTCAAATATCTTGAGGACGGTGGTTAATTTTAAATTTTAATTTAAAAATCGGTTAATAATTTATCATGCAGAATTACGTGAATTAATTTTCTATGAATACATGTTATTTTAACTGGAAAGAGTATATGGAAGAGGGTTTTACTCTGAAGTGTTTTTGTATAATTTATATTTTAATAAAATAATAAAATTAATGTCATAAAGTAATTTAAATTTGGTATGGATATTTAAATAAACTATGGGTATGAATATTTTAAATTTCTAATAATACATTGACTAATTGGTATTTTTTTCATGATAAAGCATGATTATTTAAAGATACAAAGCTATTTCTAAAATTTAGTTAGGACTCTAAACTTGCTTTCAATCTCCTTTAGAATGAATACAAACTAGATATTTAGAATTTCTAATGCCACATGAATCTTCTATTAAAGAAAAGTCTAGGATGCTACTCTTAGTTATACAGCCCTGCTGGTTGACTCATTTGACATACATTTTGCTAATCTACACAATTTTTTTTTAAATTTACAAAGTAAACTTAATAGTCAAGAAATCTATTTAGTATATTTAGGGCATAGTTCTGAGCTACCTTAAATCATTTGGATTAAATTCAACCATGCGATTATATCGAAGCCTAAACAAAATAACTCAGAATAAAATCACGAATCTTAAAGCTTAATATTTTAACATTAGTGTTAAAATTATCTTTGCTACTAACCTGCTAATAACCAAAAACTGAATTTCTATCACAAAGCCCTATTATCTATTTCCAGAGATACCTGGAGTAGTGCATGATCTCCCTTGATATTGTCATATACACTGCTTCCTGTAAGCAATAACTTCTAGGCTGACTTCACAAAACTCCTAGTTATATACATTTGAACTTTACCTAAAGAGAAAAGAGCCTGTATGCAGACTTAATGGTTCTTTAGTGATAATATTTTGGAAAGGATGAGATAGACTATAATTTAATAAAAAATAGTCAAATTTCAATTTTAAGTAATAAATAATAATTTAGTGACTTGATTTACTTTTAAATTTGGGGGTGAATAACATTGATCTAGAGCAGTTCATTTTTTTTTTTAACATATTTATTGGGGTATAATTGCTTTACAATGGTGTGTTAGTTTCTGCTTTATAACAAAGTGAATCAGTTATACATATACATATGTTGTCACATGTCTTCCCTCTTGCATCTCCCTCGCTCCCACTCTCCCTATCCTACCCCTCCAGGCTGTCACAAAGCACAGAGCTAATATCCCTGTGCCATGCGGCTGCTTCCCACTAGCTATCTACCTTACTACGTTTGTTAGTGTGTATATGTCCATGACTCTCTCTTGCCCTGTCAAAGCTCACCCTTCCCCCTCCCCATATCCTAAAGTCCGTTCTCCAGTAGGTCTGCGTCTTTATTCCTGTCTTACCCCTAGATTCTTCATCACATTTTTTTTCTTAAATTCCATATATATGTGTTAGCATACGGAATTTGTCTTTTTCTTTCTGACTTACTTCACTCTGTATGACAGACTCTAGGTCTATCCATCTCATTACAAATAGCTCAATTTTGTTTCTTTTTAAGGCTGAGTAATATTCCATTGTATATATGTGCCACATCTTCTTTATCCATTCATCCGATGATGGGCACTTAGGTTGTTTCCATCTCTGGGCTATTGTAAATAGAGCTGCAATGAACATTTTGGTACATGACTCTTTTTGAATTATGGTTTTCTCAGGGTATATGCCCAGTAGTGGAATTGCTGGGTCATATGGTAATTCTATTTGTAGTTTTTTAAGGAACCTCCATACTGTTCTCCAGAGTGGCTGAACCAATTCACATTCCCACCAGCAGTGCAAGAGTGGTCCCTTTTCTCCACACCCTCTCCAGCTTTTATTGTTTCTAGATTTTTTGATGATGGCCATTCTGACTGGTGTGAGATGATATCTCATTGTAGTTTTGATTTGCATTTCTCTAATGATTAATGATGTTGAGCATTCTTTCATGTGTTTGTTGGCATTCTGTATATCTGCTTTGGAGAAATGTCTATTTAGGTCTTCTGCCCATTTTTGGATTGGGTTCTTTGTTTTTTTGTTATTGAGCTGCAGGAGCTGCTTGTAAATTTTGGAGATTAATCCTTTGTCAGTTGCTTCATTTGCAAATATTTTCTCCCATTCTGAGGGTTGTCTTTTGGTCTTCTTTATGGTTTCCTTTGCTGTGCAAAAGCTTTGAAGTTTCATTAGATCCCATTTGTTTATTTTTGTTTTTATTTCCATTACTCTAGGAGGTGGGTCAGAAAGGATCTTGCTGTGATTTATGTCATAGAGTGTTCTGCCTATGTTTTCCTCTAAGAGTTTGATAGTTTCTGGCCTTACATTTAGGTCTTTAATCCATTTTGAGCTTATTTTTGTGTATGGTGTTAGGGAGTGATCTAATCTCATACTTTTATATGTACCTGTCCAGTTTTCCCAGCACCACTTATTGAAGAGGCTGTCCTTTCTCCACTGTACATTCTTGCCACCTTTATCAAAGATAAGGTGTCCATATGTGTATGGGTTTATCTCTGGGCTTTCTATCCTGTTCCATTGATCTAGCTTTCTGTTTTTGTGCCAGTACCATACTGTCTTGATTACTGTAGCTTTGTAGTATAGTCTGAAGTCAGGAAGCCTGATTCCTCCAGCTCCTTTTTTCGTTCTCAAGATTGCTTTGGCTATTCAGGGTCTTTTGTGTTTCCATACAAATTGCAAAATTTTTTGTTCTAGTTCTGTGAAAAATGCCAGTGGTAGTTTGATAGGGATTGCATTGAATCTGTAGATTGCTTTGGGTAGTAGAGTCATTTTCACAATGTTGATTCTTCCCATCCAAGAACATGGT
This sequence comes from Phocoena phocoena, assembly GCF_963924675.1. Taxonomy (NCBI): domain Eukaryota; kingdom Metazoa; phylum Chordata; class Mammalia; order Artiodactyla; family Phocoenidae; genus Phocoena; species Phocoena phocoena. The sequence continues at coordinate 106,216,852 of NC_089222.1, forward strand.
ATATCTCTCCATCTATTTGTATCATCTTTAATTTCTTTCATCAGTGTCTTATAATTTTCTGCATACAGGTCTTTTGTCTCCTTAGGTAGGTTTATCCCTAGATATTTTATTCTTTTTGTTGCAATGGTAAATGGGAGTGTTTTCTTGATTTCACTTTCAGATTTTTCATCATTAGTATATAGGAATGCCAGAGATTTCTGTGCATTAATTTTGTATCCTGATACTTTACCAAATTCATTGATTAGCTCTAGTAGTTTTCTGGTAGCATCTTTAGGATTCTCTACGTACAGTATCATGTCATCTGCAAACAGTGACAGCTTTACTTCTTCTTTTCTGATTTGGATTCCTTTTATTTCCTTTTCTTCTCTGATTGCTGTGGCTAAAACTTCCAAAACTATGTTGAATAAGAGTGGTGAGAGTGGGAAACCTTGTCTTGTTCCTGATCTTAGTGGAAATGGTTTCAGTTTTTCACCATTGAGGATGATGTTTGCTGTGGGCTTGTCATATATGGCCTTTATTATGTTGAGGAAAGTTCCCTCTATGCCTACTTTCTGCAGGGTTTTTATCATAAGTGGGTGTTGAATTTTGTCAAAAGCTTTCTCTGCATCTATTGAGATGATCATATGGTTTTTCTCCTTCAATTTGTTAATATGGTTTGTCACATTGATAGATTTGCGTATATTGAAGAATCCTTGCATTCCTGGAATGCACCCCACTTGATCATGGTGTATGATCCTTTTAATGCGCTGTTGGATTCTGTTTGCTAGTATTTTGTTGAGGATTTTTGCATCTATGTTCATCAGTGATATTGGCCTGTAGTTTTCTTTCTTTGTGACATCCTTGTCTGGTTTTGGTATCAAGGTGATGGTGGCCTCGTAGAAGGAATTTGGGAGTGTTCCTCCCTCTGCTATATTTTGGAAGAGTTTGGGAAGGATAGGTGTTAGCTCTTCTCTAAACGTTTGATAGAATTCACCTGTGAAGCCATCTGGTCCTGGGCTTTTGTTTGTTGGAAGGTTTTTAATCACAGTTTCAATTTCAGTGCTTGTGATTGGTCTGTTCATATTTTCTATTTCTTCCTGATTCAGTCTTGGCAGGTTGTGCATTTCTAAGAATTTGTCCATTTCTTCCAGATTGTCCATTTTATTGGCATAGAGTTGCTTGTAGTAATCTCTCATGATTTTTTTTATTTCTGCAGTGTCAGTTGTTACTTCTCCTTTTTCATTTCTAATTCTATTGATTTGAGTCTTCTCCCTTTTTTTCTTGATGAGTCTGGCTAGTGGTTTATCTATTTTGTTTATCTTCTCAAAGAACAAGCTTTTACTTTTATTGATCTTTGCTATCGTTTCCTTCATTTCTTTTTCATTTATTTCTGATCTGATTTTTATGATTTCTTTCCTTCTGCTAGCTTTGGGGGTTTTTTGTTCTTTCTCTAATTGCTTGAGGTGCAAGGTTAGGTTGTTTATTCGAGATGTTTCCTGCTTCTTAAGGTGAGCTTGTATTGCTATAAACTTCCCCCTTAGAACTGCTTTTGCTGCATCCCATAGGTTTTGGGTCGTTGTGTCTCCACTGTCATTTGTTTCTAGGTATTTTTTTTATTTCCTCTTTGATTTCTTCAGTGATCACTTCATTATTAAGTAGTGTATTGTTTAGCCTCTATGTGTTTGTATTTTTTACAGATCTTTTCCTGTAATTGATATCTAGTCTCATGGCGTTGTGCTCAGAAAAGATACTTGATACATTTTCAATTTTCTTAAATTTACCAAGGCTTGATTTGTGACCCACGATATGATCTATCCTGGATAATGTTCCATGAGCACTTGAGAAAAATGTGTATTCTGTTGTTTTTGGATGGAGTGTCCTATAAATATCAATTAAGTCCATCTTGTTTAATGTATCATTTAAAGCTTGTGTTTCCTTATTTATTTTCATTTTGGATGATCTGTCCATTGGTGAAAATGGGGTGTTAAAGTCCCCTACTATGAATGTGTTACTGTCGATCTCCCCTTTTATGGCTGTTAGTATTTGCCTTATGTATTGAGGTGCTCCTATGTTGGGTGCATAAATATTTACAATTGTTATATCTTCTTCTTGGATCGATCCCTTGATCATTATGTAGTGTCCTTCTTTGTCCCTTTTAATAGACCTTATTTTAAAGTCTATTTTGTCTGATATGAGAATTGCTACTCCAGCTTTCTTTTGGTTTCCATTTGCATGGAATATCTTTTTCCATCCCCTTACTTTCAGTCTGTATGTGTCTCTAGGTCTGAAGTGGGTCTCTTGTAGACAGCATATATAAGGGTCTTGTTTCTGTATCCATTCAGCCAATCTGTATCTTTTGGTGGGAGCATTTAGTCCATTTACATTTAAGGTAATTATTGATATGTATGTTCCTATTCCCATTTTCTAAATTGTTTTGGGTTCGTTATTATAGGTCTTTTCCTTCTCTTGTGTTTCTTGTCTAGAGAAGTTCCTTTAGCATTTGTTGTAAAGCTGGTTTGGTGGTGCTGAACCCTCTCAGCTTTTGCTTGTCTGTAAAGGTTTTAATTTCTCCATCAAATCTGAATGAGATCCTTGCTGGGTAGAGTAGTCTTGGTTGCAGGTTTTTCTCCTTCATCACTTTCAGTATGTCCTGCCACTCCCTTCTGGCTTGTAGGGTTTCTGCTGAGAGATCAACTGTTAATCTTATGGGGATTCCCTTGTGTGTTATTTGTTGCTTTTCCCTTGCTGCTTTTAATATGCTTTCTTTGTATTTAATTTTTGACAGTTTGATTAATATGTGTCTTGGTGTATTTCTCCTTGTATTTATCCTGTATGGGACTCTCTGTGCTTCCTGGCCTTGATTAACTATTTCCTTTCCCATATAAGGGAAGTTTTCAACTATAATCTCTTCAAATATTTTCTCAGTCCCTTTCTTTTTCTCTTCTTCTTCTGGAACCCCTATAATTCGAATGTTGGTGCGTTTAATGTTGTCCCAGAGGTCTCTGAGACTGTCCTCAGTTCTTCTCATTCTTTTTTCTGCTCTGCAGTAGTTATTTCCACTGTTTTATCTTCCAGGTCACTTATCCATTCTTCTGCCTCAGTTATTCTGCTATTGATCCCATCTAGAGTACTTTTAATCTCATTTATTGTGTTGTTCATCGTTGCTTTTTTCATCTTTATTTCTTCTAGGTCCTTATTAACTGTTTCTTGCATTTTGTCCATTCTATTTCCAAGATTTCGGATCATCCTTACTATCATTATTCTGAATTCTTTTTCAGGTACACTGCCTATTTCCTCTTCGTTTGTTAGGTCTGGTGCATTTTTATCTTGCTCCTTCATCTGCTGTGTGTTTTTCTGTCTTTTCATTTTGCTTATCTTACTGTGTTTGGGGTCTCCTTTTTGCAGGCTGCAGGTTCGTAGTTCCCGTTGTTTTTGATGTCTGTCTCCAGTGGCTAAGGTTGTTTCAGTGGGTTGTGTAGGCTTCCTGGTGGAGGGGACTAGTGCCTTTGTTGTGGTGGATGAGGCTGGATCTTGTCTCTCTAGTGGGCAGGTTCACGTCTGGTGGTGTGTTTTGGGGTGTCTGTGACCTTTTTATGATTTTAGGCAGCCTCTCTGCTAATGGGTGGGGTTGTGTTCCTGTTTTAATAGTTGTTTGGCATAGGTTGTCCAGCATTGTGGCTTGCTGGTTGTTGAGTGAAGCTGGGTGCTGGTGTTAAGATGGAGGTCTCTGGGAGATTTCCACCGTTTAATATTATGTGGAGCTGGGAGGTCTCTTGTTGACCAGTGTCCTGAAGTTGGCTCTCCTACCTCAGAGGCAGAGCCCTTACTCCTGACTGGAGCACCAAGAGCCTTTCATCCACACGGCTCAATAAAAGGGAGAAAAAGTAGGGAGAATTAGTAGAAGTATGAGGAAAGAAAGAAGGAAAGGAGGAAAGGAAGGAAGGAAGAAAGAAGCAAAGAAGTAAAGGAGGGAGGGAGGGAGGAAGGAAGGAGGGAAAGAAGGAAAAAAGAAAGAAAGAAAGAAGATACAGTAGAAATAAAATAAAGTATAATAAAGTTACTGAATTAAAGAATATTTAGAAAAAAAAAGGGACGGATAGAACCTTAGGACAAGTGTTGGAAGCAAAGTTATACAGAGAAAATCTTACATAGAAGCACACACATACACCCTCACAAAAAGAGGTAAAGGGGGAAAAATCATAAATCTTGCTCTCAGAGACCACCTCCTCAATTTGGGATGATTCGTTGTCTAAAGGAGGGAAGGAAGGAAGGAAAGAAAGAAAGAAAGAACGAAGGTAAAGTATAATAAAGTTATTACAATTAAAATTAATTATTAAAAAAAATTAAAAAAAAAAACCATGGACTGATAGAGCCCTAGGACAAATAGTGGAAGCAAGAGTATACAGACAAGATCTCACACAGAAGCATACACGTACACATTCACAAAAAGAGGAAAAGGGAAAAAAATCATAGATCTCTCTCCTAAAGTCCACCTCTTCAATTTGGGATCATTCCTTGTGTATTCAGGTATTCCACAGATGCAGGGTATATCAAGTTGATTGTGGAGCTTTAATCCGCTGCTTCTGAGGCTGCTGGGAGAGATTTCCCTTTCTCTTCTTTGTTCTCACAGCTCACAGGAGCTCAGCTTTGGATTTGGCCCTGCCTCTGCGTGTAGGTTGCTGGAGGGCGTCTGTTTTTTCTCAGAGAGGACGGGGTTAAAGCAGCCGCTGATTCGTGGGCTCCGGCTCACTCAGGCCAGGGGTGGGGGGGTGGGGAGGGAGGGGCACTGCGTGCGGGGCGGGCCTGCTGCGGCTGAGGCCGGCGTGACGTTGCTCCAGCCTGAGGCCCGCCGTGCGTTCTCCCGCGGAAGTTGTCCCTGGATCCCGGGAACCTGGCAGTGGCGGGCTGCACAGGCTCCGCGGAAGAGGGGTGTGGAGAGTGACCTGTGCTCGCACACAGGCCCCTTGGTGGCGGCAGCAGCAGCCCTAGCGTCTCCCGCCCGTCTCTGGGGTTTGCGCTTTTAGCCGCGGCTCGCGCCCGTCTCTGGGGTTCGGGCCTTTAGCCGCGGCTCGCGCCCGTCTCTGGAGTTCCTTTAAGCAGCGCTCTTAAACCCCTCTCCTCGCGCACCAGGAAACAAAGAGGGAAGAAAAAGTCTCTTGCCTCTTAGGCAGGTGCAGGCTTTTCCCGGACTCCCTCCCGGCTAGCCGTGGTGCACTAACCCCTTCATGCTATGTGTAAGCCGCCAACCCCAGTCCTCTGCCTGCGCTCCGTCCGAAACCGAAACCCGAGCCTCAGCTCGCAGCCCCGCCCGCCCCGGCGGGTGAGCAGACAAGCCTCTCGGGCTGGTGAGTGCCGGTCGGCACCGATCCTCTGTGCGGGAATCTCCCCGCTTTGCCCTCCGCACCCGTCGCTGTGCACTCCTCCGTGGTCCCGAAGCTCCCCCCTCCGCCTCCTGCAGTCTCTGCCCGCCAAGGGGCTTCCTAGTGTGGGAAAACTTTTCCTCCTTCACAGCTCCCTCCCACTGGTGCAGGTGCCGTCCTTATTCTTTTGTCTCTGTTTTTTGTTTTTTTCTTTTGCCCTACCCAGATACGTGGGGAGTTTCTTGCCTTTTGGGAGGTCTGAGGTCTTCTGCCAGCCTTCAGTAGGTGTTCTGTAGGAGTTGTTCCACGTGTAGATGTATTTCTGGTGTATCCGTGGGGAGGAAGGCGATCTCCGCATCTTATTCTTTCGCCATCTTCAAGGTCCCCCCCAGTTCATGATTTTAATGTTAGTATTTCTACTAAAATGAAACTTGGGTAGATCAATGATTTTTCTCAGATATATTCATAAAGCATTTTTAGGTATTTGAAAAGTTATCTTGTCCAAGTTCCCTTTGTTTTGCTTTTTTTCTAAGTCCCCTTTGTGAATCTCCTTCAACCTCAGAACCTTTCAGTGAAACACAAGCCAAGTTTGTGATGAGAGAAAACCAAACAATAAGGACCCGGTGTTTTTAAATCTTTTGAAAACTGCCAACTTATGTTTCTCCTTGAAGATTTCATTCCTACTGACATTTGTAAAAATGCCTGTTTTTTATTAAATCCAATTTGGTTAACATTTGTTGAGAATATACTATATTCTTAGTACCGTGAGGAGAAAAATGACATGTAAAATCAGGCTATAGTTAAGGGGAATAATCACTCCCTTAGATGATTGTAATTCCCACACAACTCTTAAACTTGTAGATAATTCTGAACCATTTTGTCATTTTGCCTTGAACTATTTCATTCTTTAAGGAGCCCAATCTTTTCCTCAGACTTCAATTTTACAGTCATTACTGGAGCCGCTATTGTCTTCATATTCCATAGACATTCTTTGATTTGTAGGCCCTGATGATCTCATGTACTTTTCTTTGTTCATTTGCTTCTCCTACTTTGTTCAGCAGGTATTTTACTTCTTAAAACTGGGCTATGTTGGAGAAAGAAACACCATGAAATATGTTATTTCAGAAATATATAGAAGAAAGTCTATTATCACATCATTTTTGGTGGGTTAGACATCTGGATATTTTCATACCTATAAAAATTCCTTATAAAGGTATAATGTATCTTTATTCAAATCGCGAAGGAAGAGAATCACTGGAATACTTACGCTAAACAATTGTTTTAAAGCATAACGATAACAAAAAAAAGTCTTCAAAGTTAATCATTACAGTACAGTCTAGCAATCATGCATTTGGATTCTCTTTTTCCATAATTTAGAAATGAATCCAT